>NC_049232.1:65570702-66955057 GCF_011100685.1 Canis lupus familiaris
GCCTATTCAGAGTCTCTGCTTATTTAATCAGATTATTTGGGGGTGTCTTTTGGTGTTGAGTAAATTCTTCCTATGTTTCAGATATTTTTCCCTTTTCAGGCACATCATTTGCAAATATCTATTTTCTCATTCGGTATGTTGCCTTTTCATTTCATTGATGATTACCTTTGCTGGGTAAAAGCTTTTTAATTTGGTGTAGTTCTGATAGTTTATTTTCATTTTTGTTGCCCTTGCCTGAGGAGACCTCTCTAGAAAAATGTTATGGCTGATGTCTGAGAAATTACTGTCTATAATCCCTTCTAGGAGCTTTATGGTTTTGGGTCTCACATTTAGGTCTTTAATCCATTTTGTATGTATTTTTCTATATGGTGTAAGGAAGTGGTCCAGCTTCATTCTTTTGCATGTGGCTGTCCAGTTTTCCCAGCAGCATTTATTGAAGAGACCATCTTTTCCTCGTTGTATATTCTCACTCCCTTTGTTGTCGGTTGCTGGACTATATAAACATAGGTTTGTTTCTGGCCTTTCTTTTCTATTCCATTGATCGAGGTGTCTATTTTTATGCCAGTTCCATTTGGTTTTATTATAGCTTTGTAGTATAGCATGAAATCTGGGACTGTGATACTTCCAGCTCTGCTTAAGATTGCTATTCCAGGTTTTTTTGTGGTTCCATACAAATCTTAGTGTTCTTTGTTCTGGTTCTATTAAAAATGCTGTCAGTATTTTGATAGGGATTGCATTGAATCTGTAGATTGTGCTGGGTAGTGTGAACATTTGTTCCGTTCATGAACATGGTCTACTTTTCCATTTGCTTGTCTAGTCTTCAGTTTCGTCATTGTCTTACAGTGTTCAGGGTACAAGTCTTTTCACCACCTTGGTTAAGTTTATTACTAGCTATTTTAATTTTTTAAGTGCAATTATAATGGAATTGTTTTCTTAATTTCTCTTTCTGCTACTTTGCTACTAGCGTGTGGAAACTGATTTCTGCATATTGTATCCTTGTGACTTTTCTGAGTGCATTTATTTTTTTTTCTCTTTTTTTGGTAGAGTCTTCAGGATTTTCTATGTATAATGTCCTCTGCAAATCATGACAGTTTTACTACTTCCTTATTGATTTGGATGTCCTTTATTTGTCTGATTGCTGGGGCTAGGACCTCCAATACTATAGTGACTAAAAGTGATGAGACGGAATGAAATGGAATGTTCTTTCTCAGTTTTTCACCATTGGGTGTGCTGTTAGCTGTGGGTTTATCATATAAGGCCTTTATTATATTTAAGTAGGTTCCCTCCAACCCAACTTTATCAAATTTTTATCATAAACAAATGTTAAATTTCGTCAAAGGCTTTTTCGACATCTCCTGAGGTGACTGGCAGATTTTTAATTCTCCTTTCTGCTGTTTAGCTTGCGTGCTTTTCCATCACCCTGCCTTCCAGATTAGTGAATGCAGACGAATGAATCAGCAATCTGTTATTTCCCTCTGATGTATTTTTCAGGAATTATATTCTTCAGCAGTGATTGGTATTTTTTTAAATATATTTTTAAAATATTTGTTGAAATTCTCAGAGTTCCTCCACTCTTCAGTTCAGCAAATATCTTTATGACCGTCACTTTAAACTCTTTAAGCATATTGCTTATCTCGGTTTCATTTAGTTCTTTTTCTGAGGTTTTGTCTTGTTCTTTTGTTCAGAGCTTATTACTCTGTCTCCTCATCTTGCTTGAGTGTGTGTGTGTGTGTGTGTGTGAGAGAGAGAGAGAGAGAGAGATTGAGAGAGAGAGAGAGAGAGAGAGAATTAGGCAGAACAACTATGTCTCCTAAACTTGAAGGAGAGTGGTCTTGAGCATGGCCATCCTCCATGTAGACTGTATGTGTCTGACTTTGGCTGGTTGGTGGATGTGGCTGGAGTGGGCTGCGGGTCCTGGGGCTGATCAGATGATTTTTATCCTTCATATTGTTAATGTGGTATATCACACTGATTTGCAGATATTGAGCCATTTTTGAATCCCTGGAATAAATCCCACTTGATAATGGTGAATGATTTTTTTAAATGTATTGTTGAATGTGGCTTGCTAATATTGTTGGGGATTTTTGCATCCATGTTCATCAGGGATACTGGCTTGTAGTTTTCTTTTTTTGTATGGTCTTTGGTTTTGTAATCAGGGTAATGCTGGCATTTTAGAATGTCCTTGGATGTTTTCCTAGTGTGTGTGTGTGTGTGTGTGTGTGTGTGTGTGTGTGTCTTTTAATAGTCAGATAAAAGTATTGCTGCTTCTGTAAATGTTCACTAGGATTCACCAGTGAACCCATTTGGTCCTGGACTTTCATTAGTTGAGAGGTTTTGATTACCAATTCAGTTTTGTTACTAGTAATCAGTCTATTTAGATTTTCTATTTCTTCCAGATTCACTTTGGAAAGATTGTGGGATTTTTTTAAAATATGTATATTTTTTTTATTGGAGTTCAATCTCCCAACATATACTATAACACCCAGTGCTCATTCGGGCAAGTGCCCCCCTCAGTGCCCATCACCCAGTCACCCCATCCGCCCTCCCACCTCCCCTTCCACTACCCCTTGTTCATTTCCCAGGATTAAGAGTCTCACATGTTTTGTCAGTCTTTGATTTTTTTCCCACTCATTTTCTCTCCTTTCCCCTATAATCCCTTTCACTATTTTTTATATTCCCCGTATAAGCTAAACCATATGATTGTCCTCCTATTGACTTACTTCACTCAGCATAATACCCTCCAGTTCCATCCACGTCGAAGCAAAAGGTATTTGTCCTTTCTGATGGCTGAGTAATATTCCATTGTGTGTGTGTGTGTGTGTGTGTGTGTGTATCACATCTTCTTTATCCATTCATCTTTCGATGGACACCAGGTTAAAAATAGAACTGCCCTACAACCCAACAATTGCACTTGCACTACCGGGGATTTACCCCAAAGATACAGATGCAGCGAAAAGCCGAGACACCAGCACACCAATGTCTATGGCAGCAGTGTCCACAATAGCCAAACTGGAAGGAGCCTTGGAAAGATTGTGTTTTTTGGAATTTTTCCATTTCTTCTGGGTTATCTAATCTGTTGGCATATATTTCATAATACTCTCTTACAAATCTTTTCTATGGTGTCAGATCTCCTTCATTTCTGATTTTGAGTTCTTGATGAATCTGGCTAAAGTTTTTGTCAATTTATCCTTTCGAACAAGCTCTTGGTTTTGTTGACCTATTTTCTTTTTCTTTTTTGTTTCCTTTTATTTTTGTTCTGTTCTTTATTTCCTTGTACTGATTTCAGGCTTTGATCTTTTTCTGAGATAGGTCTGTATCACTATAAACTTCCCTCTTAAAACTTTCACCATGACTCCAAAGACTTTGGACTAATTTTTATTTGCCTCAAGATATGTTTTTGTTGTTAATTTCCTCTTTGATTTCTTCATTGACCCATTGATTAGTATTGTTTTTTTCCATTCTTTTTCCTTGTAATTCTAATTTCACACCGTTGTAAAAAGCTTGATATTTCAATCTTGTTAAACTTTTTGAGACTTGTTTTGTGGCCTAATACGTGATCTGTCCTGGGGAGTGTCCTATGTGCCCTTGAAAAATGTGTATATGCTGTTGTTATGTGATAAAATATCCTGTATGTATCTGCTATGTCCATCTGGTCAAATGTGTCACTAAACACTCTGTTTCTTTATTGATTTCTGCCCTGCCCTTGCCTGGATGATGTATCTACTGATGTAAGTGGGATGTTAAAGTCCTCTACTATTGCGTTACTGTCAGTTTCGCCCTTCAGCTGTTAATACTTGCTTTATGTATTTCAGTGTTGGAATGTTGAGTGAGTTGATACTCACAAATGCTATCCTCTTGTTGGATTGACACCTTTGTCATTATGCTATGCTCTTCTTTGTCTCTTGTTACAGTCCCCGATTTAAGGTCTATTTTGGGGGTGCCTGGGTGGCTCATCTGCCTTCTGCTCAGGTTCAGGGTCCTGGGATTGGGCCCCACATCGGGCTCCCTACTTAGCTGAGAGCCTGTTCTCCCTCTCCCTCTGCTGCTCCCCCTGCTTGTGCTCTCACTCTCTCTGTCAAGTAAATAAAACCTTAATAGTCTATTTTGTCCAATGTAAGTATTGCTACTCCAGCTTTTTTTCTTCCATTTGCATGGAGTTATCTTTTTCCATCCCTTCCTTTCAATCTGTATGTGTCTTTAGTTCTGAAATGAGTTTTTTTTTTTTTGTAGCCAGCATACAAATGGGTCCTTTTTTTTTCTTTAATCCTATCATCGTCTTTTGATTAGAGCATTTAGACCATTTACAATTAATTGACAGGTATATATTTCCATTTCATTAGTTATTTTATGGTCGTTTTTGTAGTTCTTCTATTCCTCCTTGTTCTTTTCCTTGTGATTGACTTTTATTTTTATGTATCTGTCATAGGGTTTTGGGTTTGCAGTTATCTTGAAGTTCATATGTAACATTCTAAGTAATTGACAATCTATATTTAGTTGATGGTCACTTAAATTAAAATCTAAAAGAACCTCCTTTTTACTTTCCCCACCATGTCTTATGCATGTGTTGTCATATTTTACATCTTTTGAGTCCCCTTAACTTTTTAAGATATAATTAATTTTACCACTTTTTAAAATTTTTCAACATGTTAACATAGTGTTACATTAGCTTCAATGTACAGTATCATAAATTAACAATTCTATAAATTACTTTGTGCTCATCATGATAAGTATACTCTTAATCCCCTTCACTTATTTCACCCATCAACCCCCTCTCTCTCCCCTCCCAGCACCCCTCTAGTAACCCTCTTTATTCCCTATAGTTAAGAGTCTATTTTTTGGTTTGTCTTTTTCTTTCTTTGTTTCTTAAATTTCACATGAGTGAAATCAAATGGTATTTGTCTCTCTGACTTATTTCACTTAGATCAATCCATTTTGTTGCAAGTGGTAAGATTTCATTCTGTATGGTTGAGTAATATTCTAGTGTGTGCCCATGTGTGTATTGGCTATTATAAATAATGCTTCTATAAACATAGAGGTGCATATATCTTTTCAAATTAGTATATTTATATTCTTTGGGTAAGTACCCAGTAGTACGATTTTTTTAATTTAAATTTTTTTTTTTAATGAGCATCTATCTTTTCATGTGTCTGTTGGCCAACTGTGTCATCTTCAGAAAAATTTCTGTTCATGTATGCTGCCCATTTCTTAACTGGATTATTTATTTTTTTTGGTATTCAGTTGTATCCCTTCTTTATGTATTTCAGATACTAAGTCTATATCAGATATATCATTGGCAAATATCTTCTCCCATTCACTAAGTTGTCTTTTTGTGCAGAAGCTTTTTAATTTTGAGGTAGTCCCAATAGTTCACTTTTGCTTCTGGTTTTCTTGCCTCAGAAGATCTATCTAGAAAAAATGTTAGGGTTGATGTCCGAAATCACCACCTATGCTCCCTTCTAGGAGTTTTATGGCTTCAGGTCTCACATTTAGGTCTCTTCCATTTTGAGTTTATTTTTGTGTGCAGTATAAGAAAGTGATCCAATCCCATTCTTTTGCATGTAGCTGTCTAGTTTTCCTAAACAACTTGTTAAAGAAATGGCCTTTTCCCCCCACTGCATACTCTTGCTTCCTCTCTCAAAGATTGACCATATAAGTATGGGTTTACTACTGAGTTTTCTATTCTGTTCCATTGATTTATGTGTCTATTTGGTGCCATTTTCATACTGTTTTAATTATTATAGCTTTGTAGTATATCATGAATCCAGGATTGTGATACCTCCATTTGTTCTTTAAGATTACTTTGGCTATTTGGGGTCTTTTTGTGTTTCCATACAAATTTTAGGATTATTCCAGTTCTATGAAAAATGCTATTGGTATTTTGATAGGGATTACATTAAATCTGTAGATTATTTTGGGTAGTATGGACATTTTAAACAATATTTTGTCTATTCATGAGCATGGGATATCTTTCCATTTGTATCATCTTCAGTTTCTTCAGTGTTTTATAATTTTCAGAGTATAGGTCTTTTACCTACTTTGTTGGGCTGATTCCTAGGTATTTTATTCTTTGTGGTACAATTATAAATGGTCTTCTTCTACTTCATTACTAATGTACATAAATGCAATGTATTTCTGTATATTGATTTTTATTTTTTTTTTGGTACCATATGAATGTATCAGTTCTAGTAGTTTTTTTGGAGTCCTTAGGGTTTTTTTTTTTTTTTTTTCTTAGGGTTTTCTACAGATTGTATCGTCATCTGCAATTAGTGACAGTTTTACTTCTTCCTTACAAATCTGGCTGCCTTTTTATTTCTTGTCTGATTGCTGTGGTTAGGACTTCCAGTACTATGTTGAATAAAAGTGGTAAAAGGGGACATCCTTATTTTGTTCCTGACTTTAGGGGAAAGCAGTTTTTCACCATTGAGTATGATGTTCACTGTGGGTTTCTCACATATGGCTTTTATTATGTTGAAATATGTTCCCTCTAAGCCTACTCTGTTATTTTTTATCATGATATTGAAATTGTCAGATGCTTTTTCTGCATTTATTGAAATTGATCATGATTTTTATCCTTGTTGATATGATAATCTTAATTTGCTAATATTGAACTACACTTCTAGGAATAAATCCCACCTGAATATATTGTTTCTTTTTTAAATGTATTGTGGATTCTTTTTGCTAATATTTTGTTGAGGATATTTGCATCTATTTTCATTAGAGGTATTGGCCTATGGTTCTCTTTTTCTGTAGTGTCTATATCTGGTTTCAGTATCAGAGTAGTACTGGCCTCCTAGAATGAATTTGGAAGTTTTGCTTCCTCTTCTATTTTTTTTTTTTTTGGAATAGTTTGAGAAGAATAGGTATTAATTCTTTAAATATTTGGTAGAATTCACCTGTGAAGCAACCTGTTCCTAGACTTTTAATTTTGGGGAATTTTTTGTTTACTAATTCATTGCTGGTAACTGATCTCTTCAGGTATTCTATTTCTTCCTGATACAGTTTTGGGAGGTCCTATGTTTCTAGTAATTTATTCATTTCTCCTAGGTTGTCTGATTTGGCATATAATTTTCCATAACATCCTCTTATAATCCTTTGCATTTCTGTGATGTTGGTGGTTCTTCTCTTGCTGATTTTGAGTCCTTTCTTTCTTTTTTTTTTTTTTTTTTTTGAGTCTGGCTAAAGGTTTATAATTTTATTGAACTTTTCAAAGAACCAGCTTCTGGTTTCATTGATCTATTCCCCCCCCCTCCCACATACATCCTTTTTTTTCATTATGTCTAATATAACCTCCTTTATTTCTGCTCTAATCTTTATCATTTCCTTCCTTCTGCTAGTTTTGGATTTTGCTTGTTATTTTTCTAGCTCCTTTCAGTATAAGGTTAGGTTGTTTGAGATTTTTCATCTTGATGTAGGCCTGTATTGCTATAAACTTCTTTCTTAGAACTGCTTTTGCTGCATCCCAAAGGTTTTGGACTATTGTGTTCTCATTTTCATTTGTCTCCATGTATTTATTTCCATTTGATTTCTTGGTTGGCCCACTCATTGTTTAGTAGCATGTTTGACCTCCGTGTATTTGTGTGTTCTCCAGACTTTTTTTTCTTATTCATTTCTAGTTACATAACATTGTGGTTGGAAGTTAATTGTTTTAAATTCATTTTGTTTTGTGGCCTAATATGTGTTCTGTTCTGGAGAATAGTCCATATGCACTCGAAAAGAATGTATATTCTGCTGTTTTGGGATGGAATGTTCTGAATATCTGTTAGATCCATCTGGTCCAATGTATCATTCAGAGGCACTGTGTCTTGTTGACCTTGGATGACCTACCCAGTGACGTAAGTGGGGTATTAAAGTCCCTATTATTACTGTATGACCATTGATTACTTCCTTTGCTATTAGGCTGCTTTATACATTTGAGTGCTCCCATGTTAGATGCATAAATATTTACATCTTTATAAATATTTATTTCTTGTTAGATAATTCCCTTATGATTATATAGGATCCTTCGTTTTAAAGTCTCTTTTGTCCAACATGAGTATTGCTGCCCTGGCTTTCTTTTCACTTCCATTTGCATAATAAATTTTCCATCCCTTCGCTTTGCTGCCTGCGAGAGACCTACAGATACATGCAAAGAGAGGAGTCTTTTTTTTTTTTTAAGACCTTATTTATTCATGAGAGATGCAGAGACCTAGGCAGAGGGAGAGGCAGGCTCCGCACAAGGATCTTGAGGTGATCTTGGGATCACAGCCTGAGCCAAAGGCAGATGCTCGACCACTGAGCCACCCAGAGATGATGTGCCCTGGGAGGAGTCATTTGATTGGAGGATTTACTCTATTTACATTCAAAGTTATGATTGATAGGTATGTACTTATTACTATTTGGTTTCTTGTTTCATAGTTGTCTTTGTAGTTCTTCTATTTTCTTTCTCTTTCATGGTTTGTTGTCTGTCTCTAGTGATAAACTTGGGTTCCTTTCTGTTTATTTTTTGGATATTTACTGGGTTTTGATCTGTAATTACTGTTAGGTTTGTATATAACATCTTACGCATATAGCAGTCTACATTAAGTTGACAGTCACTAAAGTTTGAAACCATTCTACACTCCTTTCCTCATTCCCACATTTTTAGGTATATGATATCATACTTTATGACCTTTTTGTGTTTTTTTTTTGTGAATCCTTTGAGTGATGTTTTTTATAGGTATACTAATTTTTAATGCTTCTGTTCTTACTTTTCTTCCTCCTACTTTATGGTCTTTCTTTGCCCCTCAAAGATTCCCCTTTAATATTTTTTGTAGGGCTGGTTTAGTGGTCATGAATTCCTTAGAGTTTCCCAGATGAACAAGTTAATCTCTTCTCTTCTGAATGATAGTCTTGCTGGATAAAGTATTCTCAGCTACAGGTTTTTTCTTTAAACACTTTGAATGTGTTGTGCCACTCTCTTTGGGCCTATAAAGTTTCTGCTGAAAAATCAGTTGATATCCTTATAGGATTTCTCCTGTACATAACTAGTTGCTTAAAGCTCTGAAACCTTCTAAGGCCTTCCAATGTACTGCCAGGATTAGAAGCAATGCCCCTAATCTGACCACATCCTGCCCTACCTTTTTTTCCCTCCCTCCCAATCCTTTTCAAAGGACCTGCTGGAATCTAGATCAGGAGCCCTCTCTTTATCCTTAATGTGTTCTTGGAATATTACTCCTTCCCTAACTGAAATTTTGTAAGGGTTCTTCCTCCCTAAGCTTTCACATTCCACATATTCAGAGTCAGGAGGTGATTGGATCTTGTGCTTGCCCTCCAGTGCCCCTTATAAACCACTTTCTGAAAAATTTTCCACTCCTTTGATACTCATTCATGTCATTATACCAACTTCTTACCCTCTCTATGGCTGCCCTCTGCTGTCGGCCAACCCCCTTATTCAGTGAAGATGGTTCACCTCATACTCTTCTTCTCCCTATTCTCATTTTCTTTCTCAGCAACCCATATAATTCCCTGGTCTCCAATCCTTGACCTGCTGAGTTTCAACAATTTTCCTCTTCCACCTCTCCACCCACTTAGTCCTCATCTTCCCTGGCATCTGCATTACCCTCTAAAATCCAGCCCTGACCACCATGTCTCATCTGTCTACTTGCTCAATCACTCCCACTGCCACCATTTTTTTTTTTTTTAACCTTGTCAGGATCTCTGATCCCTAGACTCTATCACTTTTTCCAACTCCACCAGGCTCCTCCTGGTTTTGCCTTTCCCTTTTATCCAGCTGTGAATATTTTCTTTTATAAAAAGACTGCAGCAGTGTAGCCAATCCTCTGAAAATATGGTCTACTCATTTGCTTAGTCCCTCTATTGGACTTCCCTCCTAAAACTCTGTCCTGTTTGCTTTCTGACTCTCCACCTTTGATTGCTTGACCTAAAGCAGCTGAATGGCTAGAGAAGCACAGAACAGGTTTTTGAAATCCTGACAAACTTCCATCAGCACTCAACTCTGCCTGGAAACTATGGTATACTTCTCCATTTTGAAGATGGCTTCATACTTTCTCCTTTAACGTTGCCTGCTTGTTCCTCCTACTTTCATCTTAGAAAATAGAAACCAAAAAAAAAAAAAAAAAAAAAGAAAAAAAGAAAAAGAAAAAGAAAAAGAAAAACAGAAATCATCAGATGACCATTCCATCTTGCCCCGAACCCAAAATTCTACTTACATTTGCATGCATCTTTATTCATGGATTTACTTCTGGGCTCTCTATTCCATTCCATTGATCTATATATCTATTTTTTATGCCAATGCCACACTGTTTCATTTACTATAGCATCGTAATGTTTGAAATCAGGAAGGGTGATGCCTCCAGATTTGGTTTTCTTTCTCATGATTGTTTTAGCTATTTTGTGGGTCAATAAAAATTTTAGGATTGTTCTATTTCTGTAAAGGACTTTGGAATTTTGATGAGGATTGCATTGAGTCTGTAGATTGCTTTGGGTTATTTCAGACATTTGAAGAATATTCTTTCAATCCATGGGCAGAGTATCTTTCCACTTATTTGTGTCCTCTTCAATTTTTTCATGAGTCTTACAGTTTCAGCGTATGTGTCTTTCACTTCCTTTGTTAAATTATTCCTAGGTATTTTGTTCTCTTTATAGAATTGTAAATGGGACTTTTTTTGCATATGGTTTTTCTTTTAATTTCACTTTCTATATTTTGCTAGTTCGTTAGTGTATAGAAACAAAGATTTCTATATTAGTGTTTGTATCCTGTAACTTTACTAAATTCATTTATACTAATAGTTATTTTTTGGTAAAGTCCTTAAGGTTTTCTATATATAATATGTCATCTGCAAATAGTGACAATTTTACTTACTTTCCAATTTGGATGCTTTTTTCTTTTTTAAGATTTTTATTTATTTATTCATGAGAGACACACACAGGCAGAGGGAAAAGCAGACTCCATGCAGGAAGCCCGATGTGGGTCTTGATCCTGGGTCTCCAGGACCAGGCCCTGGGTGGGCTGAAGGCGGTGCTACACCGCTGAGCCACCCAGACTGCCCAAATTTGGATGCTTTTTATTAAGTTTTCTTGCCTAATTGCTTTGACTAGGGCATTCAGTACTGTGTTGAATAAAAATTGTGAGAGGGGGCAATCCTTGTCCAGTTCCTGATCTTAGACTAAAAGCTTTCATACATAATAGCATTGCATGCTAGCCACAGACTCTTCATATACAGCCTTTATTATGTTGAGATATGTTCTCTTTATACCTACTCTGAGAGTGTTTATCATATGGATGTTAAATTTTATCATGCTTTCTGGCATCTATTGATACAATGATGTATTCTTCATTTTGTTAATGTAGCATACCATGTTTGTTGACTTTTCTGGATTCTGAACCATCCTTGCATCCCTGGAATAAATCCCACTAGGTCATGGTATATGATCCTTCTATTGTATTGTTGAATTCAGCTTGCTAATATTGGCCTATAGTTTTCTCCTTTCTGCAATGTCCTGTCTTGGTTTTGGCATCAAGGTAATTATGGCCTCAAGAGTTTCGAAGTGTTCCTTCATCATCATCATCTTTTTTTTAAAAAAAAATTGTTTTATTTTTATTTTTTTAGAAAAGTTTTAGAAGGATTAGTGTTCTTCAAATGTTTGGTAGTATTCACTAGTGAAGCCATCTGGTCATGAAGTGTTGTTGTTTTGTTGTTGGGAGATGTTTTACTCCTTCTGAGCAATCAGTCTGTTGAGATTTTCTATTTCTTCCTGATTGAATCTTGGAAGGTTCTATGTTTTTTGGAACTTAACCATGTCTTTTACATTATCCAACTTGTTGACCCATTATAATTATTAACAACAGCCTTTTAAGATCTTTTGTATTTCTGTGGTATCAGTGTAACATCTTTCATTTCTTTGAGTTTCCTTTTTTTTTTTTTTTTGTCCCTTGAGTTTATCTAAAGGTTTGTCTCTTTTGTCTTTCAAAGGACTAATTCTTGGTTTCAGTGATCTGCTCTGTTGTCTTTTTTTTTTTTTTTAAGATTTTTTTTTTTAATTTTTATTTATTTATGATAGTCTCACAGAGAGAGAGAGAGAGAGGCAGAGACACAGGCAGAGGGAGAAGCAGGCCCCATGCACTGGGAGCCCGACGTGGGACTCGATCCCGGGTCTCCAGGATCGCGCCCTGGGCCAAAGGCAGGCGCTAAACCGCTGCGCCACCCAGGGATCCCCTTTTTTTAAGATTTTATTTATTCATGAGAGAGAGGGAGGCAGAGGGAGAGGCAGGCTCCCGGCAGAGGAGGAAGCCTGATGTGGGACTCGATCCCAGGATGCTGGGATTACAACCTGAGCTGAAGGCAGATGTTCAACTGACTGAACCCCACAGATGCCCCTGCTCTGTTGTCTTTGTAGTCTCTATTTCATTATTTATGCTCTGATATTTGTTATTCCTTCCAACTTGTAGGCTTCATTTTTTCCTCCTTTTCTCCCCACTTCATCAAAGCATTTGTTTGTTGGAAGTGTAGATGACACACGTTTACGTTAACTTCAAGTGTACAACTTTATGGTTCAACTGTATATATTATTGTTGAGCTCACCACAAGTGTAGCTACCATGTGTCCCCATACAATTCTGTTACAATACCATTGACTATATTCCTTATACTATACCTCTTATTCTCAGGATTTATTCATTTTGTAACTGGAAGCCTGTATCTCCCACTCCCTTTGCCCATATTGTGCATCCTTCCAACTCCCTCACCTCTGGCAACCATCAGTTCTCTGTGTTTATGGATCTGTTTCTGTTTTTTGGTGTTTTGTTTTTTTAGATTCCATGTATAAGCGAAATCTTTTTTTTTTTTTTTTTGAAATCTTATAGTATTTGTCTTTCTCTGACCTATTTCACTTAGCATAATACCCTCTAGGTCCATCCATGTTGCAAATGGAAAGATGTCATTTCATCTCTTTCTCTCTCCCTCTCTCTCTTTCCTTTTTATTTTTTTAATGGCTTAGTAGTCTATGTATATATACCACATCTTTATCCATTCATCTATTGTTGGACACTTGGGTTGTTTCCATATCTTGGCTTTTGTAAATCTTCAATAAACCTAGAAGTGCATCTATCGTCTCAAATTGTTTTTTTTTTGTTTGTTTGTTTTCAGGTAAATATGCAGTAGTGGAATCACTGAATTGTAGGTTAGTTCTTTTGTTGTTGTTGAGGAATTTCCATATGGTTTTCCACAGTGACTATGCCAATTTACATTCCCATCAACAGTGCACAAGGGTTCCTTTTTCTTCATCTCCTACTAACATTTGCTATTTCTTATCTTTTTATTCTAGCCATTGTGACAGGTATGACATGACCTCTCATTGTGGTTTTGGTTTTGTTTTGTTTTGTTTTCTTTTTTTTTTTTCATTGTGGTTTTGGTTTGCATTTCCCTGATGAGTGATGTTGAGCATCTTTTCATATGTCTCTTGACTATCTGTATGTTGTCTTTGGAGAATTGTCTATTTAGATTCTCTACCCATTTTTTTAAAAAAGACTTTTAGAGAAAGAGAATGGGGTGGGGGCAGAGAGGGAGAGAATCTCAAGCAGGCTCCTAGCTAAGCACAGAGCCCAACATGGGGCTTGATCTCAGAACCGAGATCATGACCTGAGCCAAAATCCAGAGTCAGATGCTTAACCTACTGAGCCACCCAGGTGCCCCCACTCTATTCATTTTTTTAAATTAGATTTTTTTGATGTGTTATTTCTTTATATTCTAGATAATAACCTCTTGTTGATCATTTGAAACTATTTTATATTCAGTAGGTTGCCTTTCCATTTTGTTGGTTTTCTTTGCTGTGTAATCCCAATAGTTTGGTATAATCCTAATCATTTATTTTCAGTTTTGTTTCCTTTGATGGAGGCTGCTTAGCTAAAAATGCTGCTATGGCCACTGTCAAATTACTGTCCGTGTTCTAGTTTTATGCTTTCCGGTCCCATGTTTAGGCCTTTAACCCATTCTTGAGTTTATTTTTTGTGTATGGTGTAAAAAGTGGGTCAGTTTTATTCTTTTGCATGTAGCTGTCCAGTTTGCCCAGTGCCATTTATTGAAAAGACTGTCTCTTCCTTATTGTATAGTCTTGGCCTCTTTGTTGTAGATTGACCATATAAGGGCAGGTTTATTTCTGGGCTCTGTGTTCCATTTGATCTATGAGTCTATTTTTGTGCCAGTTCCATACTGTTTTTATTATAGCTTTTTAGTATATGTTGAGATCTGTAATTGTGCTACTAACCATCTTCTTAAGAATGTTTTGACTAATCAAGATCTTTTATGGTTCCATCCAAATTTTAGTATAATTTGTTCTGATTCTGTAAAATAAATAGATAAAGCTGGTATTTTGACAGGGATTGCATTGGATCTAGATTGCTTCTGGGTAGTATGGGCATTTTAACCACATCAATGCTTCCAATCTATGCATGGAATATCTTTCCTTTTTTTTATATATATAATCTTCAATTTCATGATTTAGCTTTCAGAGTACATGGTTTTAGTTTTCGCTTACCTCAAGTTTATGCCTAAATATTGGGCTTCGTTCATTCTTTTTCTAGTTCCTTGAGGTATAAAGTTAAATGGTGATTTTTGTTTCTTGAAGTAAACATTTAGCAGTATGAACTTTCCTCTTAGAATTGCTTTTGCTGTGTCCTAATGAGTTTTGGTTTATAGTCCATTTTCATTTGTCTCAATGTATTTCTCTTCTGACTTCATTGACCCATTGACCCATTGTTTAATCTCCACATACAGAGTTTTCTCATAAATTATTTCTATCTTCATATCCCTGTAGTTGGAAGAGAATGCTTGATATGAGTTCAGTCTTCTTAAAGACTTGTTTTGTGACCTAATATGATCTATTCTGGAGGATGTTCCATGTGCACTTGAGAAAAATGTGTTCTGTTGCTTTTGGATGGAATGTGCTATATAACCTATCTATATGGTCTAATGTGTTGTTTGAGGCCAATGTTTTCTTTTAATTTTATTTCAGTATGGATGGTTTGTCCACTGATATAAGTCCCCCCTATTATATTGCTCTCTTTTCTCTTTAGGTCTGTTAAAACTTGTTTTACATATTTAGGTGCTCATACACCCATCTTTATTTCACTGGTTATGGTGGAAAGAAATGACTTTCCTCTTATTCAAGACTGGTCTCTTCTACTGTACTCCAAATCCCATTCTCTGTTGACTACACAAGGAATTCCTTTTATCAGGTATCCTTTTTTCCTACGAAATCAATCTCTACCTCTACAGCATTTCCATTTGCATGCTAGCAAACCTGTTATCTTAAACACAAAGGATTTATTAACCCCACATCTCAGCTTTACTTTAGGACAAAACTTCTCACGAGTCTTACAAATTGTTTCCCTTTCTTTACATTCTATTCACTTATTATTATTATTAATTATTATTATTATTATTTGGAAGATTTAGAGAGAAAGAGCGAGCACAGGGGAGAAGGAGCAGAGGGAGAGGGAGTCCTAAGAAGACTTCACACTGAGCACAGGGCCAGACACGGGGCTCGATCTCATGACCCTGAGATCATGGTATGAGCCAAAACCAAAAGTCAGAAGCCTATAACCCATTTTTGTTATGATACGTTAAAACATTTACAGATAAAACTAAGAAAATCTCTACCTACCCTCCTTCTCCAGAAGTCCCTGCTATAATTAGAAATATTTCCTCAGAGATCTAGTCCTGTTAACTTACATACAGATTTACCTATAAAGATAGCTTATGTTCTGTACAGATGAATCCTACTATTTTCTACTAAAAGAAAAGCAAGTTGTAGAACATATATATACATATATACATATAGAATATGTATACGTATATAGAAAATAGTAGGATTCATCTGTACAGAATCCTACTATATAGAATATATACATATATATATTTTTTACTCAGTGACTTTGATATTTTCCTATTCAGAATCAATAGCTCCTTATTTTATATTACTTTGAAAGGCTTCATCATAATGAATTTAACAATTCCACTACTGATAGAGATCCAGTTTCAAGCTGCTATAAACAATCCTATAACAATCATCCCTGGACATACTTTACATTGAGCAGTGCGATTTCTGAGTCATCTCTTAATCTCTTCATTTCTCCCCAATCTAGCTTCTACCCTATTTTCCCATAGGATTTATTAATTTTGTCACCATCACCACCTCTATTATGTTGTCCTCTATTTCTTAGCGTGTCAGCATTTTTTAGCATTTGATAATTGATATACCTTTCATTTTGAAATGTTCTCCTCTTTGCTTTTAGGACAAAACCTATGGCCAGGTGAGGAGAAAAATGATGGTCTCTTGTTGGCTCCTACTCTACTTAGTCTCTAAAATGTTGGAAGTTTTCCAGGCTGTCTTGAGCCCTTTTCGCCCCAGATTATCTTCCTGGGTGATCTAGATTCCTGGTTTCAGGAGCCATCTAGACACACAGGTCATTGAGGCATGTCTTCCAAATTCCTATCCCAGTCCGGACCTGTCCTTTGAGTTTTAGAATAGTATTCAGCAGCCTGTAACACCTCTTCATTTGGCTGCAGGCTGGTGAAGCATCTCTCTTAACATGTCTAGAGAGAACTTGATCTACTTCTGCCAACTTTTCTCATTCATTGCATGGTACTCCAGACAGTTAATCAAGCCAAAAATTTGGGGATTTACCCTAAAATCCTACGCACACAAGTCCTTGGATACTCTCATAAATGTTATTGAGCCCACACATCTTGTCCCATCCTTAACACCTGCCCACCATCCTCCAATCCCCACTATCACTACTTCTGGGCTGCATAAATGAAACCACTAACTGGGTTTCCAGTTAAGTCTCCTTCTCCAACCCACTTTTCTATACAGCTGCCAAAATGGATTCTTACCAGAACACATTATCTCTGGCTTACCCTACAGTGGCTTCCCTTTGCACCTATAAGGGAGGCCTTAGGTTATGGGGCCCTGCCACTGTATTCAGCTGTTTCATGCTTTTGATGGTCCTGATACACCAAGGTTTTTCTGGACTCAGAGCCTTTGTGTGTGCCTTTCTCTCTGCTGTACTGGGTTCCCTGCCTCTCTGCATGTTGGAGTCCTTTTCACTCCTCAACCTCTCAACCCAAAGCAAGTCTCCCTATTCTCAGTTACTGTGCCCATTTGTTTCGGCCTCCTAGGATACACTAGGCTCCCATTCACTAGTTTGCCTTCCTTTCTAGAAAATAAGCTCTATGGAAAGGGTGTCTTATTCACAGCTATAGTCCTATCTAGCACAGAATACTGATTTTGAAAGATCATCTAAGTTTAGCATCCATTTCTTTCCTAGATGAGGAAAGAAATCTAGGTAAGGGCTCATTGTTTTCCTAGGTCAGATTTCTAACTGGTAGGTAGTATAGCAGTTGAGAGTATGTATATGGGTTCCAGACTCCCTTGGTTCAAGTCTCCGATCTTCTACGGACTAGTGTGACACTGGAGAAATTAACTTCTCTCGATCTGTTTCTTTGGGAAAAAAGGGATTACAGTACCCACCTAGGATTGTTGTTGAAAGTAACATAAGGATGGTGCAGGGCATATGAGTAATTCTAGGACTCATTACACAAATTTAAAAACGGTTTCTTACACCTCTAATCCTTTGCTCTAAAACATGAAAACCACTTTTTTTTTTGTTACATTCTGATTTATTTCCCATTAAAAATTTTAAAAAAACAAATACAGTTGATACACAATGTTACATTAATTTCAAATGTACAACATAGTGATTTGACAAACCTATATATTCTGTGCTCACAAGTGTAGTTACCATTTATTGTCATATAACCCTTGAATACCACTGATCATGTTCCCTCTGCTGTACCTTTTATCTTTGTGACTTATTCATTCTATAGACACTTGTATCTCCCTCCCCTTCACCCACTTTGCTCATTTATTATCCCCCACCCCCAAACCAGCCCTGGCAACCAACAGTTCTCTGTACTTACAGGTTTGACTGGTTTGTTTTGTTTTTAGATTCCACATATAAGGAGAATCCTATGGTACTACTGTCTTATTCCATTTTGCAAAATATTCTTTAGGCTCACTCATGTTGTTGCAAATGGCAAGATCTCATTTTTTCTTATGACTAATATTCCCTAGGTGTATACACATATCTCTATCCAGTTATCTATCACTGAACACTTGGCTATTGTAAATAATGCTGTGATAAATACATGGGAGCATAGATCTGTTTTTGAGAAAACTCGTTTTCCACAGTGGCTGCACCATTTAGGTTTCCACCAGCAGTGCACAAGGGTTCCTTTTTCTCCACATCCTTGTTAACACTTTACGTTTTGATTATAGCCATTCTGACAGGTGTGAGGTGGGAGCTCATTATGGTTTTGATTTGCATTTCCAGATGATAAGTGATAGAATTTTCAAGTGTCTGCTGGCCAATTTGTGTCGTCTTTGGAAAAAATGTCTAGATCCTGCTGCCTTTTTAAATCAGATTGTCGGGTGTTGAGTTGAAGTTCTTTATATTTTGGACTATCAACCTCTTACTGGGCATTTCATTTGCAATGATCTTCTCCCATTCAGCAGTTTGCCTTCTATTCATTTCCTTCTCTGGCAAAAGCTTTTTAGTTTGGCGTAGTGTCCCAACAGTTTATTTTTGCTTTTCTTGTCCCTTGCCTGAGGAGACACATCTAGAAAAATGTTGCTAGGGCTGATGTCAGAGTACTAGGAATTTTAAACTTTCAGGTCTCTCACATTTAGGGCTTTAATCGATTTATTCTTATATATGGCATAAGAAGTGACCTAGTTTCAGGTCTTACATGCAGCTGTCCAATTTTCCCAGATCATTTACCAGAGACTATCTCTTCTCCATTGCATACACTTGCATCTTTTGTCACAGACTGGGTACATGTGTGGGTTTATTTCTAGGTTCTCTATCCTATAATCTTGACCTATGAAACCCTTAATGTTCTTTAGTGAAATAGCCTGTAACTTCCACACACTTTACCACTTAGGTTAGTATATGTCTATCTGGCCTCTAAAACCAGTTTAAGATAGTTTGGAACAATCAAAACTCCCATGGCAATGTCTACAGAGCTTCCTTGTGAACCAACCATGAAGAACTGCTACCTCAAGGTTACTAAAAAGTTATCAGCATATGAAATCAGGACATTAAATGTTCTCAATTGGCTTTTCATTTATTCTGAAAGCAATTCCAAGACACTAGTTTTAAAAAGGGTAGAATTAATATTTTATTGTCACTTATAATCAGATGGTGGTTGGGTATATAGTCTTCATACTTGATCTTTCCTTTTTGTAAATAAAAAAAATTACAAGTTTTCAACAGCCATGGGCTGGTTATGTTTTCAGAAAATGTAATTAGATTAATTCATTTATGGTGGCTTCAAGTTTTTCCTTATTAGCTCCGGAAAATTCACCCACCTGTTAAGAAAATATTGAATTGTGGTTAGATACAGCATTTTCTCCTTATTTTGTGACTGAGATATCCCAGAATGGGGTAAAATAGGGGGAGGGTAGAGGGAGAGCAAGTATAATCTTACTTGAAAGAACTGGTAGTTACCCAGAGATCCAAATTTTGTTAAAAACAAGGGTTTTGTTTTCTCCCCTCTCCCCATGCCCCCTTAGTTTGAGGGAGAAATTGTAGCCCAGTCTTAAAAATGAATGTACTTTACAAATATGAAGGACCAATCACGGGATTAGTGACTAGTTCTAACAAAGATCAATTTGCAGATGTCCCAGCATGTACTGAATGAAGAATGACCTATTTAATGAAGTAGAAAATGGGGATAGACTTCTCCATGTGAAGGGGTAAGTCCCCTCAGTGTCTTAATTTATACCATGTTTTCCTACTGCCCAGCTGGATATAAGGTCAGATGTACCTACCTTTTGTCCCTTCTTAAAAAACTGGAAGGTCGGCATGCATTTGACTTCACACTCTGAAGCAACATCCTGTGAGGTGAGGGGGAGGAGAAAAACAAGACGGAATGTTGAGTTTTGACAGAAGTCACCTCAAACCAGACCTCATTAGTCAGCACTAGGACGGTTTTTTGCACTCCCCTCTTAGAGGGCCACTGACCAGCAGGACACATCGGATACACTGACCCAGCGAGTTGTTTAATCAACTATATACTGGCTATTGAAGCAATTAACAAATCTGCCTGTAACTATATTCAGGATTCTAATCGTCAATATTCCTTAGAATCTCTTCTTTGCTCCTCGTTTTTCCAGTCTCATCATGGCAGTGGCGTCCACAGGTGATGGTCACAAAGATTAAAGCCCAGTGCTGGGCAGCCCAGGTGGCTCAGCGCTGCCTTCAGCCCAGGGTGTGATCCTGGAGACCAGGATCGAGTCCCGAGTCAGGCTCTTCTGTGTCATGTCTCTCATGAATAAATATATAAAATCTTTATTTTTTTTAAAGCCCAGTGTTAGCCAGAGGACCAACAAGCCATTCAAGAACAAAAGCCAAGGCAAAGCCGGACCCCGTTTCTTTCTGCTTTTAATCTCACATTTGCTTGTAGGTTCTTATATCTGGCTGCATCTCAGAAACATTCTCTAATTCTGTTATGGGAACACTAAATGAAAACTTCTACCCCCCCCAATATCCTATTCACATAAATTTGGGGGGAAATGCTTTGGAAAATGGTGTGGTTTGGACAAGAGTCTCAAATGAAGAGAGCCAGTAGGAATTGAAAATGTCCACGTGGTCCTCAAGAGGCTCGGCAAAGAAATGTAGAACCACAAAGCAGCTAAGGTGCAAAAGCAGTGAAGGACAGCAATGAAGGAGGCTGGATTCTGAGAATCAGATCACAAACCACACAGCTTCCAGAATAAAGGAAGGTGTTGTGGTGACTTCTAGTGGAGTATTCGGGAAGGCACATGCCCAGAAAAAAAAATGGAGCTGCCTGAGCCACTAGTAATGGCAGCATGCCAGCTTAAGTCCTCCTCCTCCTCCTCTGAGACTATAAAGCTATAAAACCATACATCTTTCCAAACTTGCTGTCAGTAGCACAGCAGGAAGGGGAGGGGGGGCATTACTGCTGGGAATTCCTTCCACATGACCTTGACTTTTCCTCTAAATGCTGGCTGACAAAGAAGCACAAGGACAGTAATGACTAGAATAAGAATGACTACTAGGTTCTGAGTGCTTAGGGAATTAGCAAGAACACGTGATAAACCACCACAATGAAGATCCTACAATCTCAGGAACTCCCTGTAGCAAGAGCATCCAGGATTGAAAATGGGGTAAAGAGTTGACAGGGAGACTACGAACTGTATGTGTCCAGGTTCTGGACTAACTGTGGGTGAAGATTCAGGAAATCGGAAGATGACGAGTTAGAAAGCGAGGGGCACTGGCTCAAGTAAGACTGAAAACTGGTGGTCTCTGGGGCTCAATCTGGTCCAGACATGGTGCTTGGCTCATGCAAGAGCTAAGAGCAAATCTCTGCATTGGTTGCCCAATAGCAGATACCTCTTGAACTTGAATATCTGGGAACGCCAGGCTCACCCCTCACAACACTGGGGAGAGAAGCTGTTTGCCTCAGCCCCTTCCCTCTCTTTTGCACACGGAACCCACCGGATGGACATCACCTTGCATGTAGACAGTTGGCAGAAGGCTCAAAGGAGAAGGGGGTTCATTTTGTTTTATATTCACGTAGAAGGGCAGTGGCCTAAAAAGAGCCGCCTTCCTCTTCCCCACTCCTAATCAGAAACCCCCAGGGGGCGCAACTGAGCTGCATCACACACAAAGGAGGGTAAAACCGGACGTGGACAGTCACAACCTGCCCATGAGAAAGCGTTCTCAGCAGAAAATACAGGGTCCCCTCTCAGTCCATGAACGTGGTCGTCTCATGGACATTCTCCGATTCTGGATGCCTTACCCTTCACCTACTCAGAGATCAGCATTCCTACGTTGGTACAACTGCTTAATTTACAATAAAATCTTAAATCTGGAAAAAACGCGAATGCTCAGAAGTAGTGCCAATGCTTTGAGAGATGTATGAACAAGATTTTAAAAATAATTTTTAAAATTGCAGTCAGATATTAATGCTTTAACTAAAAAGCTTACCAGGTTAAGAGTTTTTTCTTTCATTGGGTATAAAAGTGGTTTTTAAGGTGACCTAGGATTCCATACTATAATCCTCCAAAGTGAGGCTTTATTTGCAATTTATGTACATCCTTATAAGTTCTCAGACATGCTGTAAGGCAAAAACCGTAAAGTGAAATTGTTGAGCTTATTAAGGAAGATCACTTTTATTCACGTAAGTATAATCCACATTCAATGTAGAAAAATTGGAAGAGGGAAACCATTCCTATTCTCAACTAGCTACTACAGACCTTTTACTGTTGTACCTAAATGCTTTTCTTTATAAAAACCCATGCTATGTGCATGGTATGCGTATTAGGGACATTTTACCTACATACTGGGTATAATGTGCATACAATGGACTTTCCCCATGGAAAAGTACACCACTCTTTTTAGTGGTCCAATAGCAATCCCCATATGGACATAGTATCATTGGAACTAATCCACTGGTCAATATGTAAAAGGCTTTGATTTTTGCTTCATGCAAAAACTTGCATCTTCCCATACAAATATCTGCATCGGTCAATACCCCTTGAAGCAGAATTACTGAGACACAGAACATGCTCCTTTTAAAGGCTCTAGATACACATTCCTGTTGGGAGGTAGTTGTAATACACATCAACTGACCAGTATTTATCAGGACTTGCATCAAACAAACGGATATTTCCAGGCCCATTTCCTCAGTGGCAAGAGGAAGAGACTACAAGAACCAGGGTGGTTAATGCACTTCACAGTGTCCCTCATTTCTCTAAGTATGTTCAATATTTTCTAAGATTTTTGTTTAAAGGTCTTCTAAGTTTTACTTGGGAATAAAGAATAGGGTAGAGATGCAACATCTTAACCCCAAAAGGTTAATGATTATGCTTAAAGAGAATTTTTTTTTTTTGACTTTCTATTCCATGGGTATACTTGCCTATTCTGGTTACAAGACCACACTGTATCTTTATTATGGGGTTCTACCTTTCTCATCCCCCAACAATTTCTTTCCAAGTTCGTGTTTGTTCTTCTACTTTCTAGGACCTTCCTGACATTCTGAAATCGTACAAGCCAAGACCCCAAAATGTCAGATTAAGATTGCATCCAACTTGGGAGTACTGACACTTTAGTATTACTGAGTCACTTTCCAGGAATACAGTGCACCTGTCTACTAAGATCTTTTATAGACTTCAGTAAAGTTTTGGTTCCTACCTAGCATTTGATCTTAATGTTTTGCTTTCTACTACTTGTTCTATGGACTAATCTCCATATTCCTAGAGGGACTCTAAAGGTATCTGTACTTAATGGTAACTAAATTTTAAGGTTTCTCACTTTCCTCACTTCAAAACAAAAGTAGCCCACCCCTAATCATGCTTCCAACCGGTTTTATACACAATCTGGAATTTTAAACAGATTAACACTCTCAAAAAAGTGAATTTTAGGGACGCCTGGGTGGCTCAGTGGTTGAGCACCTGCCCCTGGCTCAGAGAGTGATCCGCAGTCTCAGGATCAAGTCCCACAGCTGCCTGGAGCCTGCTTCTCCCTCTGCCTGTGTCTCTGCCTCTCTCTCTGTGTTTTTCATGAATAAATAAATAAAATCTTTAAGAAAAAATGAATTTTACTAAGTTCTGGCAAATACAGTCATGTAACACCAAAATCAAGATACAGGACTGTTCCCTCACTCCCCTGAAATTCCCTCAGCTGTTCCTTCAACACTCCAATCTGTTCTCCATCCCTATAGTTTAGCTCAATTTGATTTTTTTAAATTAAGTATAATGAGACTACTTTTTACCTTACTAAATTTAATTTCATTGGTTTCTAGCTTACCACTCCATACAACCAAGGTAACTTTAAACACCTGGTTTTGTCACTTCTATTAACCCCTCTAATCAAAACACACACAGTTCTAAATGCTTCTACAACTACCAGGTCTAAATTTTACAAAATAAGTATCCTACCCTGTACAGAGTTGAGACTATAATCAAAGTCTACCATTTTCAAAAGGGCTTCCTTCTTTTTAAAAATATTTAGAAAAGATTTTGAGAGCGAACTCAAGCAGCGGGGAGGGCGGGAAGGGGCCAGGGAGAAGGAGAGGCTCCCTGTCCTGTGGGGAGCCTGCTGGGGGAACTCCTTCCCAGGACTCCAAGAGCATGACCTGAGCTGAAAGCAGACACTTAACCGACTGAGCCACCTACCACCTAGGCACCCCTCCTACTTTTCTATAAATACACTAAGAATATTTTGTACCACATTAGATGTTCATGTCTGTCTGTTTGAATCTATTACACCTAAAAGGTAACTTTTTCTTGCCCAAGTGCTTAGGGCCTATTAAAATTACATGTGGCTTATGCCAATGATACTATAAAGTCTGAAATTCATCAGTAGGAATTATCTGCACACAAACTTAAAACTAGTCATTAAAAGTTTCACCCATTAATGATATAATACTGAGAAACGTGACTGACATAACTTTTATCCTATTTTAGAGTCAAAATGAGGGGATGGTCTTACCCAGAGCTGCAAATTCCTTGAGGAAAAAACCACCACCTGACTGTTTAATGAACTGCTTTTTGATAGACTTAGCCAGGAGGGTAATTCAGAATGGCCAGGTGAGTAGGAGCCGACAGGCACTGTGTGACACGGGGTTCTGGAAGTAGTTCAATTTTTAACTCCATGACAGGTCCGTGAGGCCATTTAGACAGTGTCGTAATAGGATCGTTACAGGCAGTCAAAGTAAAACCGTGTATGTTGCTCAATCCGGGGGCAAAGTGAAAGGTCTCCCAGTTGTGAGAGGGTCACTCCAAGGTCTAGAAACCTTGAGGGTGTGCATGCTAATCCGACCGGAAGGAGCGCTGCCACCCGCAAGTCCTTGGCTTAATCTGCACATCTCCTTCCCCCAAGGTTTCCGACTCAGGTAATGAGAGCACCTGTCCTTGGTCTGGCCAAGGGCAAGGGTCAACCCTTGCAGACTCTGCGTCCACTGACCTACCCCTCCTGTTGTGCTGCAGTCCCATGATCGGTTCCGGCGTGGTACTAATGATAACTTACCAGAGCCGCCTGAGGATTAAAAGACCTAATGCACGCAGGGAGCCTAGCACACCATCTAGCACCTGTTATTACTTCCCAATAAAAACTTAAAGAGATTCACTTGCTATCTGATTGGGTCACAGGACCAGTCAGAATTTTTCTAGTCCCTTCCAGGTGCCACTTTCACCTGGCTAAAGTGACCATATAGAATTAGGTTTAGATTTAGAGTAAGGGTTTATTCACAATCACCCGCTGCTATCTATTCTGATTTTCTTAAAACTCTGGGACACCTCAGAACAATCACTTTACCTTATAGAATAAATTCATTCTAGACCTACTACAGGCCAGTCAGGTAAATGAGACAGGGCCTCTGGTCCCAAGAAACTAACAGTAAAGGACAGACAAGATTGTAATACTAGCTAAGGTTCACTGAACATGGCCCGGGCACTACTCTAAGCACTTGCTGGGTATCCTCTCACGTAATCCTGACACCTCTTTTATGATGGATGAACACTGCCATTTTAGAGGCTCAAACTGAGGCAAGGAGGATAAGGGATGGAACTGGAAACTAAAGCAGGCAGTCTAGGTATGGGATCCTCCCCATTCTATTACCATAAATACAAGAGTAAAAGAGGGGCAGAGGAAGACCTGGAGCCGAGGAAAGGAAACTAACCTAGTCTGGGTGGAGGAAGGTTCCTGGAGAAGATGTGAAGCTTACAGCTAGGAGTTTGGGAGGTATGAAAGAAAAAGAATGTTCCAGGTAGAGACGACCCCCGACCTGTAAAGGCATGAGTGTCGAATCAGAAAATGTGCTAGGAAAAAACAATTTGGTGATGGTAGGCCCTCACAGGTTTAGAAAGTACTGCCATGTACCCATTCCTGTAAACCTTTCAGTACATTTATTTATTTATTTATTTTTTAAACAAGTAAGATTGGTTTCTTTTTTTTTTTTTTTTTTTTTTTATTTATTTATGATAGAGAGAGAGAGAGAGAGAGAGGCAGAGACACAGGCAGAGGGAGAAGCAGGCTCCATGCGCAGGGAGCCCGACGTGGGATTCGATCCAGGGTCTCCAGGATCGCGCCCTGGGCCAAAGGCAGGTGCCAAACTGCTGCGCCACCCAGGGATCCCTCAGTACCTTTACTAAACATTCTCTGTTTGCTCAATAAATAAGCCACCCTAGGAAGTTGATGGGTCAGGTATTAAGATCTGGTGCTAAAGAACCAAAGCTCAAGGAAGAAGAAAGGTTAGCTAGAGCACAAGTCCCCAAGCCAGGCCCGGAACCCAGGTGAGCACCCTTTTTGCCACATCATACCCTAAGACCCTCCTGCCCCACGGGGATTAAGGGAAAAATGTTCACGTATCTGTAAAGACCTCCTAGGTGTTGTTCTTGAACATGGAACAAGCTATCCTAGTACAGTGGGCTGTATGAGAAGCAAATCTTATGCCAGGAGCTGGATCTGTACCCACCCTATGCCAGAGCCTCCTCTGAGGTACGCTGGTTGAGAGCAAGGGCTGAGAGGTCAGAGAACTTCTTTGAAATTTCGACTGCCACTACTAACAGTAACTCCCTAGACCAGTTCTTTGTTTTTCTCCTCTGTAAAAACAGGGATGGCTAGCACCAAGGATTAAATGCATCAGTACTTATAAAACTGGCCTAAACAAGCATTTGTAAAATTCAATCACCCCTCATATCCACCCCCTCCCCTTTCTCTCCTCTCCATCAAGCACCTTGGTGTTTGTTCTTGAAAACACTGGATTTTCTAATTGACTAAAAGCAAGCAAGTGACTACTTTCTCATGTCACTAGTTCACAGAGAACCTTCAAAGTGGTCTCCTAGTTTTTAAGTCTATGGATTTAGTTATCATAATCAAATGAATATATAAGCTTGTAGAAAGGTGACAGGTAAGGTACAGAAGCCTCAACCATTTGTTTTTAGGCTTCTTCTAGGATGTGATGTACACCGCTCCTGATAGCTAGGATTAAGCTCATAATTGGTATGTTACCCTTTTTTGGCTAGGGCTATAGTAAGAAAACAAACACTTGCATTTCAGAGAATAAAGTCCAATGTGAAAAGCTCAGTAGTATTCCAAATTTCCAGTCACATACCTGACAGTCATCCACATCTACTTCAAGGAACACCACGTTAGAATACTTCTCAGAGAGGGACTAGAAAATTTAAAATGAAAAAATCCAGATTTAGAACTGGGTAGGTTCCTAAACAGAAACTTAAATTAGTAGTTTCTACTCTTATTAAGATTCAAAAATTCAGACTAGGGACCAGGTAAGCACAGGAACCTATAGTCTCTGTGAGTCAAATTCCTCCTAGCATAAAAGAAAGTGGGGCCTAAAATTTCAAATAGGATCCGGGTTTCAACCTGAAGAAAAAGAAAAACCATTTAAGACAACCAAACTAAGTTCTGACAGTTGTCTTCCATGGGCTACACATGTGTCAAAATTAAGTTGTTACACTACTACTTTAAAAGATTTTAAGTAATCTCTATGCCCGATATGGGGTTCAAATTCATAACCTCAAAATGAAGAGTCCCATGTTCTAAGGACTAAGCCCGCCAGGTGCCCTTTAAGTTGTTACACTATTACCTTTAGACTAATAACACTCTGTCCTTTCCTAGCTTTGCCACTACCAACCGGAGGAACTTAGAATCTCTTCTAAAGAAACTGGTTTCATACTCACATGAAAGAAAGGCTTGATCATTTTGCAAGGTCCACACCACGTGGCTGAGAAGTCAACTACTACAAGTTTATCCCCAGCACTGTTCAAGGCTTCCTGAAAAGCATACTAAGAGGAAAAAGAAAAGCACAGGTTAAATTTCCCAAAGTCCTGATCAAACTTGATAGAATGTGACACAAAGAATGATCCAAACGTACTGCTTTATAAAAATTTAATAAACTAAAATGAACCAAATAAACTGCTTTAAAAAAATCCTAGAGTGTGTAGCGTTACTGAATAAGATGAAACAAGTATGATGTATAGAGTGTGTGTCAACAGTCATGTCTTCATCAACCTATATTCAGACTGAGCACATGAAAATAAAGACCTATTAGGTTTCCACATCAAATCTGGGTGTATGATAAACATGTGCTAAATGCTCCTCCACTGACGAAGACCTCACTTCAACTGAGTAAATCACCAAGGCACAGAATTTTGCAATGAAAACCAGGGTTGAAAGCTCTTTTTTTGGATTGTCTATGATGGAATATGTCATAGGCTTTAAAAATATCAAGGAAAATAAACTTCCACTCAGAGGAGTCACTGTTGACATTAAGCCTATTTCCTCGTACTCTCCTTAATGGAGTTTCAAGAGATGAGATCATACTGTTTATGTCTGCCCTTTATCTCAAATTAGTGACCAAAGGATAGCTTTAGTTCCTTGTGCAGGGACCTTTCCTCAGAGGTTATTTTGCATTAGAAATGTCAAATAAAATTCCACCAGTGAGATGGCATCAAGAAATCCCTCACCACCAATTCCCCTGAATAATTTACCAATGGTTTTGATACTGTAACCGTAGGAACCTAACCTTCTAGTTAAAAGGGACTCCCTTTGAACCCCAATTTAGTCAGTGCTTACCAAAAACTGGGGCAACACAGCAATCACAACATAAATATCTATATCTGAAGTCTGGGTTTTCCATCAAGGGGAAAATGCTAGTCACATTGGTTTAATTAAAAACTAACATTCTCCTCCCTTGAAAGCTAAGAATCCTATCAGATCTGATCCAGTAAAAGAAACACCATTTAAAAAAAAAAAACGAAAAAACAAAAAAACAAACAAAAAAAAACCTTAAGTGAATTCCTCTGTGGTACAGTTACTTTTCTAGATTTCTAATTTCGACCTCATGTTTTTTGGAGAAACAATTCACAAGTGGTATTTCCAGGTCATGACCTCTAACTTTTTCAGTTATTCACACATAATCTCCCATCCCACCTTTGGGGTGTGGGGAGATAACATAGGGGTGGGGGGGGGTGGGGAAGCGGGTAGGAGAGGAAAAGAACAGGTTAGAGTTATGGAAATCATTTTCCCAAACTATCACCAGTTTTTCCAAACGAATTTAACTTAGAGCTTTTATGTGATTTTTTTTTTAAAAGGTCAAACCAGCCATTCTTTTTTTTTTTTTTTTTAATTTTTATTTATTTATGATAGTCACACACACAGAGAGAGAGAGAGAGGCAGAGACACAGGCAGAGGGAGAAGCAGGCTCCATGCACCGGGAGCCCGACGTGGGATTCGATCCCAGGTCTCCAGGATCGCGCCCTGGGCCAAAGGCAGGCGCCAAACCGCTGCGCCACCCAGGGATCCCAAACCAGCCATTCTTTACTGCAAGAACCAGGTCAGACACACACACACACATCAAGGAATGCTACTGTCACACAAATGCACTGTTTTGTGAACATAGCAGGCCCTCCGTAAATACTTGGTGAAATTACTTTCAAAACAAAATAGTATACAAACACTGTCAAGGGTTTCCCAAACAATTCTGAATCAAATTCAAGCAAGGCTACCTAAAATTCTGAAAAGAAGAGAGGCACGCAGCAACTTTTGGCTTAACTGAAGAGTTACAGAGCCAGGTAGGTGTAGACGTCACAACCAATTCTCTTCTCCTGATACTTAAGTTTGTCTAAAAGAGACATCGGTTTGAATGAGTAGGTCAAGATTATCTCACCAAGACGCAAACCACAACGTCTAACTCCCAGAGACTAACAATGAACATTAATAAAGGTCCTCATTATGGATCTAAATATTCCAAAAACAAAATATTTGGGGCAGATGAGAGCAGAGTCTAGAGTCTTTTTTCCTAAACAGCCCCATTCCAAAGATAATTAACAGGCATGGGAGTGCCCATGTATAGAGGGTAGGAGTTCAACAAACGGGCAGCTACTACTCTTAAAAATAACACACAACGGTGTGATTTCTTCCAAGCCACATGGACAGTCCGTTATCCCACTTGTATCTCAAATAGATACCAGTGGTTCTGAACTATCGCACCTTAGAACGAGCTGTCCTGGATGGCCAACGGCACCAACTCTAGTCCAGCAGGATGAAAATCTAAAGTGTATTCAACGTTTGCAAGTAACACTGAAACGAGCTTAACTTTTGATTAACGTCCCTGGAACATTAATTCTGAAGATCAGCTGAATGATCGGGGTCTCTGCGCTCCAGGCTGTAGTGGTTTTTTTGTGTGTGTGTGTGACCAATTTCTGGTCACCCCTGTATGTCTTCTCCTTGATGAGGAGAGGAGGACGCCAAAAGTATGACAACTAAGATACAGAAAAACTGATAGAGGTGTTCCAGGAATCAACCGATTTTGTTTGTAGGTATGCATTCTGAGACAACGACTGTAAACCACTCAAAGTCTTCTCCCTCCTTTATGGGTTCTCACCTGTTGGGTTTACTGATGAAGAGGTCAGACTCTGGGGAACACCCCCCCACACACACACCCAGACTGATTTGTCACTCAGTGGGTACTGAATAAAAGTAGGGGGGAACAAAATTCTATATTAGTGACCTCTCCAACAAATGACAGGATTGCTAATTTTAATATAAAAGCTCACACAATAATAATAAAACGTCAATAGGAAAAAAACTCAGGACAAGTAGATAACAAATCGTAATTAATCCATCAACAAATGGGGCGGGGTGAGTTCAGAGTCACTAATAATCAAAGGAGATACAATTTTTCCTACTAATGATTTGGCCAAAGTTAGAGGGGGAAAGGTCAGTGTCGATGGGGGTGGAGGGGAAGAGCACTCGCCTATGCTTCTTGGGGACTTATAAGCCTTAAATAAAAGGTTCACACCCCTTGACCCCATCACTGCACTGGACCCTAACCTGAGGAAACAAGCCTGAACTCTGCAAGGGGGCATGAACAAAAACATTCACCGAGGCACTGAAAACCGCCCAAATGTCCAGCAACATGTTCAGGTATTGCATGGATTCCAAACCTGCCAACTACACAAAAAAGGGTTCAGGCTAAACTGGGGGGGGGGGGGGGGGGGGGGGGGGGGAGGCTCAGGAACAAAACAGGATACGTAAAATAACCAACCACTTTGGACTTGCTTGTAGGAAACAGAAGCTCTCGTGCGCGCTCAGTTTTCTACAACGATCATACAGGCTTTCTGATTATAAGGGTCAACCAAACGGTGGGCACCCCTACAGAGCAGCTCGCATTTCCGAAGCCACCCAGCATCTCCGGTCCAGACGCTCAAGGCGGGCGAGGGCCGGGATGGGAGCGGCCGCCAGGTAACCGCTCCCCGCTCTCGAGGGTCTCCCCGGGGCTCCAGCACCGCCGGGGGCGCGCACCTGCCGCCCGGGCCCCGAGCACGCGGCGCCCCCGACGGGCCGGGCCCGGCCCCGGCCCCAGCCCCAGCCCCGGCCCCGGCCCCGCGCACTGAGTCATCCCACCGCCAGCGCCGCCGGAAACACGCCCAGCGCCGCCGAGGAGGAGTCCCAGGGCGCGCCCGCCGCGCTTCCCCGCCGCCACCTGGGCCCGCGCACTGCAGGAGGCCGCGGGGACACGCCGCCCGCCCGCCGCCTCCAACGCGCCCTCCAGCGCCCGGCCCCGCCCCACCCCGGCGGCCAACCCGGCCTCCCGGGCAAGGGGTGCAGGAGCGGGGGAGGGGGGGGGCTCGGCGCCCTGGCCACGGGCAGCCCCGGCATCCAGCGCCCGGCCCGGCTCTCCGGAGCACGGGGGTGCAGGGGGTGCAGGGGGGACGGGGGTGGGGGGCGCCCTTGGCGCCCTGGCCACAGTCAGCCCGGCATCCAGCGCCCGGCCCGGCCGTCTCCATCCCCGCGGCCAACTGGGCCTCCCGAGCACCGGGGTGCAGCAGGAGCGGGGGGGACGCTCGGCGCCCTGGCCGCGGGCAGCCCCAGCATCCGGGCCGCGGGAGCGCGGGGTGCAGGAGCAGCGGGGGGGGCCTCGGCGCCCTGGCCACGGCAGCCCCGGCATCCAGCGCCCATCCCGGCGGCCGACCCGGCCTCCCGAGCACAGGGTGCAGGAGCGGGATGGGGGGGCCCCGGCGCCCCGGCCACGGGCAGCCCCGGCATCCAGCGCCCATCCCGGCGGCCGACCCGGCCTCCCGAGCACGGGGTGCAGGAGCGGGGGGGCCCTCGGCGCCCTGGCCACGGCAGCCCCCGCATCCAGCGCCCATCCCGGCCTCCCTCCCCGCGGGGCACGCTCGGCCGCCCCAGGCGCGCCCAGGCCCCGGCGTCCCGCACTCCCGGGCCCAGGCGCCGCGTCCCCTCCCCGGGCAGGGACGCCGACGCCCTCGCCCTCGCCCTCGCCCTCGCCCTCGCCCCTGGCCGGCGACGGAGGCGGCGTACCTTGCTCTCGATCTGCTTCACCATCTTGGCGGCTGGCGTCTGACGAGCGGCGCGAGACGGAGGGAGCGGGTGCAGGGCGCCGGCCGGGGCCTGCCGGGGACGCAGCCCGCCTTCCCTTTATAGCGACTGGGGGCGGGGCGGGCGGGCGCGCGCGGCGTGCGTGTGGCGGGGGCGCGCCCGCTCGGAGCCCCGGCCAGGCCCCGCCTTCCGGAACCGCGGAGACGCCGGCCGGGGGCGGGGCCTCCAGGGGGCGGGGCCTCCAGGGGGCGGGGTCGCCGCGGGCGCGGGGCGGGGCTACCGGGAGCGGCCCGGGCTCGGAGCCCGGGGCCCCGCCCGCCCGCGCAGCAGCTGGGAGCGGGGTGCGCGGGGGCGCCTGCGGGGCGCTCTGTGCGGGGGGCGGGTCCCCCAGAGCCCCGGAGCCACCCGGGAGGGGATCGGCCGTAACCGAAGGCCCCCACGTGCGAGACGGGGCGGATGCGCTTAGCTAGGGCCGGATTCCTCGAAAAGGTCCGCCACACTCCTCCCCCTCCCCGCCCCCCGCCGGCCCCGCAAACCCCACAAAGTGCTGAGTAACGATGACCAGGAAATGCCTCTTCGCTGGAGCTTATCGCGACGGCTCTCTTCTCTGCCCTCTTTCCTTTTCTTTTACTTTCACCGTTGGAGCCGCCGCTGCTCCGGCGTGACACTGCACTCTAGCGCGTGGGAGGGCAGGAAACGGGCTGGGCTCCTGACCTGCAGGCACCTGCGTGGGGGGGGGGGGTACGTGCGGCTCCACTGGTGCAGGTGCGGCCGCGGGCCGTCCCGACGTCCCGATGCCTCAGTGTTCCTGTCTGTAAAATGGGGATCTTGCTGGTCTCTAATTCATGCCAGGGGTGTTTTGAGGATGAAATGAAGTGCTTGTGAAGCCATTAGGACACTGCTTTGGTACCATAGCAAGTACCCAATAGTTATAATCAAAGCTGGTGTGAGTACTAATTAGGCTTGCTTGGTGTCCTTGTTTGGGGCGGGGTGGGGGGTAATGCTGCTCTTGTCGACCTTATATTTATAATGGCGCCAGTACACACATTTGTGTGAGTTTTTTTCTACTACTGGTAGAACCCGGAACAGAGGTGTTGATCCAGGGATGCGTGTTGCAGGTTGGGTCTGGTAGGTTGGTAGGCATTGTGAAGGCCTCAGGAGGGCCCGTCAGCGGCAGGAGGTGAAGGTGGCAAAGGCTTTGAGCTGGAGAGGAATGGAGGCTTGGAGGGTGGAGGTGTTGGGGTGGGGGTCTGAGCAGGAATTTTTCAGCGGGGGAGCAGCTCTGGATGGAGCTACCTCTAGGTGTGTTTGTTGGGATGGTGAAACTGCCCCCTGCCTTCCTTCTCCCTGCTCTTGCAGACAGAAGGAAGAAAACCAGGGGTTTGAACCCATCGTGCCTGCAGGGTTGAGGAGCACAGGGCCCATGAGTAAGACCACGGACCAGGGTCCCGTTCTGAGGAGTGGCCTGAATGCAGCAAGTTTCCCACAGAGTATAGGGACTATTGGGGCAGAAGAAAGGTTTTATGGGGTACCAGGACAGAATATATAACCTGCTTTTCTGCTGCTGTGTCTTCCCAACCTACACACTAGTTTCAGGGCTTATCTATTAGTGGGTACATTTACATGGAGGATGACTCAAAATCATGTGCTGTAGAAAGGGGAGGGAGGTACAGGCCTTCAGTGGCCATCCAAACCACGCTCAGCTGACATCTCCTCTTCAAGGACCTTCCAGGTATAGAGTGACCCAGAGGAGATACTGCCTGCCTCCCACCTTCACAGGATAGATACAGAGTGCCTATGGGGGATGCTACAATTCCAGAGAATGGGGAGCCTGGAGGCTGGCATGTAGGTTAAGAGCCCAGACTCTGCAATTTAGAATCCTTGTTCTCATTCCCACTCTGCCACTTAGTAGCTGGGTAACTCTAGAAAAGTCTAAATAGCCTTTCTGTGCCTCAGTTTTCTCCTCTATAAAATGGAGCTAATAATACTTCATGCTGTTATAAGGGCTGAGTGAGCTTAAATATATGTAAACAGCTTAGAACTATGCCTGATACACAGTAGATCCTATATGAGCCATGATTACAGACTGTTAAATGGAATGGTGAAATCCCTCTGGAATGACGCCAGAGGTGGAAGAGGAGACTATAAAACAGGTGTCAGAGTCCTAAGTGAATTAAGTAATCAGGAAATCAGTAATGAACAGTGTGCTCTATAACATGACTCTCAAAAGAGGATTTTTGCCCCAAAGGGTGGAAGAAAAGTGAGCTAGACCTGGCCCTAAACAGCAAGTACCCCTGCTTATGGGGACATGGGAAACTTGTGTTCCATTGTGACAAGCAGGTGACATTTTATGAGGAAGGTGGAGTGCAGGGGAATTTTTTGGGACAGCCCAGTGAGGGGGAATTTGGGCAGAGAAGTAGTGGGAGAAGAGGAGAGACAGAGTGATGTCAAGGGGTCCATTTTAGGGGTTGGTTCTGCATGTTAGAACTTCCAGCGGTAAGAAGAAATTTCTACTCCAACTGACACCAAAAAGAGAATGAGTAACTCATATTACCAAGAACTCCAGAGGCCTAATGAAGTCACAGGGCCACCATCTCTACTGTTTCATTTTCATTAGGCTCTCCATCTTCTGTGAAACTAGCCTAGTCAACTCCAGCCTTAGGTTCCCTGAAGGGAAAAGCCTTCCTCTCCTTTGTTTTAGTCAACGTTCTGGGAGCTGATCTTTATTGACTTGAGTTGGGGGTGGGGAGGAAGAGCATCAGCCTGACTTGAACCTTTTGGACCAGGAATGAGGAAGATCCAGAGTTAAGGTTAACAGAGGGAAATGGATATGTCCATGTCGCCAAAAACCAGAAACAAGAAGCATGGGTGATGAACTTGTGTCAGGTTTCTGGGTCAGCTCAGTCTGAGGCTCCCTGGGGGCCTGGAAAACTAGGTTTGCTGTCTTTGTACAGGTCCAAGTTTGAAGAAAATGCAGCTCTAGGGTTTCTAAAGTAAGCTTTTGTAGGATCATCACTGTGGTCCTTGACCATCTCATTCAGCATAGCTGGGGGTACCTGTTGACACTGTACATTCCTGGGCCACACCCAGACACATATGTGGAATAGCAATCTTTTGAGGTAGAGCCCTGGAATCTGCATCTTAAATAAGTATCCTAAATGATTAGATACACTAAGATTTGATAGACTGCCCTGGCATCTTCAGAGGAAGCCAGCATTAGTTAATCTTGAAGACTGTGATTGGTGTAGTCACTATGGAAAACAGTATGGAGGTTCCTCAAAACTTTGAAAATAGATATACCATATGGTCTAATAATTCCACTGCTAGGTATTTACCCAAAGAAAATGAAAACACGAATTTGAAAAGATATATGCACTTCTCTGTATATTACCCCATTATTTCTAATACCCTAGCAGCCCCTGCCCATGGATAGATGAATTTTAAAAAATATATACATACACACATGTACATGCACACAATGTAATATTATAATAAAGGATGAGACCTTACCATTTGTAACAACACAGGTGGACCTAGAGGGTATTATGCTAAGTGAAATAAGTCAGAGACTGTCTGACAATCCATATGATTCCACTTATATGTGGAATCTAAAACACAACAAATGAATAAGCAAACAAAAAGCAGAGAATCAGCCCTATATATACTGAGAAAAAACTGATGGTTGCCAGAAGGGAGGAGGGCAGATGGATGGACAAAATGGGTGAGGAGGAGTGGCAGGTCCAAGCTTCCAGTTATGAAATGAATGAGTCACAAGAAATAAAAGGTACAGCATAGGGAAGATAGTCAATAATATTGTAATAATGTTGCATGGTAACAGATGGCAGGTGCACCTGTGCAGAGCATGAGGTATGGAGTTGTGGAATCACTGTGTTGTATACCTGACACTGATGTAACATTGTGTAACATTGTGTGTGTAATATCCTGAAATTAAATAAATCAATGAATTAATAAATAATATCAGTCCCCAGTGTGGGGGGAGGCGCTTGAAGACTGTCTAGCAAGAATGTTGAAATAGGAACATGGTAAGTGATATAGAAATGGGAGCTCAAAATACTATAGTAGAGGAGATAATTGAAGGAAAAGGAACAACTTATACATGTGTGGAACAGTCATTAAGTGTCAAGCCTGGAGAGCATATCTTCCATCATTCTTCTTAACACCCCCTAAGAAATAGATACTATTTTTCCCATTCATTGTACAGAGAAGAAAATTGAGGTTTGAAGAAGTCATCTGGTCACCAAATGCACACTGATTCTATTCAACTTTGTGTTGCAGGTTTCTAGCCAGAGCAATTAGATAAGAAAAACAAAAGGCATCTGAATTAGAAAGGAAGAAGTAAAACTCCCTGTGCAGAGGACATGATCTTGTATATAGAAACTTCTAAAGATCCTATAAACTATTAGAACAAGCAAATTTAGCAATGATGTAGGATGTGACTCAATATACAAAATTCAAAAAAGAATGAATTACTTGTATGTAAATTTAATAAAAGAGGTATAAGACTTGTACAATGAAAGCTGCAAAACCTCATTAAAAGGAATTAAAGTGTTAAATAAATGGAAAGACAATCTATCTCTATGGACTGGAAAACAATATTATTAAGGTGTTAATACTTCCCCAATTGACATATACATTCAATAAAATCCCTGTCAAAATCCCAGATGCCTTTTTTCTGCTGAGGTGCACAAGCTGTTCCTAAAGTTTATATGGGAATACAGGGATACAGAATAGCCAAAGCAATCTTGAAAAGAAGAACAAAGTGACAGGATTCACACTTTCTAATTTCAAAACCTACTACAAAGCTACAATATTCAAAACAGTGTGGCACTTGCATAAGGATAGACATATATAGATTAATAGGATAGAATTGAGAGTCCAGAAATAAACATGGGTTTATTTATTTATGTTCAGTTGATTTTCTTTCTTTTTAAGATTTATTTATTTATTTTATTTATTCATGAGACACACAGAGAGAGGCAGAGACATAGGCAGAGGGAAAAGCAGGCTCCCTGCAGGAGCTGGATGTGGGACTTGATCCCAGGACTGCAGATTCATGCCCTGAGCCAAAGGCAGATGCTCTACTGCTGAGCCACTCAGGCATCCCTGTTCAATTGATTTTCAACAAAAGTATAAGACCATTTAAAGGAGAAAGGATAGTATGTTCAATAAATAGTGCTGGGACAATTGAATATCCACATGCAAAAAGAATGAGGTTGAACCCATACCTTACACCATTCACAACTATTCACTCAAAATGGATCAGAGATCTAAATATAAGAGCTAAAACTATAAAATTATTAGAAGGACACATAAGTATAAATTTGTGTCCTTGGATTAGGCCATGATTTCTTAAATATGACACCAAAAGAACAAGCAACCAAAAAAAAAAATGAATTGGACTTCTTCAAAATTAAAAAAAATGTGCCTCAAAAGACACTCAAGAAAGTGAAAAGACAACCTACAGAGTGAACAAAAATATTTGTAAATCAAATGTTTGAGAAGGGACCTGATTTTAGAATACATAAAGAACTGTTAACAACGCAACAGTGAGAAAACAACTCATTAAAAGAATTGGCAAAGCATTTGAACAGACATATCTCCAAAGGAGATATACAAATGGGCAATAGACACAAGAAAATATGTTCAACATTATTAATATTAGGGAAATACAAGTCAAAGGTCCTAGGAGACATTACACACACTAAGGCTGATGCATAAATTACAGACAAGAACAAATGTTGGTGAGGTTATGGGGAGATCGGAATGCTCACACACTGCTAATGGGAATGAGAATGGCACAGCTGCTATGAAAAAGTTTGGCGATTCCTTATAAGTTAAACATAGAGTTGCTATATGATCTAGCAATTCCACTTCCAGGTGTACGCTCAACAGAGTTGATAACATACGCGCACACAGAAGCTCACACATGAATGTTCATCGTGGCATTATTCTTGATAGCTAAAATGTAGAAACAACCTAAGTGTCCACCAGCTGGTGAATGGATAACAAAATGTAGTGTGTCCACACAATGCACTATTACTTGGCCATAAAATGGAGTACATTTATGATACATGTCACAATATAGATGAACTTTGAGCGACGCCCGGGTGGCTCAGCGGTTGAGCATCTGCCTTTGGCTCAGGGCATGATCCTGGAGTCCCGGGATCGAGTCCCACGTCGGGCTCCCTGCATGGAGCCTGCTTCTCCCTCTGCCTGTGTCTCTACCTCTCTCTCTGTGTGTCTCTCATGAATAAATAAACATTTTAAAAAACAAGCAAACCCCAAACAATACAGATGAACCTTGAAAAAATGCTCAGAGAATGAAGCCAGTCAGGAAAGGGTACATATTGAATGATTCCATTTGTCTCAAAATTCCAGAATAGGCAAATCCAGTTAGTAAGTGCGTGATTTCCAGAAGCAGGGGGAAGTGGGGAATGGGAACTACCAATGGGTATGGAGGGTTTTGTGTTTTTTTTTTTTTTTTTTTTTTTTTAGGTCTTAAATATATTCTGGAATTAGATAATGATCATACAATTTCGTGAATATACCAAAAGCTACTGAAGTATAAAACAAAATCAGGATATCTCTTCTGCCTTCACAAAATAATCTAATATAAATAAATATGTCCTACAAATTCTAAAAAAAAAAAAAAGAAAGAAAGAAAGAAAAAAGGAAAACTAAAGCCCCTTCCACAGAAGCCAAAGAATCTAGTTCTTGTAATTGTACTTTGGAAAGCTTCTCTCTCCAAAAATGTGAGTTAACGCAAGTAGAATATCTTTGTCCAGTGCCATTAACCACTGGTCTAGAGCCAAGGGTGATCCTGATTCTCATGGGAGGACAACTTGCTGATTGGTGATTACAAATCAACCAGGAAGTACATATTTGTTTATGGTCTGTTCCTTATCTAGAAAGTTTCAAGATAACAGATCATTCAGTGGCACTCTATTAACAATCTGACTATGCACAATTATTCTTACAAACAGGTAAACATTAAGGAAGGAAACTGATCCCATGGAAGAGTTTTACATGGTTGGATCCTTAAGACATAAAAGAAGTGTTCAATTGAAATACATGGTTGTACAGGATGTCCAATCCTAGAACTATTTCAACATCACTTGACTACAAAGAAGTAATTAAATGTTCAATAAGCACATTCAAGATTATTCTGATGTGGCAACTTTGAGGGTATAGTCAAAGTGTCATAAGTCAAGATGTATATACATTATCAGTCGGACTGTTATATTGGCCTTTACTTTTTGTTTATCATTATAACTGGCACATGTTTATGAAACATGTTCTTTCATACTCTCCTTCCAGGGAAACAGGGTTAAGTCTTTGAATTAGAGACCTCATCAGAAATAAAGGGGAATTGAAGAGACAATAAAACTTAAAAAAAAAAAAGTATCACTGTAAGTACATGTATACCAGTTGTGATTTGATCTTTATTTTGCTCATAAAGGGTATCTTTACTCCAATAAAGCACTTGGAGCTTCTTTATTTCTCCTTCCATCGCTACTGCCCTGGTTCAGACCACACTTTATCCCTTCCCTGGTCCACAGCCACGCCTGCGTAACCTACCTCCCATCCACATTCTTACTCCATTCTTCACACAACACTATGTAAGTCTGAGCACGTCATTCTACTTGAATCCCTTCAATGATCTTATCGCTCCCTGAATAAAACATGAGTGCTGACCACAAGATCATGCTTCCCTCAGTTCCTCTTTCCAAGATGTTCCCACTTTGAGATCAACTCCAAACTCCTGAAAGAAGACACAGAAGTCAGGGACATCTGGGTGGTTAAATGGTTGAGAATCTGCCTTTAGCTCAGGTCATAATCCCGGGGTCTTGGAATCGAGTCCCACATGAGGCTCCCCATGCGGAGCCTGCCTCTCCCTCTGCCTGTGTCTCTGCCTCTCTGTCTCATCTCTAATGAATATATAAATAAAATCTTAAAAAAAAAAGACACAGGATTCAGACTCACAAGGATCAAAATATCAGCTCTCTTCCTTAAAATGCTGGATACCTAAAAATGCTGGATAATACCAGACGGGCAGGTATTATCAGACCTTCTTGGGAAAATTTCCTTGTAGAAATACAAGGACTGAGGTATAAGAGTTTCACCTCCACTTACTTGAGGGCACTTTCTATTTTATTTCTTGATAATTGTAGAAACCAGTAAGTACTAATACTAAACTGGCATGTTTATGGCATCATTACCATGCTAACACAATTCTTAAAACAACTGTAGCGACATGGGGCTTTCTGTCTCTTAATTTATCACTTTTCTAATTTACAGGAAATTTACTATTAGTCATTCACACTTAGTCATTTTCTCAGGAACACATTTAGAAAATGATTAGAAATCTGAAAACTGAAACCTATAGTCTAGCACTTCCCAATTTGGTCCCAACAAACCAAACGAGTAGGTCAAATCCATTGAATCCTGAGGAGATGGCAGGGTTTTACGAAATAACATATTGAATATTATCAAAATTATTCATAGGCTTCAGACAGACATAGTCACCCTTAACTCTTAACCATTCTCTCCTAAAGACAAGCCATGAGTTCTTAATGGAAAATGTGGTTTGACCACCAAACATGTCAACGTGAAGCAAAACATGAACTGCAAGATGGTTGAACGTAAAGGTAACCTATCTTGTAAACTCTCTGGTTTCAGAACACATTGTGCCCGTCAGGAAAAAACAAAAAATAAGTGAAGTGTGGTGCTAGAGTTGCTTCTTCTGGTGAAGCTCCCCCGATTCCTTGGAAACAGATTATTGCTAAGTTATTATAGAATAACATTGTAGTAAGTGCTTTGCCACATCAGTTCTTTCTATATTGCTATCCCCACAAAGGCCATGGGCGTCTGTAGGGAGGATAGGAATAGTCTTTTGATGGGGAGGAGACAGAGACACCCAAGTGAGAGGATCTGCCTGAAATTACACGCTTTACAGAATGAGATCCTGGGTAAGACTCTGCCTAACAGTGATCCAGAAGTCCCAGGCCTTGGTCCCAAGCTTGGCTGTGAGTGTTGTTCATTCTGGACAGTATCACATTTGCAAGCGTGGGGGGGACTGGCCCCCTTGTATCGATTAGAATTCTGTCTATGTCGAGTGACAGGAACCAAACTGACCTAGAAAGAGGAATTCTAGGGGTAGGTTTGGCATTGAAACTTGATGAAAAAGGTCAAGTGATGTCACCAGGACCTAGTTTCTCTTTTATCTTTTGGTTCTACAACCTCTGCTTCTCCCTATTTTTCAGACAAGCCTCCTTTTTTAAGATTTTATTTATACATTCATGAGACACACACACACACACACACACACACACACACACACACACACACACACACAGAGGCAGAGACATAGGCAGAGGGAGAAGCAGGCTCCATGCCCGGAGCCCAATGTGGGACTCGATCCTGGGTCTCCAGGATCACACCCTGGGCTGAAGGCGGCGCTAAACCGCTGAGCCACCCAGGGATCCCCCAGACAAGCCTTTTTACCGTGAGAGCAGTTTGGTTGCTGCTGTTCCAAACCTAAATTCCTATCACTTCAAATCCAGTGTAAAAGGGTAATTTTTTTTTTTTTTTTTTTTTTTTTGCCTCGGGAGCCCCAGTCCAGGCTTTATTGTGTCCTGTTGGTTGTGGTTGAGAGGACCAGTCACTATGATCACATATTGGACAAGGCCAACATCACATACTCCACCACTTTGGCTAGACTGGGACAATGAGAAATAGGATCCTACAGAAGGAATCTTCAGCGACCTCTCAGCTTCTTTAAGATGGCAGGATTTGCTTTTACTGTCCTTTCTAGATGTCATATCATAAGGAGGCTATTTTTATCTAAGCAGAAAATAAGGATGGACACAGGGTAAAAAAAAAAAAAATCCACCACCCCTTTTTTTGTAGCCTATGCAGGTCTAAAATGATCAATTATCAATTGTCTGTTTGCTTCAGATTTGCCTCTAGAGCCTCGTTCAGCAGCTCCAGCTGTGAGGGAATAAGCTGGAAAAGGCCAGAGAGGCTGTGTCCAGCATCTAAGCACCAAATTCAACAACCTTTACTATCACTTAACAAGCCAGTAGCCCAAGAGACCCAGGCATATGTACAAGACACAAATTTCATGATTGGCAACCAAGATGCTTCTTTCAAATCTAGAGAAGAAAGGGAAATGTTTCCAGTCTATAATCATGAGGATAATTAAATCGCTTCATTAGGACCCAATAACAATTAGTAAATTAGCATTGGCCCCTGATCCCCAAGAGGAAACATATTATTCTGGGAAAGTAAGAAGATTAATAGGAATACAATAGAATTTAGGGCCAAAAAGTATTAATAATGCTTTTCATTATACAGGTTTTTCACTGTATTCATATTATTAAACTTAATAATAGAGTAATTATTTATATGAGAAGAGTTTAGTTTTATCAGTCATGATAAGCTAAAGGAAAGGAAGAGTCCTAATAAGGGAAAGATTTTGTCTATGCCAGAATTTTGTAATCCTTAATTTTTAATTCATCTAACATTCCAGGATTGTTTCCATTTCACCCTTAGGTCAGTTGAAATAGGAGGCATTTTGTGAAATTCCTTAAGGCACTGATAAAGCAAAAGCTTATATATATATATATATATATATATATATATATATATATATATATATATATATAAAACCAAACACAAAAAACCCCTAGATCCCTAGAACCCAGACTCTAGAAGGCAGTACCATGCTGCTTCTGCTTTAAGAACGTTCTTTGTCCTCTTTGTCTCTCATCCTCATGCTAAAGGACAGGTTCAAATTTTCATAATGCATGTTGAGGTTTGTGTGATACAGGTTCACAGCTGCAAACAGCTAAAGCTTACGTTGTATGACATTCTCACAGAATTTCTGGTAATATGCAGAACTAGGCTTGGAAACTGAGTGGGAGCAAGGGAAGCAGATAGCAGATAGCAAACCCAGTCTGGTTGAGGACCCTCCTGCCATTGCCACTAAATACTCCAATGCCATTGGATTACAGTTGGATAAGACAGGATGCCTAGTTAAGTTTGAATTTTAAGTAAACAATGCATGAGTTTTTAAAAGTACAAGTATATCCCTTGCAATGTTTGAGATATATTTATACTGAATAAATTATACTAAAAATTGTTTTTTATCTGAAATTAAAATTAATTGTACTTTCATTTGCTGAACCTGGTAACCCTATACTGGAGGTTTCATTGCTGTTGCCACTGCTGTCTCTGAAACCCAGATATCAAAACCACTCAAACAGATTTTGCAGGCAGTTTCTGCCTCTTTGTATCATGGTTCCAAAAAGAGCCTCACTGAAACAGTTATGTGTGATCCGTGGAGCCTCTGTTACATGCCCCTGCTCCAACTGCGAGGGAGGTCAGGAAGCTGATGGTGTCTCCATTATTAGTGGGAGGTGGCCTCTGTCTTCCACTAAATCTTAAATTCCTCAGACACAGGAGTGAGGCAGTAGTGAGGCTCAGATACTGGGGAAGAAAAAAGATCAATGCCTATCCTATTTTCCTTTAACATAAACTCCTCCTCTTTCTCATTGTCTAATGGCCTCTATATTGGGGGCCAGGAATGATAATATCACTCTCTTCACCAGCGACTGGTCCAAGAACCCAGATCTAAGCCAGTTAGCACATGGCATCCTGTTGGCCACAAGGACTGTTGCAGAATTAACTAGGTGACCCATTCTCGGCCAAGAAGATGAGAGGAAAACACTAAAAGATTCTAGGGAAAGTTACCTTATTCCTGAGACTGACATTAAAAAAAATGATCTCAGCTTCCTCCAGTTATTATGTTGGATACTCACAAGGCCTGAAAATTCTGCACCATCTTGCTTCCAGCCAGAGATAAAGACCCAAGAGAGAAAATAAAGGCAGAAAGCATCACGGTACTCACAGAGAAGGAGAGCTGGAACCACTAGATTAAGTCCCCTGATGCCTGTCCTACATCTGGACATTCAGTTCTGTGCACCAATACATTTTCGGTTTGGCTTAAGCAATATCATGTTGGGTGTTCTGGTGCTTATAGCCAAAAACAACCCAACTGAAAAGAAGGATTCATGAATATGTGAGCCAGTTCTGTAAGCCTGTCATTTGTTGAATTCTGAAAGTTTAGCATAATGTGTTTTGATTGAACTAGAAATTATTGCTATTATGAAATTGTGAGGCAAAGATTAGTATTTAAATTAATGCAACACAAACAACTAGAGAGCAGCTTCATTAAGCCAGGGAGAGGAGCGGTTTATGATTAGTGCCAGATTCTTGCTCTTTTTGCGTGAATGCCCCGAGGATGAGCCAGCCTCTCAGGGAGTACCCTCTGAGGAGAGAAACATTTAAATTCCTGGAAGGGCCTGCCGTACAAACGTAAGCAAGATTTCAGAAAACATTTCCCATCCTCTTTCTTTCTTCATGAGGTGGACAGCTGCTTCTTTGGCCTGCCTAGCAACCCTCCCCGATTCTTTAGGTGACAACACCCGGCTTTGCCTTGGGATACTCTCTCTCCTCCATTACTTCCAGTCCCCTTGGGACCAGCCATCCAGGTGCTGCACCAGCTCCTACCACTAGGCCCAAGCGTGGGCATGTGACTTCAGACCAAACTCTCTCAGAGAACATAGTTCTCTCGGGAGTGATGCAAGAGGGAGACTCACTGGAATCATTCCTAAAGGGACCCTTCCCGGATAGAAGACATTCTTCTCAAAATACCCCTGCCCTTGACATAGCTGGAAATGCCTGATTCCTGTCCTGAGGCTCGATTCTGGAGGCCTCCCCAGTGGCTTTGTATAAAGTAGCCAGAGTGAATTTCTCTTGCATGCTGCCTAAAGCCTTAGCTGACATGCTCCATCAAAACAATCCTTTTCTTTTTTTTTTCATCAAAACAATCCTTGAACACACCAAGCCTCTACTTAGGAGCTATATTCCTGATTTTTACGAGGGATGTATATAAATCTTTTTAGAATAAGTTCCATTGTGTGCCTGAATTATCGCAGAATCCATTATTGACCAAAATTTTATTAGGAACTAAAGTTAATGTCAAGGATTTATTTGAAAGACACTTCTATAGCATTAATTATGTCCAAGGCATTGCTCATTTGCTTAATCGTCATTAAAATCTAATGATATACTATCATTTATCCCCATTTTACAGATTTTTGCAAGGAGAGCAAGAAAGCTTAAGTAACATGCTCAAGGTCACACAGCCAGCAAATGGCCGAGCTGCAACCTGGCCCATGACAGCCTGACTCCAGGCCCTGCTCTTACGTACCGTAAGAACTGGCATCATGAGTGGGCTGAGACAAACTCTACAACTGACTTCTAGCGCATGAGATTAGTCCAGTGTAAAAGCATCTCGACGACAGAATGTCTTCTATCCAGAAGCCAGAAAGATAAACAGAGTTGGCTTGAGGCCCCTGGGTTCCAACTTTTAATTTTCAGGCGAAATGAAAACTGCTTCGGATTTCCAGGGGAAAAAATCCTCATCTAATTAGTTAGCAAGCACGAACTAAGTCCAAACACCTGCTGCTGTTTTTCTTTTACTGCTGCCAGGTGTTCCACGAGCAGCCTTGGATCAGTAAGTAATTACAATGGAAGCTGAATAGAATTAATTACATAACTTTAACTTATTAGGTTTATTTCCATTAAAATTATCCCATAAAACATATTTTTAAAGTGTGCCATAGAAAAGGAGAGACCGGAGGACTAAAGCCTCTTTCACATTCGACTCAGCCTTGAGTTGGATCCTCCACAACGTGAATTTTCTCATATCACCATTGTTAACTCTAGGAAACATCTGCAGAGTTATTCGGCCATTCATTCGACTGAACGTCCTAAGTACCTGCTATGTGCCAAGCACTGTCCTGGGCACTTGGGATTATGGCAGGGAACGAGCCGACGAAAATCCTGGCCCTTCTGGATGTTTTGGTTCCTGTAGGGAGTTGTAACTCCACAGCCACAAAACTGAAAAAGCCTGAATTTCTCCCGGTTCTGGTTTCCTATGATGAATGAGAGAATGGGTTTGCCTGAGGGCTGTGCTGAGTCTGTGCAGGGTCAGTTGGCCTGGTACTTCCCACAAGGCTCAAGGGAAGGACACTGGCTACAGACTGCCTGCAGAGGCCATACTATCATGATTCGTCATGGCCTGCCCCGGATTTCACCCCAATACACCATGCACCCCATATAGACTAGCACACTTGCTTCTCAAACAACCTAGATCTAAAAGCAGTAGCACTGCATCCCCTCAGACTGCTGCCTCAGCCTTAGTCCTTTCCTGGCCCTTCCCCTCTCCCCACACCTTAGGCATGAACCTCTTGCCCGAAGACTCTACAGACTAGCGTGAAAATGAAAAACCAAGAACTGATGGCTTTGTCCCCAAATACCCAGCAGTCAATTATCTCAGGGGAGTTAATTTCAGAAGGAAAATGGGTCACGCTTGGAAAAAACCAACTCACATGGATCCTACCGGTACAGCAAGAAGTTGGGACACTGTGAAGTGCAAACCAGGAAAGGACGGTCAGTTGGTGGCATGGGGTGGTTCCATGGGCGCAAAGGACTAACTCTTGATGATGAGTGTATCTGGTGAAGCGGTTCCAGCTGCCAATCAAGAGGCGGTGCCTAGAACTCCCCACAGGTGCCATAGGTAACCACGGAAGCCCAGAAGCAGCTGCTCTTCAGGAGCTTGAGGAAGAAACTGGCTATAAAGGTGACCTTGCTGAATGGGTGGATCCAGGTTTGTCACACTGTACCTACCACACATGGTGACAGGAACTAGTAGTGGAGATGATGCTGAAAGTCTAAGTCCTAAGCCAAAACCAGGGGATAGAGAATTTCTGGAAGTGATTTCTTCATCAAGGAATGACCTGCTGAAGAGATCTGATACTCCGGTGGCTGAAGAACATCCAACAAGGGTTGCCAGCATCTGTCCTTGTGCTCTGGCACCAAACCATGCAAACGTGAAGGTGTTTGAGGTGACTTTCCTGCAATTTGAAGGCCAAACGACAGTGGCCATATGTTTTTGTACATGAGACTCCCAGGCCTCCTTCACTAAGACTGTATTCAGCTTAGTTTCATGTAGGTTTGAAATGAGCTTTTTCGTAAAACAAAAGCAATACAAACAATCAACAGTTTGCCAATGTACCTATTTTCACATCTTAACCTCTCTGGAATCGAGGGGTGTCCTAGAAGCCATGGCCTCTCCTAGGTGAAGTCCACAGGGTGTGGTAGTGATGGGGACATTGCCTATGATATCACACTAGGGAATGGCTGTTCATGTTTTTAGCATTTCAGTTGATTTATGAGCATTGTTACTGCATGTGTTATTTGTTATAAATTTATAACAGCTTCCTGGTTCTTGCTTGAAACTTTCAGTTGACACCTGCTGCTAAGATCATCTTGCAGAATAGGTGCCAGTGATGGGGAAGAAAAGTCTCCCAGATAGGGTAGGAAGCAACTGAGGCACACATAGAGGAGCGCTTCTTTGGGAAATGCTTCTTGGCTCATCCTACTGATGGAGCAGAGGATGGTTTTGTTTGGAAAAAGCCTCAGTAATAAGAAAAGATTGGGTTCTAGCTAAACTGTAGGTTTTTCTTTAATGGTACATGAGGTGTCTTACAATCAAGGGCATCTTGGAGCTGATAAAATACAGAACTATTACTCCCATTTTATAGATGAGAAAGCTGAGACACAATCATGTGAATCAAGTTGCTCCAAACTCCACAGCTAGTAAGTGCAGAGCCAGGATTTTATCCGGAACTGAGCAGTTTATTTAGGGTCTAAACACTCAGTTAACCGTTGAGCTATTCTTTGGTAATTCATGCAGCTGATCAAGGAAAGCTATTGTGGCCTGATCTACTCAATTAGCCAACCAACTGATTCACTGAGTACCCCATCTATTGGGGACAGGTCCAGCAGTGAGCAAGGTCTTGGCGCTACCCTCATAGAGTACATAACTTGATAAGGTAATAGGTCATAATCACTAACAGGAATAAACGGAAAGTCTCAACATGCAGTAACAAAAAGGAGGACCGTACAGTGCTATTCAAATGGAAAATGAGGGGTCCCTTTTCTTTTTAAAGATTTTATTTATTTATTTGAGAGAAAGAGAGAGAGAGAGAGCACACAAGCAGGGGGAAGGGGCAGAGGGGCAAGCAGACCCCCAGTTGAGCATGGAGCCTGACTCTGGGCTGATCCCATGGCCCTGAGATCATGACCAGAGCCAAAATCAGGAGTTGGACACTCAATGAACTGAGACACCCAGGTGCCCTGAGGGACCCCTTTTCAATTCGGGAAGTCAGAGAAGGCTTCCCGGAAGAAGACTCTTTTGAGTAAAGGTAAATAGGCAAAGAGGTTGGAGGAAAGAGCATCCCAGAAACAGAAACAGCAAGCATGTAAAAAAAAGTCCTCATGGTGAGAAAGAGGTTAGCAACTTCTCAAATTGGAAAGAAGCCAGAGTGGTGTGTGTGTGTGTGTGTGTGTGTGTGTGTGTACACAGGTGGGGGCCAGAGCGTTGAGATGCAGGTAGAGAAGTAGGTTGCAGTAAGATCACACAGAGCCCTGTAGCCATGATAGGGATGAGTCTTCATCCTGAAAGCAGTGATGCTCTCCCAGACTCTCACTGCCTCATCATTGTTCCCTAGCTCTAATTTCCGTAAATCTGAAACTGTCACAGAGTTCTGATTCATTCTCTGTGGGTTAGAATAATTTTTCTGAAAGCCTTTGATAAGCAACTATCATGTATAAGGTACAATTATTTCCCCTGACTATTCAAAACAGTTCTCGTTGCTTGCTCTGGCTCAGCATATGATGAAACTTACCCATAAATAAGAGAGATTTAAAGCTGAATTTAGATTATGGTACTATGGCTGTCTCGGTCTGTTTGGGCTGCTTTGACAAAATTCCCCAGATGGGGTGGCTTGTAAACAACAGAAATTTCTTGCTCACGGTTCTAGAGGCTGAAAGTCCAAGATTAGGGTTCAGGCAGAGCTTGGTGAGGGCCTTCTTCTGGATTGTAGACTTCTATTCTCACATGGTGGAAGGAGCAAGGAGCTCTGTGGTCCCTCTTATGACCGTTCTACCCTCAGGACCCAGTCACGTCGCAAACGCCCCACTTTGGTAATGGGATTTCAACATAGGAACTTGGAAGGGGACACCAACGCTCAGACCACAGCTTCAGTTCACCAGACTTGTAAATTAGTATGTATAGAAAGCTAGTTGAAGCAAAGTGGATTGGGATGCCTGAGTGGCTCAGTAGTTGAGCACCTGCCTTGGGCCCAGGGTATGATCCCAGATACCCAGGTTCAAGTCCCACATGGGGCTCCCAGCACGGAGCCTGCTTCTCCCTTTGCCTGTGTCTCTCCCTCTCTGTGTGTGTGTGTGTCTCTCATGAATAAATAAATAAAATCTTTAAAAAAATAAAAAAAGAAACAAAGTGGATTTGCCTTTATGTAAACATGTGGCATAGAGAGATGTATGCCATGTATTGAGACCATATATTATTACACATTCCGTATTTAATTCATTCAGAGATGCAATTTTTTTCTTTGAAATTATGACGGTTCTTACGACCAAACACACATGTGTCATCTATTGTCAGCGTCTTTTCTTTCTTGGTGACATATAAAATAATAGTCTTACAGTTGGGAGTGTCTCAGATACAATAAAGCAGAATGTCCAAAGTCAAGTTCATAGAAGCAGAGCCTAAGACAGGTATTGGGGTTTACACAACTCACTGAAGAGTGCTCTTCCAAGAAAGCCTATAAGGGAGGAAGTGAAGCAGGAGAGGGAAGGAACAGAGCTAAGCAAAGGTCTTCAGTCAACATTAGCCTCTGGCTGGGGCACCTGGGTGCCTCAGTGGTGGAGCTCAGGTCGTTAAAACCCACCCTCTCCCCCGTCCAGGTCCTGATTGAGTCCCACAGTAGTTTCCCCGCAGGAAGCCTGCTTCTCCCTCGGCTTATATCTCTGCCTCTCTGTGTCTCTCAAGAATAAAATCTTAAAAACAAAAAAAGCCTCTGGTTGATCCATAGGAAGTAGGTTCTGAAGCATAAGCCCAACACAGTTTTTTTTTTTCTATCCAAGTTTTATTTATTTATTTATTTATAAATTTATTTTTTATTGGTGTTCAATTTGCCAACACATAGAATAACACCCAGTGCTCATCCCATCAAGTGCCCCCCTCAGTACCTGTCACCCAGTCATCCCCACCCCCCGCCCACCTCCCCTTCCACCAACATAGTTTTATTCTCTTGAGGCGAGGGGCCTTTTGTACCACCCAATTAGCTAGTCATTGACTATGGTCTGCTTTTAGAGGGGTCATAATCCCTTGGGCAAGGGGATCCCACCAGCCAAGGGTAATCCTCAGAAGAAGGGAGGCAGCTGGAAGCCATTGTCAGCCAATAGTCACAACTAAGGGTTCTTGTTGAGGGTCACAACAACTTACAGCATCCCCTAAAGGAATCCTGCTCAGCTTCAAGTTATAGTGCCCACAGAGTAAAAACCAGCGGCTCTCAAGAAGAATCATCACTATCCTGTCCTGGTGTGATTTGCAATGTCCTCAATAATATCCTTAGCGTAGACTCATCACCAAGTATCCCTAGGGCTGTTTCTCCCAGGTCTCCTGAGGACAGGGCACTGAGATACTGTCAGAAGTCACAACTGCCACAGGCACAGAGCCATTCTGATCCCCTTTTGGCGAGTCTGGCTCCCAAAGGAATTCCCAGACTCTTAACATCCAGGGAGGGGCAGGAGGTGGGTGAGTGGTGGTTAGCCCAGAGATGAAAGCATAAAGCAAGTGGGAGTGTGTGTTCTGTCCCCTGCCCCACGTTTCTGGAATCTTGTCCCCCTTTCTAGCAACTTCTCACTACCCACATCACCATCACTCTCCCTCTCCCTCATCTCTAACTTTGAACTGTTCTCAGGATGTTTCTTTCTTTCCTTCCCCCCCCCCCCCACCCCCCAACTGCCCACCCAAGGAACTTACTTTAGAAAAAAAAAAAAAGTATTACTTAGGAATTTTATGTGTTACCACTCGGGTATATTTGCATTTTAAAGACCAGTGGAGAGGATACTGTTTACCATAAGGAAAAGAATAACTATTGGTGTAATTCAAGGCATCTGGAGTCCTATAAATTCAACATGAACAAGCTCCCCTTACAAACAACCTGGGGTGACTGAGTAAAGGACACAGCAGAGAAGAGTTGGGAAGATCTGGCTCTGCTCTCTCATTTTGGTACATAGACCAATCCATGCCACTAGCCTTGACTAATTCTTTCTCTCTCTTCCTATATCTTGGCTTTTTTTGCACAAAAGAGTGGCCAGATGGATGACATTCCCAGGCCCAATCAAGGGCATAGACAAGGATGGGATAATTCTACTATATTAATTTTCCCCATTGCAGTGATAACAACGTAGCAGCAATGACACAACCAACAATTACTGAATGTTTTCTAGGTGTCAGGCTCCTTTTGATCCCCAAGCCTTGTAAAAGAAGGGCCAGTGAACTTTCTGGTTAATAAGAGCTAAACCTTCATTTTTGGATCCTTTTCACCTGAATCAGTTTGAGTACACATTTGAGCTGACCTAGAAAAAAAATACTTTGACCCACGTGGTCTTTCCTAGACTGAGACTTAGCATGGGGGAGACTCTGGCTCCATTAAAACAGATGCAGTTAAGACAGAGGGTGGAGTCCTAAGGATACAGAGCAACGAGGGAGCTTAGAGACCACAGCATTCCAACTTTCTCATTGTACAGAGGAAAAAATTACGTCCCAGGTAAATTGTCTAAAGCCGCAGAGCTCCTAGGAGCCTTGGTGGTGGTGTTGGGGGCGGACGGGGGAGGTGACAAGGTTATAGATGGAGGTGCCAATAAGGGATTTTGCTAGATTTAAGTCAAGATATTTTAAAACAGAAATGTAAGTTTAATAATGGCTGAAGTTATATTAAGCTCGGAACAAATGAAGATGAAGACTAGAATGGCTTCTATTTGTTGACTATTCATTTGCTGAGAGTAGATTAGCAATCACTCTGAACTCTTTTCCTGAGCAGGTGGTGAGAAAGGCGAGCACCACCTCATGGAGATGGGTCCCCCAAGGTGGGTGCCTGTGATTAGGGCACATAGCCAATAGAACATCTTGGAGGAAAATGTGGGAAGAACAGTTTTTATGCCAAAACTGTTCTATTTTAAGAAGGAAGTGGCTAGTATTTCTTATCTGCCCGGATTTAGTCTATCAGTGATTGATGAAAGATAGCATGCAGTCCACCAGTCACCTTCAAAGGTTAATTTTTGGTCTTGTCCAACCAACTCTGGTTAAATGCCGTCAGCTTTATGAAAGGCATTGAAACTGAACATTTCCAACACTTCAGTCTCTTTGGAAGTGTAGAAGATGACTACTCTTTATCACACATTTTACTAGAGCCCCTTGGATTAAAAAAAAGATGTCAAAAATTAAAAATAAAGCATACATTCACATGTTCAAAGAGATTAGAATCTGGCTGCGACAGTAGAAGTGAAAGCATAATCATCCTTACCACCCTCGTTAGCGCCCTTGAACCCTTGCTATGGATAGGTCCATACAAAACACTTTGTGTATATTAGTTCACTTAATACTCACATTGACCTTTACGAGGTGCTGTTATAACCTGATTTACTGATGAGAAAACTGAGCCCCAAAGAAGCTTCCAGCTTGGCAATGGCTGAGTATTAACAGCGAAATCAAGTCTGTCTGACTGTAGAGCCTGTGATCCTTCCATCACTGCACGCTGCCCTCCCAGGAAAGCTTTACAGCAAAGCATGGTGATTAATTGCCAACTGGATTAATAGAGACAGAACTGGCCCCAATATAGAGTAGATTTGTTCTTGGCTGCTGCTACTATTTATTCTGCCTCATTGGGGATTCAGTACAGTAACTTCTCACCCTCATAATGTGATTTGTGTGGGAGCTGATTATAGACTTGTAAAGTATACAGAAGCCATGCCATGTGTGACTTGTTATTATATGTGTTAAAGACAAGATAGAGAATAATGCAGACACCTTTGCTCCTTCTGACAGGTCTAGTTTATAGATTATGAATTAAATGTGAGCACATTGTCTTTCCTCCTTCCAAACCTGCAGTTCTAGGTAGACACAGAAATGTATTCCTGATCTTGGCTGAAATCTTAGGATTTCCTGTGTGTGTCTGGGCAGCAGTCATCCGTCCAATAGTTCCCAAGCCTCTACTAAGTAGAGGCCCGGTGAGGCCTCAGGACTGCCCTCCCAAGGATGGAAAACCACAGCCTTTGTCCTTAGGAAGCTAAGTCTCATTGGAGACAGACACAGAGTTGCCAGATTTAGCAAATAAAAAAAAATACAAGATGACCTTGTATGGAATATATTGCATGGAACATAATTATATTAAAAATTGTCCTGTTTATCTAGATAATATAATTAAAGGGGTGCTATGTATTTTAGATGGTAACCCTAGGCAGACATAAAAATCTACCACACCTGACAAAAAGATGGCAGTTCTAACGGTTGGGCACACACAGCTCTGTAGACATATGAGAGAAGGACAGTCAAGGGAGGCTTTGCGTGACTATGTGGGCAAACACAAAGGAATGATGCCTTTGCAGGGTGATCTTGAATAAGATTTGGCAGGTAAAGATGACAGGAAGGAAATTCCAGATGTGGGAAGATCTTGCACAGAGTTTGACATAATGGCCGAGATGCGTGGGCAATGGGAGAAGAGCAGAGATGACCATGAGGACAAGATCATGAAGGGCTTTGGCAGAAAGGTGAATGATTCGGACCTCCTTCTGCAATCAGTAGGAAACCACCCAACTGAATACTCTTCCTTATTTTTTCATACAATCAGACTTTGACTAAACAGTGTTTTACAAAACGTGGGCCATGGACCAACCAATGTTACTGGAAGAGGTAATTTTAGGTAATAATTTCTGATGATTGGGGATAGTATGGGGAATGCAGCATTACATAACCTTGACTCACATGGGGTAAATGTTAATCCGCCTTTTTTCTTTTTCAGTGTAAAGCTCTTTATTTCATTTTTATGTGTACACTTACGAAATTAATAGGCTTTATTTTTTAGAACAGTTTGGGGTTTGAGAGACACTGAGCAGAAAGTACAGAGTTCCCACATATCCCCTCTTGGTTCCTTATTTATTGTTTTTCGATCACTTCTTATTACTCAAGATGAAAGTTTTGATTTGGTGTTATTCTATTATTCTATCTTTCCTTTCCTTTCCTTTTCTTTTTTTTTTTAATTTTTATTTATTTATGATAGTCATCAGAGAGAGAGAGAGAGAGAGAGAGAGGCAGAGACATAGGCAGAGGGAGAAGCAGGCTCCATGCACCGGGAACCCGACGTGGGATTCGATCCCGGGTCTCCAGGATCGCGCCCTGGGCCAAAGGCAGGCGGCAAACCACTGCGCCACTCAGGGATCCCTCTTTTTTTTTTTTTTTTTTTAAAGTCACGTCTACCCTTAATGTGGGGCTCAAACTCATGACACCGAGAGTCGCTTGCTCTACAGACTGAGCCAGCCAGGTGCCCCAGTACTGTTCTACCTTTAACTCCTTTCTCATAGGTTTTCTTTGTGTTGAGAGGGGAGAGGGGAGAGAAGTGGGAAAGGGAGAAAAGGGGTGGGGTGGGGGAAAGAGAGCCTTCAGGCTTTAAATCCTTGACAAACCACAAAAATCAGTTCTCAATATATTTGTTTATGAAAGCTTTCTTCTACTTCCGAGAACAATATTCATCTTCCATTTCAGTTCTAATGATAAAAAGCTTTGTTGCAAAATAAGTTGATTCCTAACAAGAAGTAAAGTAGACAATAAAAGTGGCATGTGAATAACTAAAGCTTGGAAAATTCAGGGCTGAGGCTGAGGTTGCCTTCTTACCTGGTGGCAAGTTCCCACTGAGCCTTTTCAGCGTTTACAGAGTTTTCTGGGGGAAAAGCTCCATCTTTTTGGCAGAATGGATAAAGATTGCCCAGGAGAGCAGTGGCTTTACAGGAATCCAGGATATTGCTCAAACTCTTTCCCTAGCAGCTCTGATTCCCATCTGGTCACACGTTCCTTTTCTTAAGAGTCCTGATGAGGAATAGTCAAATGAATGCTTCCTTTTAAGAGCATACCCACATGAGAATCCCATATATTTGCCCATAGAAACTCGATGAAAAATAAAAGGCTCAAGATTTTTAAAATAGTGAGCACCCATGACACATCTCTAATGTACTGGTTGGTGATTTGCAGGAACATTCAGGGAGAAAGGACTATTAATTTATGGAAATTTCTCTGAAACTCATTTTCTGGACCAGGGTTCAGGGACCTGCATGATATCATAAAAGGACTGACCAAGGCAGTGGATTTTGCTTTGAGAAAATCTTTTATTAATTCACCTTCCTTTTAATTTTCTCTAGCACACCTGGGTTCACATCTGGGCTCGAGCAGTTACTAGCAGTGTGACCCTAGGCAAAGAACTTTATCTCCCTCAACTTCCTGTTTGTAAATTGAGAGCAGTAGTACTGTGGGAACTAAAAGAAATAGTGTGTGGACTTCTGAGCCTCACCATTTATCAAGAGTTGCAACCTGATTTCATGTTGCCATGTCCTCCTTGGTTCTAATGCCTCCCTGGTGATTGCAACCGGTCCTCTGATGAACTTGACCTTGGTGCCCAATGTGAGTGTAGACCAGAACAATCTGGATTTCTCTATGATCCTCCATCCAGCTTCTGATTCAGGGTGTGGGTTATGGGTGCATGTGAGAATGTGCATTTGGAACAAATTCCCAGGGGGCACTCCTGGTCCCAGAACCTCATTTTGCAAACCCCAGTACCAGGTCATCCCCAGCAAAGATGAAACCCTTAGGCAATGGCTTTCAGTTGTGACTGAAGAGAATCCACTTTGAGAAACATATTTTACATGGTGACCCCAAGTAAAACCATACATATAATTGAACAAGTCTCATGAAATGATAGTTACCGTTGTTCCAGTAAATACTCTGATACTGCTTGCTTTGTTCGAAGAGAATGCTGATGCATAAATTGCATTTGATGGACCATGACTGGAGCATGCTGCAGCTAGAAAATACTGTTCGTGCTCGGTAAGCAAGGACTGCATTGGTAAAAATGCACAAGTCAGAATTAGAAGACAAGGCAAAAATTAAGTGACTTCGCATTCTCATTTTCCCAACGAAATAGAAAGGACATTATAAAAGCAGGCACTCTATCCATTCCTGGGCAAGAGAAATCACACTGGAACGTTGGCTGCTGAAAGTGGAATGAAGACTGGTTTCCAGGGAATTCTCTTGAACTCTGATGTGTGTCCTGTTGTACTGTGAAAATGGGTGGCAGGCCCGAAGTAACAATGAAGGACACATCTTTCTGCTCCAACACGTAGAGAGATGCTACACAATGTAAAATGCCCGAGGCTGCTGGGATGATGCCATTCACAACTGGGCACGGAACTCATTCTCCACCCCGCCCTCGTCTCTACAGACATTTTCCAGGCTGCCCTTTCCAGAGGCCAGTGACTAGTGTGAGTTCGCTTTGGTGTCTGGGTGGTCCTTGACTTTCATTCATCGAACTTGCACATGTGGCAGAGAACTGGACCTTTCTGTTGTCACCAGCTACATAATGATTGCCCAGCCTCTTCCCTGCAGCAGCCTGTGCCCTGGGGATGGGTGAAGGCCTTGGTCAAGGTGATGGGCATATTCACTCACTCATACTAGTGTCAGTACTGGTCTGGTTCCAGGGGCCCTAGCCTGGCCAATAGCTTCCTGGCCATATCCTTTGTCCTTCCAGCAGCCTGGCCTTCCAGTAGCTCCAGGCTCTGGTCCTCACAACCGGCCAGGCCCAGCCTCACTCAGAGATGACCTGGGTTTGGTAGAATGGCATGTCTGGGAATGGGGGAGGAGTGACAGGTTCAGGTCCCCTGGGCTCTTACTCTGGTACAGAGGTCCAGTACCTCTTCTTCTGTCCTGCCTGATGCACTCAGCACATCGGGGCTCAAAGACTTAAAGATTAGGGGCCCTAGAGCCTTCCATTCCTGCCCCTGTGGTTAGGACAGGCTTGTGGAAAAGACTTGATGTGGGCTCCAGGCAGACAAGCAGTTGGACGCCATGGGCATAGTCCACACGGCCTCTTCACCCTATGAAAGTTCCATCTGCCCCCCCACCTGCCCCCACCCCGGTGGTGGGGGTTTGGGCTAGAAAGAAGCAAAGCATCACTACTAATACTTAAGATCTTTATGAAAAAATGGGACAGAAATCTTTTTGGAACCAAAATGCTCTTGTATTGTCACATCCTGGTCTGTTTGACTTTGAGACCTGCAGTTTTCATAATACTTTTCCAGTCACTGTTTCCCTGGGGAGCCACATTCCAGAACAAAGACTGGGCAATAAAGAAGAATGAGCTACAGCAATGGAAAGATGATTCAGATGAAAACAGAGATGCAGAGGACAGAGATACACAGAAGAGCCCTGGGATCCCCATCTCTCTCCTCTTCCTGTTTCTGATCGCATGTGAAGGCTGGCTATATTTCTGTCTGGAATCTATGAACCACGTGTTATTCTGGGTGCCTATAACAGTGCTTGGCACAGAGTAGGTGCTCAAGAAATATTTACTGAATGATTACAAGGTGCCCCTTTTCTCTTAAGCTAGCATCTGTTGGCTTCTGCTACTCTATGTATGTTGCAAAGAATTCTAAGATTCTGTCAAAATCTTATTAATTTAATAGCTAGGGAACACTGGCTCCACTCTAGGCTTCAGATCCCAGATCCCCAGTGTTCATCTGATGGTAGCCCCATGTGGGAATAGTTAGTGTGAGAAGCTGTCTTCTCTGGGCCCTAAATGCCTGAGCTGTCTCAATTAACAATAACAAAAACATAGGTAGTAAAAGGACTTTCCAGCTTTTGTGCGTGTCTGGATTTTTTTTTAACTTATAAAAGAATTTTACTTTTATTATTTTTTTAAGATTTTATTTATTTATTCATGAGAGACACAGAGAAAGAGGGCCAGAGACACAGGCAGAGGGAGAAGCAGGCTGCCTGCGGGGAGCCCAATGCAGGACTTGATCCCAGGACCTGAGCCAAAGGCAATCGCCCAACCACTGAGCCACTCAGGCCTCCCTATAAAAGAGTTTTAGAAAGGTATTGGGGAAGAGAAGAGTGACACTGTTCTAATACAAACTGATGCATCAGAGAAGAATTTTGTACCACAAATGATGGCTCAATTAGAATTGGCCTCTGTATTTGGAGTACACCAGGGCAATAGGGCATTTGTTTGTTTCTTGATCGCTGCGAAGAATTCCATCTTTGGCAATCTCTGGAAAACCTTCTTAATGGAGTGGTATTACTTAGCTATGCAGGGCCTCTGCTGTGGAGGTCACATTGCCTAAGAAATGTGCACGAGTTAGTGGAAAGGCCAAGTTAGAGAACGGGAGAGATACGTTCTCTGATACCGCAAGAGCTTTAAGCCATTTTGCAGTGAGGTTGCAAGGTGGGATTCAACTGCAAAGTGTTAGGAGAAAGCCCAATCGAGCATTACAATATTCGCTGCAAATAAAAACACAAACACATTAGCTGCGGCCTTTTAAAATGTTGTAAATGTATTTTATCTTGGAGATCGGCTTACATTAGTTCTTGAATCTTCGCTTCCAATTTTTGAGCATCAGCTCCACAAAATTCAAAAATCTGTTCACAAATACACAAAGGTGAAATATTTATTGGTTCAAATATTTGCAAAGATGTTAGAGTTTGGAGGAGTTTTGTTCCTGTTAAATTATCCTCTACTCATTTCCATTGTCTGAAAAATACCTAAGATATAAATACATATTTAGCACACTAAATTCATGATGTTTCAATTTTTTTGGCCAGATTTATATAATTCTCCATAGTAGTCTTATAAACTGAGGTCTACATGTGTTAGAAATGAGAAAACTCAATCATTGAAGCTTTCAGAGCCCTTACACATTGGTCTTAAGGACTTATTAATTCATACACATGATTTCCTGAAATCGAATGAGATGTGATTTCCTATGCCCTGACCCTTGCACAGGTAATAGTATTATAACCAGTTGATTCTAAAAAGCACATTTTCATTTCAAATTGTCACATCTCTGACTCAGGATGTACTTCACTGTGGATGGTATACTTCATTTGGAACACTTTTCAGTAGTAACATAATGGTGCATCTGTCAATGGGCATCTTACGTTTGATGAAATATGGAAGTTTAAGACTCTAACCATGCATTATCACTTCGGTATCAATTGTATGAAGGCAAAATATGAGTAAACTGAGGATGGGATTAGCTAAAGATCTGAGTTTCCAAGGAGGAAGGTTTCAATGGCCAGAAATGGTGACAGGAGTTGGAAAGTTCTAGAACAACTTCAGTGCTCAGTGTATAGCAGAGAAGAAACTATCCAAGATTCTAATGATTCTGCGTCCCCAGGCAGCAGCATTCTATCTGGGTGCTGCCTGTGGGCATCATGGTTCATTCTATTTCTTGAAAGTATACCCCAGACTTGTGACTTCATCTTGATCCCCTTTCACTTACCGGCTCGCCCACGAATCCACTTCCATAACAGCAAATAGCTCTTTTGAGTCTTGAGAATAGGGTTACCTAAGTGTGGGTGCAGAATTTCATGATTTGTCTGGGTTGCCTGGTTTGTACTCATTTCCTCTTACAAATAGTTCTTGTGGCATTGGCTGCCGGGGAGGAAGGTGTCAGAATGGATCTACAAAGTGTTTCTAAGGTGTCAGAATGGATCTACAAAGTGTTTCTAAGTGTTTCTTTTCTAAGAGTTGGGTGGCAGCCGTATGGTGGCTATAGGCACGAAGGGCGTTTCATAATCCTCTGAGACTGGGTGGGTACACAGGTGAGGACCCCTGGCATGAACATAGGCAGGGCTTGGCCACCTGAATGACCAGGTTTGGCCAACAGTTTTCCAAAGTGATCTTTATCAATTTATATTCCACCAGCAGAGGATGAATGTTCTGGGTGCTCCATATGCTTGACAACTCTTGGTTCGTTTTCATGTTAGCCATTGTGGTGGCTTTAGGGGACATTGAATTTGTTACCGAATTCTATGGATTTTACCTCATCAACTTTCCCTTGGACTTTAGCAACAGCTTACAACTTGTCTGTCTCCAGTCTTGAGTCCCTAAGCTCCCTTCCTCCCCTTGAAGCTCCAAAACACAAATCTAGGTTTTATAAAGTTCTTCAGTGCTTCTCCACCACTATAAAATCCCAGGTCCTTTCAGGGATTCCTTGATTTTGTCCTGACAATAGGACCACAACTCACTGTCATTCTCTACCTGAAACTTTGACTGCTAGCAACACTGTATAGTTGGATTCATTCATTTATTTAATTTAGCAAATACTTAATAAACGTCCACTATGAGCCAGACATTGTGAACATGCCAGACCAAAATCCCCTCTGGAGTTCATATTCTAGTGGTAATTTTATACTATTGTATTGTCAAAAAATTCCTGATACATACCCAGAGTATTTTGTCACTCTCACTTCTTCCCTTCTTTCTCACCTGCTAGTCCTAACCATCTTTCATGATCTAACTCATGGAGTCTCTGTGACCTCTTAGAACCTGCGCATTCCACTACTCAAGAGTTGATTTTGTTACGTCATCTTCTGCAGTTGACCAAGGGTGGGAACTCTGCCTCATTTATTTCCTCCATATTTTTAGTATCTAGCTAGGAACCTTAAACAGAGTTGGTGTCCTATTAATGGCTTTGGGCCTGAAGTGAGCTGAGCTAAGCTGATTTCTGGTCCCTGAAGTATAGGTTCAACACTCTGGGTAGTGTTATGTTTCAGAGACCAGGTGTGGTATGTGTCTCCCTGTCTAGCATGGGGCTTTGACTACAAGAGTTTCATAAATGTAGTTACTGAATGAGGAGCAGCTGATTGATAAGAGCTTATTACATAAGTAACTTTCTTTTGAAGAGATATATATGCAAGGAAACTAGCATATAATTTCTGCCCAAAATGTTTTCTTATTTTTTTTCTTTAAAGATTCTATTTATTTATTCATGAGAGACAGAGAGAGAGGCAGAGACACAGGCAGAGGGAGAAGCAGGCTCCATGCAGGGAGCCGGACGTGGGACTTGATCCTGGGTCTTGAGGATCAAGCCCTGGACTGAAGGCGGCGCTAAACCACTGAGCCACCTGGGCTGCCCTGTTTTCTTATTTTAATCTGAATATTTGGCTGTGTCTTTCAAAGGGATGCTCCACTATGAGGGATTAGGAAGCAATGTTTACTTCTCTCTTCTCAATTCTCAGTGCCTTCAGTTTACAAGCACTGTTGCCACCCCAGCAATGACTGCTAGTGAAAATGATGACCTCTGGTTTGCGGAGCCCAAGGGGATGTGAGGGGTCTATCCACGCATTATAGAACCATTTATATCCAAAAATCACTTTAAAAAACTTTCATTATGAACATTTTTTAAGATACTATTTTTAAGTAATCTCCATGCCCAACATGAGGCTCTAACAACCCCAAGATCAAGAGTCCACTCCATCAACTGAGTCAGCCAGGTGCCCCTCATTACAAACATTTTCAAACATACACAAAAAGACAATAAGAAAGTGACTCCCTGCCACCCATTTACCCATCACTCAGGTCCAACCAGAGGCAGGTTTCTTTCTTTTTTGTTTTTTTTTTTTTTATGCCAAAGACATTCAATCACCTGCAAAAAATATATTACTGAGAAAATGCAAAAGGCCCAGAGACAGGGGTCCCTTCCTAACAAATGGACTTCTGAGAGTATGAATTAAAGTCTAGTTATAATTATAATAAATATTATTATTTATAGATAGATTAATTATAATAAAATACCTCAGCCAGTTGAGAGGCAATTTGGTTAAATACTGAAGTTAGGTTTGGACCAGCTGAATGAAAGCTCACCAATTTTCCAGCTATCTTTACTGAGTTAAAAACAACAACAGGGGTGCCTGGGTGGCTCAGTTGGTGAAGCGTCTGCCTTCAGCTCAGGTTATGATCTCAGGGTCCTGGGATTGAGCCCCACATTGGGCTCCCCGTTCAGTGGGGAGTCTGCTTCTCCCTCTCTCTCTGCTTGCTGCTTCACCCGTGTATGCTCTCTCTGTGTCAAATAAATAAATAAAATCTTAAAAAAAAACCCAAAATCCTCAAAGCAACTATAGCAATAACAACATAAACAAAAGAGCCCACACAACCAACACAAGACACTTTTTTGGGAGAAGGCTGTAGAAGCATTTGGACATACAATATAAATTTTTTTTTTTTTTTACAATATAAATTTATAAGCTGCAACAGTTTGATGTTCCTTCTTTACAAAGGGTTTTTTAAGGCATTAGCTCTTATTAATGACACGGGGACGAATATGTCTAATAAGAGAACTTTTAAAAGTGCGCCCACCTGTGGAACCCTCCCTCTGTGTCTAACACCTGTGGTGTTAATTACTTTTTGATTTCATCTTGGCTTCTTTCTCTGATTCAACCAGACCCATTCCTTCCCCAGCCATCTGCATCACAATGTGGGTGTTTGCACACTTCCCCCTGGACTTTCACAACGTGTTGCAGGGTTGCAGGGCATTCTTGCAAATGCAAGCAGCTCAACCCTGGTTTTGGAGTTTAGCAAAATCAACCCAAGAAGGCAGGGCCTCTTAGAAATAAACTGTTTCAAACAGCTTGAATTTATATGCATTTGGATTCAAGAAAAAAGGCATATGAGAACAATCTATTATCTAATTTTTTTTCTCATCTACACTGGCCTCATTTTGTTTCCAATAGTGAGATTTCAGGAAAGTACTTCATTTGCTTTCATTTTCTCGTAGCTGGTTTAGAAACTCTGGCTACCTACCTGTTTCTTGAGTACTAGTGGAGTAAATAATGACTAAAGTGCTTTCCTCTATGTTAGGGGTTGACAAACTTTTTGTAAAGGGCCCAATACCTATTTTAGGCTTTGCAGGCCATATGGCGCGTGTTGAAACTACTCAGATCTACTACAGTAGTGTGATAGTAACCAAAGACAATATTTACACAAATGGACATGACTGTGTTCCAGTCAAACTTTATGTACAAAAACTGGTGGAGGGTCAGATTTGACCCTGGGGCCACAGTTTGCCATCAGTTGAAGGTGTTGAACAGATACATGAAGCTGCTTATCACTCAGGACAATGTGGTTTTCTGTTGAAGGGGAAAAGGAACAGGAGTCTAATGTGGTGGCAATTTATCCTAAGTCACACTGAGAATAAGGAAAAGTGATTTTGGACTCTGGCCAGAGGAGATGTCATTCTGCCCGTTACTAGAAGTGTGGGATGAAAACTTGTTCACAGGGATAATAATGGTTTTGGAGCCATTCCCTTCAATGACCTATACTCCTGTTCTCATGTTCCTGGAAAATCTGCTCAACTGTCCAATACTGGGAAATCCCTTCACTGACTTCTCAGGTTGAGGTGAGCATCTTAGTTGAGCCTAGACAAAGGAATGAGTTCATGATTATCCTCTCCCTTTTGAGGGTGTTCTCCCAAAGGGACAGGTCTGCTTTCCTGCCACGGTCTTTCTTTTTCTGGAAAGTACATCTGAAAGTAAGCCTCAGGCAGGTCTAGAAGGCTATCTATTATCACCCTGTGTCCTCACTTTTGGAGCATGCCATTGTGAAAAGCAACAATTGTCTCCTTCACCTAGGTGGGTAAGTTTCTCCTCTGCAGCCCAGATTCTCCCTAGGTGGGTCATCTCAAAATCTAGGCTTTAAGAGAACATTAGGAAGTCTATTGACATGAGTCTAAGCCATGCTCCATAATCAGCACAATATAGTGCTACTACTACTTACAATAAAGGTGATGTTTTGATTTTCAGATGATTCTCTGAGAGGAGTTAACACTGCAGGTCTGGTTCCTTATTTCTTTCTTGTCTCCAATGGAACCATGCTTGAGCCTTCATCAATCTCCCTAGAAAATGTGTTCCCTCCCTCACCAAAGTGTTCTTTGTATTAAAGATTGATGATTTTGTTATATATACCTGGAGTGATGGATCAAGTTATACTGGCTTGCTTTGCTTAAACATCAGTATTGATAATGTGCACCTGGTTTTATTGTTGGGGGTCCTAGTCTCCATTGTTATAGCTGCTTGTATAGCAATGGTTGCCTAGCAAGATATGTCTATATGACCAGTCCCCACATAAAGGCCTCATGCCCTGAGCCTCAAAAAAACAAAAAACATCCCTAGGTGGAAACATTCCATAGGGGTGCCTGGGTGGCTCAGTGGTTGAGTATCTGCCCTTGGCTCAGGTTATGATCCCTGGGTCCTGGGATTGAGTCCTGTATCAGGCTTACCATGGGGAGCCTGCTTCTCCCTCTGCCTGTGTCTCTGCCATTCTCTCTTTATGTCTCTCATGAATAAATATATAAATAAATTTTTAAAAAAGAAACATTCTACAGATGTCCTTGAAGTTTACTACCAGAGAGCGAAAGACAGCACTCCTATGTGTCCCCACCAAGGAAGAACATCAGAAGCCTATTCTGGACCTTTCTGGACTCTACCAATGCTTATCTTTTTCCTGATGCTTTTGCTCTGTATTTTCCATTGTAGTAAATCTTAGCTATAAGTATAATCTGCTATTGAGTCTTGTAAGTCTTTCTGGCTGATCACTGAATGAAGTACTCCGATATTTTAATGATTTAAAACTTAGAGGACAGGGCTAAGAGGAGGATGTAAAATTTAAGGGGTTCCCAGAACTCAGTAATCAAGATACATAATATTTTAATAAATATTTAAAAAGTTAAACATTAATGCAAAAAATCCATCATGAACAAAATATCAAAAATGCAAATAAAGACAGGATTCCACACTATACTTGGGCAATCTCCTGCCTCACTGGCTTCACCCTAATCCCTGCCCTGGAGAAAAGAGAAATATAAGTAATTACTTCCTTTGAATTGCTAATACCTAGAGCAATATCACTGCTAAATGGTGATAAATATTTGCTGTCCATCTCTCTGTCACTTTCCCTCCATCTCACTTAGTTCCTGCTCCTTTCAGTCAATTAATCTCTGCTAATGTATCTGCTGTTTATAGGGCTGACATGCATTTTTGGACTTGAACACCATGGGAGAGTGCTTTTATTTTCCCTCAGGTGGAACCCTCCCTCTGTGTCTAACACCATCCATAACAGGTTGACTATCCTCAGTAGGTAATTCCCAAATGCTAAGATGGCTTAGCTTAAGTGGATATTGTAGTTATTCAAAGACTTTTAGAGATCTCTCTTAACAACTGTTTCTGAATTTCTGTTTATTCACAAACTTTCAGGGAGATAGGCACACAGATAGATTCTAGGGCTCTAGCAATAGTCTTATTTTAAAATATGTACCAAGTCCTGTGATAAAGCACTTTATATACATTATCACAAATTTTCATGACAACAGTTCAAAGATACACGATATAGTCCCTATTTCATAGAGAAGGAAACTGAACTCAAGGTGGTGAAGGCACAGTCCCAAGGTCACCCACTAATAATCAATCTACAGCTATCTGACTCCAGAGACAGCAAGAATTAGCTGCAGACACTCTTTTGGTCAATGAGTCAAGCACTGTTTCTTATGAACTTGAACACTGAGCATTTGGGAGGGTGATTCTCCAGGGACCACCATCCTCCTCACTTCCTGTTGTCTCATTTATTGTCCCTGCCTGGCCCTTAAAGACACCAATCCTGTCCTCTCTTGAGCACACCAAGGTGTTGGGGATTCTTTCAATCTCTGTACCTACTTGAAGAAGGGAGCTTGTTGGAGATTTCTATGACCTCAGCAGAAGCCTTACTGTTCACAGGCAAAAGGGCAGGAACTTCCTCCCACTTGATGTGAGCACAGGAGCACTCAGTTTTTCTGAATTATTCACTTGTAAATAACTCTACTTATTAGCATCTATGCACCAATATCCCATTGCTCTTATGAGTAGATTTAAGTGCTTTGAGAAGCCATTTACTCTCATATCAAAGAATGAAAGATGGAACCATTTTCTGATGTTGGCCTGTGTATAAGCAGTTGGCCGAGATCCTAAGAAATTGTTACTCTTCCCTTCTGCTATTCCATTGACCTATGCCAACTTTGGTCTGGAATCAATGTTATTAGCCCAGGGGATCTACTGATGGGCTTCAGAGCCTCAATGAATAACTAGTATTATATGCATATTGCAGTTTATGTGTATATATGTATTTTTCTATTTACAGTAGAATACAGTATAATATTCTGGTTAAAAAAAATAATCAGCCAAAGTTTTGGATGGTCCATCTGAAAGGCATTGCAGAATTTTTTTTTTTTTTTTTAACCACACTGAATCTTACAGGAACAGGATGTGATGTCCCAGGTGAAAACATGAAGGAAGGAATACAGCAGGAAGGAGTAATTCCACCTTATTTATTACCTAGAATTTGCTTTCATTGTCCTTTGCCCTAACACTGTGAAATAATTACAACTGTCGTTTATAGTGCATCCCTGCTGGGTGGCCATCCAAATCTGCATGAAAACTTCCAGCACCACGTAATGCCCATTATCCACCATGACCCCGAGTCATTGTTAAATAGCTTTACCTGTTGCAACTTTTAAGTTTTATTTGTTTATATTCTATATATTTTGAAAATATTTGAAATGAGCTAGAATCAAGGGCAAGATAAAATAACAAAACCATTCAAGTATGATTCAATATGCAGATGGCAATTACGGAATGCCAGGAAACTGCAGATAAAGGAGGCTATTGTATTTGAGTAAAGGAAGTAATCTTGAGATTATTGGCACCAACAGACAAAGAGAAACCCTAAACCTTCTGATCTAGTGAAGGGAGTAGATCATATTTTTAAGGGGTGGCAAATATTCTCCTAACTCTGTTCTATGAGGAATTATCACAAAGCTTTTTTTTTTTTTTTTTTTTTATCACAAAGCTTTTTACACAATGTACATTTTGAAAGGTATAATGGATCATGGTTCCTTGCCAGATATTTTACCAGAAATGTGAGTACATTTCTTATAACATCCCTTAATAGAAACTGGATTCTAGGTGGGTTTTTAAAAAATACTAGGTAAATAGTATCTACTTTCTTAAGCCAATTTTCAGTTGTGCTGTCCCAGATAAAAGAAAGATGGAAGAGGTCTCAAAGTGAATTTAATTTTTTTCTACCCTAAGGAGAACAATGAATGACATTGGTAGCCTTCCCAGTCAACTCCTATGAGAGAGGAGGGAAATTCACATAGACTGGTTGGTTCTGTTGCACAGCTATGCCCGATTTTCTCTGGTTCCAGTGATTTTCCTGTGTAGACCATTGCAAAGTAGAACCTGGGGGGCATTTCAGAGGTCTCAAGTTTTGACCACAGCTCTGGATGCAATGGTAGAGGGGAGTACCGTCCAGAGACCCTATATAGATGCTCAGATACCAAATGCTAGGGATTGAGTGGAAGAGGTAAAGAGATCTGTAATACCATCTAAAGAGATCCTAAAGAGGATCTCCTGCCTGCATTTTTTTGCTGTCGTCTTTTGTACAGAAGATTGATTCTTTGTCAAAAGGAAGCCAGCATTGCAAATCTTTTCTGTACGTTTTCAAATGGTATCTAAATTGATCCAAGTATGAATCTTTCTGGAGATCACACCGAAGTCTAGAAGTAGAATTATTTGTATATTATGCTATAAATGATCTCAAGTTGTTGTGTGTGTGTATTTTTAAAAATAACTCCATAACCAGGATGGTATGTTGGTAATATTCAATGTGACACTCAGTTCTCAAGAACATTTCTTGGGACATGGATATCCATGTTATAAAAGGCTGGCTGGCTGATGCTGGAATTAGAGTATAGGGAGGTAGATGAGCTTAACCCACGGTCATCAATTCAGTTAGTTTAATTTTCCGTTAGCTAACTGGCATAAAATTCAAATTTTAGATCCTTCATGCTGCCTAGAATATAGGCATTTTGTTCTATCAATTCAAAAGGGATCCATACCCTGTAGAAAATAGTTAAGAAATAATTGAATATAAGAGGTCACCTCACCCAGCTGAGAGTTTTTCACTTCCATACAGAACTGAGACCAAGCGGGGCCAAGCCTTTCCTCAAATTATAGCTATGGATTTGATCAAGAGCAGCCTAGACACATAGTCAGTTGAGAAACCAAAGCTTTGTTTCATAAAATGAAGAACAAACTACTGAATGGTGATAGACCTTAAGCAATATCATCTACAGAAGAGCTGAACACAGAAATCTGTTCTGAGCTGAAGAGAAATTCTCCAGTCAGAATGAGAGACAGCAATGCTGGCAGTGGGATGTCAGGCAAAGACAGCAGCTCAGCTTTTATTTACTCTTTCATTTGTTCACTCACTCATGAATCAAACACAAAATGAGTATTTTCTACCAAGGGGGGATTCTTCTAGACATTGATGTGAACTCCTCTGGGTGCTTGAAACAGTATGACAAAAATACATGAAGGTCTGAGTCAAAAAGAAGTGGGGTTGGAAAAGAAGATTGGGTTGAATTATAGAGAAATTTGAATGCCAGACTTGAACACGAGGGGTTAGTCTTGATTCTGCAGACAGTGGAGGAGAAGGGGGATCCGATTTCAAATAGAGGAATGACATATGTGGAGCTGTGCCAAGATCTATTGGGAAAAGAGAAAAGATCTGTGGTGTGAACTCAGGGGTGAGGAGGTCTATCACACTTGTTTGTGTTATAGGTAGTTATAGCTGGAACTAGAGGTAGGGATGAAATTACTAAAGGGAAAAAAATAGAATGGGAAAAAGATAGAACCTTGGGAAATACTTACATGTTAGGACAGCAGGAGATAAGCCAGAGGAGAGCTTGGGAGCAGGGGCAGGGATAGATGCCAAAGGAGGAGGAAGTTTGCAGAATATAGAAGCTAGTTAGTTAATGGTGCTTTTGTGTAACCAAGGAATACAAGGATTGAGAAATGGCTATTTGAATTAGAAGATCCTTGGCGACTTTTTAAAGAGCAGATGAAGGAGTATGTGGAAAATGAGAACTGAAGGCAGTAAATATATTCTACTTTTTTGAGAGTTAGATCATGAAATGAAGGAGAGTAGTTTGAGAGAAGATTAATTTTGTCATTAGAGATTCTTTGGTTGTAAGTAATCGAAAAAGCAACCCCAGGTTTACACAACTAAAGAATCTGCAGGTGTAGTACAGCTTCAGGCATGGATAGATTCAGGGTTCAATCAATGCCATTAGTATTTCCTAGTTTGACTCTGCTTTTTTGCTGTGTGTTGGCTTCTTTTTCAGGTCCCCTGTGGTGGCAAGCTAGCTGTAGTACCTTCAGCTTCATATCTTCCCAAGTTCAAATCCAGTGAAATCAAAAGAGAAGGCCTGTACCTAGCTGCTTATGTCAAGTCTTAGAATTAGCTCTGATTGGGCTTGGATTGGCTAGACTGGAGTCAAGGGCCCATTCCTGATAAGAATGGAGTTCACTCACGGGTCCTGGCCTGGAGATGAAGCCCTAAGGAAGCACATGGACCAGGAATGGGAAATGGCATGGTTCCTTGGAGGAAAATCAAAGAACTCTTGATAGAGAGAGAAGAATGGCAGTCAATAGCAAAAAGGAGCATCCAAACACTAGGTCCAAAAGAAGATAGCTGATCAATGGAGGCCTGGAGCACACAGGAGGGAATGCTATCAAGTTGCAATGTATGAAATCCATTTCCAAAGAAGGAAGCATTCTCATTTCTGAGATGGAAGAGAAGATAACAAAAAATGACACATAAACAATTTGCTAGGTGGGGGGGCGGGGAGTGTTCAATAGTTTCCATTTTCAAGTAAACACTCAAGAGATGGAATAGGTAGTGTTGATTCTTTTTGAAGAATTATTTCTATCTATTGCACCGATTATGTTGCAACAAATACACAATAGATAGAAGCTGAAAATGAAATAGCTAGTCTATCAACTGCTTTCATTTTTTATATTGTAGACATAATCTTCACAAAGTTTAAGCATGAATATTTTTGCTTTCCATATGTTCTTCCCAACTCTTTAATTGTATACTGTTTCATAGAGTAGATGTATCACAAATCACTTTGCAATTCTGCTAGAAAAGACATTCAGCTGGTTTTGTATTTTATTAGGAGTAATGCTACAATTACTATTCCCTTAGCTGCTTATTTTTCTTTTAGGTATTTCTGTAGCAAAAGTTCCCAAGAGTGGATAATTGAGTGAAAGGAAATAGCTTGTTCCTCTTATTTGTATTGTAAAGCCACTTTCATAAGGTGTGTACAGTTGTCAGTGCTCCCAGCCATATGTGGAATTACTGGTTTCATTACACAGGAAGTATTTTAGACATTTTATTTCATTAATTTCTGCATGATAACAACTACCACAATGTGCCAGCACTTAACACAAGTTAGGATGGATCTGCAAATGTGAGTCACATTAATTCTTTTCTTATTTCACATTAATTCTCCCAACACCCCATGAAGGGAAAAACTTGTGACGATCTTTGTTTTTACAGATAAGGAAACTATGATCAAAGAGAATTCTTAAGTGAAATGCTAGAAAGTAGCAGAACAGGTATTTGAACCACAGAAACCTGAATTCAGAGCCTGCATGCTCAACCACTAGGCTAATCCTGCCTTGAGACTCTTTGATTAACATTTCCCCAGGCATTGCTAACAATCTCTATGCATTTGTGTGAGAATTTCATCATGTCCTTTTCTGTAAGATTCTTTTTTTGATGGTTCTGCCCCCAACAAAAGGGAGAAAATAGGGATGAGATGAGATATTTCTTATGGATTTGGATATCTCATATGGTCTGAATGAGGAGATTTATTATAATTCATGCATTTTTGTGTGCTCCTTGCCAATAATGGAAAGTGCGGAAACTAAGAGTTACATTGCTATATATTAAAAATAAATGCAGTTGTTTCATCCATCCTGGATACCTCAGGCCTTTTTTTAGATTCTGATGATTCTATAATTCAACTCTGCCAGTTACCATGGAAACATACCTTCTGGGTCTGCTTGAACATCTGAAATGTGGGTACTGCTTTGACGTGATAAATTTGGGCCAACTCCTGGGAAAGGAAAGAAATGGCATGAAGTCATAATGTTGGTATCCTCTCTCTACACCGAGCCCAGAACCTGGTGACTTCTCAGGAGGCATGTCTGAAAGCCCAGGGACAGCTAACACTACAGATTCTCCTGCCAAGGAATGTCAAAGCCTCCAGGAATGTTACAATAGAAAATGGTTGCTCTCCACATTCCTGAGCTTTCTCAACCCAGAGCCCTAGGAGAGGGCTGAGAGATGGAGGCCAAAATAGAACAGATGCTGGACTAAATGAGCTCTATTTAAATGAACTTGTGAAAAGATTACAGAGGGACCCCAGTGGGACTCAATATGGAAATAGCACATTGCAAAAATAAGGAAGTATAAAGACATCTCTATAAGGCACACTTGAGACATGGGGTAATACACTAGTCTTGCTTTTTTTTTTTTTTTTTTAAAGATTTTATTTATTCATTCATAAGAGACAGAGAGAGAGAGAGAGAGAGAGAGAGAGGCAGAGACATAAGCAGGCTCCATGCAGGGAGCCTGACGTGGGACTCAATCCTGGGTCTCTAGGATCACACCCTGGGCTGAAGGCGGCACTAAACCACCGAGCCACCCAGGCTGTCCTGGTTTTGCATTTTAAGTAAGGCTTACATGTCTTTTTCTTTTAAACCCTACTCCTTCCTCCACTGTCCATATCTTTCTGAAAGACGAACCAAAAGACAAGAAAATATGTCAGAATTCCAACTGTTTTAATCCACTACAATCTGCTTTCAAAAGCCAGTTTTTGTTTATCTTGTTCAAGAGTCAAAAGAAAGTTAGCCACCCACATGATCAACAGAACTGGACTTTTCTCTGTAATATACCTATCATTTCATGGGGTGAATCTCTCCCCTGCCACCTATAATGTGCACAAACATTAAATTATAATTTTCACGACCACAGCAATGGTAACTAAAATAAATAAATTATTGTTAAAGAAAAGTGTGCATTTTGTTCCACCTTAAAAGGAAAAGAGCTCTAGTCAAAAAGGCAGACAATAACATGTGTTGGTGAGGATGTGGAGAAATCAGAACCCTCACACATTGCTGGTAGAAATACAAAATGGTGTAGCCACATTAGCAAACATTTTGCCAATTCCTCCAAAAGTTAAACATAGAGTTACAATATAACTCAACAGTTCCACTGCTAGATAAGTACTCAAGGGAAATGAAAAAAAATATATACATGTTTATGCCAGTATTACCCATAAAACTCAAAAGGTGCAAACAACCCAAGTGTCCATCAACAGTTGAATGGCTAAATAAAATGTGGTGAAGCCATACAATGGAATATTATTCAGCCATAAAAAGGAATAAAATGATGCATGCTATTGCATGGGGGAACCTTGAAAACTTAGGCTAAGTGAAAGAAGCTAGTCACAAATGACCACCTATACAATGATTCCATTTATATGAAATGTTCAGAATAAGCAAATCTATAGACAGAACATGACTTGTGGTTGCCCAGAGTTGGGATAGAAGGAACTGGGAGTGACTGTTAGAACTCCAAAAGTGGGGTGTTTTGTTTTGAAATAAAATTCATTACAGTGATGGTTGCACAACTCTGAATATAAAAAAAAAAGGACAAAGAGATAATGATTCTAGTATATTCTGAATGCACAGCTTTTCTGTGTTCTGAATTCTGAATGGTTCAGCTTAAAAGGCAATTAAACACTGTCTCACTTTGATGAAGCTTGATGGAAATGGAGACATGGAACTTCTATTATGTGCTGGACACTATGTCATGCATCTTATGTACTTTAGCTCATTTTATATTTTGTTAAATATTACTTGCCCTATTTTATAGATGAAGAAACTAAGGTTTATAGAGGTGATAAGAAGTTACAAAACTATTAAAGAAAAAGATGGGTGAATAACAGGATTTTTTTTTTTGTATTCTAAAAGTCAGATTCAATCCAATATGTGCATAGATCACCTGTTACTGTTTTTTCCTAGTTATAAATGGGCAAGTGTTAGGAAGAATAGTTTTTCAGATATTTTGTGTATATTAATAAGGCACATTTTGACTGAGGACATGAGGTTGATTATTTTTGCAGGGGGTGTGGAAAGAAGGTTTCTAGGGAGGGTCATGAGGGAAGGATTTCTTGGAATTCCTTGTGGTGTTTAAAAAAACTCACAAAAAGCATAAGGTATAGCAAGAGGAAAGCAAGGTAAATTAAAATGTCTGTATTGCATTCGGTTAGGTTTTAGAAATGGATTAAAAACTTACTACAAGGGTGAAAAAAACACTTTTCATCTTGAGCCCAACATCACCCAACTGGTATTGTCTGCATAGAGCAATTCTGCTGAGCCCAGGGCAAGTGGGGAAAATGTTAGGATTGAGTGGTGAAGTCTGCCATAGTACGGGAGGGGATGGGGGCAGCAAGAGAGTCACATTCTTGCTGGGGATTTTTTGTTTTTAAAATTAATACAAAATATACAAGGACATGATGGAAAGTTTCCTGCAATTTATCAGGAAAAAAATCATGAAATTCCACTAGACTTGAAATTGATTATATAATCACCGAGGCAGTGCTGTCAATGACATGCATTTGGGGTTTTGTGTATCCTCATGGAAGGATTTATGATTCTTACCTGAGAAGCATCCACATCCACATTAGCAAACATTACATTTTGGTATTTCAGAGACATTGCCTTCAAAATAAAGGTATAAAAATTTCCTATTAGCCTAGCATTAATACTAGGATTACTAATACTAGGTTAGGATTACACACGTGTCTTTTGGCAAAAGCAAACAATGAACAAAAAGATTGTTCAAGAGAGCTAAGCATCACTCTGGCATTTCACTACTGCCTAGGACCTGAAGCACCAAAGTCAAATGTGGGATGATACCAAGGTCAAGCAAGGATCAGTGGAGTCTAAACCAGAGTCTAAAGAACCAGAGTTTCAAAGCTGGGAAAGGACAGAAAGCAAAGAAATAATGTCATATATGTGGTGGGTCCAGATTTACTCTGCAGGGTGAAGGGACAGATGGTAGCTTTGTCCTGGAGTGGCCAGAGGTCAGGGGCTGCTGCCTTCAGTGGTCTTCAAAACACAGATCTCTGAACCAAATACCCAAAATCTGCTTTTACCTTCATATTTTGCCAAGCTTTTTGAGAGACTCCTTAAGAGGACTAAAGTGATACAAAACATGTGTGCAAACCCTCGGCCTTGATGCTTTTTTTGCTTCTATTGACATCTTCCGCGTTCTACTACGTATTGAAACTGTACTTTCCAGGATCCTCTGCCAGCTGTCTTCCATGTAGGTTCTGCTAATGGCAAGCATTTGTAGGAAAACAGACAGTGGGAGGAGGAAAGAAGCAACTCTCTTCTGCTTCTGTTTGGTTCTGAAAGCATCTTTGGCAGCAGTGGTGACAAAGATGTTGGTAACGGGTCTGGGAGTAGTGGATGCAGCGGCAGCAGCCTGTGGATGTCAGCTCTTGGGGTTTTTTTCAGACAGTTGTGCTCATACTTTAAGGACACTAACTAGCTTCTTGATTTGTTTGCTTTAACATCATATCTCAAGCATTTCCGGTGACCTATTTCAAATGGGATCTCTTTCTGAGGGGATGAGGTGTCCAGAGACAAGTGGAGACAGGAACAGATGGAGCTGGCTCTGGGAGCTGTTCCCATGGAGAAGCAGGGAGAAGCATGGGATGGGGTGATGAGGTGGCTATGTGCAGAGTTCTGTTGTAGAGATGCTTTCCAGTCGTTCGTGGATCGTGACCAAAGTGGAAGTTCTTTCTTCAGTGGCTCATCAAGGTTGTAAAAATGGGGGAAAACTCTCTAGAAAACTCTAGAGTTTTCTCTTAGAGTTTCTCTTGGGGGAAAACCCATAAGCCTTTTCAGAATATTTTTCACACAGAAAAGAAGCTGATTTTGGTCAGTGGCATCCCATCCCATCAGTGGTCTGGCAGGAAAATGGTATCACCCATGAACTCCAGGGCAATTGATTTGTACTTTTTGAGTTTGAAGACATACGGATGTTCCCCAGTAAAAGCTGCAGGAATGAGTTTGACTGATGTGGACATCTAATTGTATTTATGAAGTTTTGAGAGGCTGGCAAGTCTGTTGGAAAATGGACAGGAAATGGCAGTTGCCATTTTCGCATCAAGTAGTACATATACATGGAAGACATATGGGTTCTTTGCTAGGCCGGGGTTCCCCTATGGACATTGTGTTTCCTCATTATCCCATTCCATCCCCCTAGGACCCCCTCCCCTCCCCTAAGAACTCTTCCTTCTGCTCTGTTCTTCCTCATAAGTAGTTGGCTACCATTTAGTTACCTATTCTATTGGTCTTAACGCTAAAATAGCTCCTGAATTTGATCCTTCCTTTTTTTCTCCGAAACCACTGTCCTAGTTTTGGAAAACCTATCATTGAGATTGTTGTCACCTTGGGTTTCCTGCCTTCAGTCTTTCTAACCCATTTTTATACAGCATGGCTAAAAATATTCTCTAAAACCTCCCTTTGACCATGACAAAACCCTTAAAAAATTTTTCCGTTTGGACTATCTGCAGCAACTCACTAAATTATAACATGAAGTCCTTCTTGATTTGGCCTCAACTTTCCTTTTGAAGCTCATTTGTCACCACTCCCACATGTGCCCTGTAAGTCAGCCTCACAGACTATTTGCCTTCCCCTGATCATACCATGCAATTTCTTAACAAATTTATGACTTCTCCTTTCCCAGAAATGTTCTTTTTCAGGGTTCTATGCCTGGTGATCTTCTTAGCTCACGGTCAGCAAACTGCACCATGTCGAACAAATCCAGGTCCCCACATGGTCTTGTAAATTAAATTTGATCAGAACACGGTTTGCCTGTTGATTTGCTCATTGCCACTGGATGCTTCTGCACTGCAACAGTGAAGCCAAGTAGTTATCACAAAAGACCACTGGGCCACAAACCTGAAAACATTGACTGTCTTGTCCTTGACAGAAGTTTAGTTGGCTAACTTCCATTCCACTTTCCTGCAGAGCCTTGAAAGGAAAAGAGGTAGAGATTCCTTGGGCTCCCTTGTAGCTAGAGTTCTGGATGCAACTTGGTTTTACCCACAAGATACATGCCAGGAGAGACATGGAAGGCAGAAATGAGACAGTAGCTACTTTCTTCTTGCCTTTGGATGTTCCTGCTGGAAATCAAGACTCTGAGTAATGGAAGTGGTTGTGCTGAAGGCAGCAGCAGAAGCCAGACTCAGGCTCTGGTGCCCAGACATTAGCTTCCCAGATGTCCAGAGGCACTTGTGGCAGCAGGAGCCTCCTGATTGCGGTTCTCATTCCGAGCTGCTGCTGCTCTGTTATCAGTTTGTTTGTTTTTTCCTCTGGGGGGGGGGGGGCAGGTAAAAAGAGGATCCCAAAGGTGGGTCTGTGGTGTCTTGAGACAGTCATGCATAGAACCTATTCATTTAGTCTTCCAGTAATTTTATAAGCGATCAATTCCTTGTATTAAAATTCTTTTCGGTTTAATTTGCTTTCTGTTGCCTGCTTTGATATCTGACTAATAAAGTGACCTAGAGTAAATAAAGACTTTTCTCCACCCCCTTATGTACAGACAGTTTCAAAAAATTACACATATGGTACTTGGATACATTATCATGCAAAAGCTCAAACAGCACGAGAAAAATAAAGGAATCCAAATTTAATACCCTTTCACTAAAAAAATAAGCTTCTTTGATATGCATCCTCTGTTCCCTCTTTCTCTACATATATGTGTGTTTATATGTATATACATACGTGTATGTGTCTGTTTTATATAAATGGGACCATACTATGTACATTTTTCTATGTTATACTCTTTTTACTTAATACTACATTGTCTTGGAGACAATGCCACCATTCCATATGGGTCTACTTGATTCTTTTTAACATCTGGATAGTATTTCAGGAAGGATGTACCAAAATTTATTTTAAAACTGTATTTGCATTAATCTGGATTCCAACAGGAAACAGATGGCACATTCAAATTAGGATCATTTGGGGAGGTTTGTCTCCAAAGGGCTAACTGTACCTACCAAGGTGAGAATAGGTGTAGGAAGACCTGCAGGAGCCTCTACAGAACAATGGCAGGGCAAAGGTATGAAGGGAGAAGTTAGTAAGCCTTAGATTTCATTGCACTGTCTGAAAATGTTGCATGGTGGCTGTTGGAATTTGATCAGTTTTGACTGTGGCGTGTGAATATATTTATACTCCGGAAGCTGAACATCGAATACTTTTCTTTCTTCGAGTTTTGAGTATCAGAATAAAGGGGCCTATGAGATAATAAAATGTTTCTTCTGGATATTCCAAGAGTTTTAGGCGTAGAATGGATGTTGAGATGTCATGTAGCCAATTTCTGTACTTGGATATGGGTTTGTTTTTAATTCAATATCAAAGCTTGTGACTGTGGTTAGAATGAATTCAGGTAGATTCAAGAGTTCAAGTCAAAATGCTAGAAACCTTGCTGAAAAGAACTCAGAGTATTTTTGGTTGTGTAGAGAAATCAAAACTTCTTTAAATTTGAAGAAATAGATTTCACAAAATTGACCGTAAGTGTGAAACTTCTGCATGATAAGGAGAAATGAAACTGCCCTGAGGTTCTTTCTGTGACACATGATACCAAAAATAAGTAAAATAGTGAAAACTTTTAAATGGGGCAACAAGGAAATTAATTAGATGAAACATTGTAGAGATATTAAAATTATAATCTGGAGACTCAACAAAAACACAAACAATTGTGTACGTGGAAAAAAGACCCAAATATAATTATACGATTACAACTAAGCAGCATATTTTACTAAAATATTTTATAAAGTAGAAAAGACATGAAAGAACATGTAAGACTTAAGTTCTGATAATAGGGTTGAAGGATGGGAGAAGTTTATTCTTTTATGTTATAGTTAAAAACAAGTATCAAATTTTTCTATAAACCAATATTTGGAAGTTCTGAACTCTGAAACTTTGGTAAGATGTTATTATTATGAATAATCCATTCATTTGTACAATTGTATTGTTTTGCACACCTTGATGCTCCTTGCAGAATTATCCGTAGACAAGTAGTATTAGTCTTCTTGTGTGGGTACTAATGATCTAATTAGATCTTGATAAATTATCATCTGGAAATCAGGATGCTTCAAAAAACTATGATTCCATATGACTCACAAGTGCAAACTTTTACAACTGAGAAAATTATTAGGGGATTTAAAATTCCTTCTAAAGCTGGGGTATATATACAGGTGATACTTACATGAACAAGAGGATATATCCTTTGGCAAGGACCACACCATTTTGCTGAAAATTCAACCACCACAAGTTTGCATCCGGCAGCTTTCAAAAATGTTTTTAATTCATCCTGAAACCAGAGCGTAAATGAAGAAACATGCATCATCACTGAATCTCATAAAGCCTTACAGAGAATAAATGACAGTTCGGTTCTTTGTAAACCTAGACGAGGTATCTCACCCTATCATATCATTCTCCAGAAGACACACCTTTCCTAGAAGTCCCTGAGGTCACATATGTTTATTATTGTAAGTATACATAAGTGACCTATAAATCTGCATGATTGATTAGTAGTGTACTGACTAAATGGTGGTTTGTAATGGTAGGTTACCTCTGGGGAGAAGTGAGATTGACCAATGAAAGATAAGGGGTGGAGGGTCGTGGTAGATAGTTGTTCAAGGTGGACATCTATATTTGGCTTCTTTTAACAAGGCCCTAAACATATATTAATAGTGAAATTTAAAAGGAGAAATGTAATCTAACACCTTGAATCATTTCTTGTTTTGTTTTGGGGGGTAATCATTACCAAAGCTGTAGTCAAACCATACATTTAAGCATTTGACATGCTTCTGGCTGAATATCTTCAGTGATTTTTCCATCAGCTACCCAGATCATCTAAATAAAGGTTTCCCTTTCTAGAACCTCAGATCATTTTAAATTGCCTTGCTTTATGGACAATGACTGTCCATACTAAGTGTATCATGCATGGCTTCTCTATCCAACAAGTTCCCAGAGAACTCGATCCTGATTCGGTCCTGAACCACCATGGCTTCTGATCTAGGCACATAGTTAGTGCTCATGGATTGTTTAGTTGATGAATGACTTGCTAATATATACTTTTATGTTCAAGATTTATTTTTCCTTTTCTCACTGGAATTGCAACAATAGCAGCTAATTCACTCTGCACCTGGTGTCCTCTCCTTTAATCTTTACAACCATCCTCTGGAAGGGGTGTTAGTTTTATCTCCATTTTACAGGTGGAAAAACAAAAGGTCATTAACTTTCTCCTGATCAACCAGCTGGTACCTGGCGTAGTTGGGATTGCTAACCTAGGCAGCCTAATCCAGAGTCTCTTTCCTTCACCACTGCACAAAATCATCTCCTGAGTTCTTCCTAGTAATGGAGTTCACGCTCCCTCTCACTGGCCCTGATTCTATCCTGTGCTCATCCCTGGACCAATCATTAAGATGGGGGATGGGATCATAATTAATCAAGTCAAACAGGGCCTATCACTGGAATGAGGGATGGGGCTAATTCCATACAAATGGCATACTGCTCTGTAATAGGGGAATCCTGACCATTACATTACCATTTGATTTAGTTCAAGCAGGTGAAATGGATGACTGAAGGAAGATAAGTTCTCTTCCTTTACTCATATTCCTCTAGGATGGGGGTTACTTAATTCCTCAAAGAGCCATACCAAGCCTCTGTTTCTCACTTGCTTCTGAACTTATACAGTAGATGCCCCTCACAAGCCCTCGACACCTTCACTTCTCAGCAGATTCTAGGGTGTAAACTGGCCTAGCTGGATCTATGAATTTGACTTGGCTAAGTCCCCTGAAGGGAATACCCCCATAGGATACATACTGTTTTGACAAGTACCTATTGAGACTGATGCTAGGCCAAGTAATGGACACACTGCTAGGAGACAGCTGTGCACAAAAAACCAGACAAACATTTCCCCGCCTTTATGGAGCTTACGTTTAGAAGCAGAAGCCAATGGTAAGATCGGTAAGTAAAATATGCAGTGTGTTAGTGATCATTGCAAATAAAGAAAAAAAGGAGAAAGATAAAGCAGGAAGGAAGGAAATGAACTGGATTAGACTTGTAGTCTGGGTGGCCATGGTCCATCTTGACTAGAAGGTGACATTTTGGATACAGACATGAAGGAGACAACAGGTCCTCAGGAGACGTCTCTGAGGAGGAGATGGTGAGGGCTTCTCAGGGGGCTAGAGAGACCCTGGGTTATTCTGTGAGATTCCCAGAAAGTCAAAAAAAGAAGTACCATGTGCATTAGCAAATGTGTGCTATCTGAAAACATTTTCTTATGACAAATCTACACGGCAATGCCATCTTTCAATCTGGCCAGCCTCATTTTTTGTGACCTTATATATAGCTGCAATTGGGGAAAATGCCAGAAGGCTAAGTCTGAGGGTGCTGATGGATGGCAGGCCCAGGCCCTATGCCTCCCATCTTCCCTCCATATAGAAATAGGGCTTTGTTAGGCAGAGTCCAGGATCTGTGCCTCAGGTAACAGGGCCCGGCATCAGATCTGGGTTCTAGTGCCCATTTCACTCTTACATGGTATAGGATCTTAACCACTCCTTTAGAGGGAAATCTCTTCTTTATAAATAAAGAACTCTCCCTGACCTATCTATACATTTAGATTTTTTGTGGCAGTAACACTGGACAATGGATAGAAAGTGGCTTTATAAAATACCATCTAAGGAATTGTTGATACTGTTGGCTGTCATTTTTCCTACCCTATTCCATAAGCATGTCTGAGGCTTCTGTTTTCTAGAATAAGAGAAATATGTAGACTTTTCCTTTCATAGAATGTTCCAGGTGCAATTAAGGTGGAATCAGTGGCATCAGGCACAGGACAGGATGTGTTAGGAGCTGGCCTGGATCCAGCTACAGTCAGAGCAAGAAATGAGAATCTGGGAAGAACAAAACCCTTTGATCAATTTGTCCCTTGGCTATTCTCTAGATAGTGCCACAAAACAGAGAGCAAGACCTAAAAAATCTTCCCTTGCTACACAGCAGTGAAGGAATACTGATAGAGGAAGTCATTCTTAAAGTTTGTCCAATCTGTTCTCAAGGTGTCTCCTTTGAAATATCAATGAAGCCAAATAAATACTTGCCATGTCTTTAATACTCTGAACCATGATTTACTGGGAATTGTTGACGAAACCTGCCTGTTGGTCCAGTCGACTCACTGTAGCGGTCTCTTATTAATTAAAGGATCCTAGCTGGGATAGAAGGGTCACTTCTCTATGACATCATTAAACATGACATCTGAGAACCTAGAACTTTGGCAGACTTGAAGTCAATTTCACTTTCATGTCATGACTAGGTAGTCACCGTGTGGCCAGCCAAGAACCATCCATCTCCAGGTCTTGTGTGCAGACTCCACAATATGTTTGTCTACTTTTGATCTTCATCATCTATTTCCATGGCCCTTCTTCCTTCTCCACCCCCTGCAACCACCAAATGAGAAATAAGCAAGCCGATATTAAATGGGTGAAGATTATTTTCATTTAGGATTTTGAAGAGATTATTTTACACTTCAGAAAAATATTAAAGCCTTAATCCTATAATTGCAAGTTTCCTATGAGTTAGGTTTTTTGAGTCATAGATTCCCTAAACTTTGTTTATTTTGCTCTAATTTTTTAGGAGGTAAGGAAAATTCACTTTTATGGACTGGATCATGGGTTGGCAAACTTTTTCTGTAAAGGACCAGATAATTTGGGCTTTATGGACCACAGGCACGTGGACTTTGTTGCCTATTTTTTGTTTTCATAATCCTTTAAGAATGCAAAACCATCCTTAGCTGGCAGGCCATACAAAAAGAGCATTTTGCCAAGTCTTATACATGGTGATTTGTCTCTTTTCAGAATTTAATGTTAGAAAAAACCCTACACATGGTGATTTGTCTCTTTTCAGAATTTAACGTTATAAAAGGGGATCCCTGGGTGGCTCAGTGGTTTATCTCCTGCCTTTGGCCCAGGGCATGATCCTGGGGTCCTGGGATCGAGTCCTATATCGGGCTCCCTGCATGGAGCCTGCTTCTCCCTCTGCCTGTGTGTGTGTGTGTGTGTGTGTGTGTGTATGTCTCTCATGAATAAATAAATAACATTAAAAAAAAGAAAAAAAAACAAACATGGACATGCCCAATGTTCCCCAAATCTTCTTTAGAACAATAACAAGAAAAATAACAAGAAAACGAGTTGCAGAATTCTAGATTAACACAAAAACAGCAAAATCCTCCTTTCTGGCTTTTCCATACATCCAGTTAGGTCTCTCAGGAATGAATTACCTGCCTTTCCTTTTTGTATCTATTAGATGAAGTATGAAGCATGCATATTCCCTTTATAGCCACAGGCCAACTTGGCTTTTGTAGCAGATACCAGTCACCTCCCAGTACCTTCTTCCTCCACTTTTCACCAAAGACATAACCGATTTTCCTGTGGGCAAATTTATCCCTCCTCCATTTTATAGCAGCTCTGCAGTTTGTGTGGGATTAATTTAACCCTAAATCCAGGGTTAGACCCCCATTATCTTGATTCAAGCAATAATCTTATCTTTAGGTCAAGGTTTAATGAAGAGAGAACAATAAAGCAAGAGAACGCCATTTCTAGCACTTGTGACAGGGTCAGTAAAACTTTCTCTTTCTCATCTGGATGGAACAAGATGCTGGCTGGCAACTCTTACGAAACACACGGGAAGCCAGTCTTTGTTTAAGGCTCATATTCCACAAAGATGTGAGGAGACACTGAAGAAACGTGGGGTTTTGGTGATACTTTGATCCACTGGATTAAGCGTGGTAGAAGCTTAAGCTAAATCTGAAATTTTCATTTCCACAGTAAATTCCTTTATAATTCAAACTGGATTAAGGTGGGATTTCTGATGGTTACCTGGAAAGAATTCAGACACAATATTTTAGAAATTCCTCCACTTGAGTCAAACTGCAAGCACTATGACTAACATCATCATGGGTGCTTAAAAATTTCTCACACAAGGTATGTAGTAATAGAGCAAAATCTAGCTTTAGGATCAGGGAATTTAATTTCTGGTTTCCAATATGTCCAGGCTCAGAATATTCATTAATGTTCTGAAATACCCAGGGGGAATGTGGAAGGAATATAGGAACATGAGCTTTGGACTCTGACAAATGTCATTTTTCCACTTTTTGATATATGATAGGTGCTAAACTTGGGTAAAATAACTTGGTTTCAAATCTGAGTGCCCTTCTGAGATCTTGAGCAAAGTTTTGCTTAATTCCTCATCTGTTGAAATGGGGATCATGTCCGCCTCCTGGGGATATGGTGAGAAGAACAGATATAAAAAATAAGTCTGATCAAGTGTGTACAATTCCTAGCCCAAGCCAGCAGAGACATGCATTCCATTTCGGATTCCCAAGCTTATACTTCAGAAAGGGATCTCTTACCTCTTGGATGATAGAAAGCAAACAGAAATTCAACGGGTTACCCTTCTGAACCGGTGGAACTCTAAAAAGAGAAACAAGGGCAGCCTGAGTGGCTCAGGGGTTTAGCGCCACCTTCAGCCCAGGGTGCGATCCTGGAGACCTGGGATCGAATCCCATGTTGGGTTCCCGGTGCATGGAGCCTGCTTCTCCCTCTGCCCGTGTCTCTGCCTCTCTCTCTCTGTGTGTCTCTCATGAATAAATAAATAAAATCTTAAAAAAAAAATAAAAAGAGAAACAAAACCTAGCTGTCCACAAGCCTTTGATGGCATGCTACGTTGGCTGTATGGTAGTGTTGGCCAACATTTATGAACTAAATGTTTTAGGAATACACAAAGTCTCTTATTCACCTTGATAAAAGTCATAAGGTCTGGCAGCACTGGGCCTGTAGTCTTGTACTGCATGATACCTGTCAGGTGGAGAGTAGTGACTGCCCCTCTGGAGGGAGGCATACTCTTTCCGGTTAACCACTATTCCACCATTGTCTACCCCTTTAAGAACTCAAGATGGAGTTGCAAGGAGTGGCCTCGTTGTTGTGAGTGTGTAGCTATTTGACTTTCACTGCAATAGGTATTTGAGGTATTTCTAATGTCTTTGTCCATTGTCTGTTTCATTCCTTTTTCTTTGCCTCTAGGGTGTTCTGCTTATTTATAAGACTTGCCTGGCTTCTCTTGGCATTTGACTTTGAGACACCTGATTCTGATGTTTCTACCATCAAAGCTAGGAAATTTTTTGTGCCCATGTATTGATGATCTTATTGTTTCCTTCTGCTTTTCTTTTTCATCCAAGAAGGAAAAATGGATGTTGACACATACTGAACATCCCCCCAGCCCCCAGTTAAGAACCACTACTTTGAAGCATGGCCTCTAGGCATCACTTTACTTAGGTTACCTTTCAAGTACCCAGTTCATTAAGGTGACTGTGTCTGCTCTACAGGTGAGATGATCAAGGTATAGTACTGCAAGTTTAGATAACTTATCCTAATTGGAATTAATTTAGAATTTAAGTCTGGGTCACCTGTCACATAGAGAAGAACACAGGGCCAGCTACAATATCCAGGTCCCTGAGCCATTTAACAATGGATGAACTGAACTTGGAGAGGGAATTTCTTTTTTTCTCTGCATCAACATGACATCTATTATTTCCATTTCCCTTTTCCTCATAGAATTAGCTCTTCTTGAACTTTGCTGCATTTGCAAAGACAGTAACACAGAATTAACTCTCAGGCTGCTGTACCAATAAACTCCTGCTGAGGCTTGCTGGAAGTTGGAGGCCAGTAGTTCTCTCTTTCAGTACTTGTAGATTTTTCCACAGAATTTGCTAAGCTGCTTGCTCAGCCCCAGGGAAGAGAGAGCACAAGCTGACAACTCACAGAAATCTGTTTATTCTTGACCAGAATTAAGCACTATTCAAACAAAGAAAAAGGCCAGGTTCATAAGAATGGACATCCATTTTTATGGTTTGCAGAGAAAACGCTTATACAGTAAAGAGGGCAACTTTCAAGTCCTAGAAAAAAGCTCCTGATCAAGTCTTTTCTAGAAAAGAGCAATCCAGCCTTCCCCTGTGCACTTGACTGCCTTCTTTGTTTCCCTGACATGCACTCACATGTCATTTTCCTAGACTCATTTCTGACCTCATTGTTGGAAGCAGGAGGCTTCGCTGTCATCTGGGTGGAGTTTCTGTTTGAGAAGTCAGGGGGGTGTGTGTGTCTCTGTGTGTCTGTGTGTTTTAGTTTACCCAGGGTGGAATCCTGAGAGTGGGCTGGGACTTTTAGGCCTTAAAAAGATTGACAAGAGAAAACAGAGAGTGAGCAGAAGTTGAGAAAAGAGGAAAAAAGTTGAGAGGAAACAAGAGAAAGGATGGGCAAAAGAAGACAAAGTGAAAAAAAATTTAAAGAATAAAAAATAAGTAGATAAATCATATCTACACCTTACTTGTAACCCACCTCAGAATTTAAGGAGACGCACCAGAATGGTAAGTACCATGGGGTACCTGGGGGGCTCAGTTGGTCAATAGTCTGATTCTTGATTTTAGCTCAGGTCATGATCTCAGTGTCGTGAGATCAAGCTCCACATAGGGCTCTGCACTGAGTGTGGAGCCTGCTTGAGATTCTCTCTCTCCCTCTCTCTCTGTGCACCCCCTACCTCCCACCAAAGAATGTTAAGTGGCACAGACATAGGGAGATAACTACTAAGAAACTCAGATCATTATTAGTCTTATTCTAAGGGAAAAAAAAGCCAGTTTTGTGCTCTTACCAAAAGCCCTGGTGACAGCTTCCCCTTTGTGGAAGTTTAGGCTTTGGCTGAGAGGGAGTAGCTCAAGGATATACATTCACCAGGGAAAGATCGGAGGGGCTTCTCCAAAGTACTTCGCAGGAGAGGCAGACAACTGGACCCACTACTGGAGTCTGGTACTGGGTAGACCAACAGTATCAGCATCACCTGGGAGTTTGTTGGGGGTGTCGGCACAAAAAGAAGCTACAGGAATAACAACAAAAAGAATAATAAATGCAAGAAGGAATGTGGAAAGGAAACGGTATACAGGAAGGATAAAGGATTTACAACTAGGACTTTATGTGCAGGAGATGCGTGAATTCTCTTTAGTGCTGTAAGACCTTGCTAGTCAAGGTCACTTGTCAACACTGGGATCGCCTGGGAGCTTAATAACCACGCAGAACTTCATCCACTAAGAATTTGTGTTATAAGGTTCCCCAGGGGATTCTCATGCACGTTGATTTTTGAGAAGCAGTGCTCCAGAGGTTTGCTTCTCTCAGGGAGCTGTCGGTGGACAGAGGACCAGGAGCACTGGCATTAGCATTGCCTGAGAATCCTGAGAAATGCAAATTCTCAGACCCCACCCTGAACCTACTGACTCACAATCTCTGAGGGTAGGGCCTAGATGGGTAAGTTTTCACAAGTAGTCCAGGTGATTCTGCTGCATGCACAAGTTTGAGAATCACTGGGCTAGTTTTTTTTTTTTTTTAACATTGGGATTGATTTATGTTGGTCTAGTGTAGCACGTCTTCAACCCCATAATGATGCAGGAGTACCATTAAAATATTTAACACCCTGAATGACTTGGAGGGATCGCTCAGAATGGACCACAGCTATGCATTTGCTCAGTGGGGTGGGTGGGGGGTGGGAATGAGGGCTGCTCTGTTAACACCTCCAGTTGCTGGAGTTGGGGGAACTCCAGAATGTCCTGGGGGAGGAATGAGTCAGCCTCAATGAGGTGGGATGTGAGAGTGGGGGTAGGGGCAGAGGCTACTTATCAACCATTACATATTCCAATAATTTAACAACTGGTTAAACTGGCCATTCCTGCCTGTATGGACTGCGAATCGCTCTTGTGATATTGATGGGAAATATAACTCTTCCCAGAGGTCAGGTGGGCAATTGCAACCTTCAGAGGTAAGTTCTTTACCAGACAAAAACATTTTAAATCAGAACAAGCAACCATATTTGCTTAGAGTTGCAGCACTAAAATGGGAATTTATAACCTTCAGTGATTCCCTTGACTACTAGGAAGCAAAACTGTGCTAGGTCCCCAAGCCAATGGCTAGTCTCAGGAACAGAACAGGAAGGAGCTCTATTATTTGAAAAGCACTTGGCACTGGCTCACGCTAATGGCGCAGGACTCACAGCAGTGGATGGGATGGATAGTACACATCTTTATACCCCTCAACTCTGGAAATCTTCATTTGCTCTCTGTGTCACCCCCATTTCCACAGGAGGCTGACAATCTCTCTAATAGACTTGATGTTTCTTGTACAAATCTAGAGTTAACTATGCACTTCTGATTGCTTTTATTACAAAACATTTGAAAATACTGAAGACTAGAAAGCGGAAAACTGGGATACTCTGTCTCTAAGATGGTATCATCACCACTGTGTTTTGATGCCACACACACACGTTTCTATGTAATATGTGTGTTTGGGGGCTCCCACACCAACAAGGAATTCTGGGGACAGCAACAGAGTGTCCTACAATTCAACTCAATTCCGACACTCTCTACTCAGACAGAGTCAGATCCCACAGGCTGAGGGTTCAGTCCCAACAGACCCCGCCCCTTCAGACCCTAGTCACAAGCTCAGGTGTAAGGTTTGCCTGTGCTTCTGACTATGAACAAGAGTTTCCCATGACCCCTCTTCTGGTTCGATTAATTTGCTAGAGCAGCTCACAGACCAGAGAACCATTTTACTTACTAGATTACCAGTTTTACTTACTAGGGTCTTAACCCAAGGGATGCCATTTTGAGTATATGGTTTTCTTTTTAACAACATAAAGGATAAAAGATGTACTCCTATTTCTCTTAGAGTGATTTCTTAGGAATAGAACTATTTTTAGTGATCTTAATGTGTAATGTAAAACTCCTGTCTGGAGAGCTTATACCAATTTGCAATTTACATAAAAGATGTACCCACCTTTCAATCAATAAAATATTAGACACACTGCTTCCCTATTGTGTCCATCTACACTTTAATCTTTCACTATTTGTTGTTATGGGAAGAGATGAGAATCTACATACATTTCTCTGGAGTCAATTTACTGAATGTCAATAAATCTTTCTCCATTGCCTTGTGATGTTTCCTATATAACCTACTGAAGTCATATCTAACAGAGCATGTTAAGCATTTTCCCCCCAGTGGTTTGTGTGTTTACTCTTGCCTCAGACTCACATTTATTTATGACACATTTAATGAAAATATAAAAGCTAATAAGATTACTTGTTCATTGAAAACTTTTCTTAGCTCTGAGAAAAAGTTCTGAAAAAAATATAAGTGCTGGTAAAGATAAATAAAAAATAGCTTTGCATGGGAAAGACAATAGAGTGTTAGTATGCGACACATGGAGATACGATCTGTATGAAAGCTAAACACTTGAACATTGACTCCCCCTAGGCAGGGCAGGTTTGAGGTGATGTATAAGAAAACTGAGGTTGGGGGATAAGTAAACTGGGGTAAGACTATGGAGGTCCTTCAAGGAGAGAACTTTGAGGTTCATAAGCAACCAAGGAGCTTTAAGGGTTCTTGAGCTGGGGACAATGATGAGGAAAAGCCATCAGTATGATAATGCTCTACAGAGCATTATCAGACACTGGATTCAGAAAAGCACACTGGGAATTACAGAAATTCATCTGTGACAGAAGGAGGCATTTTACAAGAGTGGCAGAGCAGCAGAAGGCGATGTTTTCTTCATGTGTAAGACAGACATAAGGCGCCCACTCAACAAATACTCAAGTTTGCATATGCTTAAGGTGTATAGAGGACAGCAAAGAGTCAGAGAATGCCACTGTTATGAGTCATACCTAAAAGAAATAGTAATACCACCAATCAAAATGGGAACATTTTTTTCCTATTGTGTAGACTGCTGCATAGCCTTTTCCTATTCAACTCACCATCACTAATCCCAAGAAACTCTGTCCTTGTCATTTTTCTCTATGATAACTTCTAAGGAGATTCCAAACATTCCTGTGGTTTTTTGTTTTTTTGTTTTTTGTTTGTCCACCAATCCATGGATGAGGAGTCCAATTGTGATCACTGTTCATGTGCTCTGACTTATTGGTGGTCTTAGCTTCCCTCCACTCTCCCCAGATCTCATACAGGATGAGCTCTAATATGGGCCCTTTTGCACCAGAGGTCTCTATTAATGTGGGAAACAAAGGCAGAGGAAAAAGTATTAAATTTCCTTACTACCTACACCCCACCGACAAATCCTTGAAACAGGCAGAGTGACATTCCTCTAGGGACTCAGCCGCCTCCATGTTAATACTTTGCTAAGGACAAAGGCAATCTTAGCCCAACTCCTAGGATCCTGTAAGTCTACTTTAACATGTAAAAATTCCTTTGGAAACTTCCTTTATCTTTACTCCCCAGATACATGTTGGTGATCATCCCCCAAGCATAAGACCCACTGATATCCCTCTGAAGGGTTTCTTGACTCAGGTTTTATTAAACAGTAATAAATGCCCTTTTCCCAAGAATAGCTGCCCCCCTCAAGGTCCTGGAAACCTTACTTCCAAATTCCTAAGAGGCTCACACTATCCCTAACCCCCTCCCAACTTGAGAATATATAATGGGCCACTCTTCATGACCCCAGTGTAGCTCGCTCTGACCACAGGTCCTGACCCCGTGCTTTAATAAAACCATCTTTTTGCACCAAAGACATCTCAAGAATATTTTTCTGGTCATTGGCTTTGAACCCTAATGTCTTTTCCTACATCATCTATCATCAATTTATGTAGAAGGAGGACAAGGATCAAACTTCTCTTATGCTACATCTAGATCTTGGAAGAAGAGTCCTCAAGAATGGGTCCAGCCCATCTCAGTGGGGTAAAAGATGACTAACATTGACTTTACTTCACCGTTTTGGTTTCAGATTTTTGACTAACTTCAGTTTCCTACTTAACCATCATGAAATCAGCAGGAACCCAGGGACCTCAACCCTGTTCGTAGTCAACTATCTGGCTTTCTCACTCCTTTCTCTGCATTATCATGTCTGTTACTCTGAGCTTCTTGCTTTGTCTAGGTTAGCTTGCTTATCTTGCTCTTTGGATTTGGACTCTAAAAAGCCTTCAAATCACTTCTGTAGAAAAGTCTGCTTTTGCCTTCGGTCTCTACTCTGCTACTACCCTCACCTAAACCAAGTCCCGGTTCTAATCACCTCCTCTCCCAAAGCCCACATGGCTTTCCACCTAACCTCTAGTTGGACATTGCCTGCCCCAGAATCTACAGTTAGTTGCTATGTAATTTAAAATGACATTAGTTCATACCATCCCTCAAAGAGTACCATGACCTCTGATTGCTCCAAATCTAAATAATTTGAGAACTGCTGATCTATAAAATGGGGCTAAGATGATCTGGTCTGCCTATCTGAGTTTTTTTGAGGATCAAATGAGATTATATATGGAAATTGACTTTGAAGGCTTTGAAGTGCTCCACAAATCCATGGAGTTACTATTGCCATCCTTTAGACACTGAGCCAACAGTCACTGGGCACCTATCCTGAGGCATACGGTGAATGACCTAGTGAAGACATTTAGACATTAAATAGAGCCTAGGTCTTAAATTTATTGAAATGGAGCTTCTCCTTGGCCTGGTTGAGCAACATCCTCTTTTGGATTTTGATAATGCAAAAAGGTAGAGGATTCAGAATACACAGCTCTTTAATTAGACCATCTTGTCTTTCTCTTTTCTTCCCTTCCTCCCTTCCTTTCTTCCTCCCTTCCCCATCTTTTGAAAACAATCTCAAAGCATGCTTTTATACATGCCATATGGCAAGTATATGTTTGGGAATACAGAAGAGGTAGATTTCAGTGCATTAGTCAATTTTTCTAGAAGCTGTTGGATGACCAGGTAAGTAGCTCGATCAACTGTAACTCCCTAGACTTTTCCCACTCTCATTATTTTCAATGATGCTCACTGGGACATACAACAGGATCTAATTTGAGAACTCTACTACAATATGCTGTATGTGCTACATGACATAGAAAAGGCAACAGTCTGCAATTCCCACCTTGCCTAAGTGAACAATTCTGGGACAAATTGTAAGAGCCTTCGCTTGGCACTGGAGCTGGTAGTGAATCAGCCAGCATTGGTGCTTGAAAACAGTTCAGTGCTTGATCAAAACATTGTGCTCTCCTCTCCTCCTATCGCTTCCCTAGTTGCCTTTCTTACTTTCTCCCCTCCGACCTCCTCTCCCAAGAGATAAAGATAAAACATGAGCAAAACCAATACAGACATATTTAGGAGATTATATTACCACCTTCATAAATGTAAAACCATATGAATTGAAGGTTTCAAAATCAAAAACAAGGCTTTAGTTAATTGGCTAATGGGAGAGGGCACAGAAGCAGATTAGGAGTAACTAGAAATAGAGAGGAAGAATTTGGGGAACCAAGTCTCAGAGAAGGGTCTTCTGGCCCACCCTGGGGAGAACTCTGTCTTAAAAAAGACTGGAGTTCACAGTGTTCACAGGATGCTGGGAATGTGAGCACTGCTACTTGAAATCACTATGCCAGACTGTTGCTACAATGGGTGTGGGGGGCAAAAGAGACTTTTCCTCTTTTAGTAGAGTATCACAGGTCAGTGTGATGGACACAGGTGAATTTCAGGGGCCTGACTACCTACTGGTGGGAAGGGAAATGGTAGCAAGTTCCAGAAAGAACTTCACAATGTACATTCCAGAGATGTCTCATTTTAAGGAATCAGAGACAAAGAAAAAAAGAATGGCAGATGTTATTGGCAGATGTTATATATTTGGGAAAGCTGTAAGACTGTCTCAGGCCCTCCAGAAATGGTGGAGAACACAGTGAGGAGAGGTGAGCCTGAGATCTTACAAGAGCAACAGATGCTTAGTAGGAAACACATCTAGAATATACAGGGGCACAGTCAAGTCCAGATTTCTTGTGCCTCCAAAAACAGAGAAGGTGGACCCAGCACACCTTCAGAGGAGGTATCAGTGCTTAACACCACACATTAAATTCCTTCTTTTAGAGTAAGACCAGATTTATCACTTTTTTTTTTCTGAGCTAGTGCTACTACAAGGGAGTTAGCTCTTTCAGGTAGTCAGGGGCAATCCAAAGAGAAAGAAAATACAAAGGAAATTATGCCCTAGTCCACATGTCCTCCCTTTTCCTTGGGAACTAAAAGCCTCCCCTTCTGCTGTATGCAGCAGTTTTAAAAGATGGAGGAGAAAACAGCTAAGCTGAAGACTGAAGATTCACAATATATTCAAAGGATCTTGGGACTTGCCAACTTTTGGGAAGAGGTATTGTCTGGTAAAGGGGGGCAGGGAGATGTGACTTCTGGAGGGGAAAAAATGTTAAAGGAGAATGGAGAGCGGATAGAAGGGAGGGTTTAGATTGGACTTCTCTCCACTGTGTTGGAGAACATCAAAGAGGGGACATCAAGAAGGTCTGGGCATGGAGGCCTCACATTTCTACAGAGTAAAGGACTATATAGCTAGATTAATAGGCACCCTCACCTCTCACCACTAAGTCTGTTAAGTTTTGATATTATCACCTTTATTTGAGACAAAATTATTAAATCTGTTTTGGATTCTGTGTGTATGCTTTTGCTCAAGAGGGAGCAGAGCCAAGTTGTTCAATAGCATGGGGAAGAGAAATACATCCCCAAGTCAGTGTCATACAATTTTACTAAAATAGATAGGGAATAAATCCAGCCAGGAAAGATCCCCAAATGGAAAAGGCATTTAAAGGGTCAAAGATGAAGAACCTATCACCCAGTTGGGTGAGGATGCCAAGGACATAGCTTAGGGCATGCTCTGACCCTTTCCATACATCCTCCACTCTTCCATATGGACAATTGATTCTTTCCAGTTCTTAAAGTCATTTGCAGGTGTGCCTTCAAGCCCCATTTCCCAACCACATTGCTGCACCTATAAAGCCATCACTCTCTGGGTTATTTAACAGTGATGTTCAGTACATTCTCATACCTTTTTATTATAATCCAGAAAGGTTTCAAAGAGGATGGCAGCTGCCCAGGGTTGCAATTCATCTGCTCTTTTTGAGATTGCAGTTGGAGACGATCTAAACTGAGGGAAGAGGTACACACTCCCTGGAAGAAGGGGTAGTGGTCGTGGTCAAGGTTCTGTCCTTCATGGTATTCCTAATGATGTCACCCTGGGTAAGTCCCTCACCCCTGAGCTTCATTTTTAAAATCTGAAAATCAAGAAAGTCCCTGGCTCCTTTCCAAAGCTCTATCCCCTTCTGGTTATAACAGTATTTTAGAAAGTTATGCCATTAAGGGGACTGACCAGCTGTGACTGCTACTGCAGAAGCTGATTTGGAAAAAGGTATATTTCCTGGGAGACAGGAACATGAAGGTCAGCAAACCAGGAGAAAAGGGAAATGTGATCATATCAGCAGTGGGAACACAAAGTCAGGGTGTAGGGGTGTAGTCCAGATACCGCTGCCAAAAAGACAGGCCCTCCAGTGTGTGTTTATGTGACTCACCGGGGAACTTGATGACAAGGCTGATGATGGGTGGAGAAGGTATTTGATGTGTGTGAAAGGGAATGATTCTGTTATGAGGCATCTTAGGGGGAAAGAAGCTCGATTTTGCCAACTCTCCTTTTTTCCCACTCTCTCTACTCACTTACTAGGAAAACCAACAGAATTGAGGGAGAGGGTCAGGATCTGGAGAGGCATTCCATAATGACTCATACAAACAAAAACAATGATACTAAGGAAAGCGTCTTTTTCAAATCAAAGTTTAGGTTTTCGAAGAACTCATATGATTTTCCTTTATCTTGATGTGTATTTTTTATTAGTAATAGCAGAATTCAAAGAACACAGAGACTCAAAAGGCTTTCCCCAGATCTAGAGAGCACCTCCAGGGCCCTGGGCCAGCAATTTACCCTAGGCCATAAGTTTCCATGTGTCAAATATTATATTAATACTAGGTCAGGCACTGAAGATGTCATTTGATTGCTTCTTATTAAATCTAAGATACCGTGATGGTAAGATACACCATCAAACTGCCAATTACAGTATGCCATGCTGTTGTAAGACGAATTTCCATCTTAGAGATGTTAAAAATATATTTTGGATGAATGACACATGTTAAATATCCCAACTCTTCTGAATATTGTGGCTTATGTTAAAATCTACGTTTAATTGCTACATGCTACACTGTTACATCTGGGGATGTGGTCAGGCAACTCCGGTCAAGATTTTATTAGTCCTTAAGGCCTTATTCTAATACATAGATCAGAATGCTGAACACCAAGCCAGTGGAACTATTAGAGGAGGGCCTCTTGTGCTGTGCTGGTAGCAGTGACACTGGGTAGTAGGGTATGGGAAAATTGATTGTCTTGGCAACTTGATAGCAAGCCACAAGAATGGGCCAAGAATTAGAGTGCTCTTCAATTCCAATTCTGGTGCTTGGCCGTGCAGTTATCTCAATGTCATTCTTTTTTTCGTGGAAGAGGTTTAGGGCCATCAAAATCCATAATCCACAGAATTCACCTGTCTAGAGTATCGGCAACATTGCATGGTGACTAATGTTGTCTGTATTTCCTCTGAAGAGCTCAGTATTCAGTATTGTAATGTTTCCTCCAGTCTAGTCTGGTCGCTTGGACAGAATGTGGAGTCAGGAAATAACAGAGCTTGGGTTACAGTCCCATGGATGGTTAGTGTAGTAATGGGACTCACAAGGAAATGTACTCAACTGAGAAAAATTGACTGATTCAGTGAATTGTGCGAACACTTACTTATTTGTGAGACTTTGTCATCCTCACAACAACAGCCATCAGAGTAGGTCCTATTATTGTTTACATTATGCAGATGAGGAAAGAGAGGCTCTTGGACAGGACCTTGTCCAGATGATGTGGCTCATAAGGGGAAGGGCCAGGATGTGAATGTGGGTGGTTCAATTCCAGAGCCTGTGCTTCTCTTCACTGTATCCATAAATAAGAAATAACTCTTGCCATTCTGGAGACTCAGACACATAAACTAGTCAGGATATAAAGAGAAAATTGCCTTAATAGATATGTGTACAGAGTGCCCAGAGGATGAAGCAATTAAGTTCAGAGATCTGACATGATATGAAAAGTGACCATGAGAGTGAGCCAGCTACATTTTCATTTTAGAAAGCGACTCTCTAAATGTTCTAGAACTTCACACTGTGGTTTCCTAGACACCAATGCATTTGCCTGTTTGTGGATTGAGCAGCAATACCTTCTCTCCAAGTCTCAGGAATATCAAACACAAGGCTCTCATCAGCTACTAGCCAATAAATGTGATGTAAACACATTGGTTGTGAAGAAGAATTTCAACCACACCCAAAGGTAGAGAGGACAGTGTAATGAACCCTGAGGATAACTCACTCAGCTTCAGCTCTTAGCAGCATTCTACTGTTCTTGCTTTAGCTGTTCCTGCCTGACCCCCACTTTTTTTTCCTGGGGCATTTAAAAGCATATCCAAGCATCCATATATTTTCACTAATAAACACTTCAGTATGACTGTCTAATATACCAAGCCTTAAAAACATAATGAAAATACCACCAGCCCAACCACTGAAATCAATGATAATCCCAAATACTCATCTGATACTCGGTTTGTGTCTAATTTTTCCTGATTAATTAATGCCCTTTTAACCGAAGAACTTCCACTTCTTCTGTGTACAATAGAGGTAGACAGTTTTCCCTCACAGTTCTATCCTGGCATATTCCTGAGGAAGGATTTCAATTGCTAGGAAATAAAAATGAACAGTTTTCATAGATCACACATCCACATAACTTTATGTAATAAGGTTAAAGCTGCTACGTAGATTGAAAAATAAATGCCTTGTAATGATGGAAACAAAATAGCATGTGCCAAGGTGAGTACTGCTGAGGCAGTGGCTACAAAAATCCTACTGAAGTATTAGCACATTCTTGAGATGCCAAGGTTCCATTTCTGTATTTTTGGATTTACCCAAGTTTCCAGGGTAGCAAGCTAGGCAGTGTCTTAAGACCAACATCATGGATGATTTTAATATTTTAATAGGAATAAAAAGGATTGTGGGGTGTGTGTGTGTGTGTGTGTGTGTGTGTGTGTGTAAGACAGCTTCTGGATATATCTGACCTGTTGTTTCTCCTTTTGAATCTTATACACATTGTATATTCATTCTGTAGGTGGATAGAACATTGGTTTATCTGTTCTACTCATTGGCATCGTTGACTAGAGGGAATATTGGAGTAAGAAAGGGCAGAAGTCACTCTCCCTATATCCTATGAAGTTGACTTTGGGGTGGAAGCAATGGGGTTTAGGGCACAGTCCATGACATTCGAGAACCCAAGAACAGCGTGGGGGATGGTGATTACCCTGGTGGGGGTTAGGTCAGAACTGGGAGTAAGAACAGTGACACAGGTGAAAGGAATGACTTGTGCCAAGGCCTGGAGATGACAACATGGGCATTCAGAGAACTGAAAAGCCATTCATCATGAAGTCTTCTCAATGTGGCAATTATGACTTATGGAACATTTTGGGCTGCCCTTTAAACATAGCCTACAGTTGTTTGGTGGGACTCTCACAAAAACCAAGGCTGCTTTGTGATTAGGAACATTTTCTCTTGCAAACGCCAGAAACATAGGCTGTCATAATAAACTGGGACTCGATCCCAGGACCCTGGGATCACGACCTGAGCCAAAGGCAGATTGCTCAACCACTGAGCCACCCAGGTGCCCCAGCATTGCTTCTTGGTACCTCAGTTTTCCTAAGGTCAACAGGGAGCTTTGTAGAATTAGCCAAGAAGGGTTGGGAAGGGGCTAAGGAGACGGAGGATGTGAACATTTATCCAGCCACTGGTTAACACAAGGCATCCATATAACTTCCAATTCTAACAACTTTTTGAGACAGCTTGGGAGAAAATATATTTTAAATGCCAAAGCAGCAGGCCGACAACTATTAGGTGTGCAAAAATGAGTTTGGAAATCTTTCCCCTTTGATTACATACTTCAGAGAGTCTCCACAACAGCTCTCAGAGAGTCTCAAGCAACAAACGCACATGGTTTTTGCTTCTTTTTTGTGGTTTTCACCTTAATCCATTCATTCAGGTTTTTCTAGTTTGTCAGTTCACACTCTTTATTGCCTTGGCTGATCGGATACACTTGAACTTACAGAAGCAGAAGCCAGCTTGAAGTACTCCACCGGGAAAGCAAAAGATCCAGTGGACATAATGAAAGGAGGGATCTCAGTGATTCAGAAGGGCGAGGATCAGGCGTGTAATTAGACAGGTTGGGACTCATGAGGGTGGAGGGAACGCACCAGAAAAATGTGTTCTGTGAGGGGTGGGTGTGATCAGCATCTCTCCCCCAGGACAGCAGTCTGTACTGTAACTCTTAGAGACACCCAAGCTGCCCAGCTCTGTGTGGGTCTCTAAAGTAGTGAGGCTTCGTTTCACAAAACTCAACAGGCCAGCAAGGTTCCACTGGAAGAGCATGTATTTTTAAGTGGCTTTGCCCACTGACGACTGCAGCTAGGAACATGTAGATGGGTGGCACTTAGAACACGTTTGCAACCTTGCATTACTTTTAAAACAGTCCATTTCATTCAGGTGCCATCCAAGTCTGCATTTGGGGCCCGGGTTACCTGGAATAGCTGATTTGTAAGATCATTAAGGAGAAAAAAAAATGGAAGTCTGAAGTTGTTGTCACTGCCTTAAGATCAGAGGTAGGAGGGAATCATGAGTAATTAGGTGTAATCCCTTAAAAAAATAAAAGAGTACTGCTGTCACTATGTTGGTTGCTAAGGAAGCATAAGAAAGTAATTCTGATGTAATCTGGCCTGTAAATTTGCAATCTTGTGTCAGTCTCTTACATTCAGTCTGGAGCATGAAGCACAAGGATATACTGTAAAAATACACTTAACAGTCCCAAAAATTAATTTGTTAAATCCTTCAATTTGATCATCAGTGAATATTTTTCCCAGGTGCAGAAATGTAGCTCAAAATTTATATATATTTCCTCTGGGTAGCAGTTTCCATCTTTATATTAACCTAATGATCACCTTAATCTGAATTCTTCTCTAAATATTCCTGAGAAAGTGTTTGTTTTTTGTTTTTTTTAAGATTTTATTTATTTATTTGAGAGAGAGTGTGAGAGAGAGAGCAGGAGCAGGGAGAGGGGAGGGGATGGGGCAGTGGGAGAGGAAGAAGCAGACTTCCTGCTGAGCAAACCGGACATGAGGCTCCATCCCAGGGCCTGAGGTCAAGACGTGAGCTGAAGGCAGACTCTTAACCAACTGAGCCATCTAGGTGCCCCTGAAGAAGTGTTTAAACAAAACTTTATGAAGACAAGATCTTTCAAATTATGCCAATGACTACGCCAGATTAATTAGGGTAGATAGAAAGATGACCTATGCATTAGTGTGGGGCTTTTACTTCAATTAATTTTTATGAATTTAAGATTACTTTTGATGAATATGAAAATATACTTATGAATATAAAAGTAACATATTTTCATTGAAAACATATTTCATTGAAAATATATTTCAAAATATTGCTGTTGGTCCTTGAACCGTACTAATACCTTGCCTGAACTTCTATATGTGACTCTGTTCTTTAAATATTAACATATGCGATAAATATAAATTCTCTGCATGTTTCAGCAAAAAATTAATAAATAAAGGAGAAATTTGTATAAGAGATAAAAATTTCCCAATGTTCCATGTCTTGGGGAAAATCATTGAAAGAAAGTTTGGCAAATCTCTTCCTATGCATACTGCATATGCATATTCTAGGCAATAGAGAACACGCTATAAGCACTTATTTGTTGTTTTTTTAAGAGTTTTTATATTTAAGTAATCTCCACACCCAATGTGAGGCTTGAACTCACAGCCCTGAGATCAAGAAACACATTCCACCAACTGAGCCAGCCAGGCGACCCCATAAGCACATTTCATATACTATCTTCCACTGAATGTTATGCCATAATGATTTTTCATGTTATTAAAATTCTTTGTAAATATAATACTTAATGGCTTCATTATATTCAATCCTATATATATATATATATATATATATATATATATATATACCATGAATTCCATAACCAATTCCAGGATTTTTAGTCATGTAAGCTGTTGCTAATTTTTAATACTAAAAATGCTGTTGAGGTCTTTGTAGATAAATATTTGCCTCTAGGTCAGATATTTAAAAAAAGATTTATTTACTTACAATGAGAGAGAGAGAGAGAGAGAGAGAGCACCTAAGAACACATGAGCAAAGGGAAGGGGCAGAAGGAGAGCAAGAGAATCTTCAAGCAGACTTCCTACTGAGCGTGGAGCCTGACATGAGGCTCAATCCCAGGACCCTAAGATCATGACCTGAGCCAAAATCAAGGGTTGGGTGCTTAGCCAACTGAGTCACCCAGGAGCCCCTAAGTCAGATTTTTTTTATGGGATTGCTTCTCAGACTAGGAATTACTGAGGTAAGAAATACACATGCATATTTTTAAAGCTTGTAATACATGTTGCCAATTGTTTTGGAGAAAGGTTGTACATTTCCTAGAGAAGTTCAAGAAAATGATTCTATTTAATAGCCAACTGCGTATTATCTTTAAAACAAATACTACCACCACCACCACTAAAAATCTTTGCCAATTTGGTAGGCAAAAATCTGTATTATTTTAATTTGCATTTCTTTTATAATTCATGAGACTGCTCCTTTTTCTATCTGTATTTCTTCTTTAGTGAATTGTTTGTGCATATCTCGGCCCCAAACAAAATGTTTTCTAATGGTTATCTATTAAATCATAATATTTTAGAATATTGTTATTTTGTCATGTATGTTTTTGCTTGGTTTTAAAATTCAGTTAATGGTAATTTTTGACTTGTGAGAGAAGTTTTCACATTTTGTAGTCAAATTTATTTGTTTCTTTTGCAGATTGCTTAAAATTTTATTTTCAAATTATTTCTGAAGTGGACAAATCTGTGGTTTTTCATATATTCACAAAGTTGTGCAATGATCACCACTGTTTAATTGCAGAATAGTCCATAACCCTCCAAACAATTCTGTACCCATCAGCATTTACTCCTCATTCTCTCCTTGTTCATCTTCTGTCCCTGTAGATTTGCCTATGCTGGGCATTTCACAGAAATGGGATCAAACAATAAATGACCCTTTGCATCTGGCTTCTTTCACAGAGCATAATGGTTTCAGGGTCCACAAGGTTAATGTCAGTCTTTGTTTTTTGTCTCCTCCTGACCATGTTTGGTTTTGCTACATCCTTTGTCATTTTTGAGAAGCCACAGGAACTTAAGATTTATTTGGACACAGCATACCCTAACCCACTGACTTCAGTTAATTTGTAGTCAGCTTCTACTAAGCATCCTGGATATTAGTTTGAAAAGAAAAGCCTCTCATAGAGCAGTACCTTTCCAGTATGAGTTTTATAGATTTTATTGAAAATGGATATTAAAAAATAAATAAATAAAAAATTAAAAAATTAAAAAAAGAAAATGGATATTAAACTTTGCTGAAAGTTTTTTTTAAGCAAAAAAATTGAATTTATGCATACAGACTATCACACTGATGCCTTTGTGATTCTTGTTCCATCGTGCACTATTTAAATTAGTGCAGCTTTGAATTGTTTTGGTTTTTAGTAAAGTGGGCCTTTTCATTATTTTTCTTTGAAATATTTTAATTTTCTACTTTTCCTCCAATGAACATTAGAGTAAGTAATTTGGTCACGCTTCAAAAAAAATCAAATATGGCAAGTATGACTGGAATTAAATTATGCCTATAATTTTATTTGGGAAAAATCAACTTCTTTAAGACATGTTATTCTCTCATTGAGGAAATGGCAGGCTTCTTGTGGTTTGAGCATTTACAAATGTTTATACATATGATTTTATAATATTCTTCCTTAAGGTCACATGTATTTCTTATCTATATAATACATACATACATACACATACATACATACATATGTATGTATATATTGATATTGTGAATAGGATTTTTTTTTACTATATATCCTATTTATAAATGACATTTAGGAAAGCTCTTTTTGTATACTTATCTGTAACCACTCAGTTTATTTGACTCATTGTTTTTAAATGAATTTTCATGCCTTTGGGTTTTCATTTTATAAGGTATATCACCATACCTTTTGCCAGAATAAAAAACTGTGCCTCTTAATTTTCTCATTTGTATACCTTTTATTTATTTGATAAATTTATGTATTACTACTTTGGTTAAAACATCAGTGGAGATAGCTTTTTTGCTTCACTTCTGATGTGAATGGGAAACATTTAATACTTCACTCCAGGACTAGTTATAGTTGGTTTGAAACAGATATGCTTTAGTATGCTGGACGAACACCCTTACTTCCTTTTTAGAAATTTAAGAATTCACTAGGAATGTATGCAGTCCTGAAAATTTAAAAAGTAACATTCTTCAGTTAATTTTGGTATTGTTACACTGTGACTCGCATTTCCAGATATGAGATGTCATTTGCAAACCTCATTTGCATGATGCTTCACTGTACTGTCTGCATAACACTAATAATTTGACTTACTATGAAGTAAAGATCTTTTCATCTATTCAAAGCAACCCAATACAAATTCCACTTAGTAGGTACATTTTCAGAGCTGAGTTTTGTTTTCAGATGCAGTAGCTTTCGCCAGCTTAGATTTTCTGGTACCATCTTTCTTTTTATTACTTGGCTTTCATTTTGTGATTTTATGATGATAAATGACAAAGGTCAACATAGTTTGGAGGCTGATGGGACATCCATAAGCTAAATAAAAGGTATACTTATAAGCATCTAAAATTGGTCAAGAGAGTGAATGTCAGGAGACAGAAGGAGAAGTCAACGGCTGAGGTGAAGGGCAGTGAAGACAATCACTAGGACAATCAAGATCTTTTTCATTGTTCCTGCATTTCTTCATAGTGTTACAATGCACCCTATGTCCTATTTGGGAGCTTTTCTCCCAGGATCAAGGTGAGTTGATTGTGATTTTTCCTATTTTAAACACAATCTAGTGTTTGGCTTTATTTTCCAGAAGTCTGGGGAAAGTATCCTGGCAGAGGTACAGTGATGGAGTTAGTAGGGACTGAGGGGCAGCCTCAATTCTTTTCCACAAACACACAGTTTTGGGCAAATTCTCCCCTTTGCCTTTTTCCATCCCTTTCTCTGTCCTGCTATTCCTACCTTCCAAAGCAGTGAGGTGTGGGATTATGACACAGTAGTGGGCTCTGTATTAATCTTCCGGTTCTTGCATTTCTTATTCCACCCTTGAGAAGGAAGGGGAAGCACTTTGTTTTGTGAGCCATGATCATACTTTTTTCCTCCATCCACTAAGGTGTTTGCCCATAGCTTTCCAAACGCTGGGAAAGGAATTAGCCAGGATGCCCTCAGCACCAGGGCAGCATTCTGTGTGGAGGATAAGGTCCAATAGTTACCCACTGACTAAATAAAAGGAAACCTTTATTGTTTCCCATTATGTAGAGAAGATGGAATTGGAATGAGAGGGGTCTCCTTTATTGTGATTTGTGATTTCTTGGTACCCTGTATGCTGCATGTGATCCTGCATTGTGTCGGCAGCATGGATGAAAGATCTTTATCCTCTTCATTATTTCCTGGACATCTCACAAAATGGCACTATCCAGCCAAATATGATTTAATAGCAAAATATATTTTAATTGAAAAATCATTTTAAGTAACCGAATAAAAATGTGTAGCGGGAACTTCCCCAGTAGACAGCAGAGTATGTACATTTTGTGAGTGGAGCAGCATCGATTTAATATACTTTTATTTAGAAAATACAAGCATATTTAAAAATGGAAACATGTAAGAAAGTATGTCACAAGGAATAACAAAATAGAACACAAAATACAAAGGCAAACCCCAAATAACAAGTTTACCAAACAAAACAAGACCCAGCACCGTGTTGGAATTTCTTTGCATAAGTTCAAGGATGCCCAGGACTCCCAGGAAGAGATGATCCTGCCTTTAGGAGAGCGGGTTGGCTGTGCAGTTGTTAAAACCCAGTCCTCCTTTTCCTGGAACAAAAAACAAAGAGATTCAACAGAAGAACTGAACCGAAGAGGTAATAGTTTAGGGGCTGATTCAAACAGGATTGAAAGTCTCAGATGCCTGGGCATCATCCATGACATTGTTTTGTACGGATGCGGGTCAGAAGAACACGGAGAACACGTATCATCTTACGGAAAGACCCGAGAATCAGCAGAACCTGAGTTTTGATCCTGGCTCAGTTTCCTGTCTGATAATCCTCTTATATGTAAAACGATGAGTTTGGACTTCAAATCTGAAGGTCCCTTATGGCATTAACAGTTAATAATTTATGGCATTTATTTAGGATCAGTTTTCTGAAGATACACATGGAGATCAGAGGAAAGGCGCTTTTTTTCTGAAAGATGGAACTACCTGGGAACAATACTGGGTCGGTCTTACTCATCAGCAGAGCAGGTAATAGGTTGAGGGAGTTAATGGATGTCACAGGGCGTTTCACCACCAGCAGCTACTGCTGCCTGGAAACTGCCCCATCTGTGAACAAGCTTTATGGAGCATTGTTTTTTTGTGCCTGTACTCAGTAGGAAGGATGCAATCTTGTGGGAGAGAAGGAAATAAAAACATGCTTGGAAACATTTACTGTTTTGATTTCTCAGAAAAGCTTTCTCCTCTTCCCATTTCAGGGAATCACATTCCACCTTTCTTTGTTCATGGAATCTTCAGCCTCCTTTCCCCTTTCCCCAAAAAGTAAAGATTTTGACAAAATGACTCTTCACATTAGTACAGAGTAACTCAACCTAGGACCACAGTTCACTAATCCATGGTGGGCCCTTGAATAGATCTGGAGTAGTCAGTTCTTCTCCTGGAGTTTTAAACTGGGTCAGCACTCTATTTCTGTGGATGCTATGGTATGATCTGTAAAATGTGGAAGTTGTAAGCAGGTCGGTCCTTCCACTTGAACCGAGTAGCAGAGAAAACCACACTGCAGAGGATGGAGCAGGCACTGGAGAGAGGAGGGGAGATGGGCAGTGGAGGGTCTTGGGTGGCTTTCAAGTCTTCAGTCTGGTCCTACTAATGCTTAGGCATCTCACGTCTTTGGGTTCAATGCACGGTCCTTCTATTGGGACAACATATTCCTTTCTTTAATTGAGCAAGTTAAAGTTACGGTGAGAGAGTCCTAACTAAGATGTTTCTCCTAGGATAATCGCTCACAGTACAAGGAGGCAGGGGCTTACCCAGTCTTCTGGGTTGAAGATGACCTTTCCTTAAATGTGGGATACGCTCCCGGAGCTTATTTTGCTGAACATACACATATGGATTCCTTTATTGAACTTTTGCATAAGAAAATCTAGATTTTTCTTCTTTATTAGTAGACAATATTTTCACAAAAGTTAATAGTTATCCTTCCCCTAGTTGAGAAAGAGCTCTTATGGGGAGTATTTTGATGTTAGGGAACCACACAAACAAACTCTGGAGGTCCTTTTCTTAACTACAAGATGGAGTTGAGTAGAGAGTCTAAAATTATAAGAATGTTATAAATACTTCCTGTTCCTTTTTGAGTCACTGCCATTCTTATTCCTTCTATCTTTTCTTTTTCTCTCTCCTTTTTTCCCCAGAACTTCATTCCAGCTTGATTTTCATTTTCTTCAATTCTTTCAACTCTGCTCTCAGGTAAAACTATCATTTTTATCTTGGAAGCTTCTACATATATAATCCAAATTTGCTCTTTGGGTTTTTTTTTCTCTCTGCAAAGGTGGCATATACTTGAGATGATACGGAGAAATTCATTGGCATGTGACTGACTTTTTTAAAAATCAAGTTTGGACTTTAATAAATTTTTGTCTTTGCAAGTTGACTCTGATATTCTCATCACAATGAAATAAAAGGAAATGGAAAAATTAGAGTTGTTTTCAGTTAACTAAATTTCCCACTTTTTAAAGGGAATATGAAAATATCCATTTGTTTTTAATGACTATTATAAGATGAAAGTAAGCATACATAATACAAATCTAAGTGATGTAATACAATAATATATAATGAAAGTCTCAAAATAGAGCTGGTAATATTCTGACATTTCAACATTTCTGAGGACGATGTTATAATATTGAAAATATTTTATCCATTGTATGATGTAGTATGTCTGACATTTCCCAAAGTTTAAAAAAGCTTAAATGTTGAGAGAGAAGAACAAAGCTAGAAGCATAATGTTCTCTGATTTCAAAGTATATTACAAAGCTATGGTATTCCAAATAGCATAGTGTTGGCATAAAAAATAGACACATAGATTGATGAAACAGAATAGAGCCCAGAAATAAACCCATGCATATATGGTCAATTGATTTATGACAAAGGAGCCAGGAAGGTACAGTGAGGAAAGAATAATCTTTTCAACAGATGGTATTGGGGAAAAACTGGACAGCCACATGGAAAAGGATGAAACTGGACCCCTTACTTAAACCATACATAGAAATTAACCAAAAATGGGTTAAACACTTGAATATATGAGCTGAAACCATAAGACTCCTAGAAGAGAACATGGTTGGCAAGCTCCTGACATTGGTCTTGGTAATGAATTTTTTTTTTTTTGATTTGACAGCAAAAGCAAAGACAGCAAAAGCAAAAATCAACAAGTGGGTTTACATCAAACTAAAATCTTTTGTACAGCAAAGGAAATCATCAACAAAATGAAAAGGCAACCTACTGCATGGTATCATATATCTGATAAGAGATTACCATCCAAAATATAGAAAGAGCTTACATAACCCAATAGCAAAAAAAAAAAAAAAAAAAAAAAAAAAAAAAAACCACCCTTAAACCAAAATCAAAAAACAACCCAAACAATTTGATTCAAAATAGGCTGAGGATTTGAATAGACATTTTTCCAAAGAAGACATACAGAAGGCCAAAAGGTACATGAAAATATGCTCAAGGTTATGCTCAAGATTAAAAGGCAAGGTTTCCCTAGATGAAAAACTCAAATACGCTCAACATCATCAGTCGCCAGGGAAATACAAATCAAAACCACAACGAGGTATCACCTCACAACACTTAGAATGGTTATTATCAAGAAGACAAGACATAACAAGTTTTGGCAAGAATGTGGAGAAAAGAGAACACTTGTGTTCTGTTGGTGGGAATGTAAATCACCAACAGTGTACAACTATGCAGAACAGTATGGAGGTTCCTCAAAAAAAAAAAATTAAAAATAGAACTGCCATACAATCCAGCAATTCTACTTCTGGGTAATTTTCTGAAGAGAATGAAAATATTAGCTTGAAAAGATATATGTACCACTATGTTCATTGCAGCATTATTTATAACAGCCAAGATATGAAAACAACCTAAATGTCCACTGATGGATGAACAGATAAAGAAAATGTGATACACACACACACACACAAATACTATTCATTCATTAAAAAAATGTCATTTTGCCATTTACAGCAACATGGATGACCTCTGAGGGCATTATACCAAGTGAAGTAAGTTGGACAGAGAAAGACAAATACCATATCTCACTTATATGTGGAATCTAAAAAAAACCCCAAACAACCAAAAAAACCCTCTTACAGATAGAGAACAGATAGATGGCTGCTAGAGACAGGCAGGGGGTGGGGAGAGGGTGAGTGAAATGAGTGAAAGGAGTCAAAAGATACAAACTTTCAGTTATAAAATTAATAAGTCAAAAAAATAAATAAAATAAATAAGTCATGGGGATGTCATGTACAGCATGGCGACTATAGTTAATAACACTATATTGCATATTTGGAAGTTGCTAAGATAGTAAATCTTAAAAGTTCTTAACAGAAAATAATAACAGAAAACAATAACAGAAAAAAATGTTATTATGTGGGGTGATGGATGCTAACTAGATTTATTGTGGTAATCATTTTGCAATATATATATATATAAATATCAAATCATTATGTTGTATACCTAAAACTAATGTAGTGTATATCAATGATACTTCGTAAAAAAAAGTTTAAATTATTTTTAACTATTTTCCCTTAGACTTATTTTTGTGATAATCTTTTCTTAGCCATGATATTTATCTGGTTAGAAATGAGAAACCAATTGACAGACATATTTTTACATAAGTTTCTTTAGTCAATTAAATACTGCATATACATATACTAGAAATATGAAACAAGATTTTTGACTTGAAAAACAAACATTCATTGTCAATTTCAATACTATTTTTTTATTGTAATCAGGAATGCAAATGAACATCAATATGATGTATTGAGTTTATTATTTATTTTACATCCTTACATATGAATGATGTAATATTCTGTTCAAGAGGGCAGTTAATTTATTTGTTTAATTAACCCCTTTTTGTGGAAAATTATGAAATGTTTATGGAATGTTTCATGAATTTGCATGTTATCATTTTAAAGGGGCCATGTTAACCCCCTCTATATTGTTCCAATTGGAAGAGTTGGAACTGTTCCATCTGGAAACAGCTGTTCCATCTGGGCAGTTTACGTGCTGCCCAGATGAGTACAAGATTATTTATTTTCGAGATATCACTTTGTCAATTCTTAACGAATATTTCTTTGTGTTGGCTCTAGTTCAAATTTAGAGGATCTGAAAATGGACATTTTTGGATGCAAACAGCTTATACTTAAACTAGAGATACCTTCCAGCTTTTGGGACAAACTTAATTTGATTTTTAACTTCTTTACATTATAGATAAACATTCATTTTTAATTGCCTTACCTGGAGCAGTCATGTCCTGTCCAAGCTGAGACACAATGACATCGGTTTGGTCTTACACATTTTCCACCATTTAAGCAGGGAGACTGGCAAACAGCTGGGATGAAAAATCCATGCATTTACTTAATTAATACTTAGCAAGTTGGAAGATGTCCATGAAGGCACACAGAATAAGATATGACTCTGCTTTCTGTTCCAGCCACTGCTATTCCCCATTGACCATTTGTATTACACATTTCTACCACTTTTTTGACCTCACATCATTATGTGACACCATCTCCCTCTTTCCCTCCAAGCTAATCCATTCTCATATTTAAGTCCCAGGCTAAGTCCTACCTATGTATTGAAACCTTTGCTGATAACATTAAATCCATTGATTTTTTTTTTCATTTAATCTGTATGCAACCAATTTGACATATACAGTTTGAACTGCAAATTTTTCATATGTTCAATTAGATTATATAGCACTGGAGAGAGCTAGCAGTGAATTCTATGACTGAGTCATTACACCAGACATCAGATGCCCAGATTATCTAAAATAATGAAAAGCAAGAAAGAAAGAAAGAAAAATAGTAGATGATTCAAAGCCCCTTTGTATTTGCTAGAAAACATATTTCATGGCTTTTACCATCTTTAACTGGAATTATAGAACCTGGAATAGAGTTAAAAATCAGCCACAGATAAAACCCTGAGGGAACACCCAAAGATTTACAATCTGGACATCTTTCTCACAAATCCACTGTGTCATAACCACACTCTTCAACTGCATGAATTTACTTGTTAAAAAACTTGTAGATGCTAAAAACTGATGAGGACCTAACACCCATGAGTTTAACATCTCAAAGAGAAGAAGAACTTCCTCGTGGAAGAGAATAAAATTCCTGTTGAAAGAAGGCTGGAAACAGGAAATGTTTCAGCCTCATGATAGCTTGGAAAAGTAGGTTTCCCTAGATGAAAAACTCATCTTTGGTGAAATATAAATAAATATCATTTCCTTAATCACTCATCCATAAAGCATGGGGAAAATGTCAGCAAGTTCCAGAAACTTGATAAGCAAGCACTGGGTGGGAAGAGAGAAGACAAATGTAAAACCCATCTTCACTCTTGGAGTAACTTTCTTGGGGGTTCAAGAGTAGCAGTGGGTCAAAAGAATGTATGTATTTGCCACAAAATAAAGAGGAAACTATGAAACAAAGCAAGATTAAAAAGCAAAAATAAAACCCAATCATTGAAAACTCACTCTCCATAGATTCTGCTTTTTAAAGATTTATTTATTTTTGAGAAAGAGCACAGATGTGCGTGCCTGCATGAGTTGAGGGAGGGGCAAAAGGAAAGGGAGAGAGTCTCAAGCAGATTCCCCCCTGAGCATGGAGCTCAGTGTGAGGCTTGATCTCACAACCCTGAGATCATGACCTGAATTGAAATCAAAAGTCAGGTGCTCAAGTGACGGAGGCACCCAGATGCCCCACTCCTTTTTAATAGTGTGATGATTTAGTGGTTCCTGACTGTACTAACAAATTCATTTCACCTCTTTGCCTAATACCTTACTACCTTCCTCTTTCCCTATAACATTGATGCCCCCAATGTTCCTTTTGGGCTACGTGCCTTCTGCACCATCTTACACTTTTCTCCATGAATGTTTTCCAGGGATGACTTATGTATCGCTATCTTCAATCTAGATGTATCTTCTGGGAACCTAAACCCAAACTAAACTATCAGACCTCTACCTTATATGTTTCACAGGCTCCTCAAACTCAGCACGTAGCTACTTAACTCCTCATCTATACCTTCACATCTGCTCCTCATGAGTTCTCGGTTTCAGTAAAAGGCACCACTCCCTAAGGTGCCCAAAAGGTGTAATCAATCTTGATGCATCTCAGACTTTTATTCCCACGATAAATCTATAACCAAATAGTGAGTCACCTCCCTAACTTCTCTCAAATCCACTCTTCCTGGTTATCATTTTTTCAGACTTCATTACATCTTGCCAATGCTGCTTTATTAACTTCCTAAGTGGTCTCCCTATTGTATGTCTTGCTTTCTGCCATTTTCCATACTGCTGCCAAAATTACTTTTCTAAAAGAAAATCTCATCACGTGATTTTTTTGTTTAAAACCTTTCAGTGGTTTCTGTTACTCATAAGACATAATTCAGGATCTTGACCTTGGCACACAATGCATTTCCTTCTTTGGCTCTGCCCAACTTTATAGCTTCATTTCCAATCACACCCCTACATTTCCTCCATGGCTTCAGTTCTACTATGTTGAACACACCTGTGTTATGCTTCCATGCCTTTGACTAGAATGATCGTCTCCTGGTGACTACTCTTGTTCTTCTTCTGATTCTATGCTTATGAAGACTTCTGAATGTCTGTGCTGGGTTAGTATGCCCATATTCACTGTTGCCATAACCCTTTTTAGAGAATTTAATTAACCTCTAGTTATCTCTTTATAGGCCATTCCACATCCTTTCTGCTTCTCTAGATTAAATTCCAGAGGGCAGGAACTCCTGTTTCATATGCTGTTTTATGCTTAGTGTGTAGGGTGTGTGAGTAGGATACGTGCTTAGGTAGCTGCTATAAGAAAGGAACATTATGTGGCTCAGTGTCATTAGGGAGCTTATGCTAATTAGGGAGTCAAGGAGCTAAAAGAAATACAAATAAATGAGATCAATGGGGCTTTAGACTGCGTGGTTGTACCTAATTGTGTCATATCTATAGAAATGGAATGCTAGAAAATAGATTATTGTGGTATAAAGCAGGTTTGGAAACCAGAAGAAACTTAGGCAGGGCACCCAAGTTTGGAGAGGGAGGGGAAAGAGGGAGACCTCAAACTTGCGCTGAGAGATGGGGATAAACAGGGAAGCCCTCACTGCAGGGGACAGCGTGTGATTGGCTGGACAAGAACTGAGTTTTATCAGTTTATCAGAGGTGTGTCAGCCTCTGCAGAGCCTTGGAAGTCAGAAGAATTTGTGCTGAAAACTTTGGGCTGGATGTGGAGACCACAGGGAACCATTTTAGGTTCTGAAATAGGGCAAAGAGGTACACCAAAAGGAGTACATAATGATGTTTAGCTTGGAAATAATAGATACAGGAAGATTAACCGGTAGACTCTGATGGTGATCCCAAGAAGAGATCTTCTACTAGCTGGTGATAGCGGGGACACAGCAGGATGGAGGAGGTACTGTGTAGAGAGAAACAGAAAGGTGCTGACGCTGGTAATCTCAGCAGAAGGAGTGGGAGAATCAAGGATGCCTCCACCTGGAAGAGCAGGGCCACCACCTATAGTGTCAGATGACTGGGAAAGGGCCAGACTCCTTTGCATGTGACTTCAATTAGGGGAATGCAGATAAAACAGCAAAGCTGATTTGTTACAAACACTAGATAGAGTACTTTTAGGTTTCAAGTAAAAGCTTCTCATTTAGCCTCCAGTAGATCTTTACTTTTCTACATTCATGGATGGCTGTTTCAGCTTTAGGTAGGGGGACTACACAACTGGTTTTGCCTGTGACAGTACATTTTACTCCCATTTCCTTAGTTCACCCCTTTTGCTTGCAAAAATATCCTAGTTTGAAGGCTAAATTATATCGTCACCCAGCCTTAGAGCTCATGACAAGCTCTGGGACCAACATGCCTGTTCTACTTGGTTTCACCCCACCAGAGAGGTGGTATAAATATTGTTTACAGGAGGGGTGGTGGTATGTTGGAATTAATCTCAAATAAATACAGCAAGTTCTATTCTTTTAACAGTTGTCTTAAAATTTCAGACTTTAAAAAAGGTTGAAACCTATCATTTTAAACTGAATCATTTCTTTAACATGAGAAACTTATCATACACAGGCACTATGCTAGGTACTGGGTATCTAACGATCACAAAGAGGTATCCCTGCTCTCAAGTGGCATATAATCTAATGGGAATAAGGACAGATGGATAATCAATTATTAAACTGTAGAAGAGCAGATGTCTTATTTGAGATAGGTAAGGGTGTTTAGGGGGACGTGTTTATCTCCCATCAATCAACAGTAGTTTGTTACTGTTGTCCGTGAAGGAATTATCTCTTTGATGAGATTTTCACTTTAACTTAGATGGTATTTATGCAGAGCCTTGTTCTTTCTAAATAGTTATGACAAGTTAGTAATTCGATTTCATAGAGATTAAAATAAATATTCTTCTGAACCTCTGTATGTTTTCTCAATGTTCTGCAAAGAGCAGATGATACGAAGAAGGCTGACAACTGAGTTGACTTAGATGCGTATCTTTGGTTCATGGCCCAGACAGGTGTCTCTGGAAGCAGCTATAGAGTCCAGCATTGAGACTCTCATTCAAGAGACCATCTTGAGGAATTCTTGGGAGGTTTTGGCATCTTTTTGTTTCACTGCTACCTGTGAATCTGAGTCACACTCACCAGTGTCCTCTAGGGCCTCTTGGAGCCAAAGCAACAAGAAAACAAGCCCGGAGAGAAGGCCTACCTGTATGACAGCGGGACCCCGTCCAGCCAGGTGGACAGTCACACTGGTAAGGGGCTACACAGCGACCACCATTCAAACAGGGGAGAATGCATATTGCTAGAAAAGATATATATTGAAAAGGATTTAATCAAAATACACTCAGATATGTTCAAGTGTTCAAAAAACATTTTCCAGGAAGATAAAACCCTCAATGACCCACTAGAGAGTCTCCCTGGCTATGTTCTGTTTATTCATCAGTATCATTGGAAAAACACCAGCAGGAAAGTAAGGATGGACCTTTAGCCTAACAGAATGACTCTAGTGCCAAATGCACTCTTTTAGAGAGGATATACCATAATCGACGTCTGCTAAGTGCTTTGCTCTCTCTTCACAGAATAATCTTCTCCATTTATTATCATTTCAAATTTCCTTTTCAAATTACATGAAATGCTCAAGAGGGTTGGCTGTCTCAAGGCTTCTTATTGTCTTGAATTAAATGTAAGAATAGGGTCAGATGGGTATCCTGGAGGCTGGTTTTGGCAATACATTAGTATCTCCATTAGTAGTGATGGGACACCTCACCCTTCATTTCCTTGGAGCAGTGGCACTTACAGCCTCCAAGGCAATCACTCTTCCTAGAAATCATTGAGCTCTTTAAAGAGGAATAGTCCGTTTAAAAGGAGTGAGATTGTCTATTGACTTGCCACACAATGTACGGTTCTCAAGCCAATAGCATTGGCATTACCTAGGTGTAGGCTAGAAATGCCAACATCTCAGGTCCTAACTCAGAACTTCTGAATCAGCATCTGCATTTAAAATCTCCCAGATGGGTTGTATGGACATTAAAGTTTGGGAAGCCTTGGTCTAATGCAGGAGGGTGGGCACATGCTCAGTGAGCTAAGCTAGGCCTGCTATCAGGGTCCTCCAGGGTAAATGTTTCCCTGGTCTTTGGACTCTTAGCATGACAGCAAGTCAAGTTTGGGAGTCCTAAATGGGAAGGAATGATTAGAGAGAAGAGGAAGGAAAAACATAATTTCTCTTCTTTCTTAATCCCTGTGAAACTACTTGTTTTCATGAGTTGTTAGCAGCCTCAATTTATTTCCATTGCATATTTTCCTTTCCAGATTAGTTGCAAAAGCTACACTCAAAACAGTTTTAGAATGTCTTGTAATGTGTCTGGCCTTCAAAAAAACTGATACAGACCAATGGGCATCACACAAATGACTCTTAATGTGATTTACACACACCACTCCCAAAGAAACATGAAATCATTTTATCCCCATATATATTTTTAAAGATACTGAAACAAAGTATAGTTTAGACATTAAAAACACCCTTTTAAAATCACTTATTTTCATTCTCCTGAAAGTTCAAATTCAAATGTATTTTTATAAGGATCAAAATTCCATAATAATTTACTAAGCATTGTGTAGATACCAGAGTGCCAACTTTCCCTGTTTTCTTAGTTGAGAAGAACTACCCCTAATGAAAAAGAGTCAACAGTGGGCTGTAAATACTAGAGTGTGACCCAATGCCGTGAATTTCTCCCAACCGCAGCAATGAGCAGCGTGGTACATAAGTGGGTCTGAGATAGGGAAGATATTGGCTGGGAAATCCTCTATTATAAGTTCCTTCTCAAGAGGATTCTTGGAAATTTGTGACAAAAGGCATTTGGCAATGGCTCTGGATGGATCTTTATAACTGTATTTGAAAGGTCATTTATATTCTAGATCTTTTGCAACTAATTGACATACTCAGATCAACTTTAGGCGCTCTTGTCGGGTCTGCTACAGGATTTAAGCAAATCAATTCCTTCTAATAGTAAAGCCAGTTCCTAGTAACTTCCTCGAGTTGGCAGCTTCCAGGCAAATTATCAGGATTCAAAGTAAAATTTAAGGATATAACATGTAAGGTTTGAGGATAGACTCACGCTCTTCACAGAGGCGCCCCATCCAGCCATCTGGACAGGAACAAGCATTGGGGCGTTGGCAGATACCTCCATTCTGACATGGGAATCGACAGACAGCTGGAAAAGAAGGAGGATGGATCATAAATCCAGGGAATTATGGAAGAGTATTTGTCAGAAAATAAGATTTCTTATTCACATTTCATAATATTTCCTTGAGTCAAGCAAAGAAACAAAAGCAAATCTCAAGATTCAGAAAGGGATAAACATGAGAGCTCTCAGAAAGGGGCATAAACAAGCTTGGGTAGTTCTGAGAATATGGTTTTCCAAATTTTAGTAATTTGGGGATTCAGGGCAGAAGGGAACAACGTGGTTTAGACAAAATGTAAGCTCTTTTGGTCTGGACCAGGGGAAGTGTCTCTTTCAGCAGAGCTGAGAATGCCCTTCCAAAGATGGCCTTTGATGGTCAATAGCTCTTGGGAGCTGCCACCGTCATTCATTGTCTTAAAATAAGCAAGTGAAGAAACAAACAAGTGAGCAAGCAAACACTGAAGTCTCATTTGGCTTCTGTTTTTAAGTGAAGCTTGGGCTAGTCTATGAGGCTGTTACGTCCTCCCTTGCCCTCTCATGAGGAGGTTGTTCTCTTATATCCCATGTGTTAGTGATTTCATTTCTCATTGTTGCTTTCAGACAATTAATCTCCCTTCTCCTGCAAACTCTCTTGCCTCTTTGAGGCCCATGCCATTTGTTCATTGGTTTTTCTCAATTGTCCCATCCCCCAAGGGTCATTAAAGGCTCTGGCCTTTTTACCCCAAATCCAAATCTGACCATTGTTCATGTGGACAACCCACTCAACAATCTGAGTTTTCTTTTAGTTCCTTGTTATATTTGTCTTGTTCACTAGCATAGCTCTTGACTTTCAGTAAATATTTGTAGAATGGAACAATCATGATTTGTAAGAAAGAATTCTATTTTATTAGAACAATGTAAGTTTTAGGACATACTAGAATGGTTCATTATCTATCTCTTTCAATTTTGCAGAATTTGAAGCACAGATCCTTCTTCCCCCAAGAAGATTTTATTGAATGCACACACAAAATTCATTCTTGGGTTTGCAAATTCAATACACCAAGTGAAGGGACAGTAGTGCTTATATAAACATGGAGTGCTTTTCACCAACCCCCAGCATGGCCAGGGAGACCAAGAGGTAGGCTTCATTTCCCTGGGACTGGACAGTACCTCTTGTCTCTTACATTGCCCATGGGATGGACTACCCCATCTCCAGTGGGGTTAAAGGTCTGTTCAGAATGAGGATGGAACTGGAATCTGCTGAGACACCTGAGTATCCCAGAGGTACCCTCAAGGCTCAGACATGCTGCAGCTCCCCCTAGCAGTTGGAGAGTAGAACACTATGAAGAGCCATGATTGACTCAGGAAGGAGCCATATGCCAGGTCAGAGTTCCCTATGAAAGCTTTCAAAACTCAAACCCATAATAAAGTTAAGGAAAATGACATAAATGTCAAAAGAAAATTTAAAGCCACGGAAAAATAAAAGAGCATGCATACAGTTATTGGCTTTGTCAGACTTTCATATGAATTTCACTACAGCTTCACTGAGACATAACCATGCAAATATTTCCTTACCTCTGCAAATAGGAGGTGATGTCCAGGTTCCATTCTCTAGGCAAATACTCCTTAGGGAGCCCTCCAACATGTATCCACTGTAACATGAGTAGGTGATCATGTCCCCATACTGATAATGTATGCCTCGAGCAATCGCATTTCCTACATGAGTTGGTGGACCACAGGATATTTCTACAGGAAAACAAAACCACAATGAAGTCTGTGCTACTAACTCAGCCAGTGGATAGAAGAGAACACAATCTCAAGCCAAAGACTGAATTTATTTTAAGAGCAAGGATAAAACACATAAAGGTACCTTTTTATAATAACTAAAAGATACTAGGGATTAAAAGCATAATCTGCTCCTGTTTAGAAAAATGAGATGTGCACGATCAAAGGTTTGTCTTCTAATTCAAACACTGAAGCTGCGCTGCCATTTTTTACTCAGCCAAGAAGTCTCTAGGAGCCCAATGAGCTCTTGTGGATTGCCAAAGAGATGGCTTCCGAGAGAATGTCAATGCAGGAAGCTTATCAAATTAGAAGGGGAGAAGCCTGGGGATTATTTGTAGTCTATTGTTTTAGAGTGAAGATCATGAATTACAGTACTGCATATTCCATCAAGGCTGTTTTATTAGTGCCTAGGACAGCACCTGGCATGTAGTGGGCTCTTGATACATGTTTGAAAAATGAGTAAATGAATGAATATTGTCTCTAGCCTGTCCATACGCAGTTTACACACCTTGGTGAGACTTATGACATTCAAGGTTTCACATCAGTCTCCTTCTTTTCAAGACCGTGAGGCAGTGACTCTTCGCTTTTGCAATGTGTGAGATTGAATGATAATCCTCTTTTAAAAGCTACATGTATTGTATATTTAAATAAAAAATCTTATAACTAATTTTGCCTTGAGAAGCCCTGAAATAACTAGAGTTATTCTGGGGTGGCTCACAAGACAAGGACTGGATTGGAGCTGGGACTCCAATCAATATCCAATTTGTATAAATGTATGATGATGACTCTCCATGAATTGGCTTATAAAAGGTCACTTTGTGGTCATAATAATATTTTAAAAAAAGATTTAATTTATTTATGAGAGACACAAAGAGAGGCAGAGACATAGGGAGAAGCAGGGTGCCTATGGGAGCCTGATGCGGAACTTGATCCCAGGATCCAGGGATCACAACCTGAGCCAAAGGCATATGCTCAACCACTAAGCCACCCAGGTGCCCTTGTGGTCATAATACTACTAAGAACTTATTTAAAGCGATGACTGATGTGTATGATTTTTCTAAATTTTCTTTTCCTTCTAAGGTGATTATAAACACCAATTCAGTGAGTCAGATGTCAAATATGTATTACTGCCTACTGTCCATCAGAAACTGGAAAGAAACCAATGAAGATAATGCTGTCCCTTTGCTCAGACAAGTGGAAGAATGATGAACAACTTCAAAAGAGCTGTCATATAGGCCTGGATACTACACTATAGGAAAATCAAGGTGAATGCAACTAATTATGCTTAAGATTATCAAGGTACAAATCACAGTGAAAGTGACATTTGAATTGGGCTATAGAGCTTGAGTGGATCAGAAGGAAAGAGCTTCCAGCTTGGGGGAGCAGCATGTAGAAAGACTGTGATAAGAGGATGCCTGGTTTCCTGAAGTGATCAAAACACAGATTTCAGATCACCTATATGGGAATCACCTTGGGTTCTCGCTAAAAAGTGCGAGAAAATTTTGGGAGTTTCTAGTTTATGAGTCTGCATCTTATCTACCTTCCCTAGGTGATTCCCATATGTGCTAAATTTTAATCACTGATTTGTAAGGATAAATATCAGGATGAGGTGAAAAGAATGAGGTAATTTGTTGCTCTTGTCCCTCAGGGAAGAGATTTTCTTCTAAACCGGAAGCTTTGTGTTTAATAAAAAATGCAAAAGAGGGACTGAGGAAAGCAAACAATGGTAGAAATTGTCTCCTTCTCTCCAAGGCAACCCCTGAACCTCTCAAGAATATTGAGGAATGGGGCACTTGGGTGGCTTGGTTGGTTAAGCCTTCCACTCAGGTCATGATCTCAGGCTCCCTGCTCAGTGAGGAGTCCACTTCTCTCTCTCTCTCTCTCTCTCTCTCTCTCTCTCTCTCTCCTTCTGCTCCTTTCCCCCACTCGTCTTCTCTCTCTCTCTCTCTCAAATAAATAAATAAATAAATAAATAAATACATACATACATACATACATACATACATACATACAATCTTTAAAAAAAGAAAAAAGGAAAAAAGAATATTGAGGAATAATCAAACATGTACTCGAGTGCATGTCTCTTCTTGCTCTCCCTTCCAGTGCTCTGAGTGGTACGTCTTAGGGAGCCGAGACCAATGTGGGGATATGTGTGCAGAATCAGGCCACTTGGCCTGCGTTAGTTAGGGCTGCTGGTCAAAGCTTACACATACATAGTTCGTTCCACTTCACTTGGAGTAGATTTTATAAGGCTAAAAGTATAGTATACATTTCCTGGAGTAAGATCTAAATTCTAAACTGTAGTAGGCTGCTAGTTGAAAATTCAGGCACGTGGGCTATTGATGTATGTCTTCCTATCAAAAGACATTGCTAAGATAAATACACTGATTCATTTATTCTTCAAAACAAACCTATAACATAGGTATTGGTGCTATTAATACATGAGAGCCCTGAGGTTCAGAGAAGTTAGGGCATGTCCATAAGTTTACTTAAAAAGTTTTGAGGATAGGATTCAAACCCAGGTCCTCTCTGACTCCACAATCCCTATGCCCTTCACATGCACATTTCTTTACTAATTGGAGCGCAAATGTTCTGAAGATGAAGGCCATCGCAGGCATGGTATAGGCTATATAGCCCAGTGCCCTGCAGCTGGTTAGACTCAATGAATATTTGTTAATTTTTTCCTACAGAGGGAGTTGTTTGGACTACAAAGGAGCCAGAGGGTAGGATGTTGGGCAGAGCAGATGTTTTAAGTGATGGAAGTGTGTGTCAAGAGACGTCAAGAGTAATCACAAGGCAGCAAGAGATGCTGCCATATTGTGTATTATGTACCAACATGGTTCTAGCCCAGACTGGAACCCAAATTGTGGTTCCAGGACCTATATCACCAGCAGCAACACTTGGGAACTTGTTTGAAATGCAAATTCTTAGGCCTCACCCCAGACTACTGAATTAGACTTTCTGGTGGTGGTTGGGGGGGGGGGTGCAGAAATCTGTTTTAAACAAGCCCTCCAGGTAGTTCAAGTTTGAGAACCACTGTGGAATAATTTTTGTATTGCAAAGCATCCACAGCCTATTAAAGGATAGTTTGGGATTCTCAGAAAATGAGAAAAACATGTACTTTATTTTATTTAAAAAATTTTACAATAATCTCCACGCTCAACGTGGGGCTCAAAATCATGACCTCAAGTTCAAGAGCTGCGTGTTCTACTGACTTAGCCAGCCCGGCACCCTGGAAAAAATATATTTTAGATTTAATATTTTGCTCATTCTTAGAAGAACATATTTTGAAAATCTGTTCAGTGAATTCTGGCCAGATAGGTTTTAGCCAACTTCTGGAAAGTTTTTTCTTTTTATATTTGGAATTCAAAGATCTTTTAAAAAAATTATCAACATAGAAGCTGATAACCATGACAGAGATCTAAATATCTACATTTAAATTACTTGACTGAAAATATCTCACAAGGAAGAATAAATATTCTGCACTAATGAAATGAACTGGATTCCATCATTTACTTACTTTCACATTTGGCATTTGTCACCGTCCATGTCTCATCGGGGTTACAGGTAATGATGCCCCAACCCTGGAGCAGGAAGCCTTCTCTACACTTGATGGACACGTTCTGATCAACATAAAACTCCTTTTCAGAAAGGACAGCATTCTCAGGAATCACAAAAGGAACAGGGCATGGATTTGCTGTTAAACAGGAAAAAAAAATGCTTACTGATATTCTTCTTCTCTTCTTCATTTATTTCTCTAAAGATAGAGAACGATGAGCCCTGTAGGAACTGGGTTCTCAGTGATGATAATATGAGGCTTAAAAATACAGAACTTCAAACATTAAAAAAAGTAAATGTGTTTTATAGCCACATGAAATTATCTTTAAGGATAAGATCGGATAAGATCTGAAAACCCCAAGTTATTCAACCACTAACACATTGTCCTAAAATTCTAAGATGGTAAATTAAATAGTTGTTTGAAATATGGCCCAACACTGGGAAAAGAAAAGGTGTGCCAGGAATCAGGGAGTGCATCAAACATCCCCTTAGTTTTTGAAGAATATTAAGAAAGCATAGTAAGTGCTTCTCATTGTCACTTTACTTTCTTTTACTGAACATCCTTCAGAAGGATGCCCCAGAACATCCTCAGACTTTTCTATGTGACTGAATAAAACTTCAGACTCACACTGCTTAAAAAAGGGTATTATAACTTAAATTGTGGAGTTTGTGAGGCTTGTTCATAAAAATGGATTCATTTTATACATCTGAAGCAAAAACAAAATTGATTATAGTGCAAGGATTTCTTAGTGCAAGTGTGTGACACACATATCAACATATTTCAGAAGTTTTGGTTTTTCTGATTTCCAAAGAAGTATTTATGAGTGAAGCAGATGTCAGCTGAATCCTAAAGACACAGTTACTACATTATAATACTTTAAATAACACCAGGGCACTCTCAATTTAGATCTTGCATGTGAATATTGTTTTCATTCTAGTGCTTACAACTAATTATCTTCATTCACTATATTTATATATACTTTATTATATTAAAATTCCATGTAAATATATTCTCTCTTTACCCTTTTACATCTTCAATCAAATTCATTATACATTTGCGTCTAATTTTTTTCATTAAGTTGCATTTTTTTTTTTATTAGTGCCTTGGACTATCTGTAATCATCCAAGGAATCTGGTGAAAGCTAATTTGCAGACTGGATATTCCAGATAACGTGAACAGATTTTAAAAACACCCCATAGTATTTGGTTTGAATATGCACAGATAGCTTTCTTGGGGCTAATTTCACTCAGAGGAGTTTCCTCTAGGTTTTAGACATCTGGGAAACGAGTCAGGAAACTGAATCTGATTAAAACCTCTCTTAGAGTCAACACACACGTTTGCAGAGAGGATGTGGGTGGCTCCAAACTCCGTGTCCGGTGCAATGTATCTCAGGTGCTCCTTCAAGGCTGTACCCTCTGTTGCAGGAATACACTACCCTGAGTCCAGCAGTCGTGTTTTCAACTTCGGCTTTCCCATTCAGAAACCCAAGCGGAGCTTCACACCTGGTCTCTAGAAAGAAAAATGAAAGCCTTGTATGAAATGCTTCTTCCAATCCTCTTTCCTCCTTCTGCTACAATTGCTGGAGGTACTTAATGCATCATATCAAATATTAAAGCCTACTCATTTGTGAGACACAGGGATATGCTTTGAATCAAAGGAGGAAAAAATCCCCAGCATGGGGACACCTGGGTGGCTCAGTGGTTGAGCGTTTGCCTTTGGCTCAGGGCTTGATCCCGAGGTCCCAGGATCAAGTCCCACATCGGACTCCCTGCAGCATATGTTGCTGCCTCTCTCTGTGTTTCTTATGAATAAATAAATAAAATATTTTTAAAAAAGAATTTAAGATTTCTGTATATGTAAAATCAAATCATTAATCTACCCCAGAAGATATGGTAAAAACAACAATGAACAAAGATTTGCAGACCTCAAGTCTTACTGCCAGCCTTGCCACTAACTTAATTTATGATATTGGACAGGTCACTGTACTTCTCCTCGTCCCTCTATTTACTTACTTAGCAAGAGAGATAAATCTAGCTGATCTTGACTTAGTCCAATCTAGACTGGCTGACTCATCTAAGAGGCTGCTTAACTAGATAATTTAAGAGGCCAATTCTAGTTTGAAACTTTGATAACTCTCCCAGGATTATTAAGAGAAAAAGGTTTAAAGCCCGACATTTTAATAGGCTTGTACACTTCAACTAAATATAGCTGATCCTTGAACAACATGGGGGCTAAGGGTGCCAACACCCCATGCTGACAAAAATCCACAAATAACTTAACTTTCCCAAAACTTAACCAAAGCTTACTGTTGACTGGAAGCCTTCCTGATAACATAAACAGTTGATTAACAAATCTTTTGGATGTTACATGTATTATATACTGTAGTCTCACAATAAAGTAAGCTTTAGAAAAGAAAGTGTTATTAAGAAAATCACAGGGAAGAGAAAATAAGTTTCTAGTACCATACTGTATTTATTGAAAAAACCCCACATGTAAGCAGACACGCACAGTTCAAACCTGTGTTGTTTATGGGATCAACTATACATTGTCTCTGGCAGAGGAATCATATGGGCTATGTGTTGGGAATAAACTCATATGGATTAACTCGTATTTTGCTAAATAAACTTGGATGCTCTCATAAAGTGAGTGAATGTAAAATTCCACAAAAATGTGACTTTCATTTATTTGACAGATGTGACAGCATCACTTTAAAAAAATGTCAGCATTGGATGGTACCATCACCAAAAAGCAACAGTGCTAAGCCTTCTAATTTATAATTATTTGGGGGAAAAAAACCACAAAAAGAATGCAAATAGTTAACTAATTACTAAACAAAATCTTTGCCATTCCAGAGTCAGTAATCTTGTGTTCTATTTCAATTTAATCATTCATTTCTACCACAATTTTTGATGTAGATGTGTGGAATCTACATCAATTTTTGACTCTTTTATTAGTTTGGTGCTCTTGAGCAAAAGCCCAGAAAAGATTCTCATACGGTTTATGGAGATGATTAAAATTTTTTTCTGAATTAAAAAACTGGTTTATAAAGGAAATGTGGCCACATTATTATGTGTTCTCAGTATTGTTTTTGGGACTGCTAAATGTCATTTGACTTACTTTTGCACGTTGCTACCTCTCCACTCCACCTTCTGTTCTTCTGACAAACACGTTCCTTGTTCCCCTGTGAATCCATGAAAAAAAGGGTATTTTCAAGATTATACCTCAATAATGGGAAGATAATAAGGGAATACAAAGTAATCTTAGCTATGAACCTGAATCTCCCGGCACTGGAATGCTAAATAAATTCATTAAATAAATAAAGTTTAAGGGCTAGGCTTAGATTTTTAGAAATGCTTTCATCAAATTACTTCAAAATTCATACCTGGGCTGACCAGTGTAATTAAAGTACAGACTTGGTTTCACTTTCTATTTAAGTGACAACTGATTATAACCAATACCAAAGATAGATGAGGAATGTGTCTGAAATGTCAAAGAGGTATATTTGCTTAGTAAATTTTAAAAAATATCTTGGATTGAATTTATTTTTTTTATTTTTATTTTTTTTAAAGATTTTATTTATTTATTCATGAGAGACACAGAGAGAGAGGCACAGAGACACAGGCAGACTCCATGCAGAGAACCAACATGGGACTTGATCCTGGGTCTCCAGGATCACACCCCGGGCTGAAGGTGGCGCTAAACCGCTAAGCCACCAGGGCTGCCCGAATTTATTTTTCAATACTTGAAATGTGCAGCAAAGAATGTGTTTTGGTTTTTTTACACCTTTGAACATGAAACAAGTCAAGGTATCTTATTGGTATGAGGACTGAATTTTTTAATAATGTAACTTATCCACGGAAGATAAACTTATTAAGGGTCCAAGCATTTAAAATTTTAAATATTTGAAGTAAAAGTCTTCCTAAAATTTACTTCCCTGCCCCCTGAAATAAAGTAAAATGAACAGAACTTACTTGAAAAATTATTTACAACTATTATTCTAAATATATTTTTGTATAATTCTTCAGTATCTCATAGCTCTTGGTGGTTATATAGGCTGTTGACCGCCCCCTATAATTATTATAGGCATATATGAGCTAAGATTACTCATATATGAGCTAAGATTACTATTCTTTGACTTCTGGGTATAATTTTTATGAGTCTTTGTTTCTTCCTTCTTTGCTGTTTACCTTTTACTATAATCATCAATGTTCCTACATAGTCAGGGAGCTGGTTTTAATGGCTTGTCATATACTTCCTCAAAATTAATAAAAAATAATCTACAAACTAAAATAATACATTTTGTGCATATTTAAGTATATAAACAGTAAAAGTATAGCAAAAGTTAACAGTGTTTATCTCTGGATGAAGAATCCTGATAAACTCTATTTTTCTTTTGCATTTTCCAACCTTTCTATAATCAATGCATATTGCTATTTTCAATAAGAAAAAAAATAATGACTTTATATTGAGAGACACATTTACTTAATTGATTTAATTATTTTCTTAGGAAGTCAGGATAGTAACCCTCCATTAAAATCAATGGAATCTTAAAAAAATAAAAAATAAAGTCAATAGAATCTTTATAGGCAAAGATTTATCAGTAGTTAAACTGACAGCTCAAAGAAAATATCTTTGAATAGAAGAATAATGATGAGAGGTAGAAGATAAAACCAAAAGAGGCAATAGCTCTTTTTCAGACATCTTGCTAATGTAGAACACAGTTTTAAGACAATATGATGTCTCCAAAGGGCTCTGAGCAATGAAGAAACAGGTTAACAAAATTTGCGTGTATATATTCATTTAAAATCAAGCTCCTTAATACATTACTTAGGATCTAATCTTTTTAAACTATATTATAAAATTTAATGTATTTCATAGTAGATAAGGAATTTAAAGCATGGAGAAGAACTCAAACATGAAAAATATAACAGTAGAAAGAATAGTAACAAACTCCCATGCAGCCATCACCCACTTTACAATGTTAATTCAAGGTCAACCTTGTTTCATCTAAGCTGTTCCTTTTTCCTAAGAACCCACATTATTTTGAAGCAAATTCCAGACATCAAATCATTTAACAGTTATTTCAGTATGAATCTCCAAAAGATGAGGGCTCTTAAAACTATAACCACAATAACCAATAACACTATCACAGCTTAAAAGGTAACAATTCTTTAATATTAATAAAAATCTTGTAAGTAGTCAAATTTCGAATTGTTGCATACATTTTATAATTTATTGCTTTATAGTTCACTTGAATCAGGACCAAAACATAGTTTATGTACCTTTTTAAATAAGTACCTTCTCTGTATTTCTTTCCCTCTTACCCTGTCAACTTATTTGTTTCAAAAACTAGAAAATTGGGTCATTTGTTCTGTAGCTGTTTCTACAAATAGAATTTTACTGATGGTCTCATTATGGTGTCACTTAGCATGTTCTTCTGTCTTTGGTACTGGTTGTTGGATTTAGAGGTTTGATAGGATTCAAATTCAATATTTCTTCTTTTTGGCAAGACTTTTCATATGGTATGTTTTTCAATCCAGAGGCACATAGTGTTTGGCTGTATCTATTTTTTCTAACACCAGTAGCCATGATGATGAGGACCTAAATCTGCTAGTTCATCAGAGTTGCAACCTCTGAGATTTAAATTCTATCATTTATTGACTGAAATAAATTACTTCTATAAAGGAAACTTTTCTTCATCTACTACTGGTTTTGTCATCCAGTTAGTGCTGAAAAGACAATTTTTCCCCTTTCATGATCTTTTATCAAAATAATGAATTTGTTCATGAGCCTCCTCTCATAGTTACCAGCTAATTTTCTTGTGTCCCTATGAATCTGCTGTTAGGGATGCCTGGGTGGCTCAGGGCATGATCCCAGAGTCCCAGGATCAAGTCCCACATCAGGCTCCCTGCGAGGAGCCTGCCTCTCCCTCTACCTATGTCTCTGTCTCTCTCTGTGTGTCTCTCATGAAGAAATAAATAAAAATGTTTCTTATTTTTTTTAAAAAAGAATCTACTGTTATTCATGGCATATTTGATATGTTTAGTCCATTAAAATTATTGCCTTATTGAAGCCCAAATGGTCTAATGTTGGCCTATGGGAACCTTATCCAGTTGGTTCCCAAGTCTTTTTAACATGTAATCTTCAATAAGTTCCCTAATATCTCACATGACAAGCTTTTCTAGGCTAATATTTTATATTTCATGTCCCAGACCTGGCTCTGGTTATTGCTGCAAGTAATTGGACTTATATTAAACAATTATTAAATAATACAAAAATTACTTTGTAATTTTGTAATTACTTTGTATTCCCTTATAAACAATATTTTTTAAGGTTTCTAAGATGATTCTAATAGGTAGCTTAGAATGAGAATTATTGCTATAACATTTCTCTCAGTTTTGTAGTTAATAGGATATTCCCAAATTTTAAGGTAAATTATCTACTTCCTTAAATTTAATGACCCATCTAGTTACTAAATATTAAATTTAAATTCAAAAGTTTAAATTTTGTAACACTTCACTTCTTAACAAATTGCAGGATTAGTACTCTCACATGAAGAAATAAATTTCAAAATCAGAAAAATTCTCCAACTGCAATCAACCATTACATTATCATACTTCTTTTTTTCTTTTCTTTTTAACCTTCTAAGGAAATGAAATAAGATCCATACAAGTCTAGTTCTAGTTTTCATGGACCTATCTTATGACAATCCTCTGAATGTGTGGTCAGAAAACAATGAAATGAGTGGTCAGAAAACAAATTACTGATAACGAATACTTCTGCAAAACCCACACTTAAATATAATAACAATAAAAGCAGGAAGAAGTTGCCTGAAAAAACAGGTGATGGCATTATAAAATATGAATAAGCCTCTCAAATTTCAAGTTTGATGATATGATCAGTGCTTCAGCAAGATTGACTCCAGATAGGATGGGAGCATGGCAGTGAAGTCGGAGGACGCTAGACTTACCTCATCCCACAAATACAACTAGGTAACTATCAAATCAAAATAAATACCCCCCAAATTAACTTGAACATTGGCAGAACAATCTCCACCACTAAAGGTAGAGAAGAGGCCACATTGAAGAAGGTAAGAAATGCAGAGATGCAGTTTGGGAGAGAAAAAGATCAAGGCCACTGCAGTGGGGAAGGGGAGCTGCAGAACAGAGAAGGATGAGCGACAGTCTAGCACACAGGGGAGCACATGGGGAAGATAAATCTCTATAGCAATTGGCTTGGAAAGCAACAGGGCTTGAGTTTCATGAGTTCTGGCAACCAGTGAGGCTTAAAGCCTAGAGTTTTAAAGATCAGTGTGCTTGGCTCTTGAAGAGCTTGGAGGGCACTGGGGTTGTTCTTAGAGAGAAGGCAGGCAAACATCCCCAGACATACAGTGTGGACACAGTGATCTGAAGAACGCCTGACACACACAGTGGGGAGGTTAGTTGCTCATTTCAGAGTGTGTCTCAGAGAGGTAGCATTCATGGAAAGACTACTCTGGGAACAAAGGAACTGGCAGGCACAATTTCCTTCTCCCACCCCTTCTGCTTCCTCAGCAGAAGCGCAGGGGTACCTGCAAGCACCAGCACAGTTCTGACACTTACACCAAGCCCTACCATCCCACATTCCAGAAGAACTGCCCTTCCCAGTCACACTTGGCTGAGTCCCAGTGCAGCGGGCTCCCTACCCTAGAAGATCAGCCTAAACCCCTACCAATACTGCATCTCTTGACCTGGGAGTTTTCCAAGGCCTCAGTTCTGGTGGTAGTGATGACAGATCTCATTTCACAAACATACCAGAGCAACCTAGTTAAAATTTGCCACATTTAGGCCAGGGACAAACACTGTCCACAATAGGCAAAGAGAACCTCTATAGACCACTGGCCTGAAGGATAAAGCAGCCAGGATACAAAAGCAGAGCACACACAGCACATATTGGAGATACTCTCAGAAGTGCCAGGCCGTGGGGAATAAGGGACATTACACTGCAAGGCACTATAGGAACACTTCCTCATAAAGCCACGACCCTCAAGAAGGAGACATAGATGACTTTTTTTTTTAACATAGAAAGGAAACCCCATATGGCTATCGATGGATTTTTCAGCAGAAACTTTCCAAGCCAGAAGGGAATTGTAATATATATTCAAACTGCTGAATGAGAAAAATCTACAGCAGAGAATACTCTAGTCAGCGAGACTATCATTCAGAATAGAAGGAGAGATAAAGAATTTTTTAGACAAACAAAACTAAAGGAGTTCATGACCATTAAACCAGCCCTGCAAGAAATACTAAAGGGGACTCTTGAGTGGAAAGACCAAAAATGACATTATGTAGGTAGGAAACATAAAGCAATAAAGATGAATTTTTTTATAAAAAATATTTATTTTGTGAGTTCCTTAACTCACAGGCTGTAAAATATGAAACCATATACCTAAAATGTGGGGATGGGAGAAGAAAAGGAAATGAGTTCAAACTTAAATATCCATCAACTTAATATAGACTGCTATATGCAGAATGTTATATGCAAATTTAATGGTAACTACAAGTCAAAAGCAACTGAGAAATAAGCTAAGAACAAAGAGAAAGAAATCCAAATGTATTGTTAAAAAAAAATCAGCAAAACATGAAAGAGAATTATGTAAAGGATCAGAGAAAAACTTCAGAAATAACCATAAAATAAGTAATAAAATAGCAATAAATACTTATCTATCAATAATTACCTTGAATGTAAATGGACTAAATGCTCCAATCAGAAGACATAGGATGACAGAATAGATTAAAAAATAAGACCCATTTATATGCTGTCTATAGGAGATTCATTTAAGACCTAAAGATACCTGCAGATTGAAAGTGAGGGGATAGAGAAACATCTATCATGTACCTGGATGTCAAAAGAAAGCCAGAGTAGAGATACTAATATCAGAAAAAAACAGACTTAAACAAAGACTGTAACAAGAGACAAAAGAAGGAAACCATATAATAATAAAGGGGACAATATAGCAGGAAGATATAACAATTGTAAATATTTATGTGTCCGACATGGGAGCACTCAAATATATAAAGTAATAACAAACATAAAGGAGCTAATCAATAATAATATAATAATAGTAGGGGGTTTTAACATTCCACTTGCGTCAACAGACAGATCATCTAAACAAAATCAACAAGGAAACAATGGCTTTGAATGACACACTGGGATAGATGGATTTAACAGATATAGTCAGAACATTCCATCCTAAAACAACAAAATACACATTCTCTTCAAGTGTACATGGAACATTCTCCAGAACAGACCACATATTAGGTTACAAAACAAGTCTCAACAGATTAAAAAAGATTGAAGTCATACGATGCATCTTTTCTGACTACAATGCTATAAAAATGGAAGTCAACCACAAGAAAAAAATCTGGAAAAACCACAAATACATGGAGGTTAAATAACATTCTACTAAACAAATGAATGGGCCATCCAGGAAATAAAAGAAGAAATAAGAAAATAAAGGGAAACAAATGACAATGAAAAAGCATCAGTTCAAAAGCTTTGGAAGCACCAAAAGTGGTAGTAAGAGGGAAGTTTATAGCAGTACATGCCTACCTCAAGAAGCAAGAAAAATCTCAAATGAACAATCTAATCTTAAACCTAAAAGACCTAGAAAAAGAACAACACACAAAACCTAACACCAGGAGAAGGAAGGAAACAATAAAGATTAGAGCAGAACTAACTGATATAGAAACTAAAAAAACAATAGAATGGATCAATGGAACCATGAGCTTGTTCTTTGAAAAAAAAAATCAGTAAAATTGGCAAATCCCTAGCCAGACTTATCAAAAAGACAAGAGAAAGACTCAAATAAATAAAATCATGAGAGAGAAGAAATAATAACCAATACCATAGAAATACAAACAATTATAAGATAATTTTATGAAAATCTGTTGGATGTAGAGATTACTTGAAAATAAAAATCTTAAAAAAAAGCTTCTGTACAGTGAAAAAAAACACAATCAATAAAACTAAAAGGCAAGCTACAAAATGGGAGAAGATATAGCAAATGAAATACTTGAAAAAGGGTTAGCATCCAAAATATATGAAGACCTTATATAACTCAACACCCAGAAAACCAAATAATTCAATTAAAAATGGGCAGAAGACATGAACAGACATTTCTCCATAAAAGACATACATAGAAGGTCAATAGGCATATGAAAAGATGCTCAACATCACTCATCATCAGGGTAATATAAATTAAAACTACAATGAGATATTATCTCACACCTGTCAGAAGAGCTAAAATAGAAACACAAGAAACAACAAGTATTGGCGAGTATGTAGAAAATAAGAACCCACTTGCACTGTTGGAAAGGCAAACTGGTGCAGCCACTGTGGAAGACATTATGGAGGTTCCTCAAAAAATTGAAAGTAGAACCACCCTAGGATCCAGCAATCACACTACTGGGTATTTACCCAAAGAATACAAAGACATTAATTCAAAAGGGGGGTATATACACCCCTACATTTATTGCAGCATTATTTACGATAGCCAAGACTTAGAAGTAGCCCAAATATCCATTCATTGATGAATGGATAAAGAAGATGTGGCGTACATTATAATGGAATATTATTCAGCCATAAAAAGAATGAAATCTTGCCATTTACAGTGACATGGATAGATCTAGAGGGTATAATGCTAAGTGAAATAAATCAGAGGAAGACAAATACCATATGGTTTCAATCATATGTAGATTTTAAGAAACAAAACAAAGGAACATAGGGGAAAAGAGAGAGAAAGAGAGAGACAAACGAAGAAAGAGTCTCTTAACTACAGAGAACAAACCAATGGCTACCTAAGGCGAATTGGGGAGTGGGGAGATGGGTGAAATAGGAGACAAGGAATAAGGAGTACTTATCATAAAGAGCACTGGGTGATTAAAAAAAAAAAAAAGAAAAGGAACTTAAAAAAAAATTAACTGCAGCCTTCCCACCAAAGTAAATAGGGAGACATAGGTGTTGCTGATGGGGTTTATAATATTAATTATAAACAAGGAGTGGAAAAAAAAAATAAACAAGGAGTGGTCTTGAGACCTAACTTGGTATTTGGCTAGAACTGCTCTGAGGATTTTCAGGCCACACTTGCCATAGGCCAAAACACAAGTTTAAATGGCCAACTAAAGTAACAGAATCAGTCTTGTGGCTGGTATACTAGCTTCCTCTTCCTTTTCATGGCTCTGCTGTGTGTTTTTGTTTTTGAGACTTAGTTTGTTTTTTAAAATTATAAGGCACTTTAAATGTTTCTTGGAAAGTGTTAAAATATACAGTAACAAAGTACAAAAAATATTTTAGGACCAAAATCAGAGAAACAAACTGGTGCGAATACTAAAAATTCTCCAATGTATATATGTTGGAAAAACAAATGAATTCTAGCTAAACAATTTGTTCACATACCTGTAATTCATAGCCAGTTTCACACTGATAAATAACTGTGCTTTCAAAACTGTATTTACTGCCAAACACAAACCCATGTTCTGGACTTTCAGGTTTCCCACAAGAAACTGGACTGCAAGATTCATCAGAAAATGGTGGTTCCCAGGTTCCATCAAGCTAAATGACAAATGACAGATTAGAAGTTACATTAAGGGGTTAATACATATGAACTGAGAAATTTGCAAATATTGGCATAGCAGAATAATCCCCAAAATGATGGTCAAAAGAAGCTAGAACTTGGTTCTACTTCTGATACATGTTATCTGTGGCCTGAAAAAACACACATTAATTATTAGATGGCCTCATTAATTATCACTGAACAATTTTAGACATTTCTCAAGCACATAAAATAAGCATTTTCTTCCTAGTAGAATCCATTAAAAAAATCAAGAATACCAAGGAGTTGTTTTCGTTATGATGAAGGACTGGACGGTTGACACAAATATTCCATGACTGATACGAATGTGTCCTTACATTTCACTCTACTTCCCCAACACCACAGTCAGAGTTAACATCTTTCAGCCTTCTGTTTGGGGAAAGTGAGGCATAACCAGATGTTTCCCTTGACTGTTATTTTCTTGCTAGTATTTTTTTGTTTTCTTTGAGGAAATAGTACATGAGCTGGATAACAATCTAAAACAGGACATTTATTCTACATATGATGCATAATTAATTTTATATATCTGTCTGCCTCATATTTTTTTTTTAATTTTTATTTATTTATGATAGAGAGAGAGAGAGAGGCAGAGACACAGGCAGAGGGAGAAGCAGGCTCCATGCACCGGGAGCCCAACGTGGGATTCGATCCCGGGTCTCCAGGATCGTGCCCTGGGCCAAAGGCAGGCGCCAAACCGCTGCGCCACCCAGGGATCCCGTGTCTGCCTCATAATTAACCATTCCCCTAATGTTGGAAATATAAGTTGAACCTAACTTTTCAATATAGAAATAATACTTTGATAAATATATATTTCTGCATAAATTATTCTGGGCATTACTATCCACTTTTAAAAACTATGTAGTATTGGTTTCTTTTGATATACCCAGGATCTGTTTCGGTAAATTTTAATTTTTCCCTATAATGGCTACTTCATTATATCAGAATAATTTATTAATGATTCCCCTCATAGACTTGTGATGATTCCTTTATCAGGATGTACTTTTGATTTATTTCTTCCATTCTACTATTTTTCCTGTCTGCCGAATCTATACCAAAACCACACTGATAGGACCTTTGTAATTCTGTAATATGTCTTAATTTCGGGAAAGGCTGGATCTCATTCAGTATTTACCCTTCAAAATTCCTATTAATCTTCTCATCCATCTATTTGTTCTATGAAGTACAGAATCATTTTGTTGTAGCAAAATAAAATATTTCTAGGCACTGAACAGAGTTTTAGAGAATTTCTGCATTTAAACACTTAGAAAGGACCTATTCTACTTTTCAGACTAAAATTCAACCTAAAACTCAGTTGTGTGAGGGTGAGGGGTTATATCTTATTTGGAGAAAGTAATAAGGGTTGTTAAAAATAAATTACTGAGTCCCCCCCCCCAAAAAAAAAAACCCCAAACCAATAGCAACACACTAACCAAAAAGAAAAAACAACATAGTTACCAATATGTCAGGGTCCTACAGGGGACATATTTAAATAAAGAAAACAAGTTGGGGTAATAGGTCATCACAGAGCCTGTCAATATTTCAGATGGAATTCAAAAGAATGTTTAAGGTAAAAGTCATTTCTATACCATGCAACCTGTCCCGCCTTTCAACTCCTCCCTCCCCCAACTCCAGCACAGAAGACTGTATCAGTAATTCATTTTATTTTTCTTTTTCTGGTCCATCTCATGGAAGCAAGGAGAAGGTGATGTGTTAGGGATGGATATCTGCTCTCTATGGTGATTCAGACACTTTTCCCTGCTTGACTTTCTAGTTTCTTGTTCCAACCATACAAGACACATATTATTATACACAGTTTTATATATTATTATAATTTTATGTATAATTATACATTATTATATACAGTTTTTTTATATACAATTTTTCAAATAAGGAAACAAGGCTCAAACATTTTAAGTGACTTCCTTAGAGTCACACAAGTAGTAAGTAACAGAGACAGAATTTGAATCCAAGTTACTGTTTCTACAACTTTTGGTTTTTTAACTAAAACTGGAAACATTTGGTATCAATCAGGGCTCATTTCCCACACAAGGATACTCTTTACTAAACAACAACAACAACAACAACAACAACAACAACAAAAGGACACTCTTTACTGCATTTATGTGTAGACAATCTAACTTCTGGTTAATTTTTCATGAATATTTTGTTATAGATATTTTAACATTTTATCTCACGTTGGCACTTTTCACCTACTCTTGGAATTTTCTTAAAAATAGGAATATTGAAAAGAAAGATATGTTTTGTAATATTTCTACCAGAAAACTTCTCAAATTCTTGACATGATTGGAAACTTGAGGCATTTTCCCCCTTTTTTGGATAGCAAGGTACTGCTGTGGATAAATATATGTATATATATTTAATATATATAAATGAGTCAAAGGTACATGTCCTAGGACAGAGAGTCTTACCTGGCACGTTGATATGTTAACTCCCTCATAGATATACCCTTCTGCACACGACACAGAAACTTGCTTATTCACACTGAAATCATCCCCCTGAACAAGTATGTGTGCTATATTTGCTGGCAGAGGACATTTTTTAGGGCTGCAAGAGATCCTCTCAGGAAACCAACGACCATCTTTCTGACAGGTGAATGTATCTATATCTGTATCCATCACATAACCTTCCAGACATCTGTAATGGAAAATCAAAATGAGTGACCTAGAGAGTACGATGTACTTGGTGACTTATCCTGGATTTAAGATGCTGTCTACAAAGTTTAGTAGGCATTGTATGCGATATATTAAAACTGATTCAAATGTCAAGGGAATGGCATCACCACGCAAAAACACCAACATAACAATGACAAGCAGATCAGTCTTAGCTGTCCACATTAAGGTTTAGCCAAGCCTAATGTCGATTTAAACATCCTTAGTGAAAGGGAATAAAGGGAAAGGAGAGAAAATGAGTGAAAATATCAGTGAGGGTGACAAAACATGAGAGACACCTAACTCTGGGAAATGAACAAGGGGCAGTGGAAGGGGAAGTGGGCGGGGGGTTGGGGTGACTGGGTGATGGGCACTGAGGGGGGCACTTGGCGGGATGAGCACTGAGTGTTATGTTATATGTTGGCAAACTGAACGCCAATAAAAAATTTTTTTAAAAAGAATACTATAAAAAAAAATGTTCTTGGCAGGAGCAGCCTGGTGACTCAGCAGTTTAGCACCACCTTCAGCCCAGGGCATGATCCTGGAGACCTGGGATCAAGTCCTACGTCGGGCTTCCTGCATGGAGCCTGCTTCTCCCTCTGCCTGTGTCTCTGCCTCTCTCTCTCTTTCTCTGTGTCTCTCATGAATAAATAAATAAAGTCTTTAAAAAATGTTCTTGAAATTATTACCCTTGTAGATTAGATCAACATTGAATTCACTTTTATTCTGAAAATAGCTAACAGTTCAAAAAATTCTAGATGTAGTACAAAACAGACTCAGATACTAATGAGAATATAACAATTAATATTTATTGAGGATCTACTTTGTGCCAAACACTGTTCTAAGTCCTTTATATAGGGTATCTTTTAATCCTGAGTAGTAGATATTATTATGTAACAATAGTATTTGGTGTTCAAACTCAAATCAACCTGGCTGTAGAATGTTCTATGATTTTTAAAGCTCGCATTTATTTATTTGGCATATGTTTACATGGAACTTATTAAATTCCAGCCACTGTTCTAGTGCTCCACAAATATTAATTCACTTATTTCTCATGTCAACCCTATGAGTAGGTATGTTTATCTTGATTCCCATTTGGTTATCTTGATTCCCATTTGAAACTGACATCAAAGACACTAAATAACTTCCCCAGGAAGCAACAGAACTGAGATTCCTGCCTAGGGATTCTGGTTCTAGAATCCATGCTTCCACTACTATACGACACTGCCTTTTAAATTAAACCATTTAGCTAATTAGCATTTTTAAAGTGTATATATATTTTTTAAATTTCACAATTCACTAAGCTAGATAGGAGTCACATGTTTCACAAACTTGTAATCTGTTTACTACAAGCAAAGATCTAAAACATAATCAAACATGACAAGGCATAGCAAACAGGGGGCTCTTGAGAAACAGGTGATGTGATTTTTCTAGATACCTCACACATCAACATCCAAATAGAAAACTGAAAATGTATTTCAAAAGCAAGGGATAATTTTTGTTTTTCTTCTCAGTGCATGAGCAACCGGTCTTCAGCTTTCTGATCATTGATGATACTCCCTTGGGTCTCCTCCTTACTGCAATTAGGAGAAGATGAAGGTAGGCCTAAAATGTCCACAACAAGCATGTTTAAGAAGAGCTAGTGAATTATTAAAATCTAAGAAGCCAATATGTGAAGGATAATCCATAATTCTTTCCAAGATGTGACTAAAATCTACATTGATTTAGAGGGTTGAGATATCTTACGGGCATTTATTCCAATAAAAATTTAATTTATAAGTTTATTCCATATCTCTAATTTCTTTTTAATAATGCATTGTAGAGAGGGAACTTTACAGCAAAAATCACTATTTGTGCATTAGTTTAGTTTGTTCAAATAGCATAGGTTGGAAATTCCCTTAAGATATCTTCCTATTTATATTGATCAATGAAAGTATGTGCCTTTTTGACCTGAATTCTTTAGTGTTTGCCTTATTTCCCCAATATCTGCTTGTATGAATATAACCATAAAGTGATATCATTAAGAAATTTACCAGCATGACTTTTGAAAGGAAAAAGAGCCTGATGACTTAAAAGATAAAAAAGCCAGCTAGAGGATCTCACTGTTTCATGAAGGTCAACAGAATATGATAATCATAATTATTTTAGGAACTACAATCTGAAAATGTAGAAATTTATTTTTTGTAGCCAATGGATTTCCACACAATTATGAATAGAATAAGGCCAAGTGTTAAAAGCTTCAGTTTTTGGAGAGCAGTCTAGAGATGGTATTTTCCCAATTAGCTAAGTTTTTGACCTAGCACTTTTTATTTTACAATTCTCCTGCCTGCATCTTTTGGAGACTCTAGAGCCATGGTCTTACCTGAGTTTCACTTTACTTTCGTAAACGTGTGCCTCTCCAGTTGCCACTGCATTGGCGACAGATGGTGGGGATCCACAGGATAAGGGCTCACAGGCTGGATAAGGCTGGCTCCACGTCCCTTTCTCTGTACAAACCAGATCTGAACTCCCTTGTATGACATACCCAGATCTGCAGTTGTAGGTTATCACATTTTCCTCCAAAGAGCCACTCTCACTGATGAATGCATTTGGTATCACTGGGGGAGAACCACAAGAAGTGTGTTCACAGCGTGGGAAGCCAGAGCTCCACTGATCATTGGCTTCACAGGTGATTTCAGAAACTCCATGGAGCTTGAAGCCTTTGAAGCACTGAATCTGGGCTACCTTTCCACAGCCAAAATCTGTCCCATTGACAGCTCCATTTTGAATTACTGGTGTGGAACACCTGCAAGGCAGGCAGGAAGGTGGGCTGCCACTCCAGGAGCCATCAGAAAGACACCTTCGTGAAGGACTTCCATAGAGCTTATAACCAGGAAAGCACTGATACTGTATATGCCCTCCATGATAAAAGGAGAAGCCATTAGGAAAGCCATGGGGAGGATCTTCAGGAGGGCCACAGTTGACTGGTTTACAGGAAGGAAACTCTGCATCCCAGTTGCCATCTGACTGACAGGTGAGTTTTGGGGCACCATGCAGCATGTAGCCATCCTGACAGTGGAACACCACTTCCTTTCCAAATCCATAGTCCAGGCCGTCCATCACTCCATTTGCCACTTGTGGTGGGGTGACACATCTGACAGGCACACAGATGGGAGTGGTTCCACTCCAATGTCCATCAGCAAGACAAACACGACTCCTGTCTCCCTCAAGGAAGAACCCTACATTGCAAGTATACTCAATCTCCTTTTGGAATGTATATTGGTTTCCTTTCACCTGGCCATTGGCTGAGATTGGAGGTGAACCACAGTCCACAGGACTGCAAGTTGGCTCACTCTCATCCCATTTATTATTTTGTTGGCATGTTCTCCTCTCAGGGCCATTCAACACGTACCCAGGATTACACTGATAGTACAACACACTCAGGTATGTGTAGTTACTTCCTTTGACAGAACCATTCATAATTGGATTTGGTTTTGGGCATGAAATGGCCTCACACCTTGGGGAAGTACCACTCCATTCTCTATTCTGTAGACAAAATCTCATGTCCGAGCCCAGTAGAATGTGTCCAGGTTTGCAAATATACTGTACAGCATTGCCCATAGTAGTCTCTGTAAAATGCAAAAAGCCATTTTCAGGAGCAACTGGTAAGTCACATTCAATTGAAATGCAGGATGGTGCACTGCCATTCCAAGTTCCATCTTCCTGGCAGATCAGCATAGGGCTCCCTAAAAGTTCATATCCTGGATTACAGGTGTATGAAACTATGGTACCATATGGAAAGTTTGCTGAATGTGTAGCAGGAGATCCTTTTGTGTTTTCCCAGGTTGCCACTGCTGCCATATGATGAGGAGGGCGAGGAGTCAGATATGGAATCTCCATCATATCTTCTTCTTGGTCAACATGTCCCTGACCATCTTTGACCTTAGTACATTCTCCAAAATCAATATGAGGAGGAAGACCACAGTCTACAGGTACACATTTTGGTATGGCACTTGACCATCCCGACTCTCCACAGGTCTGCATGGCATGACCAGCTACCTGCCACCCAGGAAAGCAGCTGTAGATGATCATGGCCCCATAGCCGTAATCTGCACCTTCTACAAAACCATTTTCAATGGGTTGTGGGGGATTACAGTGGATGGCACTGCATGATGGGACATCCATATCCCAGTCACCTGTCTCCAAACAAGTCAAGGCTTTGGGACCCTCAAGCCTGAAGCCTCGGCGACAGGAGTATGTAATGGTTTGCCCATAGTGCAGGTGTGTGTAAGAGAATTTGCCATTTGAAATCTCCCTGGGCTTTGGGCACTCAACGGGTTTACAGGTGGGTTTTCCTCCAAGCCATTGACCATTTTCTCCACAAAGGATGGTAGTATTTCCGACCAACTCAAAGCCTGGCTTGCAGGTATAGAGAGCTGTGCTGAGATAGGCAAGACCTTGTACATCGATGATACCATTGAGAATTTCCTCAGGGTGGGGACATTCCACTGGGACACATTCTGGCAATGGAGAACTCCAGGTACCATCAGCTTGACAGGAGGTGGTGGGATCCCCTCTTAGGAAAAATCCATCCACACAAGAATACTTGACAGTACTTCCAAAATGAAGTGCAGAAGAAGGAGCAGGGACACCAAAGGAAATGAGGGGAGGTGGGAGACAAAGAACCATCTTACAAACAGGAAAAGAATCATTCCATTGCTGTGATGGCAAGCATTTCAGGACAGAGGGCCCCTGAAGGGCATGTCCCTCTTTACAAGACAATGTCACCACTCCTACTTCAGTAGCTAACTCCTTTAGGACAAGCTGGTTTTCCAAGAGAGGTGGCTCTGGGCACTTGGCAGGCACACACTTCTGGTTTAGTTTCTTATTCCATTTGCCAGATTTCTGGCATGTCCAAGAATTATCACCAATGAGCTCAAAACCCTCATTACAGAAAAACTGAACCTTGGATCCTACTTCAAAATTTTCTCCTTTCATGTAGCCATTCTGGATTGGGGGAGGTTTTCCACAGTTAAGAGGGACGCATGACAGTGGGGATTCACTGTGCCAGTGGCGATTGGCTTGGCAGACAAATACAGGACTTCCAACAGATTTGTAGCCTGGATTACATTGATATCTCACTTCACTCTCAAAGATCCTGCCAGTTGTATGCTGTATAATAGGGAGAAAACAATTAAGTATAATTTGTAAAACAATATAATTAACTAAATACATTGAATGATAAAAAGTAGATTAAAACGCCTATGTTAAGACAAATCAGTTAAGACATAAGCAAATAAGGATTTATGTTTTTGTTTTTTTTAATAGGTCTACTCTACTTTTAGTGAGTGAAAAGGATGGGTCAAATTAGGTAATTCCCACTACAGAAATGTTTATTCTTGGGCTGAGCCTACAATAAGTAAAAGATAATCGTTTTAAATTGATGATTTGGTGGATCACTACCAAAAATTATAAGTTAGTAAGTTCAAAAAAATCTTGCTCACCAAAGCAATGCTCTAGTTCATTGCTTTAACCACCGAAAAGGAAACATGCACATACAACGTACATTTATTTGTTAATATTGTTTTAAAAAAGCAAATAAAATATTTTTCATGGATATATTCCAAAGAGTGCTATCAAAGTTTTGTGTTCATTCTTAACACAAATTTTAAAATTGTGGCTATAAAGATGGGAAATTAAAAAGCAATATTTTATCTTCTAACCAAAAAGTTGATACTCAGGATCTCAACATTTAAATAAATAAGTAACTAATATGATTAACAGGTCATTTTTAGGCAGTACCAAAGATGAATTAGTTATGAAAACCTTAAGAAAACTTATCATGGTAAAGGCTAGCTAGCTTGCATGCTATAGTGAACTTCTTGTTCTAGTGGACATAATTCTTTGTTTTGTTCACTTATTTATTTCTTGGGTACCCTACATACATGTAAGTGCCATGCCATCACAGACCTAATCTGCATTGTTAAATACTAGTTCTCCACTGCTTACCTGGCACCCAGTAGGAGCTACAGAGATATTTGTTAAATGAACAAATGAAAGCCTACTTATCTATATATACGCTCTTCCAGTGGAACCCTACTACAGCAGAGCAAAGATGTGAAACAGCAAGTGTTTACTGCTGTTTGAGAATATAAAGGAGAAAAGGTATTATGTATATGTGGGTTTTTACATAGTATTTAATTAGAATAGTGTCTCTTTCAAATAGCCCTTAATTTGAAGAAACATATTAGGCACATGTTAATGCGAAAGGAGTAAATGAAAGTTTCACCCTTTGTCCTGGTGAAACTACCTTTAGGTCTGCTGAAAGAAAACCATAAAACTGCATTATAGTTAATAGATGATTCACCCCATCTTTTGTCTAAAAATTAGAAATGATACCAGTTATCTCTAGGTTCCATTGGGCCTTAATTTCTATAAAATATACATCCATCTTGGGATGACTTCTATATAAAGGAAAATAATACTGTATTAAAATTGGCTCATTCTAACTTCATAGTTAGGGCTAAGGTAGTGCTACAAAGCACTTCAACCGTCTATATGCTAGGAGAAGGTAGAAAGCTATAGATTAAAAAGACTTCTCTCTAATATTCACCAGCTAGAGGTTTAGCCACTTCTGTTTTTCAACAATTAATCTGTTCAGTGTTCTGCCTCTGAATCCCAGGTTAGCCATAGTGGTCTGGCTGTCAGTGATGAGAGCCATGGACCTCTTGCTCATTAGTCTCTTACCTCCAGAAAGCCATTCTCAACCTTAGGCGGTTCGTTGCAAGACACAGGGTGGCATGTAGGTGTGGGGCTACTCCACTGTCCTGTAGCTTCGCAGGTGCTCTTCTTCTCCCCTTTGATGTAGAACCCCTTGTTGCAGCTATAAGCCACCATGGCCCCAAAACTGTAGTTTGTTCCACTCGCATAGCCATTCATGATGCTTGGTGGCTCTCCACACCGCACGGGGATGCACTGGATGGACATCGGGGAAGGGTTCCACTGCCCACCTTTCAAACACTCAATCTTTGCCGAGGTATTCAGTACAAAACCTTCCATGCATTTAAAGCTTACAACTGACCCTGCTGCAAATTTTGCTTTGCTCACAGATTCCAAGATGCTATAGGAAACAGATGGAGGTTTTTCACAGAAATGAGCTATACAATGGGGCATGGCCTGACCTTCTGGGGGAACCCACTTGCCCTGGGCATTGCAAAGGAGCTGGGAATTGTCTGCCAAGCTGTAACCATCTGAACAATAGTAGAATGCAATGTCTCCAAATAACCGATGGGCAGTCTCTGGAGAGGCATGTTCCACGTTGGGGGGCTCATCGCAGGAGACAGCCAGACACTGCTGGTTACTTCCATTCCACTTGCCATTGGCCAGGCATTCAATGGTGTCGGGACCAGCAAGGGTGTAGCTATGAGATTGGGAGGAAAGGAATAATAATTAAGTAAAATATGTTTGTATCTTCGTATATTCTTTTTATTTTTTTAATATTTCCAACAAGGACTTTATTTTTTTATTCTTTAAAAATAAAATAAAATAACATTTATTAAGATGGAGGCATAGCAGGAGAACTCTACAGGCTCGTCTCATCCTTCAAATACAATTAGATAATTATCAAATCATTCTGAATACCCAATAAATTGACTTGAGGATGGATAGAACAAACTGTACAACTAGAGGGGGAGAAGAGGCCATATCAAGGAAGTGCAGAGACATGGTTTGGGGGAGAAACAGATCCTGAGTGCTGTGGAGGGGAGACAGCATTGGTCTCAGACAATGGTGAGAGAAATGGGAGTGCTCAGGGGAACTCACACAGAGAACACTTCACCACAGCCATTGGCTGGGAAAATGAGAGGGGTTGATTTTTTGTGAGTTTTTGTAAATAGAAGGGCTTGAACACTGGAGTTTTAAAGGCTGGCAGGCTTGGCTGGTATAGAGACCTGAGGCTGCTGCCCTACTCCTGGAGAGAAGGTAGGCAAGCAGCCCAGGAGTACGTAGCACCATCTGAGGAACGCCTAGGTCACATGGGGAGACTGCTCTTCTTGGAGAACATCTGTGAGAGGTGGCATTTGCAGAGTTGCCTCTCCAGGGACAAAGGAGCCAGCAGGCTCTATTTTGCAACCCTGCCCCTCAGCATAAACACAGAACCACCTGTGGGTAACAGCACTGTGCCGACACTGGCTGCCTGACCTTCTTATACCAGGTCCCAAGCCCCTGTGCTCTGCCAGTATTGCCCTTCTTGGACAAGTGTGCCTCAGTGCCCACACAGCAGGGAGGAGAGAAAACCTGTCGACCCTATCTACACCACATCTCCCAGCTAGAGTTCTGCGAGGCTTCAGTTCTAGTGGAAGTAGTATCAGGGTCTCATTTAACAAACAGACCAGAATACAGCTAGTTAAAACTTGCCACACTCTAGTTAAACTGCCCACTGCACACAAGGAGAACCTCTGCAGACAAGAACAGAGTAGCCAAACACAGCAGCAGAGTGCACACAACACACAGCAGTGACAATCTCTGAAGCACCAGGCCCTGGGCACTATCTAACCATTTCTTCAAAAAGCCATTACTCTCAAAATCAGGACACATAATACGCTTTTTTAACACAGAGAAAAAGACAGAGACTTAAACAATAATGTCAAGATAAAGAAGTTCATCCTTAATGAAGCAACAAGATAAGGTCATGGTCAAAGATCTAATTGAAACAGATGTCAGTAATATGCCTGATGGAGAATTTAAAACAACAATCATAAGGATACTTACTGGGTGAGAGAGAAGAATGGAAGGCTTCAGGGAGGCCTTTACCACAGAGATAAAAGAGTTAAAAAACAATCAGAAATGAAAAATGCAATATTGGAGATTGGAAACAGGATGTAATGAACACAAGGCTGGAAGAAACAGAGGTACATATAAGTGATATAGAAGATAAAATTATAGAAAATAAGGAAGCAGAACAAAGGAGAGAAAGAACAACTATGGGTGATGAGAATAGACTAGGGGAACTCAGTAACTCCATCAAACATAATAACATTCGTATCACAGGAGTCCCAGAAGAACAAGAGAGAAAAGGGCACAGAAAATTTATTTGAGGAAATAATAGCTGAAAACTTGCCTAATCTGGGGAAGGAAACAGCTATCCAGATCCAGGAGGCAAGAGAGCTCCCATCAAAATCAACAAAGACAGGACAACATCAAGGCATATTGTAATTAAATTTGAAAATGCAGTGATAAAGAAAAAATCCAGAGGCAGTTAGACAAAAGAAGTCCCTAACTGGGATGCCTGGGTAACTCAGCAGTTGAGCGTCTGGCTTCAGCTCAGGGAGTGATCCTGGAGTCCTGGGATCAAGTCCCACATCAGGCTCTTTGCACAGAGCCTGCTTCTCCCTCTTCCTGTGTCTCTGCCTCTCTCTCTCTCTCTTGAATAAATAAAAATTAAAAAAAAGAAGTCCCTAACTTACAAGGGAAGACCCATAAGGCTAACTGCAGATCTCTCAACAGAAACTTGGCAAGATAAGAGAGAGTGGCGTGATATATTAAATGTGCTGAATGAGAAAAATCTACAGCCAGAATACTCTATCCAATGATAGCAAGACTATCATTCAAAATAGGAGGAAAAAAAAATAGAAGGAGAGATAAAGAGTTTCCCAAACAAACAAAAACTAAAGGAGTTTGTGACCACTAAACCACTCCTGCAAGAAATATTAAGGAGACTCTTTGAGTGGAAAGGAGAGACCCAAAGTGACAAAGAAAGGAACACAGAAAATCTTCAGAAACAATGACCAAACAAATAATAAAATGGCATTAAATACAAATCTATCAATAATTACTCTGAATATAAATTGATTAAATGCTCTGTGTCAAAAGACACAGAGTGTCAGAATGGATAAAAAAACAAGACCCATCTATATGCTACCTACAAGAGATTCATTTTATACCTAAAGATACCTGCAGATTGAAAGTGAGGGGATGGAAAAACATTTATCATTTATGATGCAAATGGACATCAAAAGAAAACCAGAATAGCAACACTTATATCAGATAAACTAGATTTTAAACCAAAGACTGTAACAAGAGATGAAGGGCCCTATATCATAATAAGGGGGACTATCCAACAAAAAGATCTAACAATTGTAAACATTTATGACACCAGTATGGGAGCTCCTAAATATATAAAATGGTTAATAAGAAACATAAAGGAGCTAATTTACAATAATACAGAAATAGTAGGGGACTTTAACACTCCACTTATATCAATGGACAGATCATCTAAACAGAAAATCAACAAGGAAACAATGGCTTTGAATGACACACTGGAACATACCAATTTAGCAGATATATTTAGAACATTCCATCCTAAAACAACAAAATACACATTCTTTTCAAGTGAACATGGAATATTCTCCAGAACAGATCACATATTAGGTCACAAAATAAGCCTCAACAAATTAAAAAAGATTGGTCATACCATGCATCTCTTCTGACCACAACACTATAAAAATGGAAGTCAACCACAAGAAAAAAATCTGGAAAAACTACAAATACATGGAGGTTAAATAACATGCCACTAAACAAATGAATGGGTCAACCAGGAAATAAAAAAAGAAATAAGAAAATAAAGGGAAACAAAGGATAATGAAAAACATCAATTCAAAAGCTTTGGAAGCACCAAAAGTGGTACTAAGAGGGAAGCTTATAGCATAAGAGGCCTAACTCAAGAAGCAAGAAAAATCTCAAATAAACGACCTAACTTTACATCTAAAGGAGCTAGAAGAAGAACAAACAAAACCTAAAACTAGCAGAAGGAAGGGAATAATAAAGATTAGAGCAAAACTAAATGATACATAAGAAAACTAAAAAATCCCAATAGAACAGATCAGTGGAACCATGATCTGGTTCTTTGAAAAAAAAAAAGAATCAACAAAATTGGGCAACCCGGGTGGCTCAGCTGTTTAGCACCTGCCTTCGGCCCAGGGCATGATCCTGGAGACCCCGGATTGAGTCCCACATCGGGTTCCCTGTGTGGAGCCTGCTTCTCCCTCTGCCTGTGTCTCTCTGCCTCTCTCTCTCTCTCTGTTTCTCATGAATAAATAAATAAAAATCTTTAAAAAAAAGAATACTATATAAAAAAATCAATAAAAATGATCAACCCCTAGCCAGACTTATCAAAAAGAAAAGGACTGAAATCAATAAACTCACAAATGAGAAGGGAGAAGTAACAACCAACACCACAGAAATACAATTTAAGAGAATGTTATGAAAAACCACACACCAACAAATTAGACAACCTGAAAAAAATGCATAAATTCCTAGGAACATATAAACTACCAAAACTGAAACAGGAAGAAATAAAAAACTTGTACAGACAGATAATCAGCCAAGAAGTTAAATCAGTAATCCAAAACTCCCAACAAACAAAAGCCCAGGACCAGATGGCTTTAGAAGTGAATTCTACCAAACATTTAGAGAAGAGTTAATATCTGTTCTTCTATATTCCAAAAAATAGAAAGAGAAGGAAAACTTCTAAATTCACTCTATGAATCCAGTATTACCCTGATACCAAAACCAGATAAAGACCTCATCAAAAAAGAGAACTACGGGCCAATATTCCTGATGAACATGGATGCAAAAAATCTCAATAAAATACCAGCAAATTGAATCCAATAGTACATTAGAAGAATCATTCATCATAATCAAGTGGGATTTATTCCTGGGCTGCAAGGGTGGTTCAATATTCACAAATCAATCAATGTGACACAGTAAATTAATAAAAGAAAGGATAAAACTTTTCAATAGATACAGAAAAAGCATTTGACAAAGTACAACATCCATGATAAAAACCCTTAAGTAAGGGTTTGAGGGAGCATACCTCATCATAATAAAGGCCATACATAAAAGACTCCATGGCTAATATCACCCTCAGTGGGGAAAAACTGAGAGCTTTTCCTCTATAGTCAGGACAGATAGGGATGTCTTCTCTCATCACTATTATTTAACACAGTACTAGAAGTCCTAGTCACAACAATCAGACAACACAAAGAAATGAAAGGCACCCAAATTGGCAAGGAAGAAGTCAAACTGTCACTATTTGCAGATAACATGATACTTTATATAGAAAATCCAAAAGACTCTACCAAAAAAATGCTGGAACTGATACATGAATTCAGTAAAGTTGCAGGAAAGAAAATCAATGTACAGAAATGTGTTGCATTTCCATACACCATTAAAGAAGCAGCAGAAAGAGAAACCAAGAAATCAATCCCATTTGCAAATGCACCAAAAAACCATAAGCTACCTAGAAATAAACCTAGAAGAGGTAAAAGATACGTATTCTGGAAACTATAAAACACTTATGAAAGAAATTGAAGAGGATAAAAAGAAATGGAAAAACATTCCATGCTTATGGATAAGAACAAATATTGCTAAAATGTCTATATTAGCCAAAGCAATCTATAGATTTAATGTAATCTCTATCAAAATACCACCAGCATTCTTCACAGAGCTAGAACAAAAAAATCTTAAAATATGTATGGAATCACAAAAGACCCCAAGTAGCCAAAGCAAACTTGCAAAAGAAAAGCAAAGCTGGAGACATCACAATTCCAGATTTCAAGTTATATTACAAAGATGTAATCATGAAAGCAGTATGGTACTGGCACAAAAATAGACACATAGATCAATGAATAAAACAGAAAATCCAGAAATAAAATCACAATTATATGGTCAATTAATCTTTCATGAAGCAGGAAAGAATACACAATGGAAAAAAGGACAAATGGTGTTGTGAAAATTAGACAGCAACATGCAGAAGAATGAACTGGACCACATTCTTACACCATACACAAAAATAAATTCAAAATGGATTAAAGACCTAAATGTGAGACCTGAAACCACAGAATTCCTAGGAAAAAAACATAAGCAATAGTCTCTTTGACATCAGCCATAGCAATATTTTTCTTCCCTTGGGCAAGAGAAACAGAAGCAAAAATAAATTATTGGGACTACATGAAAATAAAAAAGCTCTGTGTAGTGAAGGAAACATCAACTAAAAGGCAACCTACGGAATGGGAGAAGATGTTTGCAAATGACAAATCCAATAAAGGGTTAGTATCCCAAATATATAAAGAACTGATATAAATCAACACCCCAAAAAACAAATAATCCAGTTAAACCACGGGCAGAAGACACAAATAGACATTTCCCCAAAGAAGACATATAGATGGCCATACACATGGAAAGATCCTCAACATCACTCATCATCAGGGAAATACAAATCAAAACTACAATGAGATACCATCTCACACCTGTCAGAATGGCTAAAACTAACAATACAGGAAACAACAGGTGTTGGTGAGGATGCAAAGAAGGGGGAACCCTCTTATACTGTTGGTGGAAATGCAGATTGGTGCAGCCATTCTGAAATATAGTATGGAGGTTCCTCAAAAAGTTAAAAATAGAGCTACCCTCCCATCCAGCAATTGCACTGCCCTGTATTTACCCAAAGGATTTATAAAAATACTAATTCGAAGGGATACATGCACCCTGATGTTGATAGCAGCATTATCAACAATAGCCAAATTATTGCAAGAGCCCAAATGTCCCCTGACTGAAGAATGGATAAAGAAGACATGGTATATACATAGACAGTGGAATATTAGCCATTAGACAAAGAACAAGATCTTGCCATTTGCAACTGCATGGATGGAGCTAGAATATTCTGTTAAGTGAAATAAGTCAGTGAGAGAAAGACAAATATCATAGGATTTCACTCATATGTGGAATTTAAAAAACAAATCAAATGAACATAAGGGAGAAAAAAGAGGGAGAAAAAACCAAGAAACAGACCCTTAACTATAAAAAACAAACTGATGGTCACCAGAGGGGAGACGGGCGGGGACATGAGTGAAACAGATGATGGGGAGTAAGGAGGGCACTTGCGATAAGCCCTGGGTGTTGTATGTATGTATTAAATCACTAAATTCTACATCTGATACTTTCATTGACACTACTTACAGTATGTTAACTAACTGGAATTTAAATAAAAACTTGGAAAGAAAAGGAAATATTTACTGTTTGAATCCTGAGCTTACTAGTAAGGATCAAATGACCTTCATTTAAGATACAGAAATGCATCCTGATATTAATATTATGCTTGTTTAGAAAGGGAAGTGGATTTAAAGTTTTTTGCTATTTAAGGATCTCTAAAAATTACTCACATTTCTTTAAAAATAAATATGACTCAGTATACATTTAGAACGTCATCTGTCAATAGATGGTTTTAGTTAATTTCATCACTAGTATTTGAAACAAAAGCACTAAAAAAAACATAGGTTTCCCACACATAACTCATGCATTTACTTAAATTCAATGAAATTCAAAGCAATGATTGTAATTCTAGTCTTCTGTGTTTCCTAAACCCTTACCCAACTGAGTGTTAGCATTTCGAGCTGTGTTCTGTGTATGGCTCTGCTATTCAACAAGGATGAATCAATTTAGCTTAATAACTCTCAGTCTTTCTTTCTGCCTTTGACAGGTATTTTCCCACAGAGGGTGATAGATTGATGACTTGCAAAAATCTTGAATTATTCTCAAGTGCTCTTGCAATGCAGGAGAACAAAATATTACGATATGTAGTATTAGAATAACTACATGTGATTCATTCTTGATTTGTTCTCGCTTTCTTACTGAAGAGAAAAATGACAGAATTTTAAAGGAATGTCTAACACCTGAGCCATCTGTCATTTTGATACTAATGAAGGATAAGGGTATTAAAATAATTTGGCACCTAATTTAATTCTGTTAAGACATATTAATTTCTTCATTTTACAGATGAGTGAATGGTGGTTCCACAGGCTAATAGACCTGTCCGGAGCCACACAGTTACATACAACTGAATTAAAAAATCTGAATTTGATTTACCAGATTCCAACAATTATACCTTTTCCTTGACATTGTTCTGTTTCCTTCCTTTTATCTTTTTAAAATGAGATGGATCATAATTTGTGGGTATCCTGTGGAAACTGCACTGCAGAATCACCTAGTACAAATTATTTGACCCACCTTTCAGCAAAGATTCTTATGTCATTAGTTAGCAAACATTTCCCCTAAGGTTCCTTTTAGTTTTATAGGGGATCTGCTATGATAAAGAGGTTGGAGTTCATCCCCCTCACTGGCCAGATTCATGAGATCCACAGGAAGCAGACAGATCAAGAAAATAGAAGAGCATCAGCAGAAACGTGTGCATGCATTCTACCTATGGCCATATATCCTGCTTTGGACAGAAGAGGTCTCGAAATACTCATAGACATCCCTGACAACTATGTGCAGTCTCTAATTAGGGTCTGCTGCAGGTTCATTGTTAAGGATAAGCTCTGCTCTTTCTATTAGAATTCAAATTTAAGAAGTTTTTAAATGGTTTCTGTCTAGGAGGATACAGGAAGACATACAAGATGCTAAAGGCATCATAATCTTATTATTAAAAAATCCATTATCCCAGATTCTACTGTTCCTGTATAGAATGTGCTCTGAGTAGAAGTTCCATTTATAGAGACTCTTGACATTTAGTCTTTCATTAAATAATTCTTAAGGATCATGCTATGGGCTAGAGTCACTTCCTTAGTGCATAATGCAAGGCTAACGCATTTGCTTGTTTCCACATCTATGTCCATCCTGCCCTCCTTACCCCACCTACTGGCTGCTGCACTGTGGGCCCCTTTACACCTATAGCAGTTGCTTAAAGAGGAAATGATTAATTCTATCTGAAGAATGGAGAGGGAAAGAAAGCCTTCCCTGTGGAAATGGCTTTTGAGGAGTCATGAGATAAGAAGAGTAGAAAAGTCATGAGATAAGAAGAATAGAAAAGAGAGGAAAAGTATTTTTCAAGACAGAAAAATAACATGAACAAAGAGCTTGGAGTATGATATGGCTGGGGCATAAGGGGAATTTACAAATAATTAGGAACAGCATCTGAACACCTGAACAAGGAAGTGGCAGTCACTAGGATTTGTGTGTTTTGACAGTTGTGGTGGTTGATGGATAGAGATGTGGCAGGCACAGGTAAACTGGAAATAGTTTTTGACAGCTTCTTTTACAAGGACTCTCATAAGATTTTAGCAGGCAAAATGTCACTAGAACAGAAAGATATTTAAGTGGTTTATTAACTGGATGATCCAAAGAATACTGGTTAATAGAAATAGCCTCGTTGAGAGTTTCATTTCTTATGAATGCCATAAAACTGTCCTTAGACCCCACGTCCCATCAGTTTATAAGCAACACATAACTATAGGGTGGGGAATAGGGTGTTTACGATCCAGTTCAATGTTCTAATCTTACAAGGTAATATTTAACAAAGATAAGACGGAATGTACTGCATATTCACAGTAAAGAAAAACCACACAAATGAAAAACCCAGTTTATCACATGAAAGACTTTGGGTTTAATTGAGAGTAAGTTGAATGAGTCAATGGCGGCATCTTGAAAGGGTGACTGCATTTCTAAACTCATTTATTTGGAAAGAGAAGATGAAAAATGAAATAAATTAATGCCTCTGTATGTGTGTATATGTCAGCCCCTAGATGTGGCATTTTTATCTCTGCTATATTCTAACTTGCATGTGTCAATGTGCATATTCAGCTTTGGGTACTGTAATTGAAAATGGCTCAGCTGGTTGGATGTCTGCTGTCAGCTCAGGTCATGATCCCAGGGTCCTGGGATTGAGCCCTGCATTGGGCTCCCTAATCAGCAGGGGATCCCACTTCTCCCTCTCCCACTCCCCTTGCTTGTGCTCTATCTCAAATGAATAAATAACATCTTTCTTAAAAAATGGACTACAGATCTACTGGAATAGGCTCAGAATGATTCTGAGAGGAACAGACTCAGAGTCATGTTCATTTATGGGAAAGAAGTACAGATAGGAGGCTGAACTGGCTGAAATGTGTCTCCCTGCACCAAAGTGAGAGATCATTTCTCAGTCGGGAGCTGTGGGAAGGGCTGGGATCCTTCACAGAAGCCTCCCAACTTGGCTCTACTGATTCATTTGTAGAATCTCAGGATCAAGCTGTGAACTTGAATGGCTGGGATTTCACAGGTACAGAGAAATGTACACTGAGTGATTTCAAGAGGTAGAACCAGAACCTTAGACTAGATGAAGTACTCAGTTAAGATGGCAACTAAGGGTTATTAAAAATAACCATCTTCCAAAATGCATCAGTTAGTCTTTGAAGGTGGTAAAGAAGTACATATTTTCCAAATGACAAAAAGTGAGGAATTGTTAGCTATTGCCTAGATTGAACTATGACTGGCCTCTGAACCAAGTGCTGTATTATTTCCTTATGTTAGACATCGCAGGGTGTGTTACAATATCTGCAGAACATATTTCACCTGCTTATTTGTTTAAAAGAATCATTTGAGGTACCTAGGTGACTCAGTTGGTTAAGTGTCTGACTTTCGGTTCAGGTCATGATCTCAGGGCCGTGAGAGTGAGCCCTGAACTGGGCTCCACACTGGGTGTAGAGTCTGCCTGAGATTTGCTCCTTCTCACTTTGCCCCTCCCTGCTCACAAAATTTTCCTCGCTCTGTCTCAAAAAAAAAAAAAAAAAAAAAAGAAAAAGAATCATTTAAAAAAATGATAAAGTTTTGTAGAGATGATGACATTCATCCTATAAACATTGGCTACCAAAGCAGAAAAACTGGAACTGGTACAAATCTAAAATGCTGGAATATTTAATTTTATTCTGTGGCATTTTGTATTCTCATTCAAGAGACACTGGGAATGCTATTGCAGACTATTATTTAAAATCAGGCCATATAGGGGCACCTGGGTGGCTCAGTGGTTAAGCATCTGTCTTCGGCTCAGGTCATGATCCCAGGGTCCTGAGATGGGGTTCTGCATCAGGCTCCCCACAGAGAGCCTGCTTTTCCCTCTGCCTATGTCTCTGCCTCTTTCTCTATGTGTTTCTCATGAAGAAATAATAAATAAAATAAAATAAAATAAATAAAATAAAATAAAATAAAATAAAATAAAATAAAATAAAATAAAATAAAATCTCCCTTCAAAAAAAAATCAGGCCATACACATTATAAAACAAATTGTCCTATGCCATAACTCCAAAGAAAAATGGCCCATTGATATTACAGTGATACTACAGAAGGACATATTTCAGGATGAACTTGCAGCAATTCATTAGCATATTTCTGGAATAATAATGAAAAATTCTTTGAAAATGGGCAGAGTAATCTTCAGATACAATTTTCAGTGATTTGATTGACACACTGAGTGGAAGCCAACTAATGAGCATGTGGGAAGCTTTATGAGAGAGCTCCCCAGTGGATCATCAGCTCCTCTCTTTTTAAAAGAACCTTCTAAGAGCCTTAAAAGAGCAGCATACTAGATATTTAAAGAGTTGCAACTTAAAGTAATGGAAAGTAGATATCAGTGTCAGCAGTTAATTCTGTTTTCAGCTAAAAATGATTGAAAAATTTATCTTAGTACATTCAGTAATTGCATTTAAAAATCTACATTTAAGAAGAATCAAAGGGGAACCTTCTATGAGGGTTTTAGGATTTTGATGACCCTTCCTTCCCTCTGAGCTTCTCACCAAGAGAGTAAACACATAAGGATGAAAAGGGAAATGGGAAACAAGTTATCACTTTATTAATTTGGGCAAACAGCTGAAAACTTCCAGCCCTGTGTTTTGGTAACAGGTAAAGGTGGAAGGCCAATTTTAGGGGCAGGAGGTATACTTTTTGCTTTTCTCCTTCCCTGGCAATTATCTTACTACTCGTGTCTCCTAAAGTATTTGCTCTTCCAACCTGAAGTTGAGAGCGATTCTTTTCCCCTTATTTCAAGGGAAGGTCAGGGCAAAGCACAACACCAATATGAGAAGAAACAACATTGGGACCAAAGTAAGAATGTGTGTGTGCACATGAGAAGCAGGCTGGGGTGGCTCACAGAGTGTGCAGGGCAGTGGGAGTTGAAATGGCTGGAGAGGCAAAGAGGCCCTAATCCTCGTTTCAGGCCAACAGCATCTCAGGAAGCCAAAGGAGACGGCAGGTCCATTGCACAAATAGGCCCATTGCACAAAAGCCATGACTTGAATACAGTGATCCCATCCCAGAATAGAACAGACACAGAGCATGTTGGCCTACACCAATCAATTCCTTAGGGGAAAAGAAACAGAAAAGGAGTGAAGAGAGAAAACTAGTTCTGGCTATACCATAATCTGAAAACCTTCCCTATATCACACTTGATGAAACATAACAAGTTATTTTAGATGCACACATTTCTTTAGAAATAAAGAGGAAATTAACAACAGAGAAGTGAGCCTGTGATCCAATGCTGTGACTGCCATCGGATTAAACGGAGAAGGGAAGAGGAGATGACAGGAAATAAAACTCTGGAGTTGAAACAGATTAATAGCTGAGTCTCTGGCATGAATCTGTGTTCTAGAAAAATACTATCAGTTTCAGACAAAGATTTATGCTGATTCTTACTGGAAAAAAATACATAATGGATATACTTCAGGAAGCAGAACTGTTAAACTCCAAAGGGTGGGATGAGATGCAAAAAGCAACGGTGATGAAGAGAGATTAATAAACCTGCGAATAAATCTAAATAAATGCTGGCTATATTAAAAAATGACTAATTTGAGAAGTTGTAAAAGAAGAGGAAAGCAAAATATAGATGGTGATAGGATGTTTATGAAGAGAGAGAGGATAGAAATTTGTGCTTTCCAAGATATTTGAGTCGTTCAGGAGAGGCAAAAATATTCAGTATGACCTCGGGGTAGGATGATTTCTTAAATTTGAAACACACACAAAATAAAATATAAAGAAAACAACTGATAAATATCAAGTACTATCTCATAAAGCTTAAAATATTCGTATTTCATGACTCAACACCTTCTACTCTGGGTATGTGGGCCAGAGATGGTCTTAACTTACATGTACCAGGAGGCATGTGTGAGAGACATTTATTTCAGAACTTTTACATCAGCAAATAAGGTAGAAACAAATTAACCTTCTACCAGTAAGGAAATGGGTAACTTACAGATAGCTCATTCTTCCAAAGGATACCATAGAGCAGTTAAAAGGAACTCTGTTGATTTACATGCATCCATAGAGAAAAATGTAAAAAAACCCCACAAAACATGGTAAACTTCAAAAGGATAGTACAAAGCCGCCACATATACAGCAATTAAAACACAAAAATCAATAGAAAGTTTATGGAGACATAGATATGGAAGGACAAAAATGCACATTTGTTACTTTGAGGAGGATGGGAAGGTGGTGAGAATGGCTTCTTGTTTTATTTGTAATACTATATTCCTTTGATAAAAAGAGAGCTAGCAGAACTATGGCAGATATTAAACATGTGCTTTTCCCTCAAGAATGGATGCCCAGGGGGGTGCCTGGGTGGCATAGTCAGCGATGGGTTCGACTCTTGGATTTGGCTCAGGCTGTGATCTCAGGGTCGTGGGATTGAGCCCTGCCTTGGGCTCCAAGCTCAGCACGGAGTCCGTCTGAGATTCTCTCTCACTCTCCCTCTGCCCCTCCCACTTGTGCTCTGTCTCTAAAATAAATAAATAAATCTCAAAAACAGAAAAAAAAAAGGATACTCAGGTAACTTTAAGTAGAGATTAATTAACTACCTTTTCTGTGTTCCTATATATTTCAAATGCTTCATTAGCTATTTGGCCAGAAAAAAAGAGGAGTACAAGGGCTTTCTTTCTAGTCCGGCCATCCTCGTAGCACCCCAAAGTGGAGTAGGGATATTGCCAAAGGGCGTCACTGTTCTTCCTCTCACTAAAAAGTGTTACTTCCAGAAAAAAACAGGGAAATTTTCTCTTAATAGCTATTGATTTTTTTTTTCTTTTAGAACAAAATGTAGGTGGCACTGATTTGCAACTATAGATACTCTCTACTAATTTGAGTAGTTTGATTAACTATTTAAGAACTCTTAATTCGGTTAACTATTTAAGATAGTTTCCCCTTAAATTATTAAAGTGTCATCACTGTATATAGCAATAATGATGACAGAGAAAATAAAGCTATATATGTACCTAGAACTCCATGGATCTATAAAGCACTTTCATAAGACTGTTCTCATTCCTTTTAACAGGTATGTGATTTAGGAGGGTAGATTTGGTTTCCATTTTTTTGATGAGAGAAAAGCTCCCACAGAGTGCCTGCCTGCCGAGACCAGAAGGAATATGCAGGATAATGTGGTCTAATACCTCAGGTTGGAATACTATTTATTTTGCCAAGCTTCCATTATTATAGTAGGGAGCACATAGGATAATGCACGTGAAAGTTCTCTGAGAATGGAAAACCCTCTATAAATGTATGGACTTGTAATTTTAATTAGTGCCTTTAGTGCTTCTTTTAATAAAAAACCCTCTTGTACAACATAGAGACCTAACATTAGGCAGAACTGTAACTCTTTTGATATATTTTAGGTGAATGATTTGTAAAGAAAAGAAGAAAAATATTAATTTGTATCTATCGCATGATCTCTAATATTAAAAATATATCTAAAGACAGAATTCTGAGAAGAAACATAGTCTAACCCCACTGTTTATCTTTGGATAATGTTTTAAAAGATATCTTCCATTTTCTTGTTTTATATGGTGATAATGCATTCCCTGTTTAATCAGAAAAAAAATCCCACAGGTTGTCAAGATCTAGCTGTTATCTGGAACATGTATAGTTGATAAGACTTCACCAACACTGAGATGACTAATCTCAAATACTCTTGTGCAGTTCGGAAAGTTTTATTTTATTTTTTATTTTTTTTCGTTTGGAAGTTTTATATGGTGATAATGCATTCCCTGTTCAAGCAGAAAAAAATCCCACAAGTTGTCAAGATCTAGCTGTTATCTGGAACATGTATAGTTGATAACACTTCACCAACACAGTATCTCAAATACTCCTGTGCAGTTCGTTGGGAAGCAGTTTTTAAAGGAGTCAAACTGTGGGGGACAGATAGAGATGGAGCCATCAAAAGCTAACTCCTGCAGTGACATTTTATTTACTTATTTGATCCTAGTACATTTAACACACAGTATTGTTCTATCAGTTTCAGGTGTACGTACAAGAATTCAACAATTCTCCACATCACTCAGTGCTCCTCAAGATAAGCATACTTTTAATCCCCTTCTCCTATTTCACTCATCCTCCTCCAATTTAATATTAAAGATTTCTTTTTCACTTCAGAAGGTGTTAAGATTTGGGATTTCCATCAACTATTTAACCAAGTGTTTGACTCTCAGAAGCTTTTTGCAAAAAGACAAAAACAAAAACCCCCCAAAAAATGAACTGTCGCCACCTGCTGGCAGTCTTGTATGACCGGGACTGTCTTCTATCCAAGTGAAAGGAACTTCAACTCTTATGATAGAGTAGAAACTACCCTCTCATTTGGGCTTCAGTCATAATAATGGCAAGGTTGGTTGAATTAATGAAGGCCTTTTTTTTTTTAACCTGGGTAGGCCAGGCTTTATACTAGGCATTTTATTTCTCACAGTATCCGTTAGTATGAACCTTTAATGAAATTGTTTTTATATAGTACACTCGAAGCACAGAGAGGCTATACAATTTTCCCAAAGCCACACAGTAAAGGACAGAGCTGAGCTGTAAATCCTGAAGGTGGCAACTCTCTGCTAGTGCTGCTTCCAACTATGTCAAAAACACCTGTGGTCAAATCTGGAGCACGAAAGCACTATTCATGGTGAAAATATTTGTTGAAGAAGCACGGGGGTTGGGGGGGCGGTGCAGCGGGAATCAATGAAATGCACATCAGGGGTCCTGGGATTCACTTACTCTCACTTGCTTATCACCTTCTTGAGACAAAGCAGACCACCACCCCAGGCCCCCCCTCCCCTTTCTCTGCACCTCGTAGGACTTTTGTAAGGATCGAATGAGACGGTGAGTTAGAAAGCTCCTTGTGATCTGCTTCCTTGCTTTTCACATTTTACCTCTGAATGAAATGAGATCATTCAAAATATAAAAACCTGAATTTTATTATCTTTGTTCTCCTGTGGACACGTCATCTTTAGGTTATGACTCAGAGTCTTGCCTTCAGTTTTGCAGAAATACACAAATGCCTAATCAAGTGTCCTTTTTTGCATCTTTAAGTATAAAGATGGTTTCCACTGCATTGCCCACTGTCCCTTATTCGAGGCCTACTGTGATAAATTACTCTAATTCCAGGAAAACACTGTCACCACAGGAGACTATATGCTCCGTCTCCGCTGTCAGGAAATAAGAGCATAAAGCTCTCTCTGGCTTTGGAGGCCAGGAAACCTGATCTAGTATTCGACGGAGCCCATCCCCATGGTTAGGGGCACGTCCATTCCCTGGGGCTCCCAAGGCTTCTTTCTCCTGCAGGGTCACTCACCCTTCTTTGCAGGTGTAAGTGACAGTGTTCCCAAAAGTGAAGTTCCTTCCGGTGATGACAGCGTCTTTGATGGCCGGCGGCTCTCCACAGACAACAAGATGGCAGGTAGGTGGCGCTCTGTCCCAGCTGCCTGAGGCCGAGCATTCGATGACAGAAGGGCCCTGTAAGCTGGGAAAGAACGGCTATTATCCACTGCCATGGAGCTGATTCTATCCGAGCAAGGGAACCTGAGCAGGCTCCAGAGCGTTTCCGTCAATGAATGGGCTAAACCCACATCACAAGGGCTGCAAAATAAAATGTGCTCCCTTGGGGGTGCAGTAGGGCTCCAGACCTCACAGACAGAGCCCCTGGGTGAGAAGGGGTTAATAGGCTGGTTGGGATCCGGTGAGAGCAGAGAGACATCCAGGAAGTCACAGTGGCTGAGGTCAAAGGGCACACTGTCCTTGTCCTGAGCCTGGGCACCTGCGCTCTGTTGCTCATGACTCTGACCTCTGTTCTTCCTTTCACTTCACAAACCTCGCATCCCAGTGGCGTGGCTTCTCCACCTTTGTCTGCCTACCTGATTCTGACTGTTATGTTTGACTTCCTCTTCACTGCATCTGTTTCACTTCAGATCCCATTGGCCAAGTTTCTGACTACAGCCTGTCCCTACTGTCCCTTCTATTTGAACACACACACACACATACACCCATGCATACACTGTTGATCTAATCAACCTCATGCGGTATTAAGAAACTGGGCCCTTGCCCTGATATGCTTTTTGCAACATCCCATGCAATGTTCAGTATAAGCATGGTAACTTATGTACCAAAAAAAAAAAAATCCAGATATTGTAGTAGGCCTCACAAACATGTTTTTGCTTTCGTGTTTAATGACTAAATGTTTATAGTGACTCAACTAGTGCTCCCAGAGTCAAAGTTAGCTGAAATATTTCCCTATATAAGCTGGTCTTCCTGAAACATACTAATTTGAGAATATCTTTTACATTTAGAAACTTGTGTCTAAAGTCAGCTAGTTACATATAAATGAAACCTATTGAGTAAGTAATGAGTAATAGGGTATTTTAGAAGCTTGGCTGGTGTCTATGGACATTACCTGTATCCACTCTCACATGAATATGATGCAGTAGAAAGGTAGGTAAGCCCACTCAAAATATATTTCCCATTATTTATGCTTTCAGGGCTAGAACACTTGACCAGTTCACATACAGGAAGAGAATGACTCCAAGAACCACTAGCAAGACAGGAAGATTCTTTAGCACCATTCAGAGTATATCCTTTATTACACCTAAAGAGGATAAAGGGAGGTTACTGAATATAATTTGCTTTATTTTGCATAATTTTATTAGTGCCAAGACCTTTAAAAATGTTGAGAATTCACACTTCACAATTTATTGGAAGAGTTGTTTCTTTTTTCTACTGAAATCATGCTTTAAAATTATTGTTTTTCAAGGTTGAATACATCTTCCCCATAGGGACCTTGGTGAGTGGTAGGTAGAAAAATTAAGAATTTGGCTTGCCTCCAGTTTATGTCATGGATTAGTAGCTGCAAACAGAAAATTCTGAGTCTGAGAATGTTCTGGTTTGGTGTAAGTACTTGAGATAATGGGTCTAGAGCCAAAGCTCCAGCTTATAACCAAGAATATTCCTTAGTTTGCAGGACCTTCCTCCATTGCATCCATTCTCAAAGCTCCTCAAGGATGCTGGTGACAATAATAAGGAACTTGTCAGAGGATTTAAGGATTCTACATAGGACTATCACCATTAGGCTATGGAACTTGAATCCTTCATCCTACACATAATTTAAGTAATTCCATATTAATTAAAAGCCATCCTCTGAGAATCTTCTTCTTTCTTTCAGTTTTATATCACAGCCTGCATGTCATCAATGACTTTTACAATGTAGTTTTAACCTTCACACTTACCTATATGTTACTTTACTGCCATAGGTAAATGATGATACATCAATGTCACCATTTTCTGGAATAGCTGGGACACCACAGAAAACAGCTACAAGGTAGAGAAACAAAAGAAGTATGTATTGCTTTTTTCACAGTGTGCACAAGAAGCTTTTTTTTTTTTAACCATAGTTGACTTTTTATTTAAAAAAAATTACAGGGTGCAATTTCCAGCATATTTTATAAAAGTACTGCCTGTATCAAACCTTTATGTCACTATTAATTCCAATGAAGAGCTGCCTTTTTTTTTTAAGGTGCTAATTCCAATTGATGGATACATGGCCTTAAAATAGAAAGTTTCCATTATTTATCCAAATGTCAAAATTAAGATTACCGAGAAGTTTATTGCCTTATGGCAATAATTTATTTTACATAAATAATATTCTTTATTAAAAACTATGAGGTCATCCTGTTTAAAACTTTCAGGGTAATTCACAGAAAATGGATGTATTTATTCAAATTATACACTGAAGCGCTGGGCTATTGGCTATAGACATTTATAAGTAAAGCAGCTCTGTAAAGAAAGAAGACACACAAATGGATCTGCCTTGATATAATATACATAATTGAAATTAATGAAACCTGGAAGACCAATATTGTTATACTATGTTCTGTTAGGATCTTAAAGAAGAAATCACACATTTAGTAATCCAAGGGCAGCTCTGGGTTACCTTGATTGCCTTTAAAAATGAGCCTAAGAGTTGGGTTTTAAATACAAAGAATATTGATACAACCTAACACGTGACATGTCTATATCTTAAATGTTTAGTATTGCCAGACACCCATGAACATGGGGAACTTGTGAAACATACCTTCACAATATGGTAACAGATCACTCCATTCTCCAGACTCTAAACATGTGATTTTGGTGGCTCCCACCAGCTGGTATCCTTCCTTGCATGAGAATGTGACTTTGGCGCCCAGTGTATAAATCTCACCAGAAGAGTAGCCATTTTCTGGATTTCCCGGAGCCTTACATTTTATAGGTTCTTGAAAGAGAGGACAAAGTTTTTGTGGGACAATAAGTGGGTGTTCACACAACCATGCAAGGTCTCATAGCAAAATAATTTCACTACAGTTAAAGTACCAGTTGAATCTTGTGGGAAAAAAATAAAAAAAGCTTTTGAAGGGAGATACAGGAGGGTTTGGGATACACTGGACATTAGAGCAGAACATACATTTAACAGGCATTCAAACTACAATATTTTGAAACACAATGACTAACAAAAATATACAAAATTTATGTGGCCGAAAGGGAGGTGTTTATTGGGTGGTGCCAGGGCATTTATTAAAAGAACTTTAGCTTCTCCTATCTCCCCTCACCTTCACGCCTACTTTTTAAAAGCAACTGGCTTTCTGTCAAATTGATGTAAAGGCTGTATCCTAAGGAGATGGAAAAAAATTCTCAGCCTGCCTTTCTAATCAGACTATGAATCAGAAATCCCTACTATGTGCAAATTTAGGGGTTGGTCACCACTTCTACGAAGGGAAGTAAGTTAAAGGGATATTTAGGACTAGAGTTGGATATGAGTAATTATAAAACTTGAATTATCAAAAAGGGAAGATATATTGATTCAATCTTTCTGAAAGTAATTCTGGCCATATGAGTCAAGGACTTTATTTGTATTTATTTATTTATTTTTAAAATTATTTATTTATTTTTTTGAGGGGGGAGGAGCAGGGGGAGAGAATCTTTTTTTTTTTTTTTAATTCAATTACCCAACATATAGTACATCATTAGTCTCAGGGGAGAGAGAATCTTAGGCAGGCTCCACACCCAGCACGGAGCCTGATGCAGGGGTCAATCTCACGACCCTGAGATCATGACCAGAGCCAAAATCAAGAGTCAGATGCTTAATATACTGAGCCACCCAGGCACCCCATCAGTCAAGGCCTTCAAGTATTTTTTTTTAAAGATTTATTTATTTATTTTAGAGAGAGAGAGAAAGCGCACACATTGAGGGAGGTGCAGAAGGAGGGAGAGAGAGAGAGACAATCTCCAGCAGGCTCCGTGCTGAGCATGGATTCTGATGCGGGGCTCGATCCCACAACCCTAAGATCATGACTTGAGCTGAAATCAAGAGTCGGCTGGTTAACCAACTGCGCCACCCAGGCGCCTCCTCTGCCAAGAACTTTAAATGAATCCTCTCAAAAAGTGAATGCCATTATAAGACTTGATTTTGAGAATTCGTCTTTACTTTCTATTTTATGGGAGTTGCTTTCTCACAATAAATGCAGAATGACATCAGTGAGTTGAGAGATGGCCTGTTTGATCAAAGTTATCACAAAATATAGAGACGTGATATGGCAAGATGTCCATTTCTTTTCAACAATAGAATTCTGTGTGGCTGAGGCAGAAGAAACACACTGATGGTGAAGTATCTTTTTTTTGCTCTGACTGAGGCCATAGAGGCCAGTGATTGTATTTCTAAATCCCCTCTATGATTCTTGTACTATATGGACACTGCTTCAACTTTCTGGTGATATGGTTGGTTCTCAGTTTTTTTTTTTTTAGAGATTGGGAAGTTGGGAAGGGCACAATGCTAATTTAAAGCTCCTTTAGTTATTACTTATGTGTCTTTTTAAAGATGGTTTATCTTCTCTACCTGCCCTCTGCACTTGAAAATGATGTCTTTTTAAATAACATACATTTGAAATAAATATATACTTAAATAAAAAATTAATAAACTTCCCAATGATACATGTACTAGTTACCTGCACAGTTTTTACCATCTCCTGTGTAGGGTGGGATACATGAGCAAATGTAGGATCCATTTGTATTCAGGCAGGAAGCATACTCACTACAATCTGACCCAACTGCGCATTCATCAACGTCTAAAATGAAGATAGCTTACAGGTAGTGAAGTTGATTGATTTTTCTTATGTATCAAATACTTGTTTTTACTCTTAAGTCATTACATATTGCTTAACGTATAACACCAGAGATATTTTCATATAGCAAAAATAAACTATACTCTAGTAAATATAGTAGTCATGATCACATTGCAGATACACAATAAAAGCTGTTATTCTCCCACTTTATAGGTGGGTAAGTAGAAGAACAGAGATAGATTAAAAATAGTCTTGGTATCGAGCCTGGTAACAATTCTAAATATTCTTGGCACATCTAGAGACAGCTGCTTTGTCACAGTGGCTTGCCCAGAGCTTACTGGGATGAGATGAAGTTAACAAAAGAATGTCACAAGAGAGCCTCAGGAATTTGGGATGATTGTCTCCCAGGGAGCTAGAATAAACCCAGACAGTACTGCCAAGATTTATCTCACCAAGGCATGATGGTGAAATGCCATTCCAGCTCCCGTTGTCTGTACAGAACATCCTTGAGTCACCCAACAAGTAGTAGCCATTGTTGCACTGGTAGGTCACTGTGCTGCCAGCATGGAAGTCCTCAGCTGAGTAAAAGCCATTCTCCAAAGGGGGTGGCACCCCGCAGCTAATGCCTGTAACGTGCAGGAAGAGCACACCTACATTAGGAGCGAAATGCTCCAAGGACGTGTGGTTCATGTTAAGCTAGTAGTTGAGTTAAATGGGACTTTTTCATTGGACACGAACACAGATTGAGAGCCCTGGAGGGGTGGAAGCAGGCCGTGGCCGTACCTGTGCCCTCGGCAGCTAGCAGGCTGCCTGGCTCAGAGTGGGCACGCAATTCATGAATTAAAAACCAAAATATTTATGAAGGTCCTGCTAGACACTGTCATAGATGCTGAAGTTACAGTAATGAACCCCAGAGGTACACGCCTGCCTTGGAGCCTACTGTCCAGTGGGAGCAGAGAAACAAGCCACAGGTGAACACATATGTCAGTGAGCATAAACACTACGAAGAAATGTTGCTATCGCCCAACCTAAACAAGCAGTCTCCTTCCACCCAGGCCCTCGCTTGGGATTTTCCTCCTTTGCTTTATTTTTCTCCATAGCCTTTACATCTGGCCCTTGTTCTTATTTATGATAAGTCATATTTACTCATTATTTTCTGTCCCTCCTGTTCCTGTGGAAACTCCACCAAAGAGACTTTCTTCCAACCGCTGCATCACTAGAACATAGGTCGCTGTCTAGCGATGTAGCAGGTGGTCTAAAATCGTTGGATAAATAAATGAATGGATGCACTCAACTCAAGAGCTCTTCTCCTGTGTCCCACCCGGCCTGTAACCCATCTCTCTTTGGGCTCCGGGCCCCAGTTCAGTCTTCCCTTCCCATGGCAGTTCCCTGTTGCATGTGGGGTGCAGCCACAGGGCTGGTCTCCTCATCACCCATGTTCCGCATAGAGAGGGAACTGCTCAATGAGTATTTGCCGTGTTTACTACTGCGGTGTATCTAGCTTTTATCTAGCATTCCTGAAAAATGTTCCTGTGGTGCAACAACTGTCAGGAGCTACTGAAATGCCTTCCGCAAAGGCAGCTCACGTTCGCAGTGGGGGAGTGGTTGTGTCCACTGTCCTTGATTCAGACAGTACTGCACAGGGTTCCCAACCATCTGGAAGCCTGGGTCACAGAACAGACTGATTTTGGAGCCTGGCTTTAAGTCTACCGACGTGGTTCGCAGGTGAGGTATCAATCCTTCTAAGGGTGGGCAATCTGCAGGCAAAGAACACAGGCACAGAGCTTGTCAGTGTGGCAGCATCACCAGGTCAAGTCTCAAATCACATGTGGCACCAGCATGTGAGCGCCACTCTACTGCTATGCTACTAAGACAAGGCGGCATGTGACCAGATCACTGGCGAGCAAAATTGCGAGAAAAAACTATTTGAGTTAACCACTTTTCCTCCTCATTCCTCAGAAGTCAGCTGAATATTTTCTAAAAAAAAAAAAAAAAAAAAAAAAAAAAAGTGGTATTTCAGGAATATTGATGAAAGATACTTAGAAGTTATCAAAACCCATGAATTCTAGGACGTCTTTAGAAATTTCTTCAAATACATTGGATTTTATGATCATTCAGTTTGATTATTTAGTGCGTGGACTCTACCATCCATAGCTTTTCTCTCTATGCTACCTGCCTCTAGATGGCCACTGGGAATTACAGGGTTGCAGGTACCCCATCTCACACAGATTAGGGCTTTCGGGGCATTTGAAAAATTAACCATATCCCTCTTCTCATCCTATTTTCCTAATCTGATTTCCTCATTGTCCAAGTTTCTTCCACAATTTTGTACTCTCTAATGCAGCGTTCATTTGAGTATTAAAAAATAAATCCTTTGGGTAAAGGTAAAGAAAATGTGAATTAGTGGTTAAGCAGCAGGCTGACAGGCACACACTCCTTGACCCACAGGGAATTCTGAACTGTCTCTTTTTTCACTAGAAAATCTTGGGAGTAGTCAAGAGATGCCAGTTTACAGAAGAAAATTCTAACCAGAACAGAATATGCTCTTGTAATTTATCTTCACTTTTCCCATAATTCCAGACAGGAAATCAGGCCAGGCTAACACATTTCCTTTTTTGAGTTCCTCTGGGCATGAGGTAGCCAGTGATTTCACCTGAAAGTGTAAACACATGTCTTTAGATACACCTTACTTGTTTCCATATGACAGAGTTATTATATCTTAACGTAGTCCTATTGAAAACATTCACAGATCTGGGGGTGGGGGTGAAGGGAAGGTGGCTTTTGAACAGTATGGTTTCAGGAGTAACAGATAAGTCTCTTCCCTCCCCCTCTCTCCTCCACTTCCATCATCCCCTCTCCCAAATAGGTCAGTTGCCAGATATTCTGAAATTCTCCACATAGGATTTCTAAAGTTCTGCAGTTTAATGAGGTATTGTAGATGTTCCCTACTCCTCATTCTCCTGTCTTCTGCCTCTGATGTAGAGGTGGGTAAACTGAGGCCTAGACAAGTTCTGTCCCTATAATAATAAGGGCAGACATTGAGGAAGCCCTTGCTGGGTGGCAAACGAGACCACTGCTATACGTGCCATGTTGTGTGTGATCCTGTTGAAACTTCACTACTCACTATGCTATCTGTTCATCTTTCACAGATAAGGAAACTGAAGCATAGAGGGATGGAGTAAATATGTTCAAAGTCATCACTACAAGGCTGTTGTAGAACTGGGATTTGAACTCAGGCTGTTGCACTCCAGCCTAGCTTTAACTGCTGGCCTCTCTGTCACTCTCTAAGCATGATCTTGCACCAGCCCTCAATTTCTGCATCTCTAGTCCAAGGGATTTGAACCAGTATCTCTCTCATTCTCTCCAGCTTGGAGATTAGTTATTTACAATTATCCTAAAATAATCATATCCAACAAAATTTAAAAACAGCACCAAGAAACAGAAGAGGGGATTCATTGAAAGCAACCTTAGGTAACCTCTGCCCAGCTTAGTCTATGACCATAGCATCAAATGATATCGGTGGTCAAGTCTGAAAACCCAGAGGTTACAGTAAGATACGGCAACGTTAGTCTGTTCACATTTTTACTAGGTTTGTACCTTTGTATCTCATTACTGTCATACACTGAAAATGGAATTGACCTGCTGTGGAGACAGGACATAGTCCCAGAGGTTCAGCTGGCTTATGGAGCCCACAAAAGACTCAGCTGGGTTGAATCCTTCTCCTTTCTGGTCTTGCTCTTGCCCAAGAACTAATGCACCACCACCTAAAGAGAGGAGACAAAGGAGAAGGAAAACTGACTTCGTTGTCTGTTATTCCTAAAATGCTAACTGAACGGAAGCATTGGCAATATAAACGTACCAGGGAAAATTGTTGAAAAAACCAAATTACCTTACCAAAAAAAAAAAAATTGCATGTTTCACCTATAAGGACAAATTCAATATTGTATGTAGAGCCACTTAAAAATAATCAGAAAGGTTTATTTAGAATATTACATCAGACTTACAAACACTTCATGATAAAAACCACACATAAACATATGTGCAGGTAATATTTTATGTCAACAAAACAGGTAAGTTCTAATTTGCCTCCTTTCTTCCAGGAAGTTACCCTCCATGACAACTACCACCAGTAGCTGCTCTGCCTTTTCTTCTTCTTAACCCTACAATGATTACATTTCTATCGCCAATTCCAAGGTAACTCTCAATTTGCCAGCGGCCACCTAATTGTCAAATTCAATGGAAACTATTTTATATCCACCTCTGGTGATTTCTTTTTATCATTGGTTCCTACTGGCCATTTCATTCTATTAAACTGTCCTTCCTGGATGTACTGGATGGTCTGTGTTTGCCCCTCCAGAGACACCTGCTACCCTTCTCAACTCTGCTTTGTACCCTCAAAGGTTGACACCGCCTGGTTGCCCAGTTCCTCTGGCTTCTGTTCATACCTGACCAATGGAAGGACCAACCCAAGACAAGAAAGTGGGATGAAAGAGAAGTTTAATTTCCTGGATACCTTCTCCCCCAGGCAACAGATTGGCGGTGGCTGCTTTCCTCTATAGAACACCATGGCTTCTGCTGGGTGAATAGTCTCCAGAACTGCAAGTTTGCCTAAACTCTGGCCACATCTTTGAAAATCGTCCCTTCCTTAAACTCTCTTCAGTTATCCAACTTGGGTATGCCACCTGTTTCCTGCCAGGGGCCTGGCTGATTCCACTTATTTTTCATAAAGGCATCGTTTCCTGGTTCTCCTTGGACCTTTGTGCTAATTCTGTCCCTCTTCTCTGCTTGCCTCTTAAGATGCTGATGCACCCAGGCTTCCACCTCTGGCCTCCTCTTTTCTTCCCTCAATAATCTCCCCATCTGATATCATTCACCTGCCAATTGATACACGTAGAACACCCTTTTGGGATTTCCCAAACTATGTTCTTTTCTTATTAATCATTAAAAATTAATATGCGCATGGAAGAAAATTTGAAAAAATAAAGCAGAAGGAATTCCTCTTATCCAGAAAAAAAAAAGTCTAAACAGTTTTGTGTATTTCCTTCCACATTTTATTTTTATTGTTTTTTTTTAGTGTATGTGTATGTGTGTGTGAGAGAGAGATTTTAAAACACACAACTCAGGATCATACTATGAATGATGTTTGAATCTGGCTTTTTGTCTTAGGTATTTCTCATTTCATGAGTTTTAATAGCTATTTTATATATGAATGCACAACAATCCAATTAATTAATTAACTAACTAAACAACCATTTCTTATTGGATACTGGAGTTGTTTCCAAGTTTGGTACTGAAGTATCACTGAGATCAATATATTGATACATGAGTATTTATTCAGATCATTGATTATTTCCTTTAATCTGATTCCTGGTAGTTGAATTGTTGGTTATGTGCCAAGGGTTTCCCTAAGGTTCTTGATGAGAGTTCCTAAACTGCTTCCCAGAAAGGTTGTACCAGTTTTCATACCAGCACTCTATAAAAGTGTCTGCCACGCTGAATCCTTGCCAATCACATCCTATCACTAAGAATGACTTTGTCAATTTGATATAAAGCGATATCAACCTATGTTTCTAGTTGCATGTATTCCTTTGATTAGAATTCAAACCCAATATTTGTAAAATCAAATGTAAATTCTTCCTTCACCTCTAACCCCTGCTCTGATAATTATCCTTTTTCCTAGAATTCTTCTATCAGCTTTTAGACTCTTTAATAGCCCTAGTCACCCAAACTAAAGCTAGCTATCCACTAAACTCTGTCAGTTGGGAGCTCTGCAATACTTACAGACTCCAATTCACTCTGACTGCTGTGGTCAGACAACCATCTCCTTGGCTGGCTACTATTACAATCTCTGTGTTTTAGTTTCCTATCTTCAGGAAGATAGGAAACCTATCTTCACTCTTTTATCAGGGTGTAATTTTTTTTAAATATAGAAATGTTCTTTTTCTTATCATAAAGGAAATACATGTTCATTATAAGATACAGGAACAGAATAAAGAAGAAAATAAAAGCCACCTGCAACCCCACTATCCAGGGAAGAGAGAGCTGAAAACAAGAATACTTAGACACAAAAAGGAACCACCTCTCCACCTGATAATGCCACTTCTTTTTGAAACATTTTGAATGTTTCCTTATTTACTACAGGGAATCTCCAACTTTTCCTCTTCATGTGATATCTGTCATAGAAGGATCTAGATAGATGCCATGTATGATACTAAGAACACCGTATCACCTAATGCTTTTGTATTCCTTCAAAAGAAAACTCCTTGGATACATTTTTTAAAAAGTATTCTTAGAAGAAAGTTGGAGTTCTATTTGAAAAGGGCATAAAGATAGTTTTAGCAGTGCTGCAGCTTATACACTGGATATACTTGTGTACTATGTATAAGATCACAAAACAAAACATACCAGCAATTCATCTCCTCCTTGGAAGACAGTTTAGTAACCTTCCATTGATAGCTCAGCCTGCATCTTCCTAGTCTTACTAAAAGTCCCTAAATGCATTTCTTACACAGAGAGTCATACAGCTCACCTAGGAAAAGCTTGTAATAATTCAGTCTGGATAATCAGGGAGTAGAAAATGGGAGAGATAACTGTTGACCTTTGCGTAGAACCAAGGACAACAAAGCTAGCAAAGTTGATGTTTATCTAAGCACCTAACAGTCTGGTATCTAACAGAATTATATTCCTTTAGCTAAGACCTACCAGGTATGGCTGAACCAACAGAGAGGCCCAGGCCACCATCAGATAATTTCCCATCGATATAGACTTTCCAGGCTCCATCAGTACTCGTCCAAGTGATTGCAATGTGATGCCAATGGCCATCATTCACGGAGGGACAATCTGTAATCTTTTCCTTGCCATTCACATAAAGAACCCAGCTGTGAAAAGATTCCAGACAATACAGTCATCAGTCATATGTCATAATCTCATCTATGGGGCCACATTACTATTTTTCTTCTTTTTCTTTTTTTGTATGTAAAGCACTTCACGTGAAACCATTACATCTTTTTCTCCATTTGGTCATATTTCATATGGCAGGGTTGATTTATAAATTATACTTCATTGTAGCTCACTGAAAATTACTTTATGTTTCTTGGGCAGCCCGGGTGGCTCAGCAGTTTAGCACTGCTTTCAGCCTAGGGCGTGATCCTGGAGACCCGGGACCGAGTCCCACATTGGGCTCCCTGCATGGAGCCTACTTCTCCCTCTGCCTGTGTCTCTGCCACTTTCTCTCTCTGTGTCTCTCATGAATAAATAAAATCTTTAAAAAAAAAGAAAATTACTTTATGTTTCCTAAACACGAAGGGGTAGGAAAAAGTCTTAAGATAATGAGAAAAGTTGATCCAAGTTGAGATAATTTACCAACTGTCTATTCCGGAGAAAGTGAATCAAGAATGGAAGGAATGAGAGCTGTACAAACATCAGACTGGTTTTCTTCCTTCGGAATGGATGTTTTCCTAAGACTAGGAACAAACTTTAGATGTCTCACAGAAAGTAAGCTCTGTCTGGATTGCCAAAACAGTCACATAGCAGACAAACTATGTCAATCCAAAGGCAAGCATAAATAGAACAAAGATGACCAACAGCAAAAGATTCTAACAATCATGTCACATTGGGGAATGTCAAAGATACTAAGCAGTTTAAAATGAAATATCTTCAATAGCAATTGGAGAAAAAGAAAAAAATAGGGAAAATTGATAAGGAAAAAAAAAGAATTCATTGCATACCTCTCTCCATATCTTCTCAGTTCCTATTCAAAGATATTTATGGAAAAAATGGTATTTTTATCACACCAATCATTTCCCTCTTTGTGTTTTCCCATCATCCTCCCCTATTCAAGTGGGTAACAGGTTCTCTCTTTGTATACATTATGCCTCAGGGGAGCTTTGTGCAAATTTCTTGGATTTTATTTTTAAAAGTTCAGTTCAGTTCAGAAGAATAGGGTTTGGGGATGGGGAGGGTTCCACCGGAATAGTGAGTCCCATGGACTGAAGAAAGGAAAGAGAGCTCAGTGGGGCCTGCATCCTGCTCAGCAGCAACAGGACAGAAACTTGAGTGGATCTGAGATGAAAAGGCCACCACAGAATCTGTCTATTTTGAAGATTGGGATTCCATGCGGCAAAGAGCTGTGATTCTGAAGGGCCCACAGAGGCTGAAGCAGTTCACACAGCCCCGTGATAAGCAGTATGGACAGAGGACAGTGATGGAAGTCCTGGCCCAGTCTGTGGCTCTTTAGCAAGACCCTGTGGGTCTTGCACAGTCTATGAGAATCTACGATAGGAAAAGCATTCAGTAGAGAAAGAAGGAGGGAAACAATTGAGGTTGTCCTTTCTGACAGCCCAGAGAGAGACGGGCCCTGCTGTTGAATTAATAACTGACCCAAAGAGAAATAAATATCATCTGTACACCTGAGACTGTAGATGGAGTCATATTTAATATATGTGTCTTCCATGGGTCAGTAGTATCACTGAAATCCTTAAATCCCCACAGGCTCTGACATATAAAAGAAAGAGCATCAGTCTTAAGAGTTAGAGTCTGAGACTTAGCTCTACCACTCCCAGAATGTGAGATTTGGGGCAAATCATCCAGTCTCTCTGAAACTTTGTTTTGCTACCTATAAAGCTAGTTCCTCAGGACATTGTGAAGATCAAATGAAGTAACACTTAGCAAAGAGCAAAACATAATTCATGCATAAGGTGCTATCGCTGAAACTTCGCTTTCTTACAGAACTTGTCCAGATGCTTTGTTTGGTCACTGGTCACTCATCACTCTGTTGTCCTGCTGGAGCACCTGACCCCCTTGCTCCTCTATCCCCCACCCCCATGTCAGTTCTAACTTGGTGCCAGGATAAGATCCAGAGTATGTCTTTCCTGACATTTCTGCTTACCCATTGTAATCAGTCAGGAGGAAGGTATTATCACTGCCATTCTCAAGTGCATAGGAGATTGGTGTTCCATAATTATTGATGTCAGAGGATTTCATCCAGAACGTGCAAGTTATAGCCCAGAGAGATGGAAGCACACCGTCTAGCATGACATAACCATAGGTACCCGAAACTTCAAAATCCAGGTTAAAACCTGAAGACTGGTCTGTAACAAATAAGAAAAGTGTGTAGACTATGGCACTTATGAGGTATTTCTTCAGTTGTCCAAGGTAAGCAGTAGATACGCAGTACTATTGTCAAAGAAGCCCATTTCAGTCAATATGATGATCTGAGATGCAGTTTCAACATTAAATATCTATATATTATCTACAAAATATATCACACATCCTTCTAAATAAAATAATCAGTGATATCTAAGATAGGGAAAGAATTCAGTAGGGCAAAGAAGCAGAGAAATAGGAAAAAGCTGGGAGGAGAGGTGGAATCAGGAAGTTAATAAAGATAGAAGACTCTAGGGCACATCCATATGCTGATGGGATGACTTCACAGAGTGGGGTAATTGAGGCTGCAGGAGAAAAGGGGGTTAACGGCAAGAGCCACATTCCACTTCTACTCAGGGTCCTCATTCTTCCCTATTTCATGAGCAATTCAGCTCTGCCCCAGTCGTGCATACCCCATCAAGAAAATGAAAGTCCTACAGCTAAAAGTCACCAGCACCCTGAGAAAGCAGCTTAGCACTGGTTCTCAAACATGTCTTTGAACTCTGAGCTCCTAAATCAAGTGTCCTTTCTAAACATGTAGAAGATGAAGAGTTTTACTCAATTCAATTTTCTCCTCTGAGCTTCATTTCCCTCACCTTTGCCATTAGGGTTAATAGGACATAGTTTGCTGGATGGCTGTCAAGATTAAATAAGTATAAAATGCTTAGCATCATTTTTAGTATGTAGACAGGGCTTGAAACAGGCAAAAACTAACATTGTTATAATTATTTTTAGTATTGTTATTAATAACATTGAGCTCCTATATACCTGTTTCACACCTGCTGCCTGAAAATCCTGGCTGGCATTTACAACTGTATGAGTTTAATTCATCCACACAGGTGGCCTGATTTCTACATGGGTTAGACTGACATTCATTGATGTTTACTTCACAATGTGGCCCTGTGAAGCCTGCTGCACATTGGCACCTGCAAAGAAACAAAATATTAATAACACATAGAAGTGCATTTGAGGAAGTCTTGCATTTATGATGACAATGTCTCAAAGGACTTTGAAAACTGAAAGCTCACAGATGCAGAGAACAGACTGGTACTCGGGGTCAGAGTGGGGTGGGAGAAAAGGGTGAACTGGGGTTCTGTTTTGTTTTTAGTTTAGATGAATTGAGTAAACTACTCTGAAATGATGAAACATTTTCCACATCAAAACAGTGCTTTAAATATCAGTTACCTTTTTTTTAAAGTTCATTTAATTAACCTATTTAAGATAATATATATCTGAAGTGTTGTAGCAGCAAAAATAGTGGTTCTGGTCCAGATGAATTATTATTTACACACTGGGAGTTTCTTTCCCTGTAGAAGTGCTAGGAAAAAATATAAAAAGTTCACATGCTGTTCCAAAGGCTTTATATATATTAAACCAGTCTTTATAATGAGGTAACATTATCCTCATTCCCATTTTACAGATGAGTAAACTATGGCTCAGGTTAATCTGCCCAAGTCTCCTGGTCACTAAGCGGTGGAATAGGATTTTAAATCCAATCAAAGTGCCTTGTTCTTAAACAGTATGCCATACAGTCTCTGCGGTATGCAACCTAAACCTATCAGAATGGAAAATGTATCAAATGTTGAGATCAAATGTTGACAAAGGTGTCATGAACTGGGAAATCTCACATAGTGAAGAGAATTACAATTTGGCAATGTCATAGGAGATTGAGGGTTTGCATTCCCAGAGCCTGTATATCCATCTCTACTTATGTGCTCTCAGAAGTTACTCCCCAGGCACAAAAGGACACAGGTAATGAACATTCATAACAGTATTATTCTAAGTGTTTATGAAGAGGAGAGTGGGAAAATAAACTATGGTATGATCACGGACTACTGATCAGCAGTTAAAATAAATGAACTAGAGCCAAATGTATCAACCTTGACAACACATGATGTTGAGTGAAAACAAAACCCAAATTGCAAAAGGATATATATAGTATAATACCAATTATGTAACATGTAAAAGTATGCTATGCACTGTTTATGTAGTAATATATGAAGTCTGAATGAGAAAGATGTACACCAACTTCAGAAAAGTGGTTACTACTGAGGAAGAAGAGGAAAGTGTATGTGTGTGTGTGCGTGCGCATGTGTGGTGTATTGGATGAACTCTAAAAGTATCTTTAGAAGGTGTTTCTTTAAAACAAAAGATGTGAATCAAATATGGCAAAATGCTAAGATTTGGTAATTACTGTGATGAGTGCGTGACCTTTACTGTTCTTGGTAATTTTCTGTATGTCTGAAATATTTTTTTAATTAAAAAGGACCTGTCCAATACATGCTAATTAACATTGTCATTAGCATGTTTACATTGGAATTGGGGTGGAATCACTGAGTTCTCTGCATCTGATGATAAATCTATTTTGGCTAGAATTTCACTCATCTTTATCTGCCCATGTTGGACGTCATTCTAGCAATCCAATATCCTTGTCTACGAAGTAAGTTCACTTTGGTGACAACTCACAGTCCCTTTGAGTTAGGAGAGTTTACCTTCCCTTTTCCTCTTTAGGATTTAGGCAAATTTGGTATTCATCAATTGTTTTTGACTCTGGGGGGGAGGGCGGAATTTAGAACTTTTATTTCTCTGGAAATTTCTCATTGCCTATGGTTAGGCACTACAGGCTAGAAGAAGCAAAAAGCCTCTGAAAAGATGAAACAGTTATACTGCTGAGACTTCATTTCCATATCAAGAGTAAAAGTCTCATTGGCAGAATGGGTTGCCTATTTCTTCTGGATCATGCCCTGGCTATCTGTTGGGGGAACAGTATTGAAGGAGGCTGAACCACACGAGGACTGGGAAATGGTACAACTGGGGTGCTTTTTTTTTCCCTTTTAAGTTTCATAAGCTTCCAGAGCCAGTGGCATGTTGAGGATAATAAAGTTTCCTAAGATTCTGCAAGCAAGAACAGTCTGTCTTTTGTACTGCAGAAGCCACAGACCCTGCAAGGGGAACGGATGTAACAGAGTTAACTTGACAGTGATGAAGGAGAGTACTGATTTTTAAACTGTATTCTACTGGCACCCCAAGAGCTGCCTCAGGAAGACAAAGTATGTCTCCTCTACAAATCCTGCTGTTTTCAACCACAAAAGGTTAGTTTTTATTATTTCACTTGTTTACATTCGTATTAGATTTCTTATGAACCAAGGGTTACTAAACCAAAAAAAAAAAAAAAAAAAAAGCGTTTGAAAACCACAGATAGAGAATGTCAATTGGGACTGTAACAGAGTGATGGCACAATTCCTTTTGACTTCAGCTAGTGCAAAAACTCCAGCTCAAATTTAAAAATGAGTTTTGTCTAGTGCTTTGGTGTTACTGTGTTTTCTTTCATCTTTTATGACTTCCCAATGACAGAACAGTGGTTTCGCAATCTGGTCATGCATCAGAACCATTAGGGAACTTAAAACACATAGGTGGTCTATTTTAAAATTACAGACTGTACCCCAGACTTAGAGAATCAGAACCCCAGGTGGTGGGGAGCATCTACGGCAGCCTATCCTTGGACTAGAATTAGGGAGTGGCTGACTTGGGACTTAGAGTAATACTCCATAAAGGCTGCAGGATACTGAGTGGTTGAGAAAATAAAACTAGTGCGAAGAACCAGACCTAGGGCTTTACCTGAAGCTATTGGCACCATCTTTACAGGTAGCTCCATTTTTGCATGGTTGACTGAGACACTCATCCAGGTTTTTTTCACACCGGGTACCCAAAAATCCAGGAGGGCATTTGCACAAGAATCCTCCAACCTGATCTTCACAGACTGCATTATTTAAGCATGGGCTTGACTGGCATTCATTGACTTCTGTTTCACAGTGCAGGCCTGGGGATGGAGGACGGTGAGAAAGAGCCCAAATGTTAACCCCCCTTGGGAAACTAGGATCCAGCCATTGACCTCTTGGAGGATGTTGCTCCTCAAGGATTGGAATGGAAGCTGCAGAACTACTGGCCTCTCACACTGGTTTGAGATCCACTCTTGAGTGAGATTTGGCTTTTGTAAGTCATTTTAGGACTGTGTTTTTGATAATCTGCTCTTTTGATCTTGGGTCTCTCTGAAACTAACATTTGCAATGGACATCTAACTGAGATGATGCTAAAAAATGAAACTAACAAATTTAGTTCAAAATTTTCCTCTGTTTCTTTGACCTTGTCTTTTTTCCTACACTGGTCATTTTTTGGGAACTTTCTCTTTATATATATTTCTTCTTATATATATTTATATCATATTGTTTAGCATCTATTTGCAATATTATCCTAAATGATTTATTTCCAGTGCCTTCTTGAATGTTAATCTTAGCACATAAACTCTTGTCTCCTCTATGTCTCCTTCTCTTTCTGTGTCTCCCTTCTCTCTCTCTCCTCTCTCTCTCCCTCTCTCTCTCTCTCTCTCTCTCACACACACTCTTTTTTCTAACCTGTTTGAGAGTAATTGCACCCCTGATGCCCTTTGACCCCAAAATCCTTTAGTGTGCATTTCCTCAAAAATAAGGACTTTCTCTGGATAATCACAGCACAGTTACAAAATCAGAAAATGAACAGTAACATAATATGATGCTTAAAAATGTAGTAATTCGACTGCTAACTCTGGGAAACGAACTAGGGGTGGTGGAAGGGGAGGAGGGCGGGGGGTGGGAGTGAATGGGTGACGGGCACTGGGGGTTATTCTGTATGTTGGTAAATTGAACACCAATAAAAAAAATGTAGTAATTTTTGGTGCCTTGCAGAACATTAAGACAATGTAGGAAGAATGGAAACATCTTACCCGTGTATCCTTTCACACAGGTGCAGTGATAGCCAGCCAAGCCATCAGTGCAGGTTCCCTTATTTAAACAAGGACTAGAGTTACACTCATTTATATTTTCTTCACATAGTTGGCCTGCAAAAAAATCACAGAATATGTTAGCTGGAGAAAACCTGAAAGGAATTTAAGGCTAATAGTTTTCAAGCAACCTGTTCAGGTGTAAGAACAGGATAATCATAAATGATGGTTAATATGCTTGTGAAAAACTTTGCTCTTTGCCAAATACATTGAAATAAGACGTTTTCTTCCATTCTATTTATTGCAAAAATTTTCTAGCAAGAAATCTGACATTTTCAACATACAATGAAAAATGATAACCATGGATATCTAGCTTTTCTTTTAGTTAGTATAAGTGTTATCTATCTTAAAAATTTTATAGTATTTGCTAGTCGTTTACCTCTTTGCTGAATTTATTCCTTGAGTTCTTAAACATGACTTGTTTATCAACTAGTTGCAGGTTTGTAGCCTTATAAAACATATTCCCAATAACCCCATGCCCAGCCCCTGGCAACTATCATTCTACTCTCCATTTGTATGACTTTGGCTTTCTTAGATTCCACATATAAGTGAGATCATACAGTATGTCTTTCTCTGTCTGACTTATCTCACTTAGTATATGACCCCAATTTTTATCCATGTTGTTGCAAATGGCAGGATTTCCTTCTTTTTATGGCTGAGTAATATTCTATTATGTATAGCTCAATCGTATTCTCTTTATCTTGAGAATACACTTAAGCTTGCTTCCATATCTTGGCTCCGGTGAACAGTGCTACAATGAACAAAACTTCCAGATAATGATTTCATTTCCTGGGGATAGATACCCAGTCGTGGAATTGCTGGATCATGCAGTAGTTCTATTTTTAATTTTTTGAGGAGCTTCCATACTGTTTTCCATAGTGGTTGTAACAACTGACATTCCCACCAACAGTACACAACAAGTGTTCCCATTTCTCCATGTCCTCACCAAGATTGTTATCTCTTGTCTCTTGATAACAGCCATTTGAACAGGTGTGACATGATATCTCATTGTGGTTTTGATTTCCAGCAATGAAATGTTAAGGATTCCAAGGTTTATATTGTAAAAACAAGAAACTTTCCTCTTACCTGTGTAACCAGATGGGCATTCACAAATGAATTCCCCAACTAGGTCTTTACAAATTCCATTGTTGAAGCATGGCAGTGAGCTGCATTCATCAATGTCTATTTCACACTTTAAGCCTAAAATGCAAACCAAATACTGAAGGACAATCAAAGAGTGGGATCAATAAAAACAGAACCATGATCATTTAAAGGTAATTATCTCAATAATCTGAATTTATAGGGAGTGGTGGGGGTGAAGGAAAGGGAAATATTCCTTAAGTGCTACTGTCTAGTTAAGCATTTAACAAAAGTATTGCCTCTTTCTAGAGATTCAAGATATCTTGGGGTACCTAGGTGGTGCAGTAAGTTAGGCATCTGACTCTTGGTTTCACCTTGACTCTTGGTTTGGGTTTAGATAGTGATCTCATGGTCATGAGATTGAGCCCTGTGTCAGGTTCCGTGTTCAGTGTGGAGTCTTCTTGGGTTTCTCTCTCCCTCTCCCCCTGACCCTCCTCTCTGCTCTCTCTCTCAAATAAATAAATAATTTTAAAAAAAGATATCCTTATAAGGAGGGGCTCCTGGGTGGCTCAGTAGGTTGGGTGTCTGACTCATGGTTTCAGCTCAGGTCATGCTCTCAAGGTCCTGGAATCTGGGGGCTTCAAACTCAGCCCAGAGCCTGCTTTTCCCTCTCCCTCCCTCTCAGCCCTTCCCCCCTTACTTTCTCTCTCTCTCAAATAAATTAATAAATTAAATATTTTTTAAAGGATATCCTTATAAGAATACATAAAAGATAGCAGAAAATCCCAAGTTAGAAGTTGGTGGTAGGTAGTGCTGGGGGAAGACTTGGGAGCATAAAATTAATTTAACTCCAAAGTGCAAAGTATAGAGTCATATATACTTGCTACCAAGGCTGAGGAGTAGGGGTAGGGCTAAGTCCTGCCAGATATCAGCTCATATGCCAGGTGTCCTAGAGTGCAGACATATTTTCTGAGAGGGTGCACACAAGCTATCTGTGGGTTAGCTCTGCCAGAAACCCATGTTCTTCCTCTACACCAGGGGGTCTCCAAGTGTGGCCCCTGGACCAACAGCATCAGCAATTACCTGGGAATGTAATAGAAATGCAAATTATGAAAACTTCTTTAGAGCTACTGAATGAGAAATTCTGGGGTCAGGTCTAGCACTCCGTGTTTTAAGAAGCCCTCCCAACGATTCTGATGCACATCAAAATTTGAGAACCACTGTCCAAATTATGCCCTTTCTCAATCACCACTTGCTTATAAAATTCTGGGACAAGATCCATTATGTCTTACGGAATGTTAGGACAAAATCTTTTATAAAAATCGAGACACACATACACATATAAATGGAATGAAATAAATGGAATGCCAATATTCTTGATAGCCCTGGGCTACATTCTGTTTTCCAATTTTCCTTTTGCTCATTTTGTGGTAAATTCTTTTATTTTAATTTTGTGGTGAATTCTTTTATTTTAATAACATCTTTCTCATTGAAATGACATTTCACGTTGGCTGTACAAAAGTCAGAAAAAATGCAAAAACTGCATTTCTAGGAGAAAATCGTGAATTAGTTGAAATAAATTGCAGTTTTCAGATATAGTTCATTTCCCCCTCAAAAAGTATATTTCTGAACTGAACTGGAATGTGAATTACACTACAAGAAGATATAATTGTTATATAATTGCTACATAATCAAGTTCAAAGCCATATTTTTTTTCCAAGAACAGCTTCCAGAAAGATAGAAACAAAGCAACAAATCATAGCCATTCATAAGAACTTCCATTAATGTGAAGCCAATGAGAGAAACTGGAGTTTGTTTAAAAATATTTGTGCTGGACAATCTGTTCTATGTTGGGTATCATATTATACATTTGTTTTAGTATGGAACCTTGGTCATGGCTCTGAAACTGTATTCCTCTTTAAATGGTGAGTTATGATGTGGCTTTTCATAGAAAAGATGATTCTTTGTTCTTCCTTCAAAATGTGCAAGGAGAACTGCCATTTGTAAGATATGTATACTTTTTTTCACCTTGGTTTATCTTGTTTGACCAAATTTTTTTGCACTGATATAGCCGAATGTATTTATCTTAAAGGGTTAATTTTTAGGGTTCCATAGTTTGATATGCAAGTTACAATGATTTCATCTGAAAAACATACTAAAATTTGCATTTCTCTATGTTACCTGTATATCCAGATGGACAGAGACAAACATAACCACGCCCAAGCTGTTGGCAGGTTCCACTATTGTGGCAGGGATTTAAGAAACATTCATGGAAAACCTACCAATGGCAAAAAAAGAAATCTATCAGAGACAAAACACTCCAATCATTTCGAAGTAATTCTGACTAGGAGTTTGAAGGTTTGCAGGATTAGACAGGTGGTCCCTGTTTCCAGGTGAGTTCACTCAAACTAGCTGGCCCACTGCTTGCATCATGTAGGTGCCTGCCATATATGAACACATATGACATTTAATCTTAAGTGATGATTTTAAGTGTTTCTAAAGGCTGGATGCATGTTAGAAACCATTTGGGATGCTTTAAAAGTATAAAGGATAGGGCCCCAACCCAGACGAGCTAAATCAGAATCTCTGGGAGTGTGATCTGTGCATTATTATATTTTAAAGTTGGCCAGTGGATTCTAATATGTCTCCAGGGTTGATAGTCACTACTCTAGCAATTCTTACAAATGTCTGTGTCTGCTAGGCTCAGTTTCAAATATGACTTTCAAAGCCCTTACAAGTTGTATGTTTGGACGAGACTGTAGGAAGTTGAAATAAAAAATACAACCTTATTATCCTTCTTAAAAATACTTAAAGCCAAAGAATTTATCATGATATTGAGCAAAGTCTATTCAGAGTAATGGCTGAATCTACCAAAATAATTGGTAATCTTCACTAGTCTTTTTTTTTTTTAAAGAAAACAGTTTAGTTATGTTCATGAATTATGTTTCTTAATTTTTAAAAACCCATACATTATTCTAATAAATGATCTTTTATCTTTTTCTGACAAAAATTTAAATGAACATTATTGAGTAACTCTTCCTGCCAGTCAGAAAAGGCCTTTGGCTAAACCAGAGGCCTCTTACTCAGATGATAGGTTATGCTTGACGTAAGTGTTAATTACTAATGAATTTAAAGGCTCCCCACATTTACACATTCTCTGTGCCAGACATTGCTGGGAAAAATTCCCAATTTTTGATAGTTAGAACTTTTCTAACGCTGCATTTTTGGAAAGTTCTTATTGGAAGTCACAAGTAAATACTATTGTTCATTGATAATGATCCTGAGACTTGATTACTTAAGGTCCCAACTTTGGTAGTATTCCTCTGTGCAATGTGTAATGACAAAGTGTTTTCCAAACATTCCACTGGAGATGATTCTGTAAGTATAAAAGGGACTTGCCTGACTGCTGGTTTCATACTTCTTTTTGATATGTCCAGGAGAAGCACGGGGCACTACACTTTCCTCTGCTGCTGAGAATGTTGAACTGAAACCTAATAAGATTAATAAGAAAACATTAGAAAACCCTCTTAGTGTGTGGTAGATATTGCCCATACAGAGACTCTGCCTAAATACTATGATCAATATTCCAGTCTCAGAGCAGGTAAAGTCACATGTATTCTGTTTTACTAGTAGTAAAAATAGAGAGTGTATAGATGGATGGGGTCTATTATTAAATTCTAGACTCTTAGAAAGAAATTGGGAAGCTGTCAAGTTCAGAGTTCCCGAAGTAAGAATCTTTGAGTCATAAAGGCCTCAAAAGACCAGACACCCAAATCCCCTGAAAACAGGAATATTGAGAATCGAGACTATCACAAACACAAATCTCCAACACTCAGGATTAGGTAAGAAATAAAGTATATCTTCTTACTGGAGCAATCTGTGATAGATCTTGTACCACTGGTGGCTGTAGTTCCATAAAAGGGACAAGATAAGCAGAAGGACTTCCCTGGATCGGGTTGGTAGTAGTCTTTAGGACATGGATGACAAGGCATCAATCCAGAACGAGAGAATTCTCCTACTGGACAAGGTACTGCAAAGGTAATAACAAATTGTTTGTGAGTCTGGAACAATGTACTCTATTTTTGAAAGAAGTACATTGATTCTCAGTTGTAAGAAAGCTACTGAATTGCTAATATAATCTCTTGTGCATATTTTATACCTATACTATTTTATCACCCAGAGAAATATTTTGTTGTTTCTTTCTTCTTACACAAAACACCTTTAACTCAATAAAAATCTGAATTGACCATGTAATATTGTATTCTGATTTTTTCACTTTACTTTATATCCAAAGCATTTCCCAGATCGTTAAATAACATGGTGTCTAATAAAAAAAATATTGCATGCCATTGACAGACCATAATTGAGCTAACATTTCCTCTACTATTAGACGTTTAGGTTGTTTCTATTTGTAGGCTATTATAAATAATGGTGACATGAAATTTTCTGCATAAACCTTGTATATAACTCTGATTGTTTCCTAGGGATAATAGTTGAATTTGAACAGCAGAACTTGAGTAGTTGAATCTATAGATCTAAAGATAATGGAAAATTTAAAGCTATTAATATATAATGTCAAATCTGCAAGAAAAAATAGTTCTAACTTCCAGCCCCATTAGTAATGTATGGAATTCCTCTTGCTTCATACTCCTCATCACTGATAATGATCATTTAAACATTTTTTTCCAATTTGAAAGTGAAAATGGAATTGCACTGTTATTTCAATTTGCATTTCAATGATAAATTAAGGGTCTTTTTCATGTTTATCAGAAATTTTTATTTCTTCTGTGTAGCCGTCCCTTCTGCAGAAGAGGGCTTTTCTTTTTTTTTGAACTTTCAAACCTTTTAATGTCACTTTGTGTTAAATGTGCTTTTTATAAACAACAACCAGTTGAATACTATCATTTAACCAAATCTGAAATTCTCTTGCTAATAGTTGGTGGAATATTAACTAAATAAGAAACAGCTTTGAACATAATATGAACCTGCATTTTCTTCAGTAAATTTTGGCTGCATCTACCAGAGGGACACTGGAGCAAACCAGTCATGACTAAATCTTTAGGTTGGGATTTTAGTTTGTGATCCAAAGATGAAGTAAGTCAGGCGGAGCATGTTCTTTATTTGCATGAACTGGGGTCATCCGCAGGAGGCCTTAAACCATTACAAACTGAGAAAACCACTAAAACTATTAAGACTTGTCTTTTACATTTAAATATAGAAGATAGAACACAAGGAAGTAGCTATTTGGGAATCTCTGCACATTTATCACGCAGACTTTGGGTTTTTGTTAATAAAAATTAGTACAGCAGAAATAATTAGCAATATGGTTGAAAAATTTAGAAATGCACTCAACTCCAGGGAGCAGGATACTCCAAGTAATGTCATGTCTTTTTTTTTTAATATGACAATAAACATTAAATAAACAATAAAGCATTTGTGGTAATCTCAAGATGTTTAGATCAAAGTTTTTAAGAAAAACAGCCAGCCACATCTTTTGCAAAATTGCTCTTTTACATACCCACTGACAAAAAGTCAGGAATCAAATCAAGAGATGGCTGAAGATATCAATAGATATTAATGCTTATTTAGAAAAACTTATTTCTTCCATCTACATTTGTTATCTTAAAACTTAATAAGTATCTTGGTGAAACAAGATACTTGTTATACCTGTGATAAACAAGATACTTGTTATAACAAAAATATTTGTTATATTAAAACTTTTTAAGCATTAAAAAATATTTTATTTATTTGAAAGAGAGAGTGAGCACAAGCAGAGGGAGAGGGGGAAGCAGACTCCCTGCTGAGCAAGGAGCCCGACAACGTGTGGCTTGATCCCAGGACCCTGAGATCATGACCTGAGCGGAAGGCAGACACTTAATGGATCTAGCCACTCAGACACCCCCAAAACTGTAAACTATAAGTATCTTTGCTTCACCAAGAATAAATTAATCTATTCTTTGTTGCTAGACCTCAGAGTTCCAGACAGGGCTTTGCACAAACATATTACAAAGCTGCTGAGTTTAAAATGGGTTTTCTGAATCTCAAGTTTCAAAAAAATGATTACCTATTTGGAAAAGGTAATTAGCTCCAGATAGCTAATTAAAGGAGTTAATTAGAAGCAAAGATCTTCTACTGGCAAAGTTATGAAACTTCTGTTTGAGAGAATATCTATGAGTGTGTATGATAGGGCAAAAATGTAAATTCTGTCAGTGAAACCAAGATCTATGATGAATTGAACTATTTTGCACCATTTTTTTCAGCACAACCTTATCCTCAAAAAGAAAAAGACAATGCCCCAGAAACTGACAGAATGTCAAAAATTATACTAATATGTAATAATAAAATCTTGATTAAAAATCAGAAAGCTCATTAGAGAACATACTGTTGTGATGTCTATATTTTGTCTTTTGATATATAAAATATAAATTTTCATGTAAAAATTAGTTTATCTTACATGTCAAAGGCAGATGGTTGTCATCAGAAATATACTTTCTAGGGGTGGACAATCAGTACTTAATGTATTATTTATGTATACAGATAGTAAATATATGTATGCAGTAAATATATAAATGTACATATAGTGTATATAAGTGTAAATATAACACACATGCATAATAATGGCATTATCTGTAGTATATAATACAGCATTAAGTACACACACATGCACATATACAGAGGGAGTTCCTGATGGTCTAATTCCTAAGAAGAGAGAGGAGAAAGTTTCATTTTGAATCTTGGCCAAACTGTGATTTCTGAGTCAAGAAAAATGGGACAAAATCCTTTTGACCTCTCATATTGGACAGAGAGAGAGAAAGAGAAAATCTAAGTATGCCAAAAGTGATATTAAAATAGAATTAAAAAGAGTGCCTTGAAATGACTGGGAAAATGTAATCTCACACGTCTGCTCCTCGATGGTGTTAAGGGTAACACATATAGCCCTGGAGTCAAGTGAATTTTGCCTTTTAAATGGGTTTCCTAAGACAAATTCAAAGGTCAGAAACTCTCATCCTAAGCCTCCTTTTAACTTTGTCCTATAGGGTAAGGGTAAGAAATATCATCCTGTCTCTGCAATAATCTTTCTTTTTCTATAGGACCATATGGAAACAACACCATCACCAAAAAAAAAAAAAAAAAAAAAAAAAAAATCATTTGCAAGACTTATTCCTCAGATAAAAGTCATTTTTTAAAAATGAAAGATTTCAAGAGTCCCTGGGTGACACAGTCGATTAAGCGTCTGACTCTGGATTTTGGCTCAGGTCGTGGTCTCAGGGTCATGGTCTCAGGGTTGTGGGATCAAGCCCCACATCAGGCTCCATGCTCAGCAGGGAGTCTGCTTAGGGATTCTCTCTCTCCCTCTGCCCTTCCCTCATCTCTCTAAAAAAAATAAATTAATTAATTAAATTTTAAAAAAAGAAAAATTTCAGACTCTTGAGTTTGTAACCATGAACCTATGGATATTTAATATCCTAAGTAGTGATAAAAACGAAATACATGGAAAATATATTACTTTAATATAGGAATATGCTTAAATATAATAGCTGTGTTGATTATATTTTAAGTTCAACATGCTAAAGAATGCAAAAAGTGATACTTTAGTAAAAAGTGAAATAAACCATAAACATACACATAAAAATAAATCACTACAGAAAGAAAAAAAAATAAAGAAGGAAGGAAGAAGTTTAAAACTAAGAAAAATATATATGGGGGACTGTTTTAGAAACACACGTGTAAGTTTAAAGTAAAATGGTATTTATTTAACACCACAGGACAGAGTGCTGAGTGCTGCTGTTCCCAACTCACTCATGACAAGCAAATGTGGTTAAACTTGTGCTGGGAATATATTAGGAGAAATACAGCAGTTACCAGAAATCTAGAGACTTTCTGGGAATTATAATTACTTAATTGGAATAATTGGTATTAAACAAACCTCAAGGCTTCATTGGAAAGCTAAAGGGAAAAAACATCAAATATGAATTGGTTTTACTGTAAAAATCCTAGTTACTTTTGTGGTTGGAGGGAGAGAAAGAGAAAGAAAGAATTTTTCACTGCAGACTTTCTTCCAAAATTCATTTGTATATTGACAAAATAAAAGAGTGTCTAGTAGATCTATTTCAACCATAATGTGGGGCCTTATTTGCCTTTTAATAATAATTAAAAAAAAAACCTCAAAGCTGGTATTACACAACAGACATGGTTTATGAGTTGCAACCAGGTCCTGGTTAAATTCTTTTCTCTTTAGTGAAACATCAGGTTGATGACTACTGCTTGCCCGATTCCTCAGGTCTAAGAGACTTTATCTACTGTGATCCTAATATGTTGAGATAATTTAAACAGGTGGAGTATGTAAAAATCTGTAAGCATAGTGTGCTTCCTCATTTTCTCTCTGCTACACTAACTTTGAGGACTACATCTCCCAAAATGCAATGTACTCCCCTCTCCCCACAACAAAAATGTCCTATACAGTTGTTTTCTGGGAATTTGTTTCTAACTATATGCAGAGGTATAAATGCCTGGGGTACAGTGAGGCCGTGTATATGTATGTGTGTGTGTGTGTGTGTGTGTGTGTGTGTGTGTCTTAGGAGAAATGGAGAGCTAACAGATTGGTTTCTTAAAAACATCACTATTCAATAAGGGAACAGTTTTTAAGTTTTCAGATGGGCATAGGTAGACCTTAGATTTTTTAATAAGGGTGTAGTGAAAGAGGAAGATATGTAATTTTTAAAAAAGTCATGTTTCAGCCAGCATGTTTGTTCTTTTCTCAGTGATGTAGCAGAGGTAGGCCAACAACTTTTTATTTTTAGTCAAGTTCCATTGACTTTGCAGAGTACGTGGAGTTTGGAGTTCCTGGCAGCAGAATGACCTTGACTCTTAGTCCCAGTTTCATGGCCATTTTAAGTTTTCATATTTTTGTTTTGTTGACACCTTCCAGCACCTTTACCATGCTGGAAAACTGTACTTGGTAGGGATGTTAGAAATATTTGAAAATTGGAACTCTAATCTTTCCATTTCCATTGTGATTTGTACCAAATGGTCCCTGGACCAAGTAGGAGCAGCATCTCTTCTGAACTACTTAGAAATACAAATTCTCAGGTCCCACATCAGAACTGCTGACTTAGAAATTCTAGGGGGTGGGGCCTGGCAATCTGTGTTTTTAAACCCTTCATGCTGACCTTTGAGATCCAAAACTAGTCATACTCAACTTTTCCTGTTACTTTAGAATCACTGGGGTGGGGAACCTTAAAAAGAAAACCAGACCAGTTAAGTCAGAATATCTGGGAGTGGAGATCGGCCTTCAGTATTTTAAAAATGCTGACGTCAATGTGCAGATGATTCCAAAGTACAGTCAGAGTGGAGTGGATAATCACTCACAAAAACCTCCAAACTGTAGAAGATGAAATATCGTAATTCATAAAGTGTCTTTTTAGAGTTTCAAGGGACATGAGACAGGACCTCACTTTAGAAAGGAGGAGACTCAGTTCCTAGATGAGAAGTATTCCTAGCATATAATGAAGCCACATGTTTATTAATGTTGAATACTAGGACCAAGTCTTGTACTTTTTGTGTGTTCCTAAAGGCACTAGCATAGTGTTTATATTGAGGGTGTTTATACTTAAGTATTTACTGGCTGAATACATGGAAACTTTCCATGAAGAGACAGTTATTTACATTCTTTGCATAGAGTAGACATATGGTTTTGCTGAAAATATTCCACTCCGCCATGCATAGAACCTATTAGGTTTGAAGAAGTATCAGTGTCTAAGGCTTTGATAACCTCCACAAGCAGAAATGTCCACGGCTCCTCTTTTCACAGATGAAGTGTTTTCTGGACACAAGAGGCAGCTCTGGGAACCAAATGCTGGCTGATAACTGCCCAGAGGACACGATTCACACGTTTCAAGCCCATTTGATGAGTAGGTGCCTGGTTTGCACTTAGCTGAAAAGAAAAATGTAATATGGTTAAGAATGATGCCATTAAGCTATACAAAACTTGCACTGGATAAGATAGGGTTTTCCGTAATTCAATTATTCAGGACACAGTGAGTGACACAAAGAATTCCAAGTATATAGATTGTATTTTAGATCGCCCTATGCTTTCCTGTACTAATAACATTTAGGCTGATTTTCATTTACTTTCTTTATTACCAGTTGCTTTCTTTACTCCAGTTACTTTTTTTATCACACAGAAAATGCTAATAAATGGGGATTTTTTTTTTTAAGATTTTATTTGAGAGAGAGAGATAGCAAGAGGGAGCATGAGCAGGGGTAAGGGGAGAGGAAAAAGCAGGCTCCTGGGAGCCCAATGCAGGGCTCGATCCCAGGACCCAGGGATCATGAATTGAGCCGAAGGCAGATGTTTCACTGACTGAGCCACCCAAGTGCCCACCAATAAATGGTTTTTAATGAGGTTAGAAATCTCATCTCAGAAAGTACAGTCAAAAGAACAAGTTATACACAGGAAAACTTGTTCTTGTATAAGTTCTCAGCTCGTATACTATTCTCTGGAGCGAGAGAAACCAAACCTCAAACTGGGCTAGAGCCTCATAAGTTTTGTTGCTCTAACAATTGGCCCTCTCCTGTCCTCCTTCTACCTACAGACCTCATCTGAGGGCTGGTGGAGTAGAAAGTAAAAGTAGTCTTAGCATGAGGCCCAGGGATTTTAAGCAACTTTCTAGGATTCATAGCGGTGGTTTTGTGGGAGAGCAGGACTAGGGCCAGAATCCTCAATCCCCAGTACACTACCCTTTCCTTCCACCCCTGTTCTCCCCTGCAAATGATTCTCATTTGCAGCATTGCTAACATTTTCAGTGCACTTTTAATCACTTAGCACAGTTCCCAAGTTTATATTTGTCATTAAGCAGTCATACCTGCATTTGTAACAACAGCAAGGGGCACAGTTCTGAAATTCCTTCTTTTAGGTGCATCTCTTTTTTTTTTTTTAAGTTTGTTTGTTTTTTGTTTGTTTATTAAAGTCATCTCTACACCCTTTTTGGGGTTTGAACTCATGACGCCGAGATGAAGAGTCACATGCTCTACTGACTGAGCCAGCCAGGCACCCCTCAGGTGCATCTTATTGTGACCTTAATCACGAAAGAAAATGTTTCCATCAGAAATGTTTATTCGGAGAAGGACAATCATCATATGGTTTCACTCACATAGGGAATATAAGAAATAGTGAAAAGAATTATAAGGGAAAGGAAGGGAACTGAGTGGGAAAAATCAGAGACGGAGAGAAAACATGAGAGACTCCTAACTCTGGGAAATGAACAAGGAGTAGTGGAAGGGGAGGCGGGCGGGGAGATGGGGTAGTTGGGTGACGGGCACTGAGGAGGGTACTTGATGGGATGAGCACTGGGTGTTATATGTTGGCAAATCTAATTTCAATTAAAAAATAAGAAAAAATAAAAATAAAAAATAAGAAAAAATAAAAATAAAAAAATAAAAATGACAATAAAATGTTTTTGAAAACATTGGGTATTTTAGTAGCAAGAATACATGCATATGTACCTATGGTTATTAATTTCCAAGTAAATGGAGAGTTGATCTCATTGTATCAAATATTATTCTAAGAAAAAGCAAGTTTCTAATTGCTAAGTGTTATGAAAGTCCTTTCCACCAATTAATTTGAAATCCAGTAAAAAAAAAAAAATCTGAGTTAACTGATAAATGTGGATTAGAACTAAGGCACACGGGTGGCACTGTGAGTTAAGCGTCTGACTCGTGATTTCTGCTCAGGACGTGATCTCTGGGTCATGGGATCGAGCATCAGGCTCTGCGCTCAGCATGGAGTCTGCTTGAGATTCTTTCTCTCCCTCTGCCCCTCCTGCTTATGCGTGCTCTCTCTCTCTCTCCCTCTCTAAAATAAATACATAAATCTTTTTTTTAAATATGGATTAGAATTATGGACAGTGGAGTCTCACTTAGAGCAGCAGAATATTCCAAAGGGAAAAAAAACAGACTTCTTTAAAGTGAGAGAAACATTAAGATACTAATTTAAAGTTAAAAGAAAAAATAATAAGTGAACGAAATTGCTTGTAGTAATGCTCTTATTTCATCCTCTTTGCCATTTAGACTTCGTAACTGAAGATAAAATTCAGGCTTCTGGTCAACCTGTGCATTGAGCCATTACCTTTGCATTCTGAGCTGCTTCTTGAATGAAGATACTCGGTGTAAGTCCCAGCTGGACAGAGTTTGCACTCGAGTTGTCCTTCTTCATCTTGATAGTATCCGATCAAGCAGCTTTCACAGGCGGAATGCTCCAGAGAATAATAGGTTCCCAAAGGGCAATTGACTGAAAAGAAAACAAACAGGAGACATAGTAAGCTGTAGAACTGGAACACATTTGGGTTCCTTTATCCTAAGGCATGAAAATAATAAAGCATGCTTCCAAGTACTATTGTTTATGCATTAAATCTTACTGTCAGGGGTTTACTCACAAGATAAACCTTCCAGAAATGTATTCCTAGAAAACCGACAGTAGATTTTTTTTTTTTAAGAAAATGCAAATTCTTATCGACCAAGCTTAGGGCTTGTGTGATAGGAGCTTTAAAGTGTGGGTTAAACCAGATCATCCTGGGAAACACACAGCTAACAAAGGGAAGGCTGCTGTAAGGAAAGAATAAAACAGTGAACATTTAGGTTAATTTGAAGCTTCAAGATATGAAAAACACTTTCTTAGCTGTTCCTCTGAATGGTTCCCCTTATGAAAGTGACAGCTTGTCTATTACGGCATCATTTCTAGAAACAAAACCAGGCAAAAGTTGTGGGACTAAGCCGGGTGAGTTAAGTAGACTCTTGTCTCTGTTTATAGGAATTCCTGTCCAGTGAAGGCAAGTCTGAGACATCCTCAGACTCCAGGATCCCGAGGAAACAGGCCAATTTTAGGACCTCCCTTCCTTGGAGGTTTTGGTCTACTACTTGGCAGGCTCGAAGTGACTCAGGATTTCTGAGACCAGAGTGGAATGCTAACCCCACGAAAAGGCTGCTAGCAAAGTTAGTATTTGTAAAGAGAGGATACTTGAAATTAGCACCCAGATGGTTCTGATGATAATGTGTATAAGAATTACCTGGGAACTTACTAAAAATTCAGATTCCAAGGCTCTGTCCCCAAAGTGCCACATATATTAGTTCTGAGATGGGGCCTGAGTCAAGATGCATTTTGATAAGCACTTCAGGTGATGCTGACACAGGTGCTTTGAAGACCATACCGAGAAATGCAGAACACTGACCAAGGTGATTTCTAATTTTTACTCACAAGGTAGGGAGGAAACACGAACTGGTTCAGAACGACCATTTCAATGTGCTTTCATTGGGCTGAATTTATCACCCAACTGAGCTCTGGGAAAAACAGTAAGAACTGTTGAGGAAGGATTTCCTGAACAGGAGGCAAGATCCCATGCCTACAGAGAGGTTAACGCCAGGCTCATGTCATCTGGTTCAGCTGAGTGTTCAGAGTTTGGGGAGAGGAATCTTCCCTATCTATAAGCAATGACATATTTAGGAAACAGGCTGGAAGTGATCCAGATTGTGGTAGTCTGGGTTAAAAGGTAAGGGGCTGTGTGTAAGGAGGATAAGGAGTGGCTGCTTAATGGTTATTGGGGTGGGGCTCCTTTGGAGGTGATGAAAATGTCTTGGTAGCGGTGATGGCTGAACAACACTGTATCATGAATGTGCTAAATACCACTGATCGGTACACTTTAAAAGGGTTGATTTTATGCTGGTGAATTTGGCAGTGGCTACTCAGGTGGAAATCTTAGCTATACCACTTACTGTCTTAATGGGTAACTTCCTAGCCTCTCTGACTTCAGTTTTGCCATCTGTAAAATGGGCTTAATTGTAATAGCACTTCATGGAGTTGCTAAAACAATTAAACACGAGAGATGCTCAGCCAGCCTATGGAAGTGGTCAAAACGTAGTCATTATTTTTATTGGAGATGCTGCTAAAAGTTATGAGCTCTAGAGATCTATAAGGAAAACTAAGATCTGAGTCCCTTACCTGAGATAGTTTTCTTGTCCTGAATAATTGGTGGTTACTTAGAGGCCTGAGACAAAATAATAAGAACAAAAACCACACAACAATTGCAAAATGTTTCATTTCAATACCCCTGGGTAGTTGCAAAGAGGCTCTACTCATCTCGCTTGACCCACTACGAGCCAGATATTTTTTATTGCAGGGAAAAGTCTTACCACACATACGCCCTCTCAGCACCGAGCCTGGTCTGCAGAAAAGGAAAGCCTTTTCTGTCTCTAACGAATTGCTGTCGGCTACAAGCATCTCAGATGCAAGCTGAAAGGAATACATGGGCTCCTGACTGAGGGTCCTTTTCAGTTGATTTGTAATGGTTTCCAAAGTCTTAATGAGTCGCTGTTGATTTTCCAGCTCAAGGGTATCATTCCTTTCATCGGGTAATGGCACACTAGCTGAGATAAAAACAAGACGAAATAAAACATAACACACACACATGGTGTTTCAGGAAACTGTAGTTTTTTTTTCTTTGTTTGTTTTTTAACCAAAGAAAGATGGCATATTAAAAATCTTCTGGGCAAAACAAACTCAAACTCAACCACTACTTACTGAGCAACTAGTATATGGATAATCTTAAGAACAATGCAATTTGTTTTAATCCTTCCCTCATATGCTGGATCTACATCACCTTTTTTGTGAAGTTCTTCCTTACAGCATGTTAAATTTCTGTAAATTCTTGCTTTTTAAAAACATGCCTTAGTTCGTCATGCCAAGAGGAGTACAAAGCAGGATGCTTGTTGCTGCGAGAATCATAAAATACATCTGTGATATTAAATTGCAAAAAAATGACGAAACTTAGGTGATTGGGCTCTCCCTAATTTTCAGTTCCAGGATTATTTCCTAAGGATGATAACAAATGGAAACTTTGCAAAATAGGTTTCCCACCAAGAATGTCACATAATATTGTTTTTCCAAACAGTCTCTCCTTACCTGTGATGTTAAAAATTAACTTAATTTTGTGGTCAGATAATGGGGCATTTCTTTTAATTCGTGAAGATCTGGCTTTGCCGGCACCTGTGGGTGTTTCTTGCACGGAGTCCAAGAAATCATCATAAGAGTAATCCAGCCTATTAGCTGCGCCCCAACCACCAGGTCCTGGACAGTTGGGGCAGAAAAACAAGATTCTACAGTTGCCTCTTTATCAGCACTTAGGTTCTAATGGTAAGCCACAAGTCAAATTGTTCCTATTTCTTAAATCGTCCATAATGTGCTGCATACAGGGATTCATCCAGAATCTCATTTTTCACCTATAATCTTATATTGTAATTTTTAGGCACTTCATTTTAGATTTAGATTACCAATGAATTGCACAAGAAGAAGAAAGAAAAGTTCCTATGGAGCCACCTAGGCATTTAAGCCATTCTTATCTTTGAGTTAATAGCTAAAATTACCTTAGCTTTAGAGGTAAATAGGATGTGGGTGCAGAATTTTAATCAATCTCTATTTTCCACCAGGGTTGGCTCCATTCTTTTCTAAAAAATTATAGTATCAGATTTATAAACTTAATGCAAATGAACAGGTTTCCTTTTGTGAAGATTATTCAAGATACTGCATCATTTTTTAACGGTGGGGACATTCAGTTAAGCAATGGTGGTGCATTCAGTTAAGCAACAGACTCTTGGTTTGGCTCAGGTCTTGATCTCAGAGTTGTGATCTCAGGGTCATAAGATCAAGCCCCACTTGGTCGTGGAGTCTGCTTGAGATTCTCTCTCCTTCTCCCTCTGCCCCTCCTGTTCATGCTCTCTCTCAACAGATAAATAAATCTTTAAAGGTGGAGGCAGTTTCTAAAGGTAACATGTAAGCTAAGTGTGCATGTAGCCACAGTGGACTATATCACACAGATATGTGAGATTCTTCAGATGCCCCAAGTGTCATCGTGGTCACCATCTGCATAGATTCAGATTGTGGCTTCTGGATGTAGGAGATAAGGGTGTACAATGCTAGTACAGTTACTTTCACCTCTCTGAACTTCAGTTTCTTCATTTATAAATTGAGATCATTATTCTTACTTCACAGGTTTGGGGGATAACTGAGACAATGTATACTAACCATCTAATTCAGTATTTGACTCCTTCTAAAACCTCAGTAAGTGATACTAATATTGGTCTGGGTATATTGTTGTTGCTTGGTTATATGCTTTAAATATCAAATTATATTTATACAGGCCTGTCTACCTAAATAAACTGTTTAAAAATTTTTAAATAAAATTTAAAATAGAGTTTTAAATAAAATAAGCTGTTTAAATTTTTTTGTGTGTCTAGTTTATGTCTTTGGCCTAGGATAAAATTACCTAGGATAAATATTTTTGATTTTCATTTAAACATCTTTTCTACAAATATTATGTAGCCATTATAGAAAAATGGATGAGCAAAGTCAAAAATTTTTTTTGATTACCTATAATTCTACCATATAGAAATAATGACTAGAACATATTAGGCAAGATTTTATTTTATGAATATATAAACACACACATATGTTTATGCATACATAGATGCATGAATCACTAGAGTAGAAATAAACATACCATATCTTCAAAAAATGATTACACTCTGTGTATTTTATTTAGTAAAATTTTTCTAATTTTCTCAATAATATATTATGGCATTTCTGTATCAAATGGCTTCATAATATTCTCTTTTATGGCTATACCACAAACTAACCAGGTTCCTATTTTCAGACTTTTAGGTTATTTCAAAAATCTAGAACATCCTTCTGCATAGAGGATTTCATAAAATATAAGGCACCATCAATGAGAAGATACATTCCAATCTTAGAGATGTCCAAATGAAAAATGTACATCTTAGAATTTATGAAATGTAGTACCTATTTGCACACTGGCATGATTTTTATACTGAGAAATATTCTTAGAAGTAGATTTCTGGGTTTGAATATTTTTAATCTTTTTGATATATATTGTCAATTGCCCTCCAGTTTCTCCCCTGTATACAATATATGCATATGATTTTTTTTCCCTTATATCCTTACCAGTTTTGGGTATTATGATTCTTACTTGAATTTGTTAATCTGACAGATCAAAAACAGCATCTTGTTTTAGTTTTTTTTTTAAGATTTTATTTATTTATTCATGAGAGACAGAGACAGAGAGAGAGAGGCAGAGACACAGGCAGAGGGAGAAGCAGGCTCCATGCAGGAAGCCTGATGTGGGACTCGATCCTGGGTCTCCAGGATCACACCCTGGGCTGAAGGCAGCGCTAAACCATTGAGCCACCTGAGCTGCCCTCATTTTAGTTTTAATTTGAATTGCATGACTATTATGATGTCAAACCATTTTAATATATTTATTGGCCCTTTGGTTTTCATACATTATGATTTGCCAAGGTGTTTTTAGAAATATTATGCTAATCTTGTGACTTTCTACTGTAAAGATATTCAAGGAGAAAGGCTTATCTCTTAGGATCAATTGTACCATATTGTCCACATATGATTCTAGGAAACTGCCACTTTATCCTTATTAGATGACAAATATCACTCATTTCAAAGCCATATGATGACACCTGGCTCCCTCTAGGTGTATCCTTATACCCTTAATAATCTGCCTCAATAATCTGGGAGGTGAAACCTGTGTCATGTGTGACAGAAGAGTCATGCCACTGCCAACTCTATTGCCAATGCCACTTCATGTTCTTCTAAAACTTTAATGTCCAAAATCTTCACTGAGAAGTTTTACATAATAGTTAAAAATGGGAAAAATAGCAAAGCTTACCAGTAGGAAATTGTTTACATAAAACTGATTAAATATGTGGCCATTAAAACTGAAGCATAATATTTAGTGACAGAAAAATGTCCTCAATATAATATTAGGTAAAAATTCAAGTTTATTTATTTATTTATTTATTTATTTATTTATTTATTTATTTATTTATTTTTAAAAATTCAAGTTTAGAAAATAGTATGGCCATATATACATATGTGTGTATGGCCATATATACATATGTGTGTATAGTTATATGTATGTATGTTAATGAGCATATAGTAATACATATACTAGTATATTAACCAAATTTTTTACGGAACTGTGGATTATCTTGATTTCATTCTTTAGGTTTTAGCATTTTTTCAAATTTTTGCATAAATATATATACTCAAAAATGATATTTTTAAAATTTAAAAAGTGTAAAGAAAATGTCAACATCAATCTAAATGTTAAGTCACTAAAAATATTACACATATGATTAGTGTCAGAAACAAAAAAGGATGTCTGCTGTAATGTCAATTAATATTGTCTCAGATAGCCTTCCAAGGACTTTATGTGTACTTGTACTTATTCATTTAATCCTGAGAATGGCCCTATGAGTACAGTACTTTTATATAACATCCATTTTATAGGTGAGGAACCTGAGGTACAGAGTATGAACTTGCTAAAGACCTCAGAGCTAATAGGTGGTAAAGCCAGAATTTGAACATAAAAAGTTGGTCTTAGAGTCCATGTGTTAAACCATGATACTTTTTGTTATTGCTTTTTCTTTTCTTTTCTTTTTTTTTTTTTTTGAGAAGAAAAGGGAAGAGGGGGAGGGACAAAGGGTAAGAGAGAGAGAATCTTAAGCAGGCTCCATACTCAGCATAGAGCACAACACAGGGCTCAATCTCACAACTGTGAGATTATGACCTAAACTAAAATCAAGGGTCGGACGCTTAAGTGACTGAGCCACCCAGGCACCCCATCATTATTATTTTTAAAAACATTATTCTGGAAGTGTTTGACAGTTTTATAATAATGCAACAAAAATGAGAAATATAATTACTGGAAAGTTTGATGATTTTACTAATGAAAGAACCAAGAGTGACTACTGAAATCTTCCAGAAATATTAAGGCAATTAGCTAAATGGCCAGCTACACCAGCATACAAATCACATGTCATACTTAGGAATAACTTGAATAATAATGCTCAAAGATAATATAGAGAAAACATGAGAATAGATTTAGAAGGTATATCAGACTTGAATAGGTTGAGTCTTAACACATTCTGGGTAAGAAATCTGAATATTTTAAATGTGTGACTATTTTAAATCAATGACTTAGTTGCAATTTAAATTGAATGCCATATAAAAATTGCTTTAGTACTAATCTAAGATATCATATACATATTGAAATTTCACCATCATAATGTGACTTATTTTTCTTAGTTTTTATCATCTCAAGAGTTTTGGTTTAAAAAAAAGTTAATTTGTCTAGTTTGCCCCACTCTTCTGAAATTATGTTATACTGTGGATCACTCTTGCAAACTACTGACACTGTATAACTTTATTACCAATTGCAAAGCCGTTTTCATAGTCATAATTGTATTCGAGGCAATATTTTTTGGTCAGGTCCTCCAATCTGCAGTCAATGTCATCAGCATCACTACAAAATGATGGGACCTGCAAATGAAAAATGAAGAGCGTGAAACGTCAATCACATATCTGTGTGGTCTGGATAAGCCCTTTATTCAGCTAGACTTCACATTTCTCTCCACAGGAGGGAGGAGAGAACCACAGGTCTGCTTGCTCCTGGACAGACTCCCGTCCTTTCTCCATGTCCTCCCCTAGAGGCTCTGCTGCTCATGGACCATCAGGATTAGTTTCATGGCTTTTCTCTGTGTAGGTCACAGATCACCAGAAGCCCAGGACTCCTGGCATATCTCTTATCTCCAAATTTTCACCCCATATGGGTCCTTAGGTCCCTTTATCTGGCTCTATCTCCCACTCATCTCTAAGTCCTTAGAATCTTCCTCTGCCCTCTGAAACTCAACAGTCATCAGTGAATCCCCTGTTATTTTTTTCACCTCTATTTATGGTCCCTTCACCTTAGTTCTCAATGACACCTCACTTTTCAGTTTTCTCAAACATGGGCATGGAGGCGGAAGAAGTGTCTTCCTCACTCTTGCCTGCTGTTTCCAGATTACACTCCCTCACCCCTCCTTAGAGCCTCACAATCCTTAAACTCGTGGTATAGTAGACAGCCTCTCCTTGTGGCAGCTGCCTACAGCCTTTCTCCATTCTGCATCACCCCCTCATTCCAAGAACATCCAGTAACTTGCTGTTATAACTGGTGATTTCTATATCCAAGATCCAGCTAATCCTTCCTTCCATCACCATGCCTTCTCATTTCCTTTTCCCCTTCTCCTCTAGTATTTCAGCCTTACTTTGTCCCTTGCTCTCATGATCATACCCTCAGACCTCCTCATTACCAGTAACGGCATCCTCTTGTACTCTTGGAAGTCCTTGACGTCATCAGATTTATAATCCATTGACCCTATCATCTCTTCACTGTCTCTCAGCCTGATGTCTTCACCTTCTTATTTATCTATCTTAGATTCTATGGCTCATCACCAGAAATCACTCCCTGATGGGCCCCATCCTCCGATGATTGTCTGCAGAACGCATAACCCTAGTTAAACTAAGTGCTTTGTTTTCTCCACAATCCTGCTTCCTGCCAATCCTACCACCTTTCTTTAGCACATTCATCTGTGCTGTCCTAGAAAATTATTTTATACCATCAACTCTCTTTCTAAACCTCAACAACTCCTCCCCATCCTTACTCTCCCAGCTGATCACTCTGCATCTTTTTCCACTGAGCAAATAGAAGTCAGGAAAGATCCTCTGACACACTTCCACCACCATGTATACCCACTCCAGCATCTGTGTCTCTGTGTACACTGCCTCCTTGACTCCCCTCTTTCTCTCATACTGTACATCAAATCTACTCTTAGAACCTATCCAAAAAACTAAGCTGCCTACTCTGTTAGGGATACAAATATGTATATAACACATTTTCTTCGAGATGCTCAACACAGTTAAATACATCATTTTGCTTTCCTGTAAACAGTAAAAGAATCCTAAACAAAAATGCATGAAAGAGAAAATCCTCACAATGTTCAATTATCTCATCATAAAACAAATACAGTCTACAATGGCATTTTTGTCATACTTAAAATAACAAAGCAGATATTTTCAAACCACATGGACCCCACGCTTCTCTAGCTTTCTGACTCAGAATGTTATAAAAAATTCAAAATGTTTTAATAAAGATTCACTTATAATTCATTCCAGAAGTCCAAAACCTATGGGTAATTCTAAATATTAGGAGCAAGTTTGGATTACAGGGGGCAGGAAATCATCAGGACACAGAATTCCAGTTATAGGTAACTATGAGAGGCTATGAAAAGCTCAGTATTGTTAAAATATGACAAACAATACTCCTGACATACCATTTTCCCCAGGGTAGTCTCAAATGCTTCGGAAAACTTCTTCAACAGATCTGTATCATCACAACGAGTTGCTTTGTACAGCATCTCAAAGGATTTGAACCCATGGTTTGCAAAACGTTTTACTGGAAAATGTTAGAGAAAACAGCTTCAGTTGGTTAAGATTTTTCAACACAAAGATTTAATTGTCTTTGGAGTAACTGTAACTTAGTACTTTGATTCTAAAATGATCTGTGGGATTCCTTTAAAAACAAGAGACAGTTGAAAAAAGTTTCTAGGCATTAATTGATCACAATAAACCATGATGAGCCAAGCAGCACTGTACCCAGTTACCCAGTGATGAGGTTTGCTTTATTATTCCTTAGCTTGCAATCACATTAAGAAAATGAGCATTTAAGGGAAAAAGCGACTTGAAAATTTTTAAATTATATTTCTGGAAAGTTTTGAAAAGTCTTGCCTGGGTCAAAGATATCTTTTATGTTTACATAAATTTGTATCATATATGTTTTTATTATATTTTTAGCCAATATACATTGAAAAATTTCTAAATATGATGTACAATCATAGTCCTTGAAAGTGTAATTTTCATAGAGAATTTCTCCTTGGATCAAAAACTTGCATGGTTAGACTTAGCAAGATGTCCCATAATATTCTGAGACAATGAGTCCTAAGAGCATCAACATTAAAATCCTACTGTCTAAATCTGTGATAAAGGTGAGTGATACTGTAGAACTTTTAATTACTCCCCACATTTGGCGGGGGGGTGGAAATAGCTCAATTGGGCTTTACTTTTTCCAAGAAGTTGGTATTTAAACTCAATCTATGGTACTGAATCAAAGATTCATTCCAAAGAATATTTACTTACACTAGACAGAGATATTGGCTATTTTTATAAAAATACATATATTTAAGATTATAGAATAGTTCTAAATCTAAATCAGACCTAAAGAGATTGTGACTCATCTTTCATTCCATCACATATTATGGATCTTACTTTAAATACAGCTCTTTTGCGGACTATGAGACTGTAAGTTCAAGTTTACAGATCAAGAACATGCTGGCAAGTCTCTATTTCTGGTAAATAACAAGGAGAGGACCAAGATGGGTTTGCCTTAAACTGAATCTTGTCCTGTTGCAATCCAATCCATAACCAGACTTTGACGGGCTAACATTTTAAATCAGAGGCTGAACATTTCTCTTACTCATAGACATTTCAAATTCATGGCACCAGTTTTTAAAACAATAAGCTCAATGCCGAATGTGGACCTCAAACTCATGACCCAAAGTTCAAGTGTTGTGTGCTCTCCTAACTGAGCCAGCCAGGTTCCTCTCATGGCATCATTTTTCACTAATTAAACCCAATTCCTATAAAAAGGCAATTTTCCTCTTACATGCTCAGAAACGTACACTCACCCAAACACACACTCACATATATGAAAGGAGCCCAGAAAGAAAGAAAACATACTAGCACAGTCTGGCCATTCAGTGGAATATGGTGGGTTCCAGATACCATCTTCATAAGCACAGTAATACTTCTCAGTAGACCCTTCTGTGAAATCGTAACCCTCCAGGCAACTTAACGTGCAGTTAACTCCGGCGCTATCTTGAGTACATATAAAATCCCCATTTACGGGTGTAAATGGAACTTCACAGGGAGAACCTGCATTAAAAAAAATTGTACTATTTACATATGGTGGTATAAACAATATTAATTAAATTCTATGAATCTAAGCTGAATTTTGAAGAGGACTCCTCCTGTCTACCAGTATTCCAGGAAAAACTTCCTCACAAATCCTTAGTATGGGAACATGACAACATATCCTTCTTTGTTCCTAGGTGGGCGCAGCTGAAAAGCTGTACCAATGTGTGGTCAGAGGCTGTGCATATTTTACAAATGCTAATTTATCTCTGACTTGGGGTTGTTACTGGTGGCATTTCTATAAGAAGAGTATAAACTAGATAGCATTATGTAGCAAGTACAATTTCAGAACCTGTCTCCTCAGTTACCCAAAAGAGAATTATGACAATAACATTGTGTACCTTTGGTGAAGATGTTAATGAAATGTTAATTAAAGACTACCCTTGAAGAAAATAGTTCTATGTATCACAGAGTGAAGCAATGACAACTGGAAATGTAAATAAGATCTGTCAGTATTCAAACTTAATGAATCTATTGCACACAGTCCATTTATTTTCACAAAATACAGAAATTACATATAAAAATGTCAACTAGATTTCTGGAACTTTATGAAGAAAATACCTTTTATGACAATGTGGATGTCACAGCTCCTGTTATTGCCCGAGGGGTCAGTGGCTGTATATCGCACTATAGTCTCTCCATGAGGGAAAAGTTCTCCTGGTGAGTGGCTCCTGGTGATGAGTAACACGGCCCCTGGAAAGGAAAGAGGGGACGTAGTTTTGGGGTGACTAGTCTGCAGTCACTTTACCAGTTTGTTTATTTGATTTGAATTTTCATCTTCTATTTATACAAACCAGCTGGGCATTCAATTTGTGTTGATTTGGTCACCAGTAAAAAAAAAAAATAAAAGATGTAATATTTATACTACAAAATAGAAGTATAAGACTCAAAAACCTCGAGGCACCTGGGTGGCTCAGTGGTTGAGGGTCTGCCTTCGGCTCCGGTCATGATCCTGGGGTCTTGAGATTGAGTCCCACATCAGGCTCCCCATAGGGAGCCTGCTTCTCCCTCTGCCTATGTCTCTGCCTCTCTCCCTGTGTCTCTCATGAATAAATAAAATCTTAAAAAAAAAAAGACTAAAAAACCTCATTAGATTAAGACATTCTTGAGGTGTCTACATGGCTGTCAGTTAAGCGTCTGCCTTTGGTTTAGGTCATGATCCTGGGGTCTTCAATCCTGTAGGGATAGAGCCCTCCATCGAGCTCCCTGCTCAGCGGGGAATCTGCTTCTCCTTCTCCCTCTGCCCCTCCCCACACCGACTTGTGCTGTCTCTCTCTCTCAAATAAATAAATAAATAAAATATTTTTAAAAAAAGATTAAAGCAAAAAAAAAAAGATTAAGACATTCTTGCTAAATAAATGATTTTCCTTGAATAGGCCAGTCTATTGGAATATTGGAAAATTTTTAAAAAACTCAATTTAGTTAACATATACTATATTATTAGTTTCAGAGGTAGAATTCAGTGATTTATCACTTGCATATAATATCCAGTGTTCATTACATCAAGTGCCCTTCTTAATGCCCATTACCCAATTATCCCTTCTGCCCTAATCACCAATATTGGAAATTTAATTAAGAAATTTATTTAACTCGCATTTTCCTATTGTTGCTTACTGGGTTTTAGTGAGACTTTTAACATGAACTTCAACTGTATCTACTCATTTTTTTCTGCTTCCCTATGAACTTTTCTAATTTGAGGGGCACATGCTTAAGGAATGAATATGAATACATAGAACTGTACTAATGATATTAATAAAATGAATAGTTTATGCCTTCAGGACAATGTACGCTTAGAGACTCAATGAATTTATTAGAAATCTTCAAGTACGACAACTAGTATAGGTTTAATAAATGTGCATTGGATACTGAATGAAGGGAACTCTACGGGTAGGTAGGATTAATGATATTAAATTATATATAATTATCCTAGCATTAAAACATATATTACCTTATATGATTATTCATTCCATTTAGATAAGACGTAATTTGCTTTTCATTTCTTTTATCCATTTAAAAAGCATTTAAAAATGAAATAAAATTCAGTGTTAACCATGCTGACCATAAAATCCTTGTGTCCGCACCTGAGTTGTCTGAGAACTGAGGCTCATCCCATGTTGCAGAATGCTCCTTCTCTGAGACCTGCATCGGAGGTGGGGATCTGCACCAGTCTATGCTAGGTGGTTCTACATCTGAAAAACAAGAAAGCAGAGAAAGAAGTCACAACTGATACTCAAAAATAATGAGGGGGTGTGCACAAGAGAACTGAAGTCTGCTTGTGCTAGCAGAAAACCTTGACCTTGTTAGGCTGGCCCTGGAGCCTTTTGGACAATGAGATCTGTTTTATTCCTGGTCTCAAGGCAAAAGAAAGAGCGGATTCTTATTAGGTTGCTCTCTGCCTGTTGAAGAAGAAATACTAGGTTCCTAAAATCACCCTGAGCACAGCTGTGTAAAAGGCAATTCTGGGGGTGCCCGGGTGGCTTAGTTGGTTGAGCATCCAACTCTTGGTTTTGGCTCAGGTCATGATCTCAGAGTCATAAGATTAAGCCCCTGCCAGGTTCCGTGTTCAGCGCAGAGTCTGCTTGACATTCTCTCTCTCCCTCCCAATTGCACTCTCTCGCTCTCTCTCTCTCCACCAAAATATATAAATAAATAAATCTTTAAAATGAAAGATTTTAAAAAGGCAATTCTGGATGTGATGGCCATCCTACCCATAGTAGTTGTACTGATCAACCAGGAAGTGAAATGAACCTTCCCAGAGAAGCAGAAGGAGTGAAATGACCAAATCTCAGACTATGTAAATTTAAGGGGCTTATCTGAGGTCATTAAGCTAGAAGACTGCAATCACAGGATTAAGACCAGGGTATTTCTAACCATGATACATGAAAACACGTACTTGGAAATTAAATGAGCTGTATCTGTGAGAATATATAAATTTCTGTTTTTATGCTACGTCTTTTTTCTTCATGTTTGTCACTTCATTAGTGCAGTCGCCTTTGGTTTACTACTTTCCTAGGCCATAAACTCAGTGGACCAGTGCCGAAGCCTCTCTTGCTTACAGTGAGCTTTCCACGGCAGAGCACAGCACCAGGTCCATAACACATGCTTAGAAAAAGGTTGTTGAATAAAGAAAAAAATTAAGAAATGTTCATTGGAGGTCTATGTACTTGAAAAATGCTGAATCAAGTCAATTCATAGTTAAACTGACCAATCTGGCAGGGTTTACTATTTTTCCAAAAGAAATTGCAAAAAGGTGTTTTCAAGATTTTCTAAACTTACCTGATTCTAGACAAACATTTTAAAGTTGAACTGCACGTACACAAGAGCACTAAGACTCAGTCAATTACTGTCAAAAGAATGGGAGGTACTAGCAGAGGCACTGTCTCCGAAAGAGAGGAAAAAGCCTATTTCAAAGCAAGGGAGGCAGCATTCCCTGGAATGCTAAGCAAAAGCATTCCTGCTTCCTCCCCTTTATCATCAGTAAGACATCCACACCCTGTCATCAGAGGAAATAAGAAAATGTAGGCTTTAGAATATTTTCTCTGTCTCTCTCTTTCCCTCCTCCCTCTCTCCTTGTCTCCCTCTCACCTTCTCCCACTTTCTCTTCTTTCTCATATCATCTCTCTTTCATAAGCTGAAAATTCTCCTAGTGTCTAGCTAGACACTTGAGTACACATTTTACATTTCACTGCATTGACACTTCATTGTGAAAAATTAAAACTTGGCAAACGCTTGAACCACACTTCCATGTTTAAAATCACAGTACCATAAACAAATCCAGCATATTTTCCATATGACTGGCAAAGTTCATGTTTAAAACAACACTGAAAAAGCAGTGAAAAAACCCTAAGTACTATGAAATGAATTAGACTGGTTTTTTATTTGCATTTCTTTTTACCTACTTTTACCAATACCTGTAATTTCTAGGGTAAGGAGCAAGTCTGATATACATTAGTTACTTCGAGAAGTTATGTAAAATTCTTAACACAAAATGAATTTAATGTGTTGGATTTTTAAACAGACATATTAAAATATGAGATGAATGTAGCAAAATGTCAATATGTTTACATAGATCTGAATGTGCGTCCGGCACCAGTTCAAGTGGTTCATGAATTTTAACTAACTAAAACCCTCACAACAACCCAATGATGTAAGATGTTTATTAATTCTATTTTTGGATAAAGAATCTGAGGCACAGGGTGGCTACTTGTCACACTGCCTTTAAGGGGTAGAGCTAGATGTGGACTCAGATTGGGCTCAGAGTCTGTGCTCTTGACCACACTACAGACTGCTTGCTACATATCCTATTTCTCCATGTATTATATCTTAGTGGTGGGTATCTGGTATTTGCTGAATATCTACTGAATTGATTGAACATACGAAGACAAATTGGAAGATAGAACAGCAAATCAGTGGGCTCCCTTCCCCCTGAAAAGACTGATGTACAGCAGTGGTTGTAAGGATGAAGAGACTGGGGCAGATTTCAGGGACAATAAGTAGATGAAACCAGCAGACCTGGATAACTAATTGGATGCTAGTGATGGAAGGAGAGGAGTCAAGGATGAGTTCCAGGTTTTTGCATGGTGGACAGGGGGTTGGCTGTGCCATTTTCTGAGCTGAGAAATAGATAAGGCATGAGTGAGAAATACACAAGGATGATCTTCCATCATTGGGTTATTGTAATACATTGGTTATTCCCAGTGTAAGACAGCTCCACGGAAAGCTCAGTAGGCAGTTCTATATATTGGTTTGAATTTCAGAAAAGAGATCTAAGCTTGAGACAGAAATCTGAAAGTTGTCAGTTAACTAAAACACTGGGAACACTATAGAAAGAAAGACAAAGAGGACTAGGCTGGAGCCCTGGGGATGATCCACAAGATGATCTGAGGAAGAGAAGCTATGTAGGAAAGAGATAAACAAGGAGAAATGAGAACAATGTGTTGAAGAACCAAGAAAGACCGGTATCAGATAAGGAGAGTGTGGTTAACAATGTAAAATCTAGGGGCACCTGGGTGGCTCAATCAGTTAAGTGTCTGCCTTCAGCTCAGGTCAGGATCCCGAGTCCTGGGATGGAGCTCCTGCATCGGGCTCCCTGCTCAGTGGGGAGTCTACCCCCCCTCCCCTCTGCTTGTTTCCTCTCTCTCTCTCAAATGAATTAATGAAAAATCTTTTAGAAAATTAAAAAAAAACACTATGGAAAGATTATGTAAAATAAGAACTAAGAAGTGTGCAGTAGGAGTAACTCTAGAGACCACTATGACCCTGTTGAAAGTAGTTTCTGTGAGTGAAGGGAACAAGAGCCAGACACGCTGAGTGACTGAGATAAACGGCCTGTGAGACAAAACAGATGGCAACTCCTGGGAACTTCAAAAGGCTCCTATTGGAAGAAATCAAAGAGAGATGGTGACACTTAAAGAGTATGTAGGTTTCAAAGAGGGAGTGGCTTGAGCAGGCTTCAAGACCAGCGGGGACAATCAACAGGAGGAAGGTGTTGAAGATAAAGGAGTAGCAAAGCCCTTGGAGTGCTGGATTATTTTCACAAACCTACTCAAGTAATTTTATGACTTACCAATAACCTTGACATGGAAAGTGCAGCTGGCTTGGTTGTTGGATAGGTCAATGGCTGTATATGTGATAGCAACATCTCCAATCGGGAAAAGGTAAGGTGGGGTGAAAGCTGGATGAACATGGATTGATACCTTTTAGGCACAAATAGATATTTTGAAAGTTAAAGTTAATAGCAATAGTACATTCATTCTTTTTTACTTAAATATCATCAGGAAAAGTGAGATTAAAAATGGCACAGTATTTCATAGCAAACAGAAAAAAAAAATCAGGCACAGCCTTTTGATGTGTCTCTTTCCAAACTATTAGTCGATTTACATAGTTTATACAGTAGGCATACATATGAAATGTTGTCCCTTGTTTTTTAAACATAATGTCTTAAAACATTCTTTAAGCTATTATATAGTCTTTAGAACTTAAGGAGACTCTTAAATGTCTCCATAGTTTTCCATAGAATAAATATATGCTGATTAAAAAAAAAATCAGTCAAAGGACATTTAAATTGATCCCAGATTTTCCTATAGTGAACAGTACTGGGATAAACAGTTTTGTACAGGTAATTCTAAAACATTTTTATTATGTTTCTATAATAAATTTCTAGGCCAGAGTTACTAACCGCAAAATCATTAACATTTTATTGATGATACAAAATTTCTTTCCCAAAACATGGTAACAACTTGCATTCCTATTTGTCAGTATTTGGTTTTTTTATAATAAATTTATTTTTTATTGGTGTTCAATTTTCCAACATACAGAATAACACCCAGTGCTCATCCCGTCAAGTGCCATCCTCAGTGCCTGTCACCCATTCACCCCAACCCCCACCCTCCTCCCCTTCCACCACCCCTAGTTCGTTTCCCAGAGTTAGGAGTCTTCATGTTCTGTCTCCCTTTCTGATATTTCCTACCCATTTCTTCTCCCTTCCCTTCTATCCCCTTTCACTATTATTTATATTCCCCAAATGAATGAGACCATATAATGTTTGTCCTTCTCCAATTGACTTATTTCTTGCAGCATAATACCCTCCAGTTCCATCCACGTTGAAGCAAATGGTGGGTATTTGTCATTTCTAATGGCTGAGTAATATTTGATAAGTGTCAGTGTTAAATTTCCCACTAAGTTCTCTGCCCTGTATTAAATTCCATTACTTTTTGGTAACTAAAAAATATGACACAAGGTCACTGTTTTAATTAACAATTTCTTCATGCCTTATACTAAGATTAAATTCTCATATGTTTACAAGATATAGATATATTCTTTCCTTTTTTGAATTACATGTTTGCCTTATTAGTCTGTTTGAAAATTATGATAGAAAAACATTTATAACAATGTGTAGGTAATAAATATTCTAATGTCTAACAAGTTGAAAAAATTTTTCTCAAGTTTACTTTGTCTTTAGAATTTTTTTAAAATATAAATTTAAAAATACTTTTGTAGTCAAATACATTCATTTTTTTCAATTGTACTCTTAAAAATATTTCAACATACAGGTGCTATATTTAGTGTGAATGCTCATTAGATCCTGAAATACATCCCTGTACTCAGTGCTTGTTGATGATCATGACAAAGGAAGCAACAATGAATGTTTTCATGAGCCTTTTTTTGGAAAGTAGAAACCACACATGATAAACTGATTATTCAGCACATATACCACCTACTGTACATTTAGCCCTAAATGTTTTATTTGCGCTTTTAAAATGATCTAAAAGCTACCTTGTCTTTAGTTACCTAAGGAAAAATACCATATGATCTTATTTAATGTGGAATCTAAGAAACAAAAAACAAACTCCTAGATTCAGAGAACAGGTGGTGGTTGTCAGAGGTGGGACGGGAGTGGGGAGGGATGAAATGGGGTAAAGTTGGTCAAAAGGTACAAACTTTCATTCATAAAAGAAATCAATTCTGGGAATGTAATGTACAACACGGTGACCACAGTTAATTTTTTTAAGTCACCCTGATTCTATATATATTCAACAGAATGATCAGAACAGCTTTTGTGTGTGCGCTGGGGCTCCCCACCCTGATATATCCTAGCTGGCACAATTTATACATGTTTACAGGCAGTTGTGAAAACAATATACCACAAAAGCATCTTTGTGTAGGTGAATACTAACGGTGTGGATTCAAGTGGAGTTAAATCCCAAATGAATTCCTTTTCTAACATCTGATGGGTAATTATCTTAAGCTGACACATATAATATTGAAATACTGTGTTCTGAATAAAACACTGTGTTAGAGAAAGCTGAATTCAAAACACAGTGATCTCTCCTTCACATTGGCCAAAATGCAATCCTTTGAGGTTCATATGTTAAAAGTTATGCTCATGAGCAGGAATTAAGATTGTTTCCACATTTTTTCCTTAAAAGATCATCCCAGCCTCGTAAGGAGCAAAGAATTCTTAGTCACGTTATCTTAGTGGGTACGTAATACATCAAATCTATGCAATAAAAAGTTTCCGTTTCAGAGATTTTTATCTGAGATTTCTAGTCAAAAACGCAAGGCTGATCATTCTTCTATCCAATGAGATATTAATATGCATGAGTACAGTTTATATAGGAGTGCTATCATTAGTGTATTAGTAAATCTTCAGGATCACACATATTTAGAGTCTATTTGAAAAGAACACAAATATTCACATAAACCTTACCTTTTCCCCAGAGTTGTCTTTAGCTGTTGGGATTTGCCAGGTGATATTAGCAGAGTCTTGCTGTTCCTGAGTCTTAGCCTCTATGTCCTTAGGACAGCTGATTTGAGGAGCCTCCACATCTGACGCAGAAAATGCACAAATCAGTGAGAAGATTGATAATGTCATTCTAAGTCATTTAAGAAAAAGGTAAAAATATATGAATACTCTATGACTCGTTTTTTACATCCCAACTCCAGATTCATTTGGAATATGCAACTGCCTTGCAGCGTGGCTTGTGAGGCCTTTCCTGAAATGGTACCCACTGACCTCTTAGCTACCGGAAGTCATTCTCCACACTGGATACTCACGTTCCCATGAAAATGCCATGGTCTTTCTTGCACCTGGGCCTTTGCCCATGGTCTTTTGTGTGCCTGAGTCAAGGCCCTCTTCCCACTTGGGAACGCAAGGCTGATCATTCTTCTATCCAATGAGGTATTAATATGCATGAGTACAGTTTATATAGGGAGTACTATCATTAACGTTATCATTAAATCTTCAGTATCACACATATTTAGAATCTATTTGAAAAGAATGCAAATATTTGCATAAGCCTTACTTTTAATAAGGTAATAGCTTTAATAATAGCTCCTTGTTCTTTCTCAGCTTAGACACAACACCTCAGGAAGTGTTCCCTTGGCTGGTTCTCACAGCCCTCCATCCTTCCTGACCATAAAACTCAACATGCCATTTTGAAATTGAATTTTCTCCCCCTAACAAGAATTAACATTTGTTGAAGGCCAGGATATCTCTTGTCCCATTGGGTTAAATAGTGCCTGGCAAACACCCGAAGCTTGGTTAAATATTTTTGAGTGAAATAAAGAAACAGAGAAAACAAATGTTGACTGTGGTGGGAAGGAACCACATGAGAAAACAAGGCTGTTGAGTAGAATTAATTAGCAGTGCTAAAATGCATTGTCAAAAAAACACATTTAGGCCAATGATATTTTTTGCAGCGTGGAACTTTGCAATACAGATACTGAGTTAGAGGTGGTAACTTTAAACGTATGCACATCAGTCACTGTAGAGCTAAGTTCTTTTTTTTTTAAGATTTTATTTATTTATTCATGAGAGACACAGAGAGGCAGAGACATAGGCAGAGGGAGAAGCAGGCTCCCTGCAGGGAGCCTGATGCAGAACTCGATCCCAGGACCCTGGGATCACGACCTGAGCCAAAGGCAGATGCTCAACCATTGAGCCACCCAGGGGCCCCTAGAGCTAAGTTCTTAATTTATAATGTAAGAGTTGCCTTCTTTTAACTTCTGTTAAATTAGGTCTTCTATAACTTGCAGCTGAATATATCAGAGTTGATAATTATACTTTCTTGTTTCTTGAAAACTTTATACAATTTATATTTTCTCTTTCTTAGAGGGGCTGATACTCGGACATTTTTTCCCTACAAATATGCATTTGCATACTGACTCTGAAAATCTAAAAAAGTAGTTGATTTTTCATTCACACTTGAATAATAGCTTAACTTGGAGTTGGAATTTAAAGTTTCTATCTATTTCCTTTCTGTATTCTTTGGACATTGCTGTATTTTCTTCAGGCATTTATAGTTGTAAATGAGAAGTAAAGTATAATGTAGGTCCGGTTCTTGTTTCTTTTGTGCGATTTCTCTTCTCTCTCTGGAAACTTATTTAAGATTTCCTTGTTAAACTCTGGACCTCAGAAATTTTGCCAGTAGTGAAAATATGCCTGTCTAATAGTCAGGGGCTCTGAGTGATCTCACATTTCAAGTTTGGCTCAGAGAAGCTTCCTTCAACCGGTAAGAAAATTCTTCTCCATCTACTTCCCCCTCTCCTTCTGGAACTCTTTATTAAATGGACACTGGGGCTTTTTCCTATAATAATAATAATAATAAAATACTTTAATACAATATATACAATAATATATAATAATATAATATATTGTATTATATATAATAATATAATAATTTCTCCAATCTTAGGGAACTCTCAATTTGGTTCTTCAAATCACTAATACCATTTTCAACAACTTCTGTTCTACTTTATCCTTCTCCTAGAGATAGTTATGATGTTTTTACTTCTAAGAACAATTTCTTATTCTCAATACCCCCTTTTTCATAGAAGTCTGTTCTGGTTATAAGATGGCAACATCCTCCTATGAAAGTCATGGGACACTGACTTCAAAGGGCTGATAACTTGCTTATTTGGGCTCCTGGGGGGCTCAGCTGGTTAAGCGTCCAACTCTTGGTTTCAGCTTGGGTCATGACATTAGGGTTGTGGGATCGAGCCTTGCGTCAGGCTCTATGCTGAGCATAAAGCCTGCTTGGGATTCTCTATGTCTCTCTCCCTCTGCCTCTCCCAACCTCCTAAAAAACACAAATCAAGGTGCTGATAATTTGCTTCTTTTTAAATTGATTCAGCCCCATGGGCTTTATATGGACCAGAAATTCCTCAGACATTTTTATCTCCTGATTGAAACCTTACCTGATTTCCAGCTTTAACATTATCCTTATATTCTCTTTCTTCTGTTATTGCCTGGCATTTTATTGTTGGATTTTGTAAATCCATCATCTTGACACAGAAACCCTAAGTATATAAGAACAATACCTACCACTTTATTATGGATTTGCAGCAAAAGCTGCAAAGAGAGACTGCCCCACACTGTCCCAACATGTCATTATATAGAAATTTCGTGTTCAAGCTGACTGATGTAGGGGACCTACCTTTACAAACAGCCATCTGAACTTTGGCACTCCACTTTCCAGAGGTGGTACATCTCACTTCTTCTCTGACACCTGATAAGATGAATCCTTGGCGGCAACTTAGTTGACAAATCGTCCCAGGTCTGGCGGGCTGCTTGCCACAGCTGGGCGGGGAGATGATGACACCTCTGGGCTTCTGGAAGGTGGAGCAGTACCGCTCTATTGTAGGGAAATGAAAAAAATGTTATTTGAATTCCCACAAATTCCAAGAAAAACATAATTGTGCTGCCTTGGAATTGACATAAGTCACTAAATGATATCTGTTTACGAGGCTGAATATATGACATATTATAAATAATGTATAAACTGTATCTCTTTGGTTATCTCATGTTATTTTGTCAGTGTATCACTACCTTGGAAAACTTCTAACTGATATTTTAATGAATGCCAACTGTGACTTTTAGTACTTGCTTGGCTCACATTCTTTCAGTTTGCAGAACATTTATGGCTATAAAATAGAAAATAGAAAATTAAGGCACTTGGGTGGCTCAGTCAGCTAAGCGTTTGACTTCGGTTCAAGTCATGATCCCGGGGTCCTGGAATCGAGCCCAGTGACAGGTTCCCTGCTGAGCTCTCCCTCTCCCTCTGTCTGCCTCTGCCCCTACTTCCCTGCTCATGCTCTCTCTTGCATTCTCTCTCTCTCTCTCAAAGAAATAAATAAAATCTGAAAAAAAACCCCAGTAAATTAGAGTTCCTCTTTCATGGATTAAGCAATGTATTCAGCAACCAATCTCCATTTTATGAGTTTTTTTGCTTCCATCTTTAAGTGAGCACATTATGAGAAAAGGTTTATTCCCTCCCTCAAATCATAGGGTCATAGTTGGGGCCCTGACCCTTCATGTTATCTTTGAAGATAGATAATATAGATAGATAAATAGATAAATAGATGAAGGAGGGAAAATGCAATGGAATGGAAAATCACGACAATGACTTAATGAAGGGTGTGTGTTCGTGTGTGTGTGTCCCCACCCATGTGTGCACATTTATTTGTTTTGTTATGACTCTATTGGCAGCACTGCCAGCATCTTTAGTCTGTATTTCCCGTCTAATAATTGTTAACATTTACTCGGCACGTACTATGTGCCCAGCACTATTCTAAGTGCTTTACATGTTTTGACTCATTCAGTCCTTTGCACTAAGGGGAATTGTTCTCATTTCACTTACAGATGAGAGTATTGAGATACAATTATGGGGAAGTTACCCACAATCAACGTGGGTAACAAGGTCACCTTGCGGTACGTGGCCGACTGTGTTCTCCAAACACTTCACTACCATGCCTCCTCCCTGAAATTTCTTTCAAACCCCTGTGCCATCAAAAGCAATTTTTCCTGAGAAATTGGTTTGTTTCTTCATTTTTGCACAGTATGTGCCAAATGACTGCCCAGACTTTCTGTTCTGCTGTGATGAAGAGGAAAATTAGAGGAAAATTTGTGGTTCAAATGCAATGACCATGCGAGGCTCAATATCCTTTACTTAAGGGATGGTTCTTTTTAAATTCAGAAAATTATCATTTTGACTGTGATAATCATTGAAGATTTTGTTCCCTGTTAATATTCTCTTTTTTATTGTTTGCTTATTTGGGTATTTCGGGTAAGCATTTCTTCAATTTTTATATAATCTAATCTACTGATTTTATTTCCATTGCTTTTATGCTTAAGTTCTGAAATTGGTTAACAGTCACATGTTTTATCTATACTCTCTTCTCATTTATAATGGGTTTATTTTTTTAATTTATATTTTAAAATTTATGAAGAATTGATGTCAGGGTCTGGTGTAAATTAAAGACATACAAGAATTACATTTTGTTTCATTTGTTTTTCCCAAGGAGCTAGCCAATTGTTCTATTTTATAAATTGAATAAATCTTTTCTTCTCAACTGACCTGTGATGCTTCTTTAGTAACATGAAACTCCTAAGTTTCAGGATTTATTGTCCTCTTGAACTTATGGCAGTATTTGCAAACTCTTCACTTTTGTAGTTTTAGTATATATTTTAAAACCCAGGAGACCTTTCTCTTTACTATTCTTTATTACTCTTCCCTTTATTCATGATTTTTCCTATATCTTCTTCCAGATAAACTCAAGAATCACTTCCAAATTCCAAAAGGGGGGCACAAAGAAAGTCTCTTTGTGGGTATTAATACCCTCTTCAGGGTATTAAATGAGATTGCATTTTACCCATATACATATCTAGAGAGAACTTAGGTTTTGATAAAATTTCATAAAAATTCTAAAGTGTTCCTTTTTGTCTCTAACATTTTGTAATCTGTGTCACAAGTTCCACACGCTGTTGTTTGAGGTTATTCTTCCTTATTTTTTATTTTCCAGGGATCTTCTGATTGTGATTTTCACTGTGTACTCTGTTTATCATTGTATATGAAAAGCTTTTTATTTGGTATTCTTATGACTTCAGTGAACTCTCAACTCTCTTAGTAGATTCATCTCATTTTGGGGTAGACATGTAATCTAGAAATGATGATGGTTTTAAGTCCCCAAAGCTCCAATCCTATGATTTATTACAAGTGCTCCAGCTCTGAGAACAATGCTAAACAATATGGATGATTCTGGGCATCCTTTTCTCTCCTTGGATTTCATAAGACTGCCTATACTGTTTCCATAAGTGGCTGCAGGTTTAAGAAGGACATTCTTTTTATTATGTCAATTATCAATATGAGTTTCTTAGAATTTTATTGAAAATGTGTTTTAAATGATGATGAATGACATTTTTATCCTCTGCTAAGTAACCATATGAATTTCTCCTATTTGTTATAATGAAATAATTTATTATATTGATAGAATATATCTAATTTTATTTAAGCCCTTCTGCATACTTAGGATAAACTGCTTGTTTTGACAGGCCATTCTTTTGAATATGAATTGGTAGTATACTTGATGTCAGAGTTTACTATCTGCTTTTAGCTATCAAGTTGGCAACTTGTAATAGTTTGATAATATATTTAGTTTCCCATTATTTGGGCCAAGTTATATGGTATAGAGTTACTGCTTCTGAGAAGTTTAGAAGAGTTTCACTGATCCCTCCATCATTTTTGGGGAAATCAATACTCTAATAACATTTTCTGTTTTTTTTTTAAAGATTTTATTTATTTATTCATGAGAGACAGAGAGAGAGAGAGAGAGAGAGAGAGAGAGAGGCAGAGACACAGGCAGAGGGAGAAGCAGGCTCCATGCAGGGAGCCTGATGTGGGACTCAATCCCAGGTCTCCAGGATCAGGCCCTGGACTGAAGGCAGGTGCTAAACTGCTGAGCCACCCGGGTTGCCCACATTTTCTGTTTTTTATAAGTAATTATACACTTGCATTTCTACTTTTTTCTTGATTCATTTAAAAAATTTCATTTTCATAGAAAATCATAAATAATGTCATGAATTTTTAACTTATGTGCACAAATTTATGTACAGTTTTTTATTATTCTTTGAAAAACTTCAGGCCTCTATATACTTTGTTATAGCTTCTTAGAATAATTTTAGTTTTGTATTTTTCTTACTTATATTTAAATAATCTATTACTACAGGAGCACCTGCATGGCCTAGTCAGTTATGCATCCAACTCCTGGGTTTTGGCTCAGATGATGATCTTGGGATCCTGAGATCCAGGCTCCACATCAGCTCCACACTTAGCATGGACAGAGTCTGCTTGAGATTCTCTCTCCCTCTTCTTCTGCCCCTCCCCCTGCTCATGCTCTCTCTCTAAATAAATAAATAAAATCTTCAATAAAATAAAATAAATATCTATGACCTTATTCAAAGATTCCCTCTTAGCCATTCTATGGCATCCCATCTCCCTTTATAACTCATTTTCCTTAATTATTAATGTGTATTTCTTTCAAATTCTATTGTAATCATTATTTTCCTAATTTTTGGATTAATGTTTAATTATTTTCATTCTTTCTGTTTAATAGTGTAAGGATTTATAACTATAAAATTACATCAGTGTATAATTTAGCCCATATCTCATAACTGGTTTTAGGATATTTTCTTTTTTCTTTTTTTTAAAGATTTTATTTATTTATTCATGAGAGACACAAAGAGGGAGGCAGAGACACAGGAAGAGGGAGAAGCAGGCTCTACACAGGGACTCCAGGATTGCGCCCTGAGCTGAAGGCAGGTGATAAACCGCTGAGCCACCCAGGTGTCCCATTTTAGGAGTTTTTCAACTTCAATTTTTATCTTTGAAAAATTGTATTTTTTAATTTCTCATTTGTCCACTTAACTTATTTCCCTTATCTCTCTTTGTATCGGAATCTATACACTTCTGTAGTTTTGTCTGGTTCCATAATTTAGAAAATGTTAAGAACAATCACTAATAATGATTTTTAATAACACTGATACTGTTACATATATTTCAAATAACCAAGCTTTTGTATGCTGGTTGCCTTTTAATAATGTAAAGATGTAATAATGTAAAGAATTCATTTAAAGTACAGAAATTTAAATATTTATGTATTCAAATCTATTCTTCTTTTCTTTTTAGTCTTAGGAAATTCTTCTCCATTAAAAATTCAGATTGTTTTTTATATTATTAGAAAGTTCTCCTCCATAAAATCTGTATCTTTTCTTATATTTCACTCCTTAATTTGCCTGATTTAATAAATTAAAATAATTTAGTGATTTTTGGGGGTAGGTATATAGTGGAGTCAAAACTAATTTTTACATAAACATTTTTCCCCATTAATATCTGGAATTTATTGAGTGTTATAGTCTTCTATAAATGAATGTTTATTTCTACATCATATTTGGTCATATGTAGCTCCACTGTTCTGTGCATCCTTGTACAATTAATGTTCTATTTTAATTACTGTGGGTTCTTATGATGGCAAAAATAAGTTCTCCCTCATTTTATGTCATGTTCAAAATTTTTCTATTTTGTGCTGGTCTATTTTTCAATACACATTCTATTCATTTCTATCAACTTTTTAAAAGCAGAATTTTCACAGTAATTATGGTTGCTGTCAGAATTTGGAGGCTCCAGTAAATTGTTCCCCAATTAACTGTAAATAGGGACTCAATTTTCTTTTGATAGTTACACAAATCCATCAAGATTTGCATATGCTTTAAATCGTTACAGAGACCTGCACAATGATTTTAAAGAGAATTGACAACAGGAAAACCTTATTAGAGATATTACTATTTTTAATGAAAGATTGGGTCTCTCATAAGAAGAGGCAGTGAGTCATGGAAACAGGCAAAGAAGTGATTCTCAGGAGTAAACATTAATATTTACATAGAAAATCTAGCCTAAAGAGACATTATCCCAACTAAAGAGGTTTATTGAGATTTATTGCCCCATTTTAAAGGCATCTTTTTTATGGTGATAGATCCATCACCTTCACTTCATTTAATTCTGTGGAATATCTGAAGAAGCTAACTCCTTTTATTTTGGTTTTATGCAACCTAAGTGTGTTCTCGATTTGGGTGTCCTTGTAGCCTCTACCTACAGGGAAACAGGATGCTTCTCAGACCTAAGTCTTACAGTCCCATTAACAGTAGGTATCTCATTGCTAATGAATTGAATTTTTGTTTCATAGTCAATTTCATTTTCCTATCCAGGAGAGATTAATCTCCTCTCAGTATGAGAATATCAGTTTTTCTGAGTTTACACAGTGAGAGTCAATTCTTGGACTCTTAAGTGAATCCCCCCACACCCTGTAAAGTCAACGACTTTCCTGGTGATACCTTCCTTTTCTATCAACCATGGATTCAATACCAGATTATAATAGAACAAACCTGTAAATCAATTTGGGAGGAATGGACATATTTATAATATCTAGTTTTTTTGGAAGTTGTTCATTTTTATATGGGAAACAAAGGCAAAAGAAAAAACTTAAATTTCCTGACTACCTACAGCTCACTGACAAGTCCTTGAAATAGGCAGAATGACATTCCCTAGGAGCTCAGCTGCCCTGATGTTGACTCTTTGCTAAGGGCAAAAGACAATCTTAGCCTGACTCCCCAGGATTCTGTAAGTCTCCTCTAATATATAAAAATTCCTTTGGAAACTTCTTTTATCTCTATGTTCCCCATGATATATATTAGCAAATCATCCTCCAAGCATATGGCCCACTGATACTTTTCTAAAGGGTCTCATAACTGAGTTTTTACTAAACAGCAATACATCACCTTTTCCTAACAATAGTTGGCCCCCTCAGGATCCTTGTTTCCAAACTACCTTGGAGGCTTGTGCTATCCCTACCCTCTCCCAACTTGGAAGTATATAGTCAGTCACCTGTCACAACCCCAGTGCAGCTCTTTCTGCCCATGGGTCCTGTCCCCATGCTTTAATAAAATCACCTGGTTGCACCCAAGACATCTTGAGAATTCTTTCTTGGCTATGGACTCCCAGCCCCAACACTTCTACATCAATTTAATTATACACCTGCCATGCTCCTAAATATACTATATCTGACATCCAATAAGGATTCACTAAATGGCAGTTATTCTCTCTTTCATCATCATCATCATTATTATTACCATTGTTATTTGTATCTACAATGTAAAAGAAGCAACAAACTGGAAAAGTTCCTAAAGTTATTCATTCTGGACCCAATTTCGGTAGTGAGATGTCGTGAGCTTCATGAAGGACAAGGCAAAAAAAAAAAAATATTCCGATGAAGGAGAATATTATGGTCTATCCTAAGTTTCACTGGTTCTTAATCTTATCCTTTCATCAACAAGGTAAAAGTCACTGGTGTTTAACAAAGCAAGGGATCACACAGCATTTTCTTTTTTTAAAAAAATCTATCCAAATTGTTAGATTTGTTAAAAAAAAAAAAAGTTAAAAAAAAATCATCACCATTTGCAGCTGTAAATGTCAGTGACTTGGAAAATGGGATCCTGGCGTAGAAGTGTTTTTACCAGTGGAGAGAAATTAAACAATGTATTAGTTTATGTGCCTGTGTCTCTGTGCACCCATATATAGGGATGTGGAGTTATTACATCCATTATGAATCAATTTTTGGTTCTAGGTCTTCACAGAAAAGAGTCGAAATCAGAGAGCAAGAGAAATAAATCACCAAAGGCACCACGCCTTCCATGACTTACCCACACACCGGGGTTCTAGACCATCCCACTGGGCATTTGCTTGACAAGTAAGCTTAGCGCTTCCTTCTAGTCTGTACCCATCATCACAGGTAACCAAACACATCGTCCTATAGGACATTTCCCCTGTAGAACAGCTGATGCGGCCATGTTTGGGCTGGCGGAGATGAGGGCATGTTCTTACTATATAAAGTGAAAACAATTAGGTCACATTTTACTAAATAAAGACAAAAATTAGAAGTTTAATAATGCCTACACATTGCAAGCAAGAACATACATTTTCTTAAAATGGCAAGGAGTAAGTAATGCACCACCATGTTCTGAGCTAGTGTGAAACAATTAAAAACATGTGTTTTGTCAGGCGTGCTGCCCACGCAAAAGCACTGTGCTCAGCCAGCCACCTGCCCACAGGAGGGAAACTTGAGTTATCTGAGGAGTCTGGTCCTAGATGGATGATGACACCTGTAGATTGGAGGTGGCTGACAGTGGGAGGTATCTGCAACCCTCAGCTGGGCTTTTGCTGTGATTTTCCAGAATATGATCGAACAAAAGGAAGGAGTCTTTTCCAGCACTGGGAATCAGGTTCATGATTAACTCCATTCTCAGATCTCATGGGCATATGGGCATATTCTGGGTCTTTTAATGTTCCCAGCCTCTGAAAAGCTGTCCAGCCTCTGCAATCTTAAATTTCAGTACCTTCCTCCCTGACCGTAACTCTGGTCCTTTTAGCTTTTTAACCCAAGACACTTACTGCAAATCCTCATTCATGATGCCAATGTTGATGTATGGGTTAACATTGTTTTGTTTGTGTGTTTTGCTGCTATGGCAAAGATGGCCAGTTGCCAACCCAATAACATTCTCCCAGTTTTATTCAACATAGACTACAAAGAGCTAGAAGGTAATAACTGCTTACCTCCATCACTACAAATGACAGCCAATGATATATAGGCTGTGTGGGATGTCTGGAAAAGCTTTTAAATGGAGACTTTTTTTTTTAAAGACTTAGTATGAAATTTTATTTTTTTATTTAAATTCAATTAATTAACATATAGTGTATTATTTGTTTCAAGGTAGAGTTCAGTGATTCATCAGTCTTATATAAAAGCAGTGCTCATTACATCACATGCCCTCCTTAATGTCAGTTAATGAAGACTCTTTCAATTGAGAGTACTTTCTGCCATCTCCTCCTCTTTTGTCCTGAAATATGGACGTGAGGGCTAGTACCCCAGCATATTACAGTATAAATATAGGATACTATTACAGGATAACTATCATGCACTAAGATGGTAGAGCAAAAAAATTAATGAGCTACTGCACCAATTTAGGATTACCAGTTTCTCTTCTTCTTTTAGATGAGATAAAAATAAACTCTTAATTGGTTTTGTTATTTGGGTCTTTGATACCAGTAGCTGTACATAATTCCTAATTTCCTGTGCCCAGCACCCATTCACTTTTCCTTTGCTGATTTCCTAGGGAAAGATCTCTCCCCCCTATCAGTTCATGGGATTTGTGTGTGCTCCAGCCCTGCTCAGAGGTAGAGCGCGTGTGGCCTAGGATCACATTTCCCTGGTCTGGTAAGTGAGCAGATACGACTGGTGACATAATTCCTCTTTCTATTAGCTTCAAAAATCACAATAAGAGAGCAGTTAGAGGGTATTTACTAGGCCCTTGATGCTGGAAATGCCCCTGTGCCTCAGTCAGGCTCAACACCATCAGCAGGAGTGCCATGGGGCGTCCAGAGAAGCATGTATTTTCCCAGTACTGCTAATTCTAGCTTGCTAGCCTCAATACAAAATCAGAGAAGCTCTAAGAGGGCATCTTACTGCTCCTGCCTCTGCAGGCCCCCAAACAGCATCTGTGCTCTAAGGTCTCCTGGCAAGATTTTTCTCACTGCCCAGCTCACCAGAATCCCATACTGTCTCTTAGGGTCTATCTCAATGAATCCCATGACACCCTATATTCCTGTTTCTGATGATCTCTTAGGAAGCCCAAGGCTCCAAAGCTATCCCTCAACTACCAGGATCACCCCCATGTAGTTCAAATCTTTTTTTTTTAAGATTTATTTATTTATTCAGAGGGGGGAGGTGGGCAGAGACATAGGCAGAGGGAGAAGCAAGGCCCCATGCAGGGAGCCTGACGTGGGACTTGATCCCCGGTCTCCAGAATCACACCCCGGGGCTGCAGGCGGCGCTAAACCACTGCGCCACCGGGGCTGCCCATGTAGTTCAAATCTAATTTACAAACTCTTGCACCTGTCCTCTGGAATACATGATCAGTCTTCAGTAAATCTTCTCATATCCTAAACTTCACTTATTGTCTTTTCTTTCACTTTCTTACCCTCATCAAAATCTTATTGTCTCTTATAGACAAGGCCTACAGGTGAAAGAGGTGTCTTTGTTCTTTGTGCCTTCCCAGAGTTTTCTCTCTCCCTTCCTCTTTTCTTTCTAAAACCCTTAAGCTCCCCCAAAGTGTCATATCCAATATTCAACATCTTTTCTCTCCCCCTAATCATCTGCTGACCTCTGGGCCACTTCTTATTCTTCGAAGATTTTATTCTTTCTGTTTCTGTCTCTGTCTCTGTCTCTCTCACACACACACATACACACACACTGGTGATTCATATATTTTATCTAGATGATCATTATAGTATCCAGGAATCCTATTCTTCACTTCTTCTCCAATAACCATATCCTTCACCCTATCTCAGCCCCGCTTCCACTGCCTTATCCTCTAGATCGGGCCGTCACCACTTAAGCATCCCACTCTGTGACAACAATCTCCTATCTTCTTGGATCACTCCTTCAAGGGCTTCAACTCCATGTATTTCCAGATCCCCTACTGGGATCTCAAATCTATTGTATGTTCCTGTAGATAAAAATCATCTCTGAAGAGTTGCTCTTTCTACACTTCTTTTCCTCCAGTTCTAGCTTAAACCTACTCTGTTCAGGATTTCTAATCAGGGGAAGGAGGACAAGAGTGAAGGAAAACGGAAGTGGGAGAATAAGAAAAGAGGAGAAGAAAGGTAAGAGAAGGGGAGGGAAAGTTAGGTAGAAGAGAAGAAGAGGAGGGGAGAAGAAGGAAAAATGAAGTAGGGAGGGATTGTGCAGAGAAGGGAGGAGGAAGCTGAAGAATGGGGAGAGAGAGATAAATTAAGAAGAGGGGGAAAGGAGAATAAAGAGCAGGGGGTCGGGGAGGATGCAGAACCCCATGGAAATTTACCCTTTCAGTCAGATGGCATGTACATCCCTATCATGAACAGAAATATGGACAGAAAAAGCGCGTTCCTGTTGGATATGCCAAACGGTGGTCACATACACTCATTTGCTCACAGATATAATCCTAAAAACACCAGACATAACACAAAAAAACAAAAATGATCTTTACAGAAGAGCAAAGTTTCATTATCAACAATAGCATTTCAACAACACTAAAGACCAGAGGATAACATAGCAATCTAGATATTTTTGAACAAAATCATTTGGGACTCAATTTTGGAGGGAATCTGGATAAGATGTATTTTTCTTTCTTCTACATTTCTCTATTTGCCAATTTTTCATATCAAGCATATATTTGTAATGAAAGCTTAACCTTGTAATAGTTGGGGCAGGATGTCTAGAGCATGTTCAACTGAAGTCACTGTTTGGCAGGACCTATTCTAAAGGAATTATTCAAATGATATTAGTCAGCAGAGCATAAATATTGGGTGCAATAAATACATATTTAGGGGATGCCTGGGTGGCTCAGTCGGTTAAGCATCTGTCTTCGGCTCTGACATGATCCCAGGGTCCTGGAATCTAGCCCCACATCAGGCTCCCTGCTCAGCGACACCCTGCTTCTCCTTCTCCCTCTGACTACCACTCCCCCTGCTTGTGCAATCTCTGTCAAATAAATAAATTTTAAAATCTTTTTAAAATAACAAAAATAAAAAATCAATATATATTTAGGATTGAGTATTCTTAGAGAAAATTCAAGAATCAGATTAAGGGTTAAACCATAAGCCGTAGCCTTTCAATCCCTGATATGACTTGGATAGAAGTCAACTACTAATGACAGATGAGTAGACATATTTTCCCTTCCACATCTTGATGTTTATTGAATGTGTCCATTGCATAAGTAGAATCATTGTTGAGTGCATCAGATGCATAGAAATATTTTGCCTTCCACATTTTGACTATTGTTGAGTGTGTCCATCATACGCAGCACAGTGCCAAGTGCCAGGTGAACAGATAAATTCCTATGATCAATACATACATAAAATCTGGAAAGCCATATTAACAACTACTTTTAGGTTTAGTAAACTGCTGAAATCATTTCAGCTTTCCAACTCAAGATGAAATGGATTTGCAACATCTCTCAAGAGTACTGATAGTAAATTAGAGTTGGTGTTTCATACACATACAAATTATATTGCTTCTCAAATGTTGGTTTCAATAAACTTTCATTGCTCCTCTGGGGAAACAAAGCATATGCAAGAATTCCTATTTAGTCCTTAAACATCCTATATTCCTTTTCAACCAAGAATGTTTTTAATAGAAACAGACTTATTTATTAGTTTCAATTAAAAATGTTTTATTTCAACAAGCTGAAAAATTCTGCAATAAGTGTTTCTTGATGTACATTCATGTTAAAGCAATCCTTACATTTTATTTGGCCTTTTTAGAAAATAGCAATTTAGTCTCTCAAGAAAACAGTCTACTTAGAAGTAGACAATGTGAGAACTGCTCTGGTTCTGATTTAAAGACTAATTAGATTTTTCCCCAGGTAAACAGCTCCTGTCAATCTTCCAATTGCAATAAAATCTATATTGAAAATAAGACAAATCTAATATTAAATGCAGGATTCTCATTGTTTAAACCATTTTCTGAGGATAAATATTATCACAAAATTTAATTTACCATGATGTGGTTTAGCAAGTTCTCATTAGGAAACCACAAAAAATCCTTACTAGTTTAGAAATAAGTGTATAGTTCCAATAAAATTGAAAAAGAATATAAATGCTTAATGATGAATACAGAGTAGGAATAAGACAAGCTTATTGAGTATTATTTAACACTATAAAACATTAACAATGCAACATGAAATTTGTAAAAGGCTTTATATTATACACTGATCTTTCATTTCTGTCTTACTTTCAGAAAGATTTTCAAGAAAAAGATAACTGTTCCTATGACTAGATTTAAATTTGGTCTATAAAATACTACTTTTTCTATGTTACCACCCTGAAACAGAATTGAATCCCCACGCAGCTACCATATTTCATTGAATCCCAGATGCCTCAGTTATGACGCACAACATTACTGTATGTGCCACTAATAAAGAAATAATAATATCTAGGAAAAGATTTAATGCCACTGATTTTAAAGTGTGTCTTAGTTTTTAGAGATGTTAAAATGTAGGGGAATGTGCTTTTGAATTAATGAAATATGGTATATATTTCAAAGAACAGTATCTCAAGTAACTAAATTCACTAATGATGAGCCAGAGGAAGGGATTAAGTATCTTCATTCAGGACAGCTTTGTACACCGGTAAGTTAAACAATAGCTTTGGGGATGAAACTGAAACTACCTTAGAAGAGCCATGATCCTATAGCCTCTCTCCTTCGATTAAAATTATTTTACTTATATATCAACTGAAATTAAATAAATAAGAAAGAACAAGAATGCTTTTTAAAAATGCATAATGGGAAGTGACACAGGCAGACCGCCAATTTATCTATTTATCAGTGCACTTATCAAGATGTATATTTGTCAAATTCAAGTTCTTGATCATTCACCAGAGGTATAACCAAGGACTGAGAGGAAAAGATACATTCTGTGCTCATGAAGAACTCACAGTCTTGCAGAGGTGATAGATAAGTTGATTAGTAAAAGTTAAGTGTATTGGTTTGTATTATAACACATTGGTTAAGCTGAGAAATAGGCTGTGAGAATCCCCTTACTGTAGGCCAGGTTAGGGTTGGTCAAAAGAAGAACCTGCTCTGGGTTTTACAAAGTGCAAGGGAAGCAGTGGTCACTGTATCCAGACTCAGTGATGGACAAATGCAGACAAGTCCCATGGGTTCCAGCTTGTCTTTGCTCGCCTCTGTTCCAAGTCCCAACTGCTAACTGTGTAGACCTAAGAAGGCCCCAAGCTCACTGCCAGGTTCTTGGCTGTAGAGCCATGGGGTGTGGTTACACCCAAGCAGAGCTTCTCTTAGACCTCCTAACACATTTCCCCTTTAGAGTTCCACCCCCGCAGCTGGGCAGACCTGGTCTCAGATTGAGTTGGTAGTAACACCCGATGCTCCAGCTTCTCTTCTAGATCTTCAGTTTGCCAGCTCTTCCAAAATTGGGTAAGGTCTGATTCCTAAAATAAACCCCTTATCCCACAACACTCATGGTACCTGTGCTTCCCTGACTGACCCTGACACACAGAGCACAGAGGCTCTAATGAGGGCAGAACAGATTTGTGGACGTGCATACAGAAGTTAGAGGCCATCCATCCAAGCTGAGAAGCCTGATAACAGCAGAGGGTTTATATCTAGGGACCGAGAGCAAAGGCAGGGCCCTCAGACACTCAAAGTTGTGGGAACAGCTTGTCAAAGGATGGCTTCCTGAGAGGACACTGCCACTTCTTACCGCGTTAGTGTAGGATCTGAGGCCCAGGGTACGTATAGACTATGGAAGGTAAAGAGGCAGGGGTCATATCTTATCCTAAAGGGGCTGTCTACCTGCTTCTCTCACTCTTCTTTGGAAGGCCAGTACGTGGAAAGTTAAAATGCAATGTCTTCCACCCTCTGCCATGAAGTATTTGGAAGAAGGGGTAGAGATCTTACACAGAGCTTACCAAGTGTTGGCTTTACAGGAGGCTTCCTACGATTAATTCTCTCAGTAATGGCATGTTGGCTTTTTACCATTCGAGATTGCAAGATGGAAAATGTCTTTCCTTGGCCTTCCCACATAAACAGTAGCTTGTCTGGGTTTGGAAATCTAGGGTCTGATTTTTTTCCCCTCAGAATTCTGGCAACATACTCTCATCCTCTCATATCTACAATGGCTAATCAGAGGCTCAAGTCTGATCCTTTTGCCTCTGTAGGTAATGTTACTTATTTCTAACTGTGAAACAGGGACAATTTTCTGTTTTCCTAGGGCATTCAGAGATTTCACTGAGATTATTTCCAGACATGGATCTGTTTTCAATCTTTTTTTTTTTTTTTTCAAAATAGCCCTCATTAAGTGATGTTAAGCTGAATATCAAAGATTTTACTTGTGTGTATTTTCAAGATTGCAGCTCGGGGATATGTTCTCCTTCATGCCATTCTCTCTCTAGGTTCCTAACATAAGAAGAAGAGTCTATTTCCTGGAACTATTCGCATGTCACTTTATTTAGTATTTTTTTAATCTTTGAAATTGTGCTCTACTTTCAGAAGAGTTTCTTGAGCTGGTTTTCTAACTTATTAATTTGGCTTTTAACTATGGCCATTCATTGTGTTCTATAACCTTTTCCCCACTCCCTCACCCCTTGCCCCCGAGAAGTCCTTTTGTTTTCAGATTTTTCCCATTTCTTGGAATCCTGGCCTTAGTTACCACTGTAACTACCTTGGAATCTCAGTGATTCCATTTGATCCCCTTTTCTTTCAGGTCCCCCTTGTATAATTTTGCTGATTTCTTCTTGTTTTGTAGATACAGAGAAGAGAATGGCTTGGGACTTGAGTCAAGCAGGTTCGTATTTATGGATAGGGTCCATGCTGGTAGCTGATAACTGCAGTGGTGGTCTCCTGGGGTTCACAGATGACCTCAGAACCTGAGTGGATCACCTTCCCTGATGAAAGGGGAGAAAGCTCCCTACTGGACTCTAGGGAGCTGTGTGCTGTGGGGTCCTGGAGCAATCAAATCCCAAAGCGTACTGCTAAAAGATGCCTGGGGGACATGGTAGGGGTGAGGCTGCCAGATGTAGCAAAACAAACACAAATGAGGAGAGTCAGGTAAAACTGAGTTTTAGAAAATCAACTCCTCATTTTTAGCATAGTAAGTCCCTAATCTTGTATGAGCCTTACTTATCCTAAAAACTGTTGTTTGTCTAAAATTCGCATCTCACTGGCTGTCCTGTGTTTCATCTGGCAACTGTAGGCAGAGGGTAAATTCTCAAGTCCTTTGGCTTCTTAGATAACCCTCTCTTCCAACTCTACTTGTGAAACCTTAAGAAATTGTCCAGGGACACCTGACAATTCATGATCTCAGGGTCATGAGAGTGAGCCCCCCATCCAGCTCTGCACTCAGCAGGGAGTCTGCCTGAGATTATTTCCCTCTGCTTCTCCCCACTATTCACACATGCTCTCTCTCTCTCTCTCTCTCAAATAATAAACCTTTTTTTTTTTTTAAACTGTACTTATTTAAAAAAAACCTTAGGAAGTTGTGTGTGCAGGAGATCCTAGGTATGGCAAGAGTGGAGGTGAACTAAAGTACCATTCTTATTTGTTTTTTTCTCTTTATTTGATGTGGGAGCCTTAGGTTCTATTCAAGGTACCATCTCTGTATCAACTGGCCTGACTAGGCTCTTTGGGATCTCACTTTAGCAAATTCCCACTTTCTGTAGCATGCTGTCTTTCTGAGCAAAGGCTGGAGACATACAAGTTGGCTCACTGCTCACGTTGCAGGACCCTGGTGTAGTTCCCAGTCCTCCAGTGACATTAGTCATCAAAGCCCTCATTCCAACCATTCCAAGACTCTCCTTGGCAACCTATCTTGGCTGCTTGAAATCTGAGGTTTGGGGTAACCTGTCCATTTCCTTCCCAGGAAGCCCCTTTCTTTGCTCTTTGCTTGTTCATAAAAGAAACATAGAGGGCATAGTTTATGATGATGTGGTCAATTGAACTTGGTAGTCCTGACTTCAACTGTCCTATAATTTTTTCTCTTTCTGTGGTCTGTGGTCTATGAAATTACAAGAAACAAAGAACTCAACTGGTCCATTAAAGTTTAAGTCGAGGAAATCAAGCAAGGCAATCAATAAACAATGTGAACTGGCAGTTTGCATACCTCTGCAGGAGCTCTCTGAACCGGACCACAAACCATTGGGTAGACACAAGAGGATGCTGCTTCCCACGAGGTCAAATCCAGGGTGACATCGGACCCCACAGGCTGCATTGAAGTGGTTGTTACAAGTGTTCTGGATAAAGTAACCGTTTTCAGGAGGCTTCAGGGCAGGGCAGTGGACCACTAACATTTACAGAAAGAAAATAAAAAAGCAAAATTAGCCTTTGAAGCAGCCTCCTTTTCTTTGTTTGTGTAAGAGGACATTTTATACACACAGCTCAATTACCCACATCATTCCTATTTACTGCATTTCAATTTCTAAGTGCATATTTGGAAGAAAAAGCCTTATATCTCACTCCTATTAGGTATGCATTTACTTCCAATTATATTTTTTAAACAAACTAAATATTATCTTTTAAGTTTGTTTATTTATTTATTTATTTATTTATTTATTTTTTAATTTTTATTTATTTTATGATAGTCACAGAGAGAGAGAGAGAGAGGCAGAGACACAGGCAGAGGGAGAAGCAGGCTCCATGCACCGGGAGCCCGACGTGGAATTCGATCCCGGGTCTCCAGGATCGCGCCCTGGGCCAAAGGCAGGCGCTAAACCACTGCGCCACCCAGGGATCCCATCTTTTAAGTTTAAAAATGTTTTGTTATCTAGGTGTATATGAGACTTTCCAGTTCTTGATCTTCATATGTCACTAGCTATTTTCCTTCTTAATTAAGGTGACATGAAACAAAGAATAAGTCAAACAAAGTATGTCTGCTTCAAATCCCACAGCCTCTGGTACATTGACAGGCTAATTAAATAGTTTTAACTTTTTATATGAGTAACATCAAGATACTTTATTCATAAAAATATTCTCTTTAAATGGATTTAAATATCACTAGAGCCAAAACCCAGCTCATTTGTTATCAAATTTGTTATTAGATTTGTAGCTTTTAGATTCATCTTAGATCTTTTTCAAGTACTAAATTTTTCTGGTTTCATGGTTCTAACCTCCTGGGGGTCTCAGATCCACTTTCTCTGGAGCAAGATATAGGTCTATGCAATGATAAGAAATGTTACTGAATAAAAACAAAGAACTTCTCCCAAATAAGATTAGAGAAAGGAATACTAAAGATCACTTAAAATGAATTGGATGGAAACACTGGCATCATTTCTCTCAAAGAGATCAGCTTTTATATTTCTTATTTGCCAAATGTGAGAAACTGACCTTCACAGGTCTGGCCGGATGCCCGATATCCCTCCTTGCAGACACAGTCTTCCGGGGATGTACTTCCAGGTGGAGAGGTGTGATTTTCATCAGGACATGGAAGGCAAGTACTGAGTCCTCCTGGAGAACCTTCTGGTTTGTACGTCCCAGACGGGCAAGCTGTGGAAGTCCATTTTACATTAATTTATGGCACATGAATTGATAGTTAACAGCATTTTTGAGACTAAGTAGGTAGAAAAAAATGCAATGAATATCTTTTCATAGAAATAATAGTATAATTCAAACAAAGCCAGAGACAAAGATTCTTTCTGTAAGAATGATGTAGTTTTGAGAGTTTTTTTCCATTCCAATTTTTATTTAAATTCTAGTTAGTTAACATATAGTATAATATTAGTTTCAGGAGTAGAATTTAGTAATTTTCACTAATATATAACACCCAGTGCTCATCACAAGTGCCCTCCTTACAGCGCATCACCCATCTAGCCCATCCCCACCCATTCCCTCCATCAACACTCAATTTGTTCTTTGTTAAGAGTTTCTTATGGTTTGCTTCCCTCTCTCTGCCCCCACTTCCCCTGCGTTCATCTGTTTTGTTTCTTAAATCCCACATATAAGTGAAATCATATGGTATTTGTCTTTCTCTGACTGACTTATTTCACTTAGCATAATACACTCTAGTTCCATCCATGTTGTTGCAAATGGCAAATATCCTTTTTGATGGCTGAGTAATATTGCACTGTGGGGTGTGTGTGTGTGTGTGTGTGTGTGTGTGTGAGTGTGTGATATCTTCTTTACTCATTCAAGGAGTGATGTAGCCTCCAAAGTCCCACAATGAGTTACAATTACAACACAACACAGCATGAGATGTCTGGGCTTATTTGTGGGGGAAAAAATAGCAACGCACCTTGGGAACTAAAAGGAATCAGTGATATGTGACATGTGAAAAAAAACTGAATAAAAATTGCTGAGTCCATATTCTCGTGACCTGCCCTGTGCAGCCCCACCACCCCCAGAGCACTCCTGCACCCTCTCCCAGCAGAGGAGAACTACATAAGCAAAAAGCACTGAGCCCACTGTTTCTATTCAAATCATGTGATTAAAGACAGGAGAAAGTGAAGAGTTTGAGGGAAATAATCCAACTGCTGGGAAATAGGCCCTTTGAAGAAAAAAGAACTAAGACTCTGCTTTCCTCAGCTCAGAGAAAGGCACACAAAGATAGTGAAGTCAGCATCTAATTGACCTTGCTTCATACCCTCCCTCTGCACTGACAAAGTAGCTTTGAAGCTGTAACTTCCTCTCTGGAGTTATACATCAATAAAATAACTCAAAATTGAGAATTCAAATAAAAAAGGAAATTGCAGAACAGAGGGACTGGCAATGCTCAGCTAATTCAATGTGGCACTGTCAAGTATGCATTTGAGTATTTAAAAACAGTAGCACCCAGTAAGGTGTGCTTATAGGATGATATTTATATAAATTGTCTCATTTAGTCTACACAGTATTAGTAAGTAGTATTAATGATATTGTTATTAATAAATGCATTAATTTTCTTAGTATTATGTCCATGTTAAAAGATGAAAAATTAAGGCTTAGATTTTTAGACTTGATGGAGGTTACTAAGTAGGTGATAGAGCTAGAGCCTTTTTTATACTTAACATTGATTTACTGCATTTTTATAGCAAAAAATTCAAAATTACATTTACATTTTTTAATTAGCAAGTCAAATGTTTTTAAGTGGTAGCACGCTCCTTTCCTCTTCCTTGTTGTCAATTTGTTTAAGGCTTGTTTCTGGGGACATAAGGTCTGACTTACTTATTTATTACTCTTATCATTTTGGTCTGGCTTATTTTGTTTTTTTATAAGGAATTTTTTAAAAGATTATTTATTTACTTATTCATTAGAGAGACACAGAGAGAAAGGCAGAGACATAGGCAGAAGGAGAAGCAGGCTCCCTGCAGGGACCCTGATGAGGAACTGGATCCTGGAACTCTAGGATCATGACCTGAGCCCAAGGCAGACGCTCAACCACTGAATTTATCCAGGTGCCCCTATAAAGGATTTTGTTAAGGTTTACAACAAAATTGAGAGGAAGGATAGAGCTACAATATTAAAGCAAATATTTATATGGCATTTACTATGTCCCAGGAAATGTTTTATATATTTTTTAAATATTATCTTTTTAATCCCCTTAAAAGCCTATGAAGTAGTTAGTATTATTAATCTCATTTTATAGAGGAGAAAAATAAGGCAGTAAGTAAGAGGTTATAACTTGCCGAAGTTACATTGAGTAAATGGCAGAGCTGGGATTTGAATCTAGATAATTTTTATCGAGTCCATGTTCTTTACCACTACATGTGCTGTGCCTCAAAAATCATCCAGGCAGGTCTCTTGGATGTTAAAATCCTTGTATTAACCACTATAATAGGCTAAAATAAGAAAAGACAAGATTCATAATATAATGTAATTATCAGAAAAAAATAATCATGCTTCTGCAATTCTTGATTATAAAAATAGTTATAATGGTATGTGACCTATGAAAAATACTTCAGCAGAAAGACAACATTGCATCCAAGGAGAGAACCTATTTGCTCACAGGTTTACTGGCAATAGGATCCCCCCAACTCTGTAGGACAAGCTAAAAGTAGACATCGAAAGCCTCAAATGGAGCTTTCCTTTTGATAAAGCAAGTGCTTTATCAAAAGCACTTTTCCTTAGAAAGGAAATTTCTAAGAATTTGACCCACATAAAGGTAAGTAAACATGTATGTATAATTGTTGTTTACAATTGCACATTCTGTACTGGCTATCAACACAAATGTCAAGAGATGAGGAGTTTATTAAATTCTTACGACACATCCATCCAGTGGAATATTAGCCACAAAAATAACAATTCTTGACATAGAAAATCATCCAAATTATGTGGTCAAGGGTAAAAAAAAAAAAAAGCTGGTTTCAAACACTATGTACATTATGTGATCCTTTTTTGGCTTATAAGTACATATATAAGACTTGAAGGAAATGATCTTTAAGGCTATATTATTAAGAAATAATATCTATATTCCTGGTAGAATTATGAGACTTTCAGGTTCACTTCTGTTGATCTACATTTTCTAGTTTTGCTACACTGAATAGGTATTACTTGGGCAAAAACAACGAAAAGTAAATTAAAATTTTATGTAAAAGAAAGTCATTGTTCCCAATGCTATATTTCATTTCATGGTTACTAGTTCTCTGACCTCAGAGATCACTTTGATTCCTTCTTCTCCCTCTATCTCCTCCAATATCCAAATGAAAACCATGATGTTTGGCTTTTACTCCTTAAAAATCCTCATTTCCCCCTCCCTCCATCAGCATTGCCCTCTCTTAGATCTGGACTTTCCATCTCTCATTCAGGCTTTTACAAGCCCTTTACTGATCCTTCAGCCTTCAGACCTGTTCTTTATTCCACCATGAATGTTGCTGCCTGAACATCTTCCTAAAATATAAATCTGATCAAATAACTTTCTACTTAAAAACCGCACCACCAGGATGAAGCGCTCTCTCTTCACTCTGACATCTAAGGACATCTTTGATCTGTCTGTAACCTTCCTGTACCTCTGATACAAGGGACCTGTGAATTCTGTATCTTGGTTAGAATCTGCTTCAGAATCAAGGAGAGCCTATTCTTGCACCACACCTCCCCTACCTCAATTTACTGGACTGGGGAGTTTGAACAATTGCTTCATTTCTCTGAGACTTGGTTTCTTTGTGTGTAATATCAGTAGTACTTCCCTTATAAATTTTGTTGTTAGGATTGACCTAAATAATATAAGTAAAGCAACAATGTCTGGCGTGTAGTTAGCATTCAGTAAATTTTTAGAATAAGGTCCCCAACTCTGAACTTTCTCAATAAAAGAGACAGTTATACTTCCTTTCTCGAGTTGTTGCACCTGGTAGATGCTCTGATAAATATCACCTCTTTTTCTTAACTTCTACTTAGCTTCTGCCTTTGTGTATGCTTTCCTTTTTCTGAGTGAACCTCCAGCAGCCTTCAAGACTAACTCATTCTAGATAGCTCCTCCAACTTTTTCAGATTTTGTTGCCTTAATTTCTGAGGCCCCAGAGTACATTTCCCTTACCTCTGTTCTGGCACATGTCACACTGTATGTAACAGATGCACTTGTCTCTTTCTCTCAGTAGGCAACATGTTCTTGTATGTTCAGAGAGGCTTCCAGTGATCTGACCTAGTCATTAGCCATCCCATTTCCTGATCAACAGTCACTCAATCAAAGAAGGGCAAGGGTAAACAAGCTCTTTTGGAAGGCAGAGGTGGGCCTAATGTGGAGGAAGGACTATAGTCAGAGAGAATAATAATCGAGTGAAGTGAAAGAATGCTAGACTTGGGGTCAAGACAACTGAATTGCAACCTTGGCTCTTCTACTGGCAAGCTATATCGTCCCTGGCAAGTGATTTTCTTTTCTTTTCTTATAAAATACAGACATTACAACTAATGATGACTATGGCTTCTTCAATTTCTAACATTTGATGATTCTATAAATAGAATAATACTAGAAAGTAAGTTAAAGAAGTCTTCCATATGAGCAGTAAGATTCTGTTTACGGATTTTATAATTTATTTGAAAATATTATTACATAAAAAAGGAAGCAATCTTAACAATATTACCTTCCAAAATGTTTTGAGTAATCAAGAGTTGACAACACTGGAGAACAGTGTTTTGGATAAAAATATCCAAAAGTACATTTGGAAACGTATTGTGAAATTCATAATGATAATGGAAAACAGACTTTAGGAGAACTATTTAAAGGCATTGCACAATTCTAGTGGGAGAGGTGTAATCAACTTCTTTGATACCCAAGGGGGGGTGGGAAATTCCTCATCTAAAACCAAGCAAAAGTTGAAAAGACGAAATAAAACTGTGGTTTGAGCAAGTTTCACAAGTGATGGTAAAGGGCTGGGGGTATGTTCTTTTCTTTTTAATATGAAATGTTTCCTTCCTGGAAATGTACCCAATATTGTTTCTTAATTGCTCTTTTAGTTGTTGGTAAAATAAGCACGTTCTCTTTTCAGAAACATCTTGGCGGTTATCAGCTACTATTACTGGAAGTGTGATTCTTGAAGTTATGTTGTGCTAATGTTAGTTTTTCTTCGGCTGACAGTGCAATTCTTTGACTGAAATAAATTAAAACGTCAACCACTTTGGAATTTGTGAAATACAAAGAAGCCTCCATTCTTTCTAATCCATCTTACTCACTAATTTGTTAGATGACTATTTTAGTTAATATAAATAGCATATATTATACAATAACAAATATTTTATAAAATTCCTTCATACACATAATCCAAGATTAATTTTTTAAAATTTGTTAAGTATTAAGACCTCTTTTCCTTGAACAATTCCTTGAAAGGCTAGTAAGTTCCTTTGAAGACTATAGTGGTAAGGTAGCTGCATTACACAACTACAAAGGTGCCTATTCAGATAGATTGTAATGCCATTCAAGAGACATGCAACTCAAAAGCCCTAGTTTCTGTTCTCTCTAGGAAGGACACCAAGCAAGTGTCTGGGCCCCCAGAGAAAGGCTCTTTATTATTACAACATCATGCTCCTTCTAAACTTTATGGATTTGATCTGAATAAGGATCTGTTCCTACAAATAGTTGTGCGAAGATTTTGAGGATTCACTGCCCTAGAAGAGAAGCAGTTTTCCCCACATTGAGCCAATATTTTCCCAATTACAAGACAAGGACGTAGGCATGATACGAGGAAACTTGCCTTTACGAGACAGCCAAGATCCTTTCCATTTTCATTAATAAATTAGATAAGGAGACTTTTAACTGCCTTGGATGCTGCACAACTGAATCTGTGGCAAATGAATTGGCATCCTGTCAATCTTCCTGCGATTGCTTAGAATTGGCATCCTGTCAATCTTCCTGCGATTGCTTAGCTTATTTGGCTGAAGTACAGCATATTTGGACAAAATTGTGAATTTGAGCAACTGTGTAGTGCCAAAGCAGCAAATGGCACACTGGTTGTAGGATGCCATGTTGCAAATATAAGCATCTGTTCAGAGATTACTGATGGATCAGGACAAGTCTGTCAAAAAACCAAAAAATAAAACCCTCAAAAGACCATGTCTGAAAAGAGGATGCATCAGCAAAGTACTTATTATACGTTAAGAATTAATATATGTAACACACACACACACACACACACACACACAGAGAGAAATACAACCTGGCTAAGTCCAGAATACTTAGGCAAAGTGTTTTTGTTGAAAACTCTGTGTTCTTAATTGTCTTAAGGTGTTTACTGTCTGGATGAGAAAAATGTGAGATCATCCAAAGTTTTATAACAGAAACTTTGTAGGCAAGTACTTTTAGGAGAGGCCATGGAGATTTAAAAATTATCTTTAACCTTGTTTATTCTTTCTAAAATAGCCAATAACTCAGAATCATATAACGAAGAAAATAAAATTTACCGTAAGCTAATCCACATTGGTAAGCTGATTTCAATTTTTTATCATTATCAACAACTTGCTTTGTTTCCTTGTTTCTTTCATCCACTGAAATTCTTTTTCTCAAGCAAAATAATATTAACTTTTCAAACTCCTCAGCCTACTGCCAAATTACTTTATATTTCCATTATTAGAACTAAAAGTAAGTATCACACTGTATTCTCACTGGCACTGGGTATTAATAGTTTTTAAAATTACCAATTAATCAGGCCAATTTGGAGCCTGTGGAGGCCTGCTGGGAACAGAACTCCTAAAATGACAAAAATGTCTGGAAGGCTGTGGTCCAAGGCCATGTTTGCTGGCTACATGTGGGGTTTCTGGAACCAGGGGAGCACACAGCTCTCCATAAAATTGAAGGTGTTTATGCTTGAGGTGAAACTGGATTCTATTTAGGCAAGAGATGTGCTTCTTCATATAAAACAAAGAACAACACAGTGACTTCGGGTGCCAAACCAAAAACAAACAAACAAACAAAAAACAAAAAAGCCCAACAGAATAATCTGGGGAAACTTAACTCATGCTACCAGAAACAGTGGCATGGTCCATGCCAAATACCAAAGCAACCTTCCTGTTAAGGCCATTGGCCACAGAATCCATGTAATGCTATATACTCCTCAAGGATTTAAACCTACTGAAAAGTAAATAAATAAAGGCATAGATATGTTCTCTTTAAAACAAAACAAAACAAACAAAACAACCAGCTATTTAAATGTGAAATCCTAGGAGTTTCAGCGTAACAGGATTTCAACTTGAACATAGGATAGATCTATCCCTGAGATTCAGACACGTATAGGAATATATGTATAGGATACATGTATAGGAATGTCTATTGCTTGAGGAACTTAAGAACCTTCTGGAAGAAAGCTCCAACCATGGTAAGGGTACTATTCAAAATATTACAACTCAGAACGACACAATCATTGATCAATGACAATAGACATCAGCTGTAGCATCAAGCAGACTTCTATAGGCCCCCTTGTCTGCCAGATGTTACCCCTACAGGTGCTAGACTGTGACACAGGTGCCAGGGAGCCTGGGAAAGGGCTCAGATCAGTCAAGGAATATTCAAGAGACTTAGAGTGGTAGCTATTCACCAACCAGAACATAAGTATTTCAATATCTTAACAATGTTTACAATGGGACTAATGCACAGCTATTGAAATGTTAACTTGTCCGAAGGAAAGAGAAATGGCACACTTTGGATCTAAGAACAACCTTGGCAGTAAGAAAGCAAGAGAAATTCTGGGTATGGTTTAGTGTTTGCTGCCAAAGTCATTTCCCTGTGGTCTTACAAGGAGTGGTGAATTACGAGTAAAGTCTTAGGCCATACTTGCCTTCCCTCAGCATCTCTACTTCGCTTCAATGAGACTTGAAGATCTTGGGGAGTTTGCAGATGTGGCTACCTTTTGTTTTCCATTGTTGTTAACGTTAAATTAGGATCTTATGACTCGATTGATTCTGTAAAATCCATGCATATAACTCTTCTAGGTTTCTCCACAGGCAGTGATTTTTGTCCACAGATGCCAAATTAATATCCCTATAACACAGCTTTCTTGCTCAGAAATCATCCATTCTTTGCAGTTGCCAATTAACCAAAGGCCATCTCTGTAGCCTGGAATTTAAGTCCTAGTACAATCTAGTTCCTACTCCCTACGTTTCTTGCCCTGAACCCCACTATGTTCATAGATGTAGGCCATTCACCCGTCCATACAAGCTACTACTAATCCCCAACACAGGTCTGAACATTCTGTCCTCCACAGTGGTATCTCCTATTTCTAACTGTCCAAATCCTATCACTCAAACCCGGTGCAAATCCCATAACCCACATAACTGAAAGCAAATATTTTTAGAACAGCTATAACATTTTGTATATGATATATGTCATATCATTTTAATTTTCATTTAATCTCAGCTGCTTAGAACTGGATTAACCATAATGCTTTGTTTATACCCCACATTCTGACTTCTGTATTATTATAGCTCCATTTCATAATAAGCCACTTTAAGGCAAGTACTATGCAAAATCTTATCTTCCAAAAATACCTAAAAGATATTTGATAAAGAAGTCAATGCATAGATTCAAATTATTTCCTTCTGTAGTTTCCATAAAACCCAATTCAGAATGATCTGTTCCACCCAGCATTCATTCTGATATCTGTGTGGTCTAGTCTACTGTACCTCGAAGTAGTCCACTCATCCAGCAATATTTTTCCTTCCATATTCCCATATTAAGATGTTTGGATTATTTTCTGAATAATGCATGTGTAAATAAAATTGTAAGTGTTTTACTTTGGCAATTGCACTGCTTTCAACACATTAAACCTCACCATGTCACCACCTTTCTCCCATTTCGTCCATTAAAGTCAGGTGTGGTGCAAAGGATCAAGTGAGAATCCTTAGATGAGAATTCTGGTAATTATTCCTGGCTCTGACACTGTCTGCCCTTCTCTAAGTTATATAACCAATTAAAGAACTGGTTTTTCCATTACAACATAGTTGTAACACTAAAATTTCATGACCCTCTGTAGGGATGAGAAGGATATTACAGGTAATGGAATACTAGAGATAGAGAGTAAGACAGGACTCCATCTGTACCCTTATAGCCATTGTAGTCTTATACAGATGATTAAAAGGGCAAAGTACCATGTTATATGACAGCACATAAGAGAGAGATTACCTAGATTTGAAGCAGGGAGGGTGGTCAGGTAAGCTTTGTCAATCAAAGTGATTTCAGAATGAGACCAGAACCATGCACACAAGTGAGAAGCAGAGGTGTAGGGTGATGGCATTCAAAACAGAGGGATCAACACGTGCAGGCCCAGAGGCAAGAGAGAGCATGCTTGAGAAAACAAGCATTCACTCTGGCTGGAGTACAGAGGGGTGAGGCTAGAAAACGAAGTGGGTGCCAAAACCATGAAGATAGGATAGGTCGCATTCAAAAGCTAGGAGTTTATCCTTAAAACAGCAAGAATAAGGACAATGTTCAAGTTAAGGTATGCGACAAGATCATTCTGGGTGACTTCTGGAGAATTATTTTGAGGGACAATAATATTTCATTCTCAAACACATGATATGATTCAGTCACTCTCATTTTTCCCCTATGCATAAGGATCATTTCAGAACTTTGAGCTATGCTGAATGCTTTTTTTTTTTTTGCTTAATTGCAAACAAAAATCAAGATTTTTTTTCTCAATAACTTTTTTAAAAATTGTTATCCTTTATTTATTGGCCATTAGTTTTTTTTTTTCCTACTTTACTTTTGGTTTTAATAGAAATAAATCATTACTGGGCATAAAATGTGGGAAAAACAGACATTACCATACTTCCACAAAAGGTATTCCTAATTAAGATAACACATAAAAAGCAATACCACTGTTGGATTGATCCAACCAATGTGGAAAAATCTGTAACCAGAGAAGATACGATACACACAAAAAGGAAAAGAATTTGTTTCTGAGAAGATAGAGTAGATGTACTTTTTCTTAGTCTTCCTGCTAAATCCAACTAAAAACCCTGAATGTTATATATAAAATAAACATAAAATGACACTATTAAAAAGGCAGACAAGCTAGGCACTTTGATAATCAAAGCCCAACATGGTAGTGAATTCTTTGGGGTTCCTTTTTTCCTCACATAGCCCTGACTGAGGGTGACAAAAACTGAGTGACAAGACACCAACAGGAATGGACCGAAACAAAACAAAACAAAACAAAACACCCCAAAACAACAAAATACTGCTCTCTCCAGGCAAAGGGTGAAGAAATGGCATTAGGACATTTTTAGACAAGAACCAGTCAACTCCTCTACTCCAACCAAACACCACTGAAAAACTGTGACCCAGTGCAGCCATACCAGGAAGAGACCAAGTGGGAAGTCTATATTTGTACTCTTGCAAAGCTCTAGCAAGGCACCCCAATACCTCTGCCAGAGTGGTATCAGAGAAGGCCAAGTAGAGAGAGGAGTCTTTCACACCAATGGAGATGACAGGGTAAGGGTTAGGTCTCACTTCCACATTCTCCCAGACGTAGTGGTGTCAGGTCCATGGAGAGTCAGAACTTTTATCACCACCAAGCAGCAAAGAGGTCCCCTCTTAATAGTGTCTGAGAAGGCAATAAGGAGACCTTCCTAGAACCAGAAATTCCATCCACATCTGGCAGTAATGAGGATCCCTCTCACACACATACATATTAGTGTCAGTGGGGGGGGCAAAATGAGGAACACAGATATCTATGTTCACTTGGGAGGAATAAGGCAATGCTCCCCACCCTTCTTTCTCTGTTGAGGGAATGATTATATAACATTCTTGAAATGACAGAATTCTAGAAATGGAGAACAGATTAGCATTTGCAAGAGGTCAAAGTGAGGGCAACTAGCAGCAGAAGGAAGTATTTGGGGCTCTAAAAGAGTACATTATGAATCCTTGTGGTGATGAGCCTGTTCCGTAGCCTGAAGGCGTCCCTGTCAATATCCACATTGTGATGTTACTCTACAGTTTTGCAAGATGTTACTATTGGGAGAAGCTAGGAAAATGATATAGGGGATTAGTCTGTATTATTTCTTAAAACTGCATGTGACACCATCATTATCTCAAAAGGAAAAAAAAGTGTGATAAAAATGAAAAAACAAAAGGCAGAGAGGCAAAATTTCAAAGTACATCCAAAAATATCCAAGATTGAGAAGCTGCATTTTAGAGTTTGGGCTGCCAGGTCCAGTTTGTGGCTGGTTGGTGGTCAGGGATATTTCTTCATGCCTAACTATTGCTTTACGGATACCTTGGTCCATGAAACAGAATACGATGAAGAGTATACATGAGTATTAGAATGACTGGAAATTGGGGTACCTGGGTGGCTTAGTTTGTTAAGCATCTGCCTTCAGCTCAGACCATGAGCCCAGGGTCCTGGGATCAAGCCCCATGTCAGGCTCCTTGCTCAGAGGAGAGCCTGCTTCTCCCTTTGCCTCTACCTGCTTGTCCCTCTCCCTCTGCCTGCTGCTCCCCCTCCTGTGTGCTCTGTCAAATAAATACATAAAAATCTTTTTTAAAATGACTGGAATTAGTATTCCTTCTGCATAAATTCATAAATTGACCTTCTTATTCATATATCAGTTTCAATAAAATTGTATAGTTCCTCATGAGGAGCACATAATTCTCTTTCAAGTTATTCTTAGAAAATGTGTATTTTTTTTTACTATTGTGAATGGGATGTAATAAGATTTTTTAAACTTAATGTTCTTGCATAAAAATTTATTGATTTTAAAGTATTTATCTTATTAACTTATAAATCTATTAATTCTAGTGACTTCCAATTTATTTCTTTGTATTTCCTAGGTTAAGAATAATACTTCATACAATGGTAAAACAACTCTTTTTGGTTTAAAATATTAAGTATTGATGGTGAAATAGTAAACTTGCTTTATTAAAATTTATGGTCGTGTTTGCAGTATTTCACATATGAAATGCATTTGATTAATTTTTTCTTATAACTTATTTCATGATCCGTGACATATTTTCATACACCTGCTTCCATATTTTTTTTCCTGCTTCTATATTTTGACAAAATTTATAAATCTCGAGTTTTAATGGAAATTTTCCCAACTACTAACATTATACTACATATAGTAATGATGATTTATTTGCTTTATATATTTGTTAAATGAGTGCTTAAATGGTAAAAATTCAAAACATCCTGGAATGCTATCTTGCATTGCTACATGAATTAAAATACTTCTCCAAGCCATCAATCATCAATACATGCAAATAGCTACACACACACATACACACACACACACACACACACACATACACAAGCGCACACAGGCTATAGTTTTAGGACTAGATTTGGAAAATAATGTCAATATCTAGATAACATGAAAGAGATAAATGTGTTATTAGCTACTTCCTATGTTGAACTCAGCCTTCCAGATGGCTTGCTTTGATTCTAAGCCAGTGCTTCTCAGGGTCAGTAGACTTGTTCACCTTCACTTCTCCAAAAAAGGAATGGAAAATTCTCAGGAAGTTGGGAACCAAGCAGAGTTTCCATATGCTGTGTTCTAGTATCTGAACACACAGTTTGCTTTATTTATTTACTCATTCATTCTTCACTCAAAATGTATTAATGCTGACTCCAAGTCCCTGTGCCACTTAGCAGCGGCTATTAAAAAAGAAAGAGACGTTGAACATAATCCTGCACTAAAGGGATTCATAGAATATTAAAGAAGAAAGACCTACCCCAAATGATCATACAACAGGGCGTTTTAACAGAAAGAAAGTTTTTTAAGAAAACCAAAAAACTCTAAGTTTATTGCTCAGGCAATGACTCTGTGGAAGAAGGGATGAAAGGGAAAGTTTCATGAAAAAAGTGAAATTTGTCATGAATCTTAAAGTACTGGTAAGAAATTACTGGACAGACAAGATGTGGGATATTCTAGGCAAAGAAGACAAAGATGCACAAGCACAGAACCATAAAAGGCCTGGAAGTGTCTGAGAAGCCACAAGCAGTTTGGGGCAGATGGAGCATTCAATGTTTGCAATGATCATAATTAAGAGATAATTTACCACTAATAGAATCACATGGCTTTGCTATTTCCTCTAAAACTTTACAAAGAGATACAGTAATGCTTTTTTAATCTTATGCTAAAACATTAACTCTGTCAATACAGGACACAGTTTTGCAACCTCAGTACTATTGACATTTGGAACCTGTTGATGTATTGTAGGATATTTGGCAGCATCCTGGCCACTAGCCACTAGATGACAGTAGCTCCTTCCAGCTGTGACAACCCATATTGTCTCCAGACATTGCCAAATATCCCTTGGGGGGCAAAATCGCTCCCTACTGAGGACCACACGGGTAGAGTAGAAAATTTAAATTAATCAAGCAGTTGCTATATGCCAAGCATCCTAGCAAGCTTTCTGTACATATTATCTCATTTAATTTTTATAACCATCCAGCTACTTACTATAGACTAGAAAAGTGAGGTCCAACAGAGGTCAAAAAACCTGCCCAGAAAAACAGTCAGTGACAGTCATGAACCAGGATTCATGAGTAGGATTCATGCCACTAATGAATCAATAACTATATGTATATATGTATATGATATATAGATGCTACGATATACATATTTTACCAGTACCTCCATTTAGGATGCTACATGGCACATCATGATTTTGCTGAGTCTGATTTTCTGTAGCTTGTGCTATCATTTTCAAATTGCTAACACTGGCTATCATCCAAACTTGGCTAGTCATCTAACATTTTAGTAAGCACCAACCCCACGCAGACCCCGCAGAACCAAACATTTGGGATGTTAAGCTACAACTTAGAAGCAACAGTTTACTTTCAACATAACCTAGGAAGATTAGTAAAATATTTCTAGATCATTTCTTTGATGGATAATGACTGTGCAATGAGTGCTATGGATGGACTGTAGGCAGTGTAATGGCTAAGAGGCAGCGCAAATTCTGGGATCTGAGAGATCTGAATTTGCATGCTAGCTTCTTTCCAGTTGAATGACATTAGAGAAATTTCTTAAATTCTTTAACACTGTTTCTTCGTCTGCAAATGAGGAACCTAATTAGGCAAAAATTTTGCAAGAGGTTTGTGGTTCTGGCATGAATCATTTTAGAGAAATTACTTTCAGAATCTCAACCCTGATAGGTACCCTCACCTAAGTTGATGTATCAGAGAAAGCGCCTAGCACACCTTTGCGCAACTGCCCTTTATTCATTTTTCAAACGAAATGTGTATTTTTCATCTCTTCTAAGTCTTACTAGGGCGCATCATCCCAAGGCAACAAACCTCCAGCACAATTCAAATCTTGATACCTGGAGACCTTCTTTCATTAAGGTACCACAAGCAAGTCCTCGAAGAAATGTTCCTTGTTTTACACATATTTCAGTTAAATATCATTCAGTATTTCCTGACATTGGAAATGGGAATATTTAGGCTCATTTCTTGGAGATTCTGAATTCAGAAACATGTTAAGCTGGGGAAGTAAGAGTAAAGGCATTGTTCACTTACCACCTTTCTTTTTCAACTTCCTGAATAGTGTCAAAGAATATGTCACTTTTTCAGAAGAGTCTGATGAGGGCAAAGCTAGGGAGACAATGTCCACGGGAGATACTGAAGGTGGCAGTAACTTACTCCATCCAGCTGAGACATTCAGAGCAGGGTCTCTGCCTTATTTAACAATTGTGGAAATCTAAGGTAATATGCTGGCCACCAAAATGTGCATTAGCTTATTTAGCCTTTTTCTCTCAGAACATAAGTCTGATTGAGAGGATAGGTTTGACTGCGTGAAATATTTTCATAAAAGGTTACATATAGATATTTGTCCATAAATTTTTTTTTAAAGATTTTATTTATTTATTCATGATAGTCACACAGAGAGAGACAGAGAGGCAGAGACACAGGCAGAGGGAGAAGCAGGCTCCATGCAGGGAGCCCGATGTGGGATTCCATCCCGGGTCTCCAGGATCGCGCCCCGGGCCAAAGGCAGGCGCCAAACCGCTGTGCCACCCAGGGATCCCTGTCCATAAATTAAATCAGCTAAATATTGGCTCCAAGATTATGGTAAGAATATATTAATGCCCATTCTGGGGCACCTGCGTGGCTTAGTCAGTTAACATCTACCTTTGGCTCAGCTCATGGTTCCAGCGTCCTGGGATCGAGCCCCATGTCAGGTTCCCTGCTCAGCAGGGAGTCTGCTTCTCCCATTGCCCCTCCCCTTGCTTGTGCTTGCTCTCTCTCAAATAAATAAAAATAAGTAAATAAAATTAACGCACATTTTAAGTAAAATAGTTTTATCAGAAATGACTGGATTGCTAAAGGTTTTTAAAAATTTGTATTGTTTTGATTTTCCCAGACGTGATCAGATTTAAAAAAGCACTTCCATGTGAGATAGTAACAGGTAGTCCTTTCACGGGTCCTAGTAAAGTCTCTTTGGAGCACTTCCAGAAACTAGTGAAATAAATGAATGATTATAACAATTTTAATGATTGGGTAACAACTCCTTTTGCAAGTCAAAAGTATTCCAATTCTTCAGTTTCGATAAAATTGGAAGAGGACCTAAGGGAACAGTCAGCTAATAGATCATCTGCAATTTTTTTTTGATGATAGATAACTCATGTTATTTTTGGCACATAACTCAGGAGGAACTCAAAGAACTGAATGATGTCAATATAACACAACTCCTTCAAGCTCAATCCACATATTTGTATGAAGAAGTGTTTTCAGCACTAAAACCTACAAAAATGAAAAACAGAAACGAAATTGATACTGTATGCTGCTATCTTATTCTAATGATACAAGTCCACAGACACATGAAGTAATCAATGATCCATCTCATGAAGACATGAATCTCTCGTAGCATCTTATTTCTACAGGTAATAAGTATCAAAATAGCTTTGACAAATTACATACAAATAACAATAATAAGGATCTAACAGTACTTTTGGTCACATAAAATTTAAAAGTGAATTTCAATGTATATCCACAATTTTTGTGGCAGAGTAGAATTCTGTGATCAATAAAAGGCTAAAATATAAAAATACATTGCATTTGAATTATGTGGCTCAAGTAGCATGGAAGAGATCTAAGAAAACAAGAAACTATGCAAAGTTTCTGCATTGAAAAAAGCTGCTTCACAAACAGCTACCACTAGAAGGAATCAAATTTGTTATATATTTCAATGGGTACATTTAAAAGTGATATAATAGTTTTACTTTAAAAGCCAATAGAGTGTTATGGCAATACCATCTTTTAAAATCCCGCTGAAAAACTTCCTGTGGCTACTTAAAAATCAATAAGGAGAACATGGGTTTTCCATTTTTTTAGGGGTTACATGAGCAAATATTTAAAGATTGCTAATTGGCAGATGTTAAACGTTTTCCTTTGTGTCCTCTTCATTGTTAATGGAGTTACCTCTAAGGGGGCTAAGGAATAGAAGGAAAAAAGTAAGATTTTTATAATGTTAAGAATTGGTTATAATCCTTATTTTGATAATTTTAGAATTCTGGATACATTTTTATGAGTATTTTAAAAAACACAACATACTAGGACGTCTGGGTGGCTCAGCGGTTGAGCATCTGCCTTTGGCTCAGGGCGTGATCCTGGAGGCACGGGATCAAGTACCACATCAGGCTTCCTGCATGAAGCCTGCTTCTCCCTCTGCCTGTATCTCTGCCTCTCTCTCTGTATCTCTCATGAATAAATAAATAAAATCTTAAAAAAAAAAACACACACATCATACTGACTTTGGGAGGTCCCTGTTCAAGATGGCAATTTAGGAGGATCTTGGGCTCACCTCGTCCCAAGGACACCTTGACTCTACAGCTACCGATGGAAAAACTTCTGAAAAAAATCTAAAAACTGAGCAACGCCTACATATCAGACAAATAAGAGCAGGCCCACATCGAGGAGCATAGGAGAGGTTAGGACACAGTCTCGCTTTAAACCACATCCCTGCCTGGGGTGACCCACCACTGTGAGGAAACTTGAAGCCCAGGGTTTCTCCCTGAGGGTTGAAGGGTTTGAAGCCCACATCAGGCACCTGGACTTTTAAGCCTTGTAGCTGGGAGCACCTGGGTGGCTCAGTGGTTGAGCATCTGCCTTTGGCCCAGGTCGTGATCCCCAGATCAAGTCCCGTGTTGGGTTCCCCACAGGGAGCCTGCTTCTCCCTCTGCCTGTGTCTCTGCCTCTCTCTGTGTCTTTCATGAATAAATAAAATCTTTAAAAAAAAAAAAAAAACAAAATGAGACCTGTACCTGATTTATGAGGCCCAGAAACATCTAGTTTAGAAAACCAACCAGGCTCAAGGCTTGGGTCCCTGTTACCTGACAGAGCTGAAGCTCTACTAGGCTGTAAGCAACAGAGAAGCAGCTCTCACAGGGCTCCTGCCACTCACCTGCCCCACCCAGCCACAAGCAGACAATCCAGAGGCACCCATACTTCCTGTGATGAGGCTCATTTGCTAACCTTCAAGGGTCAGCCTGGGGGGCAGGCATGTCAAGCAGCGCACAGCTAGATGCCTGCTGGCCGGCAGGCGCCATCTTCACGCTTGCTCTAGCCAGTGGGCACCATTTTGTTTATTTGTTTTAAATGCTAGGCTTTTTTCCTCCCCCTTTTTCCCAGCAGGCACCATCTGTACTCAGTCTCTCTGCCACACTCTACAGTGACAGTATCTCCCATCTGGTGCTCTGGCTTTGCAGCTGCCATCCAAAGGCTGCTTCTTGATCCCCTGGCTCTGGGGGCCTGGGGCTTGTGCTCTTGGGTGCCAGAGATGGTATCAATGGGAGAGAGAGTTTTGGGTAGGCTACCACCCCCAAGGTATTGTACAGACTGCAGACTGAAACACATCCCCTGTCCTTCTTTCAAAGAGGCCTGCTACTTGTCCTGGAGCTTGGCTTGCGGGCACAGGTCTCAGGTTTGGCGCACAGAAGCCTACCACTCTGAGGGAACCAAGGCAGGTGGACACAATCTTGGCGCTCTCCCTCCGTCTCTGACAGCTCACCAATATCTCCCCGAAAGGAGCTTATACACTCCACTGGAGCCTCAATTTTTTATGACTGCCACCCAAGGGACACCTCTAGACCCCCTCTCTGTGGCTAGAGGGCTTATGCAAGCATTCCCACAAGACTATATATATTTGCATACTTTAAAAGCTGCTGCCTGATGGTCTGGCTTCTAATCAACCTGTAATCAGATGTCAACTGAGCTCCTCCCCTTTGGGACACTGTCCTGTCTTGGCTCACCCTCAACAACTAGGAGCCACTAACAATAAAAATGGCTGCTTGGACAATCACAAAATTTTGAGAGAACCAGAATTAAGGTTCATCTCTACATGAGGTCATTTCTTCAAGACTGGGAGAGGTGGCTGTTTTATCTAATACACAGAAACTAACACAGAGAATCAAGCAAAATGGAGAAATAGAGGAATAGATTTCAAACAAAAGAACAATATAAGACCTCAGGGGGAAAAAGAAACCTTAATACCTTAAAGAAATGGAGATAACCAATTTACCTGATAAAGTTCAAAGTAATGGGTCATAAAGATGCTCACTAAGCCCACAAGAAGAATGGATGAGCATGGTGAGAACTTCAATGGAAAGAGAGAAAATATAAAAAAGTACCAAAGAGAGGGGTGCCTGGGTGGCTCAGTTGGTTAAAAGAGTGACTCGATTTTGGCTCAGATCATGAGATAGAGCCCCAAGTTGGGCCCAGCATGGAGCCTAATTAGGATTCTCTCTCTCCTATCCCTCCCCCAGCCACACAGGCATGATTGTGTTCTCTATCTCTCTAAAAGAAGAGGAGGAGGAGGAGGAGGAGGAGGAGGAGGAGGAGGAGGAGGAGGAGGAGGAGGAGGAGGAGGAGAAGGAGAAGGAGAAGGAGAAGAAGAAGAAGAAGAAGAAGAAGAAGAAGAAGAAGAAGAAGAAGAAGAAGAAGAAGAAAAAAGAAGGAGAGAAAAGTACCAAACAGAAGTCACAGAGATGAAGAATACAATAACCAAGCTGAAAATAAAATTAATGACTTTGGAGTTTGGTGATGTGTCACACCTGTGATTATATGCATCCAATTCTCTACATTTCCCTGTTACAAAATCATGATAGACTGGAAAATGCACCATCAGGACCAAATACCTACCTTATTCAGTAGAAAACTGAACAAACTAGCCTATTCCAGTTACCCATGCTCCTTTTTAAGGTAATGGTAACCAGTGTTAAAACGATAGCAATATTCCCTCACAAAAAGCAAATATGTTGTACAAATTCCTTATACCTTACAAATCCATTATTAGGCACCACTGGGGATGTTTTTGGGGAAAAAAAGTCAGCTAAGCTCTGCTCAGAGAACAAGATTTCCAAATGTTTTGGTTTCCATTCAAGAATTTCTAGAGCTCTCTGTCCTCTCTCTTTCCAAAGAAATGACATAATATTTATACAGGAAAATGTCTGTGTGCAGCAGGAGGATGGGGATTTATGTTCATAATTTACATGTATAAGATACTTCCACACAAATAATTTAGTGTTTCTATTTCTACACTGTACCCTCCTTTTATGAAAAATAATATAGCTGGGGCTTTTGCTCATTGTCTAGCCCTCAGCCTTGGCCCTCATCCAGCTATAATTTTCAATCTGCAAATCATTCCAATTTCACTGAAATGGAGTCGATATCTGCAAAGGAGCAGTGTCCTCAAGATGCCTGTTGTCTTCATACTCTGCATCTCTCAAATCCCTCCAGGGGAAAGCTTAGAACATCTGCCATTGCTTGGATTTATAAGAGTTCACTGACTATTCACAACTGATTTGATGATCTAGCCATTAAAAATGACTCATCCAGGATATCAAACATACACTGAATTTGATTTATTGTTGTCAAAGATTAACCAAATGTAAATATTTAATATTAAAAAAATACATTCTTAAATTTTTCTTACCATATGCCTTCTAGCCTAGAGATCCTTTGGTGCTTCAGGCAGACATGGAATTTATGCAATTGTCTGAGATTTCAATATTCAGTTCTCACCCATTTAAGATTCTGATATTAAACTTGACCTCTGACCTACATCCTCTTTCCTGAGCACTTATTAAATGCCTCTGAAAGTAGGCAGTGGGCATACACAATTAATGTGTCAGTGGCTGTTAACGATGAAGGACATCATTATGAAGAAGGACAAAGAAAATAGCTGGGTGTGGTGGGGAAGGGAACCAGAAGAAGCATGAAAAAAGTTCTGAGGAATGAAATAACATGATATTTGGTGGAAACTATAACTAGCTTCAGCTTTTATCTCAAAGGGTAAAGACAGGCCAAATCAGGCAAAGCCTTTATGCCATGCTAAGATGCTTGAAGTTCATTCTATGAATGAGTAATAACTAAAAAACACTAAGCAGATCTGCATTTTCTATAACTCATTTTCTTCTTTTCCTTCCTAGTATTCAGTTAAAACATTATGAAGCTGCTATTTTGTGGGTAACAAATGATCAAATACCAATGACCTCGTAAGGGTCAAACTATGAGATTAAGTAACAAAACTTGAAATTGTATTTTTAATTGTGTGTTCATTTGTTAAATATCTGTCTCTATAGCTGGACTGTAGCCTCTGGAGCCAGACAACTTAGGTTTACTTCCCAGCTCTATTAGTTATATGACTCAGGACAAATTACTCAACCTCTCAGACTTGAAGTTTTCTTGTCTCTAAAATGAAACAATACTCTAAGAGTTATTATAAACATTAAGTTAGTTAACATATATGAATGCTTGGGGAAGGGCCTGGAATATCATAAGTGCCCTTTAAATATTAATTATTATCAGTTATTATTGCTGTCATCCTCATCACTGTCTAAATGCCACAGATGCAGGATGAAGAAAAGAATCCTAGAGCTAGAAATGGAAGCAACACCTTTTCATTAGACTCTACAGTTCTGTAGTACAGTTCCCTTGGCTGAAGTTCAATTACTAATCCTAAAGGAATACCGTCTCAAACCTTTAAATGTGGATGTGCAGTGTTAAAATTCCACACCTGAGGGACACCTGGGTGGTTTAGTCAGTTGGGCATCTCCCTTCAGTTCAGGTCATGATCTCAGGGTCCTGGGATCAAGCCTAGGGTCAAGCTCCCTGCTCAGCATGGAGTCTGCTTCTCTCTTTCACTCTGTGCCTCCTCCCCATTGGTGCTCACTCTCTTTCTCTCTCTCTCAAATAAATAAATGAAATCCTCAAAAAAATTCCATACGTGAATTCTGAATTATACAAAATATTTACAGTAAATGAAGTTGACTTATGTAGTTCTTTAAAAAAAAAGAAACAAAATATCATAGGCCTTTTATAAAGCACTGATTTACAACAACAAAAAAAGGATTGATTTGCAAGTGTTCCTGGCCTTTCTCCATTTGTGGTTCCCCAGAGAGTGATGCAGACTCTAGAGGAGAGAAGGATAAGGAGTTTGAATTAGGGCTTGGAAGGCACATGTGTGCTTGAGTATGAATATAGGGAGGGTGTAGGGGAGGAATTTGAAGAGATAAGTACAGAAGAGTTATGGTTTCTAAGGGAAAGGATGATGAGAAAAGCAAGGCTTTAAGAATTGCTGTGGTCTACATAACCCTGTTTTGGAGTTAGAGTCAAGAAAAGGACTTGCACTATTTTGAAATTTATTTAGTTGCTGAACTAGATTTCTTTTATTGCAATGCCTCTCTGAGATTTGTCTATCTGGGGGATGAATCTGTGTTTCAAATTACAACTGTGTTTCAAATTCTCTTTCCCTAGCAAACTTTTTAGTATTAGTTGAACTTCTATCAGATATGGTTTCTATAGTCAGTGCCATAAACAAATGAATGAGACATACACGAACAAAGCATCATTCTACCTCGGATTATCTATTTATTTTATGGTCCTCCCTTCTGTAAAACCTATTAGCACATGCTCTCTAAGACCACCAGCTAAAAGCCTGTGATTGTTTTAAAATGAACTCAAAGAACTTTTGAGCCAAAGGAAATAAAAAACCAGTTCAAGCCTATTAGGAAATGTCTCATAAAATTGAACTCTTCGGTCAATTTCTTGCTAATATCTTCTAATGAATGTCTTCAAGCTCATGTTCAAGTTAAGATGTTCAGGATATAGGATGGATCCACAATGATTAAAATTGTTTTGTGCATCAAGGTCTTGTCCATGAAGCAGCTGCTTACTGTGACTGTGGTGCCCAGGCCATTTCAAGCAACAACACTGCCTTGCGTGGGGTTTAAGAGAGTCATTGTTTGAGAACCCAGGCAGTCCAGGTTGCTAATCACCAGAACAAAGAGGGAAAATGAGAAGAGCACAGTCATACCACAGTCATGGGCTTTCTTTGAAGTCTCTCAGCACCAGTGGAGACAATTGAAAGTGAAGGAGGGACCACACAAAGTTGGGAAACCTTGAGTCAGCTTCAGATCTGCCACTTACATCCCCTATGATCATGGGATGGAGTTTCCTCATCTCCCAACTGAGCAGTGAGCCAAGCCCTTACAATTAGCTCTAGCATTCTTTTCTATGAAATGAATTAACAACTATAATTTACCTCAGCCTATTTTTCCCTAATCAAACAAGCTCTGCTTTCTTCAACATCCTATGGCATATTATCCTGTTGCCCTCTCTCAGTATTCTTGATTTTCTTTTTTTTTTAATAATAAATTTATTTTTTATTGGTGTTCAATTTGCCAACATACAGAATAATGAATATATTATTATTATTATTATTAATGAAGATATTATTACCCAGTGCTCATCCCGTCAAGTGATTTTCATTGGATACTCATCAGGTAAAAACTGCATTCCAGGGGTGGCTGGGTGGCTCAGTTAAGTGTCTGACTCTTAATTTCAGCCCAGGCCATGATCTCAGGGTCGAGGGATTGAGCCCTGCATCAAGCTCTGCGCTGAGCATGGAATCTGCTTGGGATTCTTCTTCTCCCTGTCTCTCTGCCCCATCCCGGACTTGTGCAAATTCTCTCAAAATAAAACAAAACAAACAACTGCATTCCACCTTTGGTAGGTGCAAGGCTTCTTGATGGTATTCACCTGCATGCATAGGTCTTCCTTATCTTCCCATAGCAAAGTTTTACAAAATACACGGTGTCATTTATCTTCAAGTATCTCATACATGAGGTAACTACTTTAATATTCATTACCTTTCTCATAATAATATTTATATTATCTCACAATGATTAATAATAAAAGTACCACTGATTAAGAATTGATGTACCCGATACTACCAAAGCAATCTAAGTATATTCTCTCGACCTAAATATGTATATGTACATATATATATATATACATACACAGACAGACATATACCATTATTAAGCCCATACAGAAGAAACTGAGAATCAGAAAACATTGTCTAAAATCACATAGCTTCTAATTTGCAGGGGTTGAATTTGAGCCAGATCCTCCCATGTTTTTAAATACTCTGAGCGCAGTTCAGTGTCGATGGTCTCTAAAAAGCAATGTATATAAGAAGTTATTTTCAAAAATGCAAAATAAGGAGTGTAAGATCTTGGAAATAAGAGAACTTAGAGAAAAGTGTCCCGGGTCCCTTTTGGGGTCCTGCTGATGTCTGGCTATGCCATCTTGCACAAAATATTCATCTTTCCGAAGACCTCAATTTCCTCTTGTAGAATAAGGGAGACAATCTCTAAGGTTCCTTCTGGCTCTACGGAGGAATGATTTGTTTCTGAAAGGCATTGTTTCTACAATGAGGAAAAATACTCAGAATTTCAACTATTCAAAGCAAAGGTAACATCCTCTCTTGAGGCAAGAAAACAGCTATCGTCAAGGCATCTTCAGACCTTAGTTACAGGGACGATCTTAGTAGATCTTTCCCTGCAATTCCTTCCTTCCAGCACGGATCTTTTTACTTAATAGCACATATCACAGGCTGTGATTACAGACTGATTTGTGTGGTAGACTGTAAGTTCCCAGCAGGTGAGAGGACCATGTCAGTCTGCTCACCATTGAATCCCTGCCTGGTACCCAGCACAGGGCTTGGCATGAAAAACCAGCTCAGTAACATTTGTCGACTAGATCGATTTTAAGAGGGGCTCCTGGTTTCCAGGTTTTCCGTACTGGATGATTTAGAGCTAATATTTCTTTTCGCCTTTCCTAAAGAGGTCTGGTGATGAGTCTTTCCTGCCACAGGGAAGATGTAATTAATTAATTTTCTCTTAGTTCCCAGCGTGTAAGAGAAGCTAGTGACAGGTGCTGCCTCCCACAAATCTACAAATCACAGCAAACACATTGGGGTTCCAATATTCCTTTTCCTAACCCCTTCCCAACAAATACTAAAGATGACAATAGGCACATTTGTATCGATGCAGTCATTTAAATCTCACTTGAAAGAAAGTAGTAAGCTGAGGCTTCCTAATTTAGAAGGGATGGGTAAATTAATCCTTTTGTGCTTGGTGTTCTTGGCAAGAACCAGCTGCAGAAGTACTCCTGTCCCCTCTATGGGCTCTACAGACAGGCCCACACAACCTCACTCATATTTCAGCCTGGAATGTGCAAGGAAGAGCAGCCACAGCCACTTGGGGAACCAGGGGTGGTGGGTTTGTGAACTGCCTCCTGTCTCATCCTGTCACTTACCCCTTGGGATGTGAGATTATAGGGCCATGGGGCTGTGGGGGCTGTAGCCCAGCATGGCTGAGGCTGTTGGGCAGCCACACAGCAGTGGCTTCTTGGCAAGGGACAGTTCAGTCTCTGACCACACGGAAAGCAGACATGCTGACTACAGCACAGAGCAAAGAAAATGAGAGCTCTGCCTGTGTCTGGTGGGCTAGGATGAGAGGAGAGGAAAGGAGGGGGCGTTGGGGCGCGTGCCAAGCTGGGCTGTTGATGAAAGTGTGGGAAGATTCCAGGGGAGGCATGTTGCCAACTCGGAGGCAGTTGGGCTGATTTCTTTCCCCTTTCTTCTGCTTCAATGAGAATTCCTGCTGGGTGGGGTAGGAGCAGAGCCAAGAAAGGAGTGATTTGCTGGGTGAGCATGGACGCGCGGACCTCGGAAGTATGTGTCTGCCCACTGGGACCAGGGCCAGGGGAGGAAGGAGAAGTTAAATGAGGGGAACTGAGGGGCAACGGGAATAAAGGAGAATAAAAGAAGGACACAAAAGCAAATGTCCTATGAGAAAGAGAAAACAGGAAAGCGAGACAGCAGATCATGTAGACAGGGGAGAGACACAGTTCTGTGCCATAGAGCAAGCCTACCTCCCTCCTAAATGTCAGAATGAAATAATGCTCAAATGAAACAGGCAGCGAAAGACCACAGGGTACAGTAGAAAGTAAACCTACTGCTCCTAAGTTTTCCTGGTGGCTGTTCATTGCCATGAGAATACATGCTTCCCAAAGAGCAAATGCTGCCTTTTAGGCAAAACAGAAGAAGCAAAATGTTAACATGGAAAGCCACATACTACTTCTAAAGATTAGTAGAATATCATTTACAAGTATTTCCTTACAGAAAAAAAAAAAAAGGACACCAGGGTCCTTAAATTGCTCTTCTTGGCCTTTCTGATAAAATATTACAAACATCAAGATCCTCTTGCAAGAAAATCTAGAGCAGGTTAAAATGACAAATGTCGATGAAGTGAGTTCTGCTGTGAAGTGATGCCACTTTTAGAGCTTTCTGAGGTCCCTTTGTGGAGATCTGTGAAGAGCTGTAAGATCATCAAGTGAATGTGGCATTTTTTGTGACAATCCCACAAGTTACATGCAGCCCCAGCACCAGAATCCCACCAGCTTCAATGTCCTACAGAGACAAAGGTATATTTTGGCTTAAGTGTCTATAGGACAGATTCGGTTATTGGTTGATGATAAATAGAAGACCCAGGGCATCTGGGTGGCTCAGTCAGTTAAGCGTCTGCCTTCGGCTCAGGTCATGATCCCAGGGTCTTGGGATCGAGCCCTACGCTGGGCTCTCTGCTCAGTGAGGAGTCCACTTCTCCCTCTCCCTCTCCCTCTGCCACTCCTCCTGCTTGTGCACTCTCTCTCTCTCTCTCTTTCTCTCAAACAAATAAATAAAATCTTACAAAAAACAAATAGAAGACCCCAAATCTTCCTCTTCCCAGGTTTCAAGAGGCCTTGCAAACTTCCTTTCTCCCTCTTAGACTTCAGCCACCACCATGTGAACAAGCCCAGGCTAGCTTGATAGAATCTGAGAGGCCACATAAAGGCCAACCTAATGGTGCTAGCCCATCATTATTGACCAGACTCCAGTCAGCTGATCCCCAAAGAGGTTAAAACCCCCCTCAACCTAGCTAAGATCAGCGAGGCAGCCCCCCCAACTCATAGCCAATGACAAATATGAGTCAGCACAGCTGAGACAAAAGGAGCTGCTCAGCTGACCCACAGATTCATGAGCAATAATCAATAAATGTTTTAAGCCATGGAGCTTGGGGATCTCTCTTATACAAGAGATAACTGATCCAATTACTCACAAACCGGAGACTCACCTGTGCATTCGTACTGCAGACCTTTCCCATAATAGCCCTTCTCACAGACGCACTCAAACTGACCCGTGTGTGTCCCACATTTGCAGCTTGCCATGCGGTCACAGCATTCCTTGCCAGCTTCACACAGATAGGAGCAATGGGACATATCCTCTTGAATAAAACTCCCAGAGGGCAGATCTATCAGTGACATATGACAGAGGGTAATAAAAAACAGATTAGCAGCTCGATGTCACATTCTCTAGTTACTAAAATTTAGGTACAAGTTGCAGAAAACATCTTTTCATATCCGTCCAATTCCCAACTGCACCCCACTCCCGCCCAAATATGAATGTGTGTTATTTGCACCACACAGGCTGGGGATTTGTTTCGGCCAGTTAAGCTATTTCAGTCTGGGACCTCATCATAAGCTTTCGAGGCCATGCAGGGTCAGGCAGAAATTAAGCGCTTCAGCAAGGAATCTCCAGATGCGGCAGGAAGTAACATAGTCGGTGCCACAGGTCACTCCCCTGGTTTCCACGCCAGCAGTGTTCCACTGCTTCAGTATGAGGTCGGGCAGCAGTAACTAGATTTCCAAAACTCTTTTTCCAAAAGATAAATAAAATTACAATCTTGACTGCCGCACGAGAGTTTTGATTATGGGCTGCTGGCTTTAGATACCATCATTTCTATACTTATTGGATAAAGACTTAGCAACCCCACACAGGTGTAATCATAGAATCAGAATATGGCTTATTTCTCAGTTGTGAGTAACTTATCACGTTTTACGTGAATGGAGATCATGCTGATTACTTGAGCCATGTTCTGAAGTGAGGCATGCTGAGAATTCAATAACTCAGGCAGAGTTGTCGAGAAAGTGACTTCACAGGGTCACTGGCTGATCCAGAATGAATGGCCTAGAATCAGGCAAATAATAGGTTCCATTCACTCTGTTGAAGAAGTTCAAAAGTCTTAGCCCAAATCCCTGGGCTGGTGCTCGGACCAGATATAGTGATGGGCCCCTCCTAGGAACTCAGATGCGGGAGTTCCAACAAGACACATGCACTGCAATTGAATATCTGGCAAGAAGATTGGTGATGGCTTCATTTAGGGAACATCTGTGTCTATTCATTAAGACTCTGAACAATACAGAGGGGCAAAGTAAAAAAGAAGACGCCAGCCCCAAGGGAAAGAGACCGGTACAATCAGGTACCCTATTAAAGCTCCATCTAACAGACTGTGGTGTGGGTAAAATGTCTGCAACATGAACACTTAGTTCTAAGGCACTGGGCCATGAGACGATTTGGCAATAGAGCAGCTTAGGAGGCAGAAAGATCTAGCTACCAAGACTGGTACACTGGCATTCAGGTATGGGAGAGGTTAAGTATATGTTTACACGAGGGGGAAAACTATTATTCTGTAACCCATGTTGATTGAGGATGGCCAGAAGCAGGCTGACCTGCTTCTTCTGAACATGGATGGTCTCGAGACCAAAAGTGGATCCATCCAAGTTGAAAGTAGCTTCACAGAACTTAAGGGCAGGGAAAATGAGACTCATTTCCTTTGATTTGATCATGTCTTTGCAGTAGGAACAGGATCTTTCCTTACCAAACCTGGAAACTCAATCGGAGAATTATGCATTCTAGATACTTGCTTATTGTAAAAGTGATGCCTTCCAAAACTCTGTTGCAATATTGTAACCAAAAGAACATTCTGTCCCACCGAGCTTCTGGGTCAACTTGGCCTTAGAGTTCTAGAAGAGCCCACTCCTAAGAGCAGAGGAATGGTATGACTGGAAATTAGTCCTCTACAACACAGCAGGTAACACCCATGATTTCAGAATCCATTTAGTCACAGCCACCCAGCCTTCCCACTCAACCTATCACTTTTCCCTGAGAAAAGGAGAAACAAAGGAAGCCCCAGAGTTACTGAACTGCTGCCATGTAATAACACTATACTTGGTAATACTTAAATATTTTATTTAATCCTCTTGACAAAACCATATGGTACACATTCTAATACTTCCATTTTAAAAGTAGAGGGGGACTCCTTGGTGGCTCAGTGGTTGGGAATCTGCCTTTGGCTCAGGTCATGGTCCTGGGGTCCTGGGATTGAGTCTCTGCATCAGGCTCCCCGCAATGAGCCTGCTTCTCCCTCTGCCTATGTCTCTGCCTCTCCCTGCGTGTCTCTTGTGATAAATACACTCTTTAAAAATAATAAAATAAAAAACAAAAGTAGAAGAAGTAAGGCTTGTAGATATTAGATAAATTGCCGAAGGTAATAATAATAGTGGACAGTTAATGAGGGCTTCGGTTAATATGCGCTCGGTAATTTTTCTCATCATTTTATATGTATTAACCTATTTAATCCTTGTGACAATCCTATAGAACAGGTACTCTTCTCATTCCCTATTCTATTTACAAGAAATCTAAGGGGTAAAAAGTTAAATAACTTGCCAAAAGCCACTCAGCCAGTAGGTGACTAAGATTTTTTGCTGTGTCCATAGTTACTCTGAGATCCTACTCTTTTTTTTTTTTTTTTTTTTTTTTGAGATCCTACTCTTCAATGCTTCTCTTGGAACTATGATAGGGCTGACCTGCTTCTTCTGAACATCACTAATTGCTTGAAACTTCATGTGGCCATGATTTGCCCATCAAACTGAGTCTTTCACATGGATACCTGCAGGGATCAACTTGCTGTTTGGCTTTGGTCTGGGGCTGGATCTCCTGTCGTTTCCTCCCAATCCATACTTCCCCTCGTGGCTTACAAAGACACATGCCCATACCATGCCTGGAAGTTTGTCTAACCTAAATCATACAACTAAATATCCTTACAAATGGAGTATGAAGAACCCTACTAAATGGGTTTACTGACTTCATTCCTTTTTGTGGTAATGCTCTTCAACTTGTACATAATCTTACGTGTCTTAGAACTGTCAGGTCAAGAAGTATGCGTTAAGTGTTTATTGTCCTTACATCTTCATGTCTATTTCTGGAAACATTCTGGTGAGATTCACGATACATGTCTCTGAATGTTTACTCCCCCTCTCCAGATAACTGTAAATAGATCTAAGTCACGGCTTCCCGCTCTGTGTGTGGCCTTAAAACACACCTAAATTCATTCCATTGATTCTAACAGTTCCAGGTGGGAGCAGACGGGTAGTCTAGTAAAAATCCATCCCAGCTGTTGAAAAACAAAATAAAGCAAAGCAAATACTCTTGTTGCATGTCAGACTGTCACCTCTATTTAGGAAGCTCAACACAGCTCCTGCTACACTGAGGATACATGGGCATCCTGCTCAGTGAAGACTTTCATAGGGTTTGGTATTAGCCTCTAAGGGGTTTTCAGCCCTAAGAAAGAAGGAACTCCCATTTAAATGCATCACGTCAGGCCACTGGGTCTCCCTTACCTTCATGCAATGCACGGCGAGCTAAAGCCTCAAATTCTTCAAAACTGTGGAGAAGGTAGCAGTGCTCTTCCTTTGGGGTGGAAGCCATGTCATTTAGTTCTCGAATGTTCCCTTGCCATATGCCAAACGTGAAGATCTCTACTCCAAAGTCTCGCAGGGATGCTGCGACTGGCCTGGGGTCTCCCCCATTGGAATATCCATCAGTAATGAGGAATATAACTTTTGTTGAGTTTTCTCTAGAGTGACGAAGAATTTGCTGTAATGAAATAAAGTTAGCATGAGTTGGTATTGTGTTGGCCTATGTGCTTCCCTTCTTACATAAAACAGCATTTGTGAAGATCGTTAGCATGTCACAAGAGGGAGAACAAACACGGATCATTGAGAGTAAAACAGAAATAGGCACAGGCTAGCACCTGCAATAGTCTTCTCACAGACCCACAAAAAAACCTAAAAGCGCTTACAATGGGTCATTATCATCAGTGGCAGCATGCTCATCACTGCCATGAACCTTGGTAATGAAGAGCAGCACATGTTTATGGAATGAGCTCTTACTCATATTATCACTTATTGTTAAAACTACTTTTTACAAATTTTCAGGCTCTCAACACACAAGCCAAATCTGAGTCCTATGTGTCTATTTCCAAGTATATCCAGCTAGCTGCCCATCCACCTAGTTAGCTGAACCATTCCATGATCATATATCAAAAGCCTACTTAGAAGAAAATGTAACAGAAAATGTCTTTTCCAGAGTTAATAATGGCCAACCTACTTTCCATATTTGTTTTTCCACTGCTCCTCCACAACTGTAGAATTCATTCAACCCTTCATCTTTCCTGGACCACCCAGCATTAGCACAAAATCAGCTGGTTTTGGTGCTGTCCTATCTTTATGAGAAAATACTGATTTATTCAATCTGACACTTGGGCTTTATTTTATTTTAGGACAAGTGAGTTGTCCTTTATAATGTTATATGTTATCCCTCCTCTATAGATAGAAGGGAAAAAGTGAAACCTTTTTTTTTTTTTCTTTAAAGGCATCTATTTATTGCCATTGATGCTCCGTACATCAAACTGTGAAAGCACAAGGAATCCAGCGGTGAATCTGACATTGTAATTAAATTGGCTGTTTTGCTTTTCATCAGAACTGGATAGGAAAGATAAAGAAGTGCCAGGGTATGTTTTCTGGCAAGTTCTTAGAAAGAATTCAATGTCTATTAGGCAATAATTCATGTACATTCAGTAGGTAGGAAGAACGACAATCATATCCTATGTTTTGCTAAAATTAAAAGGAGATGATAGGATTTAAAAAAAATAACAGCCTCAATTCACTTTAAGGGGCAGACTCAGCGACAAGCTCCAGATTCTCTCAGATTGTAAGATCCATGTCTCCATTAATATATGATTCATAGCTATTTATTCTAATTTAACGACTCCTACCAAATGTTACTGCTGTTTGTGAGCTAAAGATAAAGCCATTAAACATGAATTTAAAGACAATTCAATCAAACTAAAAATGACTTTGGAAAACATCTGGAAAACCAGCAATTTGCAAAGAAGTATTCAAACACTTCACCTCCTTCTCTCAAAAGCCTACTACAGCTAAGGACCAAAGAGAATCCGAAACTAGCTTGAAGAAGCTCCTTCTGGCCAAATAAAGGGCAATCTGAGTATCAATAAAAATAATAATTGAAGTGAATTTAAACGCATCATACATATTTACATTTTATCACAAACATTTACATTTAAATGTGTATAAACATTTATAGTTTCAGTTAGATCACACTGCAGGTGAAAAGCCCTATTGGGATGCCTGGTTGGCTCAGAGGTTTAGCATCTGCCTTTGGCTAAGTTCCTGATCCTGGGGTCCCGGGATCAAGTCCCTCATCAGGCTCCCTGCATGGAGCCTGCTTCTCCCTCTGCCTGTGTCTTTACCTCTCTCTCTGTGTCTCTCATGAATAAATAAATGAAATCTTTAAAAAAAAGAAAAGAAAAACCCTATCAATAAAAACAATAATTGGAATGGCCTGAGATATACACACACCCACACACTTTTTTCATTCAGGACAACCTCTGAGGGGAAATCCAATGATCTGTAATGGGTGGCCTGAAGTGAGACATTATTCTATTTGTCTTTAAAGTTATACAACAGGCTTCGAAGGGTAACTCCTAGTTCCAGTAGTCCAAGATGTGGCAACTTGTGTTTATACTGGCTTTGCTTTTTACCACGTGATAAACTCTCCCTTTCTGAGTTGTTCTACTCTGAAATCATAACTTAACCTCCACAGACACTCCCCTAAGCTTCTGCTCATTTCGATTACTCTCTCTTCTACAAGACCATGGGAGCAAACTGTGAGCAAGACACTAAGAGAGTGAGAATTTGGATGGAAGTAGAGAGAGGGGAAAAAAAGCAAACGGTCTTGTTCAGTGTGGTACTCTGGACATTGTCCAGCACAGAGTACGTGTTCATAAGTATCTATTCAATGAATGAATTGAGGAGGGGGTGAATGGATAAACTCTAGGATACTCTGAAGACTGTTACTTGAGTGAGTTGGTCTTGAGGGAGCCGTAGGAATGTGCGAAATATTTGCGTGCACACACATAATTTATTTTGTATAGATTTGTACAAAAAAGATGAGGTTTTCTTGGTGTGCCTTTATTGTCCTTCTGAGCAAATACTATTTTATAACATTAATTTTGGCTCGCATCAATAATATTCCTTAACATTCAGGTTCGGATTTAGGGATTTAGCGGAGGTTTCTTGCCCTCCTGCTCATTGCATGCAAAACACATTAAGCTGTGATTCTATTTTTCTTCTCTTCTTGCAGGGAACTGGTAAGTATTTACAGGAACCATTATATCTGTTGGCACGACAATATATTAAGCTTAAAATAGTCAGAAGAATAGCAGGACTACTAGTCCAAGCAAAGAATTACACAAGATCTCGGTTTGGAATGCACTCTAAAAGACAGAGGAGGAGTGGATGATTTACTGAAAATATTTTACCCCTTTCCCCCAATCTTTCTGCTCTATCATACTTGAATAAAAACATAATTCAATAAAAACATTTTCATCCCACAGATCTAAGAAGTAAATAGATCTGTGGTAATGTTTGTGGAATGTGGTAGAAGCCTGGCACTTGATTCTCCTTTTAGTATTCCTGAAATAGTTTACATCATCTGCTCTCCTCTTGTAAGGCATTTTAGAAATAGAATTTTCTGGTCCAGACTATTGAATGAGCCAAACCCTCTGCTGCCCAAGTACAATGCAACATGGACTTCGTACGGCAAAAGGTTATCACCATCTGTATTGTATCAAGCCTCTGATTAGCTTGTATAAATATCTGGCAGGGAAGTAAGCTCCCCTTGTCCAGCAAAAGTCATTAGAATGATAAAAATGCAGGGTTGTGTAACATTGTTCTAACACCCGAGATCCATCACCATTACACAAGACTGCAACCCCACCCCTACCCCCCAAGGCAGGCCACAAGAGAACTGTTTTGAAAAATGGCCTTGAAAGAAGAAGAGAGGTCACCACAAATCTGACGTGGGGACCATATTTACCCTTGGGTTCCATTAATTAAAATACATGTAGATAAAATACCAACAACCCTCCGGCTCTCCACCATGGCCCCACTTGCCTGAAGAGAAGCTCAGAAGTCATCTTTGAAACTGTTTAAGTTGATACCTATTGTGACTCTATCAGAGCCACTCTCTTCCAGGGAGCCAGAAAGTAGTAAATACTGTCAGTGTTTCAACTTGTTTTCCACATATATTTTTTTCCTTGTTAGGAAACGTTAAGTACAAATAAGACATCATGAGCTGCTTCTAATACTTTCGACATCCTTCAAATTCTAAGATTTCACCAAGCTGCATCTGTTAGCTCATATTTTTCATTTGAATACTCAAATATTCTTCAATTCAAGCAATGTTTACGGTCCCGTACTTTTGCATAACATTTCTGGGGAAGTTCTTCATCTGTTGGCTCATCATTTTCTGGACTTCCAATATTCTATCCGTTTTTTCACGTTTATCTCCTCTTCCTTCCTTTGGAGCTTGGTAGAAATGTCTGAAGCTTTTGTTCCCTACCACTGTCTGTGCTTTATGCATGCTTGTGTCTCTTCCTTTGCCCTTCTAATTAAGAATCAATTGCAAAAAAAAAAAAAAAAAAAAAAAAAATGAATTGCATTTTATTTCTCTTGCGACAATATTTCTTTATCTTGCATAGTCTTTCTTTCTTCCAGTTTCCCAGCCCAGTATGTCCTCATGTCAGTCTGTAGTCTATCCCCTTGTTGTTTTCTTTAAAGATTTTATTTATTTATTCATGAGAGACACAGAGAGAGGGGCAGAGACACAGGTAGAGAGAGAAGCAGGCTCCACACAGGGAGCCCAATGCAGGACTCGATCCCGGGACCCCAAGATCACGCCCTGAGCCAAAGGCAGTCACTCAACTACTGAGCCACCCGGGTGCCCCTAGTTTATCCCCTTGTATCTCATCTTCATTTCACTGTGCTTTCTAGGATCTTGTTCTATTTTTCATAGGGAATTCTTGTACTTTATCTGTATCTTACATTCTATATTTTACTATATATAAATACTACATATATTTACATATAAATACATATTTTACTATGTATATAAATAAATATATATATAAATACAGATAAAGTATCTGATCAAATAAAGTATTATTTGAAAACCAGGGGATGCCTGGGTGGCTTAGCAGTTGAGCATCTGCCTTCGGCTCAGCATCTTGGGATCCCAGGATCGAGTCCCGCATCAGGCTCCCTGCATGGAGCCTGCTTCTCCCTCTGCCTGTGTCTCTGCCCCTCTCTCTGTGTCTCTCATGAATAAATAAATAATTTTTTTTTTAAAGCAGAAGCTTTTCAAAGAAGCTGGAGGGAGAGGTTCTATCAGACAGCACAAGTAAAATAGATAGAACCTCATCCCAGGAGGAAAAATTACTATAAGCCAAGAGCAGGCCCATTGAAATAGTCTGTGAACCCAAAAACTGCAACAACAACTTGAAGATTTAGAAGAATACATAACTTAATACCAAGAGAGGAAGAAAGTAGTACAGTGCAGTGGGGATTGCATCACTAGGATTTAGGAAGTCACAGCCTCTATGAGAACAAGAATGGAAAGCCATGGAAAGAGAACAGGCTAAGAGGGAAACAGAGAAGTGTAGCACAGAGGATTTTATGAGAAAATTATGAAGGAAACACAAAACACAAGGAAAGACTTAAAAATCTACATTGTGGTAGTGAGATAAAATGTCAAAAATTCTAACTGATAAATTTAGTGCAAACTTTAATGTACAAGGCTGCTGACTAGTCTTACTTATAACTATAGAAATACAATTCCAAATAAATACTTCCAAACCAAATTCAAATAATACTCGAAGAATCTTTCTCCCTTATTCAATAAGGCTTATTACTCAAAGACAAAAATTGGTTAAAATTAGTAAATCCTTTGCTGTACTACAACATTGTAACTGTCCCAATTAAAAGAAAGTGATAACCCAAGATGCTAAAAGCACATTCAATAAAACTGATTTCTGCTATTTTAATAAAAAATTATGAATAAGACACCCCATTAATACAATTGTCTATTTCAAAGCAACACTATAAATCATGCTTAACTGTGAAACACCAGCTAATATCCTAATGAGATAAGAAGTGAATCTGTGATTCTATGTATTTTCACTATTATTTAAAATCCTTTTGAAATTCCCAGCCAAGGCAAAAAGACAGAAAACCAGAATAAATATTACACTTCTTAAAGATTTTTGCTGCTTCTTAAAAAATCAAAATTAGAAACAAGGAACAAACTGAAAATTCCATTCATCAAGCTTATCAAATAAAGTACTGAGGTCTTTATAAAAATCTTTTACACATCTCTAAGGAAAAATAAAGAAAAATAACAGAAATATAGGTGAGTGTTTTAACCAAAGAAAGCAAAGACAAAAAAATTCTATTTGTCAGAAAATGTACAGAACATTTAACTTCACTAACCAAAATAATGTATAACAGTAATACTACTTTTTCACTTCTCAAATAGCCAAAGACCTTCTTAATTAAAATTTGGTAATATTTATGGGGAAACAGATCTTCCTATTAGGGATGCAATGTGGACTGGTAATATTTGGAGTAATTGTGACAAGAGCTTTAAAAATTTCACACAATTTGAACTAAAATTCTACATCTAAAAATATCTTAAGGAAATAACTATGGATACATAGAAAAAAATAATTAAAAGGATACATAACCCAGAATAAAATGCAATATAAGAAAATGGAAACAGTATAAAATTCCAATAATATATATTGGTTAAAGAAATTACAGAGCAATCATGAAATATCATTACTATGATATTGCTGCATAATAATAAATTTTAAAAGTAACCAAATGTGACGATTTCATTACATTAGTGCACATGTATGTGTGCACATACTGCATGTGTGGGCATGTATGTTAGTACGGCTGACAGTATATACATCAAAATGTTGACTATCTCCTGATAATGTATTTAGGGAGTTTTATTGACTTCTATATTGTAATTTTATATCATTTCTAAATTTTCCACTTTCTCCTCTCTATTCTTCCCCTAGGAAAGTCATGTGAACTCAGAACTTTGAGTCTCACCTATAGATAATGACCATTAAATCTATGTCAAATCAAACACTTTAACTCTCAAAATGAAGTTCCCTTGGCCCAGCGAATACCTTTGCCTGTGTTCCATAGAACTTTCAAACTCAACATACCCTCTCCATGAACAAATTAGGGTTCCTTTCTCCTGTTTTCAAGATACATCAAATGTGGCACCAGTGTCTATCCCATTGTACAAGTCTACATCCAGGAGCTATTATGATGACTCCTCTCTGATCTATCACCTTTAGTAATCCATCCAGACTCATACCTTTATACTTCTGAATTATCTACCTACCTTGAAATCCTATATATCTAGCCTTGGTTCAGGTACTACTGTCTGGGTTATTGAAAAGCAAGAGTTCTTTCAGGTGTCTCTAGCTGAAGTTGCTCTTCTTTCAAACTCATTTTTGGACCTATCCTCAAAGCTATTATTCTGAAATAGTAATCCAATCATGTTTTAAAGCTTCCATTATTTTCCCTCTATCTATAAAGTTTAAATTTCTTTACATGTCCTTAGACTAATCAGTCCTATACTTCCAACCACATCCCCTGGCACACTCATCTCCTGTGTACTTCCTATGTTCCTCTCACACTATGTTCTCACCACACGGATCTATGTAAAGGTTTTGGAACATCCATTCTTTCCTTGTGTTTGCAATACTTGAAAGTTCTTTAAGATTTTATTTATTTATTCATGATGGACACAGAGAGAGAGAGAGAGAGAGGCAGAGACATAGGCAGAAGGAGAAGTAGGCTCCATGCAGGAAGCCCGATGCGGGACTCAATTCCAGGACCTGAGGATCACACCCTGAGCCAAAGGCAGACACTCAAGTGCTGAGCCACCCAGGCATCCCAATACCTGAAAGTTCTTAACAAATCTTTCTCATCTCCTAATATGTCTATCTTAACTATTTTTTTAAAGATTTTATTTATTTATTTATTCATGGGAGGGTGGGGGGAGAAGGAGAGACACAGACAGAGGAGAAGCAGGCTCCATGCAGGGAGCCCGATGTAGGACTTGATCCCCGGATTCCAGGATTACACCCTAGGTCGAAGGCAGGGGCTATACCGCCGAGCCAACCAGGGATCCCCTCTATCTTAACTCTTATCGACCTTTCAAAATCTAGATCAAGGTTCACCTTGTCTTTGAAACTTTCCCAAATTCTTCTGCTGTGTAGAAAATATTAAGTCCAACTCAACGATTCCACAACATTCCATTACACTAACCCCATCATAATTGTAGTTAACTTATCTGACTATATCCCCAAGCTAAACAAAAGATACTCTATGGCAGGGATTAATTCTTATATTTTCACCTTGTTGATGATAAAAAAATAACTATGAAACAAGTGGATGAAAGAATCAATAAACGTGTGCTTTAGTTTTCACTAGTTATATGTTCAACATGAAGAATAAACTAATACGTTCTAAGCCAAACACTATTCTCACAGTAAATCCTTTTCTGCAGTTTGTGAAATGAAAACTCTTATAAATGTTATATCTAAACTTATTTCACCAAATCTGTATGAAGCCTATATTACATATGAGGCCTGTGCTAGGGTTTTTACTTATACTACTTGATGATACAACAGAACCATTAACTAAAAACCAAACCAAAACTAAAACAATGACAAAAGTAACCTGGGAAGAATATTCTACAGTACCTAAGTTTTCCTATTTACATTATAATACAAAATAGATCATATTTAGGTATTTTTGTATGTCTCATTTAAGTATTTACTCAGACTTCACAGACTGCAATTCTAACATAAAAAAAAAAAAATCTTGGCTCAAATAACATTAGGCTATTTGTTACAGTCTAGCCAAATTACAGAAGAACCAGAGGGTCAAAAAAGAGCTTAAGCTTCAGATTTATGGTCACAGAGTTTTTCCACCCACATACATGCTTTCATTATTAAAACATGGACACAAATCGTTATCAAATGGACCCAAAGGGACAGTACATCAAATTGGGAAATGGTGTGCACAGGAGTTGATGAGTAGCAGACTAAATTCAGACTGTAAAAACAAGGATAAATAGGCAAAAGACCAAGCAAACTTCCCATAATGCTGAATTCCACTATTCATTCTATAGACACACAAAGAATAAAGAAAATCTGAATAGCGAAGAGCATAGTCATCAGAATCCAAATAAAAATGAAAAAGAGCTAAATGACATGTCACTTTAGGCAAATTGTTAATTTGCTACAAAGATAAAATCAAACCCAACTTTACTATTAATTTCATTATGAATAAATGCATAAAGTGATTTCAGCTGACATGTTAAATGCCTATGCAAGTGACCAAGTAAGAGCCTTTAAAGTCAAAGATAATATGGAACTTATTCATGTTCTTCACATTAAGGAGGGCAAAGGAGAAAAAATAAAATGATCTCAAATGATATTTGGACATCAGTTTATAATTTTACAAATGACTGAGGAAAAAATATAGCAGCAATTACTTAATAACACAGTTATTAAAAACCAGTGGGCAAAATCGTGTTTGAAACATTCTCACTAAATTCAGGAAGAAGACAAGAATGCCCCATCACTTCTATGGGAGAAGTCCAGCTAATCTAATGAGGCAGGAAAGAGATCTAAGTATAATTTAAAAAAATTATTCCTATTTCAAAAAAAATCAAATTGGAAGGAAATATTGAGAGATGTTGAGAGTGATGCATGAGAATATTTTAACTACAAAATTATGTAGTAACAGCTGACCAATAATCCTTGAAAATTGAACTGTGGTAGATCTACATGGCAAAATACATTTAAAAGGTAATTTTAGGTACCATACGGGAAAATTTTCATTAAAATAAAATAAATTAAATCAGATTATAAATTAGAAACTGCAGCTTTACTGCATATTTACATAATTATATATGCATTTACACATATACATAAAAAGAGAGATAAAACTATAATAGTTACTATATTTTCCTATTTTATCTAATATTATTAATGGGGACATGACTCCTATAAAAAAGGAAAGAAACAAAAATTATTTTTTAGAGAAACACATGCAAACGGAAGTTAGCAAAGACTTTGGTTACCCCCAAAATTAAAGGTATCTGCACAGTTTCAAGATAAAAATTCAGAAATGATGTTTTAACCACACTTGGCTGGCAATAAAAATTGGATATTAACTGTATTAGCTTAAAGAAAGTAGGAAATTTATTAGAAACGTATAGAAATATCTCTTCAAATCCAAGAGCAGAGAGAAATACTGAGGCCCAAGAGGGCTAGAACCAGGGGAAACCTGGGTGGCATAGTTGGTTCATTGTCTGACTCTTGGTTTAGCTCGGGTCAGGTCATGATGTCAAAGCCTAGAGTTGAGTCAGAGTCCATGCTCAGCAGGGAACCTGTTTGAGATTCTCTCTCACTCCCCCTCTGCTCCTCCTACTCATGTTCTCTCTCTCTCTAAAATAATAAAGTTTTTGTTGTTTTGTTTTGTTTTGTTTTGTTTTATAAAGGGGAGGAACTGGAACCGGGAACATTCAAGCTGCAGAAACCAGTGGCTACTCCTCCAACCTTCCATCTGTGTCCTTCTAGGGCCATGTTGTATCTTGTCTCGGTTTTTATCAACACATCTTCATTCTCTCCTTACATTGATAGAATTCCTCTGGTTTTCTGTGCACAGTCTTAACTTTATATTCCCCACCTACTGGTCCCCCCACCCCAAAAAACCTACTTTCTTGGAGCATTTTTATGCCCTACTTCAAATTCTCGAGAGAAAGAATATAAATGATCCATCTCAACCTCTGAATTGCCCCTCTCAATCCAAACAGAAAGGGGCAGCCTCTCTAGGTGGGCAAAGGACTCAGGATGGGTACGATTCTCTGAGAAAATGACTGGTAATGGACTCAGACTATAGAAGAAATGAGCTACAAAGAAAAGAGAGAATTGAATGCTATGCTTGGACTTATCCAGTAGAAAAACTGTTTTGAAACAGTTTATCAGAGTAAACTGTTCTTCCAGAAAAGCAGCAAATGCCAGGGAACAGCGTAGATTTTTGGGAGAATTCAACTGTAAAAAATTTCCTCAGAAAGCAGAAAAATCTTATTTATGAATCAAAGCTGTCAGGAAAGAAATGATGTCTTCTTACAAGGTATATTAATAGCATCTATGAAGAAAAAATTTATCAGGAGCTTAGACAATATAAAGGGCACAGATAACCTAACCACTACATTGCAAGTATTTTGGCTTCAGGAAAAACCTAACTTTTCAAAAGGCCAGATATACTTCAAATCAAATGTACTGACACATGGAAATTCAAATGAGGTCGAGGTTGAGGGGAGATTTTAAGTTCGTGAACCTACTGTGTATTTTATTTGTTATAGTTATCTTAAATTTATCAAAAAACACATTTAATTGGGATATTTATTAGCGTTCCAAATAAATGACACTTTGTTTTGCTTTTCTTTTTTTTGTCTGTTTTGTTTTGTATTTTGGCTTGTATAAATGACCACATCAATTACTATTCTAGAGCAAGACTCTGTATTTCATATATTTAAAAACAACAAGCCTGAAATTAAACCCCAAACGATTTAATGTTGAATAAATTAGAAGACCTATTATACATATCCTTAAATCATCTATCAGTGACTCTAGTAATGTACACATTTGTAATTACTCAAAAATGTTGACTTTTAAAACTACTTTGAGAGTAATATAGTCTGGTGGATTAACCTATTCTTATAATTTAATTACATGCTTGCACTTTCCACAGTGACAGTGTTCCCTAACTACGCACTAGATACATAAATAAATCTAGTTCATTGCCTAAGGTATTTAAAGAAAGATTTTTCCAAGCATTGATGATCATGGAGCTGATTGCTAAAGCGAGGGTTCTTTTTACCTGAAGAAACAACTAGAATAGTCATAAGGAGATTTTCTTTTTGTTTTGTGATATGGGATGGCATACAAAAAAAAGAAAAAAACAGAATGTGATGATGCAGGGGAACACTGTGTATCCCAGATTAAGAGAAACTCAATTTAGTTTTGGAAGACCAAGTTTGGTATGGAGGTTTGGCATATACATGTATAAACTTAAGTTTGGGCCATATAATTTGAGAGAGGGACTAGATGTACCTAGGACAAAAGAAATGAATTCTGTTGAGTCATATCTGTAGTTTAATCAGGAGTGTGAAGTTGAGTACTGACTATGGATTAGAGAAAGCTAAGAATACAGGAACTAGATAAATGAAGAGGACAGAAGCAGGTATGTTGCAAATAGAAGATGATCTTTCACTGCCTCAGTGCCTTGGTCTCTGCAATGGTTGGTAGACATATCTGTTAAGGCATATGAGGTGAGAGATGCAAGCCAGTGAAAATATATTACATAAAAGTGGCTCAGGAAAGTCAATTCCCTGGACTAAATGGGGGTCAAGGGGGTGGGGGATAAGGGTGATGACTTGGGACTAGTAGATGTTTAGAGAGTGTCCAAATGACAATCTCCAAATATTCACTCCTCCTGGTCCTGCATCTGCTCCATGTGGCCATCTGCTTGGTCATCCCCAGACCTAGTCCCCATGATGGCTGCCCTTTCTGCCTCAGGTCTTTGCAATGAACTTCGACGATAAGGATGTATCAGAGGGCCCTGCACCTACCAGATCTCCAGACAAGATAGCACAGGGTAGTACTACCTGGTGGTTAAGAATTTAGACGCTGGCTCAGACTGCCAGGATGTGGATCCCAGTACCTTGACTTACCAGCAGCATAACTTCGGTCAAATTACTTGTATTCTCCGTGTCTCAGTTTCCTCATCTGTACTTGGGGATAATTCTAACCTATTGGGGGAGATTTTGCTCTTGCAAGGATTTAATGAATTCATCTGGGGAAAAGGGCTTAGAGTGGTACCTGACAAGCAACAATTACTCATCATCATTATCATGATTAGTAAAAGAAATTGCTAGCGTGTTGCTGGAATATGTCAAATAGATAAGCCAGACAATAAAACCAGCATTTTGTTCAAAGCTGTGAATGAAAACAAATAATCCTGTTTGTGGAGGCTGAGAACATAGGTCAGGGGATTTAGGAAAACTAAGACTTTATAACCAATGATGATACAGCCCCACCAGAGGCAGGAAGGAGGTGATAAATGCCCTGGACAGAAAAACAGGAAAATAACTGCTTGACCTTTGCTGTTATAAGGATGACGTTGGAAGATTGGTTAAAGGACAGTGTGGACCTGATGTGGAGAGGGAATGCAAATTCACAATTCAGATGCCTGGAGAGTCCCTTCTGAACTCACTGCATGCAGTTCTCCACAGAGATGCTGTGGAGCCTGCCCCCTTGACCAGATTTGGGGGCGTAGGTGGGGTTGCAGGTAGCGATTCACACCTGCCTGAGATTCTACTCAACACTTTATATTGTTCCCTTAGGAAAATGGTCTGAGAGGTGAATTTGCTAAAATTATTATACTTTCAAAAGTCAGGCACCTCCTAAACAGTCCTTTGAGAAGATGTCATAAGCATCCTTTCGTTAGAGTTTGAAATCAGATAAGCACAACAGTATCCTTGATATACTAAAATTTAAAATGCTAAATATATGAAGATATGTCTTTTCCAGAACTCCAAGGTTATAATAAACATCACTTTTTTTATCCTGGAGCATATATAAAATCAAATAAGATGTGACCTTTGTCCTCATCAAGCAGAAGGGAGACAAACATCCCATCCCCTCCAGAACAAGTGCTATGATGGATTTACTACACTGTTTCCCTATAATTTCCTTATTTAATCAGGTATGTCCCTATAGTGTTCCTCCGCATTTGGGCAACATGTCAGATCGATGAATATGGATTACTCTCCAATCCCTGCAAAGTTGTCTATTGCTAGGACTGCAACAATCTCTGTCTATAAATCCTGATAGTAGGTCTTATGCCTTGAAACTGTAGGAGAAAAAGGAAATTTTGAAAGAGTAAAAGTAATAAAAAATAAAGAAAAAGCAGGTGCCTGGGTGGCTCAGTCAGTTAAGCATCTGCCTTCAGCTCAGGTCAGGAGCCTGCATTTCCCTTTCCTCCCGGCTCATGCTCTCTCTATGTCTGTCTGTCTGTCTCTCTCTCAAATAAATAAATAAAACATTTAAAAGAAAGGAAAGAAAGAAAAGGAAAGGAAAGGAAAGGGAAGGGAAGGGAAGGGAAGGGAAGGGAGGTAAGGGAAGGTCCAGGTCGAAGCCCCAACAAAACAACCCCAGACACTCCAGCCGAACATAAACAAAGAAAATACCAAATAACAACAGAAAAAGAAAAATAAATAAAGAAACCAATGAGCCATTGGTGCTTCCTGGATTTGTGGGCTACCAGATGTGGTCAGAGGGCAAGCTTTGGTGCCTGGAGACCACTCTGCCCACTTGCAGAGGAGGTGACAGTGACAGAGAATCGATGCCTTCCACAGAGCAGCTCTGAACAGTGACAGGTGAGAGTAGGTCTGTAAATGCCATAGATCCTCCTCAGTTGTGGTTACTGTACGGCTGGAACTCCATGCTGCCCCCTACCCCACACCCCTGGGGGAGTTTAGCTCTAGTTACCTTTCTTATTGTTGGTTCCTATCTCATGTTCCTAAAGTTTAGTAGGATCACCTCCCAAACAAGCAACTTGCTCTTGAACCCTCATCTTAGGTTCTTCTGCTTCTGGTGCCCCCAAAACTGTGACATTGGCCATGCCTCTGGCTTGCTTCTTCTCCATTAAGTAGGCACAGAGGCAACTGAAAGCTTCTGCCCAAGTAAATTTCCAACCAGTGTGTAAGATGCTAGTCTCGTCTCTTCTTTACTGAGTTGCTGGAAAGGAAAGTATTCCATGAGGGGCAGAGAGATCTGCTTTCAGTGAACCCTGCTCTCCCCAGGATCCCAATGCCTGTTCTGCTTCTCCGTCTCTGTTTACCTCTCACTCCTCAATCCTTTAGTGATAGAGACTAGAGCTGGGTGCTAGGCATGGGGGTGAGGGCCAGTTGATTTTGTAGGCTCTCTTCTGCACTGTGAACTCTGAGTGAATATAGCGTTCTCAGTTATTGATGGCTCTCTTAAAAATGTGGAATGCTCAGTGTTCTTTTGTTTTGTTGAAGATTTTATTTATTTATTTGAGAGTGAGAAAGAGAGAGAGAAAGAGAGAGCATGAGTGGGGGAGAGGGGCAGAGAGAGTAGACTCTCTGCTGAGTAGGGAGCCAGATATGGGGCTCAGTCCCAAGACCCCAATTCCAGGATCCCAAGATCATGACCCAAGCTGAAGTCAGATGTTTAACTGACTGAGCCACCCAGGTGTTCCTCGATGTTTAAGCCATGGGTCCTGGTGCCAAATCTGAGACAAGAGAGTCCCACATAACTTCTGCTGCAGGTGAGTATTTACAATACAGATTTTGAGGCCACCTGGGTGGCTCAGTGGTTGAGCATCTGCCTTCAGCTCAGGTCGTGATCCCAGGGCCTGGGAGTGAGTTCCACACCAGGCTCCCCACAGGGAGCCTGCTTCTCCCTCTGCCTGTGTCTCTGCGTGTCTCTCATGAATAAATAAAATCTTTAAAATAAAATAAAATGCAGATTTTTACTACTGACTAGATTAAAAAAAGCCTAAATTTTGGTATCTTTATTGCTAGAAAATTCCAACAAAATAACTGCCTGAAATCATTACTTTTGAAGCAACATTTAAAAGCCAAGCATGCATATTTTGAAGGAAATCGTGACTAAAAAGAGAGCAATCTTGGCTAGAAAGATGTGAAAAATGTGAAAAACATAAACAAAAATTGCTTAACTTCTTTCAAAGTGAATTTCAGATTCATCTGGAAAGGTAAAGCCTATAAAATAGGATTAAAATGACAAGGCTTGCAGATATGACTCAACTGGTGTAGGTCAAAATATGTGAGCCAAGCTGAAAGAAATGCCAGGATCAAAATACACCATCAAACAACACATCTGAATGTGCCTGAACATTCTCATCAACAACAGCAGGCAAACAGACTGTCTTTTACTGCACAGGACCAAAAAAAAAAAAACACACAATAAAAAAAAAATGAAGCTTGAGAGTTAGAGAATTAATTGAGGAAAATGGGTCCTTTGAGGCAACCATTTCATTTACATGTGATAACATTACAGGGTTAGAGCCCTTCTTCCCTGAGAATGTTCTTTGATGAGAATTACCAGCCTGAGTGAGAGACACTGACAGGGCAGTGGGTGAGCATCCCTCTCGGTGTGTGACAAGACAGAGGAGGGCCACATTCTCCAGACCTCTCAGCAAGGTGATGGAGTCTGTTTCGCCCACCATCTGTGGCCTCACCACCCTGCTCTGCAGCACATCATGGCCAGCTGTCTAGTGACAGTGTCCCCTCCTCAGTGAATAACTAGCTTGCCAAGCCATGGGAAAAAAAAGAAAAGCCACTATCTTCTGTGTGCAGAGTTGTACATGAATCTGGATTCTCAAGATCCAGTGTGGCACTAGGAGAGTGAGTAACAGGTCTGGAGGGCCAGTGCTTTCAACTCAGTAGATTCACCTAAGAGACTCAATGCTACAGCATTTGGCATCTGATGAAGAAAAGACTAGAATTGTATCATTTCAATTTCTTGATAATAAAAGTGCCATTTTATTTCTTTTTTTTTTTCTAGTTTCTGTGTGGAGTATCAGCCATCACTTACCCCCCAGCCCCGCTACGTCACCATTTCTCACTCTTCTCCTGGGGAAGAAGGTTTTCCCCAGCCACTCCTTTTCTCCTTCTCTTTAGCCTTTGGCTGCCAGGAAAGAGCTCTCTCAGTTTTACAAAGGCGAGCTCCCATGGGCCTAGAACTGTCTGTTCCTGGAGAGGCAAGTCCATTTAATTTAAGATTCAATATCAGAAAGCTATACACCTAAGCCACAATCTCCATGAGCAGGAGACAAGGGCATGTTTGATTCTCCACCTGTCTTTGTACGTTGTTTTATAATCCAATTGATCTAGAACTCGGGAGAGGTGAAGAAAGGTATAATTTACTGAGCCCTCCCATACCATAGCCAGATTGTTTCTAAATTTTGCCTACTCCAAGTAATGCTGGGATGAATGTCCTTTTACAGGAATCTTTGAGTATGTCTTAAGTTAATCGTTTGTAAGAAATTCCTTGGATTGGTGGTAATTACTTTGTTTAAGATTTTCTTACTTTGAAGTCTGTAAACATATTGACAATTTATCATATTGCTCTCGAAATATGCTCTGAAGTTTTAAATATATAGATGTATCATGAATGTTCTACATTGAGAAGATATTGAAGACACAAGCAAGAAGGATAAAGACTTGGTGGAAGGTCTTCTTTGGCTGAGGGAAGAGACCCTCACTCTAATACGCACAAGGAAAGTATGGGTGCACATGAGTTTAGAGGTGGAGCTGATGGAAACTTGAAAAAGTTCATATCTGAGAAAATTTAAGTGTATATATCTTAACCACATACATACATTTTAAATATCACCTTTGAAATTGTTTTAAAAATTAAATCTAAGAAATAGTGAAAGGGATTATAAGGGAAAGGAAGGGAATTGAGTGGGAAAAATTTGAGAGGGAGACAAACCACGAGAGACTCCTAACTCTAGGAAACAAACAAAGGGTTGCAGAAGGGGAGGTGAGCGGGGGGGATGGGGTAGCTGGGTGATGGGCACTGAGGAGGGGACTTGATGGGATGAGCACTGCATGTTATACTGTATGTTGGTAAATTGAATTTAAATTTAAAAAAATGTAAAAACAAAACAAAAAAACCAAAAAACCTACATTTTTGCATTAGCAGCCAATATATCCTAACCAGTGTTGTGGGATGGGCAATACACAATGAAGGCTATTCGTAGTGGTTCCCCAGGAATGAAGAAAATAGTGCATCGAACACATGTATCTATCTACCTACCTATCTATAATATATTTTATATATTCTAGTAGCAACTTACAACTGGAAAAATATCCAACTTGGACCTTCCTTATTCAGCGACTGAGTAAATTCACCAAGTTAACTAGCTTTACTTAGTAAATGGTTCAATCATGGAATAGGTCCTGCAAAGAACTTTCTTCAACATGTTTCTCTCTACTAATATTGCAGAAAGTTATTTTTTTCCCTTAATTTTGCATTACATCTATTCACATCTAGAAACAAAGTAGCTAGCACTATTACGACATACATAGTAATGAGACTCTATCCTCAAGTGGGTAGCTTTCACATTTCCTGCACCTCTGAAAGAAATATATGCTCTGATTTGAAAAAAAAAATCTTTATTGCTTAACTATTTCTACAAATAAACAGCAACTGCTTGATGACCTCATGAGGACAGATGGCAAAGACGATGCGTACTTTAAAAATTGTCTTATGAAGATTGATAAGAAAACACACCTTAATGTGTTGCAGATTTCACCTTCTGACCACTATCATTCATTTCAAGTGAAGCACTGTGACAACACCCAAAGCACATCATCAGCTCTCCCAGAGTTTTCCCCATCCACAATTGGCCTCCAAACCAGAGCAGGTTACCGTATGTAAGCAGAGTCTATGCCAGAAATCCATTCTTCATATGGTCTGGGGAGCTTTAGAGAACAGTCTCAAAAATCAGGGAAAGGCAGACACAATACAGAACAGGAAATTCCTTGTAATGTAGATGTCTCTTGACCTGACAGCTTACTCTAGAAAAGCCAAGGAAGCTACCATGTTTTTCTGAGAAATGTTAACCTGGGTTCATTAAATAAATGATAAAACACTGATTTTATTTTGTAGGATGCATTTTTCCCATCACGTTCGGTATACTATTTGATTTGGAAGTGGATGCCACATTATTTAGAAGCTTCTGGTTTCTGGGAAACTAACACAAGACGGTTTTGTTGCCAAAATGTAAATGGATTGCTCTGGAACTTTGATAGTTTTTACTACAAGAAGTGTAATCTAGCACAAGGATGAAAATGTTTCAGTCAGGCAAGGCCTGACTCTTCTAGCTTGAGCTGAGTCAGGCCAGTGCCATTTGCAGAAGAAATGAAGTGGGATTTCTACAATTTCCCTGGTTAGACTCATGCTCTTCCAGGCACACCGGTATGGCAAAGGCTGCTTAACCTCTTCAAGGATGGGCATGAGCCCAAGCTGTCCCGAAAGAGATCTACACAGAAGTAATTTTTTCTTTTTCTTTTCTGTGGGAAGTGCTTTAATTCTTTAATATTTTATCTAATGTTTTATTTCAATTTGCCAGCATATAGTATAACACTCAGTGCTCATCCCATCAAACGTACATAAAAATATTATGTGGATTGCCACAGAGTCTCCTTAATAATGGTACTATCTTTGCCCTGTGCTCCTCCCCGGGGTCTGGCATAAGGCCCTGATAGTAGGAGCTCCAACAGCTATCTTAAACCACTGAGGTGACCTATAGATGGTGGAGCAGAAAGAAGAGACTCTGGATCCCTGAAAACATCACAGACCTATGATATTAGAATTTTCTTACAATTTTCAAAACAATTTGAGACAGAAATAAATGTTTATTGTGTTCAAGCCAGTGGCACTTTAGATTTTTCAATTACATCCAGCTAAACCTACTTTTAGCTAATTCACTGGTTTATAAGGAAGCTCAGAAGGTAAACTAGAAAGGATTACACCATTTCAGGGTCCACCCATGATTGGTGTGTTAGACCATGGAGTAGCAGTCAAGGACCAGGAAAGGAAATCCCATGAGCCAAGTGTGGACTCTGATGAACTGAGACAAATCCCACCCAGAATTGCTACATATTCCAATTAGTCAAGAGTAAGACAAAAAGATTTTTTTTTGAATGCTATCTTCCGATTTTAAAATATCTGTTAGAATTAGAAAATATATTGTATGGAAGGGGTGAGGGAGGAAAAAAGGAAATATATATATACACACACACACATATATCCAAATGAATGCATCCATTGAATGAAAAGGCCTAAAAGCCACTATTTAGGTCTTCTGGGCTTGAGTGTTTGGCTTTATGTCTTTTTTAAAAAAAGATTTATTTATTCATGAGAGAGAGAGAGAGAGAGAGAGAGGCAGAGACACAGGAGGAGGGAGAAGCAGGCTCCATGCTGGGAGCCTGATGTGGGACTTGATCCCGGGCCTCCAGGATTGCGCCCTGGGCCAAAGGCAGGCGCTAGACCACTGAGCCACCCAGGGATCCCCAGGCTTTATGGCTTACGTAACACTTTTGCAATTCTAGAAATGGAATCCACCACTTCTCCCTAGATTTTGATATAACCCAAGACATGGAGGTAACATAGTAAAATGTGGGTGAGGATAGGAAATGGCAGGGAGGGGAGGAAAAAGATGACAAGTCGGAGGACTGGATTGACTGTGACATTTACTTAGTTTTGTGATGAGCATTTAGTTATCCAACTTCTTCTAGAATCTGATGCTGCTCCTGTAAAACTTGACTCTGCACAACGGATTCTGTAAAATCCTAACATGAAAGCACTTGGTGCATTATAAACCACTTTACAAATTAAAGGTATATTTGATCAAGAATGAATATATTTAATAATTCCATGGCCACTATGAAGAGAGAGCCTCTCTGAGCACATTTGTGCCAGGAGGACCTGGTAGGGGGCAGGGGATGGGAGAGCCTTTCCTATCCTTTGACCATGGAAGTGAACTAGAACAGAACAGTCCAACCTCTCTCTGTGTCTAGGCATTCAGGTCTTAGACCAAGAGTTCTCATGCTACATTTCAACCAAACATAACGTACCACTGGCAGCCAATAATGATAACAGAAGCAATAGGTGTACATTTTTTAAATAAACCTGTAATAATATAATACAATGCCCTATGTTCTGGGAAAAACAAAACTAACACATGCAAGTGGTAGATTCAGAAGACATTTGGATTCAATATTTGAGATTTGCTCTCTCTGCTTCAAATATGGAATTCTGGTACCATTTTTGCCTGGGAAATATACATCAGGTCTGGATCTACTTTATGCACCTAGGACTCATTCAATTCACACTTCTAAAGTTTGGATGGGATTACAAAACAAGTTCCAAGCGCAAAAGGAGAACTGCTTAAAAGTTTAAGAAACACCAAAGAGGAAACATTTCCAGAGCTACATTTAGGAATAGAGCTTTTCAGCACTGGAAAAAAAAAAAAAAAAAAAAAAACTTAGCTTCTGCATCCATGAGCAACTCTTGACATCTAAATCACGTTCTGAGTTTGGGACAGCTGAATCCACTGCAGACTGTATGACTCCCCTCAACCTTTCCCTCTAGGAAAGGAAAACTCAAACCTTCCCTATTCCTTCAGCATTTGGGCCATCAGGAAGACTGCTGCAAAATGCACAAAGGCTATTATTGGTCTATTGTTTGGAAACAAAATGGCCCTAATTTCCTTTATCAGGCTTTTAGTCTAGTGTCATCTCACACATCTCCAGATTTTATTAGAAAACTTACAAGCAGATTCTTTCTTCCCAAAAGGCTGAGGGAGTAGATCTGTCTCCTGGTAAAAGTGTGAACGTATACCAATGCAGACATATAGCAATGATGCTCTTTCCCTAAAGCTGCTGCCCATCTATTCCCAGTCTTCTGGCCATCTAGAGCTCGAATTTTTTGGTGAGACAGCACATTCCCCGGGAGAGGATCATATTTCTGGAACTCTGGAACAATGGAGGAAGCAGAGATTTTTTTCAAAGGAAGTTTCGTGCTGTTTGTTTAATAGATATTTAACAAAAGTTAAGTAGGAACAAGGGGCTCTGATTTTCTTACACCTTGAAATGCTGAAGAGGTGGGGAGTCTTGCGTTCACATTGGGGCCAATCCAAATACATAGTTTAGGAAAGGCAATTTATAAACACCCAGTGGGGAGAAAAACTAAGAAGAAAGGTAAGGGAAGAGTCATTCCTTGGAAAGGATAATCTGAAGAGCTCTCTGTTTATTTTGTAAAAGGTTTTCCTGTAACTAAGTTCAAGGCGCTAAATCTTCCTTCCATTCTACTGACTGTGTTTCTGGAAGGATCTGTGCTAACCACAGATTCACTGCTTTAGTCCTTGCACGCTGTGATAAGTGCTCGGGGATGATGTCTAAAAGGAAAAGATCTACGATGCAGTTGACCATTGAAATAAAATGTGGTAAGTGTGCACACATATATACCTCCCATCAAGCTGTACAATTCTGATGCCAAATTAAAAAAAAATGAAGCCCACTGTTATCCTCTTTGTTTAGTCAATCACATATGCTGAAAGCTAACAGCAAATTGCACGCTTGGTAAAGAAAATTCTACATCTTGAGATTTCTACGTAAGAAGAATAAGGGGTCTGGATGTGAGGGGTAGCTATGAACTTGCAAGCACGCATGTAGGTCTACATTAATGTGTTTATGTATTTGTCTGCCTGTGTTTGTGTCCATGTATAGTTGTGTGGACGTTCAGTTTCAAGCGGAAAAGGCTTGAAAAACTAATTTTTCTGGGGAAAGTAATTAACCTCAAAAACGTTCCTGTGATGTTCAGTTTCCCAGCTCACAGTCTGTTCTAATAATACCGTTCTGCACACACGTGGGAATCTGACAAACTGTCTCATTTCCATGATGAAACGTATCAAGTTTCATATCCAAACCCAAACGACACAGCTTACCATTTTCAAACTAATTCCGCATTGAAATAGGCTTGCCTGATCCCCACGCAGACATCCATAGTCAAACCTCCACTCATGTCATTTTTAAACATCACTCCTCTTCTATCCATTTTCTCCCAATACCATATTTTAATTATACCTAAGAATGCTCATCAGAGGTCTGGAAAAGGTACAGTAAAGATATGTTAAGTTTCCAGGTTAGCCAGGGACTGAGTCCAGCTGCACCTTCACATACCCCGATCCAAATGAGAAAAGAAAAATAAAATCAAGCGGAAGTTCAGCAAACACCAACTTTTGAGAAGTCTCGGCCTGCTAGATTACAAATGGATCCAGACCGAAGAACAGCACTGGGAAACCTTGTTGGCAATTTCACTTTCCAAGACAGGATGTAGTACTTGGAAGGAAAAAGCTGAAGACAGAGCAGGTCTTGAGGCGAGCCATGTGTACTCGATTCATTACCCATTTAACTGTTTTGGATCAACGTACTCAGAGGCCCCACGCAAACCTGGCCAATCCAAACAGAGGAGCTGGTATATGACAAGTTTTTCCCTGATGCAGCAGGGCTCTTCTCAGATGGAGTGGGTGGTGACATCAGGAATGAGGCCAGCCCTAAGATCTCCTGAGTCCTTGGTGTGGGACCAACAGAGAAACTGGATCTGCAGAACTGAACCCTGCCTGGTGAAACTACTTCAATTAAAGGGGAACATCTTTAAGGAGTTACTTCATCTCCTAAATGCAAAGGTTTTGCAAACTTCATAGAGAACGAAAAAAGCACAAAGGAAATGAAAAATCAACTGATAAAATGAGAGATATTATCACCATGAACAAATTTAGAAAGTGAGTGAAACACCAAGAGAAACTACTTGCCTCATCCTTAAAAGTGGGAGGGTTAATACCACTAAGATGCAAAGAGCATTTGCAAATCAATAAGAAAAAGAATCACCTTCGAACAAAAAATAGATAATCCCAAACATTTTAATGAATATTCAAAAAAGAAGAGTTATATATGGCCAATAATTATGAAAAAAACGTTCGGCCTCACTAATAAGGAAATGCAATTCAAAATAGGATTCTATTTTTCACATATAAAGTGGGGTGGTGGCGGGGGACAGATTGTTTAAATGATACTAGCCTATGTTGGCTGCATCCTAGGTACTAATCCAGGCCCTACAAGAAGTGCAATTTGGTACCAATCTTCTGCAGGGCAACCTGGCACATGTACCAAAAGCCATAAGAAATGGGCATGCTCTTTGATTCAATAATAGCTGCCACTTTAGAAATTTGCATTGAGGAAATTATTAAACATATGAGCAAAAATTTAGTCAAACAGTGCTGTTTAAAACAGCCTAAATATATAATAATAGATATTTACATGATAAAAATAAATTTATATTCTATAGTGGAATACTATGTGACTTTGAAAATGGATAAAGCAAGAGTCTATTTCTTATTATGGAAAGAAAACTGAAAATACGGTGGAATAGAAAGTCAAGTGACAAAAGAGAATGTACAATATAATCCTTTTTTGGGCAAACACTTTCCGCAAGCACAAAACATACCTTTCCTCTAAACAACTGCAAAAAGTCAAGAAAGGTGTGTATCACAATACTACAGTGTACTTATAGGAATTTTGTCTGATTATTTTATTTTCTAAAACAACCACTTATTATTGGCAAAAATAAAATGTATTCCAATATTTTCTGTATTGAAATCAAAATCCTGGTTGCTTTCACTTGAAATATGTGAAAATTAATTAAAAATTAATAGTAGGTAATAAATACATAAGAATTGATTTCAAAGGGATATGAAAAAGGGAGAATTTGCATTGCCAGATATTTACATATATTGTCAAGTCATAATAATTAAATCACTTTTGCAAAGCTTAAAAATAATAGGTAAGACAAATTAATAGGCAGCCAGAAGATCAAATACCCATAAGCATTTAGTGTATGATAAAAGTGGCATTCAACTAAATTGGAAAGGATGGATAGCTTTCAAGCGAATGATACTAGGACAACTTGTCAACTATTTACTAAAAAGTAAAATTAGATATTGCCACACCACATGCTAAAATAAGTTCCAGGTGGATTAAACTGTTAAATGGGAAGCCATTTCTCCAATTTGGGAAATGAAAAGTCCATTCTAAGAAGATAAGCAAATTTAGGATCTTAAGGACAATGTTTAGAAGATTTGAATAAAGTTTACATCATCCATCTAACGACACTGCAATAAACAAAAGTAAAAGGCAGTGACCTGGAAAAACATTTGCAACACATACAAAAAGGAGTTACCGGTCTTACTATATAAAGAGCTTTCACAAATCATTAAGAAAAGAAAAAAAAAAAAACTAACACGTACTAGCAGTGCAAAATAGGCAAAAATGATGACCAGGTAGTTATTAAAGGGAAAATACAAATGCCCAATAAATGTACTGGAAAATGTTCATCCACAATAAAACTAAAAATGTGAATTTGCTGAAATGATACCTGTAGATAACTATGACACTGGCAGATATTTAGAATAACTGTTCAATAACAGTAAGGCAGCCTTACTGCTGTGATACTCTACTGGTGGGAATGTAAATTTAATAACCCTCCAAGGGAGACTTGGGCAATATGTTTCAAGAAGTTTACAAATGTTCATAGTCTCTAAATCAGGAAGCTCTATAGAATTTCTTCCTAAGGAAGTAGTCAAAAGGGCGCACAAGTATGCGTGGTTTGCCGTAACTTAGTTAATAAAGACCCTAAATGTCCAATAATAGGTGACAGGTGAAATAAATTGCAGTGTACGGATTCAGTGGAATAGTATGCACCTGCTGTAGATCTCGAACACCTATATTAGATATAATAATATACTTGCGTAGATCATTTTTGATACAACAAATGAAAACCGCAGGCTACAAACCAGCGCGCTACCGCTTTGTGAAACCTATGCCCAAACGTGCCACGGTGGTTCTTTTAGGGGGAGGGCTGGGGTTACAGGGTTTTCCCTTCCTTTCTTCCTTTCTCTTTCATTCATTCTACCAACACCGGCTTGCCGGTGCGGTGCGTGTCAGACAGCTCTGCGTGTTCCAAATGTTCTTCGACATTGGAGTATGCATGACTTGGTAATCAGAAGAGAAAAAAAAAAAAGTGATATTGTGCAAAAGTCCATCCTCTAAAAACCGACCTCCTCTTCCAGATGCTATAACCCAAAATCCTATGGAGGTCCCAGACTCAGAAGAGGAAAGGCGTGCAGGGAGAGGCGCACCGGAGGCGCAAAGCCAGGAGGAAGGACCCGAGGAGCGAGGAGCTGGCCGTGCGGCTGCTCTGACCTGACCTTCCGAGGCGCTGCGTAAAACGCACTCACCTGTCCCAGCCCCGGGCGCGGTGTGCCTCCGGCAGCGGGGCGCGAACCGCACCCCCGGGACCCCTTCGGAAGAGGGGAAGGGGCCTGCCCTCCGCTGGGCCCCCTCCCCGGCCCCCCAACCACGGGAAGGAGAGGGCGGCTCTGCGTCCGCGCGCCCCGGGACTGGCCGGGGGCGCCCGGGCGGGAGGCGGGAGGCGGGGGGCGGGGGGCGGGGGGGGTCCCCTTACCGCCGCTTGCTGGAAGGCGCCCTTGGTGTAGGTGCCGCCTCCGCGGTAGGCGATGGCCGGGATCTCGCGGCGGAGCAGCGCGCACTTGTGCTGGTGCGCGCGGCGGTGGGAGATGTAGTCGACGCGCGGCACCACGTTGTTCTTGGACGAGAAGGTCACGATGGCCACGCGCGTGGCCGTGGGCACCACGGGGAAGTCGGACAGCAGCTTGCGGACGAACCGGAGCTCGCTGAGGAAGTTGGCCTGGCCCACGCTGGACGACTCGTCCACCAGGAAGACGAGCTCCAGGCGCCCGCTGAGCTCCCGCAGCCGCCGCACGCGCCGCCGGAACGCCTGGCCCAGCCGCTCCACTCGGCGGCCCGCCGCGTCCTCGGCCGGTGCGGGCTGCACCGACAGGCGCCCCGGCGCCCCGGGCGCGGCCTCGGGGAACAGGCGGAAGCTGAAGTTGCGCGACGGGGACAGCTGCTGAAAGGTGGCCCAGCCCGAAACGAGCGCCAGACCCCAGCAACAAAAGGCCAGGCGCGGCCACATCGCGCTGGGGCCGGAGCGGCGGGCCCGGGAGCCCGCGGGGCGCGAGGGGCGCGCGGGGGGCGCGGGGGGCGCGCGGGGCGGCCGGAGCCTGGGCGCTGGGGTCCCGGCCCCGGGGACGCGGGCGGCGGGCGGCGGCTCGGGGGCTCGCGGGCTCGCGGGGCTCCCCGGCGGGGCTCTCCTCCGCCCTCTCTGCCCGAAGCCTATAAAATGTTGGAAGGAAAGGGGGCAGTCAGGAAAGATCTCCCGCGTGGAGATCCCTCCCTCGCCCTCTTCCTCCTCTCCGTCTGTCCCTCGCGCTCCCCTCTGCTCTCTCCTTCCTCTATCTCTGCCTCTATCTCTCTCCTCCCCCTCTCCCTCTCCCTCTCCCTCTCCGCCCGGGATCAAGCCAAAGCCTCGGAGATTCCATGACACCAGAACCCCGCGTCTGTCAGCCTGTCAACATTCCCGCAGCAAGCGCACCAGCGCCGAAGCCCTGATTGATCCCATATGTCTGGCAGGAGCTGCAGAGGAATTCGCTGGAGATGGATCCAGATACCGAGAGTGCCACAGTAATTGGAAACACTTTGTAGAGGAAAACACACACAGGCTGGCCAGCCAGGGGAAAGCATCCTTTGAAAGCCGCTTGCTCACCTTTTTGGGTCTCCTTTTCGGTGCCCCACAACCCTCTCCACATGCATGTTTATTTGCCTTTCCAGGTGGGGATTTCTGATGCGTGCTGTGTGGTGAGTGTGTAGACTCTGGAGGGCCCCCTCAGGCCACACCATGCGGGGATTGCAGCTACCCCTCCCGCAGCAGCGCACGGGGATTTGTCCTGCTGCTTCACCCCTGCGTTCAATTCTTTTGTTCGTTTGCTCCTTCATTCATTCAACAAATAGCTTTGAGCACCTATTATGTGCCAGGACACCAGGAGTATAATGAGGAGCAGAAATCCGCATGGATCTTGTCCCCAGGGAACTTACAGGGTAACAAGTGAGATGGTCTATTAGCCGGATACTCCACCGAGGGTATGTAGAATTCTAGCCCTCAATACCAAGCCCTGTAAAGGGGATCTTAGATAGCCAGACTTGACCTTGAGGAGGTCAGGGAAACCTCTAAGGACATCTGTGCTGGAATCTGAAGAATGAATAGAGGTCCTCTTTCCCCAGTCCCCTCTCATGTCTGTTTCAACAGGCAAGACCCAGAGAGGTCTACTTCCTTGACTTTGAGTGGTACCTGGCACACAGCTGCTGTGAAACATAAGTTGCCACCTGGGTGTGGTTTTTCCAAAGCAAGACCCCAAAAGTAAGGGCACACTTTGCATTAGAGGCCGGGCCCTTGGTTAAAACATTAACCATTAAAACACTCTAGCTAGCAGTCAGGGGTCTTGTGTAGAAAGGCCCCCGCAGTTACATAAACCACCTAAACCAAGTTATCTCCCATCCTTGGAATCAGTTTCTGCATCTGTTTCATGATGGAATTCAGTGATCTTAAAATCTCCTCTATCTCTAGTATCAGAAGATCTAATGCCATCTAAATTTAATGGAATTCCTTCACTGAGAGATATCACCGTGTATTGGTTGAAATGTGAGGGTTCTGGAGTCAGTTTGGGATGAAATCTCATTCACTAGTTGTATGACCTTGACATCAGTTAGCATATCTGGAAAATGGAGTAATTATAATAATAACAGTCTGGTAGGGTGATTGTGAGGACTTAATCATAAAAACCTAAAGTTCTTAGGACAGTGCTTAGAATATGGTGAGTCCTCTATAAATGCTGATTCTATTATCACCACCTTTAATCATGAATGTTCTTCAAATTCTTATTTTCCCAACAGTATTTATTGGCCATCGATCATATGCCAGAATGTTCGATACTAGGTTTTAAAGTTGAATAAGACTCAGATCCAGTCCTCCAGAAGTTCAAAGGATATCAGAAGACAATATAATTGGCAAACACTGACAAAGCAGTAAGACGACTGCAGGAATGGAGAATGGGGAACAGGAAGGAGAAAGGTCAAAATCCTCCTGGGGAATGAATGAGCAAGACCTCATTTGAGCTGAGACTTTAAAAAAAAAAAAAAAAGTTTTTCCAAATTGTATCTACTCTGTGTTATTTCAAACACATCATTAAGAGCTAACATTTCAGGACTTGGATGTGCCAGGCACCATGGCAACTACTATGTGAGCTAGCTCATGTGCTGTCCACAAAACTCCAGGGAGGTAGACAATTGCTCTAGGACTGTTTGGTTGCAAGCAATAGGCACCCAGCTTCTCCTCGTTTAAACAAAAGGGGATTTTTTGGCTCATAGAGCTAAACTGGGGAAAGGCTAGGGGTGGAGCTGGTCTCAAAAAGGCTTGGAAAGGAAATCAAGAACTACCTAGGTCTTCCATTTTTCTCTCTTCTCTCTTATGCTTCTCTTTGCATGCTACACTTGGTCTCTGTCTTCACACTTAGGATCTGAGAAGGAAAGACTCTTCTCCTTAAGTTTGAAAAGTTATTAAGATAACAACCACCATGGCCTTAAAGAAGGACTCCACTAGAGCAGCCATGAGTTATATGCCCGTCCCTTAGCCCACTCTGTGATTGAAGGGATGGGCCATCATTAATTGTCCTAGCTGGGCTCATATGCCCACTGTGACAGAGACTCCTAGTCACCTACCCACTATATCGGTCTCATATTCTTCAAGTAATAGAGCTCCTGAGTTTTAGCTGGGCATACAGTGTTGATATATAAATATATATATAAATGTATATGGCCTACATATCCCAGCCACCCAGGCAGCTGAATGTGGCCATATGACTAGGTTCTAGGCAATGATAAACATATATATAGTGGTTTTGTGTGGCAGTTTCCAGAAAATCTCTTTAAGAGGTAACTGCTATCTTTTATCTGTTGTCTCTTCCTTCCACCCCATCTTTCTACCTAGAACATGACTATGGTTGCAGAACTCTGGTGGCCATCTTGGACCATCTTGGACCGTGAGAAGAATAATTGTATTCTGAGATCCCTGGGTGGCTCAGTGGTTTAGCGCATGCCTTCAGCCCAGGGCGTGGTCCTGGAGTCCCGGGATTGAGTCCCACGTCGGGCTCCTTGCGGGGAGCCTGCTTCTCTCTCTGCCTCTCTCTCTCTCTCTCTCTCTCTCTCTCTCTCTGGGTCTCTCATGAATAAATAAATAAAATCTTTAAAAAAAAAATAGTTGCATTCTAGCAATGGGTGAGTAACAAGCTGGAAGGGGCCTAACTTCCTGCAGACTTTATGGAGCAGAACCACCATTTTCATCTCAGATTTCCCGTCTACCCACTTTGACGTTGACTCTTCTGTCACATTCAGCTGAACTTGATCCCGACTAATAAACCCAAACCTGTAGCCGGAGGCTATGTTTCATTGCCTTACAAGAGTGCTGTGGCAGAAAAAAAGAACATAATGAATTGCTCATGGGCTCCTACAGTTGTCCCCGAAGGTGACACCCCTCACTTCTGCTCCATTTCATTGGCCATCTCTAATTCCAAAGGGAATGGGGACATACAATCCTACCATGTTCCCAGTAAGCAAAAAGCTAGAAAGATTTGATGAACAGAACAAATAATTACCAGATTGAGTCGCATGACAATGAGAAGACAGTTGAATTCACAATGCGAAGGAGAGGGGGAAATGGGGTGTGGGAAGCAAAGGAATGCTAAAAGCCTGGAAAGCTTAGCCTACTCTAAAATTTAGGAGGTTCTTACAGGAAAGAGTTATAAATCAGTTTCTGCAAGGGCTTTCTGATCTTTAGTTTGGGACAGTGAGTGTACCTGATGCTGCTTTATTTACATATAACCATTATGTGCATTATGGAACAGTGCCTGATTCTAACAGGGGATTTAACTGAGCAGCCATGGAGATTAGGTTATAGTCTTCTTTTCCACCTTTTTCATCCCAGCTCATCTCGGAATCTATGCCTCTTTGCATTGAAAACCACTGGGTTATATCAAAATACAGTTATTAAATTTTTTTTTAAAACTAAATGTGTCATAGGGGTGCCTGGGTGGCTCAGGTTGTGATCTCTGGGTCATGAATTCAGCCCTGTGTGGGGTTCCATACTGGGTGTGGAACCTGCTTAGGATTCTCTCTCTCCCCTTCTCCCTCTGCCCCTCCCCAACCCCTGCTCACACTCACACGCACTCTCAAAAAAAGAAAACAAAAAACAACAAAAACTAAATGTGTCATATAGGAATATGCATACTTCTTCATGATCACATTAAATGACATCACCTATCAACTGTTCCAGAAAATGCCTTATTTTCAAAGCAGTGAAGGCGGCGGGATTTTCAGGTATTTGGCATGGGTCTAGGCACATTTAAAGCTCCCTGGATAATCCTGACAAATGCCCTCAGGGTGAGCACATAAGCCAATGTGGCATCGTGTAGTTGCAATGAACTGAATGAGCCGGACTACGTTCATCGTCCTCACGGTAAGAGAGCGAGGGGCCACAGAGAACATTGTTAAGACTGCAGCTCCAATTTTGGCACTACTCTTCCGAGCTCCCTAGTGCATTTTACTCTCTAGTCTAAAGCAGTGGTTCTTAGTGAGAGTTGGCTTTGCAGGGAACATTGGGCAAAATTTGGAAATATTTAGGGGGAGAGCAGCGTTACTAGTATCTAGCGTACAGGCCAGAAATGCAACTAAACATCCTAGAAGGTACCAGACAGCCCCCACAACAAAGAATCATTCACACCGACATGTCCATAGCACCAAGGTTCAGAAACCCTGGCTTACACCACAAGAATTAACAGGCACAGAAAACGATAAACTTTCACTAGATCCAAAAACTAAGGTTGAGAAGCAACCAACAGGTACTGAAATGATAACTGGAGTTAAGCTCAGGGGAAAGAAAGAAACAAACAAACTATCCTGGCTTCATTCCACGAAATAAGGACTTCTGTGAAAAAACCTGGGTGGATGCAGTCGGGGGAGGGGGATGCATTGTATTTTTCTCACCACCTGCATGTTGACTCAGAGTACCAGAGTTTGATTGGCCAGAGACTGAATTTCCATCCCTTTCTATTGAGACCTGTGCTAGCAGACACCCACCCTGCAGTCTAGCCATCTTTCCACGTAAAATCAGGCGCTATAAAAAGATAGGACGCATGTGTGTTTGGGGAAACGTGGAGAGGGGGCCAAGGAGGAGAGCAGAGGCATACCGGCAAAGATCCTTCTGAGACATCAAGCATTAAGTCAGGTAAATGGAAGTGGAGCAGGAAATTTTTCAGATTCCATGTGTGTTGGGAATGGTGTCTTGTTTTAAAATCTGTTACAGTGTTAGCTAATCACAGGACAGGCATTAATGACAGGAGGAAGATGCCCCCTTGTGACTGTTGTCTACAAGAGTATCTTTTTGTTGTGAATTTAACAGAGATAGTCTCCTACATCCAGAGGCTGGAAAAATAAACCACCCGGTATGTTTCTTTAAGTGGAATTACCTGAAGATGGAGTTTAGGATAGAAAAGCCCTAGCAGTAGACATTGCGAACAATTAGAAAGCAATATGGGCAAATAAATGTTGTAAATCTGGTTACAACACTAGATACAGCTTTAAAACATTTTCAATGCACTTTATTTTATGTGTTTTAGCTCACTTAATCCTGCCATGAACCCGAGAGGGCTATCATGGTCACTCTGTTTCTGTAGGTGAAGCAATAGATCTATAAAGTGCTCAGAATCCGGAAATATAAACGGTTTATTGCCATCATCTTTCAACGCGTGGAGTGTTCAACATGTTGTGCTTTGGTAGCAATGCAATCTTGCGGTGAGTTGGTGCACTAATGTACTGTTGGTGTCAATCTCTGCATTCCTATCTGTGATGTACTGCCCTCAGATAATTTAGTATCTGATTTCCACAGGATAAACCTGAGCCTTTTACGAACCCCCGAGGAAAGAATCAAAGGAGTTCTGATCTGGTGGTCTACTCCACACAACTCCATCAGCCGATGCAGTTCTGGAAATTATCCAACGAGTCCCTTCTCTCTCTGGCTCACCAGGGTGATGTGCCAGCCTGTTGGAAGCACTCCTGGCACCCCGCCCCAAGTCTGTCATATGCGGGCACTAATTGGTCATTTTACATGATGAAATTCATCTCTCCAGACATCTGGCTTCAAAGAAAATGGTCCCAAGACATGTCCTTTCCATAGGTCACATCACACCGTCACCTTTGCCTTGTGTTTGGGTGGCCCAAGTCCAGTGCAAGTTGTCTTGATTGTCTCCTGACCCAACATGGCATCTACTATTTGTTGGCCTCCCTATTCAAATGAAAAGTAGCTTAGTCTCAAAACAGTCTTGGGAAAAGCAGGTGTTCTTATCTAGGAGATCCGAGCACCAGGACCAGGAAATGTGCCAGAAGCCCATTTCCAAACAACAGTTGGGCTTATCCTTGGCTAAGCTTTTCAGGATTTGCATCTTGAACAGGTGAAAGGCACATGTGTTGAGAATCTTACATGTGGTACTGCCAGACACCCGAAGCTTCTAGAATGCTCTGTTAGGCTGACTTTCTTCAGGCTGGCCATTACATTCACAGTGACCATTTCCTTTACTTCTTCAGGAATAGTCATCCACAAAGGAGAGGGCCCCACACATTGCCTGTATCCTTGATACTATCTTTAGATTCAGAGACAGGACCAGCCCTTGTGTGCACTCAGAGGTAGCAGCTTCATGTGCTCATCCTTCATCATCCTCAATCTATAAAAAATAAAATAGTTTCATCTATGTTTCTAGATCTTACAACTGAGGTCAAGGCTTGAACCAAACTCTGTGATCTCCAACATAATCCTAGAGGTTGCCCTGCTAATAACAAATAGCAATCACGGTAAAAGTTTTAAAAAGGCATCTCTTTTCCTTCTCCCACCAGTGTGGGAAATACAAAAGGATCAGTAAAGGTAACTAATTTCCTATTGACAAAGTTTACCTCCACCACTCTCATTTGGAGGCAGCTCAAACTATGGTTACATTATACATTTTATTTTTAAGATTATCACACAGTAAAATTGACTTCACATGTGTTACTGTTCACGAATTCAGACACCTCTAACGGATTCATATAACTACAATCTCAATCAGTATATGGAACAGATCCATTTGCTCCAGAAAACTCCCTCTGTAGTTATACCCTCTCTTGACCCCAACCCCCAAGCAAACCACTTATCTGTTCTGTATCACTATGGTTTTGTCTTTTTTTGAGGATCATATAAATGAATCACACAGTACATATTTTTTGGAGATTTTTTTTCACATAGCGTAATAACTTTGAGGTTCTTCTGAGTTTATGTACAGGTTTTGTGTCAGCTTAAGATTTCATTTATTTAGGCTAAATATCCAAGGATGGAATTACTAAGTCATACAGTAAAAGTATATTTAATGTTATAAGAAACTGCCAAAATGTTTTCAGAGTGATACATGGGCCATTTCTTGTTCATGATAGAAAGAAATGTGTGAGACTAGTAGTGGCTATGTCTCCCATCCACATTTGGTATTGTGTGTGTTGGTGGGCAGGTCTATATTGCATATATATCACCATTCAAATAGGTTTGTAGTGGTATCTCATCATGGCTTTTTTTTTTAATAATAAATTTATTTTTTATTGGTGTTCAATTTGCCAACATACAGAATAACACCCAGTGCTCATCCCGTCAAGTGCCCGCCTCAGTGCCCGTCACCCATTCACCCCCACTCCCCGCCCCCCTCCCCTTCCACCACCCCTAGTTCGTTTCCCAGAGTTAGGGGTCTTCATATTCTGTCTCCCTTTCTGATATTTCCTACTCATCATGGCTTTAATTTACATTTCCAAATGCTTAATCATATTGAACATCTTACTCTTTCTTCGTTCCCGAAGTTTCAAGTTTCTATCTGTCTGTAGAACTTCTTTTATAAACTTTCATAGAGCAGATCTGCTGGCACAAATCCCTTAGTTATCTTTCATCTGAAAATGTGTTTATTTCACCCTAATTCCTGAAGGCTATTTTGCTGGAGATGTGTAGTATATCTATAGATACAAATCATATAAAGATCTATAAATATATAAATAATAGGCAGATCAATAGATATATCCTCATATATATAATTATAGAATTATGTATAATTGTAAATTGATAGTCCCCCCCCTCCTTTTTCTATTATTCCTAGTCTTTCTATTGGGCTCATTTAGTACATTTTAAATTTCAGTTCTTACATATTTCAGTTCTCAAATTTTCATTTGATTCTTCTTCATATCTTCTATTTGCTGGAGTAATCTATTTTTTCCATTTGTTTCAAGAGTACTTGTTTCAAGAGTGTTTATAATTGTTGAGACATCTGTAAGATACCTTCTTCAAAGTCTTTGTGATATAATTTCAATTATATAATCCTAATATCTGCCATATTTTCCCATGCACGTTGTGAATTCTTTTTTTATATGGTGAGTAATTTTAATTGCATCCTGAATATTTTTAAATATGTGATGAGATTCTGGGTCTTGTTTAATTCCCAAAGAAAGTGTAGATGTTTTCGTTTTTGTTGGCAGTTAACCTGAGAAGTTTCAGGTCACAAGATCCAAAGAGCTTTTTGTGTGTGTTAGTTTCAATGTTAGCTCAGATTTCAAAGTTTTTGCAATGCTATTGGACTTCTCCCATGTGTGAGCTCCCTAGTGGTCAATCTGGAACCTGGGTGGTGTTCAGTTCCTAATCAAGATCAAATCCATGCATGAGCAGCCAGTAGGACCCCAAGCCCTTTGTTTCCCATGACCTCCCTAGTATATTCCTATTTTTCTGGAGCTCCCCTTTTCAGTCCTCTATCCCAAAAGCTGAAAATTTAGTTATTCTGCTCTCCTGCATGCTTCTGGGACTACGTTTGCATTTGGACCAAATGGCAGGAGCACAGATTTTGGCACATCCTCCTGGATTTACAACTCTGCTAATAAGAGAGAAAGGTTCTTGTTCTTCTTCCAAGATTTGGCTCCTGCAAATTCTGGTTGGTTTGCAACCTCTGCAATCCTTGCAGCTGCCAAGAGATCGCCTGAGGTTTGGGAAGTATGAAAGCAGAGAGAGGAAAAACAAGCATGCTCTCTCTCTCTCTATATATATATATATCTCTCTCTCTGCACCAATGTCTGCCTACTTCGGGGTTTCATACTGCTGCATTCAACCCTGAAGAATCCTGGAAGGCAAGAAAATGGTAAACTCATTGCTAGCCTTTTGAATTCCAGTCTTCTTCCCCAAGTCCCCTGCTACTATTAACTTTTCTGAGTCCTCAAATAGTGGCCCCATGCCTCCTGTACAGACTTTATAGTCATATTCAGTGGAAGAGAAAGGGTGGAGTAAACTTATTCCATCTTGAGCAGAATTGGAATTATTACTTTATATTTTGAATAATTATTTTCTTCCATTACTCTTCCAGGATTATTAGTTCATTTAAAGTTTTATATCTTTTCTTAAGAAAGTTAAGTTAACTTAAGTTAAAGTTAATTAACATTTTCTTAGGAAATTGTCCTTAATTAAAATGTAAATTTAAAAATTTATTAACAGATTTAAGTAGCATACATTTCCAATTATTATATTCTGGTCTACTTATATGGCATCATTTAGTTTCTTTACAATAATAGACATGGCTCATTTTACTTATTTTCTCTTGATTATTTGCATGAACATTTTATCTATTGTTCCTTTCAGAGACCCAACACTTGGACTTTTTGTTTTCTGATACATTAGCTTCTGCTTTTACCCTGAACAGTTTCTTTTGTAGTTCTTTGAGTCTTCTGTTCATTTATTTTGACTTATTCTGTTTTTTAAATAGAGCTCTTAGAGATACTACTTTCCACTGAGTCTAGCTTTAGCTAAATCTTACGTGTGTGCATGATTATTTTCCAAACACCCTATAATTGGACATTTATCTCCTCTTTGGCCCAGAAATTATTGAAGTGAGTGATTTATTTTATTTTTATGTTATCATTTTAACTCCAAGTGTTTGTATATTTTGTTAACCTATCTTAAAATTAATCCCCAAGTTTATTTCATTGAGGCCAGAGAACAGGTCTGTTCTTACTGAAATCTTCTATGGCCTCGTATAGGTCCTAGGAGTAAAACATAACATTAGGTCTTGAGAAAAATAAGCATTTTTATTTGTAAGATATAGATTCTTCTCTTATAAATAAATTTTATTGTACATATTATCTAAATGCTCTATATCCCTATTCACTTTAATCTGTCCCATCTGTTCAAGACTGAAAGTATGTTAAACTCTGGTACAGTCATTTTTTGACAATTTAACCTTGTATTTTTAGCTTTGCTTTATATTTTTGTGATATGTTGTTTTATGCATAAATGGTCAGAATGGTTATATATTCTCTGTGAATAAAGATACACTCATTAACAAGGTGATTTCAAACTTAGCAACATAAAATTAGTCTTTGTTCATTTATCATATTTATTTTTTTTAAGATTTTATTTATTTATTCTTGAGAAACACAGAGAGAGGGGCAGAGACACAGGCAGAGGGAGAAGCAGGCTCCATGCAGGGAGCCCGAAGCAGGACTCAATCCCGGGACCCTAGGATCACAACCTGAGCCAAAGGCAGATGCTCAACCACTGAGCCACCCAGGCATCCCTAGTATATTTATTTTGAACTTTACTATGTCTGGATGGCACCTCAGCTTTATTATAATTATTACTATGATTGTTATTATCGATATCACTATTTTCAATTTGCTTGCTATTACCTTACCTCAGTCTTTTTTATCCCTTCTTTAAGTCTGTCTCTCTTCAATATGCCTTAGGAGGGTATTAGATTTCTGATGAACTTAAGAGATAAATATATATTAAATCTTAAGAGAGAAGAATATGCAGATGAACATTTATAAGATTTTAGGGTAAGAAAGCATGTTTTAAACATGCAAACAAAAGACAAAGCCACGAAGAGAAACATTAATTGATTTGACCACATAGCAATTAACACTTTTATTCATCATAAAATATCATTAAACAAGTTAGAAGGAAAAAAGATTAGCAAATGGCAGAAAAAAATCTTGTTATCCTTACATATAGAGCACCCTTGTAAGTCTACATTAGCAAAGACAAGTGAAAATATGGACAAAGGGCAATGGAAAAGAAATTCACGAAAGAATAAATTCAGATGGACGCCAAGCATATGAAAAACCATCCAACCACATTTTTAATTGTGAAACTAGGCATTATAATAAAAACAAGAAACTTTTTTCTTTGCATTTCATGTTGGCAAAAATCACCGAATATATATCCAGCCCCAGACTGGCTAAGGCTGAGTAGCGGACACAAAGCCGTGTGCTTCTATTCTTCCATTACCTCATCAAAGTTAAACCTCACTAATTTACCTTAGCATTCTTTGCTGCTGGCCCCAAATGTGGTCTTACAGTCCTTCTCATAATGGAGTTCCAAGTCACCACTACTAATTAATTGATGCTGGAATCTATCTGCCATCCCTAAAATCTGATAAAAGTGGGTCTCTAAAAATGCTCAATATATCCTGCTAAATTGGGAGGGGGGAGGCAAGAAACACACTTGTGTAATGTGAAAGAAAAATATACACACAGAATAAAGAACAATGCAAGGAAATATATAAATATGTAATAATGTTTATCTTAAGGTAGAGCAATTGCTATCAATGGTTATTTCATTCGTTGTATTTTAAACTACAGACTATACCTTTGTATCTACATCCAGATAGTGTTGAGGAGGTCATATAGAGGATACGACTGCCGGTTGACCTTGAGCAGGACCCAGGCAATGGGAGGCTGCCCAATACCTCCCCTGTCCTTGGCATGTATCTTTGCCCACCATTCCCCCCAGCATCTTAAAGAAAGCAGCCTTGAGAGAGCAATGTGTTGTTGAGACCATCTGGATGGTATATCTGACTAAACTCAGTTAAAAATCCTCCATATAGGGGATCCCTGGGTGGCACCGCGGTTTGGCACCTGCCTTTGGCCCAGGGCGTGGTCCTGGAGTCCCGGGATCGAGTCCCGTGGCGGGCTCTGGGCATGGAGCCTGCTTCTGTCTCTGCCTCTCTCTCTCTCTCTTTCTATGTCTATCATGAATAAATAAACAAAATCTTTTTAAAAAGTCCTCCATAAGGGTATTATGCTGAGTGAAGTAAGTCAATCAGAGGACAAACAGTGTATGTTCTCATTCATTTGGGGAATATAAATAATAGTGAAAGGGAATATAAGGGAAGGGGAAGAAATGTGTGGGAAATATCAGAAAGGGAGACAGAACATAAAGACTCCTAACTCTGGGAAACGAACTAGGGGTGGTGGAAGGGGGGGAAGGCGGGGGGTGGGGGTGAATGGGTGATGGGCACTGAGGGGGGCACTTGACGGGATGAGCACTGGGTGTTATTCTGTATGTTGGTAAATTGAACACCAATAAAAAATAAATTTATTAAAAAAAATGTCCTCCATACAGGGCACCTGGGTGGCTCAGTGGTTGAGCATCTGCTTTCAGCTCAGGTCATGCTCCTGGCGTCCTGGGATTGAGTCCTGAAGTGGCTCCCTGTAGGGAGCTTGCTTCTCCCTCTGCCTAAGTCTCTGCCTCTCTGTGTGTGTCTCTCATGAATAAATAAATAAAATATTTAAAAAATCCTGTATATAAACTTTTGAGATTCTGGTAAGTGGGTGTGGAGGTCTACTGATCTTTCCGCTGACAAGTCTTGTATATAAATTCCCTCGCTTTATTAAACCTACCATCTATCCATCTGGAGTGGTCTTCCTCTTTCTTTGAGCTCCCTCCACTCTCCATGTATAGGGGCAAGCTTCAGATGACTCTTGGGAAACTTTCAAGTCTGAGAACCAACAATATAGATATGATGAAACATGTATTAGTGGTATCCTATGGTTAAGTAATTTAATACTGCAAACCTTCCAAAATGTCCATGTCTCATATAAAATTTTTTTTTTCAAATTCTGGCTTTGTATGTAGTGGTTTCTGACAATCTACTGTGTATAAGCCACTCTGAAACTTAATGGCTTAAAACAGTTATTATCTTTTATGATTCTGTCAGTTAATTGGGATCGGTTGACTGGGACTCATCTGGTTCTCATGTGATTCCAATTACACAGAGGCTGTGGCTGGATTTACCTAGAGAATCAACCGAACAAGACGTCCAAGCTGGCTTCTTCACTCACATGTCTGAAACTCAGTGCATCTCCATGTAGTTCTCTCTCCAAAAGAATAGCCCAGACCTTTGACATGGAAGCTCACAGCTTCAGCAGGCAGGAAGCAGAACCGCTGGATCTGTTAAGCGTGATGACTAGAGATGGCATGGCATTGCTTCTGCCATAGGCTAATGGTCAAGCAGATAGAAAGCCTATCTAGAGTCAAGAGGGTGGAGAAATAGACTCTACTTCTTGATTGGGAAGTAGTGAGATCACACTGCAGAAGATCATGTGGAATGAAAATTACTATATTGTGGACGTCGTCGGAAAATACACTCTGCCAATGAGTATTAGAAGCAAACTTATCACTTTTAAGGATCTCTTACTTGTTCTTCAACTTGCCAGTCTCATACCTAAGGATTCTAATCCTTCAAAGATCTTAAGGAAGGACTCAATCCTTTGATGGGTCTTAAGCTGATACAAAGTCTAAAAAAAAAAAAAAAAAAAAAGGAACTTTTATTTGCAGTAGCTTAACTTATCCCTTGTGGAATGTGATTTGATCTAAGACTTACAATGTTTGCAAACTTGAACAGTTTAAAATGAAATAACATACTCCACTAACTTCTGTTCATCCTGTTAATCTGTGCCTTGTTTTCTTCTAGCCAGATGTTTCTTATACTTCATTTGCCTAACAATATTCAGATTCGGAAACGATTCTAGCATGAAAACGATGCACCAAACATACCCACATTTATTTTCCATATCCCTGGCTCTTTCTTGATCTGTCTTGCATTTTTCAACATCCTTAATTTCTATTAAACCCAGATGGAATCTATGTTTGCCAGGAAAGAAAGAAAACCAAACACGTGCCAATATTTTATACTCTTCCAGGCTATATGGAAAAGGTCTGAAGATACATTATGCTCTTTAAAATCATGCACACCAGGCTTTTAGTTGAAGAAGGTGTGGTAGGCAACTTCTGAAATGGCCCCTAATGATCCCTGTCTCCTAATATCCATGCCCTTTTGTAATTCTTTACCTTTGAATATAGGTTGGACTTAATGACTTCCTTCCAACAAATAAAATATGGTAAAGGCATTGGGATGTTACTGTCAAGATTAGGTTACAAAGGACGCTGTTTTCCATTTTGTTCACTCTCTTTCACTCTCTCCCCGCCTTGCTCTGAGGAAAGCCAGCTGCCACATCATGAGATGCCCTATGGAGAGGTCTACATCGCAAGGAACTCACGTCTCTGGCCAACAGCCAACAGGGACCAGCAGCCTGTCAACAGTTATGTAGTGAGTTTCAAAGTAGAACTTCTGAAGCCTGTCAACAGATGTATGTTCTGAAGCAGACCCTTCCACTGTCAAGCCTTGAGATGACTGCAGCCCTGGGCAGCATCATGACGGCAAACTTGTGAGATGCTATGAGTCAGGAAACCCAGCTTAGCAACACCCAAAATCCTGGACTCCAGAAAATGCCAGATACTAAATGTTTGTTGTGTGAAGCCACCAAATTTTAGGGCAATTTGCCATGGCAGCAGCAATTTGGATACCTAAAATCCAAAGAGAAAGTTCATGTCTTTGGTTATGAGACCAAAGAAAAGAGCCCCTGTGGTCCAAAGAACATGGGGGGAAGTAGCATTTTTTTTTCTCTTTTCTCTTGCTACTTCATCCTGAAGGCAGTCCTGGTGGCACAGTCAATACACAGAGTGGGAGGATAAAACTTCAAAAGAAACTCTGGCCTTCTAGATGGTGGACCAAGGAAAGGCACCACAAAAGACAAAAAGTATAGGGGAAATCCCAGGGAGTAGACAGCCAGAGAAAGATTCCCTAATTCTATGTACAAACTGATACACATTCTCATGCATGAGCTGCAGGTGAGTGAACAGACACAAGGAAACATGGCTTTGAGAACTGAACTACAATATAAACCACTGCTCACAGCACTGACTTAACCTCTATACCGTGCATGTATGGAGCAGACCCAAGCAACACAGAAAAGCTTTTGCAAACTAAATTTACACCAGAATCACCACCCCCCACCCCCCGAAAGAGAGAACTTGTGGTCTAAAGCTAACTGGATTGTCTGCCAAAACAAAATAAAACCAAATGAAAATGATTGGAATCTCCAAAAGATTGTAAAAGGACCCAGAATCTCACAATATAATATCTCACAATATAATATTCTAAATACTCAATATACAATCCAAAATTACCTGGATTGTAAGAAAATGAAAAATCTGATCTCTTTTCAAGGGAGAAGACAATCAACAAATGCAAATCTCAAGATGGCCTAGATGTTTGTTATCAGACAAAAATGTTAAAGCAACTATTATATCCATTCTCCCTAAGGTAAAAGTGAATATTCTTCAAACTGTTTTTTTTTTTTTTTTCCCTCTTGGCTTTACTATTGCATGCAGAGATAACACTTCACCTACATAGACGCATTTCTTCCATAGAGCCTTTGTGTTCAAACTGAGGATTTTTTTCCCTTTTTTCTGTTTTCTCTAAAGTTTTACTGTTGCATGCAGAGATAACACTTTGCCTACACAGAGGCATTTCTTCCACAGAAACTTTGTTTTCAAAGTTCAAAGCCACCCCCCCGTCTTTTTTTTTTTTTCTTAAGTTTTACTGTTGCATTCAGAGATAACATTCCACCTACATAGAGGCATTTCTTTCACAGGAAGGTGATATTCTTAAAATGCATAGAAAAGTAGAATTTTTGAGCAGAGAAACTATAAAAATGAGCCAGATAGAAACTTAAAAACTAAAAAATACATTATCTGGAATTTTTAAAAAATTACTGGATGGATCCATTGGCAGAAAGGGATGACAGAGGAAATATTTAGTGAACTTGAAAATAGATAAAAATTATCTAATCTGAAGGGCAGTCAAAAAATTTTGGGAAAAAATTTTTGGAAAAAAAAAGAACAAAGTCACAGTTACCTATGGGATAATGTCAAAGTTTAATATTCATGTCACTGGAGTCTCAGAAAGAGAAGAATATGACTGATGCAAAAATACATATATTTGAAGAAATTATAGGTAGACACTTCTTAAATTTTGGGAAAGACATAAACTTATAGATTCAAGAAGTTCTGAGAACCCTATATAGAATAAACTAAAAAACTAAACAAAACAAACACCATTCTTAGCCAGATATATCATAATAATATCATAGAATAATCAAACTATCAAAAACCCAAGTCACCTAGAGAAACAATCTGAATGACTATGGATTTCTCATCAAAAACCATGGACGCCAAAGACAGTGAAATAACAACGTTCAACCACTTAAAAAAAAAAAAAAGGAATTATCAACCCAAAACTCTATATGCAACAAAAATGTTCTTCAGGAACAATGGTAAACAAAGACATTTTCAGCTGATGGGAAACTGGAAGAACTAGAAACTAGCAGACCTGTTCTAAAAGATACTAAAGTAAGCTCTTAAAGATGAAGAAAAATGATACCAGAGGGAAACATGGAACTACAGAAATAAAAGGTGACTATATCTATCTTTATATAGATATAAAGGTAAATATAATAGATTACTTTTCTCCTTTTGAGTCCTTGAAATATAACTATCAAATGCAAAAAGTATAAAATTGTCTGGTGAGGCTTTCAAGGTGAGTATGTGAATATTATTACAACTATAACATAAAGAAAGAAGTATAAAGGAACTTATGTGGATGTAAAGCTTCTACATTTCTATATGCTCTAATTAAAAACAAAGACTGGCAGATTATATTTTAAAGCAGACTCAGCTATATGTTGACTACAGGAAATCTACTTTATATATAAGCATAGATTGATAAAAGTAAAAGGAAGGTAAAGGATATATTATGAAAACACCAATCAAAAGAATACTACAGTAGCCATATTAACATCAGAAAGAGTAGACTTTAGAACAGGTAAATATTATCAGGATAACAAAGGACATTAAATTAATTATTAAATACTAATAAAAAGGTGAATTCTCCAAGACGTAATAATCCTTAATGTGTGCTCGTAACAGCAGGCATCAAACTACATGAAGCAAAAACTGATAGATCTAAGAGGAAATAGACAAATTAACAAATACAGTTGGAGATACCTACAGTCAATAATCAATAGAAAAGCCAAATGTAAAAATCAGCAAGGATATAGAAGACTTAACACTAATTGCCATTTATAGAACATTTCATCCAACAACAGCAGAATACACATTATTTTCAATCATTCATACAATAGTCACCAAGATAGATCATATTCTAGGCCATTAAAAAGTCTTAGTCAATTTGTAAGAATTGAAATCATACAAAATATATGTTTGCTATCAACGGAACTAAGCTAGAAATCAATAACAGAAAGGCATCTGGAAAATCCCAGGACACTTAAAAATTAAACAACCCATGGGCCAAAGAAGAAAACCTCAAGGGAAATTAGAAAATATTTTTCAACTGAAAGAAAATGAAAATGCAACACATAATTTATGGAATGTGGCTAAAGTGGTACTTACAGAGAAATTTGTAAAATTAAATGCTTAGATTTTAAAAAAATGTCAAGTTGGTTATCTAACCTCACATTAAGAAACTAGTGAAGAAGAATTAAACCAAATCCAAAATAAGCAGAAGGAAGGAAATAATGTATACATTACTACAGGCGTGTACTCTCCAAACATATGAACAGATATAAATGGATTGGAAAACAGAAAAATAGTAGAGAAAAATCAATCAAACCAAAGAATAGATGTCTAACAAAATGCTAGCCAGACAACACATGGAAGAAAAGATATGCAAATTATCAACATCAAAGGGGGGATAACACTATAGATCCCACAGATATTACAAGGACATTAAGGGATAACACTACAAACAGCTCTATACACATAAATTCAACAACTTAGATGAGATGGACCAATTTCTTGAAACTATCAACTACCAGAAGTCATTCCAAACCAAATTTTTGCTGACTGAAAGGCATTCATCTCATAAAACTCTCCAGGTTTTATTCTGGACAGTTGCCTGCTCCCAGGTGCTGTTTCTTTAGCCTCAGGCTGATTTCCCATCACCACCCTCCAGCTATCAACAAAGTTTAGTTCCAAATTTAGGCCATTGATTCTTTGGTCTCCCCTTTTCCTTATAAACTCTTAATTTCATCCCTTCACCACTCACCCTGTCCCTATTTTTGTTGAAAGGAGAATTGATATCATCTTCAGAACCTTGGGCAGCCTAGGCTTCTACAGAAAAAATTTTGAAGAGTGTCTGATTAGCTTCTCTATCTAGGAGTCCTCTCCTTACTTATTATCTGCTGCCAGAACTTTCTCAGCAGTGATGTGTGCACTTTGTATTACTGTACATTCGGGAAGGATCAAAGCACTCGCCTATTACTCTGCACATGGACAAGCCCTCAATCGAAGGCCTTTCTCCATCTAGCCACACTACTCCCCATATCAGCCAGTTTTCAGCAGCATGTGGCTGGTCTCATGAGCTTTATTTCCCACTTTGAAGAACCAACAGAGTCCTCAAAGGAACTAAACTCCTTGCTAGAATAATCATGGTAAGGTTAGGACACTGAAAGGACATCTGCTATAACTCTTTCTTCTAATTTATACAACTTGTCTGTAGACTCTGGTTTATGGATTAACTTCTAGGGTTCCTCCCCTCTTGTTGGCTTTCCAGTTAGTTTCTGTGTGTTTATAATAAGATGGAAAATACATATTCCAAAAGCACAATTCTCATCTCTGTTTGAAAAATGATTAAGTAGCTTTTTACCAATTTCTTATAATTTTGGGTCATATCCCCAAACTAACACTGGACAAATACATATTTGCAGCTAAGCATTTGCCACTACCTTGACAGGTATGATACAGTGCATTCCTGGCAATATTTTAAGAGAACACAAGAGCAATGGAGTTTGTAATAGATTCACTAATGAAGCCAAAAAGTTATGATGTTTGAACTTCCCAAGAGCCACCCCCTTAATTAATATGAATTTTCTTTAAACCACCAGAACTGGGCCTCATTCCTCTCCCACACTCCCCGGAAATTCTGACTCCATCCAGGATCTTCCCTGTGATTTAAGACCATGAGGACATGGTCTTTATGGTGTCTCCCAAAGTGGAGTTCTCCTCTTAGTTACATGTTGACTATTAATTTGTCATGGAAGTGATCCCCAACTTTACAGAAACACCTGAATGCTGACACCAAAGCCTCTCTGAGCTGAGCCCTTGCCCTTTTATTTTCTCTTGTAACAAGGATCTGTGGCATATGCTTCTCTAAGAAAATACAACTCCAGATCCTTTCTTTTCTGTCTTTCAACACCTAGCAGGCACGGCTTACCCTTCTTTTTTCACATAATTACCTCTTTATGCTCTACCTCTTTTGTTCTTGTTTCCCTTTTTAAATCCCTAGGAGTATTAAGTTCAGAGCTAGATTTTCACTTGGAAATATTTTCCATATTTGTGGCACCAGTGCCACCAGAGGATTTACAGTAGGTTAAATGAAGAAAAACAGAGTGCAAGGTGAATGAAGAATTAAAAAAAAAAAAAAAAAACACCTCATCTGCAACAGATAAATCAAAATGCAAGTCAATTATTTTCTGCTAGAACGTATTTCATGAAATAATTCATAGGTATTCTGAGAACTATAGCTGGTTTGATTAGTCAGAAAAATGAATTTGTGTAGTCTTTCTCCTTTAAAACAAAGATTTTCAAATTGGAATGCCTAGGGAATTCTTTTAAGCTTAAAAAAAAAAAGATTGATTGATTTCATAGAGAGAGAATGCACGCATGCACACACATGGGGTCAGGGTGGGGAGAAGAGAGAGAGGCTCTCAAGCCGACTCCACTGCTGAGTGCCAAGCCCCATACAGAACTCAATCCCACAACCCATAAGATCATGACCTCAGCTGAAACTAAGAGTCGGATGGTCAACTGACTGAGCTACCCACGCTCCCCAAATGCCCAAGGACTTTTTAAAAACACTAATACCTGAGTTCTCAGCCACAAAGACTCTAAATTAACTTGTATCAGTTGCAACCTGGGCAACAAGAATTTTTAAAATTCCCCAGGTGACTCTACTGCGCAAAGAATGACTTTCTCGTGCAGCAAATTTATCATGATCACAATCACCAGGAGTTTGAGAAAACGATTGATTGTTCGAATTCCTGATTCAGTAGGTTTAGATGGGGCCTGAGGATTTCCGTTGCTAACAAACTCCCAGCTTAAGCTGTTCTGGAGGTCATACTGTGAGAGCCACTGCTTTAGAGCACTTTCATCTGTGTATGAATCACCTTCAGAAGCAGGAGATTCTGTTAAAAGGCAGGTCTACTTCAGCTGGTGTGGGACTGGAGTAGAAATTCTGCATTTCTAATAAGCTTCCAGGAGGTACTAATGCTGTAGGGCATTCATGACATAAATATGCGTTTGTGAAATAGTGAGAAAAAAAATAGCACCAAGCACCATTTTAAAGCAATTCAATATCATTGAATTTTAATATTATATGGATATATGAGAAAAATTTCATGATCTTTGAGAAATTACCAAAAACTGTTTAATGTCATAGAATGAGAAATTCAAAATTACATTTTTTCCAGGTCTTATATGTTTATTCAGAAAGTGATATAACTATGGAAAGATGCATTTTTAGCACTATAAAATCCAATGTTTTAAAATCCTTTTGTCCCTGTAATTCTGTTTATTACATTTTTATAATCCTGAAGAAATTCTCTTATCTGAAGTTTTTCATGCATTCGAGTACTTTGCATGATGATGTCTGATGTGATCAATAATAAAGGATGCAGTGAAGCTGTGGCTATAATCATAACCCTCTTGTAATCTAAAAACAACAGGGGCTTTCTTTTCTGTGCTGGCAGCTATGAACTTACTGGGCAGTGACTGGGAAGAACTACTAATCTTTTCCTTGATCAATTAGTATGTCCAGCTGAGCACCTGGATAGGACTTTACAAGATGGGTAGCATCATAAGCCCTCCATTTACTTTGATCTGTTCCCAAATATCCACTAAAGACTTTTTTGTCCCAAAGACAGAGCACTGAGTTGCAAACTGGAGCATACGCTGACACAGATTTGTACTTTCCAGTATTCTTCAAAGCACAAATCAGAGTTTCATGGTCCCCCATAGCTTCAGTTTTCGGAACTGCCTGATTTTTTGGAAACATCTGAATGTGAGACTTCCAAATTCTGAAGAAGTAAGCAAAGAACCGAACAAAATGGCACTGTAGTGTGAAAACTGAACCTTTTAGACTTAAGATTCGAGACTTTAGAGGAAGCAACAGATATAAAAGTGGTAAGGAAGAGAAATATTAGAAAATGATAATTTGATAAGGCCATCTTTCAAAAGTAGGAATAAGATATTTAGCAGATTTTAGTAAAAATAAAATCAGTCATACGTATATTTCTCTCTTGCGAATTAGGATTATTCTCAGCAGCCTGAGAGTTCACATGTGATGGTAGAGAGGCTCTAGGTGATCAGTATAAGTCAACAAGGCCTGACAGGGTGACAGCTCATCAGGGCTCTCTGTAAAATGAGAAGGTTCTATTCGACACTGCTTCTTAGTCTCCGGGGGCAGAAGGAGGGCACATAATGCTTTGAGAAGCTTATGAAGGCCTCTAGGCCCTCTCTCCAGAAAAATTCATAATTTCTATGTGATTCCATAGATTCCAGATGCCCTAAAGATGATGGATGAGGATACCTAGAACCCCAGTGCACCATACACTTCACACAGTACTTGGCATAGAATAAGTTCTATATGTTGGTGATGATGATAAGAAATAGCTTTGTTTCATGAGGTGAAGAATGAGGAAAAAAAACCCCACTAGTTTCATAAACGGAGTTTCATTCAGGCTAGGGATTAGTGAAAATTCCTCCGAGATTCTGGCAACAGGCTGTCAACCTGTACTGTCAACATTTGTTATTTTGAATTCTCATTCTTTTCTGTTTTTAATCAATAACTTTTGGCAACTTGGGAGAAGATCTATTTAAAAACTACTGACGATTTATTTATTAATTCCTTTGTACCAAGCTCTCTGATAAGCAATTAGTCTGCATTAGCTCATTTAATCCAAACAAATCCTAGTAGATAAGGTTTACTAATGAAGAAGTTGAGGCTTCTAGTAACTCCCAGGGGTCCCACAGACTATTGTGTGGCAGGAGCAACTCTGTTTCACAAAGTGAAAAATGTGTGGAACACAAATCATTTTTGTAATAAACACATCTTCATTGGCTCAGGAATTACTAAAAATTCTAGCAAAGATCTGTTAATACTCATTTTCACTCTTTGTTGTTTTAGATTGTCATTATCTCCTGGCTTTCGTCAATATTTTAATGTGAACTCTGGATGAGGTTAACTAGGAGCTGCTAGCCAGAGGGCATTCTAGCCCTTGGATACAACATTCTGACCAGACTTGTCATTTCCATGGCATAGTTCCAACACTGCCATTTGGCTTCTTTTTCTTTGGCTTTCCTCAAGAACCTGCTACCTGGATTATAAACTGAACCTTCTCTATGCTCTATACTTGCATACCTTGTTTTCTTTTTCATTCATCTTGGTTTCATGCTGGACATGAAATTAGCTAGAAAATTCCACTTCAAAATGTCATTGCAAGGTTGTGAAGAAAAGAACACCAGATTTTATAAGACTATCATGCCCAAGTTTATTTGGTAAATATTTGCCATTAATATCAGTAGGTAATGGAAACTGCTCATCTTGTGATCATCTGCTTCTCTTTTTAGGCTTCCAGCCTCTCCTTTCTCCTTCCATCATTGAAAAGCTTTCCTGATGCATATTCCTATTTTGGCCCCATATTTTCATACTCTACACATTCTCCTCGAGTGACCACATCCACTCTTGGACAATCATGACATGCAAAACTCCATTCCCAGCCCAGACCTCTTTCCAGACTTTTGACTTGTTTAATCATTTACAATCTGGAGCAACCATCCAGTTTTTCATGGGCATCTCAAACTCCACATGTCCAAAATAACGTTATTATCTTCAACAATCCTTCTACCTCCTGAAACATCCACTTCCCTCCCATCATACACCCATGAAGAATTAACTTCTGATGTTTCTCACAACCCCATAACGATCACCTGCATTAATTTATCCTTGTGAAACTCAGAATCACCTACATTCATTGATCAATGAATTATTAATCTCTACTTTCTGCATATGTAAGTAAGAAGAATAACATCCACTTATCCCAGAAGGATGGAGAGATGAGAGGAGTTCCATTTGTGTAAAGGCTCTTTCAAATATATCTTTGTGTGATTAAAATGATGGAATATCTTTGAATGGATTTAAGTATAAAATGCAAAATAGTCTATCTCTGTAAGTTTTTTTCCTTTTGGCTTAGAAAATGTTAATATTTTTACTCAAGCCATCTGGGACTTGGAAACATCATGTGCTTTTGATGACTATACGTGCAAACTATTTTTTGCATCTTCAAAAATCACCAAAGGAATGCTATTACTATGTTTGTTTTTCTATTTTTCTGACAACAAATTACAATTTACTTGCAATTCAAACAATTCTTGAAATATATTTAAGCAGTTCCAAGTGAACATCACAGATATCAAATGGTCAAATTAAAATATTAATAGCTATCGATAACTCAAGGGCTTCCTTGACTTACTGTCATTTGTTTGGGTGTAATTTTCTCTCATATTTAAAAAGTCCTTTAGCACCATCTGCTCCTATAATACTTTGCCATGCTTAAAAAATTTTATTCCCAGGCACGGCAGTTTTGAAACTACTCCATCAAAGTTTCTTAAAAAGAAAATAAGTTGGAAAAAGAATTTCCATTCCTCCTAGCTTATTTCTTAACAAACAACAGATGAAGAAGACGTTTGTTACCCAAGAAACACAGAGCTACATGAATATTTTGTTATAATCAGACATTTCCCTTCTGATTTTCCCTCTGACCCCAAGGCTAAGATGCCTGAGGAAACAATATTTTATGCGCTATATGCACAATCTGTGCAATACTTTTCCTTTAAGATATGCAGATCTAATTTTATAATCTAAACTATAAAATGAAAAAAATAAACTATAAAATGGGGTGAATTTTCATGTAGTCTCATCCATTTTATAGATAAACATGTAGACTAGATGGCCAAAATAAATTCCCCAAGGGAAGTTGATAGACTGAAGCAGTAACACCAGTAAAAGAAATCCAACAAAGTAAATAGATTCTTCCTCTATGAAACTGAAGCATATTCTTAGATAAAAAGCAGACCTTTCAGGGCAAATCATGGCTCAGTCGATGAAGCATCCAACTCTTGGCTCAGGTCATAGTCTCTGGGTCAGGGGATGGAGCCCTGTATCAGGCTGCTCAGTGGAGCCTCTTCACACTTGAGATTCTCTCTCTCCCTCTGCCTCCCACCCCACCCCCACTCGCCCACCCATGCTTTTTCTCTCTAAAATAAAGAAACCTTTAAAAATAATCAAACTTTTCCAATTCTTGACAGTGGTATTAGAGAATGAAGCAGCTGACTTTTCCAACGTGTCCAACTGCAATCAGTGATACTGGTTTAGAAACATAAATAAGTGGTGTTGGGATAGCGATATTGAAATTGTTGTAGATGGAATAAGAATAGGCCAATTGTCTTCTTAAGGAAGTCCAAGTATGGATGTTAAATTGTTTACAGACCTCTTCATCCTTTCAGTCAGTATTCAATATATATCAAACACCTGCTATGTCTAGATTCTGTATTGGTTTCCGGAATGAATCAATAGTTTTCTTATAACGTATCATAAAATGTATCCATCACCTTGTAGCTATAAATATAAATGGACCTCCATCCTCTGGCACTTTCTACCTGAATCCATTTTCCACCCACTAGCCAGAATTAACTTTGTAAAGTTAAAACTAAATTGCATGGTGAAGTTCAAACTCCCTAATATGGTTTACAAAGACCTTTATGGTTTGACTCTTGCTTACCTCTCTCGCTTTGCTGTTCTACTTTGTTCTCTGGCCACAATGAATTATTAACCATTCACAGAATAAGTCAGACCTCTGCATGCTGTTTCCCCTGGCCAAATGCTTTTCTGCCTCTCCTTGTCTGACTCTTTTCCCCTGACTTTTATTTCTAGCCTAAGCATCTCTTTGGCTAAAACTTCTTCAAGGACTAAAGCATGGTCAGGTGAGCCTCTTCTGCAGTCAATGCTTTACTCCTGAGCTATAGCCACAGGTGAACTTCTTATGCACCACGTAACACTCTAGGCCTTTCACCTTGTAGCCTCTACCACAGCAAGTGATTTATTCGTCTGCTCCAGATAGACTGTATACCCCTCAAGGACAGGCAATATGCCCTGCTCGCTCCGGAGATCTCATGGTGTGAAATACAGCCTTGGCACATCTTAGTGATGATAATTTGCTAAACGAGTAAATAGAAAATTGAACCATGCCTTCTTCCCATTCATCTTCTAAGGTCATTTTACAGTGGCAAGTGTGTAAGGAACAGTATTCTTAGCCTACTTGATTACGTGAATTGAGACATCTGATGGTAAATGCACATACTTAAGTATATTCTCTTTACCCCCTCACACATTTTAGTTCTAATTTATCATGAAAATTTTTCATCCTGAAATCAATAATGCCCAATCTTCCTACTGAGAATATTTTTTTTTCCTACTGAGAATATTAAGTGGCTTCTTCTTGCTTTATGTTTTATGCTGGATCAAAATACAAGGCATCTCCAAAATCAACTTAAATCTTTTTTTTTTTTTTTGAAAGCAGGGTAGAAACTAAAACAAACTACTCTAGAGAAATAAATATGCTCTTGGTAGAGAGAGAGACTAGTCGGTCTGGATAAATTGTTTTGGTCTGCATGACCTACCATATAAAAAAATACTGAAAAAGTTTTATTTCATTGGTAGTTTTCTTTAAATATTTGTTGATATGGCTATAGCACCCCAGTGTTATAGCATAATTTTAAGTGATAGCTATAGATCTCCAGAGCAAATCTATAAACATACATCTACATATATTTGGGAGGACTTAGATCAAAACACTAACAATAGTTACCTGTGGTTGAATTTTATTTTCATTTTCACTCCTCTATATTTTCCTAAACTTTGTCAAAAAAAAGTCCAAAGAAAACCAATAAACACTTTACACACGGGAATGAAGAGAAAAGATAGTAATATTGCTCAAGAGAGAAATTAGTAAATACGGGAATTCTGTACGTTTCATGCTATCTTTAATATTCTATAATTTTATGACTTTTCAACTGCACTATGCGAAAATGTAGATTTCAGTCTATATGAGACACAGCAGGGATTCAGATAGAAATGTCTGTCAAATGTTCTTTCACAGTCGAAATAATCAGTGAGATAGTTTACATATAACTTTGATCATAAAAGGTGAATGTCTTGCACGTGGTGGGCACTCATGTGTTAAATGAACAAATCCATCAATTAATTGATCAGTGAATGTTAAATGACCTTGCTGTTAAAATTCCGTCTCTGCTGCCCTCCAGTGGCTCGTGTACTGAACTCCTAAAGAGAAAATCCAGTGCCTTCCATTCCCACACCCTTATTTCAGGGGAGTATGAATGTTCAGATTTAGGGGCTTGGTATTCTTTTCGGGACAGAGTTTTGTATCCAACCTCTGTGATATTACCTTGGTAGGTCAAGGCCAAATGCATTATCGGTCCTCCTTTCACTTGCAGAAAGTCAAACTGAAGCAATAGTAATAGATGGTGCCAATAAACACTAATATTCTTATGTTCAAACTTCCTAGAGATTTTTCATTTGTGTCACTGCACTCAACTTCTAGCAGGAAATTGTGGTGAGGACTGCGTGGGTGGCTCAGTCAGCTAAGTGTGTGACTTCAGCTCAGATTATAATCTCAGGATCCTTGGATGGAGCCCTGCGTCCAGCTCCACGCTCAGCGGGGAGTCTACCCCTCCCCCGGCTCATGCTCTCTCTCTCTCTCTCTCTCAAATAAATAAAATCTTTAAAGAAAGAAATTGTGCTGAGAGTAATGATAATAATTGCAATTATTTTATTAGAAATAGCTCTGGCCCCTTATTAAGGGGTAATGGTGTTGTCCTGTGCCACTAGGCATGAAGGTTCCCATCAATGGTACATCTTAATAAGCAGCCTAGAACTCTAAACTTACATACCATCTAGGGGCAGTACTCAAGAAAAATGTTAATTCAGCAGCAGGTATTATCAGCAAATATCAGCACTGCCACTGGTGAACGTTAGAAATATATTTTAGTATTGCCCTGGTCTGTGAGAGTTATATCTTGAGTTCTGTTGGTCATTACAGTGATGGCAGGAGGGAACCTAGATTCCAGAACCTTTAGTTTCAGGTTTTTTGACATTGGCTATGATCTGTTCTGAGATATCCTGTGCTTCAGGCCTCATCCTGCAGTTTTAGACAATAATTTTGAATTGAGTTATATTCTACATGACTTTTTTTTAAAAAGGGATTTATTTATTTGAGACAGAGCATGAGAGAGTACGAACACAGGGAGGGGCACAGGAAGAGGGAGAGAGAGAATCTCAAAGCAGGCTCCCCACTGAGAGTGGAGCCCAATATGGCACTTGGTCTCATGACCCTGAGATCATGACCTGAACCAAAGTCCAGAGTCTGACACCCAACCTACTGAGCCACCCAGGTGCCCCTATATGACTTCTTAATATGTTTTTCTTCCCCTATTATTGTAGTTCTTCTGGAATATCCTTTTAGTGTTAGCCAAGGAATCTCTCAATTTCTCCCTCACCTGCTACCACCATACCTCCCGGTGAGGTGATTATTTCTATCTTTCTGCTTATCTGCAGTCTATCTTTTTAAATTATATTTAGTCTCTTACTTTATTCATTTTTATTTTGTCTCTTACTTTCTTTTTTTTTAAATTTTTTATTGGTGTTCAATTTACTAACATACAGAATAACCCCCAGTGCCCGTCATCCATTCACTCCCACCCCCCGCCCTCCTCCCCTACTACCACCCCTAGTTCGTTTCCCAGAGTTAGCAGTCTTTACGTTCTGTCTCCCTTTCTGATATTTCCCACACATTTCTTCTCCCTTCCCTTATATTCCCTTTCACTATTATTTATATTCCCCAAATGAATGAGAACATATAATGTTTGTCCTTCTCCGACTGACTTACTTCACTCAGCATAATACCCTCCAGTTCCATCCACGTTGAAGCAAATGGTGGGTATTTGTAATTTCTAATAGCTGAGTAATATTCCATTACTTTCTATCTCTTACTTAAACAATTTTTTCCTTTTTGGTAGTATGGAAGTAGGAGGTACCATTCTTCATAATAATGAGTATGTGTGTTTTCCTCATTCTCAGATTACTAGAATTCTGTGCATGGTGTTAGTGTTTTCATAAACACTTGGATTTATTTAGCAAATGTATCATTTTTGCACTTTTCACTTCATAGTAATTTTGTGACTTGTTTTCAACTCTACTGGGAATATTATAAAAGAATATTATTTTTAGAACTAATCCTAAGAGAATAATTTTCTCACAAAAGGCTTTTTTATAATACTGAAGCATTTGAAAAAATAAATTAAATGTCCAATAAGCAATGTATGATATAAACTCAGTGGTATCATAAAGTATGATAATATTCAGGAATTAAAATTGGTTTTTAAAAATACTCATTTGCTTGTTACAAATCCGTAAGATATCAAGTTAAAAGTTAAAAATTATAAGACATTTTGGGAGTTAAAAAATAAAAACAAAGTAGTAAATTTAAGCAGAATTTTCCCCCATTTTTAGAAATGAAGGTGCATGTATGTCTTGTGTCTATGTGTTGTGAACATGCACACAAAATGTCTGAAGGAATATACTCTAAGCTACCAACAGTGTTTTTATCTGTGGTGCAGTCGTCTTTATCTGACTCTGGAAGCAAAAACTATCCCAACTCTTATTATTCTTCACAAGGCTTTTTAACCTACTCCAATTGTGCCTTAAACTTCAGCATGTATTTTCATACAATTTCCTAAACATTTTCAAAAATTTTTATTGTAATGCAATAAAATCTAACACATCCCAATACTATCTCTATTCTATCAGTTCCCATCAACTATTAGCAGAATATATTTGAAATTAAAACATTAAGATAATTTCACTGACCAATGGACATTATTGAATAAGGGGAGAAATTCAGAAGTGGAAATTGCACTGCATTTGAGAAGCAAAGACATCAAGCTTGGTTTGTAAGTATAAACTGATAAATTAAGATGACATTTGTCCTTAAGAACTTATGGAGAGATACACACATAAAAAAAGGAAAAGACTTAATTAACTATGGTGTGCTTTTCATTCTTGTTGCAACAAAAGTGAGCCTTGAACACAATGAGAATTTGTTTTAAACCACCAAGTTCGTGATACTTTGTTATGGCGGCCCTAGGAAACAAATATAATTTTCTTAGGAAATTATCCATTTTTATCAAAGTTTTAAACTGTTATTTGTATAGATACTGTAAAGCATTCCCTTGGGATTTTTAATTCCTTTCTGCTCGTTTGTTTCCACTCAATTAAATTTTGTATTTTTTAACTTTCTTTTTCTTTTTGTATTATTTCTTTTTCTTTCTTTTTTTTTGTATTTTTTCTTTCTTTTTCTTTTCTTGTATTTTGCCTATTATTTTGCCACAAAATGGAGACTGTATTTATGAATTAAATGTACTGTTTTCTATTCTGAACCTCAACAATTCTTGATTTTATCTTTACTACTTTCTTATTTCTTCCTTTGGTTTGTACTATTTATGTTTATTCCTTTTTCTTTTTTTTCCCCTTGAATTTTGATCTGGGAATTTGATTCATTTCTTTTCATTCTTTCATTTTTATTCATAAAAATGTTTAAGGCTACAGAATTTCCTCTGATCAATACTTTAAATACATCCAATAGATTCTGATATATAATGTTTTCATTATCATTATTTTTAAAAAATTCTTTAATTTCAGTTTGTATTCCCCCTTCACCTAGTAAGCAAGAGTTGTTGAGTGGAAGTCTTTTAAATTTCCAGTTGGACTTTTCTTGTAACTTTTATTTTTTGGTTTTGTGATAGATAATGCATATTTCTACTTCATGGTACTGACTGATATCTTCTTCATGACATGATATATCACCAATTTTTGTGACTGCCATGTGCCCTTGAGTAGGTACACTCTATTACTAGAGTTTGAAGCTTTCTATATCCTTGAGATCTCATTATCACTTTGGTATTTGTGGTCTCAAGTCTATCGTATTATTTTATAATTACTATATATGTCTGCTGAGTTCTTTTTCCAGACATTGTGTCTTTTCTTCATTCTTTTTGCCTTTTAAAATCTCTTTTGCAGGACACCTGGGTGGCTCAGTGGTTGAGCATCTGCCTTCGGCTCAGGATGTGATCCCGGGTCCGGGGATCGAGTCCCGCATTGCGCTCCCCATGCAGAGCCTGCTTCTAACCTCTGCCTGTGTCTCTGCCTCTCTATCTGTGTCTCTCATGAATGAATAAATAAATAAATAAATAAATAAATAAATAAATAAATAAATAAGATAAAATCTTTAAAAATAAAGAGAAGTAAAATCTCTTTTGCTATTTAGAAAGTTCTAGTGTTATCCTTCTCCTTTTTTTAACGTCCTTAGTCCTCTCTTTCTTCTTTATTAACCTTTTACTCAATATTTTATTTTTTTCTGATATCCATTTACTCTCCCCTACTCCCCATATTAAAAAAAGAATGAAATTATTCTACCTTCCTCTTTTGCTGTGCCTTATCCTCTCATATTTTAGTTGCATTGTTTATATTCATCAAAGAATAACATAATATATACCATACAACGAATTTTTTCTACCACCTGTGTCTTCATTTTTCTTTTGGTCTTACTTAGATCTACAACCAAACATATTAAATGTGTGCCATTAGTCTTTTTGGCTGAGCTTTAACCAGTCATATCTCTGGTTAGAAAAAGCTCTTGCTCTAGTAGATTTCTCAAGAAAGGCTGTTGAGTATAGAAATATCCTATTCTCTAGTATATTAGCATAGATATATGAAAGACAACTTGCCTTTATATAATTTTTCATTCACACCTCCTTTCTTTGAGCTGTTTTAAAATGTTGCCAACTAATCCTTTGCTTTATATGCATTTCTCTAAGAAATATGATGCTGGTCTAATTATCTTGTCCTTGTAACTTATTTGATTTTGATTTTTTAACCTGGTGGCCTTAAGAATCTTTTTCCTCATGTTTAAAGTCTAATAATTTTAGGTCTAATAGGGTATATCACCACATTTATCACTGTGGGTCAATTTTCCTTGGTATCTGATGGCCCCTTTCAATATGTAAACAGAGGTCTTGTTTATTTCCAGAAAGTCTAGTTTATAATTTTAAGTATTAGTTCTGTTGTATTTAATTTTTCCTCCTTCTGAAACTGCACTTATACATAAGTTAGTTCCTCTTTGCATGAATACCATCTCCATCACTCTTCTTTGGCCTTTTAAAAATCTCTTCTTTATTTTTCATTGCCATGGTTGTTTCCATACTATTAATCATTGCACTTTATTAAGTGTTCACTCATATCTTTTCTTTCTTGGGTTCCCCATAATTTAATCTTTATTTTTTATGTGATTCCCTTCCCCTCTCTGGTTCAAGCAACTCCCATTTCATTTCTTCCTATTCTTGGCTCTTGGATTTTTTATGCAACCGGTTTTTTTGTTTTGCTTTGTTTTAATTCCCAGATGCTAGTTTCAGAATATTTAATTCAGCTTGGAATATTGTGTTATAGTTTCCTTCTGCTTTGCTTTTCTTCTGTTTGGGGAAAAATTCATCAGATAAATTCTATTTTCATTTTTGTTTTCTTTTAAAAGTAATTTGTACAGATGAAGACTGTGTCCCTGCTTGGGATAGTTTATGAGATTCTTTTATTTTTTTAAGATTTTATTTTCAAGTCACCTCTATACACAATGTGGGGTTTGAACTTATGGCCCCGAGATCAAGTCATATGCTCCACTGACTGAGCCACCTGGCATCCCTTATGTGATTCTTAAATCAAAAACACTTTCTGCTGTCAGTATAGCAAAGTGTAACAATTCTTTCTAGATGGTGCTTGTTTTTAGTAGGGAGTAAAGAAAAAAATGTGTGCTCTTTATTTTTATTTCGTCTTCCAGGGTCTTAAATTTCCCTCTTTTGCTTCTATTTCTCATTCACTCTGAAATTTCCAAGACATGTCTCTCTCGTCTTTTTAAACCTTATCTCCCCCTCAACTTTACTCTTTTCTAATTGTTTTCTTACATGCTATGCACATTTTTAAGCCCCTTTAATGAGGTCACTAATCTTCTACAGTATTTTCATGCTTAGCATTGATTTTCTTTCTCTGGAAGTGATTTTTAGATCAATCTTAGGTCTGCTGACAGGTCACTTTTTCTCTCATGAAGTTTCTAATGGGCTGCTATTACTCTCAAATAACATTTCTGTCAGGAGTATGAGATAGAGTTCCCTGGTCTTTTGGTTTTATTTTTCTAATTTTACACATAATTTAAACTTTGGACCATCTCTGCTACAAAAGTTCTGCATGGTTTTATTTGTTTTGTTGTTGTTGTTGTTGTTGTTCTGACTTTTTTTTAAAAAAGAGGCTATGTTGAAAGATTTGAATTTACATCACTGCCTTTGTTTTTTGGCTCTCCGGATTCCACCGATTTTAAGTGATGGATTTTAATATATTGTCGTCAAGTTAATTAAAACTAACTTTGAAAATAATATATATTTTTTTAGACAAAAACATACCACAAAGCTGCACAAGATGCTTTTCAGCAAAAGACATGTTTAAGTCTTCAGGTCTCTGCTCAAAGGGAAATTTCTTTTGAGATATCAGAATCACTACCAAGCATCTGTGAGATATCTAAAGAACATAGGACAGTTGCATGGGTATTGCAAGTGGGCAAATACTGTTGAAGTTTTCTCAATGTGAAAGATGGATTGGGTAAGATAATTATAGCAATTTTGATTTTAAGTCTCAATAGTGTTATAGAATGGTTATTAAAAAGGTAGTGTGCAACTGCTAAGATGAAGCACTAGTTGAACAAGAGTTTATTGTGAAGAAGTACTATCAGCTTATCTAGACTACTTTTTTTGGACAGGATGGCTAGATTTAGGGATTAATGTAAATATAATATATCTGAAAATGAATGCATTTGACAAATCTTTTATTAAATCCTTTGGGAGAAATTAGGAAAATGTAGGCTGTATGTTTCTTATTGTTTCCTATAGGCTATTATGCTTATCTTGGTGACAGATACTCTTTCCTTCATATAAAAGAAGTCCATCGACACATTCTTTTTTCACTATCATTGTCCTAAACAATTTTTCCCTTATTTGTTCCTTGTTTATTTTTATCCCAATTTCTCACCCATTTATGACTTTGCCTTGAGCTTTGGAATTCATTACAATTTGCTGGCTAGCAGCTATATTTGGCTAGAATTCATATTCTCTTGGATGACTCCTATGAAAAGGGACAGGTATAAATTGAAGATAATAAAACTCTAATATAAAACAAAGGGATAAAAGAATGATAGAGTGCCTATTCAGATTTTGAAAACTATTTTAAATGCTGCACACATAAGTTAAAATAAGTGAAGTTCATGAGATTTTTTCTTATATATATTCCTCTTTTTTCTTAAATATGTTATAATGTTTAATTTTCATAATTATTGACCCCTAGGTTCTGAAATTTTTTGTTGTTTTGAGGAAACACTCCCAACATGATCAGCAGATGGCACTGCTAACTTAAAGAATCAGTTTCTAGATGCATTAAAAATTGGAGACCCGCCTTCTTAAAACAGACACTATTTTTTCATCGCACATGCAGAATAATAAAATAATAAAGTTAAGCAGATGGAAGAAATTTAAAATCACCCATAATTACAGATAAAATCACTATGAACATTTTAGTGCGTACCTGTGCTTTATATTCACATATTTAACAAAAATGGAATATATCTTATAAAAGCTTAGTAAGTAGGCTTTTTTAAATGAACCATGTATTATAAACAAATTACCATGTCATATTTCAACAACATATTTTTTATGGCTGTAAAACTATATCATAATTTAGTTAACCAATAACATGTCTGAAATTTGGGTTATTTCCAATTTCTTATTCTAATAAACAACACTGTCATGAACATCCTAGTGCCTAATTCCATACTTCTAGGGTCACATACTTGTCCCTATAGGACAAATTCCTAGAAATAGAACTTCTGTTTTAAAATATATCTATATTTTAAGGTAATATTTTAAAATTGATCCCAAGAAAGGAAATGCTAATTTACACACTTTTTTCCCTTTGACTTATATACATTGTATATTAAAGTATCATTTGCTTCAAAATAAGTACAAAGTATAAGTTTTTAAAAACTCTCTGTTTTGATTAAATATTTTCAAACTTTTTGTAGTTTTATGACCTACTTGACTTTTGTGAATTTCATAGAATTCATGTCTTTTACCCCTTTTGAAAAACAGAATAATTCATGGTCTCTCTATTCACTTTGTAAGAACTCTTGACATATTAAGGTTTTCCTTGCCATTAAGTTATCCTAAATATCCCAATGCCATTAACCCAAGAATAATGTGGGAAAGCATTACTTTACTTCAGAAAGAATATATTTCTTATTTTTAAGGTGTACTGAATTATTCTTTGAGTGTTTTCTAGGATTAATTTTAATAATTATCCTCAGGGACTATGAAAAGAGTTAGTCTATACTTGAATGCTATAGAATTCAAAATTTATAATCCTGTTATATTTCTCAACTCCTCTACATAATGTTATTTATTTTTTGACAACTTAGTTTCTCGTGGAAAACAGATGCTGAAATTTTCTACAATTATGTTTCTTTTCACTTACATTTCTTTTTTTTTCTTAACGTATTTTACCATTATATTACTTGATGCATTAAAGCTCATAATTAACATTTTCAGTATGGATTTTGCCTTTGGGTCAAAAAAAGTTCTTTGCCTAATTTCAGTTGTTTCTCTTTCTCTGTCTCTTTTTTTATCTCAAAGTACACTTAGTACTTCTTAATGTACTTCTAATGTATCAATTAGTACAATATTAATATATCAATCAATAGATACTTCTAAGGTGGTCAAAAAGTTTGATCTTTTCAATAGCCTTAAGCATTCTACTGATCAATGCTATCTATGTTTTTTCAATGCCTTCCTTCAAATTGTAGCCCTACCATACATATTGTGGATTATTAGAGTCTAAATTCCATAATATAAATGCTATAAAGAAAGATATGAGTGTCTCTTATGTACTCCCTGCTTAGGGAACTGCCTATTTGGAATAGAATATTTCCATTGAAATTAACAGATTTTTAAAAATAATGGTCATTCACTTAATGGCAGAGTTTTCAGGAATAATTTAAAATCCTTGAGCATGAGATAGGTGTATTTCCTTATCAAAACATCCATAAAAAGTAGGAATTATTATTACAATATTTTAGAGATGAGGAAACAGAGATTAAATTATTCCCCCAAGGTAAGGCAGCCAGGATCCAAACCCACATGACAAAAATATCTGAGTTTGTGGTTTTATTTCCACAACCATGCCAAAAGGGAAAAGCCTGTGATTTTTATTTTTTTTTGTCTTTGTCGAATCACCTGTTTGAATTTTTTATTTTATATAGTTGACATAAGCTCTTTATGCACTGTAGTTAGTAATCCATTACAGTGTCAGTGACAAATATTTACCCTTAGTTTCTCTTAGGTAGAGAATGGTTCTACCTCATTCCTGATGTCTATGTGTGAATTCTGTTTGCATAAGGCTCCTGGATATTTTCTGACCTTGTTATCACTCTTGCCAAAAGAGAAGAAGCATCATGATCCTATCAATGAGTTTCGGAGCAAACTTCTCCCCCAGCGAGACAAGAGGAACAAATTGTGTTCTGCTCCTTCATGTTGTGAGTTTGACAGAGGCAGGCACCATATGTAAAGAACTGGGTTGGTTAAATGTTGTCTGTGAGTGGATGGGTATATCTGCTGAATTCAGGGACTTTATACTAGTAACACAGCCCATAAGTGTCCAGCAACATTCTCCAATATTAGCATAATAATAAGAAAGGTGAGGAGCACCTGGGTGACTCAGGTGGTTTAAGTGTCTGCCTTCAGCTCTGGTCATGATCCCAGAGTCCTGAGATTGAGCCCTGTGTCAGGCTCCCGACTCAGCAGGGAGCCTGTTTCTCCCTCTCCCTCTACCTTGCTCATGATCTCTCTCTCTTTCTCAGTCTCTCTCTCTCTCTCTCTCTCTCTCTCAAATAAATAAATAAATAATCTTTTTTTTTTTAAAAAAAAAAGGTGATCTCTTTTTCTTCAGCAAGTTCAGAAGCTGGACAGAGTAGAGAGGTACTATTTATTGGACACTTTGAATTTCAATAATTGGTGTTTTCTTCTTAATGATATGTTTTTTACAATATAAAATATTTTAACTTTTGTGAAGTCAAATTTATTGCTTTCTTTTTATTCCTCAGATTGCTTTTATCCTTAGAAAATCTTTTGCCATGCTCATTCAGATTTATCTATATTTTCATCTAGCTATTACATAGTTTGGCTTTTTGTTAAGTTCATGTGAAATTAGCTTGTGCACATGATATGAAGTGAAAATTTCTTTTCTAAATAAAGTACATTGGCACAAATTTTAAAAATTTCCTTTTTATTCATAAAACTGCTATAATTTCATCATATACCAACTATTTGTGTGTGTGTGTGTGTGTGTGTGTGTGTGTGTATGTTATTTGTTTACCCACATATTAGTAAAATCATGTCTCTGGACTGTCAGTTACATACCCTGTTCATTCTTCTGCCAAAGTTTTATTTTTCAATTACCATAGCCACATATATATTCTTTATTGCAGTATAGTTGACATGCAATACATATGTATTTTTTAATCATGTAAGGAAAGTTCTACTTTGCATGATCTGATTTTGTGAATACAATGTTATAATCTACAACACAACCTAAAATACTGTGTTTCAGCTACCAAGTTTGCAAGAAAATATTTAAATCAATTTCCTACAATAGCTTTTATTATTTTATAAGTATGATATTTAAGCATGATTCCTGTGTACGAGGCGCCTGTGAGTTAGGCCATAGACCGTATTGTGGATTGTGCTACCAGCTGGCCTGTTGCATGACAGAGAATGGTCACCACCAGTCACAAATTACATCTGTTTGTGCCTCTATTTGTTAGACAATCTGGCACCAGTAACAGCTGAGAAGAAAGATTTGCAAACAGCTTGCTTGATTGATGTGTCTAGAGCTATCTCTAAATCCAAATAAAATGTTAAGTGCTATCAAGAAATCATAAATCAGGCATATCTCTCTTTGAGCCATGAGAAGTTCTTGCTAGAGCTTTTATGACACCCATGTGTAAGTGTTACGATTGGCTGATATTCAAAAAGAGAATCTGGAACTGTTGTTTCACACAATTAATTAGATCACATTTTTAACCTGATTGAGCTGAGAAGTGTACCACAGGGCCTACCATTTAAGTCATGATGATCTAAAAAAAAAAAAAAAGAAAAAAATAGGGTTTTTAATCAGGTAAGAGGAATATAACATCAACTAAAAATGCAGAAGGTGGTTGATACCAAGGAGTATGTTGGGAAAGCAGGTAACCTGTGGTCTAGGTTACCTCTGTTTGGGGGTAGCCAGACATCAATCAGGACAGGCATGAACAATGCAGGGTAGCTGAGCACGAAGCAGTAAGACACAACCCTGAGGAGATCCCAGCACTGACACCTCATCGGTTATGACAAGAAGTTTTCACATTTTTATATCTATGAAGACTCTAAATGCCCATGAGAGAGTGCAAAAGTACCTCTTTTCAGGCAAAACTTAAAAAAAAAATCCTAATTTGTTATATTAGATGCCACCAATTAATACCACTTCTGCCTAATTTCGGGGGGAAAGTAATATTCTTACTGGAAGAATATTATGAAGCTCACAGAACCAACCGGAAGGCTAGACAATCAAACTTGAAAAACGGGTAAAAATCAAAGAAAGTTATGCAGGAGGCACTAGATCAAAGCAAGGTCCAAGGAGTCACTGGGGTCTGGTGACATCTTGGCACCAGCACTTCTGTCCTGGACTTTGCTGCTGCCATGCACTCTGACAGTGAATAAATTCTAAGTAACCTTTGGTTTTTGTTTGACTCATTCAAGACTCTCATGATTGGTTAGGAGCATCTGACTGGCCAATCCTGTGCCTGTGCCCACTTGGTTTGGAGGCAAGGGGGAAGAATCTGAAACCTTGAGTCTCTTTAGCGTAAGAAAGTGCCTTGACTCCTTAGGAAGTCCCAAAGAGTAGGAAGGGAGAAAGTCTTAGTGTTGAGTAGCAGAGAAAAAAAGGAAAAGAAAGAAAAAAAAGAAAAAGTAAAAATAGACAGGCACCCCCCCCACACACACACACATAAATATATCAACAATGAAGTTCTACACCCAAAATTTAAACATTGTGAATATTCGTTACTTATATAACAAAATTGTTGCTCATAAAACTAAAAAATAAAAATAAAAAAACTTCTTTTTTTCTGCAGTAATTTGTTTCTAAAAGGATATTTCTTAAGGTCTGGGTTTTTTGTTTTTTTTTTCCTACTTTTAGTGAAAGAAGTATCTTCTGTTTATTCATTCTTTTGAGAAGTAGCTGGTATATTTCCTAAAACGAGGGTCCAAGCACCTTGTTTTGGTGCTTGGAAATCCTCTTGGATTTCCCCAAGTAAGGCTGATCTCTAGCTCTTGATCCAGTAGCCCAAATGGAGTGCAGAGGGATCTGGCGTAGTGGGCAGTCCTGGCAGATAAATCTCATTTCTGAAGAGTTTCTTACCTATGCCTCTCAAAACTTACATACCAAATACCTCATCCTAAAGGCTGGATCTCACTCCTGGTGCAGCCTAAGCTATGGCAACCCATGCATAAGTTGTGTCGCCTACAGGAAAACTATTCCCCACCTCTGCCCACCCCTATTTTAGCACTCTGAACAGTTAGTGGCCTGGGCCTTGGTAAAACTTTTCCAACATCGCCATTGTTAGCATCCAGTTCTGTGTCTCAGAACTCTCAGTATAGCTAGTCTTGAACCCTGTTGGACTCCCCTACAACACCTACACCATTAAAGTCTGTAAGCACCACTGTCAACGGCCTTCTGGGGCAAGGATTTTTCTATGATCCGATGATCTATTTCGAATTCAAGCACTGGACCATATAAACTAATGTGCGTTTATAATTCTTCATAATTTTTGGAAGGCTCTAATTTCTAGGGCAATGTCTTCTTAATGTTCAGAAGGCTCTAATTACTAAGGCAAATGATTTGCAGGTCAATTCTGACTCATCTTTAAACAGGTCCCATGTGCCCTGTAATTAATAGAAATTCTAGCATTTGGATGGTACCCTTCCCTAATTTCTTATATGAATGCAGTTGTTTCTCCATTTCTTGGCTGATTCCACTAGTTACTGGGAAGGGAAATGCTAGACATCTGTTGTCAAGTAGCCAACTTGTCCCACAGATGGCAATGTGATCTGCAATTGTTATTTTTTACATTTTTTTTCACCTCCTTCTTTGAATTCTTGTCTCCTTACTCTCTTTCAGCATTGACAGAAAGGTAGGAGGCAGAAATGAGTTAGGCAAGAAGGGAAATAGCACATTTCTGTCATATCCCCACTTCTAGGAAAGCCTGCTTCCTGTGAGCTTTGCTTCTCTCCCTGCCCTCATATCTACTTGGTTGACAACTGCTCAGCTCAAATGCCACCCTCCCTAGGGAGTCCTCTCACACTGCCCTCCCCATTGCTGGACTCCCCATAAATGCCTAGAGTGCTCCGCTAGAGTGCTCTAAACATGACTCTCTAGCACTTATCCAGGTTATCTTAATTGTTGATTTATTTACTCATCCCCCACCACCACCACCCCCCCAGACTGTGAGCTCCCCGATAGAGATGGGCTCATCACTAATTCCCAGGGTCAAATTCAGTTGGTTAAAAGAACGAACAGGTTTGAGACAGGAGAGTCTAGAAGAAAAGTTTCTTTAGAACCTCTAGATTGTTTCTAAATTGGTAACATTCAAGGTCTCTCATGCTTTGTTCGACCAATTTGAGAAGACAAATGTGAAGAATAAAGAAAGAGCTGGATCACTGGAGCTGATAACCATTTTTGTTTATATTCTATTAAAAGCATTAGTGCATGGTTAATTTATTAATCGTAGATAGTTACTAATAGCAAATAATTATGTAACAGAGCTTTTGATAATAGTTTCTATATAATCCCAGTACTTGATAAATACATGCACTATTCTGAACTGGTGGGAAAATGAATCACTCACTGTGAAAGTGCCACCCATTAGTGCCACTGCTCCCAAACGATATACAATCTTGTGTTTTATGGCTCTCAGCTGCACACTGCCTGGAAGATGCTTTAGATGTGAGCCAACTTTTTACATCTAACAAATGCCCAGTAAAAAACACTTAGAATTCCAGTTGGACTAAACTTGCCCCTTCTCCAGAGGGCACATAAATGAATAAATACAAGGAAATCCCCTCCCATCGCACACACACATATGCATGCACGCAAGCCTCAGAGCAGCTGTGTTATATTATAAGTTGGAGGCCTTTTGTTAGTTCAGATGTTTCAGGTCTGCAAAGGCACTCTGGAGAAGAAATAAATATTATGAGTAAGTCTCGTTTCCATGCTTGTAGTGGGGAAACACTTACTAGTACCATTTACTACAGTCTTATAGTGAAACAATCTCGTAAAAGAATACCAGCATTACTCACTCGGCACATGACTGCTAAGACAAGATGGTGTCTGTTTTATTCCCTAAATATTCAAAACATGATTTCATTCAGACTCTCCCAGATGGACTTTATTTTCAGTAAAACTAATCAGAATCATCACGGATCGTGCGCTTGCTAAATCTATCCTTGTTTTTATTTTTTTCTTAAACCATTCATCTCTCTTTTACTTTTACTGAATAGTGCATATAAATAAAACCTCTCAAATGAGAAAGATTGTATATTAGCATTGAATTGCCAAAGACAAAGGCAGACTGGAGCTGTGTGGGAACTCAACCTAGAATCCAGGTCATTCCACTTGAGGATTTGGTCTTCTGCTGTGAAAGCTTAGAGTCTGAGGTTGACAAATTTGGTAAGAAGACAATGTACTGGAGACTGATATAAATGTGGATTTAGTCATTTACGAGGAGAAAGGACTCTCATAATAACAAGAATACTACAGGTCTGCACAATCATTGCATTCTCTTATTATTATTAAAGAATGTGTGAAGCCAAAGCATAATAAGATTGTTTAGTGAACATAAAGTCAGAACAAAGGGACACAGAGAAATTTATTTTTAATGACACTGAGAGCCTGATATGTCCATTTCCCTATGAAGTCCTGTCAAAGGGATTACAAACACTTTGCCATGCTCCTGCCAAAGCCTGGTACATTCTTTTCCCATTCTTCACTAACTTTTACTAATCCATCTCATCTTAGCTTAATAATCACTTTCTTAGAGACACCTTTTTTGGTCTTCTCATCTAAGAAAGAGTCCCTACTGAACACTCCAGAGCACTCTGATTTCTCTTTATAGCACTTACCTCAGCATATACCTAAATACTTATCTGTGGCTTTAGGGGCTGTCTGCCTCTAGGCTGTAATCTCTAGGAGAGCAGGAACCATATTTGTTTGGAGTCCCACTAGCTTCTCAGTGCCGACCAAGTGCCTGGCACATCTGCAAGCATTCAGCACATACTTGATAAATGAACAAATGAGAAAAGCTCATCCAGGAGGTGTGTGGGGCAATGGCTAAGGGCACAGGTGCTACATTGTTTGAAATCCTGCCTCTGCTTCTTTAGTAACTATGCGAGCTTAAGCAAGTTACAAAACAAGATTTGTTATAAAATGAGTGATACTGCCTGCCTCACAGCATTCTAATAAGGATTAAATAAATTAATAGATAGAAAACACCTGGAACAATGGATGGCACAGAGTGAGCATTCAAGCAGAATTAACTCTTAATATTATCTAACAAAGGATAATTCTAAGAGAAACTGAAAGCCTGATTGCTAAAACTGTTTCCTTGGGATGTTACAGGGATGGGTACAATTCGTATAAACCTCTGAAGATATTTATTCATGTTTCCATGGTTTAGTAATTATCTTCCTGATTAAAAATACTTCCACTAAATACGGAATGTATTAAAACATGTTACACCCAAGCCCTTCCAGCCTGGAAGCCACTTTATCCTCTTTTCATAGTGTTTTGTGACTATGTACTGATCCATCGGGCATGAGCATCAGAACTTAACTCTAATGGCAGCTGTATTTTATTTTTTTCTCCAAGTTCTTGGGAGGGTCATCTCTATAACAATTATGGACAACAATATTCAAGTTGGGTTTTATAAAATAGCATTCAGAAAGTAGAAAAGGACATAATAAATATACACAATTCTGTAACAACAGAGGTAATCGTTGTATTTGTCTTATCTGGTTTTAAAGACTTTACTGATAAATACTGTGGGGCAAAGCAGCATATTTAACAATTACATGTTATAATGTCAGGCAAAACTGGCATGGTTGTTAGAGTCTTAGTCCCTGGTTCATTTGTTGAACCTGTATTTATTGAGTGCCTAATTATACTAAGGGTGGTCTATAACACTTTGGGTTTGAATTGAAGAATGATACAAATAGGACTCTCGTTATGTGATGAATTGGCATTTTGGTCATCAACACTTAATACATTTTTGATATATTGTTGTCTGGTATTTTCAATGACAAAATGCTGGTAACCACTGTGTGTGAGAATGTAGTGCTAAAAGAACTAGTGTGGGGGGACCACCTTTTTTTATCCCCCCACCCTACATACACATGAAATATGTCCTTTGATCATTAGCCATAGGTGCTACTCAAAGAGCCTGTTTTCATGCACAATTGAGCATTATTTACTTGAAGTTAAAATACATCTATGTCGAAACCTACTTCTTCCTTTCTTTTGATGACATTTTGGGATTAAATCCCAAATCAGGCCTTTCTGATGTACCTTTCTATATTTGAGCCTTGATTTATTCATCTTCTCCCTGTTTGGAATCCCCATGTTCTTATTCTCTCATATAGGAGACCTGCTGTTTTTCAGCCCATAAGATACGATTTTTACTTGTGTCCACATGAATATCCCAAAGATTAAACTAATGCACTAAAAAAATAAAAATAAAAATAAACTAATGCACTGAGTCTCAGAATTGGGCCAAACTCAAAGATGTTATATGATTACTCATTCATTGCTGAATTTCTCCTTGCAAAAAAAGAAAGAAAAAACAGAAACAATTGATAAACAAATTGAAGAAGACACAAATAAGTGGAAAAAATTTATATTCATGCATCAGAAGAACTGATATTGCTAAAATGTCCATAGTACCCAAAGTGATCTATAGATTCAGTGTAATCTCCATCAAATTCCAAGGGCATTTTTCACATAAACAGAAGAAACAGTTCTAAAATTTGTCCGGAACCACAGAAGACATCAAAAAGCTAAAAACCTTGAAACAGGGGATCCCTGGGTGGCTCAGTGGTTCGGTGCCTGCCTTTGGCCCAGGGCGTGATCCTGGAGTCCCGGGATCGAGTCCTGCATCGGGCTCCCGGCATGGAGCCTGCTTCTCCCTCTGCCTGTGTCTCTGCCTCTCTCTCTCTATCTGTGTCTATCATAAATAAATAAATCTTTAAAAAAAAAAAACCTTGAAACAAACTAAATTAACAGGAGAAAATTTAGCAGTGTATATAATACTTAAAGTTCTTAATGTATAAATATCTTATAAATTAAATAAGAAACAGACAAATATCCTAGGGGGAAAACAAACCAGGAACAAACTCATAAAATTTACAAGAGAAGAAGTATTAATGGTAAATACACATATTTCATGAGGTTACTTTCACAATAAAATAACATGAAATATCTTTTTTACCCATCAAATTACCATGAAGAGTTCAGAAATGAGAATGTTGTGACAGAGGGCACATAGGCAAAAATATCCGGAAGGAAATTTGAAAATACATACCAAGGGCCTCATAAATATTCACATGCTTTGACTCAGCAATTCCATTTCTATAATGATCCATAATTAAAGCATCATATGAAATAGAATGATGAGGTGCTGACATTTTATTCCTAATAGAAATTGGAAACTAAAACAGGTGAATGGTTACACAGATAATGTGTCTGTACATTAAAATCAAGGTTGTAATTATCAGTGTTGATAGAAAGAACATGAAACCATATGCTGTGTGCTTCAGATTTTATTTAACATGCATTTTCTATATATTTAACACGAAACAAGTTGGGATATAAATGTACAAACATGGTGATACTGTTGGTTTTCTAAGTCTGAGCTTGACTATGAAATGACTGGCTGTTGTTTTTATTCTCAGTATTTTATGACTGTGTTCTTCTAGTGAATGGCTAAAATCAGAAAAAGACTTTTCAGAAGAAAATGTCAGAGAACAAAGACTGCCTAAAAATCACATCAGTTTATTGCAGCTCTCAAATACTTCCTAATCAACCACTGTCTTATTAGACTATTGCCAAAGAGACATCTCAGAAACTTTACTTTGCTCATGTGGATAGACTATGTCTCCTTGAGTATGTATTTGAAATAATGCAGAAAGGCCTGTACTCACAACTCAAAATCTCTAGGACTTCCCTGGTCAGCACAGTTCAGTCCAGCCTTGGCCCTGGGCTAACCTAAAGCAACCCTAAACTCTGGTCCACAGGCCACACACACCCAGGCTTTGAGAAAGAGCCAGAGGCACTGTTGGTTTGCCTACCCTAATCCTATGATTACCAGAACATTACAAAAATAAGACTTATCTGTGGGTTTATATTTTTTATTAAATTAAGTCTCCTGAGAGCATCATGGTTATGCATAAACCGCATTTATTAATCCTGGCATAGCTCAAAGAGATTACTGCAAAAATAGACTATGAATAAATTGACAACGTCATCCTTATGCAGTGTGCAGTGTAATTTTCCTAGTGTTATTTTGTGCTGCTGAGCCGCTGAGCTGCTGAGGGCCTAAATGAAGGATTCTCTTTCCCGGAGGTAGTATAGTTTTCAAAACTGGAAAATTCCTTTCCACACAGTGTTGACATGAATACACACTTCCTGAGCCCTTATTCGTCTAGCATGGTCACTTTAAGTGTGCTGCACTATTTATAGAAGATGCGAGAAGACGCATCTAGCATCTAGAATTCAGTCAAGATGGCTGAATTCAGGAATATAAAGAAGCATGTTCATAATCTATGTGTGCAACTAGCAATTATTAGCTAGGGAAGGTGAGGGGCAGCTTGACTGCATTCATTTTCTGATCTTTCAAACGCATGGCCAAAAAGAAGTTTTGGGAAGTTTTGGGAAGCAATTTGCAAAGCTACTTTAAATAGGGTTTTAGCAGCTCAAATACATTACGCTTCAGATTTCTGAAATGAGGATTCCACAAATCAAATTAAGTCAAACTGAAATTTAATAGGTGCATCGATCTCCTAAGGATGAGTCACCGGAAATATGGTCTGCAGTCTTGGGTTTTTGTCCCCACGTTAGCCATTAACTTGGTAAATTTGAAATATTCCTCCTGTCAAGGTCACCAGCAACCACCATGCGGCCAGATCGGATGGCCACTTCCCATTCCTAAACTCTCTCGTCCTCTCGGCAACCTTTGACCAGGTTGACCACTCCCATCTTCTTAACGAACTTCCTCTCTTTCCCCCAAGAATGCACAGGCCTGGATCTCTTCCAGCTTCTCGGGCAGTTGTTTCTCACTCTCTTCTGCCCTATTAACTTGCTCTTCTTCAAAACAGCCTCTTAGAGCCGACATTACTAAGAGCTCAAGGCCCTGGGCCTCACTTTTACTCCATCTGTATGCACCCCTGACAATCTGTGCCTTCTCATGATTACACACCTATGTGCTGAAAACTCCCCAGTTTATACTCAAGCCCAAACTTCTGAGCTGCAGACCTGTATCAGTCCTAATACTTAGCAGACATTTTTATTTGGATGTCACATGAATGTCTCTGACTTCACAGCATCTAAATCAAAAATCATGATTAAGAACATTTTCCTCCCTAAACCAGTTTTTAATTTGGTCTTCAGCATCTTAATACATGACACCATGTCCATCTGGGAATTCTCTCCCCAAACCTCAACATCATTTCTGTTCCTCCTTCTGCTTCACCAAGTCCTGTTGTTCTGAAACCCCTGATAGGAGCGGCAATCTTTTTAGAATCTAATCTCAGAAGTGACATACCATTGCTTCTGCTGTGTTCTGGTCATTAGAAGTGAGTCCTTTAATCCAGTCCACACTCAAAGAAAGAGAATTCCACCATTGGGGGCCATCTTGGGGGCTGCCTCTACCACTCCAGCACTGTCAGGGCAGCCTTGGCGAGGCTTGCTCTGACCCTTCTGCAGTGCTCTGAACCCTGCCAAGAGCTTCTCTCCTTACACCGCCACATGGCCTACTGGAAGCAGTTGTCGATGTTTCCTTTGGACTCCAGTGTCTGGCCCGGTGCCTAGCCATGACCTGCTGAACTGAACTGAATTGTGCATCTCCCAGTCAGGGTCAGAATATATAAACAGTACTGGGACTCAACCGAGAAATGAAGCTCCTAAGACGGGATGTTTCCTTTGGAGGTGATCTCACAAGGTCCTAAAAACAAATCTAACATATTTGAGGAATATGTGGTAGGAATCTGGAACACTCCAGTTATAATGAAGAAGTGGAAAGGAGACAAGCAGTGAGAAAGGAGGATGAATCTGTCATCCTGGCAGGAGCTTACATAATGGTTTTCAGTCTTCTGGGTCTCTTCGTAATATCGTGGGAAACTCTGAATGAGGTTTGTGATAGAAGGAAGCAGAAAAGATGAGGCTACAGAAGGGAAGTTTGCTGGGTACTCAGGTACCAGCTTTATCATAAGAAGAACCAAGGAAGGAAGGACATTTGCTTACCACCACCCTCAGGTTCCCAAATGGCAAAGGCCAAAGAAGGCCCAAATCAAATCTGCTCTTCTCCTGTACACAGAATGTGCCTGGCATTTCTGCTCACCCTTTCCCCCCCTAATTTAGCTGGGTAAGTAACACAGATGACCCTTCTTCTCTACCAAAGCACAGACGTCAAGTGTGCAGCGCTCCACAGCTCTAGCTCTGCTTTCCCTCCAACATTTGGTGGGCCTCCAAACCATCACTTCCCCAAGCTAAAAAAATGCAGTTCTGCATGATATAACACTCCACATGCTACTATGAAGGAGGGGGGGGGTACCTAAGAGACTAAACCAAGGAAATCTCACTAATGCTTCACCCCTGCTGTCAAGAGCAACCACTAGCAAGGCCTTAAATTCTTAGGGAGAAAGGAGGATATGGTTCCATTTATTCCCATTATAACCTGGTTATAATGCATCAGGAATTCTGCTAGGTATAGGAATCACAGGCATAATGGACCCAAAATTCACCCGTCAACAGGCTCACCTTCTTGTGGAGAGACAGAGCCAAGAGCAGCTTAAGAATTCCCCCCATCCAGGGTCCTATGGGTTAAAAGAGAGGGGGGCACAGAGTCTGGGCTCTCAGTGAGCACAGAAGACGTCCAACCTGGACAGGGGTACCAAATGGAACTTCTCAGGGAAGGAAGAACCAAGTGGAATCTTGAAGGACAAGCCATGATTGGCTGAAAATAAACGGGAGCAACATTCCTGCAGAAGGGAAACAATGCGGAGAGGCATGGAGATCAGAAAGAGCATGTCAGTGATTTCAGGGCACTAGAAGTTACTCCTCAGACAAGGAGTGTGAGGAAGGCAAGAGGAGGAAGGAGACAGGAGAGGGTGACCAAGGATTGCCACACCAGGGAGTGTAGAGGTTACCCCAAAAGCAGCAGGAAGTCATAAAACATCCCAAGCTGGGGAATGACGTGGCCACATTTATATATAGAAGGAGCTCTCTCTCACACATTAGTGTAGAGACCTTATTGGCAGGGGGACCCATTCCCTGCTGCTGTCATAAATAGACAGTAAATTAATGAGAGCTACAAAGTAAGGCGTGGGGGCAGTTGAGGAAGGACAATTCAGAAAGAATGTAAACTTGCTAAGCCTCAGATAAATACAGGGTTAAGGAAAAAGAAGGGGGTCAGGGATGATTTGCAGCTTAATGGTTTAAGAAGCTGAGTAGAAGATGGTGGCATTCACTGAAACAAGAGATAAAGGAACTCCCAGATTTTAGGAAGATGATGAGTTTAGCATTGAGCATACTGATGTTATAGGTACTTAGGACCAATTTCCCCAGGTACTAGGATCTGTCTTAAATTAAGACAGACTCTTTGGCCAGTAGAAATTTAGACTCTAGGTCTTGAGAGTTTTGGGAAAAAAAGTTTGAATTTCGTCAGCTCTGAAACTGTAATACCTTCCCTAAGCTGTCTCCCAGTACTCCCCACAATAACATCCCTCTTTTATATAGGGCTAGGGTGGTCAGGAAACAAACAACAGAGACCACCATAGCTGAGGATACAGCTAGCTATGTTGGGTTAGCTCTTCTCTCCTACTATCTGACCCCCGGGGGCACTTGAATGTTCAGAGTCACTTGTTACAGGTCAACTTAGAGCCGTGTCAACTTGAAAAAGTTCTGAATTTATATACAAGTTGTATATAGTCAGTAATAGCCTGTGATAGCCAGTCACAACTCTGAAGTACTTGTTTTCATAGAACTCACCAATTAAGAAAAAGCTCATATTCTCCAACTTTCGCACGGCTACCTTCATTTACAGGCGCTTGGAGCCAGGTCCAAGGATCTGGAGGTATGTTGGTTTCCAGATACATTTTAGCTCAATGAGAGCACTGGCCTTTAAAAATGCAGTGATGGGGAGAGAAAGCAAAGTTTGAAGGTTTTCTGTCCTCTCTGATCTCATGGTTAATTGTAGTTGAACGTTAGATATTTTTAAGATTAATAAGATCAACATTAAATGTCTTTAAGATTCTATCTCAACTGTTGAGTTTCAGTTGCTTGTGAGATAGCCATACAGGTGACTAGAGATACACGTATTTCCAAAAGAGACTTAATTCAGAGCTACAGGTGCAGGAGTTATACATATTTAGATGCTGTCTAATGCTGTAAAATGTTTGAAACCACTCTTCAAGTATTGTATAGCCAAAAGAGGTGTGCCAAGGACTTAACTTGGGAAAAATCAACATTTTAAATTCTGCATGGGGGAGCAAAGTGGGGGAGGGGTAGTGAAAGAGACAATAACAACAAAATAACAAGAAAACCAGGAGAGAACTCTATCAAGAAAAGCCAAGTGAAAAAGAACTTTAAGTAAAAAGAATAGCTAATACTGCGACACATTGAGGAAAATTCAAGTAAGGTACATCCTGAGTTATCTATCAGCTTAGGAAGTTGGGTTATCTTTTATTTCATTTTGATATTTAAGTTTTGGCAATATGTTTTCCCAGGCAGATTTTAAAACTTTACGTAGTCAAATGGAGTCATCCTTATATGACTTCCAGGTTTTGTATCATATCAAAGGCTTTTTCCATGATACATGTATGTATGTATGTATGTATGTATGTATGTATGTATATATTATGAATTTATTCACTTACTTATATTTTAGAAGTATATACATATTTCCTACAAGTAAGTGTGTGTGTACATATGTGTGCACGTATCACATAACTTGAGAGAAAAGCCTAACTTGGGGAAAAAGAAGTGTTTTTGGAAGGATACTCAGTAGTTTATGGAATACTTGGGAACACCGGAGAGCCAGGCAGGAACCAAGGCAGTCAGGTGGCAAGTACCAAGGCCAAGATCTCAGCACAGGAACAGCCTGGTCAGGGTGACACAGCTCCGCTGCTGAATGCTGGGCACAGTCACTGGCACTGCCATCGCCGGACACTGGATACTGCTGAGGCACTGCCATGACTGCATGCTGCTCTTGGCACCACCACCACCGAACACTTCATGCCACCATCCCTGGAACGAATTCTAACCACCTCCTTCTTTGTGTCACTCACTCCAAATTCAAAGTCCCAGCAAAGGCGTCCCATTGTCTGAGCTTAGGTCACTTCTTATCCATATCTAGCCATCGGGGCTCACGAGAGTAAGTGTTCACTTCTCTTGGCTTATACAGAGAGAGCTGGGGCCTGCCTCCTCCCCAGACTCACACACACACATCAGAAGAGGTTCAAATACTGAGATTTTTTTTTATAATAAATTTATTTTTTATTGGTGTTCAATTTACTAACATACAGAATAACACCCAGTGCTCATGCCGTCAAGTGCCCCCCTCAGTGCCCATCACCCATTCACCCCCACCCCTTGCCCTCCTCCCCTTCCACCACCCCTAGTTCATTTCCCAGAGTTAGGAGTCTTTATGTCAAATACTGAGATTAAAGAACAAAACCAAAGATTAAAAAACCTCTTCGCTGTAGAGGATAAGGCCTTCCTTATAAAGATGCTTTATGTGGTCAAAAAATGACACCTACAGTTGCCATAATTTTTTATATGTAAAAACTTCAGTCAAAACACGAATGGAATAATATCATTGTCCACTTGAGTCTTTACGTACGTTCTTTTCTTTTTTAGTTAGCAATAATCATGCCTCGTGGACTGACGGGCTACAATTCTGCTAGTGCGCTACGTACGCTACAAATTATTTTTTTAAGCCTTTATTTTTTAGGATAGTTTCAAGTTCACAACAATATTGAGAAGGAGGTACAGAGGTTTCCCATAGTCTCCCTGTCCCGACATGTGCTCACCTGCCCCATCCATTATCAACATCTCTCACCAGGGTAGTAAGTTTTTTGGCAAAGATGAACTTGTATTGCCCCATCACAACCACCCAAAGGTCCATAGCTTCCCTTAGGAACTATGGGAATACTCTTGGTGTTGTATTCTCCGTGTGTTTGAACAAATGTGTAAAGACACATATCCATCATTATTACACATCAAGAATATTTTTACTGCCCTAAAAATCACCTGTACTCTGCCCATTCAGCTCTTTCCCTCCCCTCCTACTGTCCCCAGAAAGCGTCGATCTTTTTATTGTCTCCATAGTTTTGCCTTTTCTAGAATGCCAGATAGTTGGAATCATAGGGTATGCAGCCTTTTCAGATTGGCTTCTTTCACTCAGTGATATGCATTGAAGATTTCTCCACGTCTTTTCATGGCATGACAGCTCATTTCTTTTTAGTGCTGAATAACAGCCCGTTGTCTGGATGGGCCACAGTTTATTTATCCACTCACCTACTGAAGAACAGCTTGGTTGCTTCTAAGTTATGGCGATTATAAATAAAGCTGCTATAAACGGCTGTGTACAGGTTTTTGTGTGAACATGTTTTCAACTCCTTTGGGTAAATACCAAGAAGCACGATTGCTGGATCATATGGTAGGAGGACGTTTAGCTTTGTAGGAGATGCCAGGCTGTCTTCCAAAACAGCTGAATCCTTGGCATTGCCACCAGCAATGGGGGAGAGTTCCTACTGCTTCGCATCCTCACCAGCGTCATAGATTCTGGCCATCCTAATAGGGGTGTGGTGGGGGAATTTTTAAAAGTAAAAAAAGTCCCCCTGGCAGCAGCATTAAGGTTCTGATCAGCCCATGGCTGCAGATGGAGGCAAGGTGGGCGAAGCCTGCAAGCTTTCTCTAGTACACGGCTGATGAACCCAGCATCCCCGGGAGGCAGGTGGAGGGCTTCTTCCCTCTGTGCTATTTAAGCCACATGTGTGAACTTCGGGGTCCTTGAGCTGTAGCCACATCTGAGTTTTCCATTGGGGTTTTCAGACTAAGGGTGGGCCTGGATGAACCAGGAAGAGATGCCGAGATCATAATGGTGATCACCAGGTTAGAGGTCTCAGAGAATAGTTTTGCCCCGTAGTACGGAAAATCCCTACAGACAGACCCATACTTGAAAAGCCCCCGACACACACACGCACACAGTACCAAAGATGAACTTCAGAGGGGCCCGGGGTGATATGACAGAGAAGCAGCATGGTCAGTCTCTGGGAGCAAGAAGAGAGGTGGGTTAAGGTGGGATATGCTGACTGAAAAGGTAATTGTTGCAGACAAATGGGAGTCCTGGCCTGCTCCCCTTCTGTGTCTGACTTGTGCTCTGGGAAAAGTCAGAACCCTCTAAAGAGACCAGTTGGGGTAGCCTTCCATTCGTCCTCCAGATCTACTTGTCCCCTGCTCTGTGCCTTTGGAAACCGACTTCTATGAACTCTACCAATGGCTGGCCCTCTGGTTTCCTACTGGTGAGAATCTGCCAGAAATCAAAAGCACTCCATGAGCTGGCCAGATCCCTAAACCAAAGGTCTCGGTTCCAAATAGGAAGCTCTCCTTCAACACATTCACCACTGTCTCTAGATTCCTGTAAGTGGCTTTTGCCGCCCTTTGACCCTCAGGCCTAGAGATGGCAAAGAGCACTTGTTAGTGCTTGACCATCTCCACGCTAATTCTGGTGGTTTCCCAACACCGTACACCGTACACAGAACTCCCTCTATTCTATTTGAGTAGGCCATCTATTTCACTTGGAGACCCAGAAAACAGCTCAAGACATAAATTAATAAATTTTAAAGGGTATACATTGACCATTTTAGTAGACAATTTTTCCTTTTGGAAGTTCCTGCTAGCATATAATTAAATATCCTACCGCCTACATTCATTCACAATTTTTCTTCCACCCATCCCCATCTCCTCGCTTGCCCACCCCCAATGGGTTCTCCAGGTCTCCACACTCCAGCAGCCCGACTCCACTCAATTTTTCAAGTTGAATATCTGGTATTCATTTTCACTTTATTCTTTCCATATTTGATCTGCCCTTTTCTCTGTATCCACCTACCTTATTGTCCCTCATGTGTAGTAATAGTAGCCTCAGAGCTGCTCTCCACTCTGAGAACTGAACTTAACTGCACATAAGCAAAATGGGTCCAGGTCATGGGCTGTGTTCCCAAGATGAAGCCCTGAATTGGCTTAAAGCTACTCACATCACTGAATTTCTCCCTTTCCAGTTATTGCTTCTTCCCTTGTCCACACTCCTACCTTCTCTGTGCTGTCGGTGTCATCACCTGTTTATTGACTGTGTCTATTCTCAATACATCCACTTGCTCCCTAGCATCACATTTCCTTCTCTCTTCTGGAATGCTGCTCCCCTGGACTGACATATCACTAATAAATACCCTTTCCTTCCCCCAGCCCCCAAAATAAATCTAACCATTCAACATCTGCCATCTGCGAAGCTGAGAAGTGCTGGAGAAAAAAAAAATCACACCAGGACATATGATATCAGCATAACTTTATAGTGACAACCTCAACTGTGTGCTCTCTTATTTTCCAGAATAACTGTTTTAAATCTTCTTCAACCTCACCTGCCACATCACAGAGATAGTAGAAGTCAATCAGATGAGGGCTCAGTAAACTCTGCCATTCTCACCTACAAAAGTGTCTACTTATCCTTTCATCACCATCTTCTATTACAAGATCCGAAGCTCAGGACTCCAGAGCCTTCCACCTTCTTGGAGACCTTGAACTATCTATTATCTCTCCTTTTTCTGTGTCTTTAATCTCTTTCTCTCTACAGGATCGTTCACAGGATATCTTCAAAATAAATAAAGAATAATTTCCAGGAGCACCTGGCTGGTTGAGTCAGTAGAGCATGTGACTCTTGATCTAAGGGTTGAAAGTTCAGGCCCCATGTTGGGCGCAGAGTCAACCAAAAAAGAAAAAAAAAATAGAATAAATTCTGTCTCTGTCCAACCTCTCCCTCCAGCTGCTGCTTAGCTTTCTCCTCCTTTCATGGTCACCCTTCTTGAGAGAATCCTACTCACACCTGGGACTGTCCTTCCCCAAGAGCATAAACCACTTCTATGTTGCTAAGTTCAGTGGAAACCTTTCAGTTCCTTCTTATTGAACCTCTCAGCAGCACTCAACATAGTCCATGCTCTCCTTCTGCAAACGCTCTCTTCCCTTTCCTTCTCTTCTGTGACACTCTACTTTATTAGTATATATCTTTCTACCTACCGAGCTGTTTTATGTTAATCTCCATTTCTCACTCTTTATCTTGCATTTACTTTGAAAGGTTGGAATGTCCCATGGCTCAGCTCTAGGGCTTCCTCTCCTTCCACACGCCTCCCCACCCTGGCAAATCTGCTTCATTTCTGTAGCTTTCCCTGCAATCCACATTCCCACAGCATTGTACCACTCTTGGGATGAAGCTCTTAAGGAGACATGCAAGACCCTGAGTGATGTCTCCTATCTGCCTCTGAAGCTTTTGCCCTCACTTCCTGCACTCCCAACAAACTGACTTTTTTCATTTCCATCACAGCACCGTGACCTTCGTACCCCTGGCCATTTGCACATTCTTCTCCCACAGCTTGTTACAGTCATCCCCATACCTCTCGAGTTTGGCTGTCTGACTTTTAGTCATTCTGCAGGGCCGAGCCTCAGTGGCACTTTCTCAGGGAAGCATTTCTTGCTTGTCCAATTAAGACAGGCTCATTTTCTTTTCAGGTTCAGTTCTGGTTTTTCTTTTAAGATTTTATGTATTCATGAGTGACACACAGAATGAGGCAGAGACAGAGGCAGAGGGACAAGCAGGCTCCCTGCATGGAGCCCGATGTGGGACTCAATCCAGGACCCTGGGATCATCCTGAGCCAAAGGCAGACACTCAACCACTGAGCCACCCAGATGCCCCATCAGGCTCAGTTTTTATATAATTTTACAGTATAGTGTATCTCTCCAGATTATAATTTATTTATTTCTAATTGTTTACTATTCATTCCCTCACCAGACATTAAGTTCCATTGCCTGTTGCTGAACGTCCCACATATAGTAGGTATTCAATATAATTCATTAATTCACTGAGCAAATATCTTCTTTCAAGAGTCCTTTCCAATTTTATAAGGTGTAGCCCTCCTGATGCATCTCTAATCGCTATCTTGACAGTTAATGGGAGATCCCATTCATTTTTAAAAGTACAACCCCACTCTATCTCTTTGACTCCCCAGGAGTTTTCTGGAAAGGGTAATCCGTGTGGCATTCATGACCCACTGCCTGCTGACCAGTGAGGCAGGGAATTCGGTCATTGCCCTTGGTGATCATTAGAAGGGGCTCTTTGCAAGCTTCACCAGATGTATGAGAGCCTGGTGCAGACCAGAAGTGCTAAGGTGGTGATGTGCTGACTCCGGCATGAATGGGGCTAGTTTCATCAGCTGCTGTGCACCTGAATGCTGATGTCTAGATGAGGCTCAGAACGATGCTACTTGCTCTTTGAGCCTCCTTTCCAGGAGTTTGGGCCAGCTTTTGAGATGAAGAAGCAGACAGCAGAGGTGGTGAGGCAAGCTTCATCGGTGATAGACTGTCTTTTGTAAATAGGAAGACTGGCCATCAGCCCCACGTACTCTCCTCATGCCCTGAGGAAGCCTGAAAGAGTGGTACCCAGTCTCACTTTCTGTGGCTGAACAAGCCTACTATTGTAAGGAATAGATCTGCTGGCATTGTAGGATGGAAGGCCATTTTGTATCAGGGTTATAAGAAACTGCTGCAAGGAGTGTAATTGGCTGGCAGCCCCTGGCTGCCACACTTTGGAAACGGCTGCAATGGGCTTCACTCAGCCAATAGCTGGTTCATTTTATGCCAGCACTCTCCCTCAAGTCCTAGCTTGAATTTTCCCTCAAGTTTTGTCTCCCCTTAGCACTGCATGTACTGGGGTTGCCTTCAGACACAGGTCGTGGTGGAATTTGATGTAGGAGGTAATTTCCTAGGGTGACTGGTCTAGAGGGTGCAGTTCTATATTTTAGGGGAAAGAGGATGAAGAGTGCTCCCTCAAAAGTCCTCTTTCTGGGTATCTGAAGAACAAAGGCCCATGAGGGAGGCTCACCTTGGACTTCCCTTCATTGATGGCTGGTAGTGATTTAGCTCACAAATCAAAGCCAACCAAATTTCTAGAATCCTGTGCTTTTCTTGGTGTTATTTATGGAAATGACAGGTAGCCACACTGTTCATCCTGCTGATTCCTAAATTTCATATGAAATATGCACTCATCCTACTAACATTCAAGTTTCCCATGAAATACACAGCACTCACAGGATATTCTCAACAGAAACCTAATCAAATCTATATCTCTTCGGGGTGTTTGGGTGGCTCAGTAGGTTGAGCATCTGCCTTTGGCTCAGGTCACGCTTCCAGAGTCCCAATATCGAGCCCCACATCGGTCTCCTTGCTCAGCAGGGAGCCTGCTTCTCCCTCTCCTTCTGCCTGCCACTCTGCCTGCTTGTGCTCTCTCTCAGTCAAATAAATAAATAAAATCCTTTTTAAAAATCTATATCTCTTGGGATCCCTGGGTGGCGCAGTGGTTTAGCGCCTGCCTTTGGCCCAGGGCGCGATCTTGGAGAACCGGGATCGATTCCCACGTCGGGCTCCCGGTGCATGGAGCCTGCTTCTCCCTCTGCCTATGTCTCTGCCTCTCTCTCTCTCTCTGTGTGACTATCATAAATAAATAAAAATAAAAAAAATAAAAATCTATATCTCTTCTATTACTTTAGAATTATTTTGCTTGCAGTTTGACTCAAACTCATTATTTGCCAAGCCCCCCCAAAAAAGATGAATTTATTCATTTAAATAACAAAGAAGTCCAGTAGATAGATGTAGCTTTGCACATTATTTCTTATTAATGGAGCATAAAAGCTTCCAACAGCCCCAGCTTACCTGGTCTTCACAGGTGCTGATCTTAAGAAGGAAGAACTTATTTTACACTAGGACTGGTAAACTACAAGACCTTGGACTGGCCAGTATAAGCTATAAGCCCATTTCTGAATCAATCACTATGGTTAGGTAGTAGAGGCGTTTCACTTGCAATACATATAACCGACAAATGACATAATTTTTTTATATTGAGCATACATTAAAAACTCCTATTAATAAGAAAAAAGACAAATGACCTAGGAGGAATATAGACAAAAGCCACAGAAGAGGAAAACAAGGAACAATAAAAATATGAAAAATTCTCACTACCAATAGTATTTGGTGAAATAAATGTAAATTAAAATGATGAAATACCAGTTTACTCTCTTCAAATGTAGGAAATCAGAGGCAAATGATGATGAGAGTGTGGGGAAATGGGGCCCCTCCTACACTGCTGGGGAGTAAATATACCATCATATATCCATAATTCATGCCTATGTTGTCAATAGATATAATGGAGAGTGTAGTACGTGTTAGCATGGTAAAGCCTCTAAGACATTGTTCAGTGGGAAAAGGCAATTCGCACAGTGGAATGTTTTGGAAGCTGTGGAGGTACACCTTCAGGAGACCTTGCTGCAAATGTGACGGGCTGACAGCCCACAGCTGTCAACTCCATGGACTCATAAGCCCAATGAATGAGGAGACATTAACACAAGGCAAAAAATCTTAAAACAGTGAAGGAAGAACAATGATAGAGATGTGTATGATACACACACATACACGCACACACACACGTATTATGTACATGTGTGTGCCCAGAGGAGGCAAATCCAATGCCACTTGGGATACGGGAAGAAGATAGGGGACTTTTAGTCTGGGATGGCTCCCAGGAGGAGCTAATGATCAAGCTGAGATAGATGTTAACTGTGCAGAGAGGAGGAAAGCATTGCAAGCAGCAGAACAGCTTGAGCAATTCATGGAGAGAAGAGAGCTGCACCTCGGGAACTTACGACAGGTTTCTAATAGAGGCTTGGACTGTAACAGGTGAGGCGAAGGAGATGGGCAGCATCGGGCGAGGCCTCCTTGGTCGAATTAGAAAAGTCTGAGTAGGTTTATGTGGTGAGGAGCCACGGGAAGCTCTTGAGCAGGAGGGTTCATCTGAGAAGAGGTTAGAGGATAGCAAGCCCTAGGCGAGGACAGACAGGATGCTATCGCCATCGTGCCGAGAAGGTGAATGTCTGGAAAGGAGCCTGGGATCGCCTTAGATGAGTCGGCATCAATGGAGGGGAAGAAATCCAGGAATACGGAGTTGGTACCATGTGTAGGAATGGGGAGCGGGCTGGAAGTAGGCGGTGGGGTGAGACATGGGGAGGAGCCCAATTAGATAGACCCAGGTTCTGGCAGAAGGGCGGAGAGGTGGGGAACTGAATCAGATCAGGAAGCCTACACCTCAGGGAACACGGTGATGGTTGCAAAGGCATCTGGTATTGTCCTTCTGCCACTGTCTTAAAAGGGATTCTAAAGGGATTTTCTTTCCCTTGTTCCTCCAGCACTACACTTGCATTACTGGCCTAAGTGGATACTCACCAGCTGGCCGTGTCCATCACTACAGCCAAGTCGGAGAATTCCTGATTATACTTAGAGCCTGTGGAGCTGCTGACACAAACAGTCATTAGCAGACAACCCTTTTGTATCAAAGTATGCTTTAAAATGTAAACTGTGGGCGCATTTTCCTTGCATTGTCCAGAAGGAACTTTCTCCTGCCTGAGCCTGGATTAATCATGAGAGAGCTGGTCAACATTCCACTGGTACATATCCTTACTTTGGTTGCCTTCAGCGGGACTGAGAAACTTCCAAAAGGTTTGTTTCAGGAATCTTGTCTTCATGTTGCCTTGTCACAGTTCTAAGTGCATGTGTGTGTGTGCGTGTGTGTGCTCTGATCACGACTGCTTTGTGTTCTGGGGGCCTGAGTTCTACTTGGTGAAGTAGGGGTGCAATGTACGGAGAGGGAGAAAACTGTATAAATAAGCATCTGATTGATGGTCTCATTTCTACCGGTATCCCTCCCCCGCTTAAGTTCCGCAATACAAAGTTGAGCTGCACAGTGTGCATGAGGAGCTCTGGCTTGGAGGGAAACGTCAGCAGGTAGACTGCAAGTTATCAAGGTCCGTGCTGTTTATGTGTGTGTCAAACTTCAGGGTGGTCTAAACGGATGATGAAAACCTTTTCACGTTGGGGTTGCCGGGAATATAATCAACCCTACTCCCAGATGTCCACAGTGTTTGCTTCTGAACCAAAATCATTTCTATTTTCAGTTTCAGTTTTGCAAAATTTTTAGTATTTTAGGTCCTAAAAACCAGAATTACAGAGGGACTCGCACGATTTGCCTATATAATCAAAGGCTGAAGACAATGAGCTCTCAATAACGTTGAGGTTGGAGGCATGATTGGGCTTGGCAAGAGACTGTGAAAGTTTTTTTTCAGAGCCTTTGGAATGTACCGGAAATAACACCACCTCAGGGAAAGGAAAGGAACTTAAGAAACTGACAGACACCTGTTGCCGCAGCAAGAATGTCCACAGTGATATGGTTTCTGGCCAGTGTATTATGAAACTGAGGCTGGTGTATTTCAAATCAGGAAGAAAGACAGGAAAATATGTGAATTGTAAAGTGACTGAGGGCTTCTTTGAAATGTTTTTAAAGATCCAAGTAAGATGGAATGATATCAATTAAAGAGTCTTCAGATTAAATGTAGTAGAGTAAAAAAGAGTTCTGTGTTTCATGACACTTGGAATTAATTATTTTCCCTTTACGTTACCTTCCCAAAGAACCGAACATGTTTGTGTTGTGTAGATAAGTGAAGGTAGTGTCTGTATGTAGGTGGGCAATGTAGCTGGAGATATTGTGGTTCGCTAGAATTTCGGGAGTCACACGGGCAAGGCTGCTAATAAGATACAGCTTTCCTCACAAACAATCTGATTTCACAGTTTTATGTTGTTTTGTTTTCCTTTTCTATCTTACATTGGGCAGAGTGATATCTTCAGATGTACTTAAACGTTTAATTGCCAATTAATACTTTAGGGTATCTCCAGATAAAGAAGAATCTAGATCTTTTCAAACAGCTAATAATAGACAGAAAGACTTAACATTGGCTTCAGATTATTTTAATACTTCCTGGTCATACAACGGATGTCCGGGAAGATGGCACCTGAATGTTCACACTTATGGATTATGAGAAGTCTTATTTGCGCTATTCTAAACTACTAAGTTACATAAAAACAACATGGTTAAATGCTAAAATTTACTAAAATTCAATTTACTAAATTGCATAAAGAGCAAAACAATTGATTTTGATGGTTAACATCAGGATTCGGTGCATTAGAAAAAACCCCCAAAACCCACCCCTCTATATAAACAACTTCTAATTTATATTCTAGAAAGAAATGATTTATAGTTCCCAAACTTTATAGGTAAGGCCCTTAATTCAAATGCACACTATCTCTCTTTTGAAAAATTCAAAATATGGTGACATAAGGATAATAAAGCCAAACATCTTGGCTTTTAAATAAAATGATCAGATTGTCAATCCAACTTTGTTTGTTTACTGCTATAATTTCTTATAAAATGAAAATTTTAAAAGAATATTTTTGCCCAGTCCACTCTATTTATGGTAAAATATAAGCTAGTATGAACTTAACACCAACCTTAGCCAAGAACGCCAGGCCTAGTAGAATAAACATCCATTAAACTACACACACCAGCTCTGAGAATAGACATTTTCATAAAAACACAGTCCCTTAGAGTTCATGGAATATATCAGCACAAAACCCCCCAAAATATGCTATTATTTTAATACTACTAAAAGTAATAAAGATGTTCTACACAAACTATCTCATAGTTATTTTCTCTGTTCTTGACAGAGAATAAAAAGAATTTTTTAGATGAATACCTTTGTCCTAAGTCCTTTATCATGAACGGATCAAGGAATCTCCACAATACTGTGTTATGAAATAGACTGACAGATTTTAAATAGTGCAAGAGTATTTAGTGGATTCTTTTCTAACTGTCCACATATCATTTCCTCAATAAAATTAATTGTAGCTATTAATTGTAGCATTAATAGTTTGTTGTTTTCATTTTAGTTTGAGATTCCTAATGTTCAAAGACAAGGGGAAAAGACACTCGTTCTGACTCATTATGACTAGTGATACTTTCAGCGATGAGCTCAATATCATAACCCATAAGTAGGAGAGATTTACAAACCTTCATATATGAAAGTAACCAACGTTTCATTGAATACGCATCCAAACCACACACTTCCATAGTATTTAGTGCTTTATCAAGGAGTATGAAGTCTGCAGTGGGAGTTAAAATCTGTAGGAGTATAGGAGTTCAGGTAAGCAGCACTAAGTTTGTTTAATACGTACAAAGAACTCCTGTCCAAACTCCACTTTCTAAATTATTCCATTTACCCCCATCCCTAGAAGTTTCTGAGTCTAAGTGATTTCTCTTCAGATATATTTGAGTAACTTCCTCTTCTAAATCGTACGTATACAAAGATAGGATTCACAGATTCAACATATGACTAAGTCAGAGCAGGCACAGCTGTCATTGAAATCCGGGACACCGAGTCCTGGATGAATATTGACGTGCTTTGAAAGAGCAACTCATTGCGTGTTTGGGGAAACACAGTTGCTTTAAATATTATTGACCTTAAAGAACAGAAAAAAGGAGCAGAAGTGTCAAGATTTCTGTCACATTTCCAGAGCAGGAGGCAACGTCTCAGTGAAATAGGACTTAAGGTGTGGGGGAAAGGGACAAGAGAGGGGTGAGGACCAGCCCCAAAGGATGTGGCCCTATTCAGGAAAGTCAGCAAAGGAGCAGACCAGAGAATGCAGAAGAACAACATGGGTTGTGCTGAGGACCCAGCTGGGGTTTGGGAGTGAGACTTTGTCGTGGCCTTGATTTACACCACCATTTCACTGCATCTAACAATACCATTAGCACATAGGGGCAGCAAGGACAGCTGGCTGGATTAGTTCAAGGTTGGTGCTTCCCAGGGTCAGTGCAGCTAAAGGACTAGAGGGTATGGGAGCTGAGATTATATGGCAGCATGCCGGGCAGTCAAGGCTGAATAGCGAAGGCAGTGAAGTGAGGACATTTAAAGCCTGGAAGAGAATGTTAAGATCGAGTTCCTTTTCCTAGTCTCTAATGTCTTTCCGTGTGTCTTTAGGGACAGCACATGGTCTCCGTTAGCCTCTGTTTCCTTGTAAAACGACGAAGTGCACACTCGTGCTCAACGTATAATGCTATGTACCGTGCTAAGGACTGTCAGTGATTGGGGAAATACATGTTCACTCTTGGGTAACATGCCCATTTTAGATGGGTCTCTATGAGACCATGTCTTAACCCAAATGAATTCCCTCAGGAGAGGCAATTTCAGAGATTCTAACAGGCTACCAGCCTATGCCCCACACCAGTCTCGAAGGCAAAGACCAAAAGTGTGTTCTGTAACAAAGAATGAATGATACAGCATTAATAAGTGATTGAGATTATCGATGAAGTTTACAAACTCCAAAGGCATCATAATCAAAGAACTTACATTTTATTATATCAACAGGAGAGTGAATGTGTCAGTTTCTAAGCTAAGCCAAATGATGAGCAATACTGAATATCCTCTTTCTTTGGGGAATCTGAAAAAATTTCTAGCACCAGAGTGTTTTTTCATACTGAAAAAACAATACTGTATTTATGATATTAGGAAAAAAAACATGAATACATCCCAAGTCTGAGCTCTAATTTTATTAAAACAGAAAGAGGCAAATACACTTGGCTTCTTGGTTTTTTCAGTCATTTGGTCGTGTTAATCAACAACTATTCAATCAGAAGCTAGCACGTCAATGGCCATGCGGTAGAGCCCATAAAAGGGTAATGTCATGTCCTTCAAGTTAAGCTACTCTTTGGGTACAGGAAGTGTTGCGCTCATTTTCATGTATTTGTTATTCATGTGGTCCTTGGATTGAGGGAAGAAATAGTGCCCTAGTTTAAACAAACTCCAGCTGAGATGAAAGCTGGATAAGAGAATGAAAGTAAACATGAGACAATCTGCTGAGTCAACAGATATCATTAAATACAACAATGTGATTTTGTCACGATTTGAAAGTGGATTTGTTTGGATAATTTTCAAAATTTGAAAGATAGGCAAAGTGAACTTAACCAACTATATCCTGCCTATATAAGTTAATATTAATGTAAACCTTATTCTTCCCCTCTGTCTGTAACTAGTATTATGTTGAAGACATGGAATAGCTTAGAGTTAAAAGAGAAACTTTAAACCAAACTTCACTTTGACATTCAGTTCTAACACTTCATACTTTCATTATGTTTAGACAAGTTATTTAACCATTCTTAGCCTCCATTCCTTATCTGCGAGTGAGAATATAGTATCTGCCTTTATGTTTGTTGTGGTAAATGAGATAATGAATAAAAAGTATAATGCATGGCCCATGGCAGGTTCTTAATTTTGGATGCTAAAATTATTTTTTTTAATATTTTATTTATTTATTCATGAGAAACACAGAGAGAGAGAGGCAGATACACAGGCAGAGGGAAAAGCAGGTTCCCCACAGGGAGCCTGATGTGGGACTCGATCCCAAGACTCCGGGATCATGCCCTGACCCGTAGGTATATGCTCAACCACTAAGCCACCCAGGCGTCCCTAAAATTATTTTTAAAAAGAGTCAAACATGACACAAGACTGCCGTGCCACTGTACATAATGGGAAGGTGTTAATCTAATAAATTTCTTCATAACACCTCATGTATGTCTCCGTAAGCATCAGGACATTGTAACATTACTTCCTTCATCCTAACTGGTCTCTCAACAGTTTGTAAAAATATTAATAGTATGTCTGTTACCTCTGTCACTTTGAAAGTATCAAGTGAGAAGCTGATGAATCAAGTTTATTTTCTTGTAATAGATGGCCATGAAGAATGATTTTGAAAATACAAAATATAGAAAAGCTTAAAATAGAAAAAGTCATCCTGACTTCCAAGACTTTTAACATGTTGGTATATTTTTTTCCATTTTTTCCTAGGTATCATAAAAAACTGTTTATAAAATTCTGCTACCTGCCATTTCTACTCAACATGAATGCATGAGCATATTCTATATTATCTATACTCTTTAACATACCACTTACAGTGACTGTGTAAATAATGTCCTGTTTAGATAAGAGTTGCTGATACATGTTTAATATCCACCTCTCTGATACAAAAAAAAGGCCCTCATTTGTTGTATTTGTTGTATTTGTTGATTTCTGTACTGTAAATACTCCAACCACACCCAATTTCAAGCTAACGATGAATACTGAATTGAGAAGAGATGGGCAGTAGCATGCCTTTATATACTATTTCTACTGCACAGATACATTGACTGTAAATTACTCCAAGAGTGTAGATAACAGTAAAATATAGTAAAATAATTAGGAAGTAATAAATTTTGAGGATTAATACTCTTTGACATGATTTATTTAATTATTATTTTATTTTAATTTGTTAACTTGGGTCTTGTTAACACACAATGTTAGTGTTAGGTTCTGGTGTACAACACAGTGATTCAACTTTTCTATACGTTATGCTACAAGTGGAGCCACCAACTGTCACCTAAATTTATATAATTTAATTTTTACTAGTGGCTCTATTTAACAACTGTCTCACAAAATTCTTGAAAAATTAACACTTGGCTCTATCTAGCAAGCCAATACTAGCCAGCACTAGCAGAGCACAGTCAGAAAGCAGAACCGTATGCTGGAACTTCGTTCCACTGCAGCACAATTAGTACAATTTAGTACAATTAATCTGTTTTGCACAGTGAAAGTCATCTATGTGCCTTTCCACCTTGAGATTATTTCCTTGGGATAGATTCCCAGAAGTAAATATTAATAATAAGTTTGCAAGTCATCCAGAAACCAGCAGAACAACTGAGCTGTTCAGGCTCCCTTTTCTAAATTACCAAGTCAAATAACACACAGTGTTCCATATGGGCAAAGGTCAATTTTAAATGCTTCGCCTATATTCGTTTAATGAGTCCTCCTGACAAGCCTCTGTCGTGGTTTTATTATCATCTCCATCTACAGCTGACAATGCCGAGACACTAGCTGGGTGAGTTGGTGGATTGGGAAGTGATGGAACAAAGATTTAAACTCAAGCCCTGTGCTAGCACCTTCCACTGTCCGGCTGCTTAATGGTCCTTCCTTTCAAACAATGGAAGCATTCAGTATTATTAATTCAGCTTTGGGCCCATCATCATCCGCATCCCACAAGCTTAATACAATATCACTGTTTTTATTTCTTAACATCTCTATTCCTATAGAACTCGTAGCTTATTTTATCCATGGGAGCCTTAACACCTATGTAGAAAAGCTGTTATTTCACCTACAAATTCTGCTTTTTTATTTCAGCTATTCTCTTTCAACCTTTTAAAAAGTATATGCCTTTCATAAAGGCCTCAGAAACACAGTTCATTTAAACATCACATCAGTCAATGTGCCCATGTTAGGGATAGAAGAAGGTGTAAGACATGGTCCCTGGCTCCAAGTTCAAGGTTTTTTATAATTGAGTAATGGGAAAAAGACATAAACCAATCATCCTAACAGCGTCTGTGTGACAAGTGCTGTAAGAATGACATTTACAGCATGAGCTAAGGTTAAGGAAAAGGGCATTTGGCTCTGTCTAGCAAGTCTGGAAAATTGAGAGGAGATGCTGCTTTAACTGGATCTTAAGAAAAGAACAACATTAAAGAGGAAGATGTGGGCTAAGTGGGATGCTCCCAAAGGTACCATGTTCCCTTATTCTCAGCCCACAAATGTGTCTCTAAGTTTACTGAAAAAATAAGGTTCATTTAGACAGCGGATGCATGTTTCATGGCCAATGTGCCAGTTTGTTCCAGGTGTTTCATGAGGCTATCACCCTCTACCCTGCATCTAAAATATGGTTCACACTACTTACTTGGCCGTCCTGTGTGCCTTGCATTTTAACAAAAGCAAACATATAAATTTATTATCCAAGTCAGGTACTTGCAGAGTACAGAAAGCACTAGTAATAATTATGTCAGGATAGCAGGCACAACTATTATAGCTGATCATTTTATGTATCTACCCATCCTCATTATCTAGATTGTAGCAGAGATGGGTTTTACACATCTTGTTCCTTCTAGTCAACCTGGTGCTTGCTACATGGAAAACAGTAAATAGATCTCTGATAAATAATAACAATATAGTAATGATGATAATTATTATATTTTTAAAGATTTTATTTATTTATTCATGAGAGACACAGAGAGAGAGAGAGAGAGAGAGAGAGAGAGAGAGAGAGGCAGAGGGAGGAATAGGCTCCATGCAGGGAGCCTGACGTGGGACTCGATCCCAGGTCTCCAGGATCACACCCTGGGTTGAAGGCGGTGCTAAACCGCTGAGCCACCCGGGCTGCCTGATAATTATTTTAAATAAGATTATGCAACGCGGTAGATTTCTGGACTCACCCAAATACAAGTGTGGGCACTGGCCCACACCATCCAGCCCGTGAGATGCCCAGGACCCCACCTTGTTTGCTTCGGTGTATTCATAGGTTTCCTTAAGCATTAAAGAAGGGTGTATCCTACTACCAATAACTTCTCATCCTTCTTAAATTCTTTATCCTTCAAACTTTTATAATCCAAGTGACCCTCATTTCATGGGGGGGGGGGAGGAGGAAAAAAGTCACCGTGTCACAGCTTGTCCTCTTGTTGTCTTTCTTTTTGTAGAATAAACAAATACACACGCATGCGCACATAGAGGTACATACACACACAAACAAAACAATAACAAAACACAAAAACAAAAAACAAAACCAGCTTTGGGATATAACTCCCATACCACGCACTTCACCCATTTAAAGTATACAATTCACAGAGCTGTGCATTTATCATCAAAATCAAGCTTAGGAAATGTTCATTACACCTAAAAGAAATCCTGTGTCCTTTAGCCATTGATCACCCCCGATCCCTCCACCCTCTGTCCCAGTCCTAGGCAGTAACTAATGCATTTTCTGACTACAGATTGGCCCATGTGGGCATTTCACATAAATGGGATCATACAATATATTGTGCTTGTGATTGGCTTCTTTAACTTAGCTTATTATTTCCAAGGTCTATCCATGTTGTGGTATGTATTGGTACTTCATTCCTTTTTATTGTCAAATAATATTCCATTGTGTAGATATATCAATTTTGTTGACCCTTTAATCTTTTTTTGACACTTGGGTTGCTTCGACCATTTAGCTATTATGAATAACACTGCTATGAACGCAGTTGTGTAAGTATCTGAGGCCCTCCTATAATAGTTTGGGGTACATACCCAGCAGTAGAACTGTTGGATCATATGGTAATCCTAGGCTTAATTTTTTTGAGGTACTACCATACTGTTTTCAACGGTGGCTGCACCATTTCACATTCCCACTAGCAATGCACAAGGGTTCTAATTTTTCCACATCCTCGCCAAGATTTGTTGTGAATGTGGAGTGGATCTAATTGTGGTTTTGGTTTGCATTTCCTTAATGGCTAATGATATTGAGCATCTTTTCACATGCTTGTGTCTCCAACACAAATGAAATTCATATAAAATTTTTGAAGAAATGTCTGCTTGGATCCTTGCCCATTTGTTATTTGGGTTTTTTTTTTCTTTTTTATGTATTGAGTCTTTTTCTCATCTAATCACATGCAGATCTGATTCCTTTGTAAATCTGGGTAAGCTTAAACTGTAAAGTCTTTCGTTTGCAGGAGCCCCCTTTTCAAAGCACTCAGTGGGCTCTAGCACTGTGTCCATATGGACGTATATTATTATGAAATTTGGAAAAAATTGTTTTTAAACAATTGTTAAGACCTCTTTCCTTTCTGATTCCCTGAAGTCACACTTCCCTTCACATTGATTTGTGTTGGGTGGCCACAGAGGATTAGTGAACAGTATTCTAGAAGGTTCTCATCTGATTTCTCTTTTTCTTGTAGCTCCTGTCATCACTACTCCTCTAGAAACAGTGGATGCCTTAGTTGAAGAAGTGGCTACGTTCATGTGTGCAGTGGAATCCTATCCCCAGCCTGAAATTTCCTGGACCAGAAATAAAATTCTCATTAAGTAAGTGTTCTGCCTTTTTTCTGGTAAGAATGCCCACTGCTACCTTGCAATTTAACTGTGTCACAAATGTAATCACAGCTCTTTGGAATATAAAAGCTCAGCTTCTAGAATATGAAAAATGCCAAATCCCTCATTTTATAAATGTAAGATCTGAATATCAGTGAGGTTAAGAGAATTTCCCAAGGCAAAACAGAGATTTAATTGACTTGGAGACATCAGGGTTATTTCATGGACCCTGGGTTAGGACCCAGAGGAAATTTCAAGTAATTAGGAAACACCATGACATCCTAGGTCTGGGGGCATACGGCACATGTCTCAGGACATGCTGGGGAATTAATAGGGACCAGATTTATCTCCTCTATTTCTACTATCCCAGTAAAGTCTGTTGTCTAGAAACCTGACCTCTAGGTCACCATAATTTTGTCTTTTGAGCGTCAGAAGGGCCTCCTGATGTATAATGAGGCAGCCTCTCAAACAGATAAAATTCCCATTTGACATGAAAAGGTCATGCTATCTTTTCCTCATTTACAGTAGTTATCTGATCAAAAATACTCTTTAAAAAATCTGTAATGAAGGCAACCACTGGCTTCCCAGCAGGCAATATAGCTTGCATTAGGGCTGGAGTCCTTAAACTGGGATCCAAAGACAGAGGTCTGTGAACTTGCATGCAGAAAAATTATGCCATTATTTGCACCAAACGTTAATGAAATTTAGTGTTTCCTTCTATTATACATGTTGTAATGTGGGAAATCACCCTGTGCCATGGTCACCTTCAGGTTGTCTACCAGGCAAGTTATTCCAAAACTAGAATAGGAAGGCTCAAAATAAGGTGCTTGAAATAGTTTATCAAATCCATTTAGGGATCCCTGGGTGGCGCAGCGGTTTAGCGCCTGCCTTTGGCCCAGGGCGCGATCCTGGAGACCCGGGATCGAATCCCACGTCGGGCTCCCGGTGCATGGAGCCTGCTTCTCCCTCTGCCTATGTCTCTGCCTCTCTCTCTCTCTCTCTCTCTCTGTGACTATCATAAATAAAAAAAAAATCCATTTAAAATATATAGATAGAAATAAGGGGAGAGAAACGGGATAAGTTAATGTACTTAGGAACCTTGGTTCACCTCATGTTTATATGTCCAGTCTCTCTTGTGCCTCAGACATCCCCGCTGCAGTGTTCTTACAAGGACCCACGTGGTGGCTGAGCCCACAGACAGAAGGTACCTGAAGCTAATAACATATACTTTCTCTATTGGACAGATGCAAGCACACCTGGCCATGACTCTAGCTTGCCAAATAGCCAGTTGAACAGCCATGGATTTTAAGGGTTTTTCTTGGGTAGAGTGATGGGGTCATCCATAAAGGGACAATTTTTTTTTTGAGAGAGAGAGAGAGAAAGCGAGCAAGCAGGGAGGGGAAGAGGGAGAGAGAGAGAATCTCAAGCAGGTCCCATGCCCAGATGCAGAGCCTGATGTGGGGCTCACTCCCACAACCCCAAGATCATGACCTGAGCTGAAATCAAGAATCAGATGCCCAACTGACTGAGCCACCCAGGCACCCCAAGGGACATTTTATGTCACCAATGGGTGGTTGATTTAGGGACGACAGAGCTGTCAGTCTAGAGGCGGCATGATTATAGACTTGCCTTTCCATCCCTTTCCACTTGAAGCGATACTCTTCTCTGTTCCAACATATTTTTGATTTATTACATCAATCTTTGGCAGGCTGCTATTTTATTTACTGCCTATATTCAACACACCTTATCAGCTCTTCCTGTGTTTCACAAGTCACTCTCCAGTCTCCATTCAACACGAGTCATTGTGCCAATATCTCCTAAGCTATTGGCTTTATAATTTATATGCTTGATATTCATGAGTTTTCTCTTTTATATGTCTTTGTCTTCTATAACAAGATAAATAAAATAATCTCTTTAAATAATACAGAAAAACTTCATTGTAAATATGGACCATGAATAACAGTGGTCATTAAAGAACCTGTGAAGTTATCACAGAAGTTAGATAGCTCTGTATTACATTACAGTTGTTGCATATATCTTGACATATTTATACTCTTCCCTACTTTGAAATTATAATAGTTGTTAGATACTCAACATTCAGTATTCAAAGGTCAATGTTCAAAGACTACTCTCCCCATCACAGCCCTCCAACTAGTCTGGGAAGGAAGTTTGATGCCTGTATTGTAAATTGCTTTGAAAAATATGGCCCTATGTCCTCTCATGGTTTATCTCTCAATATTATAAGGAGATGAAGAAATGAACAGTGAGAGAGTTTTTAATTACACAAAGAAAAATCATTATAAGTCTACCTCAGAAAACCATAAATATAAGCTCAGCTAACTTGGCTTGTAACACTATGAATAAAATCACTTAATACATTTGAATCTTCCCTTTGTTATAAGGTAAAAATATTACAAATAAATAAGCAAGTGGAGCTATAGGTTTGATTAGTTAGTTGTTAGTCAAAGGATCTGTGAAATAGGAAAAAATGACATTTAGACAACATATTTGAGTGCTCTCTGAGGAATAATGAATAACTGGACACAGGAGAAACCTGACAAGCACTAGCTCAGCCTGGTGATAAAGGTCAATATCAACAGTGAGAAATGACATCGATAGCGTATCCTTTTTATGATGTGATGTGACACTCTGTTTTTGTGATCTTCTTCCCCAAAGCCACAAACCCACTTTTATTGTAATAAAAACATAAGGCAAATTCCAATAGAGGGACCTCCTACAAAATACTTAACAAGGACTCCTCAAAACTGTCAAGGTTATCAAACACAAGGAAAGTCCTAGAAATTATCACAGCCAAAAAGAGCCTAAGAAGATATGACAAATAAACGTAGTGTCCTGGATGAGACTATGGAACAGACAAAGACATCAGATAAAAACTAAACAAATCTGAATAAACAAAGACTTATATAAACTAGTTAATACTATATCAATATTGGCTCATTAATTTAACAAACGTACTGCACTAATCCAAGATGTTCACAACAGGGGAGACTGGATGAGGGAGGTATAGAGAAAGTACTATCTTTTCAATTTTTCTACAAATCTAAAACTGTTCTAAAAAAAATTCTGGTTTAAAAATTACTAATATTTGAGTGTTCCTCACAACCCATAAGCAATTTAGCAACAATGATGCAACAGCTTCTAAGTCTTGAAAATTTTCTATTTCACAGGGTGGTTGGACTCTTAGTCCACAAGTCCATCTGCAAAATATTCCAATGTTCATATTTTTCCATGAACACTTAAACCTGGTAAAACAAAACAAAATACAACAGAATTACATGAGAGTGAGTATCGTGGCTTGCCACAGTTATTTATTGTGATTTAGTAAACTACCCAGTGACTCCATTATTCTTAGTTACATTTGACCAAAATTTTTCCTCTTCAGGATCGGTGTATGATGGTAGTCACCTGTTGAGATTAGAACATCAAGAATCCACTTCCTTTTCCATTTTTCTTTTCACATGAGTTCCTTGTTTCTACTGTAACATATTACCAAAAACTTAGTGGCCTAAAACAATACAGATTCATTATCTTACAGATTGGGGGGGTCAGAAGTCTGAAATAGGTCTCCCTGGGCTAAAATCAAGGTATTGACAGGGCTGTATTCTTTCTGGTGGCACCAAAGAAATTCTTGCCTTTCCCAACTTAGAGAGGGCTACCTGCCTTCCTTGCTCCTTCCTCCACTTTCTATCACTTTGCCCTCTGCCACCACTGTGTCATCTCCTCTCATTTTTCAGCTTCCTTCTACCATCTTTTAATGGCTGTCATGATTACATTGGACCAATCTGGATAAGCTGTGATACTCTATTTTAAGATCCTTGGTATCTGTAAAATCCCTTTTGCCACATAAGATAACATATTCACAGGTTCTGGAGATTAATACGTGGATTTTGGGGGGGGGGGACATGTTTCGGCCTAATGCACATTTTGCATAAAGAATCTAAAAAAAAACAAAAACAAAAAAAAGAATCTTTATTTGGTCCTAAAACCCACTTTTATGTTGATGCTTCCCCTCAAATCTGTTTCCCTAATTCCCTTTTCAACTGATGGCATGTAATTTAATGAGATAATGTATATAAAACATCTACTTCTACAGTTTGAAGCTGTTCTGCTTCCTTATATATTACAAAAAAAAAAAACAGAACTATGCTTGACACTGGTTAGGCACTCAACAAATATTTGTTTAATAAATGAATACTCAGATAATTGTTAGTTGCTTCCAAAAATATTTAATTCTCCCTGCTGGTCACACATTTACGTGTGTGTGTTCATTCCCTGGCTGTTACTTTGCAATAATTATGGGGAGAAGACTCATATATCTTGGTAATCATAGACTTTCCTGAGTAAACTTCATGTTTGGTCTAATCGACAGACATCACCTTTTGAAAGCATTTTGGAGGGACTCAGTGATGCTTTGATTATTGGAGCATAGGGAAGATTAGAATGCATTGTTAGCATTATATTGCCAACTAAGGTTACTCTAGAATTCTGAACTCATTCAACTTTCCTTTTGCTTTTGATCAGCTTCCTCCATTGACAAGTCATCTTTTTTGATCAGTTTACCACAGCTGGAAAAAAAAAAAAAAAAAAGATCACACTGGGGTTCCTAACCTGCCATTGCTGTCTGTGACCTGCAGGCTCTTTGATACCCGGTACAGCATTCGAGAGAACGGACAGCTCCTCACCATCCTGAGTGTGGAAGACAGTGACGATGGCATCTACTGCTGCACCGCCAACAACGGCGTGGGGGGCGCCGCGGAGAGCTGCGGGGCTCTGCAAGTGAAGATGAGTGAGTGGGAGAGGGCCTCTGCTCGTGATGTTAAAAGGCTGGCTTGGTGCACCCTGGAGCAGGCAGTAAATAGGGCCTCCCGCACACCTGGAGGCTTAGCAGCCGGCTGAGTTCAAGTTCAAAACACAACCTTGCCGCAGTGAATTCTACACCTTGTATTCCTGTCCTCAACCACAGGCAAGCCCCTTAGTTCTCTAGCTTCTCCTGTTTTCTGGCCTGTCCACAGCTCCTTGTCTGCTGCCCCCTTGCCCTCTTGTCACCAGGGAACTTTCCTCTAAAATCTTCTCCCTGTACCTTTAAAACAGTTCCCTTACGACCAGGTGTGCTTTTTATCTCCAACCTCTTTGCAGACACTTCTGCTCTTTTGCCTTATTTGAAACTTGATGTTCTTGGATGACTTTTCAAACTTGAGTGGTTTATCTTCTTTATTGGAGGCTGCTTATTTTCCCCCCACTTTTCCTGTCTACAAGGCTAGCAAGGACTCCTCACCCCCCTTTCGGTCATTATTGCTGTGCAAAGCCTTTCCTCTCATGAGGGCATGTGCCATTCTACCATTCTCTTTCTATTCAAGTCACCTCCCCATTTTTAAGTCCCTCCCCCCTCATGCACACACACATATACAATATCTGCCAAAGACTTTGATTCCAGACTCATTATCTTTCTATCCAACCTAAGTCCAGGCACCATCCTAATGGATTATAACAACCATGAAACAGCCTCTACGCATTTCAACCTTTCAACTCCTGACCTCCACAAGTCCAGTGATATTTGCCTTTTTATCAGCCAACCCCATCAACGACCTTGTCACCCCTAGGAAATGGTCTGTGTTTAAAATCTTAAGCTCCGGGATCCCTGGGTGGTGCAGCGGTTTAGCGCCTGCCTTTGGCCCAGGGCGCGATCCTGGAGACCCCGGATCGAATCCCACATCGGGCTCCCGGTGCGTGGAGCCTGCTTCTCCCTCTGCCTGTGTCTCTGCCTCTCTCTCTCTCTCTCTGTGACTATCATAAATAAATACAAATTAAAAAAAAAATAAAATCTTAAGCTCCAGGATGTCATACTCTGAACATGGGCACTTCTATTTCTAGCTCTGTCCCATGAAGAAAACACTTTCCCACACTCATGATGTGCCTCCAGAGAGAAGGCTCTTAACTCCATCTGTCTCTTTCTCAGCTAAGAACAGAGTCCAGCTCTCTTGCTCCCCTACTCCCACCACACGGCCATCACCAGCATGCTCACATTCTCCTGCCCTGACTCCCCTGCTCTCCCTTCCACTGACCCCCCAAGTCAAGACTTACTCAGTTCTTGGTCCACTTGGTTTTCTCTCCTACCTGGTGTTCTATCATCAAGCACTCTTACCAGTACCCTGAAATCTCATGACCTCCTGTGCTAGAAGCACTATCTGCTTCCAAACTGTCCACCTGATAATAATGCAATCTTTATTTTCTTCTGACACCAGGCTGCTGATGGCAAAAATCGCATCAAAATCCATGTGGGTGCCATACCAATCAGCAGGGGCCAGTTCTACCTGGGAATTTTATTGCAAGCTTTGTGGTTATTCCTGATTGTCCTCACTGTTTATCTTTTATCTTTTATCTTTCTACTTTGTTGTCATTGTTTTACTGAAGGGAGTCATTTGCTGCTTCTTTTCAAAGCGTGAGCATGTGATCACATAAAATCTGAGGATGTATCTTCTGAATCATTGCATCGCTGGAAGTCTTTACTTTGCCTTTACTCCTAGATAACAATTTGTCTAGGTACAGATGAGAGTTTAAAAAGGCTCTTCCCTTAGCTTGTATTAAATAACTATTCATCTCACATGGCATTCCATGATTCAGCTGAGAAATCTTTTTCTTATTCCTGTAGGTAAGCCTAGTGTTTTTCTTAAAAATTATAGTACTTTCTCTTCATTTCTGGAATTCATAAATTTCTCAAACTCCCAAGAATATGTTAGGTGGGTTTTCTTTTATTATTCCTACTTAGTTTTAGGTGGGCCTTTTGAATTTAAAACCAACCTTTTTTTTTTTTTAATGAGATATACTCTTTTCTATTTCTCTTCTCTTCATTTTATCTCGTTCTTAAACTTTTAACAAATATTAGATCTCTTTCTTTTTCCATTTTTCATGACCTCAATATTTTCTCCTCATATTTTCTAGCTATCTATCCTGATATTCTTCCTTCTTGGAGATTTTTAAAATTTTTCCTTCCCTATCGCGAACTCACTCTTCAATATGACCATTCTATTTTTCTGCCCTTATACTGAGTACTTTGATCTTAAAAACCCATATTTTTAATTCCTGGGAATTACTTCTCTGCTCCTTTTTTTCCCCAGAGCAAACTCTGTGTGTTATATGATGCAGTATTTGCTCAAGTCCCTGTAAGGATATCACTATTGCATTTTTAAAATATAGTCTTCCTTTCCTTGCTTTATTTCTGTTTTCTCCATGATTAAGTTTTGGATTTCTTTTGTTTTGTCTTTTTTCATGTTCGTGTTTTTTTTTTCTCTCAATCATCTACTAATCTTTTATTTTTGATCACACTTATAAATGAAGTTGTAGATTCATTAGAATAGGAATGTTGAGGGGCTAATGGGGCATTGTGGGGAAGTTGATCTGGAGGTTTTGTGAGAAGGGGGTAGGGACATACCCACAAGAAAGCTTTCTTTTAGCATGTGGGGCAGTGAGGAAATCAAGTAAGGAAACTGGGATGTGCTCCTTTGCTAAATAATAAAGGCTTGATTCTGAAGGCAGAGCACATTTAAGTATTTCACTATTTTGTGGTTCTATCTTTCCTTTGAACATTTCTCATATTCTCTGTGGTACTAAATTTTCTTTATTATGGATTTATCCTAAATATTCTTCTCTTCTTTTCTCCACCTTCTCCTTAGGAAAGCTCACACAGTCATGTGGGTATATACTGGTATGGCCATCCCAGTTGCTAACATTTTAGAATGCTCCCACACCGCTTGGTAGAGACCTTCTTCCTGAGATCCCTAAGACCCTGGCCTCCATCACTACTCCAGTTACCCTAGGATCTCTCCCAGGAGCTCCCTCCTCCAAGTTCCTTTTGGTCCATCAACTAAGGGTTTCATGCTGGCATAGCACGATGCTTCTAGCATCCTGCTATAACATGATAAACAGCTCACATTAGCCAATGCTTGTGGCTCCACCTGAAGAGTGTTCCATTACAGTGGGGAATCCATGACTCAACATCAATGCTTAACTCATTCCCAGCTCACTTTATATTCAAGTTCCCATAAGAATTCTCTTCCCTCTCATCCAAAAGATGACCAAGGCTTCTATTTCACTGAAAAAGATGGGAGTTATTTGCTTTGAACAAAGGTTATCTTGGCAGAGGGATGAGTTCAAGGAACCCAAGGGAAGGAATAGGTAATGCTCTTTGACTAGGTCATAGGAATATCAATTCTTAAGCTAAGCTTTTGCCAGCAGTCATATGACAACCCAATCCACAATTGAGGTGCCTGGCCATCATCTAAATGTAGGTGTTCACTGATGTTGATTAGGAAAGTTATGAGCTTTAAGAAGGCAGGCCAAGTAACTAAGTTGATATTTTCCTATAACATGTTTAAAGCCTGTCATGGGGCAGCCTGGGTGGCTCAGTGGTTTAGCGTCACTTTTGGCCCAGGGCATGATCCTGGAGACCTGGGATCAAGTCCCGCATCCGGCTCCCTGCATGGAGCCTGCTTCTCCCTCTGCCTGTGTCTCTGCCTCTCCCTCTCTTTGTGTCTCTCATGAATAAATAAATAAAATATTTTTTAAAAGCCTGTCTTGTAATTTTGCCATAATCCAAGATCATACCAACTCTAAATGGCAATAAATGCCTAGATTAAACATCAAAAGACCATGCAGTCTTTGCAAATACCATTTCCAACCACCACTAACTCCTAGAAACACAATTAAAACAGGAGGGAAAAGTGCTTATGAAATAAGCTTTTTTTTTTTCATGCTTTTCTCCATCAAAGTAACACACTGATTATATAGCATATGACCTGAGGGAAATAAAATGTATCCATTTCTCAGTAGTCTCTCCTGAAAAGACAGTCCTCTGTTTTATATCTGTAACATGAGATCACTAAGGAAATGAATGTAGTTTTCATTATTATGAATGTTTCTAGTAAAATAATAGGCATCCTGAACTTGTCAATTCTTCTACACATTAGATTTAATAACTTGTTCTGAAAGTTTACTATCAGAGAATAAACAGTAGGTGGCATAAATTATTTCTTCTGATAGAATTAATTTAAGAGAGTTTCACAGAACAGTAAATTTAAAAGTTTGCCTCACAGAGTACAGTTACTCTAAATTGTATGACCAAATTTCTCCAATTACTAATATAATAATGTCGAGTTTGGGGGATCCCTGGGTGGCTCAGTGGTTCAGCACCTGCCTTCAGCCCAGGGCATGATCCTGGAGTCCCAGGATCGAGTCCCACGTCAGGCTCCCAACATGGAGCCTGCTTCTCCCTCTGCCTGTGTCTCTGCCTCTCTCTCTGTGTCTATCATGAATAAATTTTTAAAAAATCTTAAAAAAATAATGTCGAGTTTACTTTCTACAAATATACCTAATTCTTAATCACTAAAATTAAGAGTCAAAGTTAGATGAAACTAAAGGGAGAGGGAAAGCAAAATTCAGAATTATATTAAAAGTAGATAAAAAAAACTAATAAAAAATAAAAATAGATTAGAAATGTCCCTTCAAATGTTTTCGTGTTTTTTGGTATGAATTGAATACTGTTGAGTTGTTAAGGTAACAGTTTATTTTAATCAACTTTTTATTAACTATCTTTTAAAGTGAAGAATACTAGGACTTCAAACTCCTAATATGTTTCATGAATTTGTGGTTTTCAAATAAGATATGAATAAAACAGATAACCAAAACTTTGAAAAATGGTTTTTGTTTGATATCCCCTCAAAACCTGTCTTAGCATTTGGCATATCTTATAATGTAACAAACTATTCTTAGAGTGGATATTTAGACTTAATGCAGCCATATTGCCTTTTTAATTTTGAATTTTTGTTTCCCTTTAGAGCCGAAAATAACTCGTCCTCCCATAAACGTAAAAATAATAGAAGGATTAAAGGCAGTTCTCCCGTGTACTACAATGGGCAATCCTAAACCATCAGTGTCGTGGATTAAGGGGGACAGTGCTCTCAGGGTAAGTGATTATTATGAAAACATGTCTATACAACTAGTTTTCAAATACAACAAATCTTTGCAAAGTGAGTTACATGAACAAATTTCTAACATGAAAAATTTTCCCATATATAACATTTTAACCAACCTTAAATATTCCTGTTCCCATACATACAAACCGTAAGGCATTCCAGTTGGGACTGGTTAGAGAGAGAGAGAAAAAAAAAAAGAGAGATGGGAACCAGTAGTTCTTTTTAGGGATGAAAAAGGAAGCAAAACAAAAGCAAAGCTAGAATGTTTCTTTGTTGATCAGTTGGTTAGTGGAATTATTTTATTTTTTTAACATTGAAACTTTGAGACACAGGAGATGAAAAAGATGAAACTAAAATCCAGGTTTTAGACCCGACAAACAGTTTCTGGGAGGAGAGTTGACAAAAGAGGTTTGCTTTTCTTTCTTTTCTTTTTTTTTTTTTTTAACATTTTATTTATTTATTTGAGAGAGAGAAAGAGCAAGTGCAAGCAGAGAGAGGGGTGGAGGGAGAGGGAGAAACAGGCCCCCTGCTGAGCAGGGAGCCTGGCATAGGCCTCCATCCCAGGATCCTGGGATCATGACCTGAGCCAAAGGCAGGTGCTTAACCCACTAAGTCACCCAGGTGCCCAGAGAAAGGAGGTTTGGAAGAAAAGTAATGAGAACCTCTGGAGTGAAGTTACAGCACAGACATCAAGACTGGTGAAACTCTCCCTAGCAGAGTTTATCTCAGTCACAGAGCAGCCAAATTAAAAATCTATTATGTACATGCTTTTAATGCTTTTGTATCTCATACCTACATTTACTGGTAAATGATTACACTACATCATTGTTGTCACCTACTAAGTGTAAACTCAGGGAGGTTTTTCATTTTACTATGCTGAGAATATTCCACAGAGAAAATGTAGGTGTTGATACACGTCAATTAACTGAAATGAAGTATAATATCAATTAGCTTTATTTAAAATAAAACAAAAATGTTAAATTGTTTATGGTAATTATATAATTTCTGACTTTCCTTTTGTTATAAATATTGGTGGATTTCCTAAAATTAAAAATGCAGGAATTTTTGTATAATACTGAATTTAGAGTACTCAAAGGGAAAGCAATTGTGATGTTTTAACTTCCAACACCAAATTTATGTATTATTGGTAGAAATTTCTAATTTTTCAAAAGACATATATCCCCCTAAGGATACCATATAGAATGTTTTAACTCAAACAGACATGGATGTGACTTTTAGGAAATCAAATAAACGTTTGGTGTCCTCATGTGATGAAAGAAAATGAAAATAAACTCTTACAGAATCATTATTAAAATTAACTTAGGTAATCTTATACTGTCTCATTTAATATTGTGTATTATACCATCTAAATGCCAAATAAGTGTTCCAATGATATTTTTGATGATAGCAGCAATGATGATGACCTGATAAAGTAAGGCAAGTGATTTCTTGATAAAGCCATGGACATTTTAAAATTCCTGTCCCTATCCCTGGCAGGAAAATTCCCGCATCGCAGTTCTTGAATCTGGGAGTTTAAGGATTCATAATGTGCAAAAGGAAGATGCAGGACATTATCGATGCGTGGCAAAAAACAGCCTCGGGACGGCATATTCCAAATTGGTGAAGCTGGAAGTTGAGGGTAAGGAGTTGCATTCCTTCCCATTATGGTGCTATTGGAAGGGCCTCACATTCTACTGTGAAGGCTGGATATTAATTTGCAAAGGCAGAGATGTGGGTAGACCAGTTCCCTCAACTGTTCCCAGATACTAAACCATAAGGTCAAAACTCTGAAAAGAAAAACTGAAAAGAGAAAGAGGCATTTGCTACTATAATAGCTTATATTCCATCTATTGCCCACAATCACTGGCAATTTTGACAAACCCAGACTAAATTCAGACTAAAATACTAAAACAAGAGGATATCAGTTCAGAACTTATGTCTGGTTTGCACAATTCTCTCTTGCTTATAAATTTGAAAACCCTCATTTTACCTTTTTCAGCATATGGACATGACTTTTAAAAAGAGCAAAAGAAAAAAAAAGTAACTTTTCAGATTGTATTCCACCACACAGGGTTGAAAAAAATAAAATACTCAAAATGTATAACTAAAAATGCTCCTACTTCTCTGACTTACATTGCCAAAGTATTTTTTCATTCTTTAAAATGTTCTTTTAAAGCCAACCAATTCGGCAATTAGTTGTAAAGGTCTTCACTGAGAAATCAGAATCCAGATAGGACTAGGTGTTGTACCCATTTGATTGTCAGATCCTTCTTGACCTAAAATTACATCACATTTTGCTTAAAAATAGAAACTACCAGCATGCCTGTGCTCAGTGAGCAAACTGGGTACAAAACTCTTCCCAGCTCTTCCTGTAATATGCTGTAGAATTAATCTCTGGCTCCCAGTTTTCTCATCTGAAAAGTGGGATTTTTTATGAGTATTCAGTGAGGTAAGGTGTTGATATTATCTAGCTGAGTGGCTGGCCCTTTGTAAACACTCAATAAATGTTGACTATAAGAATCATCACCTGTTTTTCTGATTTTCTCTTTTCTGGTTGATAAAATATTTGGGCTTTCTTACACTGGCCCATATTATAGTTCAATTGAGATTTCAGGAGTTCCCCATAGCTTACTTTGATTCCATCCTACTCGCTTAAGCCCATATCTCTTCCTTCTCAGTCATACAGTGTTTTATTAGCTTCTTTTAGATTATTTTTATTTCCTAGCTAGGCCTTCCTCTCACAGTATTAATAATCTCATATCCCACATCTGCTTCTAATTGAGGTAACATCTTTATTACATCATTACATTGTTCATAAATCTCCACTAACTCCTCATGGAAAAGAATGAGGCTGATGGGAATAATGGCTGTCAGATGTAAAATATATATATATTTTCAGCATAGTTGCTATAATTTAGTATCTTCTACATTAGCAATGGCATTTAAAACTCAGTATGCAATAACCAGTTGATGTGACATATTCAGGGAAAAATAAACATAAAAACACAATCACACATTTAGACACTGACTAGCTGCCTGGATTCAGTGTTTCCTTGAGCTATACATGGAATAATACATAATGAATGTTATCCATTTGTATATAATATCATAAAGATTTTCCTCTTCAAGATTTAAATATAAGACCTATGTATTATAATATAGAATGCAGATTGATTAGGTCCCTATCCACATAGATGCTGAAATTATTTGCTTTAACACTGTCCCAGAGAAAATGAACACAAATCACAATTAGTTGGAGTCCAGTTACAGTTTTGTTTAGGCTTGTCATTTAATTCTGTGTCCCACCTATCACACCTATATCACACCTATCTATATCACACATGAATACAGTCTTCTTTCCTCTTAACACTAAACTGGTCATGCTCATTGCTTTAACAGTTAACGTAGAGAGAGGTTTTATTAAACTTGCTAGTATCAAGAGCTCATAATATTTAAAGTTACTCTAACAATAGGTAGGATGGCCATTATAGCACACATCTATTTCTACTCCATTTTAGTCCCTATTAAAGCAGCCAATATTTGTGAAAATTTGTGACACGCTTAGCATGGTGGCTGGTACATAATAAACATTTAATAAATGGCATCAAGTATAATTATTGCTATTATAGCATAAAAATTGTAGCAAATCTGTGTGGCTTGTCTTGAAGTTCTGAAAGATTGGCTTCCACTTAAAGAAATAGTTAAGGCATTTTCACAAGATATAATGCAGACATGATCTATTTAAAGGAAGGACCAAGTTAACCGACAATTCAGAACAGGTGAAAAACCAACTGAAAAGCAACTGGCACAATTCCGAATGTGTCTGTAAATATCTACTAACTGGGCAATAATGAGGGCTGAAGATAAAGCTGTGCCATAGTCACTGAGGCAGATGAGTATTTGTTATATATTGTGTCTGTCACTCTGAAAATTAGCTTGAGCAAATTAGAATGAGAACTCCATAATGTCATTCAGTGCTGGGCTACACATCCTGCACATGATCGTCATGGAACAGTTGTATAAAATCTTTAAAAACTAAAATAAAATCTTTAAAAGTGGGGAGGCGCCTAACTGTGTCAGTTAGTTAAGTGGCTGACTTCAGCTCAGGTCCTGATCTCGGGGTCCCGAGATCGAGTCCTACGTCTGGCTCCATGTTCAGCAGGGAGTCTGCTTCTTCCCTTCCTTCACCTTCTCCCGCTGCCTCTCCCCACTTCTCATGCCTGTGCTTTCTCCCCCCTCCTCTCAAATAGATAACTAAAATATTAAAAAAAGAAAAAGTAAAGTTGTTTGCCATTTCTAGCTTCTAAAAAAGGAGAGGCATACTAATTGTAGATCTGGTAGCGTGTTTTCGCTAAATCTTAGCTGCCGTAACAAACACGGAACAGTCTTCAACACAAAAGTTAAGCTCCCTCTAGAGACTGCCATCCTCAGGCTGCTGGATCTTTGGAGTGGCAACAGGAAGATATTCCGCTTTTCTGTCTTAACTTAAATGGTTCAAACAGTGACATATAAAATTACTAATGAAACCTTCTAACTCAAGCATAGCCAAACATGGATGTCCTTCCAAAAGGATGAGCAATGGCTAACATTTTTAAATGCTGTTTACATGGATCATTTTATTGAAACCTCACTAACAGTCAGTGAGGAACATCCTATCATGGCACCATAATAAGAAACTAAGGAACAGAGAGGACAACTAACTTAGGTGTCTAAGAGATTGAATAATGCTAAATACTGTGTGTTCTATTAAAGAACAGATGATCACATGTGACATTGCCAAGAGTAGTGACGGGAGGGGAAGCCAAGATTCTATAAATGACAGAGAATGGGAGCTGACAAAAAGAGACAGTGGGTGTCAGCAAATTTTTAGATAAATTTGGTAGAGAAAAGGGAAAAGTCAAGAAAGTGAGCAGTAGCTGGAGGTATATGGTATAGAGGTAAGGTTGCTTTGCAAGATTTCTCTTGTAACAAGATTAAAATGTTAAACAATAGTGAAAATGTTAAAATATGAATGAGAAGAGGCTCAGAGAAAAGGATATTTGAACATAAAAGAGAAGTAGGATGTTCAAGGGAATGTCATGCTTGAGAAAGCCAAAACAGTGTATTCAGGGGACAAGTAGAGTGATATATCCTATACAGAGGGTGACCATTTGTCCCAGTTTGCCCAGGATAGTTCTGGTTTACACCTGTTGTCCTGGAATAATTATTAATAGAGTCCTCCTTGTACCTTCGAAAGTATCCAGGCTTCCATGATAAATTATATGATCACTGTACTTAGGAAGAAGGAACTTCCTTCCTTGTAATAGGAAGGAGAAAGGGGAGGTATATTCTAGTATAAACGAGTTAATGAGCTTGGTAGATGGAATTTGAGAAAGCTCTGTTGGTTTCTATTTCCTTTGGGAAGTAGAAAGTAAGTTTATCTTCTGAAAATACTTCTGTAAAGGGAGGTAGAGGGCTGTGGAAGAGTGGAAAGGTTTTAAAATAGCTGTGGGGAATGGGAGAGATGACTCACAAGGGGAACTAGGATTGCTAGGTAACATTAAAGCTTTCATAGAGAATGGGACTGTGAATATGAATAACATCAATGTGCTTCATCGCAGAAAAAGTAGAAGTTCAGAAAAAGTAGAATGCCAAGTCCAAAGGCAAGATACATGCATTGTAGTTTGCCAGGAAGGAAAACAGGGAAGAGGATTTGAGAATAATTGCAAAAGAATGGTTGAAACAATTAATCAATATTTGTACCAAATATACAAATGTAGGATTAAACACTTATAGCTCCCACAAAATGACAGACAAGATAACATGAACATCTTCCTACTACAAACACCCAGAATTGCTGCGTTAGTCATACAACCCACAGAATAAAATTATATTTCCAGAGGCCATGAATAAATAGGAATTGAAAAAACAGCAGTAAGCTCATGAACTGGTTCTGTATTGTCCTGGAGGTAATGGCACAAGTGTCCATCTCTGTAACTTAGAATACCAGTATTAAGACTCTTAAGCAGATGGGAGACAATGTCTTGAGCCCCTGTTAAGGAAGGTTAGCATTGAGAACTTTCTATAAAGCTGAGAATCATAGAAGTGAAAAGATGGACCAGAAAAATTCCATCTGATGGTACAGAAAGACAATGCAGAGGCTTGTCTCTTCATGAATTCTAGGTGTGAGAAAGAAGAAAACAAGTTTTCCTAGGAATGAATCTATGTTCAATGCTCAGGACTATATCTCATGTAGGTTTGATATTAAATTCACACTGCCAGTACAGTCTGGGGCTCTCAAGCTGGAGAAATTAACATAAAAGTTGACCGCCAACGATTTAACAACAAAAAAACTTTTAAAAATACCTTACCTTACCTTACCTTACAGGATTTTCATGATAAAGTCTCAACCTCAGAGGATTCAACCTCAACACTGAGGATGAATTCACAATGCAAAATTATAACACCCATAGGAAACAAACTGCCATTAGTGAGAGTTAGCTGATATATTTATACAAAGGGATCAAAACCCAGGAAATTCAACTAACACAATATAATAGAGACTTGAAAATAAATATGTTTAAACAAATTAAAGACATAAAAGGAGAAAAAAAGAAAAATACATTAGAAGAAGAAAGGCAGTTCTGATAAATAATCGAATAATTTTGACAAATGAAAGACATGACTATAATTAAAATTCAATGGATGAATAAGGATATGTTAGAGATACTAAAAGTCATCTCAGAATTCAGTGCAGAGAGATGGGAAAGATAAAATTGAATTAAAGAAATAATTAAGTATGTGCATTACAAAAAGAAAGAATAGAGAAAATATGAGAGACTATACTCAGAAGCTTAATGACTGAGAACTTGCCAAAATTAATGAAAGACTTCAATCTTCAAGAACTAGATACACGAGTCTCAATCAGTAAAAACGAAGAGGAAGGACATAAATAGTTTTACACCCAGATTCACCATAATAAACACCACAGAGGTGATCTTAAATCATTGAAGAGAAAAGAGATTACTTATAAAGGACAACAACTAGGGTGATAGCAACAAAGAAAATCAAGACTTTCAACAATTCCTATTATTTGCTATAGTCTAATGGAGGTGTTTTCCTTTGTTCTTTGCATAAAACAAAATAAAATAAATTTGCACCAAAAGAACACTGATAAAAGTATGTGAAAAAAATCCCATGCAGCTATTAAGAATGCGATCAATCTATATCCTTTAACTTTTACAATTACACACCATATATGTGATTTGGGTCTGTTTTCCATCAATGAGCCTCAGTTTCATCATCTCTAAGAAAGAGGTTAAAAAAAACTAGCACCTACCTCTTAGGTTGTTGCAATGATTACATGAATTAATACAGGTACAGAGCAAACACTATATAATTATTTGCTGTATTATTATTCATTTAATAAGTACCTATGAAGTACTGACTTTGTACAAGGTTCTGTTCTATCTTGCTAGAAATATTAATTCATTAGAAATATCAGTGTGTTCACAAGTGAAAAAGAATGAAAGAATTTTTTTTTAAGAATTAAAGAATTATTTAAAGAATTAAGTAATTAAAGAATAGTATGTTTTATATATTCAATATTAGAGTGTATAAATTAAATGCTAATAGTCATCATCTCTCCATGTAGAATTACATAGGAGGTTAACACCTATCATACATTTTACATAGCTCTATACTTTATGAATTTTTATAGAGACTTTCATAATTAGAAAGAATACATGTATTTATGTTTTAGAAAAAACATCATTTCTTCCAAACATTATACTACTTTGATAAAGTGACATCAATCTTTCTGTTCATTGGTTTGACATACTATTTTTGCAGTTCTTCTGCTCTAGAACAAACTAAGGGATGAGAAGGTTTTGTCAAAGGCAACTGGTTCCGATGTTGATTAGATATTCACAACATTTAGCCATTGGCTGAAGAACTGAGGTTGAGGGTGAGGTCCTGAAGAACAGAACATGAAACATGCCAGTTCCTTAGGGAAGGAATCAATCCATAAAGACAGAAAGTTCGAGGCCTGCAGGAGGAAGGGAGCCCCTAGGATGGAATGGGAAGTAAAAGAGTTAAGAGGGCAGCATCTGCTAGTGGATTCTCCCTCTATTTGACTCTTCTTTCTTACTTATGGACAGACCTGGAATCTATGATTCCTTAGTGGCTCAGAGGATCCAACACTAAAATTCAATTTGGGTTCTGATTTCTCAGTGAGCATTTTCTACATGGGGTTGGGTGCTATTGACTCAAGGTAAACAAAAGTAAGTTCCCATGGGAAAGTGAAGCCCTACTCCTAGGTGGGGACTATACAGGTATACTAATTTAACATTGGTGGGAAAGTATCTATGGCTTCCCAAATTCCACGGTCACTTGAAATGCAGAAAAGAATTGTCCATCTCATAACTGTGGAGGCTCTTCCTTGGGAAAGTTCAGCCCCTATCTCATGTACCTCTGTGACAATGGCCTTTAGGATAGGTTTCATGGCAGGATGTGATGAGGGCAAGAGAAATCTCCATATCATATTCCATAGATTCTATAATGTTCATTTTTAAATATTTCACCATTTCTGAGGTGAATCCCAGAGACATTCATTTCTTACAATCACCATTGGCTCACTTTTTTTCTTTGCTGTGTATTTTAGTATCTCTGAAATTGAGATTTGTCTTACTGATCTTAAAGGCAATCACACTTGGTTTGTGGTTTCTACCCTCAAGCTGAGACCATTCCTTAGTTCCTTAGCCGTCTCCAAATACAAGAATGAATATATAATGATAAAACAAAAATAAAGCAATCATATGGGCTCATAAAGATTTCCTAATATTTAACTAGAAATATTCCTTCCTCTTGAGATGATTTTTTTAAATCAGTTCCTCACAGAGATGAAAGCATAATTTTCAGTGGCATGATTCCATGTAGTACCCCCAACCTCACCACCACCAATTATATTTGCTGCTTATTTGTTTTGTTAGGTTGAAAACACAGACTTAGAGACTCTTCAGTGCCCTCTAGAAGGTATTTTAAGTCAAGAGATAATCTTGTCTGTTTCTCCAATCTGCCTCATGTTCTACTTAGTTATGGAGTGTATCCAAAGAATGATCCATACGGTCTCTCTTATGTATCTTTACTGAAATGGTTTTCTCCAACTACTCTAAAGGCCAGGAAGTCAGACACTCAGGGGCACAGGGATGTGGCAAAGGAATGGGATGATGTGGATAGCAGGGCTGGAGTTTTTAAGGAGGGGCTGCATCATAGAGGCTTTAGATAACCTCTGAAGTACAAGATTCTGATTTTTTACTTTCCTGTTTCTGATCAGAGGAATATTCTCCCTTTAAAAAATCATGTTGAGGAATCCCTGGGTGGCTCAGCGGTTTAACGCCTGCCTTCAGCCCAGGGAGTGATCCTGGAGACCCAGGATCGAGTCCCACATCAGGCTCCCTGCATGGAGCCTGCTTCTCCTTCTGCCTGTGTCTCTACCTCTCTCTCTCTCTCTCTCTCTGTGTGTCTCTCATGAATAAATAAATCTTTAAAAAAACATGTTGAAAAACACTACACCACAGAAACTGAAGACTTTTTTTTAACTTTTAATTTTTTATTTTTTATTTATTTATGATAGTCACAGAGAGAGAGAGAGAGAGTCAGAGACACAGGCAGAGGGAGAAGCAGGCTCCATGCACCGGGAGCCCGACATGGGATTCGATCCCGGGTCTCCAGGATCGCGCCCTGGGCCAAAGGCAGGCGCTAAACCGCTGCGCCACCCAGGGATCCCCAAGACTTTTAATATGATATATATAATGTAATTCTTTTTTTTATAGCTGGAGTGGAGAGGTCATTGTTGAGTTTTTAAATCATTGGAAAAGATCTACTTAAAAAATTAGAAATATCTCATTTTCTTACATCCTTACATATTTCCCTTACACTCTTTGACTTAACTATTATGAAATGACATATTTGGAACTGAGTGTCAATTTTATTACATTCTGTGAATTTCACATTCAGACAAATTCTGCTTTGTATATAGAAACTGGTTGAGTGTAGAATACTTGAAACTCCATTCAAAATAGATGCACATTGGAATGTACTGGGTGCCCTGTCCAGTGCATTTTCTGTTATTACCTTCTTTACCCTTGGAAGTTTAAACCATGGAGGAGAAGATTAGACAGAAGAAGAGCTGGAACCAGGGGAGGGTTCTCTGTCAGCAATCACTAGTGGGAAGACGTGGCTTAGCACCAGGGCAAAGCTGTAGATGAGAGCCCTTGAAGCAGAACAAGACCAAGAACAGAACCCTTTGAGGTATAAGGTTATTGTAGGCTTCCCAAATATTTAAACAATACCTCATTTGCAGGAGGCCTCAAAAAAGCAGAACCCTGTCTCGGGCCTTTTGAGAGAGGCATTTTGGGGAGTGAGGAGGGAAGGTGAGCCACCTGGTGAATGTAAGTGGCCTCAGTGCATGAGCTTCTATGACTTGTCAAGGCCCTTGAGTGTTGTCAGTCTGTTTTTCTGCAGTCTGAAAGGCTTTTCCATGTATCCTTAGGGCTGATTTGGTTGATCAAAACCTTTTTCTGGAAGATTTTTTATAGATATATGCAGTATATCAGACAACAATTGAATCCCCAAAGATAAAAACAAATCATTATATATACACACATATATATACACACACATTTTATATATATACATTATATATGTATATATACACATAAACATATTTACATACATAAACACACACACACACACAATGTCCCAGAGGCAAATATCAGTAGATCTAACTATAAGAGATCAGCCCTGTTTTCAAAACTGTTAGACTTCTGGCTGCCCTCTTCCCTAGAGATCAGATTTCCTTATTGCATCTAGAAAAGTGGAAGCGATCATATAATGTTTACACAACATTTGATTTGCTTTTTCCTTTGTTTATGCCACAGCTCTTAATATGACAAATGCCACAGAGAGAGGTATTTAAAACCCAACGTGTGCTGTGCTCTCAGTGATTGCAGTTTTAATAAAATTTGCGGTGGTCCTGTTCCCGGCATCAATTCTACTTGCTTGATGCCACTAACAGGTTTGATTTGCTGTTATGAGTACATTGTGTATCTAAAAACCAAACCAAAGAAAAAGGCATAAGCCTTCGGTATCCCTGGAGGCTATGTGGGGGGGGAATTAAACCTGCATGATTAATAAGGTGCATGCTCTAAAAGAAGAGTACTATCCACTGATTTCAACTTTAAGGGCTGTTATGTTGCATTCCCATCTAAAAAGTTCCATAGCGCCTTCAAGAAACAATGGTACAGTGGTCCTTTAGTTGAAGAGTTGTCACTAAAGTTGTCTAAGGAAAGAAAAAGATATATAATGATTATTGCCCCCAAAATATAACTACCTCAAGTTAAAAAACAGGTATGCCCTCTTCAATTGCAGGTTTAAAGAAAAAAAGCTATGCCTCAAAGATTTGTCTTAAATTGTTTAATAATGTGGACATTATATTATTTGAAGTGAAAAGTTACTGTGACCCAAAATATGCATACTCTAATTAGAGTAAGCTTTGATTTTCATTTTTTAGGTATTAAAATGAGATGCACCAGTTCAAGCATACATACACAAAAAAGGAAACATTCTTTCTCTTTAATGCATTGATTCACAGAGACTCCTCTTACACTGTGCAGGATGGAACACCATGCCTTCCTTCGTTGGCCTTGATTTCAAAATATAACAACTTTGAATCATGTAAGGATATAATCGAAAGCTATTAGACTGCTGTGGCAATATGGAATTCAAATGCTATTACTTAAATTATTCCTTTCAGGAATCAAAAATATGACTTTCAAATTGTAATTAGTATGTTCACTGCCATGAATGATAAACTAGGCAAGACATGATTTTTAGAGGGAACTTAACGTACTGGCTAATAACATGGGCTCCTGAGTCTAGAGTAAACTCCTGAGTTCAGATCCTGGCTCTACCACTTGCGTAATGTCAGGTAGGTCACTTAGTCTCTTTGTGCCTCAGTTTCCCCACCTGTACAATGAGATTAATAATGCTCTGCGTCTCATCTCTTATAAAAAGGATAAACTGGGGCAGCCTGGGTAGCTCAGCGGTTTAGCACCGCCTTCAGCCCAGGTTGTGATCCTGGAGTCCCCGGGATTGAATCCCACGTCGGGCTCCCTGCAATGGAGCCTGCTTCTCCCTCTGCCTGTGTCTCTGCCTCTCTCGCACGCGCTCTGTGTTTCTCATGAATAAATAAATAAAATCTTTAGAAAAAAAAAAAAGGATAAACTGGGACGCCTGCATGGCTCAGTGGTTGAGCATCTGCCTTGGGCTCAGGGAGTGATCCTGGAGTCCTGGGATCGAGTCCCACATCAGGCTCCCTGCATGGAGCCTGCTTCTCCCTCTGCCTAGGTCTCTGCCTCTCTCTCTCTCTCTCTGTGTCTTTCATGAGTAAATAAATAAAATCTTTAAAAAAACTTTTTAAAAAAATTAAAAGGATAAACGAAGATAACATATTTAAAGCTCTTACAGGACTGTACAGTCATTCAGATAACAGTTACCAGTATTAGTTCTAGGACTAATGTAATGTCTGTGCAGCAGAAGCAATGATTTAAAAACACTTGCAGAGAGAGAATCACAGCTCTTTATTCCGTGTGTCATCTTTATCTTTGAGGTAGAAGCAATCGAGTTCAATGACAAAAAAAAAGTATATGTTTCTTTAAAAGAGAGTTGATTTTTATTAACTTTGGTTCCATCAGAAGAGTAATCATAGGTTTTCAATCTGAAATTGCAATTCTATCCCTCATTCTACAGAACAGGAAATTTGAGACTAGAAAAGACGGCGCTTTGTCCAAGTTAGCAAGGAGCTCAGAATTCTCAGTTCCCAGGCCAGGACATCTTCCATTACCCCGTTCTTGAGTTTTCCCTTTCTCTGTGTTTATGTTTCATAGGCCAGCACGCTGCAGAGCTCACATGCTTTAGCATCAGATAGATCTGGGTGCTAATCCTGACCCTGCCACTTGCTAGTTATGTAAGGTCGGATATTTTAACTCAACCTTTGCAAGTTATTTCCTCATTTGTGAAATGGGGGTGGTATTACTTAGAGCGTAGATTTTTTGAAATGGACTAAGCCTGCATATATACCGTGTCTACACGGAGGCTCCTTGATAAAGACTGGTTGTTGTTGCCTGTTGTTTACATTATTTACATTCTACCCAAGAGAATAGCGTTGGTTAAGGCTCTCAGATTTCATAAATAGAATGTCAACATTACCAACTGCTCCTCTTGTTTCCAAAGAACATAAATCTATCCTCAATCAACAATGCTTTATACCTGCATGCTTGGTACTTGTTAGAGATTATAACTTTGGTTTGGCCCCACTGGCACAAGTCAGTGGGGGAGAAAGCTGATCTAAGAAGCTGTATGAAGATGTGCCTTTACTGGCAAACTGGAAGGGGGCTATTTAGAGTCAACCTGTACAAAAAATATGGTATACACAATAGGAAATCAAACGAACCTTAGTGCACATCCTGAACTTACTACATATTTTACTCACTACAGAAATAGCCCTTTGCCTAAAAATCTTGTTGAAAATGTCAATCATTCCATCACTCACTGCATTAAGGTAAATCATAAGTGAGAAATTGCTTTAAAAATCTAGCGCCTATGGGTGGTGGGAAGGTGATCTCTCCTGAAAAAGTGGCCTTTTGTTTCCCTTCTTATAGCAAGAATGGTGTGCTTTATTTTTACTTTGTTTTTTTGCCCTACCTGGCATGTATTTCAGAATCCAAGTCATAGTATCTATTACACTAAACCAACCAGAAGTCTCCTTTTCCCTGATACTAATGGGTTTGTTATTTCATTTAATTTGCTGTCACATCATTGATTATATTCACTTCAAAACTTCTTTGGAAAGAGATGGAAATAACAAAGTTGATGGATTAATATAATTCTTCCTCCAAGGCGGTGATTCTCAAACTTCAATGCACATTAAAAGCCTCTGCAAATCTTATTAAAAGTTATAGCTCTAGGATGCATTCCTCATAGATTCAGATCTGATAGGTCTGTGTTAGGGCCTTTTAACAACTTCCCAAATGACTTTTACCTGAGTAGACTACGAACCCACACATTTAGAAACATTGACTTGAGGATTTCTACTTGGAAGGTCTTTATTGGGATCCCTGGGTGGCGCAGCGGTTTGGCGCCTGCCTTTGGCCCAGGGCGCGATCCTGGAGACCCGGGATCGAATCCCACGTCAGGCTCCCGGTGCATGGAGCCTGCTTCTCCCTCTGCCTGCATCTCTGCCTTCTCTCTCTCTCTGTGACTATCATAAATAAATAAAAAAAAAAAAATTAAAAAAAAAAAAGGAAGGTCTTTATTCCAGGCAAAGCTTAAACATTTAAGGAAAAAGTTAGCTTATCCATAATTCGTAGGTTAAAAATTAGAAGAAGCTTCAAATTTATTCACTTGTTGAGTGCCTACTGCATTTCATAGAATGAGGTTATTCCCAAGGATACAGAGATAAAAAACATGACTTATTTCTTGAAAAGTTTTCAATTCAGTGAGGAAAGTAAGATGAGCATGCAACAAGTAATTATAAAGATTAAAGTTCAATTATTTGCAATGATAGAAGTTTGTGTAGGATACACACAACAGGACAGGGGATATGGTGGGAGATCAGGGAAAGCTTCAGAGACGTGAGGTCCAACAAGGCTTTGATTGATGAACAGCAGCCCCTGTTACAGATCATATCACAGTGATTGGGTGGGAGGAGCAGATTTATCATGAGAGCTCAGGTTGCTATGGAGTCAGGGAGTAAAAGACGGACTAGAGATTATGAGACAGTATCTATTCGGGTGCCCTAAAAACCAGAATGGGCTGCAATTTGACTCACAGACTAACACTGAGATTATAACATGTGGTATTCTTTCTTAGACATAGTTTTCAAATGTCATCTCGTTCACATGGGGACCTACAGTTTGGAGTCCTGTGGTCCTATCTGGGCATCTGGAACTCCATCTCAAAGACCACAGCCATGTTCTCAGGCCAAGCCACTTGAGACAATCAGGGTACTATGGTGCCACTTATGCCTAAGGTTATGGCTCCTGTTTCTTTTTCCAGCTAAAATTTCTGGTGAGCTAAAATAACAATAATAATAATATTTTAAAAACAAAAAACATTCTTGGGGCACCTGGGTGGGTCAGTGGTTAAGCATCTGTCTTTGGCTCAGGTCGTGATCCCAGGGTCCCACACTGGGCTCCCCGCAGGGAGCCTGCTTCTCCCTCTGCCTATGTTGCTACCTCTCTCTGTGTGTCTCTCATGAATAAATAAATAAAATATTTAAAAATAAATAAATTCTTATTTTTCATAAACCTTACTTTCTTTGATTGCTGTCACAGCTCAAGTATCTTTATTTTCATGAGATTAGGTCCAAAATGTTATTTAAAAGTAAATTAAGATTTTGATAAATGTACTATATTTATATAATATGTTAGCATTAGAGGAACTTGGGTGAAGGGTACTTGGAGACCCTCTATATTATCTTTGCAACTCTTCTGGAACCCTAAAGTTATCTCAAAATTAAAACCTTCAAAAAGGTTAACCAAAAAAGGCTTCTGTCCTGGCAATTAAGCAGCTTCACATCTCTTCCCATTAAAACCAAAATATACACTGTTTTAAAGAAGGAGAAACATGAATCACAACTGAAGTCCAATTTCTTCATTGGCTTATGCTTAAACTTCTAATACATTTTCAGAATCATTTCAACAAAAATATTCTTAATCGTTGTTCTCTCTACATCTAGTACTGAACTAAAACCAAGTTAACTTTGTGTGGCTCTTATCTGATTTACTTGATAAACACTTCTTGCGCGTAGTCATTATTCACCATCCATATTTACAAGCTAGGAAAATGTTATTATCTCAAAGGCCACAGAAACGTTCCCAGCCCAAGCCACTTTAGAGAATCGTGATGACACGGAGCCAGGCCAGCCTTACTTTGAAGATGCGAAGGAAGGCTGTTTGTGAGGGTGCTGTGTATATTTTCTAAAGGAGCTTGCATTCTGATTCCTTCAGAGATGGAGCCACAGTGGATAAACCTCATGCATTGCTCTGCTTCAAAGGAAGCAGAAATGTAAACAGTGGCAGCACACTAGGGTCGGGTTTCTTTGCTTTAGCTACCAAGAAGTCAGCAAAGAAAATCCAGGTATTTACTTAAGTTTATTATTATTATTGTCACATGCTCTTCTTTTTTTTTTAATTTTTATTTATTTATGATAGTCACACACACACACACACACACACACACACACACACACACAGAGGCAGAGACATAGGCAGAGGGATAAGCAGGCTCCATGCACCGGGAGCCCGATGTGGGACTTGATCCCGGGTCTCCAGGATCGCGCCCTGGGCCAAAGGCAGGCACTAAACCGCTGCGCCACCCAGGGATCCCGTCACATGCTCTTCTGATGATTGGAAAACAAAAGGAGAATGTATTCAGAAACAGAGTACCACAGAGTCTCAATATGATTACTTTTCAACAATCCTCTAAGCCAATTCTTTTCAAGTAAATAATAAAACAACTAAAATGACTCTTTTTTTGCTGCCTGTGGTGCTTATCTTCTACTAGGCATTTCCAACGCATTAATATTTTTTGAAAATTTTATTTATTTATTCATGAGAGACACACAGAGAGGCAGAGACATAGGCAGAGGGAGAAGCAGGCTCCCTGCAGGGAGCCCGATGTGGGACTCGATCCCAGACCCTGGGATCACGACCTGAGCCAAAGGCAGGCGCTCAACCGCTGAGCCACTGAGGCATCCCTTTTTTTTAAAAAAGATTTTATTTATTCAATGCAATAACTCTTAAAATGCAATGCTAGATGAGACAAATGTAGCCTATTTAAGAATGGATTCAAATAATCTAGCACCCATGTTTTAATAATAAGGTCTGAACAATGGACTTCTCTTTCTACAGAATGCTGCCTCTCTTCTCAGATAAGTGAGGAATGGACTTAAGGACTTAAGTACGCTTTCAACACCTACAAAAGGGGTACTCAGCACGATCAATATCTGGAATGTAGCTTGCTAAGGCAGACTGAAATTTAAAAATAAAATAAACCCACTCTCTTCAAAGGCAGTTGGAGAAACAGCTTTCATCAGTCAGGAAGATACCATGCGCTAGAAATAGCTCTGAAAAAAAAAATAAATGAAAGAAAGAAAGAGCTAGAAGATCTGGCTTCAAAATTAGCCTCCAGTCCTTTCTAGCTGTGTGTTAGTTGCTATATTAACTGCTTTGTGCAAATCATTTAAAAATGAAAAAGTCCTAGAATGGTGTTCTGACAGTACCAGATGATCAGAGATTTCTTTAATGTTTTGCCTACAAAGAAAATTATAAACAATGCCAACCTACAAAGAGCAAGAATGTGCAAGAACAGCTTCCATTGAGACTTTGGCCTAGGTGGCCAGATCTCTGTTATCTTCTTGGCTCTCCTAACTCTTTCAGTCTGAAGAATGGGAGAGATCCCACAGTTATGCCTGTTTTCTCTTCTAGTCTGTTTCTTTCTCTCCACAAAATCTACGTGACCTACATGGTCTTCCTAAATAAGTTCATTTCAGCCAGGGAACTTTGATGGCTTTCCCTCTTCCTACATGATAGATTTCCCCTTCCAAATTTTTTCTCCAATCAACTAATACAGTGAATTGAGTAGGAAAAACTTAATTTATCTTTCTTAGAATCAAAGCATATTCTCACACACACACACAAACACTCACATTCAAAATTGAAGAGCAAGTATAAAAACAAGTGGTAGGTATTCATGATTCTCAATGGAATATGACCTCACTGTATTTTTATATAAATGCACATAAAAATGTATGCAAATTTCTAGTCATAGAAGTAGAATATTAGAGTCTTACTATTCTGTGACTTTGTGAGACTCTCTATGTGTGTGTCAGTTTTAGTTCTGGGGTAAATTAAGATAAGAAGGTAAGGTAAGAAAGTTCAAAAGTGAGCAATCAGCATGGTAAACTGGGGCTATAGCAAGCTTGGAAAAATGAAAATATTTGAAGGCCTTCTTTTTTTTGTCCAGTGGTTAGGAGTAGAAACTAAGCCTTGTGGGTATTAATTCTAAGGAGACTGATTTTGGTTTGATTTAAAATATATTCCTTTTTTTAAACAGTATTTTAAATAGGTTGCTATGATAGTACTGAGTTCCCCATAAATCAAAGTATTCAAGAAAACGATACAGATACCATTTAACTCGGATGTTGATTATATCTCAGAATACTCCAACAGAGATTATCTCTTTTAAATGTCTTATTGAGCAATTCCAGGACAGTAGAAAAGGAAAATGAATTGCTACCCAACTCCTTTTTGAAGTATCTTCTTTTTTCTATAAGAGACTGTGCCAAACTTTAGGGGTTAAAGGAAACATAACAAAAGTAAATATGCTATACTGCTCCCTGCCTCCACCCCCTCAACAGAGATTCCACATCAGTTTGGAAGATGAGACTGATGCATAACACATAGAGCAATTAAATGGGAATAAAGACCATAGAGCCAAATATTTAAAAGTTGATAGGTGGTAAAACAGTAAGTTCTGAAGTCAAGAGGGATCATAGGCTAAGCAAGCAGGATACGTGGAAAAAACTAGAACTATAGACTGACTCAGAATGACCAATAATCTAATACACCGAATGGGTGTACTAAAGTTTAAATAGGTTTTGCAGATTATTCTTGCATCATTTTCTCTAATTTAAAGTAATCTTAATTGTGTGTGTATGTGGTATACATGTGTATAAATCTATAAGCAACTGTAAATACATATGTACAGAGCTGTATATCTGCACTTGTGCCTAGAAAGAAACTTTGAGAGTCTCTATATGAAGATATAATTTCTGGTAGAACTTTGACCCTCCTCCTAGGAAAATGGCAGATCTTGGACAATCTCTCATCTCTCGAGTCAGTTCTGTAGATCTGCAGTGGAGAAAATGGGTGCATTCTTTCAAAACTTCACATTGCTCCCAATTCCAAAGAAATCAAGCAAAATGAACAGCAGTAATAACAATAGTTACAAAGTGAAAGGTAGCAAAGGGAAGTCAGCACGGTCTTCATGGTACACTCTCAAGGGTGGTCCAGTCAAAGACCACTGGAGCAAAAGTAAAAGGAGACTCAGAATGTACCTGCACTTGCTCCAGAACCCAAAAAAGAATATTGTAAGAGAAAAAACAAAAATTATAATTTTTTTTTAAAAAACGAAGAAATAGGATTCTCAAAATGTATGGAGGCCTTTTAACTTGGGTGGAAAAAATTGGGGCAACGACAGCAGCCAGGGAATGAAGACACTTAATATTCCCATAGGAGTCCCATACCCATCTCAGTCACTCATAGATAGTTACTTGGCTGATGGAAAACAAAAATAGTAAGATCTGGAAATAAGTACAACTGCGTTAGGGAGCTAGGAAAACATGCCCAGCCTAAAGGCGTCCAAATGCAATTTTTCATTTGGGCTAATCTGGTCCAAACATGGACCTCCGTGTTATTTTTCCTGATTAATGTCTGTGTTGGAAACCAGGGAACTCGGCAGTTTCAAGTGTCCACATGACCAGTTTTCAGTATGAAAAATACCAGGCACTGTTGGGGGTGTTGTAAAAAATGATTTTCTTTGTGTAGGTACATTTCTAACTCTCCTTTTAACCATAAATGTATTCAAATATAACAACTTTCATGTAGTCTTTGACCTTCAAAAAATAAAACAGGAATGTGCCACGGACTTGGTTGGTGGAGATAGGGAACATTTAGTCAGTACAATTTAAAAGGGAAATTATAAGTTCGCTTACATTTAAGAGGGTTGAGCATTAAGTGCAAAATGAGGATTTCTTACTATGAAGCACCTTAGAAGGGGGAATTGATGTCTGGAGGGGCATTTCTGGCTCTGACCCTGCAGCAAGGCTCTGAATCTCAGATTCCTCGTCTGGAAAATGGGCTGAATAATATCAGTTATGTTTAATCACAGGTATATGATCAGGGTTAAAGGAGATAATGTGTGCAAATATCCATAACCTGGGAAGAACTATGCAAATACATCCTTAGCATTCAAAGTCGTTAACAATAGCATAGTTATTTTATACTTATAAACAAATGCTACAGTCAGCTTGTCTAAATTGACATAAATAAACTTTCAGGAAAGAGAAACAGAGCTCCATGTGGGATCTACATCTGATACAGTTATTATATTAAACATTTTGGAACAATCAATTTGATGGTTGTCTCTTTTCTAGGATTTAAAAAAAATCACAAATTCTCGATTCTGCACACACCGCATAGACATTTTTACATTTTCCTTTGGAGCCTGCTTCACTGGTAGTTTCCTGCAAGATAGTGATTTGCTCCTCTCTGCTCTGGGAGCAGCCTTAGGGAGTGGGTAAGAGGAGAGAATCTCTGTTGGTGGTAGGCTCTGTTCTGCAGAAACCCCCTAATCCTCTGTTTACCACAACATGAGTCTATTGCCATAGAAATGATAGTTGAGATCCCAGAGTCAACCTCACTGACTTCACAGCAGGACCTTGTAAAAGGAGAAGCCATGCTAACAAAGGGAAAACACAATTTATCAGAATAGTAGGCAGCCTGTTGCCTTGAAAGAAAGGGGGATTGTCAACATTCAAATAAAAATGCATGAATGAGCTATGCTGTTGGGTATGCTGTAGTTGATTATCTGTGTCGTACTGCCCGACTAAAAGTAGTCATTTGAAATTTTATGTCATTTAATAGTTTGCTTGAAGAGGTCAGGAATTTCCCTTGATTGCACTTGTTTCTTATTGAAATAAGAAACAAGCAGATTCTAATTAATCTTGTTGTGCAACTGATGTTTCTGTGGTCAAAGATTTTCCCTTTTCATGATGTGTTGTTTTTGTTTGTATGTTTGTTGTGTGTGTTGTGTGTGTTTTGTCTTGTTTCTATTAATAGAAGAAAGTGAACCTGAACAAGATACTAAAGGTATTTTTTTTCTTTCTGCCCTTCTTTTTAAATATATGGTTCTATTCAATTGTTTATTTTTTGCTGACCTTATAGACAATTCTAGGTGCCTATTTTTTTATTTTTATTTATTTTATTTTATTTTATTTTATTTTATTTTAATTTTATTTTATTTTATTTTATTTTATTATTTTTAGGAAATAACAAATGATGGACCAGGAATATTGTCAGCATTTGACTGAGTGTTATTAGATAGGCTGCTTTGTTTTATAATGTACTTATTGACCACTTACTTTTATTAAGTAAACTCTGAAAATGCAAACAAAATGACATAAATCAGCTTGAGACTATAAATCTCACACTGGTTGTAACAGAAAGTTACCTTTTGACTGAAAGCCTTTTTGGCGGAAGGGGATGTAGTGGGAAGGGAAGGTGTTACAAGTTTTGGAGAAATGTAAAAATGTCAAGATGCCAGCTTAGGTTCTTATTGTTATTATTCCAAGAAGACAAGTATTATGAAACTGCTTGAAACAAAATCAAATCAATCAAATTTAAATTAATTTTAATTGTAGATATATACATCTATTTAGTGGAATATGTTTAGAAGAAAGTAGATGGATTTGTTTGGGGGGAAAAATTCTACTTTGTAGAATAAGAGTTTTTCTTCCAAGTGAGCACCTTCTATCTTGATTAAGATTCAAGCTTTGTGTTGTTCTAACCTAAACTTTTATGTATTTTGGATAAGATTCACAAGTTCTCATATGATACCATTTGGCTCTAGAAATAAACTTTAGGCTGATAGTAATTGAAACAGCACCTCCTTAGGATCTCAAATAAGGTATTTGAAATGCTTTTCTATTTCCAAACATCAGGCTGTATACAATCAAACTTAGATAAAATCATTTCACCTGCTCCTGTGTGATTCTTTTTTTTTTTTTTTTTTTTATTTGCTTTCACTTCATTTCCAGCAGTCACTGCTGGTTAGAATCAAGTAACCTTTAAAAAATCTCCTTAAGGCACACTAGAATTAAATGAAGAAAGGGAAAAAATGACAGAAAATAAAATCCATGTGAGCTCATTGTGTCCTTTGAAATAATTGCTCAGGAACAGAATTTATAAGGGATTTAAGTATTCCTCTGGTCCTACCAAGAAAGGAGAGGCAATTCATCTCAAGCCAAACTGCTTGTGCATTTCGAGACTTCATTTGGGTCCCCTGCCCTAGGCTTTCCATTGCACCATCCGGGCAATTTCAGACTGAGTAATAGCTCTATCTCCCTATTACAAATTCAAATTATACCTTAAAATGACAATCAGTAATAAGATTTATTATGTATCTGAAAGTGCTTTGGAAAATGGAAAGAGAAAGGGAAGGAGGGAGGGATGAATGAGAATGAGAACATAATATGGTTATGTTTTTATATAGGATTTTGGAATCACTGGCTGCTTACGCCCAGTTTTGAAAGTATGATTCTCAATCTGCAGTTAGTGCTGTAGATTTACGCACAAGAAATTAAAGCCCCAAACTCATGAATGAATACCACAACAGAAAATCCAGGGATAAACAGATCGCCTATGTCTATTTCCCATGATGCAGATGAACAGTAATTTGCTTGCCCCCACAAGAAAGCAAGTGGGATAGGGCTTACAGCAAATTGGAGAATAATGGATAAGACTATAGAAAGAAGAGTTGCACCGTGTTTTTTCTTAAAATCCATACCAAAACAGTTGTAAACATTCTCTAAATTACTAAGTAATGCTGTACCTCTTCTATTAAGCAACTAGTTTAGGTAACAAAAACACTTTTATACTGTTTTTGGATGCAAATAAAATGCAAGATAGGGATATTCAGTGGATATTTTACTTGATATGAAATATACCACATTACTTTTAAAATGGATGACCTAAAGTGCATTGTCAGTTTGGGGCTACCACCAAAATAATGGGAGTGTATTACTGCATGACATCTAAGTTTATTATTACCAGCGCATTATTATCCATGAAAGTCAGCATTCGTTTTTAATTGCAACTGGCCTTACTGTTTTTCAACGTTTGATAAATACGGTGGAATTTTTTCATCCCTCCTTCACCTCTTCTGCTTGAAGCTAGTAACAAATACAGATGGGTATAAAAATATCAGTTTTATTGCTGATAAAGCTGGATTGAAAAATAAAACTTTCTACTTTTCCATCCAAGAATTAGACTAACATCTGTCTCCTCATCCTTCTCAGCCCCTCCCCGCTCTTTAACCTTTCACCCTAAGTTGTAAGACAGAGAAGCCCTGAGCTGGGATGGTTACTGCACCTTAACCCCATACCCTTCTTGTTTGAGGGTAGCTGGGAGACTGATGGTCCCATGGGAGCTGTGATACTCATAACAGACAAGTCCCTTTCTCCAATATCACCAAGCAGAAGAGTCATTCATTCATTGATTCATTCACTGATTCAACAAATATTTATTGAATGGCTGCTATGTACCATGCAGAGCTCTATCTACTTATCAATTGGCCTGTGTTAGTGAACAAAGCAAGCTCTGCCCTTATGGTGCTTACATTCCAGAGGAGGAGACTGCCAACAAACAAACAAGTCAATAGTTATGACCTGGTGATAAGTGCTATGAAGAAACACAAACAAGGGTAAGGGACTGTGTTGAGAAACATTTTGATAAGGAGACATCTGTGACCTTCTTTGGGGGTGGGGAGGGGGAAACCGGCAGGAAGGGTGGAAGACATCTTTCAATACTGGAAAAAGGAGACAAGTTCTATTTTATCTTTTGGCAAGAATGTGGGTGCGCAAAAAACAGCTTCCCTTTTATTCCTGGCCTTTTTCCCCTCTTAACCCACTAGACTTAACAATGCATGTGGAGAAGCGGGAGCTGGTTAATTGAATAAAGAGCACTGAGGGGACACAAGCTACCCACATGGGGTCAGCAAGGAGCTCCCTCAGCATCCCAGCTCCCACTTTGGGGAAGTGAAACCCATGGGTTCACTGTGATTGAAGGCGTAGTTTCAACACACCCACAGAAAGGAAATGGAATCACAAGATTTATTATTTACAAATCCCAGAAGCCAGGGTCTCAGGAACATCCTGTGAGCCCAGGGAAGGGCAGTCCTCTGACCCAGGTCACAGAGAAGAGAGTGGGACAGCAAGAAGCTATACTTACAAGGTTATTGGGACAGAAGATACTCACTTTTTTAGGGCTTCCCTCTAAGTGATCATTTTAAAAGGTGCCCAGGAAAAGCAAAGTGGGGATTTATGACAGACATCTGAAACTCAAGTCCCTATCTAAATGTCTAGATTCTGGGTGTGGTAAGGTTATCATATTTTAGAATGCTGAGGCAGCAACTCAGGAAAACAAAGTTGTTTTTTTCAAAAGTTGTTTTTCTCAACACACAATGAAATATACCCTGGCTCAGAGGAGGGTATATCTATCTGCTCTTTTGGAGGAGGAGACCAGAAGTTTATCAGCACCATCACACCTTCATGAAGCCACTGAAAATGCCAATCCCGCTCTTTTTTGTACCATCCTGTGCCCCACTGGACCCCCTAGAAGGTTCTGATATGGGACAGAGCATTATATTAAGTAAATTCACTACAAGGCCATGTTGACTCTATCTTATTTACCATCTCACATTATGCTTAGCTATGTTGTGCAATATAGATCATCAAAAGTTTGCGGTGAGCCCAAATGATATTCTAAATAATATAATACCAGCCAAAAGTAAAAAAAAAAAAAAAGCTGTAAATTAGAACAAAATAAATCCTCCCTTATTACTGCATTTCCAGGAAGAATTTACAGTCCCTAAGTGAAAACTTTTGTCTCTATAAATTAAAGCAGAAGTATCTAGATTTCATTCTTATCCATCTTTTTATTTTGCTCTTTAGCCAGACGGCTCTCATTCAGGTTCAAGGGTACAGAGTTACCTGCAGTAGCTGCTGGTTACACTTTTCTAGTACCTATGGGATTGAGATAATCCCACTCTCAATCTCTCAAGGATCCTGCTTTTTTCAGAATCTGAGAGGTAATTCGATCCATAAAATGATGAATACAGTAGTTTCACACTCAAAAAATGTAAGACACACAAGCATAACCTCAACCCCAAAAAGCTATTTCAACCAAATGATGAACATGGACTCAGATATGTTGTACAATCTATGTCTCTACTATTATAGTCAGAAAACATTAGAAAAGAAGCAAATATCGGAGAGCACCCTTGCTAGGATGCCTTCTTTGGGGGTGGGAAGGGGGAAACTGGCAGGAAGGGTGGAAGACATCTTTCAATACTGGAAAAAGGGGAAAGTTCTATTTTTATCTTTTGGCAAGAATGTGGGTGCGCAAAAAACAGCTTCCCTTTTATTCCTGGCCTTTTCCCCCTCTTAACCCACTAGACTTAACAATGCAGTGGATGCCAGCCAGTCTGTTGTCAAGAGTACACAACCTGTGAGTTTGGACTGAGTTGGGAGAAATCTCCCATCGGGTGGTCAGATGGGTCACCGTGTGTCACTGCGGTACATCCGGAAGAAGTGTGCACTGCCTCCAAGCTGGCTGGTCTTGAGAAATTTAGTATTTCCAGGGAGGACAGCCTGTCACTTAATCTTGATTGACACTTGATCCTTCCGAGTCATTCATTATGCAACTTTTTAATTTCCTATTTCACCTTGGAGTCCTGCTTTTCTGGAACTTCAGTAGAGGTACAGACTTCACGCCTTCTTTTAAGGTGACATGTTTATCCCTGACTACCAGGACTGGCTCCATAACCTGTGGGCCAGGTGCAAATGACAATGATTTTAATCCAAAAATCGCTAGTAAGTTCAAGACACAGACAGCAGATAATTAAACCAAGCATGGGGCACTCGTAGCAACGTGCCCCATGAAACCCCACAGGGTCACTCACTTTTCCAGCCAACTCTGCTGATCACTATGGCTACTGCCACTCATTGTGCTATGGAATCTTTCAGGCTCTATAACTCACCTGGTAGGGAAAATTTTCCCCACATTTCGTTTCAATTTAGGATTATCCCTCATAGAATTTTGATCTAAAACTATGGTAGATATTTCTGAGGCTTTTAGGATTGCTGCCTCTGCCAAATGTTCCTCCTCAGAGCCTTACTTGCCTTCAGTTTCAGAGTTTTCTAAAACTTGATACTATTTGAATGGCAGAAGAAGTGTAGGTCTCATCACATGTTCTCTGGAGCTGTGGAGTAGGCTCCACAGCAATATTTTAAAATGTTATTGTAAGATTTCCAATCTTACAGAAAAGTAGGTACAGTAATATAGTGAACTCCCATGTTCCCATTACCCACTAGCAACAACGATCAACAGTCTACTGATTTTGTTTCTTTGATTCTACTGCTATTTTATTGCTGTTGGTTTCTTTTAAAGCAAATCCCAGACATAGATTCAATCAACCAATACGTACCTTAGTGTAGGGATTTTTTAAAAAAATACAATTGCATTATCATTTTTATTATTCCACCCATCCGCAATTAGCACTAATTTCTTAGTACCATTTACTATCAGGACTGCACAGTTTTAATCCAATTATCTCAAAATATCTTTCTTCATCTAATCTATTGAGTAAGAATCCAAATAACATCCACACATTGCATATGAGTTTATGCCTCCTAAGTCTTTTTGACTCTATAATATTTCTCTTTTTCTTTATCCCCTGATACAAGTTATTTATTGAGAAAATTATAATTTGTCCTATTGAATTGTCTATATTCTGAATTTGAATGAGTTGTATCCCTGTAACGTTGCTTAACATGTTCCTTAACCTCTATGTTTTGTCAGATGGGAATTAGACTACACGATTTATTAAAAGCAGTCTCAGTTTTGTTTCAGGGGTCAGATTCAGCTGTATTTTAAACATTTGATGCCTTTTTTAACCACCTGTTCCCTTAAAGATGGAGCCTTCCTTGCTTTTCCTTTCTTCTGGCTTTTGTGCCTAACATTGTATTTCTAACATGCTCTTCTAGATTCCATCTCTTACAGTCCTCAATATCAAAAAGTTGGGAGTTGAATTAATCTGAACCTGCAAATCTAAAATTAGAATCTGCAAAAAGGATTCAGTTGTCAAATCATATCTTCCTCAGATGTTCTCTTCATTAATCAGTAGGGATTCAGTCTCAGAATAGAATATTAATGATCTATTCTCCTGCTCACACTTGGCCTAAAATATTTCTTTCTTTTTTGGCACAATGTGCTCATTTCATTCTCTAAAACATTTGACAAATTTTGTGTGTCCTCCCACTGTGATATAGTTGAAGATATAAATCATTCATTAATTATTTAATTAATTCAATTAAATACTATTACTTTGGTCAGGCACTCTTCTGAACAAAACAAACTAGGTTTTTGGTTGCTGAAAACTCACAATCTACAGAGGGGGAGAGGGGCAGACAATAGACAAATAAAAAATAACTTATGATAGTGGTAAGATATGTAAAGGCAATAAAACAGGATGACGAAAAAGTGAATGGAAGCAGGCTATACCTTATGTTGGGTGGTCAAGGAAGGCCTTTCTGAGGAAATTCCACTTAACCAGAGACTGGATGATACAATGAATGTGCCACATGAAGATCTGGGATGAGTGCTCTAGGCCGAGGGAAAGCATAGACAAGCTCCTAAAGAAGGAAGAAGCTTGGACAGTGGTGAGAAACGTAGAGTTATAGCATTAAGTGGCTTAGAAGCCACAGTATGGCATTTGGTCTTACCTTAATATAGAGGGAACATAGAAGGAGTTTACACAGGAGAACACAATTTGATCTGCATTTTTAAAAGACCACTCCAGTTTGAGCATTCCCTTTAGGAGTCACTCACCACTTCTGTTTTCCTAACAGTTTTTGCCAGAATCCTGAGGGCTCCTGAATCCCACAATGTCACATTTGGCTCCTTTGTGACCCTGCGCTGTACAGCAACAGGCATCCCTGTGCCCACCATCAGCTGGATTGAAAACGGAAATGCTGTGAGTGCCATCTGTACGGGGACTTGTCTGGGGAAGACTCAGTGGAGAGGAATTTCAGGATAGACCACATAAGTGTGAAGTTGCCTTGATCTCTGTTACTGATCCCACCTGCACCTCCATTTTTCAAAGTCTTTCAGGATTTTCATCCTAGAAGTCATTGCCCTAAAAATTATACTCCATGGGTTTGCCTCTTTCCTTGTATCGTAGAGTAGAAAAATCAAAAAAAAAATTTATGCTTTTATATAAAAGTGAAGAGGTAAAATTCCTTCCCACACAGGTAAAATAATTTTCACAAAACTCATCAGCATAAAAATTAGTTCACTGGAACTAGAGGTACTTTGATGAAAAACAATCCAGAATTAGAACCCGTAACTGTCAGTTTAATATCCTTTAATTCATTTTTATACTGATAATAATAACATATATTAAGTGATACTGTGTACCAGGCTCTGTTCTAAGCACTTTACATATAAATGTTCATTTACTCATTCTACAAATATCTACTGAGAATCTCCCAGGTATCAGGCAATATTTTAGACATTATGGATACAGGAACAAATAAAACAAGTAAACTAAGTCAGTCAGAGAAAGACAAATACCCTATTATTTCACTCATATGTGGAATTTAAGAAACAAAACAGATGAACATAGGGAAAGGAAAGGAAAAATAAAATAAGATAAAAATTGAGAGGGAGGCATATCATAAGAGACAGTGAACTCTAGGAAACAAACTGAGGGTTGCTGGAGGGGAGATGGGGGCAGGAAGGGACAAGAGGGTGAAGGGTATTAAGGAGGGCACTAGATGTAACAATCACTGAGCATATATGCAACTGGTGAATCACTAAATTCTACCTCTGAAACTAATAAAATAAAAAAATAAAGTCATATTTTCAAAAAGAAAAACTAAAAAAAAAAAAAAAAAAAAAGTGAAGTTCCCTGCCTCAAAGAGCTTACATTATGACAGGGAAAGACAAACAAAATAAAACAAATAGCAGAATATTCTATGCAGACAGTGTCGAATACTATGGAGAAAAATAATGCAGGAAAATGAGACAGAATATGCAACCTTAGGAGAAAGATTCCATTTTCAATAGAGTGGTCAAGGAAGCCTCATTTAGATGAAGACATTTGAGCTAAGATGTGAAGACTGAGGATGAGACTATGTCAATAATCATGGGAAGAAAACTGGGGAGAGTCAGATAAACTTGCAGAAAGTATGTCAAAGGAGGGATCCCTGGGTGGCGCAGCGGTTTGGCGCCTGCCTTTGGCCCAGGGCGCGATCCTGGAGACCCGGGATCGAATCCCACGTCGGGCTCCCAGTGCATGGAGCCTGCTTCTCCCTCTGCCTATGTCTCTGCCCCTCTCTCTCTCTCTCTCTCTGTGACTATCATAAATAAATAAAAAATAAACAAATATATTAAAAAAAAGAAAGTATGTCAAAGGAATAGCAAGTAGTCAATGTGACTGGAGGTGAGTGAGCAAAGAGGAAAGAAATAAGGGGTGTAATTTAGGAATCATGGATCATATAAGCTCATGTAGGGCATTGAAAGAACTTTGGCTTTTGAGTGAGATGGGATGCCATTTTAGGTGTCTTTCTGTTACCTGTTTTCCTGCTGACTCTTGTTCATTGTGCTTTGTTTCCTTGTGTGCCTAGTTATCTTTGACTAAGTGCTGTTCACTATTTAGGGGAGAGGAAGCCAGGAATTAATTTGAAGTCTAGATAAAGGTACCTTTCTCCAGAAAGAATTTTTTGTTTATTTCTGCCAAGGACCGGAAGCAACTACTTATCTTGGACCATCTTAAACCTAATTCAAGGTTTGAGGCTTCTTGGTTATCCCAGATAATTATCCCAGCCTGCAATTCTACATGGGCTATTTCACTTGTAGTTATTATTGACACCTCCCTGATACTTGATTCTTTGAGACATTAGTTTCTTGTATCTCTTATTAGACTCCTAACCCTTATGAAACCCAGAGTTTTGATTTCTCTCTCCTCACTCCTCAAAGGAAACACATTTTTCTGGGTTGGAAAAATGTCTTAAGGAGAATGAAAGTTTCTAAGTTTGTTATATTTTTAAAAGTATCTTTCCAGAATTTTAATTTTTTTCAGTGTGAGAGCTGGTTTGATAACCCAGCTTACCAATATCGGAAATAAGAATCTATCATGAATTATCATAATTATATTTTATAGATTTTAATCACTTCATGTTTGGTTTGCATTCAGTCTCTAGTTTCTGATATTCTTTATGAGGTTAAAGATATTTATTTTAATCTTAATCTAACAAATGTTTTTAACATAAATATGTTGTAAACTCAATGAAATGCCTTGTCATTATTTTAACTTTGTGATGAACATGTCATTTTTCACTTTAAATTGGAAAGTTTTTTCATTCTTTAAACACATTGCTCTTTTTTTGTTTGTTTAATTGTGTGGTTTCAAATTTGCTGTAATTTCTTTAGGATTATTGCATATATTTTCAAAAATGGAAATAGCCTAGTTTTTAAGAACTCTCCTGCTCAGGTTTTGTTAACAATATTATGCCAGCCCTACAGAATCAATTGGTAAATTGATGTATTTTCTTTCGACACAGAATTTAAAGGGAAGAACTTGAGATGCAAATCTCTCTTAAACTCAGGGACATTTTCCTCTATTGTATCCTTAACAATTGTTTTTCTCTTCTCTACATTTTATCTCTGCAGAGCGTAAGATTAGAAAGAATGTAGTTGTAATAGAAATTCATTAGACTTCTAGTAAATAAATTTATTTTAAACCCACAATCTTTCTAATCTTTATGCTCTGCATATTTTTGTGGAGAGATACATAATCTGTCAACTTTTTCTCAGGCTCTAGTGCTTAACATAAATGTCCCCCACAAACACCCATGAAAGAGGCTCTAGCCCATAGATAGATGCCTCAGCCTAGTGCTATATGCACTCCTAATAGTTCATAACGTTCTTCCACTACTCTACTCACTCTCTCAAAGTCTGCCCCTACTTACAGCCTTGTTATCTGAACTCTGGAATTTTCCATGACTTTATAGGGAGATGTATCCATTCTCCTCTCAGTGAAATTTAGGTTTCAGCGACTTGGTTGATACTAATTTTTCTATGAAGCCAGTCACATCTCTTTGTATCTTCCAGAAATTGCTGAGTATTTCTGGCCCTTTGATTATGATACCCTTCTGCCCTTCTATAGATTTATTTTTCTTAATTTTAGGCTTGATTTATCTTTTGGGATTTGGGGGTAGAAAAAGGAGAGTTAAACATATGGGCTGAGATTATCTTTGTAAACCGGGTGCTGAGCAAGCATGACTTGCAAGCAATATGACCTCATTTAATATCTTCTTTTTTCTTCGAAGTTTCTTCAGCAGGGTAAGTTCTTTTCTCACCATAAAGTCCTGCCCCAAGCAGGTTCTGTGACTTTCCCAGTTGCTTTTAGGTGATTTTACATTACTAACACCATCCCAATTTAGTAATTCTAAGTACCTAACCCTAAGTAATGACCAAAGTTTCCAACTGCAATTCACAAATGGGAACTTTCTCTTTCTCCCTTTCTTTCCTTTCCTTTCCTTTCCTTTCAGATTTAAAAAAAACAAAACAAAACAAAACAAAAAAAACTCCCCACTCAACGTGGGGCTCAAACTCACTACCCTGAGATCAATTATTGCACACTCTACAGAGAGAGCCAGCCTCCCTTTCTTAAAACTACAGATTGCATGCCACCTGCCTTCCACAACAGTCCTGCGGTTGGCTTCTTCTCTCACACTCATTCACTCTTCCTCTACTTCCTAACTGCTATTTAAGACTCCTACAGGTTTAGGGTTGGAAGAAGGGAGGAGCAGTAATTGAAATGGAAAAGTTCTAATTTAACTGACACTGTTTTCGGCTGGTTTTCCACCACTGTTCCAGACAAGTATTTAAAATGACTCTTTCCATCATGGACACATTCATGATTCTTCAGAAATCAAGGCCTATTCAAGATGACCTTAGTGACTCCTTTTCCTCAGAGCAGCCATCTTCCTCTTAGCTTCCAGTTTGTTAGTTGATGAGAAGTCTTTCTGTTGGGATCCCATCAATGTCTCAAAAATACCTTTGGGGAAGATTGAAAATAATTCCAAACCAGATCTTCTATAAAACCTGTATATCCACAGTGATCCAGATCACTGAGCAGAGCTGCCCCTCTTTGCTCCTTCCGTTGGAGCTGCTAGGCAGCCTGGCTCTGCCCTTCAGACTTTACAGGTGGGTATCAGATACATCTCTGCTGTGTCAACAAATTGCAAGTGTGTCAGAGTCCCCAAGACCACCTTCAAATTTGATGATTCACTAGAAGGATTCAGAGAACTCAGAAAAGCCATTATTCTTATGGTTATTGTTTATTACAGTGAAAGGACACAGACTAAACTCAGTAGTGGGCAATCAGTTGTTCTCTCCATGTGGAGTCCCATGGAGAGCTCCTAATTCTCCCAGCAATGATGTCAACATGTATGGTGTCTTGTAAGGAAGCTCAGCCAGCCATGGTGTCCAGAGTTTTTCCTGAGGGTCAGTTACAAAAGCATGGAGGTTTCACATGACTGACCTTAGTTAGCCTCTGACCTTTCCAAAGGTCAAACTGATACAGTATAGCCTAGAGTCCCTGCTGAACAAATAGAGCTATTCACCATAATTTGCACTGTAACACAAACTATCTGGCATGGCTCATGGTCTCAGATATACAAAGACCCTCTTATGAGGCAGGATTTTCCAAGGGATGAGAGGTTATCTCTTAGAAGCAAGTCAAAGGCCAGTCCTTTCTTTCAAATGTTCAGGGTCTGAGCATCTTGAGTCTACTTTAACGTTAACCCTTTACTACACGGCAGGGGACATATGCCAACCCTTCAGGTGGTCCTACTGAAGATCCTCTTTCATACCTTAAGGAGATGGGGTGCTTTTTGAACCAGTCCAGTGGGTGGAGTGAGGATGGTTCTCACTACAACTCAAACCTTGATGAATCATCTAAGGGATTCTCAATTATTTTCATTTTTCATGTCCTCCAGTATGGTCTCTCTCCAACTTTTTGGGATCTTGGTTTCAAGGTCCACATGTTGTCATATTACAATATATTAACATTTAAAAGCATTTTAAAGTCAAAGGAACGTTGTAAATGAGGAGAAAAAAAGAAACAGAAGGAAAGAAAGGAAGGAAGGGAAAGTGCAGTCTGAGACAAGACATGGGAAGGGAAGGAGGGCAAGGAGAGAAGTGTGTGGGAAACAAAGCACATCCCTGTGTGAAATTCTGGTGGATGTTGTTAACACCAGGAAAAAGATGCCAAATTCTAAGCCCACCTCAACTAATGAAGAGTGTTATTCTGCAATAGCAGCCACTTTAGGGCTTAAATTCATTTATTATTTTTGTTTTCACTATTATTTTTGCTAAAGGGGTCTTTTTCCTGATACATGCACAAAACTGTTTTCGCAAAAATTATGTTTAAAACTAATTTAGCTTGTCTAAATTGCCTACTATCCATCTCTTCAAAATATAGTCAGTAAGGAAAATAATGTCACTCTATGAGCTTGCTACTTGAGGTATGATAAATAAGAACAGGTGAAGGGTTAGCAGACATAAGCAAGAAATGACTCTCTTCAGCAAATATAATTGTAGGGAAGCTCACTCACCTCTCAGACACTGATTTTCTCATGTTTGTAATGACAGAAGTGTCAGGTGGCTGGAGAAAATGATCCCTAATATGACATCAGGGGTACGTTCTCCAATGCTGTTAAGTTACAATCAAGAAACTAGTAGTTCCTATTCTTCTCTAGCTCTCTAATTAAACTTCAAGTGTCATTTAAAATTCAAATCTTATTTGGCAGTTGGTTTTGTGGCTCTCCTGTGGAAGCTGCTGGTGTTGTCTTTGGCCTCTCAAGGTAGTGTAAAGTTATGTCCTAAGAAAGCAGGTGGACTGATGATAGGACTTTACTGATTTGACTTCCTCTGTGAAAACAGGAATAAAGAAAATGGAAAGACACATGCTTTTAAAAAAAATTCAATGTTTTCAGAGGCTCACATGAGTGTAGAACTGGAAGATGCAAGATTAGTCTCTGTTGGAGTTGAGAAGTAATAAAAAAAAGTCAGATAATTTGAATTAGTTTTGGTCTTATTGAGAGCCCAACTTAATCATTCAAGATGTGATTCGCAAAAAGCAGGAAGTAAAATAGACCCATTGCTTCAGATTCTAAAAGAGGAACTAATAGTGACTTTCAGGAAGAAAGCAAAAGTACATCTGTGGTTCTCATGGCCAGAGAGAGGGTTGCTCTTACAGCCAACTTTTGTTCATGGTGCTACTACCCACGTCCAAATAGAAACTGAGATGATCTTGCTTGTGCTGACACAAATTACAGGAAATGGAGGCAATCTCAGGCATTTAATAACCAAGCAGCAAACCAGAAAAGTCTATTGAGAACAGGGAAGGGCCCACAGCCCTGGTATTATTTTGGGTGGACTGAACAAACATGAATGCAGAGCTGGGAGCTAATTGGCACAGAATAAAACAGAGTTTGAACTGTAGCTCTTCACTAACTACAAATCAGTGAACTAATTTCACTAACACACTAGTCAGAATAATGGGAATTCTAAAGGATGTGGCGGCTCCTTTCCTCCCTGCCTCTATGAATCCATCAATAACCTGAAACCCTGAGCAGTTAGAAGAGAAAGGCTAGCCATGTGTCCCAAAGCAATCAAGAATTATTTTGTTTTCTTCCTACGGAAATGTCATTCATTTCTCATGAAAATTTGTAGTCTGAGATGAATTTCAGAATAAGTAGTAATATTCCTTTCGTTTCATAATATTGAAAGTAGTAGTTTCATGTGGATAGAACAGAGATTACTTTTCTAAAAGAAAATAAACTTGTATTTTGATGACCAGGTTTATGTCAAGTTACATTGATGATATCTCCATTATTTTGGCATTCAAATAAAAAATGTAGAATTACATGTCTCTCTTGTTTTTCCAATAAATACACTTCCTAAAATATTTTAAAAGTTGAATCACTTTAATTTGCTAAAAGAATTTCATAAAACAATGAAATTATCTGTGTCGGAGATTGTGCTTTTGAATTTTCTTAAAGGGAGGCTTTTATTTTATACACATTTTTTAAGAGGTAGTATTTTGGGTTCAAAGTATATGAACTTTGGAGTTATCTTATTAGCTGTGTAAATGAAAATAATTACATATATCAACTGGGATATATCATATGGAATATTGTAGCAGCCAGATTGAAAGAGGTCACTATGGTGATGTTGATCAGAAACAATATGGAAAATTTTCTCAGTCTGTTATCCCTTTTTTAGGATGTGTAGACAGACATTATTATATCTCCCTAAACATGGACCCTTCTGGGCCATACCCTACAGCTCCATGAGGTATTCTCAGCAAGCTGGAACTACATGTAAGACCAAGCCATCGAAGCCAGAATACCTTTCAGAGGTCTTCCTGCACCAAGGTCAAGTCATGAAGTTACGACATTATCCATAACTTCGAGGAAATTCTCTCAAACCAGCATCATTAATGTATTGATGATATATAAAAATATTCCACAGGTCAATACTAGTTTGCTGCTTTCAAAAAGCTTTGCCACACATTATCTCAAGTGTAAACATATTTGCATATGCATATTTATGATCAAGTTTCCTATTTGCCTCTTCATGAGGTCACTGTCTCAGAAAGAGAACCCCACATACAGAGCAGAGACCTGTTTATCCATCTCCTTCAGGTCAGTATGTCTGAGTGACTTGGAGAAAATCACATGTTTACTGTAAATACCAGCTATCGTCATCTCAATTAAGTACTCAGTTTTGCCTCAGCACACCTTGCTCAAAACTCAGTAATAATTGGAAACTTAGGGACAAAAAAGAGATCAGAATGGAGGGCAAAGGGTTGTTTTTATTTTGAGGCCATCAAAAAATACTTAACGGTTGGTCAGGATGATCCATGAAGAAAGAAAAACAAATTCAAACTATGACTAACAAGGCTTGCTGTGCATGAGTCACAAACTGAATCAGGCAAAGCCTCTGGAAACAGGAGGAAAAGCCTTTAGGAGCCACATCATAACTGAGCAATGAGCCTTGTAACCTGTTGGTCTCCTTGCTGAACTATTTCCATACCTGGCTGAAGTCCAGGAGAAGAGAGGCCAGCCAGTTTAAAACTCATCCTCTTTCCCACCAAGAATGTTCTCAGGGACCTTGAGGAGGAGTTTAAGGAATGACTTTCTTAGGTGTGAACATGAAAATAGTGCTAGTTCAGTCAACTCTGGGGGATGACTCGTTCCCAACTTGTCTCCAAGGCCTGTGCGCTGACCTCCTTTCTGAAGGGGGGATTAACCTCGTGAAGGAGCAGGGGCGGGGGGGAAGTAATTGTTCTGTAGATTTCACTTCTACAAACTGGGAAGGGGTTATATTTATAAATGAAATACCCCAATAGCATAAAGCGTGTTGATTGAGCACAGACGTTTGAGGCCTGTAGCCTTTTTCTCCATTGTTGCTCTGTTGCTAAAATTCAGAGAGCAAAATTGTATTTCAAGTTACTCCATCTTCTCTATCTAACTTGGAGATTCAAATCCATAAGACGTTGCGCTTCCGCTAAATATGATAATGATGCATCCTATCTTAATTCCCAACTGAGTCTGTCTCTTAAAGATATTTTTTTCTCTGCCTTGTCAATTTCTCACAAAGTTCTAGCTATTTATCCGGGGAATCTGCCATAAGACTTGATCTGACTTAAATTGATACTCACCTGGAATTTTTATCATAAGGATTGAATCCAGTAGTACAGAGAAGGAATACAAAGACAAAGAAGCTAATTGGACCAACTTCCCTGCTTAATAACTACAGAGAGAGCTTGGATCCAAAGCCAGCCAGCCACCTGGCAGCAAAAAAAGGAAGCTGGTTTCCCCCCAGGGTTTCCCCTCCCCCTTGTTAGTCTAACTGTTGAAACAGGCAAAATAGCAAAATAACTGGTTCTAATTTTCTTATTTCCAGCCCTGTTCCCTACCATGGGACAAAGAGAGAGAGCTTTCAAGGCCACTCCTCCGAGATGAGGCCAAGGTGAATCATGGCCTGATTCCTTGGTTGTCTTTCCATTCAAATTTCCCTCAGAGACAGAACATAAAGACTCCTAACTAAACTGGCATCTTCCCCTCATACAAACAGTGACGATTAAAGAATAATTATCATAACAAGGGTACAGATTCTAACTCTGCAACCTCATAGAAAGTGCTGGGCAACTGTCTTTCTCACAGAGCTGAAAAGGTGATGACTAATGAGCACTTACATATATTAACCCGCCAGTTGGGGACCAATACTGCATTGATATCCTGGCGCTTCAAAGACATTTGCTTTTCTGATTTAAATAGTATGGCATGGTGTATGTCATGCCTCGGAAACAGAATTGGTTTTTATAACCTTTTCATAACCATCTATCTATCTGGTGTGCATTTGTGGGGAACTGAATAGGAGTTAACAATTATGTAATGCTCACAAGTCTGTGGGTCGACAGGGTGGTTTTGCTGATCTGGGCCATGATTTCATGATCTTGGCTGATCTAGTTCCTAAGACTGGCACATTGACTGGGGGCTAGTTGATCCAGAATGGCCTCGCTTGTATATCTAGTGGTTGTTCTTGGCTCTCAGCTGGGGCAGTGCAGAAAACTGGGCCATGTGTGCCTCCTCCTCTAGCAGGCTAGCTCTGGGTTGGTCATAGGAGGTCATGGGTTCCAAGAGCAACAAGAAAGTAAGCCACAATGTGCAAGAATTTTACGAGTCTGTTTCTGATTTTCTCCGACAAGTACAAGGCCAAGTTTAGATTCAAAGCACAGAGAGAGATGCTACCTCTTGGGGGAAGAGCTACGTTACAAGGTCACAGGCATAGAGAAAGAAAAGGTTTTGGCTATTTTTGCGATCTACCACATGTCTTTTGATCATAATTTTGATGCTGTCTCTTCCAAGTCAACTGATGCAGTATATCAGGAAGTCCTTGACCTAATTTTATCTGTTTTTTTTTCCCTCTACTCCATCAGGTTTCTTCTGGGTCCATTCAAGAAAGTGTGAAAGACCGAGTGATTGACTCAAGACTGCAGCTGTTCATTACTAAGCCAGGACTCTTCACATGCATAGCTACTAATAAGCATGGAGAGAAATTCAGCACCGCAAAGGCTGCAGCCACCATCAGCATAGCAGGTAGGATGGATTTTCGTAATCACATTGCTCCAAGAGGAGAGAGTTGGCACTATTCCGTATCTCATTTGGGGCAAAATCTTTTTTCTTTTATTTCTTACTTTAGTCCCCTTTGGGCAATTTCTTTCTCCTTGGAGGGCACTCCAGAGGTTGATCTAGATAATTGATCTTGAGTGATTTATTGCCTCAGAAATGAAATCCTCTGATAACTCTCCACATGATGGGTAACAAGCATCCAGGAGTTCATTTCTCTTCCATCTCATTTCTTTTCTTTCCCTCCCTTTCTTCTTCTTTATTACCTTCCTCCTGCCTTTCTTCCTTTTTTTCTGTTTTGCCTTTTCTTTTCTTTCCTTCCTCTCTCTTTCTTTCCTCTTCATCTCTCTCTCTCTCTTTTTTTTTTTCTTTTGTGGGGCTAATCACACTTTTCAGGGCTCTCAAAGAGTAACTTGGCAGATCCTTCACACGGTTGTGCCAATTTCTGCATGGCTATTTCTTGAGGGCATTTTTACTTATGAGTATTTGATCTACTTTGTGGTCTTTCCCTTTCCTGTTTCATGAAAATGATAGCAGGACTTACAGGTGTTTTCAAGGAAAAGAGCTGACATACAGATTTCTAGGATATTTTGTTGAGTTATAAAGGTTTATTTTTAAAATGTAAATGCCCCAAAGGCTCCTGAGAACATTTGTGGAATTCCTAAAGATGGAAATAATCCCTGTATCAGGAAATGCCAGGCATGTTATACTCCTAATGTGTCTACTTCCCAAGGGTCAGCAGAGATGCTTGGCCTCACATGTAAGGCAAGCACTGCTAGAACCTGTGCTCAAAGCCAGCTCTCCAGATCCTGCTATTTCTTATTACCATGGCACTTCTTTGATCTTCCATGATGGGGAAATTCCTGGTAATGTTTGTGATTTTAATATGACATGAATAGAGACCACAGAGAGATATACAGGGAGCGCTGGACAAGGCTGGCCTTCTAAAGCATGCCTAGGAAGGAAGGAGAAAATTCTAAAACCAAGGATTCCTTCTGCCTTCCTCTCCAGAGTAAAATCTGCTTATAGCACCTTGAGCTAGCATATCAATTATTCTAGAATTTCCACTGATGGGAAATCATTTCTCCTAGAGAATGATGAGAATTCTAAAAATGAATTTGACTCAATTTAACAAACAATAATAAAACAATTATTGCTTATACAGTATCTTGTTGTTTGTAAAATATTCTTATTTATTAAGCATTTATTAAACACTAGATTCAGGCCATCATTATGTAGACTAAAGGATGCAAACTTAAGTAACAAATGGGATAATTAACAATGGAGTCCCTGCCTTTTGGGGACTCTCAATCTAGAAAGGAAGTCAGCCAGCCATATATATTACGATGCAGACTAGGTTCTACTGCAGAAGCACAGACAAAGAAAACAGCAAATTGGTTGGCAAAGCTTAGAGCATGATGGAGACTGGGAGCAAGATAGAGAATGGGAAGAAAGGCTTGAAATGTGGGCTCTCGGGATCCCTGGGTGGCGCAGTGGTTTGGCACCTGCCTTTGGCCCAGGGTGCAATCCTGGAGACCCGGGATCAAATCCCATGTCAGGCTCCTGGTGCATGGAGCCTGCTTCTCCCTCTGCCTATGTCTCTGCCTCTCTTTCTCTCTCTGTGACTATCATAAATAAATTAATTAATTAATTAAAAAAAAAAAGAAATGTGGGCTCTGGCCAGGTTATGAATAGCCTGAATAGGTTGATGTATTCTTCAATTACTGGGAAGTCATCTAATTATTTTAGAGGAGATTAGTAATATCAGAGATACCATTGACAAATTAACAGATGTTGGGTGTAAAATATTGGGAGATATGGCACACAGTCAGGAGGCTATTCAAAGAATCTAGAAAAGTAATGAAGGTCTGAAAGACAACTGCAATAATTGGTACAGAGAGAAGAGGAGAGATACAGAAGACCTATTAGGATAAAAAATGATAGGATTTGAGGGGTGCCTAGGTGGCTCTGTCAGTTAAATAACCAACTCTTGATTTTAGCTCAGGTCACGATCTCAGTGTTGTAAGATTGAGCCCTGTGGGATCTCAGGGTTGTGGGATTCTCTCTTTCTCTCTCCTCCCTCTGCCCCTTCCCCCTCTTCTCTCCCCTAAAAACAAACAAACAAACAAACAAACAAACCCAAGAGGATTTGAATGTGCTAGAATGTAGCAGTGTAGTAGAACGAGTTAATAGTGTAGTAGATGTAAGAGCTTAAGAAAGGTGTCTAGGACAAATAGTAATTTATAAAACAAAACAAAATAAAAATATAAGAACATGAGGAGGTCCAGGAGATTAAAAAAATAATTAAAATTATAATGCCTTTGAATAACCTGGAATTAGTCTCAATATCTTATGTTTTATTTGATATTTGATCAAGAACCAACATTAAGTAAATAAATAAATAAATAGCAATTTACAGTACCTATCCTCTATCCATCCATTTATATCATGTGCATGTGTGGAGGGGGGGGAGGGAGGGAGAGAGAGAGAGAAAGAGAGAAATATTTACATATGAATACTCAAATCCAAGAAAATAAACTGATTTAATCTACTTTAACCTATGCCTTTTCAGGGTGAAAGAGAAAAATTAGTGTTGCTAATCTTAAGAGCATTTCATTTGAGGTAATTAATTCAGTCATTCACATATTAATTCTCTGCTGGGGCTCTTCCTAGATGGCGGGGGGAAAAGGGACTTGGAACCAGGCAGTAGTGCCCCTCTGGAACAAACCTCTACCCCATTCTCTAGTGAAGTCTATAGCTGGAGATCTTGGGATCTCATCTCTTGGCTTTGTTAGGATGTAGAAGACCCTCTCCCCTCTGGCTGGCTCAGCACCATTGAAGCTCCTCCTGTAACAGCACAGTCCTCTCCATCTTTGTCACATCCTTCATCAAGCCCCTCTCTAGAGTCTACTTTCCAACCTTTGGAACTAGGTCACCCTGTCTCTCCCTATGAAGCCAGGCCTGTTGAGTTCTAATTCAGCTCCTTCTTTATCCCTGTGGGGCCTAAAGTAACTTCTGGATCACTTGCATGTTATACAAAATCCAAGAGAGATTTAGACCTATTGACCCAGTTCCGTTGTCTACCCAACCATGTCATGCTACCATTTTTACACTAATGTGGCCATTTTATATCAGAGTAAGGGATGCCTAATAAGGTTCCTTGCTTCTAGAGTTCCAAATAAGAAGTAGAGAAAAGTCCCCCTGCTTTGGCTTTTTCCTTTATTTATATCTCTCTTCGAGGATTTTGGTCTACAGCAAGGACTCTATAAAATGTATATCTGAATTCTTAATTCCTCTACCTTCCTCCTTTCCATAACACACCAAGCTGGAGACAATCCCTTTAGCACAGCAACTTTCAGGGTCTACCATCTTAAGTACAAAGATGAGTATGAAGGCAGTACTATGGAAATAAGTAAGGAGAACTAATATAATGGGTATATCTTCATCACACCAAGGCAGACTCATTGCACAGACATGATCTTTAAGATGCTAAAATGACTACAAAGCATGATTACCGCCATATTGTATACAGCAACTTCACCCCTTCATCCCTGACCTGGCTGATCCAACTCTATTAACAAATGGAATATACCTGATGAGAGCCTGATCCGACTGCATTAATAAATGGAATATACCAACAGAGAAGGCTAAAATACTAAAACACTAATGGTGTCTTCTGGTGGTAGAAAGAACCTTCAGTTGTGGCAAGCAGCATAGAAGATAAATGGAGAAATGGTCTTGGGCATCAATGCTGAGAGAAGACCAGAGTGAGGACGGAGGTAATCAGCAATGGTAGGCTGGGGGAGAACAGCAGTAGCATTTGTATGGGGAAAAAGATGGTAGAAGCAATGCATGGACTGGTATATAGCGGCAGAGGACTTGAAATCTCTTGCAGCAGCAGAGTTGAATGCAGATGAGGAGCAGTGACCTCAGTAAGTGTAATGGTCATGTTGACTGGAACCAGCAATGACTTGACTTTAGCCAATGGGCCTGGCAGTGCACGTTTAGCAAGTGTTAGGTGCTGTATGTTAACCAATAAGTGTGAATCCTTCTGCACTGCAGGGAAAAAAAATGTTACTAAGATGAGTAAAGAGAGACTCCCTTAAGGAGCTAATTCATAAAAAGCTACAGTATCCTTTTGTTCATCCCCTGATCTGCTTTTCCTGTTGTATCTCATGGACTATGAGGCCTGAAGCTCCTCTAGTTTTCCTAAAATTTCCCCAGGCAGATCTAATGAGAGTGTCTCATGAGTGCAGTGGAATAAGACCTCTGAACCCCATAAGACATCTGCCATTTTCTCTTCCTCTCCTTGACCCCATTCTTTTCCATTAAATCTACTAGATGCCTCAAAATGTTCGCAGTGTTATCAATGAGGAAACTGCCTCCCAATCCTGAGGTGCTCCCTTAGGTAATATTCCAGGAAAGTGAAGCCACATTGGTGAAAATAAGATCCATGGAGCCACTTAATTCAGAATCATTTTAAAGAACCATGGTCTTATGCTCCCCAGACCTCCCAGAGCTTGAATGTGGCATCCGCTTTCTCCAGTCCTGCTTTCAGCCCCTTTCTCCTTTGGCCTCTGATGGCCTCAGAGGTCCAGAGTTTTGAGTCAGGCGTGGTGACTCCTCTTGACATTCTGGCAATGCTTCCTTACCCCAAACTCTCCTTTCTCTCATTTCAGCCATTCCCATCCTCCCCTAGTGTTCTGTAGTCAACAGCCTCCTTTGTCACATTCTCTGTTTCCCTTTGAAGCTTTTCCTCCATCGGTTTATTTACTCATCCCAGCAGGAAAACTGGAAATGGAAAAATCTGGTCTAGTGTTTAGGATTATCTCTAATGATATTTCTAGTGTTTGAAGGAATATAAAAAATAAAGATCAGTCTTCATTTTCCCACAACTCTTCCATGTGTATGCCCCAATCCTTATGCATTGTTTGAGAAATGTGATATACTTCTTTCTGACTCATTTACATTTGCTGTTAGTCATCAAAAGGAGTCAGGAAAATTTTGGAACCTCTCCCTATGAACCAGGAAGTTGCATTTCCTTCCAGCCACAACCTTGAAAGGCTCAAGTTGCAATTTAAAATCACCAGGATGCTGGGTATTTGGCCAGGTGCCTTCTCTTTGTCATTAGAACCCTCGGCTCTGTGACAGAGACCAACAAGACAGCCCACGATCCCTATACTGAGCACAACTCTGAAAGAGCCAGATGCCACCAAATAGGCACTGATACTAAATCTACCAAACATTTAAAGAATTATACCAATTCTTCTCAAACTCTTCCAAAAACTGAACAGGGGGGAACATTCCCAAACTCATTTTATGAGGCCAGCATTACTCTGATATCAAAGCCAGATAAAGACATGACAAGAAAAGAAAACCACTTTCCCTGATGAACACTGATGCAAAAATTCTCAACAAAATTTTAGCAAGTCAAATTCAACATCATATAAAAGAGGACTTATCATGATCAAGTGGGATTGATCCCTGGGATGCAAGGATGGTTCAACATACACAGATAAATGTGATACACCACATTAACAGAATGAAAGATAAAAATCACATGATCACCTCAATAGATGCAGAAAAGCATTTGAAAAAATGCAATATCCTTTCACGATAAAAATGCTCAACAAACTGGGTTTAGAAGGAACATTCCTCAACACAATAAAAGCTATATATGACCAACCCACAGCCAACATTATACTCAATGGTGATCTTCCTCTAAGATCAGGAACAAGAAAAGGATGCCTACTCTCTCTACTCCTATTTTTTTTGAAGGTTTCAAATGTACTTTATTTCTTAAATCATGCCATATTTTAGTGGGTGGGTGCACAGTGCTTTCACTTGGCATCAATTATGAGTTGGTTTTGAAACAATTCATTATTACACCAGCTGGGATTACTGATCCCTCCATTCCTTTGGGGTGACTCTGCCAACAGGGGGCCAACAGAGTGCCTACTCTCACTACTCCTATTCAACATAGTACTAGAAGTCCTAGCCAGAGCAATTAGGCAATAAAAAGAAATAAAAGCCATCCAAATTGAAAAGGAAGAAGTAAAATTGTCTGTTTGCAGATGATATGATCTTTATATAGGAAAATCCTAAAGACTCTACCAAAAAAACATTAGAATGAATCAACAAAACCAGTAAAGTTGCAGCATACAAAATCAACATACAGAAATCAGTTGTATTTTTATACACTAACAACAAAACATTGGAAAAAGAAATAAAGAAAACCATTCCACTTACAATAGCATCAAAAATAATAAGATACTTAGGAATAAGTTTCACTGTGAAGGTAAAAGATCTGTATGCTGAAAACAAAAAGATTTTGATGAAAGAAATTGAAGACACAAATAAATGAAAAGATACCATGTTTCATGGATCACAAGAATTAATATTGCTAAAATTCCCGTATCACTCAAAGCAAGCTACGGATTCAATGCAATACCTATTAATATTTCCATGGCATTTTTCATAGAAATAGAGCAAACCATCTTAAAATGTGTATGGGACCACAAAAATTGTGAACAACCAAAGCAATCCTGAGAATGAAGAATAAAGCTAGAGACATCACACTTCCTGATTTCAAACTATATTATAAAACTATAAGTAAGAATCAAAATAGTATGGAATTGGCATGAAAACAGATTCATACACCAATGAAACTGGATCAAGTCCCTCATGAGGCTCCCCGTGGGCAGCCTGCTTCTTCCTCTGCCTGTGTCTCTACCTCTCTGTGTCTCTCATGAATAAATAAATAAAATATTAAAAAAAGAAACCATCAACAAAATGGAAAGGTTTCCTATGAAATGGGGGAAAGATAGTCTCAAATCACATATCTGAGAAGGAGTTAATATCCAAAATATATAAAGAGCTCATACAACTCAACAGCAAAAAAGCAACCTAGTGTTTTCAGAAAAACATACAGAGAATCTGAGCAGAAATTTTTCCAAAGAAGACATAAACAGATGGCCAGCAGGTACATGAAAAGATGCTCAACATCACTAATTATCAGGCAAATCAAAACCACAATGAGATACTACCTTACACATGTTTGAATGACTATCAAAAAAAAAAAAAAAAAGATGAGTTAAGTGTGATGCAGAGAAAATAAGATCCTTGTGCACTGTGGTGGGGATGTAAATTGGTTCAGCCACTATGGAAAACAGTATGGAAGTTTCTCAAGAAATTAAAAACAAACAAACAAAAAAAAGAAATTAAAAACAGAGGTACTATATGATCCAGCAATTCCACTTCTGGATATTTAGCCAAAGGAAATGAAAACAGGATATTGAAGAAGTATCTACATCATCATGTTTGTTGCAGCATTATTCACAATTTGTCAAAACAGCAGATAAGTTATAAGATATGGAAACAACCTAACTTTCTGTCGATAAACAAAAGGATAAATATGTGATATATGTATTTATAAAATATCTCAACGTATATCTCATAGTGCCTCATGTATACATACAATGTGATATCATTCAACCATGATGAAGAAGGAAATCTGGCCATTTGTACATGGATGAAACTTGAGGGCATTATAGTATGTGAGAGAAGTCAGAGAAAGACAGAGATGTAGGTTATCACTTCTACATGGTATCTGAAAAGTCTTACTCATAGAAAGAGTACAGTGGTCGTTACCCCGAGCTGGGTGGTAGGGGAAATGAAGAGATGTTGGTCAAAGGGTACAAACTTCCAGTTATATGATGAATAAGTTCCGGGAATCTTTGCACATATGATAATTATACTGTACTATACTTGAAAGTTGCCATGAGAATAGATCTTAAATGTTCTCACCACAAAAAAGAAATGGTAATTATGTGACATGATGGAGGTGTTAGCTAATGGTAAGGTGGTAATTATTTTGCATTATATAAGTGTATACCTTAAACTTACACAACGTTATAATTAGATCTGAGTAAAACTGGCCAAAAAAAAAAAAAAAACAACAAAAAACAACAACAACAAAAAAAACAGACAAAGGGATTCAGTAGAGGAAAAGTTTGTATTTCCTATTCTTGGTGGCATTAATAGTCCTTCCTGGAAGGCTGAGGTTCAGAGACCCGTCTATCCTTACCCAGTCTTACCAGTACAGGAATGAGCTGTGTTCCCATCCTTCTTCTAACGTAAGCCACTCCTCACTCTACCAACACCCCCACCACCTGCAATACTCCTTCTTCAGACTGACCTCAGGATCTGGGGCTTCCGGTCGCTAAATTCAAAACTCAAATGAATATATGTAGCATAACCAAAATTGGGCGTAGGGAGAAATCTGATGTGATAGCATGGGAGTTCCCCACCCCTCCAATGGACCACGTATTTATATTACACGTATTTAAGTGCTGACATTTCACACTTTATCAAAAAAAAAAAGAGAGAGAGAGAGAGAAGTTTGAATTCTATTTTCACAATCGATATAGCTGATTGAATGTACTACCCTGTTTCATGGCCCCTCTCATGTCTGATAGTCACACTCCTTCCAGTGTCTTTCCAGTGTTCTTCCCAATTATGAGACACAGGGGGTGAGGTGGGGGGGCTGGATCAGAAGCACACGACCACCTTTGCCACTCAGTGCTTCAGCCAGGAGATGTAGCGTGCTCTTACCAACAAACCAGACACCGTCCCCTGGTGTTTCATGGCGGCTTTATCTAGTTTCAAATTGATTAAAGGTATTTGTTTTTGTTTTAAATGAAAGGGAAAAGAATAAATGAGTAACAGCCAGTAGCCACACTAAATTGCTACCAGCTGTTCTGCAGTTAGGCAGAAGAGGCAAGCATTCTTTTCACAATCAGGCAGCTTTCTCACATTAAAGTTACTGTGTGTTTTAGAAGACAGCCAAGGTTTTACTGACTTTTCCAGATACTTTTAAGGACACTACACGTATTGATGACTGCTGGAAATTTCTGGAATCTTAAAAAATCTTGAGATCAAAGCACTTGCTTATAATGGCAACATTCTTGGACCTTCCCCTGCTCCCCACCCTCCCTCCAAAAGGAAATGCGACTGGAGGAATTTCTGTAAGAAACCCATGGAAGCCCTCTGATTCTCTTACTATTCTTGACACATCCAAGCACCCTTAAATTAGTTTCCTTTTTCTTTCCTTCCTCATCCTTGAAATAGAAGCCTATCTAAGCTTATTATCTCCTCCCAAATACTGTGGCTGGGTTCTCTTTGGCATTGGCAAGATCTTCAGGGCCTTGGGTCCTCCTTTCACAGCTTAAATTGAGGGCTCTTTCATATGCATAACCTTGGCCTCCCGGTATTTCAGCAGGGTTCTCTGCTCAGCTGCTATTAGAACCTGCCTTTGCCCCTCCAAATTACCATTTTCTCTAGAAGAATTTCCTGATGTCTCCTTTTCCTTTTTCTAAAGATCTTATTTATTCATTCATGAGACAGAGAGAGAGGCAGAGACATAGGCAGAAGCAGACTTCCTATGGGGAGCCCGATGTGGAACTCCAGCCCAGGACCCCAAGATCATGACCTGAGCCAAAGGCAGATGTTCAACCACCGAGCCACCCAGGTGCCCCCTGATGTCTCCTTTACTATCTGTACGGTGGTAGAACTGTCTTGTGGCTTGGGTCCTGTAGGTGCTTTATAGAGGTTGGTTTCTCATCTTTAGGCTTGTTTTTGTAATACTGAGTCCCTTGGTGGCTAATGGAGGGGAATTTGGAGTGATGACTCTGCCTGGGCTGATGATGCCACGGTGGTGGACCCAGAGTGAAAAGAATATAGCTCCTGGGACTCTCAGTTTTCTCTTAATTTCCTCCAAATCTGCCTGTTAATGCAGTGTCTGGCCTAATTGAAGAGAACTTTCCAGAAACTTAGTGCTATCAAAGCTATCTCTTGCAAATCTTAAGATCAAAATATACTAACTTTTGTTTCTTTTCCCCCTTTTCATGTGATTTCCTGTGGGAACTTCCTTTCCTGTTAATAGAATGGAGGTAAGATATATCACTGCCACATCGAGGTTTTGTTGTGTTTTTTGTTTGACCTGCTATTATTGCTATTTGCTAAGTACTGTAAAACTTTCAGAATCCTTCTAATTTCTAATCCTTTTAATACTCTTATGAGATGATAATGAAAATGAAGATAGGTAACAACTATTATATATTTAGTGTTTATCAGACACCGTGCTAAGAGCTTTACATGCATTATTTAGATTTATCCTCAGGACATCCCTATGAAACAGATACTACTATTATCCTGATTGTACAGAAAAGAAACTAAGAGAATTTCTTTGAGCTGGAGAGTTCCAGTGACTTGCACAAACATTAAGTGATAGACTTAGAAATTACTATTCTTATTTTTTAAAGAATACCTTTTTTTAAAGATTTTTTTTATTTATTTATCCATGAGAGACACAGAGAGAGAGGCAGAGACACAGGCAGAGGGAGAAGCAGGACCCTGGGATCACAACCTGAAAGACAGATGCCCAACCACTGAGCCACCCAGGCATCCCTGGACTTGGAAATTAAACCCAGACCTGACTCCCCAATTCTCCCTCATAGCTTTATCTTGCAGATAAGAAAGTGTGACCTTGTAATATAACATTTTGCAATGTACAGTGTTTTATTTTCAGGAAAATTGACTTTCATAAAAATTCTATGAAGCTTCATAACTGTTTTTTATCTAATTTTACAAATAACAAAACTAAGATTCAGAATGATTAATTAATAATAGTAATAATAATAACAGCTAAGTTCTGTGGTACATTTACGATCACCACTTTTCTCATATTAACATTACAGTGACTTTATGGGGCCAGACCTATTATGATCCCTCTTTTTTAATATGAGGAACCTGATGCAATAGGAGTTGCCCAGACCACATAGCTTGTAAACCATAAACCCTCAATCTGAGCTCAGGTAGACAGACTCAAGAACTTAGGTTTGATAACTACCACACTAACCCAGATAGCATGATAACTCAGCAGGACCAAGAATTCCAACTACTGATTCTAATTCCGTGGAATTATTATATTCTTAATAATGCTTATTAAAATCATGCTAAATAAAAATGCAGGATACAAAAATGCTTTTACAGAATAATTCTAAATAAACTGTATATATAACCATATGTGTATACACTATATTTAGTATATATGACACTGTATATATTATGCTTACATATAGACTGATTTAACTGACATGTGCACAAATATATACAGTGTTTATATATTTGGCTAATATAATTTTCAAATTTTTGAAATTAAAATTTTCTTCTTTACATCATTTTTTACATCTTTATTTTACACAAAAACTAGGTGCTAATTTTAGTCAGAAGAACTACAACAGGTGTTTTTCAAAGGAAACCATATCCATTTTAGAAAAATGACATTTGATCTATGTCTTAGAGTAGGGGTTAGCAAACCCTTTTTCTGTAAAGGGCCAGATAGTAAATAGATTTGGCTTCGTGGCCATACAGTCTCTGTTGCAACTGCTCAGCTCTGCTGTTGCAGGACTAGAGCAACCACAGACACTTCATAAATGCTTGAACGTGGCTCTGTTCCAATAAAATGTTACTTATGGACACTGACATTTAAATTTCATATAATTTTCACTTCTTTTGATTTTTTTCAATCCCTTAAAAATGTAAACACCATTCTTAGCTCATGTGCAGTATAAAAAAAACAGGCAGAGGGCCTGTGGATTATATTTGCTGCCCACTGCCTTAGAAAACGAACCATCTACAAAGACACTAGGCATGAAAGAATAAAATAATTCCAGTTTGCTCTAGAGAATGGAAGTGGGGTAGAACCCTGTCATCACACTTGTTGAGAAAGTACAGTTGCTGTAGGCAGTTGCTATATAAGGAAAGTTCCTTTATCCACAGGTGGTATGTTCCAAGACCCACGGTAGATACCTGAAACCCTGGGTGGTACTGAACTCTACATATATTATGGTTTTTTCCTATATATCCATATCTATGATAAACGTTTTTTAAAAGATTTTATTTATTTATTCATTCATGATAGACAGAGAGAGAGAGAGAGAGAGAGAGGCAGAGGGCAGAGAAGCAGGCTCCATGCCGGGAGCCTGATGCGGGACTCGATTCCGGAACTCTAGGATCACGCCCTGGGCCAAAGGCAGGTGCTGAACCACAGAGACACCCAGGGATCCCTTATGAAAAAGTTTAATTTATAAATTAGGCATAGTAAGAGACTGACGACAGTAATAATGCAATAGAACGATGATAGTGATATACTGTAATAAAGTTATGAATGTGGTCTCTCAAAATATCCTACTGTACTGTACTCACCCCTCTTGTCATGATTTGAGATGATCAAATGCTAATGAGATGACACAAAACGAGGTGAGTGATAAGACAGTGTGAGGCTACCTGTGATCTTCTGATGCTACGTCAGGAGGCGCATCTGCCTCTGGACTGTGGTTGACTGAGAACAACTGACACGAGAGAGAGGGAAACCATGGATAAGGAGGAAATTCTGTGCCAGGAGACAGGAATAGCTCTCAGGTGTGCCACCTCTCAGGAGGTTGGGGAAAGATGTGGGAGTTTCCACTGGAGGAGTGGGATTGCTTTAACCCAAACTAGCCTCAGCTGGTCTTCTAGATAAGTCCTTGTTTCTATGGGACAGCTCATAGAAACTGCAAGATCACATTTAAAAATCCTCTATTGGGGGGCACCTGGGTGGCTCAGTGGTTGAGCGTCTGCCTTTGGCTCAGGTCGTGATCCTGGGGTCCTGGGATTGAGTCCCTGCAGGGAGCCTGCTTCTCCCTCTGCCTGTGTCTCTGCCTCTCTCTGTGTCTCTCATGAATAAATAAAGAAAATATTTAAAAAATAAAAAATAAAAATGCTTTATTGTATGTGGTTCATGTCTGTTAAAGCAGAGAGAAATAAAAGATATAGTGAGAATCCTTCAAATATTCAATTTGACCAAGGAGAGTTGTCTGTTACACGTTAGAGGGACTTGAGATCATATATCCATTGTTGCCTCTAAAGAGAAAAACTTTACAGAAAGGGAGGTCAGCCAGGTTTCATTTGTCAGGAGGCAAGAGAGGGACTGGCTCGATGCGCAATATGAACTAGCATTTTTGGAGCTTGTCCGGCAGACCATTCCAAAATAACCAGCATTCTGTGAACAGATCCCTGTGACCTCTGCCCCACTGTTTCGAAGGACCAACAGGACCAGCTGCTTCTGGTGTTGCTCCAATGGCGGTTCCAAGAGCTATGAGCAGAGGAACAGAACTTCAGTTGGACAGGTCTCATTCAAAAGATAGCAAAAGACATCAGTGGAAATTCTTTGCATTCATCTTGTCTCCCCTATTTTTGCTGTGACCCTCATTTAAATTTTTTAAGGGATAGGGTTAGGAGGATGAGGCACAATGGCCTTACATGCCTCCATGTCTTGCCTCTAAAATTTGACCAATCCAAAAAAAAAAAATTAGAGGTGTATAAATCTGCAAAAGTGGAGAGGAAAGGGAAGTGGTTTAAACTCTGAAAGTGTGACTGGGCAGTCTGTATATATGTATATGTGTGTGCGTGTATATATGCGTGTGTGTATGTAATACGTATGTATTTGATCCTGTATCTCCTTTACCTTGTAGAGCTGATCTTAGCATAGCTACATTTCCAAAGCTAAGTCTTTTAAGGCTCCTAGGAACATCACAGAGGCATAGAAAATTAGTAAGAACCATACACTTTATGTTTTATGTCTTTCCTCAGCATGCAGAGGGTTTCCCCAGGCTACTTCTCTGCAGGCTGGCAGAAAGAACCAAAATTATAAGGTCTCATTTCTATTCAAAACCAATTCTGCTTTTTTTTTCTTTTCTTTTTTTACATTATACAGCTAATAAATAAATGAGGACCCAGTACTAGCAGGCCAAAGATTGTTGTTGTTTCAAAGATTTTTCCTGGGCTCCTATTAAGAAAGGCAGTAGACATACACAGAGAGGGACTGATTATTAATTGTCAATAATCCTTATTTTTGAGGCTATTTTTATTAATTTTTCTTCTATGTTTTCTGGATTTTCTTTTTTGCTTGTATAATTAAAGGAACGATCACGAATGCTGTTTGATTTCAATAATACTTATGAAAAAATAAAGACAGAGTCAGTTGATGGTTGATACATGAGAGCAGAACCTGAGTGAGTAATTCTCAGCTCAGAGGCACTTGGGGAAATAGTTAACTTACATGATGCGGTTTTTGTGTTAAGTGAAAAGAATCCTACCTGCTTTTATCTATCCCCCTTTTATATTAATATGTGAGACCATTTAGTAAACCAGTTTGAAGTACTTCTTGTTATTAGGTATTATTCTTCAGTTTTTTAAAGCACAACATTCTTACCTCTCTTGAACTTTCTTAATACTATCACAGACCAGGTTTCCCTGAGAAGCTGGAAAACTATTTTTCTGGGTGTTTGCTCAACCCTACCTGGCCCAAGTTTTCATGAGAGCTTTGTTTTTTCTTATTCAAGTCCTTCATTTTAAAAAATGAACTACAAACTATAAGTAATACAATAAGATCTGTTTTGGCTAACAGTAAAAGGCTAGTCTGAATTAGAGAAAGATTCTATATTATAAAACATCATTTCAAAGTCTGGTATTTCTTGGAAGTTCATGGATTCACTGGAATGAGCTGTATGTTGTTTAACAGATTTGCTTTGAACACCAGTCAGTCATGGTTTCTAATTCAGATATCAATTGTTCAAATTTAAATGGAGTCTCTTCACAATTTAAAAATTTCCCACAAATTCCAATTTGTTTAATTTTCTTACCTTATAAGTCCTTTATATAAAGATAATGAAATGTGAAATTCCAACAACTGTACAAATGTACGTAAGAATACAACTTAGTTTTTTTGTCATTGTTAACAATATAGATCTGATGGAAGGCATAAGAATATGTTGAGACCATCACAGTGCCTACACATAATTAGTGCTCAATAAATATTTGTCAGGTGAGCATAGGAGTTATTATAATTCCCAGCATTCCATTAGGGGACAGTGGATATGTGCAGAGAGTACCAGCAGTATTTTCCATTCTCCCTCTCATTCTCTTCAGTTGCTATAGCCGATAAGCTTTTAATCTTATTTTTGTGCTAGCACCATGCAATTTAGGTTTCTTCCTCATATAGTATCCATTAACACATAATCTGAGTTGAGATTAATTACTAACATCACTCAACAGATTAGGACCTCAGCACTCTGAGGGACCAGATGACTTGCCCCAAGCCATGTGATGAGAAAACAGCAAAACTGAAGATCTGTTTTGCTCCTCTGAGAGCCTGATCCCAAGCCTCCTCCTCCCTATGTGGCTTTCTTTTTAGTCTTTAATGAAACGCTGGGAAGATGTGTGAGTGAGAGAATCTGGGTATGGAAGGTATCGCAAAGATGTATGTGTTCTACAAAATTCAGGAACTTAACTATCACGACATATAAATAAACTACATCCACCACGACTGTTATGCTCAGTCATTTGTTAATCGTCACCGTGCGTATGTTCTTTAGATGTATTTTACTTGCTGACATCAGCCCCATTCGTAAGGAGCAAATGAAGTGGCTTAACCCAGGATAGTTAAATTCTATTTATAATGTGAAATGATAAAAAATACTCCAATCTACCCAGTCCTTGATTGTTCTCAAAGCTTTCCACATCCCTTATCCCATATGATGATCCTTCTAATAACTCTCCAGAGTAGCTGGAGGGTGACAGAATTATAGCTGGAAAGCTGGGAAGATTATAGCACAATCTTCTCCTATTTCTGTGACAACACAGAGGTGGAAATCGAAAAAATAAAAAAAAATACAAGCTAGACTGAATGCTAAGGAATAGCATGGGATGGAGAACGCTGTTCATTTCTTGTTTCAGTAAGCTACAGAAAGACAACAAAGGCTACTGCGCCCAGTACAGAGGGGAGGTATGTAATGCTGTCCTGGCCAAAGACGCTCTTGTTTTCTTCAACAACTCCTACGCAGACCCTGAGGAGGCCCAAGAACTGCTGGTTCACACCGCCTGGAATGAACTGAAGGCAGTGAGCCCATTTTGCCGGCCGGCTGCTGAGGCTTTGCTGTGTAATCACATCTTCCAAGGCTGCAACCCTGGGGTAGTGCCCACGCCTACACCTATTTGCAGGTAAAATAAAAGAAGAAACAGATGGGAAAATTCTCTTGAAGGCAAACAGGAAGAGCTTTTCAAAAGAGGTTGTCATGTGCTACGATAAAGGCAAAAGGTGGCTTTTGTCCAAAACAGAAAATAATTAATTGGACAGAATTCCTACCATGTAAATCACTGATGACATCCTATAATCCGAGGGCTCTGAGCTTCTAGAAAATGTCATAAAAGCTATCATACTCTACTTGTTATTGTTTGCATTATCATATTCATAAATATTCTAGCTTTCTAGGAAATTTTTTAAAAATCCTTAAAAAAAAAAAAGGCCTAAACAAACATGGACCTCAATAGTAAGCAAAAATAGAGAAAAGGCCCATTTCAAATGTTTTAGCACTATCTGCCCATGATTATGAGACCCTGGTGAGCATTTCAGAATATTACTTTCTATAATATGCATATTATTTTAAGATACATTCCACCTGATGTTCTAATTTAAATACTAACATTCTTTCTCACGGTGGTAGTGGTGATGGTGGTAGTAAATAGTGATTTCCTTAAAACCCCCATACTCTTTAAACATGGAAATTCATAAATCAACGTTTGATAGAACTATTTTGCCTTTATTTACTTCTTATGTAGGAAAGACAGGAATCAAACTGGCTTTTGAGCCAAATAGAACAAAGTTGAAATACTATTTGTACTGCTTTCTAGATACATGTGATCTTGGCTAACCTTCAGTTTCCTCATCTGCAAAACAGAGAGGATTAAAGGATAAATTGTTCCCGTGGAATATGTTAGAAACCAGACAGATACTGTTTTCTTCTGAAGAAAACACATGAAATCTACCAGCACAGCACATTTCCACCTCTGTTTTGATAAAACCAGAAACTATTTAAATATTGATATAATTGTAGGGCAGTGAGGTCATTAAAACAGAATGCTCTATTCCTCAACACACTGCAAATTTTGAGGGTTTGGAGAAATTGTAAGAGGAATATAGTTTGTTTGTTCCTTCACCCAAGAAGATTATATTTTTATCACACAGGACATCTAAGTATCTCTTGAGAAGCAACCAGAATTAAAATTGATCGCAACTTTGTATACTAGCACAAAATAAATTTACTGAGTAACTTTCCAACATGTATATCCCTAGGCCAGTTTACATGCAAGAGCCACAGATGTTGTTTTTAAGATTGAGAATAATTTACCTCTTTTGGTCTTTTTAGGGAAAAAAATCCCTTTCAATGAGATTTCAAATTTATTAGAATAGTATAATCATCTCCTAAATCTTTAAGTCAATGGTAGCATAAAGAGATTTCTTTCCTAATTCCAATTGTTATTTCAATAGTACTTGTTATCTGAAAATTGTTTCTATTTTTTTAAATCCTTGTGGTTGAACATTTCATTCACAATGAAAATATATAGTCTAAAATTTTAGTCTAAAATATAGTCAGAAAATATAGTCTAAAAATTTTCACGTTAATATCATATTGAGGTCTTCTTTTGTCTGACATATAATTGTAAAATAAATTAGACACTTAAAAAAAGACTCTCTACTTTTAAGCTACAAAATTCAAATTTATTATGTAGATATTACTATAAACAGTAATTAAATTGTCCAATGCTTTCTGCCCCTAAGGAAGTTTCATCTATTTGATTCAATAATTTGGTAGTGATACAGTAAACCTTTTCACAGGAAGTGTTTATTCTAAGGATGCTTCCTTCCAGTTCTGGCATCTTCTGCTTTTTGCACCAACAGCATTCAACTAAAATTGAACTTATTGTTAATAACTAGTAAGTCTGCTCTTCAGAGATTCTCATTTTATGCTTCCTTGCTGTTTTGGTAATGGCTTTTATGATAGCTTTTGTTTGCCTTATCCTTCCAAGGGGTTCAAAGGTGTTCAACCAATTTGCATTTCTAGTTATTTCTAGTTTTTTTGTGAGATTTTTAAAAGCATTTTATTATTCATGGTTTTCTTCTCTTCTTCTTCTTCTTCTTCTTCTTCTTCTTCTTCTTCTTTTGGTTTCAGGAGTAGAATTCTATGATTCATTATTTACATACAACACTCATCACAAGTGCCCTCCTTAATCCCCATCACGGATCTAGCCCATCCCCCACCCACCTCCCTCCATCACCCCTCAGTTTGTTCTCGATCTTTTTAAGAGATTCTTATGGTTTGTTTCCCTTTTTATTTCCCCCCTCCCATATGTTCACCTGTTTCTTAAATTCCACATACACTCATGGTTTTCTAATCATAAATAGTAATTAAATAATTTGTGCAACTTTCCATGAATGACAAAGAATTTCTTTTATTCAACAAATATTTATTGAGCTTCTACTGGTCTCCAAGCACTATGCTAGGGCATTTGTTCATGAGGCTTACATTCTAGCAGAAGAAGAAAATGAGCAAGAGATATAATAAATAAATAACTTCTATATTACCTTAGGAGGTCTCTTGTATCATCAGAAAAGAAAAAATGAACACTAGGTTAAGGGAGATCAGGAGTGCCAAGGATGGCAGATAAGTTGTGATTTTAAAAACATGGTGTTGAAGGTAGGCCTAATTAAGTATAATTTGACTGAATACACTTGATCTTTAAATTTTATCTGGAATTGTAAATCAGGTTAGTATTATTCAACTGTTTTCTCTGCCAATGTTCAATTTTTAGACCATTATTTTAGCTTTTATATTTGATAACATAATCATATATACAACTACCTGATACAGACCTCTTATGTATCCTTGATGCTCACTTTCATTCATATCATAGAAAATCTTTGTTTTTATTAAATTCATCTCTTGTTCAGCTAGAGTAAGTATTTTTTTTAGAAGATTGTATGTAAAAAACTCTTTACCATAATCTTGTGTGTTTGTGTTTTTCTTTTGTGTGGGGGGGTGGTTTTAACTATTTAAGTCTTGTGTTACATTCAGTTTTCCTCAAAATCTTATGCCCTCTTAATTGTTTTTTGGCTGTGTTGCCATGAAGAACATATAGAGCAATCCCGAATCTTGTTCCTTTATAGGGAATATTTTTCTCTTGCCAAATGGTAGGGGGATTTTTTTTTAATCTTTGAGATTCAAATATTTGTGAAATTCATCTGGGAGTAATTCTATTTTAATTATTTTCTTTCTTATCAATAATATAATGTGCCTTAATGATCAGGTTTACATCCTATCTGTCCTAAGAATGTTTTCTTTTAGTATATCTTCGAGTATTTTCTTTTTCTTTTTTTTTTTTTTTTTACATGTTCTAGTTTTCTTATTGGGAAACATTATCTGTACTCTGGATTTCTTGCTGGCTCTTCCTCCTCAGCTGTCTCTGCACACAACAGTTTCACTGTTCCTTCTTTCTCTCTGCATTCAGTTCAGACTTGCCAAATTCTCCTCTGTTATTTGTCCAATGTCTTGCAGTCCATTTCCTTACAAATTTTAATGACAATTTTAAGTCGTTTGGTGTCACTTTCACTTCTTTGTGGTCTTTATTTTCTTCGGTTACTACTATGTTCAAGTTAACTTGGTCTTCAGTTTATTTTCCATTTCATCCTTATTTTTTTTCCTTGTGAAAAACTCTTCTATAGAGGTCATCTTTAATACATGTCAATGAAACAAAGCAAAACAAATAAAAATTTTTCTAATGTGTTCTTCTGTTTAGAGCAAAAAAAATAACTCTCCAGGGTATTGGCTTCCTCCACGTAATGTGGGCTACAGAATTTTTTTCACCTGCCACGAATTATTTTTGCCCAGTTTAACAGTGCTGTCTGAATGCAGAAAGTTGTGTTTGTGTGACCCACAGGTGGGACCCAGCATAAGGAACAGCAAACTAAGCAATGCTCCTCTGGTTCTTCAAGTTCTCAGAAGCCTGGAAAGCCTCATTGCTCTCCTTTCCATTACAGACACTTCAAGAATTCTAAATCCTATTGTTGTTCCCAGGACCTCATTGTATCCCATCACATTCATATGCACGGCCCTTTCATTCCACACATGTTCAGTTGGTGCACATTGACAGGTGGTTGCCCAGAAAAGTGGCAGTGTAGGCATGAGTATTTTTAAAAGACACCATTGTGACATATATATGTATATGTATACACACATATACATATACACACGCACACATAATTTCCTCCTCTCTGAATCCTGTAGATACTGAAGGGGCAATATTGTTAGTAACTCTAATTTCTTTAATAATCTTTCCTTTTATTTTTAATCCCAAACATCTTAATTTGGAGTTAACCAGGTTTCTCCGATGTAGTCTATCCTATTTTCTATAGGATGAGCTTAAACAAAATATACAAAAAATATACACAAAATTCTAATTAGTCCAACTAGTCTTTCTTCAGCCTCTTCACTCATAATAAAACACATGGATGAACATAACATTTCATATTTAAATAGATTAAATTACTCTGGCTTTTTCAGATGGAAGCACACACAACAATGGGATAGCGGCAGCTTCCCCAAGGCTTAGGTGGGTAAGGACCCAAAAGCCCTCCTGTAACCTGCCAGAAAGGTGGCGCTCTTCTGTTCTGGTGGACAACACATGGAGAGGCACCAACTGTGCCCTTCAGTCCTTTGCCCAGTAGCCTTGAGATTATAGGGAAATCTCTCAGGCTGGAAACTGATTGACGATGATCTATGACTTTTATTACGTGTGTTTCTTAAACTCTATATAATTTGTTTCTGTCACTCTGATTTATTTTAACATGAATTTGAGAGAATGCATACTAGGGATGCCTAATCTGTTACTTTTTGAACTTCAAAATTCTTTTCCCCCAGGAACATGAACTAGGCTTTCAAAACAAAACACGATAGCATTTCATCTCAGGGATAATATGCTATATTTCATAAAGTCGCACGTTATTTACAATGAAAGGATCCTTTCAAAAACACTTTTGCAAGAACAGACAATGTACTCTAATGATGTTTTGAAAATACAGAATCTAGGCTCTGCCACAAATTTGGCCTTAATATGCTATGATTCATCAAGTTTCGTTCTCCATAAAATATTTTAGAGAGTACTGCCTGGCAGTAAAGGAGCTTTTCTGTGCAAAAGAATGGCTGGCAATGGAAGAAAAGGCTCACAGAGGACTCTACCGATCTGGGATGCACCTGCTCTCCGTGCCAGAATGCAACAAGCTCCCCAGCATGCACTGGGACCCCACGGCCTGCACCAGACTGCCATATTTAGGTAACAGAGTTCTCTCAAGACTTCAGAGGTTAAAACAAATATACTATTTTGAAGAAACTAAGTTGTGAACTTAAATCTCCTAATATTTCTAGGCATTTCTAAATTATTTTTTTGAGTTCTGCCCTTTTTAGATACCTAATCACAGAATCCTACCACCTATCCTAATTGCACAAATTAGCATTAGGGTTTAATTTCATTTGTTCAAAAAGAAATTAAGGAGCACTTTTAACTGCTGCTTAAGATCTTATTTCATAAGGGGATCTGATGAGAGCTTGTAACATCTTTTGGAATGTGCAGAGAACTGGCTAAGAAACCTCCTATTATGTCAGATGAGTGGAATAAAAGAATAAAGTCCCCCTTCTTAGCCGACAAAGCAGATTTCCAAGCATGCAAAAATAAGCCACATGGTTGAAAATGCTGATCTCACAAAACAAAGCTGAGTTGCTGCATGTTGTTTAATGAACTTCATTTGTAAGGAACTATGTTGTTAGCCCTAATAGCTGGTTTAACTTCAATGACACAATCCTTTCTCATTCGAATGCAAAGAATGTTTTCTGGTTGTATACTGAAAAACTGAAAGAGAACTTGCATTTCTTAGCACTCTCTCACAGAATATGTGAGGTATCTGGATGCTCATTTAAAACAAATTTTTATCCTTTCCCCCTCAGATTATAAAAAAGAAAACTTAACAAGTAAGTAATTTTGTTTGTGCCCTTCAACCCTTATGTGTATGTAATTGGATTCGTGCATGCGTATTTACACTCCTACTTCATGATGTCCAGAACAGAATGTACGGCCCCTCTCAAAGGTTTTTTGCTATGCTTACTGGCGTAAAACGTGAGGAAGATCATCAGAGATCTCAGCTTACAGCTTCTAATTAGGCCATGAAGAGCACCATATTTACTGAACGAAACAAATATCCATTATCCCAAGGTTATAAGTTGTTTTCATGGCTACAAAATCAGCCAAACTGAAAATGTCCCCTTTTGATTTCACATTTTTGTTTTTATATCATCTAATTATTTACAGATGAAAACAAATTTTATTTCTTCATTGAACCAATTTGTGATCTTCACTTGTGACAACAGATCTTTCTTTTGGAAGATGGGTGCTTTTAAGATAGCTAATTTCCAGTAGAAAGTTTACAGGGTCAAATCAAACGGTTTTATAAGCAGGTGCCTCAAAATCCCTAGAAAAGAATTCAAGAAGGTTGCTTCCAAAGAGACATCCTAGACACAAAGTTGGATGAGATGATGCTTTAACCTACCAGAATGGAGAAATTCAGAATGAAATTAGGAAACCTTTCATTTCAATTAACTTCCTCTGATTTGAGTGTTCTAAGGCTTAAATCATAATCATTTCCTGTGATCTATCTTATGGGCCTAATTGCCTCAGCACCTGGATAAGAGCCAGGTCTTGATTTTACCAGCTTCCTTCAAGGACTAAGACTTACAGTATTAAAAAGAAAGAATGCTACTGGTCCCACTTGAATGGCTCAGTGTTAATAAACAAGAGAGGTATGGAAACCCTAAAAATCTATTATTTCAGAAGCCTGTCAAATTGTTATTTCCAAATTGAAGGAATGAAAAAGAAATGGTTCAATTCTTTGTCATATAAGCAGCTAAAGTTTAGTTTGATTAGACTTCTAACTGGTGACTGTGGTCTTTGTTATCCTTTGATTGTTTACTCATTCATCCATTCAAGCATTCATTGGGGGGGTCTCCTGTGGAGAACGTCAGTCCTACATTAGACAGGAACAGGAACACACACACACACACACACACACACACACACACACACCAATTTCTGCCTTGTATACTGATTCTAAAACATGTGAGCAGCATAAATCAGCTACAATAAGCCAGTTTCCTGCCCTCAAAAACCTAGTTTTATGCTATCTTTGGTACCTGTAAGAAAATGAACAGCAAATGTCGTCAACGGATCATTGCACCTGACCATGTCATGGGGAATGTCTAAAAGTGTGCTCCCTGGTTAAATGCAATTATTATTGAAGAAGTTGGCTTGAGTTTTTCAGATAGGCTAATATGTTAAGCAAAGAAGGCATGGAGTGTATAAAGCCCTCAAGTATTTCCTAAAGAGTTTCTTGATTTCTGAGTAAACTCTAAAAGATATTACCAGTTCGCTTTGAAGGGTGATGGAAAAATTTTTTTCTTTTTTTTGCTTGAACGTACACAGAATTTCAGTAGTTTTCACTTTTATAACTTTTTTGGAAGTGAAATATCTTTTTGAGCTTGTAATGCCTTCATGCTATTTGTCTCTTTAGCAGGCATTTCACTATTCCTGAATTCAGTAGGGCTGTATATACTTTATGCTTGTCCTCAGACGTGTTTGTGGGTGACACAGTCTCTGTATCCCAGATCTTCAGATTAGCTTTCTTTCACCTGTATAGTTGAAAGCTCTGTTAGCTGGATACATTCATGAAAGACATTTCTCCTCTTTCAGGAATCTATAGATGTGACTTCACTCTTTTCTAGCTTCTAGTTTTGAAAATGACTGGTCATCTACTATAAGCCGGATTGCTTTCTCCTATAAGCAATTCGTGGCTTCTGTTTAGAAAGAAACTGAGGTTTTTCTCTTTATATCCCTGTCACCTGCATGGTGGAAATCCTATAAAATGGTGTGTTACTGAACACCTATTTCCAACTCTGCATTCAGGACTTTGAAATCAGTCGTGGAAGTCAGGCTGCAGGCAGACGATCTTTCTAAAGCAAAAAGCAGATCGTGCTACTCCAATGACGCTAATCCATCCGATGATTCTCTCCATTTACTGCACAGCAAAGTCCAAATTACCTCCCATGGCATGTAAGGCCTTTTATGACCCAGGCCTGATATCTGCAGCCTTGTCTATACACACTCCCCAAGTCAGCACTGAAACCTGTAGTTGCACTTTCAGGAAAGCACTACAACTGTTTGAGTTGGACCCTGATAAACGCTGGTCCTTCTTTATGAAATACTACCTCCCTTCCCACCCCCAAACTCCCACTCCACCCACACACTTACACCTTCAACTGGTTATTCCCGATTCATCCCTTACATTTAACTTAAAATTATTTACTCTAAAAACCTACCTAGTAAGCCTTGACCTGGGCCCCAGGATGTTCACAAGCATATCAGTCTTCTAACACTTCTTACATTCTATGATAATTATGGGCTTCCTAATTGTTTCCCAGCGAAATACTTTAACACAAAAACTTGTCATGTCTACCACAGTATCCTTGATACCCAACACCAATATGAACTTAACGAATATATTAATGTATGGATGAATGAGTGAATAAAAATTCCCCTGGCAATCAAATGGAAAGGGTAGAGATAAAACTGATGACAGAAGAAAAAGACAAAAAGAAGGAGATCCAGATTGATCATTTGAGTTTAAAGAGATAGCCGATGTCGCTCTAGGGAAGGCCACAGCAAACAGATCAGAAGCAATAAACAAGGAATAGCAAAGCTATCCAGAAAGGAAGATATCATAAAATTCATAAAACAAAATTATTATTCAAACAATGCCAATTTTTTTGCGTTTTGAAAATAAATCTTACTAAGTCATCATGGATTATTCCCTAAATATGTCTGATTTTTTTTTTAAAAAAAAAGATTTATTTGTTTGGGGGAGGGGGTGGAGACAGAGAGGGAGAGAGAGAGAGAGAGAATCCCAAGCAGACCTCCCACTGAGCATGGAGTCCAACACGGGGCTCAATCTCATGATCTGAGCCACAATCTTGAGTCAGAAACTTAACCAACTGAGTCACCCAGGTGCCGCAGGTCTGATATTTTTGATTAAAATATTACCCTTATATTTACTAATGAGATTATACTACCAATTTCACAAATTACATTATATTCCCTCACGGGTAAATATGGTTTGAACTGCCCTGCAAAATCCAGATATAAAAACAGTCACCTCTTCCTGTCTTTCAATGATTGCTCCTACTTTATTATTAGCAGGAAGTTCAGCTTTCCAATTTAAGCCCCCCACCCCACCCATCTTGGATTGATTAAAAAAAAAAAAAAAAAAAAAAAACCTTCAGATGACTCAGTCCAAAGAAAGTCCGTTCAGCTTTCAAGCCAAACGTAAAGGAACCTGGGAAGTCAAAGTCCACCGTTGCTGTGATACCTGATGAGATGTGCTATTATTGCTGCTGTATGAATGCACTGCTGTGCTTTTCTTCCAGTTTCAGTGCCTGAGCTGATGGTCTTCCTGCCACAGCAGTGACCAAACTTGGTCTCCATGGGCTCTGAAACCACGTGCTACCCACTGGTGCTCAGGCCACAGAAACTGTGTCCACCCCTACATTAAGAAGTCATATATGGGCACCCCCTGAAATGTCTGCTTTTACAAGTGTCCCATTTCAAATAGTTTTAGGCATCTACTGCAATACAAGTTTTCTTTTGACTTTGTGATCTGTTACTATTCATATATTTCCTTTTTTTAAAATATATTTCCTTATATCAACCACATAATTCTTTTACTATGTTGTAGCCAATTGGTAACATTTCATATAGGATTTTTGAAACCTACGTTCCTTAACTAGGTATGCACTTGTCTTTTGTGCTAATATTGCCAGGTTGTATTATTAATATTATAACTTTCTAAAATAGTTTGGTAGATTTTTCTCATATTGGAACATTTTATAAAATCTGGAAATTTTATCTCTTCTCGAGACCAAAAGAATGTATCCATAATTCTGTAAGAGTGACTTTTAAATTTCCTGGTTGACTACCTTCAGATTTTCTGATTTTTCAAATTTGGTAATACGGCCCTATCATTTTTCTAAAGATTAAAAAAATGTAACTGCATAATTACGTTACTGCATTTTTATTTCGATCTGTCATAACTCTTTTACCATTCCTAATTTCGTATGTTTGTGCCTTTCTTGTCTTTTAAAAATTAAAATTCCACTGATTAGACCACTTTATAAATATAAGATCAACTATTGACCTATTTTTAAAATCTAGCATTTGTGGTATGTGTAATTCTAACTTATTAATTTCTGCTTGTACATGGCTGTTACTTTCTCATCTATTTTTCTGTTCTCTGTAGTTTTGTTTCTTTTTCGAAGTCTTGAGTTAAATGTCTAGCTCATTCACTTTCATCCTTTTTATCTAATGAAAAGAGATAATTCTATGAGTTTACCACTGAGCACGGCTTTGGCCAAAGTTCATATACTCTATCAGAAGGTCGTTTTCTAATCTGTCACTATGGCTACTTTTTACTTTTTGAGTGAAAAGTTATTGAATTTTTTCTTTTTTTTTTTGATGTCCTGTTGGATTTTACTTAGTCTACTGTTAATTGCATTTTAGTCAAAGAATTAATCAGTGTAATTTCTGCTTTTGAAATTAGAGATTTCCTTCCGTGCCATGACAAAAGACCATGTCTGCCAATATTCCACAAATATTTGAAACCAGGGTTTATTCCCTCTGTGTAGGGTTCAAAGTACACTGTCTGCTATTAGAACATTCTTGTCAATTATATTATCAAGGTACTCTGTATCCATGCTTTTGTCTTTACTCAGTCAATTAAAAGAATATAAAATATATATTAATAAGTTTGTTTTAATAGGTATACAGTGGACTTTGCACTCTACAGAGTGACATGAACATGGCATCTTTTGGTTTCCAGGGTAATGAAGATTTTACCTTGTTTTCATATTGCAGTGACCTTTTTAATAGGACTTTGGCAGGAGTTCAATTTTTATTTTTACTTTATTTTTGTTTTCTTAAAGATTTTATCTATCTCTTCATGAGAGACAAAGAGAGAGCGAGGCAGAGACACAGGCAGAGGGAGAAGCAGGCTCCCCGTTCCCCGATGTGGAACTCAATCCCAGGACCCCGGGATCACGACCTGAGCCAAAGGCAGACGCTCAACCACTGAGTCACCTAGGCACCTCAGGGGTTCAATTTTTAGATGAACCAACTTCTCATTTGTGTCCTAATATTTCCACTCTTCATCTTTTCTATTATTTTTGTTTTGTTTGTAAATCAAAAGTAAATGTGTAAAAAGCTCAGCTTTAGACAATCCTGACTCCAAATGCAATTTCATGAAATTATTTAATAACTTCATAATGTCTGTAACTGTTGTCAGGTCATAAACAACATGATACAGTGTAAAGATCACTAGCCCAGGATCTGCATTTGTCTTAGAAAGGAATAGTTCCTTTCTCTGGGCCTCATCCTTAAACTTCTGTAAGTTGCTTTTACTTACAACTGGATCTCTGGGTTCTTACACTTGGACTTTATAGATATATAGCCAGGGAGAACCTGACACATGAAACCATATTCTTAAAATTAAATTCAGTTGACTAAATTTGCTTGAGTTCAGCGAAGATTGCTTGAATGCAAAGATTGCTTCTTGAAAGTTTAAGAATGAATGAAAAGAACTCTGGTTTACTTACAGCATTCCCACCCATGACGTCCTCAAAGCCGAGTGTGGACATTCCAGACTTGCCTTCCTCTTCTTCCTCCTCCTTCTCTGTCTCACCTACGTACTCCATGACTGTAATAATCTCCATCATGTCCAGCTCTGCTATATTTGTACTTCTTACTGTAACTACTTTTTATTGCTGCCGAAGACGAAAACAATGGAAAAATAAGAAAAGGTGAGATTCTCATTTAAGCTGACCACATGTAGTAAGTAGCATTTTAAAACCTACAAATTGAATATTGGGGACAGGAGGAGGAATTTTTAGAACACTGCTCATCTCTTTATGACATCAGTTACCATGCTTTAAGATTAAGTGCCCCACCACAATCTTTAAAAATATCAATAACAAAAAAAAAATATCAATAACTTTTTGCCTGGATCACATGTCCTAAAGTTAATTTTTCACAGCAGATAACATCTAAACAGTAATTTGGAAGAATATGGCTATTCCTGTTCCCAGCTGCCCCCACCTCTTGGTCCTACTGCCATGCTAGATTGGATAGGAACAAAATTCCTAAGAAAAGGTGACTTCTGATTCCCAGATCAAATGAAATATCTCTTGCTCTAAAACTGAAGGGTCTTTGGCTGCCTTAGAATAATTTGTTTTGTTTCCTCCTAACATCGTACCCCTGTAAAACCCAAGCCTGAGTACAAAGATCCCACCTGATTGGTCTTCCCTGTCTTACCTACAGAGAATCGGCAGCAGTAACCCTCACTACTCTTCCTTCTGAGCTCTTGCTAGACAGACTTCATCCCAACCCCATGTACCAGAGGATGCCACTCCTTCTGAATCCCAAATTGCTCAGCCTGGAGTATCCGAGGAATAACATCGAATATGTGAGAGATATTGGAGAGGGAGCATTTGGAAGGGTCTTTCAAGCAAGGTAAAGTTACCCATGTGAAAAATCTTTCCACCGAAATACGTATTATCTGAAAAGTTACCAGACCACTGCCTTGATGCCTATGCTGTATGTATGATAATTATTATCAAATAATTCTTCACATCATTAACCCCAGTTTACTGACCACTATACTTTGAATCTTAATAATTTTTCCTCCCTGATGAAAAATAGGGCTGGACAGAAGGAGAGAATCTTCGTTTGTGTAGTGTTCAAACTACATGCGATTAGCAAAGTTTAAGGAGATTCCTTTTTCAGAAAATAATTTTATCATACATTTTAATCATAATTTCTTGCTTTGTTTTTGGCAAATAATTGTAAATTTTACTTCTCTTCCATTTTCTATGCTATATTCTCCACTTTGTTTAAAATTTACTTTGAACTAGTATTTCTACTGAAGGATTCAGAGCCTCACATGTGTAGATATGAAATAGATGTCCACAGAACGGCAAAACAGAAATGGGGGGAAAATAACACAAAAATGCCAGAAAACAAGGAGCTCAAGGAAAGAGTCATATAAGGGCCAATGCTAGCTAGCCTGTTTATTTCCTCTGTGTGAAGTGGAAGGAAATACCCTTTCTGCATGGATGTGGCTCACAGACACACAGTTGGGCCAGAGAACATGGACTTGGTTTTTAATCACCAACCGTCGCATTGTCCTGGTGTTCTTGGGCAGGACACAACCTTACCACCACTCGTAGTGGCCCTGGTACGGAGGTTACATGTAGGATTAATGAAAATCCTACACAAGTATTTCTGGGGAACCAAATAAATATATGCAAGGCATCATTTTAGGCTTCAGAAGGAAATAAAGATGAGTAAGCCATGGTCCCTGCCTTCGAGGAATTTAGATTCTGGCCAGAGATTAAGGGTTTAGGACAGTAATGATCATCTCATTGGGTCTGTGTACTTTAGAATTCCTGAAATGTACGAAGAATGCATTTTTAAAACCATCTGTGTTGAACATAGCCCCACTGATTTTGATTCACTGGAATCAAGGAGTTTTAAGTACAATCTACTATTGGTATCTTTCTTTGATTCCATGGCTTTGGGAAAGGCTGCACTAGTGGAGGGAATGTGTATGGATGTGGGTGGATTCATGTGGGCACGTATGATGTTCTTGATCTTTGATTTCTTTCTAAATAAATGTATCTCTAGGGCTCCGGGCTTACTTCCCTATGAACCTTTCACCATGGTGGCAGTGAAGATGCTCAAAGAAGAAGCCTCAGCAGACATGCAAGCTGACTTCCAGAGGGAGGCAGCCCTCATGGCAGAGTTTGATAACCCCAACATTGTGAAACTCTTAGGTATGGAACTAGAGGTGGCGAAATGTATTGCATCCCCAAAACAGAGTCTTTCCAAGTTCCCCTCCTTCCTCCCGCTCTTGTGCTTTTTCCCTTCACTTCTTCATCAGAAAGACACCTCTGTTCCTTCCCATGTAATATTTTCTGCACCGGGGAGTGGAACACTGCATGGAATAAGCTCAATTCAAAAATTTGGTTTTTTAAAAACTTCTCAGAAAAATATGCTGTCATTTCTTTAATCTTCTCTCTAGCATCTATACATACACTGATTGCCAAATCCCTGGAATTAAAAACCGACCCCCACACTTGATGCGATGAGCACCGGGTGTTATTCTATATGTTGGCAAATTGGACACCAATAAAAAATAAATTTAAAAATAAAAAAAACAAAAACAAAAACAAAAAACCCAGCCCCCAGATCAATAGGCCAAGATAATTAGCATTCACTATTTCTCTTCCTTTTTGAACGGAGACTTCTAATTTTTGCCTGAAACAACGATAACAGATCTGATCATCTATTTTCCCAGCACCGTGAAATTGTGCCCAAATGATCTAATCTTTCAAGGTATCCCATTTCCCTCTCGAAGATAGCAACAATCTAAGATTTGCAAATAGCAAGAATTTAAGATTCTCGCGCCGGGATGTCCTCCTGGCACTAAATCCGAGGCTCTATTCATAATATTAACTTTTTTTTTTTTTTTTGTCTTTCTGGAACGAATATTGTAAATCCTAAATTTTGCAATGTTTTACCGAGTGCTTCACCTAAGATCCCGGATTGTTTGCCATGCTTTCCGCGTTTCAGACCGCATCTTCCTTATCACCCTTCTCTGCAGAAGTAGCAGAAACCCAGAGCATCGCAGGCTCAAGGCAGCCCCCCCTCTCCATTCACTAGATCGCTCCCCAAACCTTTCTTGAGCGCTGGCCAGTGCCAGACACCTGGGAGAGGGGAGGGGAGGGGATTTACAAAAGGATAAGACGCGATTTCTGCTTTCAAAGAGCTAACAGGTTGCAAGGACGGTCGTCACAGGCTGGCAGGGGGCAGGCCACCGAGAGGCGGGAAAGGCGGCGGGTGGTGGGGAGCGCAGGAGGGGGAGAGGCGAATGGGAGACGCCCCGCCCACACACTCACCCCGGGACAAACGGGGTGAGGGCCGGGCTGCGATGCTGTCAGCAGAAATCCGGGCGCCCCCCCCCCCCCCCGCCCAGGTGAGGGTTCCCGACCTGGCCAGGTGCGGTCGGGGGGCTCCGGCCGGAGGGCCCGCTGCCCCCCCGCCCCCCCAACGAGGCCGCGCTCTCTCGGGTTGCAGGCGTGTGCGCCGTCGGGAAGCCCATGTGCCTGCTCTTCGAGTACATGGCCTACGGCGACCTCAACGAGTTCCTCCGCAGCCGGTCCCCGCACGCGGCGCCGCGCAGCCCCGGGCCCCCGCCCGCCCCGGGCCGCCCCCCGCCGCCGCCGCCGCCGCCGCCGCTGTCGTGCGCGCAGCAGCTGGGCATCGCGCGGCAGGTGGCGGCCGGCATGGCCTACCTGGCCGAGCGCAAGTTCGTGCACCGCGACCTGGCCACGCGCAACTGCCTGGTGGGCGACGGCATGGTGGTCAAGATCGCCGACTTCGGCCTGTCCAGGAACATCTACTCGGCCGACTACTACAAGGCCAACGAAAACGACGCCATCCCCATCCGCTGGATGCCCCCCGAGTCCATCTTCTACAACCGCTACACCACCGAGTCGGACGTGTGGGCCTACGGCGTGGTGCTCTGGGAGATCTTCTCCTACGGCCTGCAGCCCTACTACGGCCTGGCGCACGAGGAGGTCATCCGCTACGTGCGCGCCGGCCGCACCCTGGCCCGGCCCGCCCGCTGCCCGCTCGAGCTCTACAACCTCATGCGCCTGTGCTGGAGCCCGCTGCCCGCCGACCGGCCCGGCTTCCCCGGCATCCACCGCATCCTGCAGCGCATGTGCGACGCGGCCGACGCCGCGGACCGGGCCCGGGGGGCGGAGGCCGAGGCTGAGGCCGAGGCCCAGGGGGGCGCGGGGGGCGCGGGGGGCGCGGGGGCCGGGGGGGCCGAGGGCGCCGAGGGGAGCGCCTGAGGCCGGGGGAGGGGGGCGCAGAAACTCGCAGAGCCCCGCAGCCCTGTCCCCCACCCCCACAGCCCTGCACCCCACACCCTACCCCTCCACCCCATCCCCATCACTCCACCCCCACATCCCTAGCCCTCCACCCCCGTATTCCACCCCCACCCCCGTATCCCCCAACACCACCCCTACAACCCCACCCCACATCCCTAGCCCTCCACCCCCACATCCCTATCCCCCACCCCACCTTCGACACCACCCCTACAACCCCACCCCACATCCCACCCCCACCTACACATCCCTAGCCTTCCATCCCCACATCCCACCACCACCCCCATATTCACCACCACCACCTCATCCCCATCACTCCCCTCTACCTCCACATCCCTATCCTCCACCCCCGGATCTCCCAACACCACCCCTATATCCCCCCACCCCCATCCCACATCCCAGCCCTCCATCCCCACATCCCTGCCCCCCACCCCTGCATCCCCTGATACCACCCCTACAACCCCCCACCCCCACCCGCACAGCCCTACCCCTCCACCACCCCCATCCCTCCACCCCACATCCCCAACACCCCCATTCCTACCCTTCCACCCCCATCCCGTCCCCCATCCCCCCACTACTTCCCCCCACCCCTGGGGCCCCAGATGGGAAGCCACGTTAGCAGACACGCGAGCTCGCAGCCCCTGGTGTCCCCACGACGGCACAGGCGGCGCAGACCGCCCCGGGGACCCACCCGGGACCCACCCACCCAAAGTCAAGCTCGGAAAGGCAGACGGAGGGTGCGGTTCCGCCAAGCATGCCACGCCCCTGGGTCCCCGGAACTCCGGGCCGCAGACTCCTGGGTCCCCGACCTGCGGCGTCGGATCCAGAGCTTCGTGTTTCAGTTACCTCCTGGCCGTGGTGAGAGCCTGTGACTTTCCGGAGACCTGCAGGGACGGTGCAGCGCTGCGAAGGGAAAACCATTCATTGTCTCCCCACCTGAAGACGGGTGCTGGGGTCTAGTTTTCTTTTTTTTTTTTTTAATTGAATTTTAAAAACACACATTTATGCATAATTTTATATTTGTTTGCATTCTACAGAGTTGTGCTTATACCTTACAGATAGGGGGCTTCTAAGGAATAAAATGAGAAATCAGTAAGGCTATGTTCTTACTGTGATTCCAGTTTCCTTCCCTGTCTTGGTGCTGCTTCTCCTGTGGAAGATTTTCCTTCGTGTGCGCTTGTCATAAATTTAATCTGCTTCTTTTATTCCTACAGGTTTTCTGAAAAAAAAAAAATGTTTCTGTCTCACTGATTTTTTTTTCTTTGAAATTTTTATTGGTATCTTTTCCTTTGCTTTAATTTTATCTCTTTCCCTTTCCAGGACTTTTTGTCCTTTTCTGGTTATGTAACTTTTTTTTTTTCTTTTTACCTCATATATACAATGAGGAACCTGGCAGACATAACTTTTAGAGTAACATGTACACTGCTATGTATATATAATCTTTGCAGAGTAATACCATTTTCTTCTATACTTGCTTCTGAAGCTACGCATATCAAATTTGTCATCCATTAATTTATTGCCACAGTCTATTAAATCTCTTAATCCACAGTTTACGAGATGTCACAAATCGGTCTTGTGGCTCCGAGTTATTTGAAGCTTGATGTTTTTGTGCATTCTGACATTTTCTACTGCTAGAAACCAATTCCATGCACAGTAGAGTTAATATAGTGTTGTTTTTTGACTTTTTGCAGGGCTATTAACCCAATCTTGTTACATTTTGATTCTTAAAAAAGAAAAAACAAAAAATCCTCTCTGGAACTCAGGTCCCTGGTGCACTATTTTTCAAAGGACCTCCACATGATACATCTTTTTCTAAGGTCAACGTGAATAATATGAATTTATTTCTGAAATGGCATGAACCCAAATTCTCCTGAAAAGCAAATAAACAGGGAAGGGAAAATTACAATCTACTGTAGACCAACTTACTTTAATTCAAAGTAATTGGGGGTTAGGACAATGGAGAAATGGTCTAAATTCCTAAAAGCAGATTTTCAACCGTCTGCTCGAAGAATCCACCTGAAATCTCCAAATGGGCCTTCATGCGACAATACCTCATCTTTGCTCGAAAACCTGCCATTTCTTGTTCCTAGCCCCTCCAGGCAACCAAGACAAAAACATAGGGATTACCCTGGACTTTGCCTTCTCCTTGCCCCCTGACATTCAATCCATTTCACTTTCTAAAACCCTCCTGCTCGTATCCTTTTGCTCTTGAGTCAATGGCCCATTAAACTCAGACTCTATCACAACCTTCCTTCCATTTAGGGCCCCAGCAGATTCCATGGCTTCGACAATATGAGGACATGCTTATTCACAGTTCCCATTCATCCAGAGAAAAGTCACAATTTAGGACTGAGACCCAGAGAGGTGCTTTAGATGAAAATTCTTGATTGTAAGTCCACAATTAAGACAATCATGCAAAGGGCTCGTTGGAGAATAAGGTTGCAGCATGTGCCCAAGACAAAAGGCTGAGAGGCCAACAGAGCAGAAAAGCGAGAGAGGGCCAGGATCCCGCGTGGATCTTTCGTGTCGATATCCATGGCATACTGTATGTGGTTCACACGTGTGTGTCATAGAGGCTCTGCAAACTTCTAAAATGTCTTTAGGTTTCCCCAGCTGTGAAAGTTTTATTATATATATAAAAAAAGACACGTGGCTTGTGCTGCAGGAATCATGCTGCCCCTCACAGCCACGTGTCCATAGCCTTTCTACCATCTGCCAGTTTGAGCGCCTCTGGTTTTCTTCCTACCGCTGAAAAACTGCCCTTTACCTTTCCAGGCTCTTCCTCACAGCTTCCAGAGCCTCATGGATTCTCTGTGTGTTTTTTAGGCTCTGATAATCAAGATCACAAAGCAAATAAATCATAAAGATAGCAGGAAATTGAGTAAGCCAGTCAATAATATGGAAACCACTCAATCTTATTAAATACTTAGAGTAACTGAAAACTAAAACAAGCAGAAATCCCATTATAATATGGGAGGAAGAAAAATAATACTATCAGCCAGTATTGACTGACTGTTTACCGTATATACTCTGAGGCCTCTAAACAGATTAATTGTAATTGTACAATATCCCTGTGATGTCAGTACTATCGCTATGCCCATTTTTAGGTGAAGACACAGGCAAAGGGAGATTGTGTAATTGACCCAAGCACACAGAGCAATAGAGCCTAGTTCGTGACCAAAAGAGGCTGAGCTCGCAGTCACCATACTGTGATGCTTCCTATGAGTATAGACGGCACAAGGGAATCTAGATGGCTCTGTGGAGGGGGTTTGTAATCTCCATGTGACGTGCATCAAAGCACACACTATACGCCTTATGCTGTTAACTTCCTCTCTAAGTCTTGAACAGCAAACAACAGAAGAATATTCTGAAGTTGCAGATTTAACCAAAAAGGTAAAAATAAATGGCATGTTTATTTTTTTGTTGTTGTTGGTTCTAAGTACGTTTTCAAGTTATGTAAGGTTATTTCCTCCACAGTCACAGTAAGGTTCTGTATCTCAGGAACAGACCCATTACTTACCAGTACCATTTTCTTTGTTAAATATAGATCCTTCCCACTGTAAAATCACTGTATAAATTCACAAGGAGAGACGAGAGAAACACAGTACCATTGTTACCAGGTGCTGGAACAGGCACCAACAAGCCATTTTGGGTGGTTCAATATCAAATGTGACAAGAGCACCAGAGCGTTCCATGTGGCACCAAAAGAACACATTCCCTTGGTTTGTGATAAAGCAGAAAAAGAACACTTCTTTCCACATCGCAGTATTCTATAAACTGTTCCATGTCCTTAACTATTCTTCTAAAAGTCCAATTTAATTTCTGAATGATACTCCAATTTATGGCTATACCATAATGTAGTGAATTTAGTTTTGAACATTTGAGTTTTTTCTAATTTTCACTATTATGAACAATATTGTAATGGTCATCCTCATTTGCACATGTCCATCATTAACTCTTCATGGAAATTCTGAGAAAGGGAATGTCTAGGCCAAATGGCATGCATGGCATTAAGGCTTCTGTTAATGTATTATCATGTTATCTAGAAATATTGTTCCTATCTGCGTTGTACAAGTGATCTCATAGCCCTAAACATTTGCTGTCACAGAGAATTCTCTAATTTTTAGAAGACTTGTCTATTTGGTGATAGAAAAAGATTATCTCATTTTGATTTTATTTTTTAAATTACTAGCGAGGTTGAATTTTTCTTGCTCCTAGGTCATTTATGGTTTTTATTTTGGAAATCATCTATAGCCCGTTTTTCTGCTGTGTTGTTCATTTTTCTGACTTGCAAGAGTCATTTTATGAAAGGAATATTAAACCTTTGTCATACTTTAAACAAAAGGGAAAATATATGCATACTTGTACCTTAAAATAGCATTTACTTTTTGTATTGCAAAAGCAATACTTGTTTTTTTTCAATACTTGCTATTTTAAACAAAAAATAATAAGCAATATACACTATAATATACAATGTACAATAGAGAAAATGAAAAAAATACCAACCAGTGGTAACTAATTAACATCATGATAAATACTGTTCCAATTTTTTTCAGATAGGTGCATAGGTAGGTAGGTAAAAAGATAAATGATAGCTAGATAGATATGTAGGAATAGAGAATCATTTTTAAATTAAAACAAGATCATACTATTATTTTGAGCTTTGGTTTTTCACTGAATGTATCATAAACATCTTCCATTTCAACAAGTATTCATGTGCAACATCACTTTTGATGGCTGAATAATATTCTATCATATGGACCTATAATATTTAATTATTATTCCATTGTTGGACATCTATTTTTATTTTTCATTATAAATACAATATTTTAATTATTAATCTTATTGCTAAATTTTGTGAATATTTATCTCAAGTGATTAGCTCTAACTTCTAGAGGTATAATTTCTAGATCAAAGGAGATATATGTATATACTTTTAATGCTTTTTAATATATTGACAAATTATCTTCCAGAACTGTTTTATCAATATATACATCTTCCAACTAGATGAGAAAGTGAGCCTGTTTCTTTCAAATTGTCCAGTATTAAGCAATTTAATAGTTGCCAGTATAATAGCTTAAAATCTTTATTTTGTAGCTGATGCTTACATTTCTTTAAATGAAATAAGGTTGAATATTTTTTTATTGTTTTGGGGACAATTGATTTACTCTGTGACTTGCTTCCTATTATTTTTCTATTGGGTATATCTTTCTTATTGCTTTGTAAAAGCACTTTATATATTAAGGAGTTTAATTTTGTCATACATGTTTCAACCACTCGTATCACATCAAAAATATATACCTCTATTTGTCTTTTACTATAAGAATTTATTAACTGGGAAAGAATGTTGAATTTTCCATCTATTGGGATGATTATGGCTTTTTCCTTCATTGGTCTGTTAATAAGTAGAAATGTATGAATTGATTTCCAAATGTTAAAATATCTCTATGTTCTGGGAATAAACTCTCTTTGGATGTGTCACATCAATCTTTTAATTTACTACCAAGCCTGTTTTGTTGACATTTATTTGCATCAGTATTTATAAGCTCATAAAATTAAATGTTTATCATTTTCTTCCTTGTTAGAATTTGGTATCAGCATTACGATAGTTTCAAAAACTTACGAGTTTCTTCCTCTATGATCCTGGTTAATTTTAAGATAATGGTTACTTAGTAATAACAATACACACACCTATTTTCTAAGAACACTCCTAAGAAGGGTACAAATAAAAAATAAAAGATCCCCTCTTCTGATTTATCTGTAGTCCTGGCCTAAGTGCAAACAACTTTACCCATTTCTGGTTTCAGTTCTTTTAGTGATTATCACTGCAGAATAAATATGCTTACCTTCTAACAAATAAGCTTTCTGAATCGATCAGTCGGAAAAGGAATGCAGTATCTCCCTTCATAAAAGATGGCCAGTTCAAAACACCTTTACTCAAACTCAAGTTTCTGAGATATGTTGATTAACTTATTATCAGTTATATTATTTTCATTTTACTTTTAAAAATACACTTAAAGATCCACCACTGATTCTGGACTATGTAAGAAACAGCTCCCACACTTCCACTGCCTTTTCCTTTCCTTCTGCACGCGGTCAGCTGTGCACCTGTTTCTATGCAGTCCAGTGTCTATGATATTTGCATTTGGGTCTGCAACAAATTAAGATTTAGCATTGAAAATAGGTTGATTCTAATCATGAAAACAATAAAAGCAATATCTACAATAATGTGATTATGTGTAAATATGTGTTGCCAAAGAAATAATGATATTCAATTATTTTAATTTTATATTTCAATATCCATTAATTCTTCCATTTCCTCTATCTACTGGATAAAATATTTAAATATCACAAAATTTTATGTGCTCTTTTGTTCTTTATATTATTTTTTTTTTCCTCCTTTCTTCTAGCCTCTCCTCTCTCTCGTGGTTTTGCTTTCCACAAATGTCTGGTGATCATTGATTGAACACACATAATTACAAGTGGAGAGTTATTCTGATTCATATTGGTAGCAAGAGTGGGCTTCCTCTGCAGATCTGTTGGTCTGTTTATGCAGCAGGCCTCTCTTTAATGGGGTGACCCCCTATAGGCTCTGAGGATGTGGCTCGTGGGGAGGCCACAAGCAGGCCGAGTTACAGCTCCCACACTTGCCAATGTAAGTGATGAAAAGCCTCTACTCTGAGGAGAGAATATTTCAGTATATTTCATTTCTGGGGCCAGCTGGTTTCCCTTTACCCCTTTTATCCCCTGTGAGAGTCTAAGCTTCTTCCCATATTCTACTGTGCCTCTCTACCTAGATTCAAAACTCACACCAAGGGCTTCTCCCAGGCAAATCTTCCAATCTACTCAGAGAGCATTTCATGGGGCTCCAGGGCTCCAGCTGGTGGTGAAGCCTCTCAGTCCACCTGTTCTGTATGCAAGCCTCTCGCTCACCACCCTGATTGACAACCCACAGCCCATCCTTGCTCGCTGTATCTGCTGACTCAGAGCCTGGAGTCTTTACTCTAGTGATCTCACTTCCCACCTCCCCTGACAGCTGGCTCAACTGTACTGCACGCTGCGGTTTACTGTTTCCTGTGCTGTGTTATTTATGAATTAAGAATATGAGATACCTTCCCGCCTACCAAATATTTGTCAAAGTGATGGCACTTAGGTTGGTTTCAGCAGGTGCCTGCAGCTGTATTCTTATTCATGTACATTTACTGTCACATCAGTGATATTTGGGGATGAACGAAAAGGGTTCAGGTCTACCATTGCGATCAAGAAGCCTTTCTGGAATGAGGTTAATAGCTCAGAAATCACCTGCTCCTCCTTCATCTTCTTTGTTGGATTTTTCTTTCCTCCCTCTTTGCCCAGCCTCTGAATATTGGAACATGCCACAGCCCGATCCTTGGGCAGCATCTCTCCCTCATCTGTACTCTCCCCTAGTGATCTCATCCAGCCCTCACATGCGAGGCTATAAATACCACAATATGTTGAAATTTTTATCTTTAGTTCCATCCTCTCTCCCCAGCTTCATACTCCTATTTCTAACTACTTGTTATAAATGAGCTTTAAATCCTTAGTGTCCCTCCCTCCCTGCTCTGTCTCTGGGCTTGATCTAGGATCAAAGCTGAAAACTGCTCCACGGTCTATGATACTGCCTTTCGTGTCAGGGAGGAGTCTCAGAGGCCCTCCAGAATGAGTGCACACTCGGTGTCCCAGTGCTGAGGATCTCAAGAGGGCAGACCTGGCCTGTTTTAATGATCTCCAACATCCTCACCTGTTCCCATTACGGCTGGCAGAAATGCACCAGCTTCTTTTTTTCTTTTTTTTAATTTTTATTTATGATAGTCACACACACACGCAGAGAGAGAGAGAGAGAGAGAGGGGCAGAGACACAGGCAGAGGGATAAGCAGGCTCCATGCACCGGGAGCCCGATGTGGGATTCGATCCCAGGTCTCCAGGATCGCGCCCTGGGCCAAAGGCAGGCGCCAAACCGCTGCGCCACCCAGGGATCCCTGCACCAGTTTCTTGTATGAACCTGTCACCCAAAAAAAAAAAAAAAAGAAAAAAAAGAACCTGTCACCCTCTCTGATTTGCAGCACCGATGTGCAACTTTCCTTTTTAAGTGGTGTGTGTGTCGGTCTGTGGGGATTCAGGAGAAGACCACTTGACACTGTACTCAATTCACCTTTTTTTTTTTTTTTTCCAATTCACCTCTTTAGCCACAGTCCACCTTCCTGTGGGAAGGATCTGCCTATGCTTAGCAACTCCCATCCTTACAGCAAATGTATTTCAGGCCACTATTCTTTTATTTCAGATTTACTCAAGTAGCACTCTTCCCAAGATGCACTGATAAACCTTAACTTTGGTACAGATCACTGTATTCATAAGTAGTTTTTGGTATATTATTTCAGTATATTATGTAATTATAAACAGAAAACATTAGCATCTGGATATTTGCCTTACCTTCTAAAAGATCATGTCATCTCAGTATAAAGCAAAACAAAGGTGAAGGAAAATGATTGCATGACTTCTAAACCTTTACATGCCTTCCTTCGTGAGTCCCTCCTAATTAAAAACTTCTAAGAGATTCACAGAGGCTGCATTTTTTCTTATAAGCTTCGGCATCATACCTGTAATTACACAAGTCACCATCATTACTCTTCTCTCAAACCACAGCCTCTGGAAAGTATATGCCATATTTAGAGTTGTGTCCTTAAGAAGAGGAACCACCTGCACTATCTAAGGTTATGTCAGAGAGATGTTAACCACAAAAAAACCCTGGACTTAGATAGACACTATCATTTTCTGGGTGTGCTCTTAACTATTTAGAGCTGTGATTAAAATTAGAAGTGTTGGCGTGACACCACTTTCTTTTTTAGCAATGTTAGCACCATGGTAGTGAGTATGATGCTCCTTATTTCAGTCGATGCTTTATGGAAGTATGGACCAAACATATGATTTGATGTCAACTCCATTTTGCCACCTTGCTTTTTAAAATTATTAGGATGTGTTACATTTGAGGATCTTAAGAGAGTCCGTTAAATGTCATGTATTCACTCACTTTATCTTTATTCTTTTAAGACACTCATTGAGTCTCTTAATGATCTGGGAAGGAGACTCTCAAGATAATCCTGTCCTGTATCATTCTGTTCAGGTCACTTTGTTCATGGTAGCCTGAAAAAAAAAGAATCACCCCAATTTCAGTCTATTTCCCAAGTCTTTCGGAAAGGATAGGCAATGAAGAATAAAACCACTGAAGAAGCAAGACCTACAAAGGAGTGACATTGAAAGAGCAAAGAATCATGAGTAAATTCAGTTTCTAAGAAGGCAAAGGAGACAAGAAATGCATAAGAAGTCACAGTTTTTTAAGATAATTTTTAATAATAAGCCTCTAATATTTTAAGGAAAACATACTTATCTCATGGCTGACAAATCTAGTTTCCAATTATGAGATCAGTTTTGCAAAGCTTTATGGAAACAATTTTTAATATTAAAGTACTTATGACAATTTTGGAAGGAAATATGTATTTACTCATCCAGTGTTAGAGAAATTTGGAGAAAATTCAGTTTTCCTGATGAAAGACCTCTTACTGCAGTAAATGTGAATTTATCTGGCACTTGCCCAGAACTTCTCATTACTAGGTAAATCATTGCATCTGCAACACAATCAGCAAGATGATTCCAAGGCACCACAGCTCTAAAGGAAGAATCATGTATCCTCTGCCGTGAATATTTTACACTTAGATGCTGCACTTGAAAAATCCACATGTATAGGGGGACCCAGGTGGCTCAGTCAGTTAAACATCCTTCTCCTGGTTTCAGCCCAGGTCCTGATCTCAGGGTCATGAGATCAAGCCCCACATCAGGCTCCACACTCATTGTGGAGTCTACTTGAGATTCTCTCTCCCTTTCCCCATCTTGTTCATGCTCTCTCAAATCTCTCTAAAATAAATAAATGAATATTTAAAAAAAAAATCTACACTTCTATTTTTCCTCCAAGATTGCCTTGTTATTTAGTAACTTGCCAGTGTTCCATTAATAATCAATTTGGAATATATTTTTATATTTTAAATATGAACATTCACAATATTTTAATGGCTGTATAATAAGCCATTGTATACATGTGACATAAGCATTATCTAGACAGTCGATAGAGTGGTGGGAGCCGTGGACCCAGGCACTAATTCAAATCCCAGCAACTGACTAAATCCCTCTGTGCTTCAGTTGTCCTCATTTAGAAAATGAGAATGATAATAACACTTCATTTAGGTTGTTGGAAGGATTAAATGGGTTAATATGTGGACAAAGGTTAGGAAATGCCTAATCCACAGTAACTCCTTCCCAGGGTTTTGCTATAAAATTGTCCAATTTTTACTGTGATATAGAAAGCTGCCATAAACCAGCCTATAGCTAGATCATTGCTCATCTCTTTTCCCTATTTCCTAAGGAAACAATAATAGAACTAAAATATTGGGTCAGACTCAATAAAAATTTTTAGGAATTTTAATGTATATTGCAAAATTACTCTCCAGATATTTTGCAACAGTTTATACAACCAATAGCACTGTGTGAAAGTATCCATTTCTCATACTCTGGCTAGCTGAGACTGCCATCAAATTTTAATATTTAGCCTGTTTGGTAAGGGAGAAAATTTGTGTCCTTGCTTTGATTTTTTTTAAAAATTCCCAGAGATATCATGGATTTTTCACATATTTAAAAAAAAATTTTTTTGTCATTTTGTGAATTGTCAAGTATATTCCCTAATTTCTTTCCCACTGATTGTCCTTCATCTGTTCAGTTCTGGTTTTTTGGAATCCCTCTAAGAATGCATGTCACCAGATGGCCCTTCATATTCAGTATCTTTACTATCACTATATTAATTTTATATAATTTCCCTCTGAGTTGGAATAAATGCCTTAATTGATTTTCTAATGCATTACATCATTTATCTAAAGGATCCAATCCATTTTTTTACTGTTTCCATTGCATTCATTTTTATTTAATTATTTTAATAGGTAATATAGTCACTTGAGTCAAAATCCAAAGGTTATAAAAATCTTTACAGCAGACTTCCACTTCCAGGAAGACAGAGTAGATGTGCTCTTCCCTGTACCTCCCACTAAATACCTCTAAAACTCATGAACATCGTGTACAAAACCAACATAAAGAGATTATAAAGGAGAGAAGAAGGCAGATCAGCTGAGACAGACCCAAGGTCTAGGGGGGCCTAGTTTTGCTTTTTGCTACAAATAACTCAGACTTGGAGCTGAAAAAGTTGGCAGCCCAGAAACACTAATGGACATACACCAAAAAACAAAACAAAACAAAAAACCAAAATCCCTAAATAAAGCCTGTTCTTTTTATTAGCCAAAGGACCAGGAAAAGGGCAGCCTAGCAAGACAGAAAATGTTTAAACAAAAACTGTTCTACTTCAGCCAAACACCGCAGCAAAACTGACCTCACCCCTCCCCAGGCCAGCAAAACCCAAGTGGAGGCCCGAACTTGCACCTTCACCGGTTCATAAGGAGGCAATCCCGCCCAGTCCAAGTGATGTCAGAAAAGTCTGAGTCGCTGGGAGCTAAGGCTTTCATCCCCACTGGGTTCTAAATGTATGTAGAGGAAGTAGGAAGGGAATTATACTATAAACAGGGGAGGCTAGACAGATGGAGGAGGTGGCAAAGCTTCTACACTTCATTTGATCTGGTGGGTGGTTGGCACCAAGAGACTCTAAGTTGCATACATACAATGTCATACCTAGAGCAACGAGAGCGAAGCTATACGAAGAGATATACTTAAGAACATTGTAAGAAAAAATAAAAAGTCATAATTAAAACTTAAAAAAGAATGTTATAGATAAATCAAAATGGGATTTTAGAAATTGTTCAGTTAGGGAAGTCAGGAAAAAGAAAACAGAAACAAACAAAAAAACCAACAAACGGAAAGCAACAAATGGCGCGGAAGACTTGAGCCCTAACATATTAATAACTACACGAAGTGTTATTTTTTTTTTTTTATTGCACGAAGTGTTATTATTGTGGAATCTTAAATGTTCTGATGAGCTTCCAGTTCAAGATGAGAGAGGGAGCTTGCTTCCCCACCCGGGCCTCAGATTTTGATACATTTCTGGAAGCCAGAAAGTAGATGGAGTCACGTGGACAGAATATAGAACAGAGCAAACAAGAGAATGACACAGCGGAAGTAGAAAGCAGTTTTCTTGGCTAAACCCTTGAGAAGCTAAACAGAGACTATTCCCTGAGATCTACTAACTGAAATGTTACCAGCTGGCAGGAGGGGGACTCCACACCCTACGGATGGTGATTGTGCGATTGGCAGGACCTGGGCCTTCTCAGTGACTATTTTGACCCCCACACCTAATAACCGATCTCCTTTTCAGCCATTCTTTCTTCCAACCCATCTATGAAAGTCTTATTCATTTAGCCAATGGTCACTGACTAGCTACTAAATGCTGGGCACCGTTGTAGCTATGGAGAAACCAGAGTGAAGAAGACGGACAAGGTCTGGGATGTGCTGGATTTTGAGTTCTGGTGGAGAACAAGCAAAAGCATGAAAACAAAGATTTAAACAAGATAACTTCAAATAGCAATGGGCGCTGTGAGGCCAAGACGTTGCACAAACTAGTGTATTTGCTTCCACTTGCTCACCAGAAAGAAACTCATTAGCAATTCTGCTGCTACCATACCAAGGGCTGTCCATGCTGTGCCCACCCCCAAGGGACAGGGTGCTTGCTGCTGTCACTGAGGGACCTGAGCCCAGGATCCCATCCCTAGAGGATGCACTCCAAGGTCACTGTTTGAAGTCAGGTTTCCTGGTAGCCAAGCCTGAGGTGAGGATGCCTGTGCCAGTGATTTGTTGAGGGAGTGTTCTTCGGGGAAGTCCTTAGGGAGGGAGGGAAGCAGGATTGGGCAAAGCGGTGGTTTCATCTAAAGTGTAGCTCAGCTTGACCTCACTGGGAGTTCTTGAGCATGAATTATATCACACAGGTTGTCTTACCCGGAGGAAAAAGAGACTGAACTGGTAATGCCTGTGCTCTGGCCAGCCTCTGGCAAGGGGTTAGGGCAGGGGCAGTGGGGAGGGGGTTGTAGCAGGTAACTTTTCAGTCAGCACCATTTAAGATAGTTCCTGTCATTGGAGGACGGTCCCCTAGAGAAGGGTGTTGGGTTGCAGCTGGGGATGGATTTCTGGGCCTGGGAAAGAGGAGGTGAGTGGAGCTTTAAAGCATCTACTATACCACTATCATCTTCAGCTCTGCCATTCTGGGTTAAAGGAGTCCACAGACTTCTGTGGGTTGAAGGCCTTTTTCTAACTGCTTCTTGAACAGTCTTCCATCATGAGCTATCAACCCAGATTCACCTATTCCTACCTTACAAAAAAAAAAAATCCTCAAAGTTTCTAACTTGTAGCTAATAACCTTCCTCAGTTTCCATTGCTAATACAGAGTTCCCTCTCACTGGATTTTTTTTCAATGGATTCCATCAAAATATGGAACAGGGGAAGGCATGAAGGGGCTAAACGGTATGCTGAAATCACTGTCTTGAATTCAACATCTGAGTTCCTTGACTCTCTGAAATTTTCAGCTTCAAAACATTCCTCATTATCGGGTGTATTTCTTGTGGCTGCAATCCACATCAGAACCATGGTACATCAGCCTTTTATGTGGACCACCTCCCATAGGACTGCTAGCAGATATGGCATAAATTCTGGTAACAGCATCCATCGTTTTTGGTTGGTCCAGGACCCTGCCTTCTTTTTTTTTTTTTTTTTTTTTTTTTGGTCAAAGCAACAGCTGAACTTCAAGGAAAGAACAGATTCTCCAAATTCAATCTGAGCTGCCTACCAAAGAAATGAGATGGAAACCCCATGTTCCATCTTTTCTCTAGATGACACTAACAGCACACATTTATACATTTTTTTTCATTAATTAAATCTTCCTCCCTGCAGGAAAGCTACTACTGATTCCTGGTCAGGGGGGGGCTGTACATTTTCCCAGGCTTTTGGAGCCCTCAAAGTGTCACAAATGCTGAGAAGAGACAAGGAAAGAGGAAGGAGAAGAGGCAGGGAGATAATCTTCTGTCTTCTTTACTATTTACAAATCATAGCATGTCCCTGATTTCTGTCATGGGTGCAGGCTGGGTTCTCAGCACTTATGAAATCAAGTTTTTCCCATAGCTCTGATGAAGAATATTCCTGGAGGTCTATGCCTCCAATGTGCTGGAAATGAGAAAGGGAAATTATCCCATTGGAAATTTGGTAAACCATAATTCTTCCCGTTGTCAAGGATTTCACATCTTTGCTCACACTTGGGAAAGTTCTCAAAGCTGATCTGGATAGGGTGGGGGGAGCCAATCTGACAATGTTTCACAAACACCACAAAAGGACTTGCTCAGCAAGGAAAATTCTAAGCTTGCCATTGTAATGTAATGTAATCTATCAACTGGCACCAGTGAGTCTCACTCATCATGAATAATCCATAGCACAGACCAGTACCAACAATAGACCTGGGCAGGAAGGGGCCCTGACTTAGGCCCCACAATTAAGAGGCCCTCACTCTGGTCCTTCTCCAGCAATAACTCTATTTATGTGATGAGAGGTCTCAAGGAGCCACAGAGACATGCCTACCTAGGGCCTGTCCAGCTCCTCGTAAACCATGTTAGAGTAGCAGGTACCCTAGAATTTCAGCACTGTCACGGACCTTTCCTGAGTCCCTCTACCCCAGAGTGGACTGTTCTGGTATGCATACCTCTCTGCTGGGGGGCCGTTGGTCAAGGGGCACTGCAAAAGCATCTGTGGCAAAGGAAACAAAGCCCTTAAAACTGGGAACAAGATCGAGAGGGAAACTATCTTAAATATTTCTAAGTTTTCCAGCAGCAAAATGAAAATAAGAAGTAATATTTCAATAAACCACCATGTGGGCAGTATTTGAGTTGTTATACATTTCGCATTATTTGCATATTTTAAATTGCAATATAAAAAATTCATCGTATATGTGCCTCTCTTTCCTTGAGATGAATTTCGACTAGCAGCAACAGGAGATATCGCTTGCAGGGCCTGGCTTAGTTAAGCAAATGTAGAATGAGGTCATTCATTTCAAGGCTGAAAGGCAAAGGAGAACCTCTTGCCACTAGATGGAGTTTGCTTTTCCCAGAGACACCTTAATACATATACCCTGAAGTGGGCCAGACTAATTTCCAGAAAGCCAATGGTTTCCTGGAGGAAATTCAACTCCTGATGCTGAGATTCAAAGTTAGAGAACTTGTCAGAATGGATTGTGCTGGTCTGACCAAGTTCTGCTCACAAAGAATAGCAGAGCCCCACAAAAGCACTAACCAGAAGAAAGGGGAAGCGTGTGGGATGTGCCGGAGCTCAACACAGGGGTATGAAACGCGGTAGGGGAGAGGCTGGTTCTTTAACAGCATGAGGGTGAAGTGACAAGCACCTCTGGACCAGTGACCCATGCCAAGGCTTGTCGGTCTAAACCCACAGCACAGGGATGCATGTGGACTAGCAAAGACATCACCGCAACAGGGCACAAGCGGAATCAGATGTCTGACAGCGACAATTACAGCAGTAGGTCTGATGGACTGATTCATCCAGTTCCTGGATTCCTCTGGAATGTTACGGCAGAGCCGGTCTCCTTTGACTGAGGTCCTTCCTTGGACAATTGAGGATATAGAAGGAGAGAACTCAAGAGGAAGACTTTGTGAGTGTTTAAATTGGCAACTGGAAAAATAAGAAACGTGAACACATTTGTATCTCAGTCTGGAGAAATAGGTCATTCAATACACTATCAGAGTCACGGATTTATCCACACCATAGTACAGAGTAGATGGAAGCTTTTTTACTGCTTCTTCATGTATTCCCACCTGCTGCATAGAGAGGAAACCTATGTTTTTATTGACCACAATAAACTTGGTCCCCTAACTTTATTTTTTTATTTATTTAATTTAATTAATTAATTTATTTATTTATTTATTTATGTGAGATTGGGGGGCGGGCAGAGACATGGGCAGAGGGAGAAGCAGGCTCCATTCAAGGAGCCCGACGTGAGACTCGATCCCAGGACTCCAGGACCATGCCCTGGACCGAAGGCAGATGCCAAACCACGGAGCCACCCAGGGATCCCCAGTCCCCTAACATTATTTAAACAGTCCTTTAGGAACTCCATCATCTCATCTGAAATTCTCTGGCTCTCAGATGGATTCACTCATCCTCGGTCCCTTTCCAGGATGGGATCTGGGTAAGCAGCAAAGCATTCTGGCTTCATGGAAGTAAGTAAAGGGAGCCCAAGGTTACATACAGTGTCCCTAGATCCTTACTGGTCCCTACAGAAGAAAGCTTTTCTGTGGGTCTCCTGCACTGATGACCTCTGAGACACACACAACTGGTTACATACTAGTATATACAACTGAGACCATGGTGTAAGCTACATGGCCTCATCCCAGACTTTCTACCTTATACCAGTTGTAAACCAAAAACAAAACAACAACAAAACCCTCAACTGAAATAAAAGAGTTCAATTGGAAATAGTTCAAATATTGGAAAATACTGAGGGTGTGAGATTATCCGCATCCGTGTTACAATGAGAATGTACGTATATAAAGGATTAATTAGTGTCCTGTATGTTCTTTTTTTTCCTCAGTGTGTACTGGTTCATTGGAGTTAATAAATTCCAAACCAAGCCAAAATGTTTCCTATTTAAGTTCTAGGAATTGTAATCATATGCCTTTCATGATTCAGTGGGCAAACAAAATTCCAGCCAGAGATAAATTGCCAGTGTTCTGGGCGAAAGAAAGGCACACTATTATGAACACCATTAGCACCATTTACAAGGACATTGTAAGCAGTCAGGATTTTCTTCTCATTTCCCCAAGCCAAAAAAAAAAAAAAAAAAGGCTCCCACCAACACTTCAAGGCAAAGAGATGAAAGAATTGGTCATCCTCCCTAAGTCTTAAATCTTAAAGCTGGGGGTAAGTAACTAGAGGTTTGTGCTGTTGGATAACCTCTGGCTGCTGACCAGGGTGCAGGGTGGGCAAGCTGCCTGAAGTACTTGTGAGCCCAGAATCTCTTGGGCAGAATCATTGGCGTGAGAACAGTGTATCTTCAGGAAATTTCTTTGCTGGGGCAGGTGGCTTGGTTGGGAGGAAGGAGAGGAGGGGGAGGGAGAGGCCAAAGGGTTTACTTTACTTGAGATTTTTTTTCAGCAGAGAGATTTCAAAATAATCGTTATTCATGTCTAAATGTGTCTTCCCCAGACAGATTAAAGACATTTCCAAGAGCCATAGAGCAGTTTTAAGGGAAAGACTGTTCAGTTTAAATTAGATTAAGCCTGAAACTGCTTTGCATGATCTGGCCCTGGAACAACTAGCACCAAAAGGCAACTGAGAGTGGGCTTTATGAGAATGTGCCTTTTGAAAAGAAATCCTTAAAATTAATATCCATTTTTTTGTCACAAAGGAAAAATTGAGCCACAAAGTGCTATAAATGATAGAAAATGGACAATGGTAATATAAATCAGTTTGCTTATATCCCTTAACTTGAGGATTTCATGTTTGGATATCTTAATTTGGGAAGGGTTTATGGTGAGGTGGTAAAGGTTTAGGTGAGCTTCCAGTTCAAGACAAAAGAGGAAACACGTGTGTCTCTCTCACTATCCAGGGCCTCAGTGGACAAGAGATTTGATAAACTTCTGGAAGATAGAAAGGAGACAGCATCATGTTGACAGATAACATGAGAGACAAGAGAATGACACAGTGAGGATAGAAGCCACTCGCCTTGGCTAACCCCTTGAGAGGCTCTGGCCAGGCAGAGGCAGGTACAAAGAAAGGGACAGAAAAATAGAAGTCTCTTTCTGCCAAGGCAACAGCTGCTCCTCTCAGCCATTTGCTCCTTCCCCAGATGCCTGGCCATGCAGAAGGATGGGTGGCACCAGCATGGAGCCTCCAACAAAAACTAGAGGCTATTCTCTAAAATAGCCACATCTAAATATGGATAGAATCAAGGTTGCCCCTGTGGATACTGATACCGCAGAGTAAAGTGATCCTCATTTAGGTATTTGCCTGCTTTTATTCTCTAAATTAAAGTCTGCCAAGTACACCCAAACTGCCAGCAGCTCTCCCATGCAGGGGAGAGGCCAGTTGGAAGAAAGACGGATTGGAAAAGCTCACAGCTGTACCATCTGTTAATCAACCCAATCCTTCACAAGAGGGAACAGAGATCCAGGCATCAGCAGACATCTGAGACAAATCACAGCACTGGTGAGAGGGACCAAGATGAGCATATTCTAAAAAAATAATGACCCCTAAGGAAAAACCAAAACAAAAAAAAGCCACATTTCACAGAACCAAGAAAATCTAGGGGAAAAAAAATATTCCAATTTGTATCCTCCAAGAAGTTTAAGAAGATCCCAAGAGACTGCATCCAAAACTAGAAGAGCAGGTGGCTGTGCACATGGAGAGCAAAACAGCAAGTTTTTAAAAATGTGACTATCTTGGCTAAAAGAGAAAAGTTAAAGACAATATGGTTGACTGACTACAGTAATGAACCCATTTTTTATTTCACCTCTGACTTTATCCATCTCCTCCGCTATTTAACAGTGTGGTACCTCCCCTCTTGGTCTCTGGGTTTGTCCACGCAAATTCCTTCACCAGTATTGCTAGCAAATGTGGCAAAATCTGGAAAAACGTGTTCCCTTCCTTCCACTTCCACCATCGCCTGAACCAGGATTCTGGAAGTACCTAGAGGAGAGCACCAGCCGGCAGCGTGCCAGCCCTGAGACACACTGTGGGGCCCAGGAGACATCAAAATCGCCTATTAGGGATCCCTGGGTGGCGCAGCGGTTTGGCGCCTGCCTTTGGCCCAGGGCGCGATCCTGGAGACCCGGGATCGAATCCCACGTCGGGCTCCCAGTGCATGGAGCCTGCTTCTCCCTCTGCCTGTGTCTCTGCCTCTCTCTCTCTCTCTCTCTGTGACTATCATAAAAAAAAAAAAAAATTGCCTATTAGCGTCTCAGCTAATGCTTCCCCTCAGGGAGGCTTCCCTTAACCCCCCCATCTAAGGAGCCCCTCCTTAGCAGTTAGAGCCACCCCCCTTTATCCACGGGAGATGCATTCCAAGGACCCCCGTGGATGTTTGAACTGGGGATTGTACTGATCCCTACAAATAGTGTTTTTCCTAAACATACATGCCTATGATAAAGCTGAATTTATAAAATAGGTGCAGTAAGGGATTGACAACAACAACTAATAATAAAACAGAACAATTATAACAATATGCTTGTAGTAAAAGTTATGTGAATGCGTTCTCTCTCCCTCAAAATATCTTAGTGTCCTGTACTCACCTTTCCTAGGTGATGTGAGATGACATGCGCAGGAGAAGGGACCAAGGGAGGTGAACGATGCAGGTGTCCTGACGTACAGTTAGGCTGCTATTGGCCATCTGATGATTCATCAGAAGCAGGTGTATCTGCTTCCCAGCCCCAGCTGACGTGGTAACTAAAACTGCTGAAAGGGAACCCACAGATAAGGGCGGGACCCCTGTACCTCATTAGGTTTATCCTGCCTTCACAGCACCCATCACTACTAAACCATCACGTCTACATCTTTGCATTCATGGTGATGGTCTGTTCTCTCCACTTGAATGTAAATGCCACCAGACTAGTTGTCCATCATAGTCCATCAAAGTCACTTGTGTTTCTCAGGCATCTACAACAATGCCTTGCACTCAGCAGGACAGCGGTAAGTATTGGTTGAGTAAGTTTTAAAAATGAATGAATGGGTTGGCAGAATGAATGAATGAATGAACTGGAAAGAAGACTGGTTATTAGGAGTGATCATTAAAATATTTACCAACTGATGTGACCCAGGCACTGAGAGATTAGAAAGGTCGCCATCCAAGGAAGGCCTCCCTCTTGCTAGATGAGTAACACTTCAGTTAGTGCATCTGGGGAAGACCCGGAGGATCCTGGAAGTATTTTAATTTTTTAACAACTGGGTTGGCCCCTGGTGCCTACCATTTGAGGACCACTCTGCTGGTTAGGACAACCATGCAATGGGCAATAGTAACAGAGTCCCGTAAACTGGACAAATCCAGCAAGGGACTCATTTTTGAGTGCTCAGTAGTACCACTTTAGTGCCCCCACACCACACATTGCTATGGTTGGACTTCATATCTGTGCATCCACGACTCTGTAAAAAGAGCTTGAATGTCAAACTCTCAGGCATCCTTCTGGCTTCATGGGATTGAAGTCATTTAAGGAAAAAGAATGAGATCACTTACACTTCTTAAAAACTCCGGGACTCTCTGAGCTTCCCACCAGCCCCACTCACATTTCTCTGAAGTCAGTGAGGCACCACTTCTGCTTGCCAACAAAGAGCTGCCCTCTCTTATTTCCCAATGCCCCCCTCCACCGCCCCCCAGGCTTGGCCAAAATAATCTTTCCCAGACAGGGACATTCAGAAGGAATAGAAGTCTCCAGAAATGGGAGGAAGGGGTAGGGGCGGGGGGAATCCCACAGAAAAGGCCCTGGCAGTGCTTAGTTAATGAATTCCACATTTGGCTAGGAACCAGCAGCTGACACACATATGAGACGATCAGGAGAGAATGTGTACTGGAGAGTTCACCAAAACAAAAACAAAAAAAAATTTTTTTTTTTTTAATTTCAGGCTATGGAGAAGAACACCAGTTGAAAGAATAAAGTAGTTAATTTTCCCTACAAAATAATCTGTTCACTACAGATGGCAAGTTAACGACTGACCAAACTAATCGACGTCATAAAATTTCACTTGTTTGGTTGAAAAAAGGAGGCCTGCTAATCAGAGCCAATGTTTAAAGAGAGAAATGAGTTTATTTCTCTACATGGCCTTTTAGTGAACAAATAAGGGTAAGTACTAATAGTCCTCTGGAAAACCTATTGAGAATGCATGAGAACAGTTTTAATGACTTCAAATTGTTCTATCCAGTTGCTTCTAGCATACATAAAAATAGATTATTATCATGGTATTAAGTGTCCGGTCTGGTTTCTCAGAGATATTTTCCCCCATACATGTTAACATTTAAGACATCAGCCCATGCCATGATATGGTGATTAAAACCACAAATAAGTTGGACATCAATTAATGAATTTTTCCATTTTTAGAAAAACAGAAGCATTATCCCAGAAAGGCATGAAAGAGTTGCAAGTACACAGCTCTTAACCCTGCCTCCTGCTGCCAAGGAGCTGTTAAATATTTGTAAATAGAAAGCAACCATAGAAGAAAGGCTTTCGAATTAATGAGTTTCTCAGGAAACGTCCAACTTGAAAGATATTCTTTTCCCTGCCTAAAGCTGAAAAAGTCTCCAAACCCTCTCCCACTATAGTTTCGGGAATTTTTTAAATGGTTTTCCAGAACCACTAATAATTCAAGAGGTGACTAACAGGATATATCCCAGTGACATGGTGTCCAGAGAAGACCAGCGTGGTAGTGATCACTCCACATTCAGAGTTTCACCTAATAATAAGAACTGGTAACTAACCATAGAGACATATCATAGATAAGCCTATGGAGAGAAAGGGGAATGGAGTAAGGTTAGTTTTAAAAAAGTACTACTCTTCATTCTATAGTTTGGATGACTCATTGTTTTATAAACTCCCAAGCTGAGTCACTTCATTATCATAAGCCAAGAAAGATGAAATGAGAGACTAGGCTGGCTTGCGTCCTTACTATCTTAGGGCAGAGACTGGCAGCCCCAAACCAGAATGATGCCTGAACAGGTCCTATTTCTCTTTCAAGTAGACCCCACACCAAAACTGGCACAAAGTCACTTACACGCTTACCCAAATTATAGAGAGGGCCAGTAATTTTTGAGAGTCAATGTGCAATAAAAAAAATTATTTAAAAAATCCCTTATCTCCATGATGAAGTAGGAATTCAGGCAGTTTATCTAGTGATACAATGTCAGATATAGCTTATTACTAAGGCAGTTGGAACAAAGCTTGAGACCAAGGTCAGACCGAAAAAGACAGAATGGTGAAACATCAATGTTGAGTAAAAGATGAGGACAGAGTCTAAAATTAAGAGGTCAGTACACCAAGTGGCCATTGAGGAAGCTTAAACACCATGGGCAAAAGGCACATTCAAGATCAAGGACATAGAATTTGGAGAAGTGGATAGGTGTCAGAAGCGCCACACAGTACCTCTGAGAGCCCAACTCCATGGCAAGAACAAACATGAATTACAAGCAAGTACAGGTAAGAAGAGGAAGAGATGCATGGAGCGGGGGGCAACAGGGGAGTCAAGACCTGAGTCCTTAATGCCCCATGTATCCTGGTTCTTACACTGTTTTGGGTTTTTTAAAGATTTTATTTATCTATTTGAGAAAGAGAGCACAAGTGGGAAGGATAGGGAGAAGCAGGCTCCCCGCTGAGCAGGGAGCCCCATGTGGGGCTCTATCCCAGGACCCTGAGATCATGACCTGAGCCAAAGGCAGCTGCTTAAATGACTGAGACCAGGCACCCCAAGTTCTTATGCTGTTTTAAGGCCCAACTGCAACTCTACCTTCAAACTGCCTGTGATGATGCCATAGTCTTAAAAAAAAAAAAAAAAAAAAAAAAAGGATGAAGTTTCTTATAAGTCAATTCAAGTTGCTGCCTGTTACTTACAACAGAGGAATTTAATTAACATAGCACATGTGCATTATAAAGATCTCGAAGTATATTGCCAAGTTGTTCTCCTGTGAGTTCGTAGGGACTCATTTATACAACAACAGGGTCTTGTTTTTCTCCACTCCTATTAACTCTGGATATTTCCATTCTTCCAAATCTTTACAGATTCTCTTTCATGTTCTAATGGCTGGCATAGTCAGAAATAGCTTCTGAACACCATGGCTTTGCCACAAAAATATAGAAGGAATGGATAGCAGGAAAAGACGCAGAGAACAAGTGCTCCCATTGATATAAATTTGTGTTCTCTTCCATTGGGAAGATCATGAGATCATCTGCGGCTAAATACAGGGTAGTAAGATCATGCCAAACAAGGGAATCTTGGAAAGAATGGCAGAAGCGTGGGTGAATGTGTGCTGCATCACAGTCTGGGAGGAATCAAACACAGAACACACCTCTTGATCTCAAGAAAACTGCCCAACCCATAAGGATTTCTTCTTCTCATGATCCCACCCAGATGATCCTTCAAAAGCATACCTAATCCACCATACTGTACTAATGATAACTGCACAATAAGGCAAGATGTAGTGTAACTATTAGAAAGGAGGAAGCACCATCATTTTATAGATAAAACCAATAGCCTGAGTATGAGTAACTGAAGATTATAAGAATTTATGAAAGAGTTCAGGAAGGTAGTTAAAAATTAAACATGTACAAATCAATATATTCCAGATAAAGCTAGCTAAAATCTACAATGCACATTATATCACTCTCAACCACAAACAATAGAAAATATCTGGGGACTGTCATGAAAATAAATCTGTAAGATCAATATCAAGAGCAGCCACAACAAAAAGCTGGATATAAGGACTGCTTAAGGGGAGAGACATAGGTTTCAAGATGGGACTATTTAATACTCTAAGATGTAAGTTATCTCCTGAATTCAATCAAAATTCAATGAAGATATATTTAGAACTTAGCAAAAACACTCATCTGGAAGAAAAATTCACGAGGTTTATAAAATGTTGGACTCAGGGGCACTTATCCAAAAACATTAAAGATTATCCTCAAGCAGTAATCAAAAAAGGGTGGCATTGGCCATAGAATAGAATAGAAAAAAAAAAATCAAATAAAAATAACAATGTGAGGCAGAGACACATGTGACCTGCCCACTGCCCTGGGTGCCCTAGAATCCTGCTATAGCCACAGATCAATAAAGACAGGAGACTAGGAAAAAATTTTAAAAAAAAAATTTTTTTAAACAGACAAAAATATATATGAGTATTTGGCTTATGATAAAGGTTACATTTTAAATCAGTGGGAAGAGAATGGATTAATTAATGAACTATACTTGGGAAAAAATAAAGTTAGAACCATTATGCATCTATCACATTCAGTTGCAAAAACCCAGTATCTTCTCCAACTAGTTGAAGCAGAAAGGAATTTATTGCATAGTACTAAGTTGCTTACAGAATCACTAAGAGGACTGGAAAAAAATAGGCTATCGGCTGAATTTCCAGGAATGACTCCAAATTGGTGGTCCAAATTGCTGAGTTGTTTCTACAGTTGCTGGATCTACATACTGCTTTCACTAATTTCTGTATCACTGAAATGGAGGTTATATACTCCATCTCTCTCCCCATTCAACTTACTGGCAAAGTAAAGTCTTTTTTTTTTTTTTCCCCCCAAAGTCAAGTCTTGCATCATTACACTCAGTTCACAAAATCTAAATCACATCAGTAATGTTCTTTACCCGACTGTGTGGGAGCTGCAGGTTTTAGCTTTCCTGCATGTGCAACGCAAGAAGGTACATTAGATCAGTTCACACAAACCAAAATAACCCTCAGATAAATTATACATAGAGAGCTGAATTAGAGTAAAACAAAAATATCAATATTTGTAAGTATTCAGACTAATTTTAAATTATAGCCACATTTTGCGAATTATCCTTACACATTGGGTTATATGCATTAATAGATATATTACATGTAATATACATATTTAATTTATAATACATAATGAAACACATATGTACACATATTTATCTGGGACAGAGAGAGAGAATGAGCCAGAAGCAAAAAGACTATGTCAAAATGATAGCAATGACTATCTCAGAACAATGGAATTGTGAGTTCATCTTATTTCTTTCTTCTTGCTTATAATTTCTTAAATGGATGAATAATAACATAATATCTCCTTTATTACAAGAGAAGGTTAATTTTAGAAAAAAAAAAACCCGAAAACAACTATAATTCAGAATAAAGATTTTCAAAATCCTAAGTAAAATATTTACTAACAAATATTTTAAATAAAAGTTAACCCTTCCTGGGAATTTTCTCCAAGATACTGTTCTTAGTGCTTTAATTGTATTGATATTCAGGTATTCTTTATAACATCCCAAGAGGTAAATAACCATTGTTATTTTCATTTTACACCGGGGAAACCTAAGATGCAGGAAAGGTTAAGTGACAATGCCTGAGGTGGCGCAGCGGGGAGGTGGAGTTGCTGGGAAAGGCAATCCTACTAGAGAACCCAAGCTCTCACTTGCAACACAAAATACTGTTATAATTATTAATATTATCAGCTAACGTAAACTGGGTATCAACGTACCATACAATTCAGCCATTTAAAATGTATTATTCAGGGCACCTGGGTGGCCCAGTTGGTTAAGCATCTGACTCTTGATTTCACCTCAGGTCATGATCTTGGGGTGGTGAGATCAAGCCCAGCATCAGGCGCCTCACTCAGTGGGGAGTCTGGTTAGGATTTTCTCTCTCTCCCTCCCTCTGCTCCTTCCTGCCATTCATTCATTCATTCTCTCTCTCTCTCTCTCTCTCTCTCTCATTCAAAATAAGTAAATAGATCTTTTAAAAAACAAAATGTACTACTCTATGGCTTTTTAGTATATTCACAGAGGTGTGTATCCATCACAATTAATTTTGGAACATTTTCATCACCCCAAAAAGAAATTCCACTCCTCCTAGCTGTCACCACCCACCCCTGCTAGGCATCCTAGGCATCATACAAATACTTCACTGGCATAATCTATCTATCCTGATAATAGCCCTATAGGGTAGGAGCTCATATCCTCACTGTAAAGATGAGGAAACAGAGGCACAGGGAGGTTAAGAAATGTGTGTAAGTTTATACAACTAGTAAATAGGGGAACCGAGACTTAAGTTCAGGCAGTCTGCCTCCAAAACACTTCTCTTAACTACTGTGTTATCCCACCATCAACATGGTCTATCACAAAAAGGAAAACTTATGGGACACCTGGGTCGCTCAGTTGGTTAAATGTCTACTTTCGGCTCAGGTCATGATCTCAGGGTCCTGGGATCAAACCCTGTATCAGGCTCCCTGCTCAGGAGGGAGTCTGCTTCTCCTTCTATCCTCCCCCCCCACAACCCAGCTCATGCTCTCTCATGCTCTTGCAAGCACGCTCTCAAATAAATAAATAAAACTCTTTTTAAAAAAAATGAAAACGTATGGCCAAGTGAGAATTATTCCAGGAGTTTAAAAATGGTTCGATTTAAATAAATGTAGTAATTTGATACAGGTTTTTAATTATAGTTTTAAAAAAAATCATGTGTCGAAAGCATTCAGGAACATTCAATGTCTATTTCTAGAGGGAAAAAAAGGTAACAAAAAGACAGGTGAAAAGCCCTAAAGGATAGAAGGATGCTGACACACCTACCTCAAATAGCGATAGTACATGACAGGGACACAGATGAAAGCTTACCTGAAAAACAAAGACAAACACATGCCTATTGTTGCTACCCTAACCTGATTTTACTCTGGCACTTTCAACCCATGCAATAAGTCAGTAAAAAAGGAAGGGAAAAAAAAAGATTTAAAAAAACAAAAAAAGAAAATGCAAAGTAATTATTTCTCTGTAATAGAGTACATAAATAGGAAAATACTAGAAGATCAGCTTCAAATCATTTTCAGCAATACAACGTTCCAGTAATCTAATAAACTGATTGAGAGACTGTGAAAAATGGAACAACAAGATAAAGGTGTGAGGGAGGAGCCAGGGGAGGGGGTGAGAGCCCAAACCCGTCTCTGAGGCCCCACAGCCCCCATAAACTGGAAATCATTAAGTCTTGCTTCAGCTCCCAAGAATGCATACCCGTTAGGATTCTTTACATTCTTTTCCCTTGCCTATTTTGCCTGGAAAAATACTTGAAACCACAATGTTGGACAGATAGTTTATTTTTGTGTGTCAGTATTTTAACTGGCAGGAAAAAGGAGAGGACTTTTCATGGATCCTTAGGTTGCGGTGATTTGACACTTTATTACTTACAGGATTTATTGCCCACGTGGAAAAAGGAAGAACTTCCTCAAAAGGGAGGGTGGAAAAGCTAAGGACCAACATATTGTATCCCCTCCTTCCTTGACCGGGGCGTCAAAACCTCCAGTCGCATGGAATAAAAAGAAAGAGCCCCAGAGTCTTTTCATGTCCTCGAGGCTGTATGGAAATTACAGAGTGGACAGTCGCAGAGCATGGCCCAGGCTGCTGGGGTCACCGGGGACCAAGGCCGAAGGGGATCCTCAGTTTTGCGGATGCAGGAGCCCAAGTGTGTCTGCTCTACCAGGGCCTAAAGGGATATCTGAGAGCTGTAGCTTAACAAATTTACCAGGTACTTTTTTTCTACAACATTCTTTTATGCATCTTTACCCCCCTCCCACCCTCCAAGACTCTGGTGGTGAAGAAGTCCAGACATTAGTTTCTCTTTAGAATTGGATCAGTAGCTGAGAGGTACCAGAGGTAAACGGATGCGGGACAGAACCCCGGTCTGAACCCTGGATTACGCACGTAAGGACTGTGCCTGACCTTGGTTGAACCACGCAAACCATCATTCACCTGAAGTCAGCCTCCTCGATGTCGCCTTTAACCTGCTGGTCCCAAGTCCAATAGACCTTTTTTTATTAAAACCTCACTTAACCTCTTTATGGCTTTGGTGCCTGCTGATTACCCTTCTTCGTTGGGCTTGCAGAACACCACCCTTCTGGGTTTCCTCCCACCTGGCAGGTGGATGATTCTTCTCCTTATTCTTTAGCTCACTCCTTGCATCTAGGCTCTGACTTCAGTACTTAATTATTTGGTACTTCAGTTTTTTGGGTTTAAATCCCTTTCCCTGGGTGGCCTCATCCAAACCTAGAGTCAAGATCCAGACCTTTCTCCTGAGACCCAGAACTCTACAACGGGCCCTCCCCCCTGGAACAAGCCATAGAGACCAAAGAGTGATAGACTCCAAACCGGGCTACACATCTATCTCACCCCACCCTCACCCCCACCCCAACCAGAAAACGAGCTCCTCGTGTGAACTTGATACTATTAGTCTGTGCATCACCCTTTGAGAAGCAAAGCTTCTTTTCAGTTCCAACAACTAGATCAAGTTTTGTGGATTCTTTTACCCCCCCTTTGTTCTCGCCTCTGCTGCTTTCATTTAAGATCTTATGACATCACCTTCCATGGCCTCTCTACTCTCTCTACTGGTCTCCCTGACACCTTTCTGGACCATACCAGTATTTCCTACATTCTTCTCCTGGAATGACCTTTATCAAAGACAAGTCTGAGACTCTGGGCACTCCATGGCCCCAAATTGTGAAAGCTCCTTTGCTTTGTACGCAAGGCCCTTCGTGGCCTGGACTCATGCAATTTAAGGCCTTCATCTTCAGTCACCTTCCCCCATTCCTCAATCAATTACTTCCATTTTCCCCCCAATACATCCTGCTGCTCCATGTATCCTTGCCTTCCCCCTTCCCTTCTTTCTGCTGGCATGTCCTTCCAAACCCCTAAGCTTACTCCCCCTCGAGCATCCAAGGAGCAGTTCATTGGTCACTTTTACAGGAAGTCTTCCTTTATCCTCAGTGTGGCCAGGTGTATTAGTGGCCGCAATTCTGTGCCACTCCCTGCATTTCCGTTTTTGCCATGGCCTTATCCTGAGCAAAGTACACTCACCCACACTTTAACTTTGAGATTGGCCTTGTGCCTTGCTCTGGCCCCTAACACAGAAGCACAGAATGATAAGGTGCCAGTTCCAAGTTCCTTACATAAACTTCTGACATCACCATGAGGAGAACACATGATCCTCCCCCACCACTGCCGCCACCCACCCCCAGAAATAACATAAGACACTCACTGAGTACACCTTCTCCAGGGTTGAAGTTGATCCAGCTTTGACTAGCTCCCCCTTAGAAGACTCACAGGCATGTGGGATAAAGGCTTATTGGCTCAGTGGTTGCCTGGCAGGTGGCACCCTGTCGATAAAGGATGCAGCCAACGTGGGTTATTTGTCCCTTCTCTGCCCTCCCGTTGCATCCCTGCATGTTGCCACCCAGTTTCTCTCCAAGGCAAATGAGAAAGCAAAGCTGGCGTGTGTTCCTGCTGCTAATAATACTAAGCAGATCACAAACTTCAGTCATGGGGGGGGGGGGGGACTCTCCATTCTAATAAAGTCGTTTTTAATGGCAAGAACACTATTCCCAGCACTATTCCCCCAAATAAATAAAGCTAGAGCACTTTCCTTTAGGTTACTCTCTAACCAAAACAAGTTTACCCTTGACTTTTACAAGACTGATGCCGACACATTTATGTGAACCTTTTTGTACAGATGGCCATCATGTGAAGAAACAGGTTTTTCTGCCAGGAACAAGCTAACCTAAGTTATTTGAGGAGCCCAGCTCTCTTGAAGTCTGGAGGGGCTTTAAAAACTTTGAGGAAAAAAATACTTTTATGTTTCCAATGCTTTTATCTGAGGTTTTCTTTGTCACCAGCAAAGGTGCTGGGCATTGGGCCCTGTTGGGGTTTCAATATTCCAAAAGCTGAGGTTTTGTGAGGGTGGTGGTAGGTCAGAGATGTGTCTGTGAGAGCAGAAACCTGAAAGGCACGGTCTTGGGCTATGGTCTAAGTTCATCACTGAAACTGGATGACCAGGCAGGTAGAAAAACCCCTTTGTGACTCTGGAGAAAGGCAAGTTGGGTGCCCACGTCCTATATTCACGAAAAGTACCTCTGCACCTGCTCAGAGAGCTATGCGGGCCCCAGGCACAGGGGAGGCCCCTGCTGGCCCCAACATCTATTGTAAAATGTTTCCCGTGGTCGCACAGAAATTCTGTATTTCAAATATTTCTGTATTTCATAATTCTTTTGTGTTGTATCTCTCGACAAGCCTTGTGATACTTGTGCAGAGATATTAAAAGTGCTGATTGTGTGTATGACTTAGGCGTGTGGGACATGCTTCTGATAGGATGGCAACCGAAAAACAGAAAACAAAATTGTTAAAAAAAAATTTGTTTGCACTCCGTTCTTATAATACATGTTCCTAGAAAAGCCTGGAAAAAAAAAGACCTGCCAAAAATGGTGGTTAAGTGAAATTGAGTGATTTTTTGAAGTGTTTCTATTTTTTAAAATACTCAGTGTAGAAAGGGAGCTCTGAGACGAGGACAATAAATGTCTCGTATAAAATAACATCGACAAATAAAACCTGGAAGTTGAAAAAGAAAGGTTTCTCAGTGAGCACTGAACCAGAACAAAGCAGTACGTGAACCCCCCTGGTGTCTCCCCCAGAGAGATAATCCTATCTTGGGCTCCACTACTCATTCCAGTCTGCACGGCCCCTTCTCCAACTGGGCTGGAGATAAATGACTCACTCTTTGGCTCTCGGTTTCTAGACTCCACACAGACTACCGTCCTTCCAATACATTACAATTGAGAAAATTACTGTTTACTTCAATTATATGCCAGTTATATATTCATGCTTGGGTTTTCTGGATTAAACACGGGACGTACCTTGGTCTTTTGCTGAAGGCCTTGAAACAGTTCAGCAGCAGAGGTGTTCCACTTCTTTATGGAGTGTTTACATACATAAAATAGAAGGTTCATTTTCATTTCACCTTCAGAGGATAAATTCTGAGGCCTCATCTCCAAAGCCAAGGCCGCCTCTGCTTGATGGCCCCACACTCTACAGCCTGTTCCAGTGAGTGAAAGAAGCTGGTCCCAATCCTGTTTATAGTAACCCTTCCCGCGCTTGAGGTTAAAACTGCCCGCCCACCAGCTTTTATTCAAAGGAACTCACCTGCTCTGTTTGACTTTACCTCTGAACTTCTGTTGTCCAGGAAAGAAGTGAATTTTTTCTGGATACTTGTGAAAATCTCTCCACTTGACTATCTCCCCACTGGAATTTAGTTGAAGATTTCTAAAAAGGATTTGCGATGTTGGTGCAAATATCCCCAGCACTGCCTGTAACTGTAAAGCAAAAGGCAGGGTCGGGGGTGGGAGGAGGAAGCAAGTGAAGATGGGTTTTCTATCATCAATTTATTGCATGAGGTGTCACAGGGGCACCTGGAGTGGCTCAGTCGGTTAAGCATCTGACTTTGGATCAGGTCATGATCTTGGGGTCCTGGCATCGAACCCTGCATCTGACTTCCTGCTCAGTAGGGAGTCTGCTGCTCCCTCTGACCCTTCCTCCCCACCCCTTCCCTGCTCATACACACACACACTCTCTCTCTCAAATAAATAATAAATAAAATTATTTAAAAAGATTTTATTTTTTTATTTATTCATGAGAGACAGACAGAGAGAGAGAGAGAGAGGCAGAGACACAGGCAGAGGGAGAAGCAGGCTCCATGCAGGGAGCCTGACATGGGACTCGATCCCAGGTCTCCAGGATCACACCCTGGGCTGAAGGCAGTGCTAAACCGCTGGGCCACCTGGGCTGCCCATAAAATCTTTTTAAAAATAAGAAATCACAAAGACATATAATGCTATGTAGTAAATATTAATACAGTTTCTTCCTACCATAGAGCCAGAGAGGCCAGAGTCAAATGTTCATGTGCTAAGGCTTGGAGACCCATTTTAAGAAAGAGCCAAAATTCTGAATTTTGGATTAAGAATAGGCAGTATAGGGATATGGGAGCAAAGATGAAAGCTGTGACCATTATGAATCTTGGGCAGCAGTGCTTCTGGGTGATGTCACATTCAAAGACACGCAGTCAAAACAGCCAAAAATAATAATTTCTTTTGAAAAAAATCCATCTTAAACATGCAATTCAAAAACCATTAAATGGTACCCAATTTGAAACCCTTGTCTTCCCTCTGACTTACACGAAGAGCAGGTTTGTATCTTTTCCCCCCATCTCCTCCCCCTTCCTGCATCCTTTCACGGTTTCTAGGAGCAGTGGAGGCAGAGAAAAGTGCTCTCAGAGCAATGGAGGGGAATAACCAAGGCGGTAAAAGAGCTTTCTCATGTGGAAGGTGGGATGCTAAAACAATTTCCATAAATTAATCACTGTCGACTACGTCTCCCTGCCTCTCTGGTCAAAATTTGCCCCCCAACACATAGACACACACACACACACACACACACACACACACACCACATTCCTATGTTACATGGGGATCCCAGAAGCTCTTTTTATTTACAATCTAGATTCCCCCCTCTCTTCTACTGGGGTTATCTGAAGCCCTTGGATGTCTTTCAAGTCAGCAACTGTAGATCCCCTTTACTGAACTTAACTCTGACAGATGGACAAATTTCTTTCCTTTTTAAAGATTTTATTTATTTATTTGAGAAAGATGGGGGGGGTACGAGCAGAGGCAAAGGGAGAGGGGGAAGCAGACTCCCCCCTGAGCAAGGAGCCCAACATGGGGCTCCATCCCAGGACCCCGGGATCATGACCTGAGCCAAAGTCAGATGTTTTAACCAACTGAGTCAGCCAGGTACCCCTGGGTAGGAAAATTCCTGAGAAGCAAACACAATCAATTGAGAATTTAATCAAATGTCACCCCTGGAGCTCTGTCTCAGGTGTTTGGCATGGAAGTTGTATCTCTGGTAACAATCCTCCTGGTTGCAGACTACCAGCAGATGGCCCTCTTCCCCTCGACCTGAACAAAGGTGTCTCGACCCCAGCTGGGGTCTGTGACCAGAGGGGGAATGAGTCTTAGTGTGTGGACAGAGCCTCTCCGTGAGGAATGAGAGATGCAAATCAGAGTCAGAACTTGGCTGTCTTGGAGATTCCCACTGGAATCCACCAGGTGCGCTGCCTTTAAGGAGTGGTCGGTCATGTGTGCAGGCACACTTCAGTCCTCGCCTTAAGTTTTGAATGTCATGAAGAAATCCTGTGCCCCCAAAGCTTTAGATGTTGACTCTTTTCCTCCTTAACCCTATGCTTCACCAAAGTGAGATTCATACGAGGTCTTCAGAGTAACTATGAAGTGAATGTTGTGTCATAACTCCTGATTGTAAATTGAAACTGCATGAGTTCCAGAATCTCCATCCATTTACCATACCCAGAGAAAAGCTTGTTCACAGACCCCCCCTGTCAATGGTAACTGGTCAGGTTGAGCCTTACTGGGGACACCAAAAAGTAGCACAAGTATTGCTAGAAGGCTCAGATGAGCTCCAGTACTGATCAAGATGAAATAAATTTAATTTTTTTTAAATTATATTAAATTTTAAAAAGATATCAAAAGCACTTTGCCATAGAGAGGATCACTAGCTTAGTACTGAGCTCTTCTTAGAAAAACAGAGTTGACTAACATAGGAAAAGTATTTTTGAAAAATCACAGTGTGTATTGTCAGGGCAATTTAATTGACTTTAGGGATGCATAACACTTCCTTAGGGTGCTATGGAAAAACCTACAGTCAGAAAACAAAAAGGAGTTCCTGTGGGGGAAAAAAAGGTGATTTATGTAATTTTTTTAGAAGATTTTATTTATTCATGAGAGACACACAGAGAGAGGCAGAGACATAGGCAGAGGGAGAAGCAGGCTCCGTGCAGGGAGCCCGATGCAGGACTCGATCCCAGGACCCTGGGATCACATCCTGAGCAGAAGGCAGATGCTCAACCACTGAGCCACCAGATGCCCCTGATTTATGTAATTTAAAAATAAATAATAGAAGCCAAAAATAGTAGGATGAACATTGGACTGCTGAAAACAAGTTAGAACAGCACCCCAAGAATTCACTTGCATATTCAATAAATATTACCTAAGTCCCTCTTCTGTTGTCCATTCTCGCTCACATGAAGACATTGGGGACAAAACAAGAGGCAAACCAATCCCTGCTCACAATGGGCTTTCATTTTAGTGAGAATTATTCAAGAATTTGGAGCAAAAGAGACATTGATATAAATGATAAGATAATGGCCAGTAATATGTATAATCGATGAAGCTGATCCTACATCTTCATAATTAAGTCTTCCAGAAAGAGACCAGAGAGCAAATGAAAAAAAAAAAAAAAGGTAATAGAAAATCTTTTCTCTGAACTGACTGGTTTACATTGCAAGAACTCACTGAGTCCTGATGAGAAAAGTTAAAGAAGCATTGAATTATATTGATAGCAAATTTTAAGTATTTAAGTTTAAAAGCACTATTAGAGGTAACAAGGACCACTTTGCATTATGGTAGGAGATTTAATTCACTAGGAAAACAATTTTAAACATAAGTACTCCAAATAAAATAGCCTCAAAATATGTGAAGTAAAAATTCATAGATCCTCCAAGGAAAAAACGACAAATGGCACCGTCAAAGTAGATCTCAGGATGTCTGTCTCAGTTGTTAACAGGAAAAACAGAAAAACAGCAAAATAACAACAGGTGCCAAAATGCAATCAGTATGCTTGATCTAATGGAAACATCCAATTTTGCTTCCAGCCATTACTAAATATTAGGTCTTCTCAAGCATGCAAGAGACGTTTAGGGGAAAAATACCGAGTTAGAGACTTCTGATTTCTGAATTCCAAGATTAAATGCTACACTCTGAGAATGTGCCAGACTGGCACCATTTATCACTCCTGCAACATTCAACACTAAAGACAATTGAGCAATGTTAAAAATTTCTTAAGAAAAAGATTATTACCCAAGAACTATATACTGGGCCAAAAAATGTTCATGTGAGAGGAAAACTGAAACATGTTTCCCCACATATAAGCAGTCACAAAATATGCTTTTTAGACAAAAAAAATCATGCATGGAGGCCAAAAGAAAAATGATTCTGGGGGGCCTGGATGGCTCAGTCGGTAAAGCATCTGGGATGGAGCCCCTCTCATGGAGCTCCCTGTTTCTCCCTCTGCTCTTCCCCCCTGCTCAGATCTCTCTCACTCTCTCTGTCAAATAAATAAAATCCTTTAAAAAAAAAAAAAGAAAGAAAAATGATTCAGCATAAAGAGTAAAGAAAGAGGAAGATATGGCACAAAAAAATCCTAACTGGCAAAATAATCAGCAGAGCAATCTAAGGACTTACTGGCATATGTTAGTAAAGATCCTCCAAAGAGAAATTGCATTATGGAAAAAGGATCTGAAAATTAAATATGCCAATTTTTAAGATATATGAAGAATTTTTTGGAGGAAAGGGTAGGAAGGAAGTAAAACTGATAAATTTCTGAACTTGAAAAAGGGAAATACACAGAGGTGTTCTTTTTTATTGATAGAAGCTAAGCTATTTTCGGAAAATACTTCTTTAACTTAATTTATTATTTTCAGGTGACAGCAGCGTGCTTCGTCTTGTGATGCTAATAAGGTAGCAGCCTCTCAGACGTACAGCCAGGTTGGATTTCTCACAGGTTTCTCACCTGGTTTCAAATCCTATCCCACCGGGTTCATTTCACTTAATTCCAATTCCTCTCTCCAGGGGCAAACACTCCCATTTTTCTAAATTCTTTTTCATAAGTTTCAGGTCTGCAGCAGGCAGTTCAAGAGCCCAGGATGCAGACTCGGCAGGAACCAGGTGCTGCGCAGGATGCAGACACCAATGTGCCCCTGAAAATATGTTTAAATGTGTATCTTGGAAGAAATTGAAAAAATAATTTCAAGATGGAAAATTAGGACAAAGAAATTAAAGATACACAAAGGCATAATAAGGGAAAAAAGAGAATAAGCTTAGTAACTCTACCATACATATTGTGGAATAAATAGTAAAGCAAAATCAAGCTTTTGGCTGTTGATAAGCTACATAACTGAAACAAAATAATAGGGAACCAGAAGATGAAAACACAAAGACTTTCTTCTTCGAAAAAACAAAGGTACATCTCCACTTCCTATCATACTCAAATTGCAGTGAGATTGAATAAACACTGAAAAAAAAAAGAAACACAAAAAATAAATAGAACAAAAGTCAAATACATTTATAAAATGGAAGGGGACAAAGCATTTCTAATTTTGTCGTAAAATTCAGGAAACATAAATGAAAATAATATAGAATTAGGGGAAAATGAAGAACTTTTATGTGGCCAAACACATTGTATTCAAAGCTAGGGAAAACATTCACCATATATAAGAAAAACAAGGGGCCATTATAACAAATAAAAACATTCCAAATTAAAGTGACCAAGAACTCATTAAAAAAATAGAAAAAGAGTATGCAAAGAAAAATAATACACTTATGAAAAAACTCTCAATCTCACCAAAAAAAAAATCAAAATTAAAATAAAGAAGAAGAATAAAGACATACCAGTTTGGCTAAGAATCAAAAGATTGCTCAGTACCAATATTGATGAAAGCATAAGGAAATGGACTAATAACTAAAAATCTTCAAGGTCACCCAAGAAGTAGCATCAAAAATTGAACACGAAGAGTTGCTGTATAGGCAATTTCACTTCTAGAAATTTATCTTAGGGAAGTAATTAGACAAGTGCACAAAGATACATGATTTTTATCTCAGCATTTTTTTTGAGGGAAAAATTATAAACACTTTAATGTTCACCCAGCTTTATTTTAATTACAGTACATGCATGCCTTGGAATATCATGCAGCAATTTAAAAGTTGAGATATATGTGTATACAAATGTCCAGAATAAGGGGAGAAAAAAACAAATTAAGACAGGATTTCTATGCCAGGATCCAGTTTCTGCATGGTATAGTTAAAATTTATAGTTACATCCTGGAGGGATAAAAATGTGACTTTATTTTGTTATAACTGAATTCAATCTTTTGAGGTCTAGTTTCAATTATTTCAAAACATAGTTTATTGAAGTTTAATTCAGTCTCCTCTGGGAAATTCCTCCTTGTTCCATTTTTTTCCTTTATTTTATCTCAGAAACTTCTCCCTTGAGACATCTGGCTAGAGAAGGAAGCTCCAGGATACGCTGGACAGAAGAGGTGTGGTCTGAGAGTCACAAGGATTGCAGGCTGGTCCCACCTGGTGTCAGAGGACTGGACCTCGGGGTCTGCCCAGGGGTAGCGGGTCCTGTCTTGCTCTTGTGTGTTTGCAGCAGGCATTGCTGCTGTCTATAATTCCTGGCACGTCCTTATGCCACAAGCTCATGCACGTTCTTTCTCCTTTCAAGAGAAAGAACCTGTTTCCACCACCAGGGCTTTCAGCATTTGTTCAAAACAACGTTTTTTTGTTTTTTTTTTTTTAGGGGATGAGAGTGCTAGGTGGTCGTTATTTATTTTTTTTTTAGAAGAAATCTTGATTCTCATAGAGAAAGAAAATGAAAACACGGCAAAGATTTAGTTTCACTCATTAATTAATAAGGGAAGCAGTAATGTTGCAACCCAGTTCAAAGAATTCAAAGACCAGGATCTGGAATTCTTCCCATCAGTGTTGAGCTGGAGTAGGACAACTGCCACCAGGAGGCTCCAAACTACAGTTGGGAGGGGATGGTGTTGGGCCCACACAGGCAACCCCAGAAATCTCAGAAGGTCACTGCTTCCAGTTTGCCTTAATCATCTCATTGACCTTTAAATAATGTGCCACCGGGTTTAACGTGATTAAATCTACCAGACTTCACTGATTGTATTATTGAGAGGGTTTACTATATTTGGTTGAATAATTTCTTGTTTCTCTAAAATCTAAACTTACTCATCAAAACTAGTGCAAACAGGTGACGACTTTCTTTTCTGTAGTGCCTTTCTGTGCATCATTTTATTGTAAATCAGTTTCGTTTTCTACATTTTCCATTATATTATGGCTACAGAATTACATAGGTTTTTTTTTTTATTATGAATTAGGTGGATTGCATTATCTAAGAATCTCGTTCCATGATAATAATTTTTAAACAGAAAACTGTCAGTAAAGGTAGGTATTGGCTCTGCAGAGTCTTGAGTGCCACTGCATTGCATCATTCTGCTTCCTTCTTGAGACTTGTGCTATGGGCATTAAGGAGAGAAAATATTTCCAGTGGAGACGGTGACATTTGGGCTTCAGTTGGGTTTGTCTTCCCCATAATGGTGAGCCGTAGGAGTCTTCCTATAAATGGCCTGCTTGGGGCTGATGCCTCATTAAAATAGATGATACTTGAAGTTTATAGCCCATTTCTGTTCCAATATATGTGTATAAATTAATGCAGTGAACACCGAGGGTACTTCTTAATGAGTATTATTTCCCACAGCACTTCCAAAACTAAAAATATGTTTAGTTATCTGCATAATTCTATACTCTGAATATATCATTCCTTTCATTATTATTCTGTTTGAAAAGGTAATTTCAATTTTACATGACGGATTTTTTAAAATTTATTTTAGAGATAGAAGGAGCATGCATGAGCAGATGTTGGAGGAGAAGGAGAAAGAGAGAGAAAGAATCTTCAAGCAGACTCCCTGCTGAGCCCAAGTTCAATGCAGGGCTGGATCCCAGGACCCTGGATCATGACCTGAGCTGAAATCAAGAACTGGCCTCTTAACTGACTGAGCCACCCAGGCGCCCCTACATGATGAATTAATCTTTAAATTAAAATTAAAATTAAAAGTTAAATTAAATTGAATACATGCTTCCAAATCTGAATTTAGCATTCAGGGTAAATTCACATCTTTAAAATGTTTTGTGGGGTGCCTGGGTGGCTCAGTCGATTGAGCCCCCAACTCTTGATTTTGGCTCAAGTCATGATCTCATGAGAATGAGCCCCACGTGAGGCTCCACTATCAGTGGGGAGTCTGCTTGAGATTCTCTCCCTCTACACATTCTCTCTCTCTCTCTCTCTCTCAAATCTTAAAAAAAATTTTAAAGACTTAAAAAATAAAAATGTTTTGTATGTGAGTGGAGCATTTAACTCACATGTCACAAAATAAGGCCAGGCTATTAAGTAAAATTAACAAAAATAGAATCAAGAATTAAATTCAAATAGAAGAAGGTAGTAGGATGAATAACACAACCCAATAGCTATTGCTTGGAAAATACTAATGACAACCTCTACCAAAGACATAAAGGAAATAGTAATGCAGCAATAGTAAGAAGGGAATATAATTAATAGAAAAGTGGTATCTTTTACATTTTTTAAAAAATTTTTTAATTTATTTATGATAGTTACAGAGAGAGAGAGAGGCAGAGACATAGACAGAGGGAGAAGCAGGCTCCATGCACTGGGAGCCCGATGTGGGATTCGATCCCGGGTCTCCAGGATCGTGCCCTGGGCCAAAGGCAGGTGCTAAACCACTGCGCCACCCAGGGATCCCTTTTTTACATTTTTAACAGATTTGTACTTTTTAAAAAAATGAAAGTTGCTAGTTCTACTAGACCAGATTGAGCAATCATTATTTTTTTAATATTATTGAGGATTTTAGAGGGATATCACCAATAAATGTCTAAAGTATATCAAGTATTGCCCCCAAAAGTGATATCTTTTATTTTTTTTTTCTTTTTTTCTTTTTTTTTTTTAGAGAGAGAGAGAGAGAGAGGCAGAGACACAGGCAGAGGGAGAAGCAGGCTCCATGCACCGGGAGCCCGACGTGGGATTCGATCCCGGGTCTCCAGGATCGCGCCCTGGGCCAAAGGCAGGCGCCAAACTGCTGCGCCACCCAGGGATCCCTGATATCTTTTAATAAGACAAACATTAACATACATTCAGTCCTGTGCTTCAGGAATAAACAGACCTCCTTGTAGAAATCCCAGACATAGCCACTACCAAACACATCTGCAAATGAACTCCTATTCTTCATCTTACCCTCACCCCAAATCTGTTCCTTCTCTAAGTTTTCCTATCTCAGTAAATGGCACCACTACCATGCAGTGGTTAAGTCGGAGACAAGAGAACATTATTATTCATTTCCCCTTGCAACACAGTCCATCACATTACTAAATCCTGACTGCTTCCATCTCTTACATCTAAAATATTCCCACTTTTGTCCATCTTTACTGCCAACAGCCTAGTCTAAGCGAATATCACTTTTCACATTAGTGCATCCTGCTGACCTCCTTCCATCCACATGTACCCCCCCCTCTCAACTATTACACAGTCAGTAAGCTTTTGAATCAACACAGCCCATCACTTCTCTCCCTGCCTTGAAACCCTTGGGTGGCTCCCTGCCCTTTACTCAAAAGAAAAACTCAGCACAAATTACAGGATTCCACTCGACATAGTTCCTAATAATCATCTTACTCTGCTCCCCTTTTTCATGCTCCATGTACGTAATCTTTCAGGTTGAGGGCATGCCTTAAAACTTTTATGCATGATGTTCCATCAACCTTTCCTGCCCTCTTTTTCGTAGATGATGTCTACAGTCCTCGGCTGTGAACTTTATTTTTTATTTTATTTTATTTTATTTTATTTTATTTTATTTTATTTATTTATTTATTTATTTATTTATTTATTTATTTATTTATTTATTGGCTGTGAAGTTTAAAGGGATTTTCTCAGGGAAACCTTGCTTGGGCTTCATCCCCACTCTCAGACAAGGTAAAGCCCCCTTCCCATCATATCCATCTCACTTGTAATCATCATTCTCCCAATGGCTTCTCTCCCTTCTGGATTATAAACTCTGTGAGGACGTGCTACAACCTCCCTGTTGACCACACTTTCTCAAATATGTGCCATAATGTTTAACCCAGCACATGCTTAATAGGTGCTTCCCTGGGAAGCAAAAAAAATTTTAAAGGAATTCAGAACATGTAAGATGAAGTATGATCCTATTTTTGAAATGTTCAACGTTAAGTAGAGATACTATGACATGATCCAATGAATACGTAACTAGAAATACATTCAGCTGTGAATAACAGAACCCTGAAAAACAAATCAGGGCTTTCATTTTTTTTCTTACATCCTGAAAACTCTTAAGGTAGGGAGTCCAGAGCCTGTGCAGCAGTCACAGATAAAAATTTAAGAGCTGTCAGCTTACAGATGTTTTTAAGATCATGGAACTGGATGACAGTGTCTAGTAAAAGATAGGAAAGGAAGAGAAGAGGCACAGGACTGAGTTTTGGGGGATCCCAGCCGAAGAAATTATTCAATAATAGATTCCAGTAACACCAAAGAAGTGACAATGCGACATTTCCAAAGCTGGCGTCATAAATGTGATGCCCCGCTGGTGAAGACTTAACAGCGAAAGAAAAACAGTATTGGAAATTGAAGGCAAAGGGATCCTTTTAAAACAGGAGCAGAACGTTTAGAAACACTGACACCTACATCACAGGAAGTAGAACATGGACCAGTGAACTGCGTGGTTTAAGAAAGACGTTTCCAGGTAAAGTGTTGGAGATTTTGCTTGTCTTCCTTTTGTCATTTATAGTAAATGACAACAAGGGACAGATGAGCTAAAGAAAGGACTGTTAAATATAAAGGAGCCAGAATTGTTTGAAAGTGTCAATTTCTAAAAATGGCAAATGATGCCAGGCTTCCGGCATAGAAGAAATTGAGGGCACAGTCAGGAGAACATGATCGAACAATGAAGCTCAGCTTGTGACTATAAAATATTTTCCTCAGATATCAGAAAGATCTAAGTTGGTGTCTCCAAGGACCGTCTGAACAGCAGGGCTTCTAAAAAAAAAAAAAAACAAAAACAAAACAAACAAACAAAAAAAACACTGAAAAAAGTGGTATCTCTGCTATAAACTCCCATCGATGTGCAGAGTTTTTATGTGGAAAGTTTTCAGTTCCTTTGGGTGAATATCAAGGAGAGTGACTGCTGGGTCCTATGCTGAGATTAAGTTTAGTTTTGTAAGAAACCACCAATTTGTCTTCCCAAGTGGCTGCACCATTTTGTGTTCCTGCCAGCAATGCGTGAGAGTTGTGATGACTCCATAGCCTTACCAGAATGTGATATTGTCAGTATTGTGGATTTTTGCCATTCTAACGGGTGTGTGGTGGTCTCTCATTTCTCTTTTACTGTGGAATTCCCTAATGGCAGAAAATCGTATCTTTTCATATGCTTGTGTGCTACCTACAGAACTTCTTTTGTGAGGTGCCAGTTCAGGTCTTTACCCCACTTTTAAATTGGACTAATTTATTGTTGAATTTTAGGAGTTCTTTGCATATTTTGGATGACAGTGCTTTATCAGATATATCTTTTGCAAATATTTTCTCCCAGTCTGTGGCTTATTTTTTCATGCTCTTGTGTCTTTTATAGAGCAGATGTTTTTAATATTAATGAGGGCTAGTTTACCCATTATTTCTTTCATGGGTCATGCGTTTGGTGTTGTGTCTAAAAAAAAATCATTGCTGCACCCAAGGTCATCTAGAGTTACTTCTCTTCTAACGTCTAGGAGTTTAAGTTTTGTGTTTGACATTTAAATCTTTGATCCATTTTGAGTTCATTCTTAGGAGGGGTATAAAGTCTGCCTGTGTCTAGATTCAGGTTTTTGCCTGTGTATATACTGTAGGACTCTAAATGGGTATGATTTTTTTTTTTTTGGAATGTATTTTGGTATCCTCTACCAAAGTTAAAAAATTTAAATGTATCTTCCTTATGACCTAGAAAAGATTAGAATCATAATATTCATCAAAATTTAATACTATTTGTCAACGTAAGTTAGGTTATGTGGCAGTAACAAATGAACCGCAAAAGCCCACCGTAGACACAGCAAGTGTTTATTTCTTGATCATGCTGTACGTTGGGTATGAATTGGCAGGGGTTTTTCTCTGCCTCATCAGTCAAGGTCTCAGGCTGATGGGGACCTCAGTCTTTTCATGTTCATGTCTCCATGTTTGGCTTTCGGCGAAAAGATCTGGAGAGTAGCACAAGGGCTTTTTAGTTTCTTGGCCTAGAAATGACATTTGTCGCATCCACTCATATAGTCCGCTGGCCATTAGTCACAAGGACTTGCCTAGCAGGTAGGTAGTTTTCCAAGAGCCTTGGAAGGAGGGGGAAATAAAATATAGATAAGCTCTAAAAATGTCTACTTCAATTACACGTTAAGGTAGATACATATTTACCAACCTTGGAGATTATATATATATATATATATATATATATATATATATAATCTGTTACCAAGTAAAAACCCCAAATATGTTATAGATAGCTAACCTTATTTCGTTTACAAGAAACCTCTCCACTTATTCCTGGATAATATTTTCAGATATCAAGTTCTGCCCTTTTATTTCTCCCTATTTCCTTCCTTTTCTTTCTTTCTCTTAAACATATCAAAGACTCTGTGCTTCCTGGCTTGAGGAGGAATGTGGCTGGACGACAGCAGAAGACATCGGACTCTAAATCTGGATCTTCAGGCCAGAGGGGTACCCTGGGCTTCGTGTATCACATGGCCACTTTGCTACTGCATCGTTCTCCTTGGGCAGCTCATGGCTACCTCAAATTTTACTCATTATCGCTTTCCTGTAAACTTGCTCCTCATCTGTGTTCCTTACCTCACCACATCACATCCCCATCCATCTGGGGGCCAAGGTCATCGCTTAGGACCTTATCCGCACAATCTCTGGGGTCCAAGCCCTCACAAATCCAGCCACCTCCTCCTCTGCACCTCCATTACCACCTTCATCTTTCATCCCAGCAAGTGAGACAGCCATTGATCTTGTCTTTTGCCTCTGGGCTTCCTTGTCTTCAATTTATTCTGAAATGTAAACCGGACTGTGCCACTCCTTAAATCCTTTAACCCATTCCCCATAATTATCAGGACACAATGACTCTCTAAATCGCTCAAGACATCATGGCTGCCTCCTGCCTTTCAAGCCTCAATCTCACAGTCTATACTTGCTCTTCTTTCCAAAATGCTATGCAATCTCCTACCAAGCATTTGTGCATCTTGCTGGGAATTCCTATCTACCTATGCTAGGTGGGTGCCCTTTTACTAATGGGTGGTTTGGGTGTGCACAATTTCCCAGAGTGGATTCAGGTTCAGGAGCTTCACAGAGTCACACCTTTGTGCAACTCAGGCCCAAGGTGAGGATTTTGAGGGGACAGTTCCTATACTAAGATGGAGCCTTTCTAGACTATTCTTTAAAAAGCAGTCTCTCTCCCTGCCGTCTTTATTCCTTTTATTTTCCTTTCATTTTTGTCATGCCAGAGTTTCCTTCACAACTCAATACAATTTGTAATTTTATTTTTAACTTGTGTCTCTCCATTTTCTGCTGCATTCCTAAATTCTAAGCTCCTTTTAAAGATCTTGCCTATCTCATTCACAGCAGTACCATACGTGCCTGGTATAGGGAGGGCTCTCAAAGAGGCCTTGTGAACAAGAAAAGAATGAGATCATATCAACTATCACGTCTAATTATGGTTTTATAGTTCTCAATAAAGAACCATTAAGTAAATGGCACCATCTTTGTAGTTTTGTTCCAGTAATTTGCATCATAAAAAGGCATAAAGTACAAGATGATCTCATTCTCAAAGAATTTATAATCAAGTTTGGGATACAGTCATACCTGAATGCCTATACAAGTCTAAGCACCGCACAAAACGAATCATGCACCTGTTTATGACCTGTTACCTTCTATTGCTTTTACTGTGCCAAGTTCTTTAAAAGATAAAAATAATGCAATACATCTTACCCCTCAAGGAACTCAAAATTTGTTTGGGGACCCAGGATAAGGACGTACGAGGAATTATGGATTGCCACATAGAATAGATGCAATTATGTTGAAATAATTCTATAGACAACAAATATTAGGTCCCTGATTTTTCCTCTGAGATCCAGTTTCTTCATGTGGAAGAGGGGTTTTACAAAGACCAAATTACAAATTATGTGTCTTCTGTAAGCTGCAGATCACATTACAAATCCAACGTATACTAATATTAAAAATCTTCCCAAAGCATGTCAAGGTAAGCTAAACAAGACACACTCAGAAAGCACAAACTAATATTGATAAAACATTAATTTGAAAGCCCGGACCTTGGTACTTCATTGTTCCTACTTAATTTTAACTGCAGCATTCTTAAATGGCAGGGAAAACCTTTATCAGGTTGTGGAAGGGGACACCTGGGTGGCTCAGGGGTTGAGCGTCTGCCTTTGGCCCAGGGCGTGATCCAGGAGACCTGGGATCAAGTCCCGCGTCCGGCTCCCTGCATGGAACCTGCTTCTCCCTCTTCCTGTGTCTCTGCCTCTCTCTCTGTGTGTGTGTGTGTGTGTGTGTCTCTCATGAATAAATAAAATCTTTTTTAAAAAGAAAAAAAGATTCTTTTCCCGAAAGTTTCAAGAAATAAGATGCAAACCAGTTATAAACAATATTATATCAAAGCAAAATGAACTCTGGCTTCCCTGATGTCAATGCGAAGATACTGAAAGTTGTATAAAATGAAATATAAGATCCCTTTGTAAGGGTCTCTTTTTCTTAGGTAATGCAACAGAGATCTGTGGTCTCGCTTCCACCTGTGAGGAGAGATTTTTACTTTCTACTTGATCCATTTCTGTATTCCTTGAAATAGTTATGTCTGTGCAATTTTTATAATCACAAAACTCGGTCTCTGAACAAGTACACACACAAGCTGTAGGGAAGTATCAGGCCCTCCAAGTTGCAACCATTGTTTTAAAAAAGTACTAGAAGTTTCAGTGTGAAAATGTTAAAATGTATTTGATGAATTGGAGAACAGATTAGCGGTTGCTAGGGGTCAGGATGGGGGTCACGGAAAGGACTGTGGCTATAAAAGTGTAACAGGAGGGATCTTTGTGGTAAGGGAACCACTCTATACATCGTATCAATGTCAATATCCTGGTTGTGATTTACATTGGTTTGGCAAGATAGTACTATTGGTGGAAACTGGGTAAAGGATAAAAGGAATCTCTCCAGATTATTTCTTACCACTGCATGTGAATCTACAGTTACCTCAAAAAGAAAGCTTAATTTTAAAATGTTAGCAACATTATAACTACTTGAATAAAATTGGAATTATGAGCCCATATTGATATAAGTAAATAGGAGAGGACGAAACTTTTTCTTACAGTAGAAAGCTAACCTGAAATTCAGAGGAAAAAAAGAATTAGAAATTCATCATTTAGGGGGGCACCTGGGTGGCTCATAGTTGAGCCCTGCCTTCGGCTCAGGGGGTGACCCCAGGGTCCTGGGATCGAGTCCTGCATCGGGACTTCTCCCTCTGCCTCTCTCTCTGTGTCTCTCATGCGTAAGTAAAATCTTTAAAAAAAAAAAATCATTTGGCAAACATCGCAGTAATGATTCATTCATCTAAGGAATACTGATGGATGCTAAGACTAGACATTAAAATTCCATGAGGAATAGAATATTTCTTACAAAATGCTATTATTACAAAGAATTTTAAAAGCAAAACAATTAAAAAGTAAAAAAGTAAAAAGAATGGTTTTCTTCACAGTGGAGAAATCTGGCAGGCAACACCTGAATCAAGTAACCAAAGTTGATATCACCCGTAATGGAACAAATCAATGTCATGGGCTACTTGATAGGATGCAGTGAGAAGAACCACAGCAACACGTCTGTGTTATTTTTATCAAAGTAACATGAACCTAATCATAAAGAAATATTAAACCCAAATTCAGGGACATTCTACAAAATGACCAGTGATCTTGGGTCATGAAGGTCAAGGAAAGACTTGGGGATTTTTCAAGATTGAAGAAGCCTCAAGAGTTGTGGTAATTAAATACAACCAGTGATCCTAGACTCGATTCTTCTGCTGCAAGGAACATTGGTGGAAAAATTGGTGAAACTTAAACAGGGCTGTGAATTAAATGGTAGTTTATCAGTGTGAATTTCCTGATTTTGATGGCTGTATTCGAACTGTGAAAGAAAACGTCTGCAGGACTGACACAGCTTTTGAGGATGATGGGGCATCATGTCAGCAACTTCCAAATGGTTCAAGAAAATGTTCTGTAAATTTGGCAAACTTTGAGATTGTTTCAAAATAAAAATTATGTTTAGTATAAAAAATGCAATTGATAATCGTTTCTGCAGTCAAGAGCTCAAGAGATCATAGCATGCCCCACTTCTCCCTCCCCCTTCCAGTAAACAATACACTGTCAAATGAGGAGGGCAGCATGGGTGAAAATGAAATATCTAAATCAGGGGTTGGCACAGTTTTTCTGTAAAGGGTCAGAGAGTAACTATTTTAGACTTCAAGGGATGATCTCTGTTGCAACTATTCAGTTCTGCTATTGCAGTACAAAAAATAGCCAGAAACGATATACTGACGAGGGTGGCTGTATTCCAATATAACTATTTGACACTGAAGTTTGAATTTCACATAATCTCCATGTGTTACAAGATAGTCCTCCCCTGTTCCCCAATCATTTAAGAATGTAAAGCTCATCCTTAGTTCATACAAAAACTGGTAGTCTGGTCAATGGGTCTTAGTTTGCCAATCTCTGCTTTAGATTTTAAGATGGCCTTTAGATGTCACACCATTAAACAGATTCGTAAATAGTCTGTAAGTATTTACAAGAAGAACTAGAGAATTTTATGGGGGAGACTATCAAGGTACAGGTGAATGAATGTTACAGAATGAACACACCATGTTGGAAGATCGCTGACCCATTTTGGCTCTTAGTTATACACATTTCTTCTCTCAGGTGATGCCTACATCCAAGCCCGCCCCAACACACATACAAACCCCCATCCTTTGGAGGGTTTGGGGTCAGGTGAAGCTCACTTGATGTTAAAAGTAAGTAATTTGTTTCAAAAGTCTTGCCATAAAAATGTTCTTACCTTGGTGTAATGAAGGAACCTGATACAGATGTGCTTCTACAGTTTTAATCTAGCAAGAATCACCAGTTGGGTTTTTAAAAGAGGGCTAGAGGAGCTCAGTTAGTTAAGCATGTCCTTTTGGTTCAGATCATGGTCTCGGGGTCCTGGAATCAAGTTCTGCATCAGGCTCTCTGCTCAGCAGGGCGTCTGCTTCTCTCTCTCCCTCTACTCCTGGCTCATGCTCTATCTCAAATAAATAAAATCTTTAAAAGAAAAAGGGCTAGAAACAATATCACAATATTACATTTCAAAAGTTTAGGGACTAGTAGAATAAATTAGGAGGAAGACAGAGTGGAACCTAATAGTTAATTGGAAAAGAAAATGAAAAAACAAGTAAGACTCATTAATTATATATCAGCTGAGGTTCTGAGTCTAGAAAATGATGGCTTTGCTAATTTAAAAAAGGCAATATGTGAGGGGTGGTTAATTCGTGAAGAAGAGTTCTAAGATACCTGATTTCTAACAATCTTAAAACCACCTAAATTTAAAGATTCAGAACTCTTCCAAATACTCATTGGGACATTTGAATAAATGTTTTATCTTCTCCAACATCTTAGCAATATATTTCAAAGAATATAATTGGCATATAATTGGAAAATACCTATGACTTTTGTTAGTAATTAAAATCAACAAGCATGAAGGGGTGCCTGGGTGGCTCAGTCAGTTAAGTGTCCGACTCTTGGTTTCGGCTCAGGTCATGATCTCATGGGTCGTGAGGTCATGCCCCGCATGGGACTCTCCACTCAGCCAGGAGTCTGCTTGAGATTGTCTCCCTTCTGCCCCTCCCCACCTCTCTAAAATAAATAAATACATCTTAAAAAAAAAAAAGAAAAAATCAATAAGCATGAAGATCACTGTGACTTTATAAACTCCTAGTGAGCGTTTTTCATGAAGTCACCATAAGGTTTTCATAAAAATCACTTTTTCCAAAAGAAACTCACACAAAGAATGAGACTTATTACTGACATTGGAAAGCAGCAGTTCTGAGGTGGGGAAGGACATGGTGGCTTCCCCTCAAGAGTTCAGAAGCCCTGGTGGCAGGGAAATAAAGTCGTTCACAGAAGAAAGGCACCATGCAACACAAACTGGAAGACTTTTTGAGCAAGAGAAACACCACTGACCACAACCACGCACTGCCAAACTCTGAAAATGAATTTATTAAGGTCCAATTAGTAAGTTTTTAATTTCAAAAAGTCCAGAATATACTCACATGAAAGTCCAAGTTCACTTCATTCACTTCCCACATAAAATGCTTTGTATTTTGTAAAAAGAATGTGCAAACACCTTTCTAACTGGCTCCCCATGTTCTTTTCACTGTGGGCACCTTACAAGTCTGCCCTCTGCTCAAATGCTGACTGAACGCACTTCTTCCTTCCTAGACAAAACAATTCTACTGGACATCTTTCTCTTAAACATACTCCCAACGTTCCCATACCTGCTTCATGACTGGGACTTTACTGGTTACTTATTATAACAAATTGGTGCAATAACTAGTTCATCTGGACAATCCATTGAACAGATATCACCTACGATGGTGGCAGTCTATTGGAGGTGATTCCGAAGGAATACACAGTATCCAGTCACATACCAACACACTCAACCCATTTGCTACAGGAGGGTCTCGAGCCATTTAAATGAAGATCCTTTATTCACTTGGTATGTTTCATTTCTTTGCATTGTCTTCACCTCTACATTACAGTTGTGGCTACCAAGAGCTGGAAATTGGCTCCTTGGACAAAATTTGGGATTGCTAGACATATTAATTAGGGCGTCCTGGTTATTTGTGACAACTGTTTCCAGTCCATCTGTGATATAAAAAGAAGTCACTCTCAACTCAAGTGACCACTGCATTTCTTATGTAAAACGGCAACTTAAGTAGCTTTCCTCTCAACTGCCACTCCTGTGGTGCAAAGCAGGAAATCCCTTTTTAGAAAAGGTAAGAGCATAAAAAGACATTTCACATTTAAAAAAGAAAATCCTTCATGGGAATATGTCCTAAGTAAATAATCAATTACATGGACAAAGTTTTATGTACACAGAATTTCTGCAATGTTATTTATAACAGCGAAAATTAGAAATGACCTAAGTAGCCAACAATGTGGGAACGGTTAAATAAACGGAGTTGCATCCATTAAGTGGAATATTGTATAGCCATTAAAATTATGTTTTTATAAAATTTTTAATGCCATAGGAAATTGTGACAACTCTGCAGTGGAAGAAAAACACTGGTTATAAAATTGTTTACGTATGATGCCAATTACATAAAAAGGTATATAATATACATAGAGGCATACACAAGGGGAAAAGCTGTTAACGGTGGTTACTTCTGGGTTGTGATATTACCAGTAATTATTTTTTTCTCTTTTATACATTTCTGTATTTTTCAAGTTTTCTACAATGACTATGTATTATTTTATAATACAGAAAAACACAGGCTATTAAAACATTCCTCTGATGTACTGATAATTAGAATGCACTTGGAGATTATAAATATGTGGGAACAATAGTACTGCATTTCATCTCCAGTAACTTTTTTTTAGAGTACATATTCTTTTGGTAATAAATTTACATTCCCGGTTTTAGATGTGTTATAACACTTTGATAAAAAGGTAATATTAGAGCACTGTTTCATAGCCTAAACAAATACTGGCTTTGACATCTAGGTTCTTCTATGTCCTAGAAGATTTAAAATTTTTAATACCCTTTTTATCTTTTTAAGTAAGGCATACTGCATACATACATTACATGCATGCTTTCTAAAAAATAATTCTAATTTACAGTTTCCCTACATAAGGAAAAAAAATGGAGTTAATGAAAGTTTAAAAACAGCCTATAGTCTTATCCATCACAAGCATGCTGACAGGCATAAACATGTTTATTAAATGAAATGTATCATTTAGAAATAAAAAAAAAGGGAAGCCTGTATGTAGAAGAAGTTGTGGATTCAATTAGTCAGAATTTATTCTGACTTGCACCAAACCACACAAAATCTTTTGAAGTCTAGTTAGTGTAGTCTAAATGGACACTCCAGAGTCTGTTTATGAATTCCATTGCAAGATCTTCACTTTCTACTTTCAAAAGGAAGGGGGATCAGGATGAGGGTGGTCACATAAGCTAATTTGCAACATCTCTCAAGTCTTGTTGGGTCTAGGAACAAATACTGCCATTGGTTAGTGTTTAAGTACACGAGTTTATTTTTCCTCTCTCTCTCACACCCCACACCTTGCCCTGGCATCTGGGTAGGGGGAGGCTGTTCATCCCTCAATCAAGGATGGCTGGCTTCTCATCTTAGTTGCCTTTCTAAACCACAGAGTGGTCATTGCTGTGAACTCCGGCCAAGATGGTGTGGTTGAGGGAGGAAGCTGAGCGGTCAGAGCCTTCCGTGGGGCCGCTGGTGCTGTCACTGCGCTGGCAGCAGAGGATCTGTCTGAAGGTGGCGCTCATCTCCTTGTCGCGGTAGGAGTAGATGATGGGGTTCATGGCGGAGTTGAACTCAGCGAGCAGAAGGAAAAACTTCTCGTAGGCCAGGACATCACACTGAGGACAGCACACATCGAGAAGTAACAGGACCAACCCAGGAGTCCAGCAGATGATAAAGGCACCTACAAAGACAGGGATCAAGAAGATTTTCAAAAAGAAGAACAGAAAAAAATACATAATTATGAAGCAAGCAACCGTAATGTGAAATGACTTCAGTTCAATGTAAAAATGCTGAGATTCAAAGCCACCGGATCATCATCTGAAATGAAATGCTAATTTTCGGAGTGGGGGGGGGGGGGAAGAACAGAAGAAAGTTTTAATGTTAAAATAATTTATAGAATCTCACTGATTCAGACCCTACTAAAATTTGAGTATTTACAAGACAATGATGATCATTACTTTGAGCAAAGCTTAGCAACTGAGATATGAATGACTGCATTGGGTATACACACCTCAACACCTACAAGGGGGGGGGGGGGAGTTTCAGCAGTATAATGTTGTTTTAGGGCAAAAAGTAAGTCTGTGACAAATGCCCCTTAATGTTTAATTAAGGAATATTTTCTGAATTCAGGTTGAATGGACCCAAATCCTTGCTTTGTTATTTAAAAAACTGGGTGATGGGGCACCTGGGTGGCTCAGTGGTTGAGCGTCTGCCTTTGGCTCAGGTCATGATCCTGGGTCCTGGGATCCAGTCCCGCATTAGGCTCCCTAGAGGGAGCCTGCTTCTCCCTCTGCCTATGTCTCTGCCTCTCTATGTCTCTCATGAATAAATAAAATCTTTAAAAAAAAATAAAAATAAAAATAAAAAAATAACTGGGTGAATTTAGGCAATTATTTTCTTCCGTTTTCTGACGTGGAAAAAGAGAACTTATATTTAGCTCATCAGGTTTGGTGTAAGGAGTAAATGAGTGCTAAGAAAATAATTGTTAAGTATGTATTTTAGCAATGACAACAATAATACTGTTTTTATCTGCTCAGCATCATATTTCCAGCGATATGACGGATGTTTACTTTTTATTCAACCATCCCTGAAAAGATGCTGTTCTGTATGCTTTAAAAAATACTAACTCACTGAATCTGCACAACACCATATGAGAGAGAAACCATTATCCCTTCAAATGAAGGGACTGAGAAAACACTATGTTGTATTTCTGCTCCCTGGACTTCATAAAACCTTATTTATTTATTTATTTATTTATTTATTTATTTATTTATTTATTTATTTATTTATTTTTAATAATAAATTTATTTTTTATTGGTGTTCAATTTGCCAACATACAGAATAAGACCCAGTGCTCATCCCATCAAGTGCCCCCCTCAGTGCCCGTCACCCATTGACCCCCACCCCCCACCCTCCTCCCCTTCCACCACCCCTAGTTCCTTTCCCAGAGTTAGGAGTCTTTATGTTCTGTCTCCCTTTCTGATATTTCCTACCAATTTCTTCTCCCTTCCCTTCTATTCCTTTTCACTATTATTTATATTCCCCAAATGAATGAGAACATATAATGTTTGTCCTTCTCCGATTGACTCATTTCAAACCTAAATAATTTAAACCAAATTTTATGCTTTAGCTGTTTCATTACTTTAGATCAACTTTTCCTTTCCTCCGAACCATACTGAATTGTTAAGATCTTACTAGAACTGTCCAAAAGCATGGAAATACAGACTATATTCTTAATTTCAGTTGACTTTGTTCCTAAAATCACTCATTTGGCTCCCAGGGAAAATGGAAATTGTGAAACAGCACTAAAATCTACCTTGTTATTCCAGGATCTGCTGTCGGCCAAGAGGACACGGGTCAGCAGAACCGGTGGGCACCATCACCTCCCCTTACAGCTTCACCCCATATATATAACCAGGCTCCACGGGAAACACACGGTGAACACGGATGACCACTGAAGTGCAACTGCATCTTCAGACTGCAATGGCATTGGCCTCAGTAGATTCAGGCTTGGACTGGGGTCGTGGATTTGGACTAGCCTCAAGGAGTGAGTTTTGTAAAATGTAAACACATGAGATTTAGTCTCCAAAAACAGCCCCGTTTTAAATGCGAGCTTTCTTCCTTGAACCTATTCCGCAGGGAAATGAAAATAAAGGAGGAAAGTACCCTCCTCAAGCTCTTTGTTCGAAAACACAAATGTGTATTGGTTTTCAACTGCTGTTCACTTTGAAGACTGTCCAAGGTACTTCATTTTCTATTAAATACAATACCTTAGACTTGCCTTAGATAGAAAGAAAAAAATATTTCAAATATCAGGAGATAATAGCCAAGGACCTATTTGAACTTCAAGTAAAAATGTTAATAAAGCATTCATTCCAAGTCCTTGAATTTCCTTGCTTGAAAATCACTCAGAAAGCTAAACATAAAGGGAAGTCAAAGGAATGCCTCTTGGGTTTCAGAAATAATGCATTATTCATTGAGAAGCCAGGAAGGGAATGATTCTCAGGGTGGAAAATGCTTGGATGGAAAATGCATGGTCCCATTATTCCATTTACTTGGAAACTAAAAACACGCAGGCCCTTCATGAATGGGAGAGCATTCTTGCAAGTTTCCTTTCCCTTTCTTTTATCAAAGCTCTAATTGAACTCAAAATCAGAGCTTGATTAGATACCAGCAACATGCATCTCAACAGATTTATTTTAAATAAAATGATCTTTTTCTCCTCCCGGGCAGCAGAAGGGAACATCCTTATTCTCATAGACTTTAAGTGACTGCATTCAGCTATGGGTCATTTGTTGTTTAAGAATTTCTTCCATTTTTTAAATTAAAAAAGAGCAAGATCTTTTCAATAAAAGCCAGAGTCTCAGAAACTAACCCTTGGGTCTTACTTTTAGACCAAAAAAAAAAAAGGAGGCAAGAAGATTTGTTTGATCAGAGACAGGAAGTGGGAAACACCAGGCTGATACAGGAGCTAATACATGCGGACACTTCATTGAGGAACTTGGAATCATCTCCCTTCTTCACTGAAAGCAACTGTTTTTAGTACTGTGATCAAGCCCAACCCACAGTCCCAATACTCTGGTTCTTCAAGACTCGATTGAGTCATTTGAGGCTACTCACAGTACAGGCCTCAAAAATCAACATCTAAAACCAATCACACAGTTTTCCAGTATTTTCTCTTCCCTTCTCTTTCACGGAGGTGCCAACGACCAAACTGACCAAAAATGAAGATGGACTACGGATATGGAACAAAGGTGCTGAGGCTTCTAAACAACAGTGAGTGGGGGTGCCTAGCTGGCTCGGTCAGTAGAGCGTGCAACTCTTGATCTTGGGATTGTAAATTTGGGCCCCACATTGGATGCAGAGATTATTTAAAAATAAAATCTTTTAAAAAATAAACAGTGAGTGTGAATGTTACGAAATCAAGTTTGCTCAAAGTATGGGTTTACCCCCAGGCTTCTAAAACCAAAAACTACATAAACCCAGGCCCCTATAAGTAATAAGTAGCCAACCATAATTCAATTGGGTGATAGGACTTGAGACATGGATTATGGACCCTATCAACTTAATCTGTAGAGACTCAAGTGCATACCTGTAGCAGGTTAGTAAGAGTAAAAAGGATTTCCATCTCCCTGTCAGTAAAGTAGAAAAGTGACAGCACCCTGTCTACTCCACAGGGTGTGGTGAGAATCACATTAAGGCAAGACATGTAAAAGCTCTCTATACACTGTGCATCTACTTGACTCTACTACCTATAGCCATTGTGGGTAGCACGAGAGAAGGCTGATGGAGAGCACACTACCAGAGCAGATTTCCTCTAAGGGCAGAATGTGGAAACACATTTTGGACTGTAGAAAACCTGGCATTTCAAAAAGTTCTAATGACACCACCTCGACTCTAAGAGATTCCAAGGACTTGCTGTTGAGTATAAGGAGGATAAGAAGAAGAAAAAGAGAGGGAATGCAGAGAAGCATGGGAGCCCTAAATCACCTTGGAGGTTCTCATGTGTCAACTCAATGCCTATACCAAGATGGCAAATGAAATGATGTGATGCTCAGTGGGGACACTGCTTTCCAGAACATTTCTGATGGACATAGTCCCATAGACCAAGGCCTAAAACCAAGGTATCATATGCAACAGTAGGAAAGTAAGAGGAAGTATAAGTAGTTTATAGTTATTGTAACGTCTGTCATGAAGGCCTGTGTATCTGGCTAAGACATTTGAAATTTCTCCAGGGTGGCACACTAGTTCTCAGACCCGGCCACATTTTGCAACAACCCATGGGAGATTATAAGAACCATCTCACCTACTTCCCCCATAAGATTTTAATGTCATTGGCCTCACTGCAGAACACAATAATAGAATGGAAGAAGAAAATAAACTGGATTAGAATCAAGACAGAAACACTGGATGTTTCCAAATTCGAGAAGGGAAATGATGAAAGTCTGAATCATGGCAATGGCAACGTGGATGAATAGGAAAGGATCAGTAGAGTATTTAGGAGATGGAGTGCATGAAATGGGTAAGGTACAAAGAGTCCCAATTTCCAGGGGGGTGAAGGAAAAACAATGCTATCTTTCACTGAAGGAGGAACCACAGGAAAAAGGGCTGATCGGGGTTTCTGGGGGAAGATGAGGAGACTAGGGATGATGAGTGCGAGTTTCCCCATCTGTGGTCTTGAGGCACCTGCCAGACTTCAGATGCAGATGTCTTAAGGGCATGGTAGGCTCATGGCAAGTAGAGTCCTGGAAAACTGTCTCCCAGAATGCTGAACAAGAGTGGTTACCTTCTGCACTATTTGTCCATGTTACAAGTAACTCAGGTAGCTGGATACTGAAAAAATATCCCTGGGTTAGAATAAAATAGCTGAAGTTACTCTCCTCTTAGAACAAGCTTCATTCCTTTCTTACGCATCTGTCAAATCAATCTGTGAGGGCTCCGATGCCCACAAAGATGGAAGAAGAGGTGCTGGAATGTAGACGTGAAAGTCAGGGGGGAAGGAGGCTGTTTTGGAACAACAGGTCACAGCTGCAGAACCAGATCACATTACCACACCTTCCCTCAAATCTACACAACCTCACCGGCTGAATAATGCTTACCATCTGGTCCCACAATTAGAGTCTTTTTTTCCTAGAGTGACTTTTCCCTAACGAGCTGAACTTTGCTTACATATGGAACATAAGAATCAACGTAAAAGAGAGAAAACCTTTGACAGAGAAGGCGGCTAGGGAAAGAGCCCAAGTTTTTGACAAAGGAAAACCAGAAAACATTTCCAGTCTGGCTGGCAAATTTTGTGTTTTTACCCCAAAACCAGACAGCCCACAGATCTAAAACAAGTCAAGGTTAACCCAGTTCCATACCAGGGTTGTGTTCAAGTCAACCTCTTCGTCGGCCTCTCTCTTCTTGTTTCTCCAAGGATCTAAGAAACAGTCTAATCTCAGAGGCTTGTGGTAGAGGCTGAAGGGGAAAATAAATGTTCAAATACATGCACTCCTTCCATTGCCACTAAATTGTGCATGGGTATCTTGGGATCCCCAAATTCCGTCCAATTTCTGTAGTTATATTATGATTTCTGCTATTAAGGAACACATAAACAATATGGCTAAGAAATCCTTCTAAACTATGTATCATCTTAAAAGAGGCTGTTAGATAACAGACCACAGATAAAAAAGCTTTTTCTTAGGTCTAGCAGTCGAGGGGTCACTGCAATTGAGATGTAAACGACTTTCTGAAATTAAAGTTTTTTTCTGAAAGAATAAACTCGACCCTTTATAAAATCCATTTCCTAGAACACCGAGAAGATAAAATTAATACACTTCTGCTTCTTCATGGTCAAAGCAAATGCTTCATACATTGAAAGTTGCATGATTTCATTCATCGTGCGAGGTACTCCAATGTTTCCTTCACTCCCGAGAGCAACATTTATCCTTTAAGGAAGGATATGAGCAATATACAGATCTTGGGGTGCCTGGCTGGCTCAGTGCGTGGAGCTTGCAACTCTTGATCTCTGGGTTATGAGTTCGAGCCCCACTCTGGGTGTAGAGGTTACACAAAAATAAAATCTTAAAAATAACAACAGCAACATATAGACCTCAGAGCAGAATGTATTATTCATTACGTTTTCTTTTGAATAAAAGTTTTAGCTAAACTGTCTTTAGCAACACAACAACTGGCTCTCCCACACACAGAGAATGCCAACACTGCTTCGCTTGGAGTATTTTACACTCTCCTTCACGCTAAACTACTGAGTACATACACATACCTACGCCCCCCCATCCTACAACAGACTGTCAATCTCATCCTGCAACTGGACATGGGAAAGCATATGCTGCAGCAGCTTGCATGCCAGTGTCACCTCTTACAGAAGAACATCTGTGCTTGACAACAGTGAGTAGAAACCACTTCTCCACGGCTACAACCCTAGCCAAGTAAGCAATACCTTTCATCTGCCTATTGCAACAGGCTCCTAACCAATTCCTCTTCCTCCATGCCTCTTCCCTAAAGCTTGCACAGAAGAGCCAAAATGATCTTTCATAAGTGTAAGTCAATTCATATTACATCACTTTCCTGCTTAAAATCCTACGAAAGCTTTCTTCTTGAACCCCTTACCGTGATCCGTAATGCCCCATAGGACTGGCCGCTCATCCCTCATTGCCTAGATTCTAATCACACATGCCAAGCTCATTCTGGTCTCAGGGCCTCTGCGTTGACGCCTTCTTTACCTAGGAACACTCCTTCTGTAGATCCTCACGTCTACTTACTTACTATTAAATATTGCTTCCTCAAAAGCTACCCCTGGTTATTCTAATGCTGCACACCTTCCCCACTACACTCTTTCCTATCTTGTCATCTCTGTACTGCTTATCTATAGACCCAAAAATCTCTTATTGATTTAACATGTTTATTTTCTATCTTCCTTCAATGAGAATGTCAGCCTTGTAAAGGAAGTAAATGTCGTCTCCGTCACGTCTGGATCTCTTGCACCTAGAACAGTAGCTGCCTACGGTGGACAATCAATGTGTCTGTCACACAAAAGTCACATGTAACTGCCCAATATACCTATCCAAAACAAGGAAAATTAATTAGCAATAAGGTCACTGAGTAAGGTTTGGAAAATAAACACTGATGCCAACAGGATGCAAGGTCTTTCTCTGACTGGGTTCTACAGTGCATTCAAGAGGGAATGAGGTGGACCCTGGAGGCAAAAGTCTTACCACATATGCATTTGTTACTGTAGCATAAAACTAGTCTACTGCTAACAATCCTGATGGATACCAGATTATCTATGGAATCTTCTGAGTTCTGGAGAAACATGTTGGGTTTATGCATTGGGTTAATGCATTACCCATGTTGCTGCCCTGGATCCTGCAGGAGCTACCTAGAAAAAATCACTAATCAACCTGGCCCAGCTTTGTGTTAATCCCTCAGGATTCAAAGTTCCATGTAGGGGCATAAGAGAGGCCATGATTAAGTCTCATACCCACACCCTAGCTATCAGGGAATAGGGAGAGAGAATATATTCTATCCCTTGGCATATAATTTCTTACTATCCTTCTTATACTTCTAATCACTTATCATCATAATCAGCATTCATGCATAATACTCAATGTGAATATTCACAACACTTTTCCAAGTGTCATACCTGTATTGGTGTGTTGTTTTCATATGTTTGTGTCCTGATAATTTATAACAGGCTGCTTACCTCAAAGAAGATCCATAATTTATGAGAGGATAAGGATAATTCTCATTAACCTAATTTTTCTTCCCAGCGTAGTATATCAGCTGCTTTCCTTTCAGCGATTGATGTCTAAAGAATGGTCTGAAGCTAAGTTCTTGAATTATTACATCTTTTTTTCCCTTTATGGAAAGTTTGAAAAATGTAGAAAAATATAAATAGGAAATTTTAAAAATTACTTAGAGTCCTGCAGTCTAGAGATACTTTAGTATGTGATCTTGTACTTTTATTAAAGTGTTGCTTCTTTTAAATTCTAAATGTGTGCCTTCTTTTCTGATTGCATAGGAAATTAACATGGAATGACTGTTTATTAGTGATGGGGAAGCGAATTAGATCTTTTATCTTTAGGAACATTATTTTGTTATCTGATTGGTGTTTATATATAGGGATGTGCCCTAATTTGGTCAATACAATGTCCTCTTGAATCTGTGAGAACATTAACTATAATTTATTTGAAGCTGCTTTTTGTTTCCTGGAATACATCTGTTTCAGTGTAAGATACTGCAATAAATGCAAAATCCACTGCAGGGACACCACACTTCAGGGAATGTGTATTTATGATGCAGAAGACTTTCCTGAATAGGGGACTCCCTTGGGAAGTAAATTGCCATCAAAGCCAGCTTTGTCCTAACCCTAAAATACCCAGTGATGCCATCTAATGGGTAGGCTAAATACGTGTTAAACAATCACATGGGGAGAAGCGTGCTTCTCTGAACGTTCTTATCTATGAACAGTGAATACGAGGTTGCAATAATGTTTAAATAAAACAGAAATAGCATGGCCATCTCGTTAGCTCCAAATTCGAAGAAATCAAGAGACAGCTAGCAAACTAAAAATGCACTGAGTTATATGTCCTTACACATCCAAGGCCATAGCCATAGCCATACCCCACTTCCAGCTATAGCTAATACTCTCTGAGAGTAGTATACGACCCATCAGCACACAAAACAGGAAATGGTTAAATTTACTTTTAATAAAACCAATACATATTAAACTATGTTAAAATGGATCACCATCTCTCCCTTTCCTCCCTAAACATGTTTTCTGATTTCTACCCAGCTCTTTTCTGGAGTGAACAAGCCGAGGATAAGACTGGCTCACCAGAGCATTACCATAAACAGTGCTCCTCCAAACGCCTACCAAAGCATTTTCTTGTGAGTGCTTACTATTCTCAAATGACAGATTTTAAGCTTATACAAATATAATTTATAAATATGCACACATGTATACTATGAATGCATACATAACACATGTGTGTATATACTTGTGTGTGTGTGTGTGTGTGTGTATATATATATATATATATATATATATATATATATATATATATATTCATACCCACATCCAGAACAGTCATTGCATTTTAGTGTCTTTAAAAAAAAGAGAGAGATTTATTTTCTTTTACACACAGTAAACTTGAGACCCAAACAAAGAAGGATGCCACTTAACATATTCTTTACATTGAAAATAATTCACCATTCTCAGAACAGTGAAATCTGTTTTGCCTTCTGAACCTAATGGTTGCAAATTTTTTTAAAAAGCAAACTTCACCCCTTATTTTAAAAATAATAAATCTTAAATCTCACTGAAAATCAATGTTGTCAACTCCAGACCAACATCAACTAACTCAGAAAGTGATACTAAACATATCGCATGACTGTGGTCCAGCTGTTTCCAAGGTAATTTGAATAATATTTATTCCTTTAAAAAGATAAATAAAATCCACCCCCCAGAATCTTTCCCTAGCAAAAGTTCAACATAAACAAGGAATTTATAATTGGTTTTACAACATAAACAGGGATTTATAATTGGTTTTGCAACGTATTTAATTTTTAGCTATGAGTTAAGATTCTCCCAAAATGACGCAAGTCTGAAAAATGAGTACTAAAATCTGGTTGAAAATATTCACAGAATGTAGCTGATGATAGTATCCTATGGATTTCATTTCTTTACAGTTCATGAACTACTGGCACGGATCAGCAAGATATGTATTACTCAAGAGACAAACTCCGAGGACAAAGAAATGTGATAACAATTTCATTTATAATTCACTTCCTTACAAACAAAATGGGGGAAAATATTTAACCTAAAAGCAAATTCAGAAAATTTTGTGAAATATTCTTGCAACCCAAAATGTTTCAAAGTTATACGTATATATGGACAGCCCGGGTGGCTCAGCAGTTTAGCACCACCTTCGGCCCAGGGCGTGACCCTGGGGTCCCAGGATCGAGTCCCACGTCAGGCTCCCTGTATGGGGCCTGCTTCTCCCTCTGCCTGTGTCTCTGCCTCTCTCTGTCTCTCATGAATAAATAGATAAAATCTTTTAAAAAAATTATACATGTATAAATATATATTGTATATATACTTTTTTTTAAAAAAAGTCAAACAACATGAAAAGAAGAACAGCAGAGACAGTAAATATAATTGTTCTTTTTAATATTGGCTAGCCCTCCTACAGTGGCTGAATGTTCTGGATTGATATTTACGAAGCACAGATTCTTGGCAGAAGAGGAGGGAGACACAGTCTGTTCTGCTAGAATATGATAGCTGTGTGCCTATGATACCTCTCATTATCAAAAACTTTTAAGTCTGAAAAACAAGCTGTAAAAGCAATCACTCAATTGGGAAGCGGGTATTTAGGTTAAAGAGCTCCAGATTTAAAATCATAAGCATATTTTCCTACATGAATTTCAATTATTTTAACTACAAATTCAGAGCAAAACATTGGTTGCTTGAAACTAACAAAACTAAGATTAAATATCACAAAGCAAATTCTAAGACATAAATCCCAAACAAAAGTCTATCAGTTCTAAAGCATTCAAAATAAACTACAACAGGGATCCCTGGGTGGCGCAGCGGTTTGGCGCCTGCCTTTGGGCCCAGGGCGCGATCCTGGAGACCCGGGATCGAATCCCACGTCGAGCTCCCGGTGTATGGAGCCTGCTTCTCCTTCTGCCTATGTCTCTGCCTCTCTCTCTCTCTCTCTCTCTCTCTCTCTCTGTGTGACTATCATAAATAAATAAAAATTTAAAAAAAAAGAAAATTTAAAAAATTCAAAATAAACTACAATAATATCACTTCTGGGAATTTGTCGCACAGACTTACACACAATTGCGCATGTGCAAGGAATTATTTGGAGCATTATTTTCCAGTTTAATTCCAGTATAGTTTGATTCCAATATAACATACAGTGTTATATTAGTTTCAGGTGTACATTATAGTGATTAAAAAATTCTATACATGACCCAGTGCTCATCGTGGTAAGTGTCCTCTTAATTCCCATCATCTATTTCATCCATCCACACCCCTACACCCCCTCTGGTAATCATCAGTTTGTTCCCTGTAATTAAGACTATTTCTTGGTTTGTCTTTTTTTTTTTTTATTCGTTCGTTTTTTAATTTCACCTACAGATAAAATCATATGGTATTTGTCTTTCTCTGACTGACTTCACTTAGCATTATACCCTCCACCTCCATCCATGTTGTTACAAATGGCAAGATTTCATTCTCTTTCATGGCTGAGTAATAGTCTATTGTATATATACACACCACATCTTCTTCATCCATCAATAAACCGATGGTCATTTGGGCTGCTTCCAAAATTTGGCTACTGTAAATAATGTTACAATAAACATAAGGGGGCATTCTCTTTTCAAATTAGTGTTTTCATATTCTTTGGGTTAATACCCAGTAGTGGAATTACTGGATTATGTGGTATTTTTAGTTTTTTGAGGAACCTCCATACTGTTTTCTGCAGTGGCCATATCAGTTTGCATTCCCACCAACAGTGCATGGGGGTTTCTTTTTCCCCAAATCATCACCAACACTTGTTGTTTTTCAGTGTTGTTTATTTTTATTTTTAAAAATAAGAAATAGTCTAGGTCATCACAAGTAGAAAAGTAAATTATATTGTATTCATAAAGTGGAATCCTTTTCAACTTTTTAAAGTTATTAAGATATTCTATCCTGTCTGATACCAAATGATCTCCAAGATATGTTGTCAAGTAAAAAAAAAAAAAAGATAAAGAAAAATACGTATAATATGCCATCAATTGTGCTTTAACAGCAACCAAAAAAGCATGTGCAAGCTCAAACACAGATACCCTATAATAAGACCCAATTAAAGCTACCAATAAATTTAAAAAGCATTTAGAACATGAAATTATAAAAATGATGCTTAAATGTTTTATTTGAACTCAAAATACCAATATGTATTCATTTGCCAATCCTTTAATATAGAGCCAAGACTTTATATGTGAATTTGGGTCTGCTAATTGGAGCTCTGTAACATCTTCCACACAAAGCCACACCAATAAAAGCATCACACATTACTTCCAAATTGGCTCCTTCAAAGTGGAGTCAGAACTTTAAAATTCTTGTAAAGCAGTTTGAGTACAAAAATCTTGCAGATTTTTTATGGTTTCTCCAAACTTCGAGTTGTTCTCATCAGCAAATCTAAAGCAATTTCTTTTTGCAACTTGCTGTCATTAAATATTAACAAAATATCCACCTCAGTTTTCCCAGAAACATCTTGTTGTATTCATTTTTATTCAATACTGTAATACTTAATTAGTTACACTATTATTAGAATTACTTGGCATAAACAGCATCAGGAGCAAAAATGAATTGGAGCTGAATTACTTGGTTTTGAGGCTACAGTCTACTGGCTTTTTTATTCATCTAAGTATATGTGTGCGTACTATATGCCAGGTACCATCCTTGGTACTGGGATGCCACAGTGAATCCGGAAGAAAGAAATCTCTCCTCTCATTGAGCTTAGGTTCTAGAAGGGATGTGAAAGACAACAAAATACACAAAATCGCTTACAGAGGGGGATGGCATTTGTAGACTGGGGGAGCAGGTGTGGAAGCAAGGAGTGCAGCTGGAGGCTCATATAGAAATCTAGACAAGAGACAATGATGGCTTTGAACATGGGAAGGTGATCACGGATGTACGCTGATGGTAACACTTATCTATGTTGCTAAGAGAATGGATGCTGGAGAGAGAGAGAGAGAGAGAGAGAGAGAGAGAGAGAGAGGAGTCAGGAAGCCTGCAAGCAACTGAAATAAAGGACTGAGTGCCAAGGAGGTCACTGATAATAGGTCAGTGGGTCTTGAGAATGGAAGACCGACTGGAGAAGATTTGAGAGCAAACAGGAGAAATTGGATATGGCAGGCTTAGACAATACTTTTACACAGTTTTGTTGTGAATAGGAGAAAAGGGACTGTTGGCATTAATATGTTTTAGAAAGTTTTTGTTAACTATCATGTTGGTTAAGATGGAGTTACTGGGTCTATACTGTGTGTGTATATACATATGTGCATACCCACCCATACATATACATATATATACTCATATATATAAGCTCATATATGTACAGAGTATTTTTAGAATGCTACATCAAGCATTGATTACTATCAATTATATATAAAGAGTATGTGCTTTAAATACGTGCAGTTTGTTATATGCTAATTAGCCTTCAGTAAGGGTAGAAAAATGGCTGGGAAGGAGGAGGAAAAGTGATTGAGATTGAGAAAGAGATTGACCAAGACTAGTACTGGCCATCTTTAGTTTCTTTTTCCCATCCACTGGCAGGAAGCCTATGTCTGGCCTGCTCAAGACCATGCAGTCACCTTCGTGGCACAGGCTTCATCCCAGGGTGGCCCCTGGTGATCCAGCACTGCCTGTGGCTCGGTGGGTGAGCTTTCTGATCCAGAAATGAAATGTTAGCAAGCCCTTCTGACTTCAGAATGAAAGCACATCAGTGTTAAATATGATGTTCTTATCTTAAAAAGAGTAGCTAGCAGACTGGGGGAAGATTTAAAACCCTATTAAAGACAGGATGAGTAATAAATAAATGGGCACACCCATGCACTGTTGACAGGAAAGTCACTTGACAATCTTTTTGAAGGGCAATTTGGCAATGCCTAAATTTAAAATGTCCTCTTCTCTCTAACAAGTCCAAACTGTATCAACCAGAAATACTTGAAGCAGCAAATAAAACTGTGAATATTTGTGATGGTATAAAACCAGCAATTTCGACCTCCATCAATAGTATACATAAGTGGAGTAGTAAACAGCCATCACACAGGCATTGCTGCGTGTAGGTATTTATCCACATAGGAAGACAGGCCAACCATACACCCATGAAGTTCTAGAACACTCTGTTCCATTTAGCATAAAGTTCCAAGGGGTACTTACGTGCATTCATACTCTACACACATTACAAAAGGTCTAGAAAGACACACGTCAAATTGTTAACAGCGGTTCCCTCGAAGGCTCAGGGTGGTGGTAGTACAGATTTTAAATTTTAACGGAAATATTTTTGCAATTTTCAGGTTTTTTATAAGGAGCATATTTAATAATTTTTTAAAAAGATCTTATTTATTGATTCATGAGAGACACAGAGAAAGAGGCAGAGACACAGAGGGAGAAGCAGGCTCCCTGCAGGGAGCCCAACGTGGGACTTGATCCCGAGACCCCAGGATCATGACCTGAGCGGAAGGCAGACACTCAACTGCTGAGCCACGCACGCATCCTGCATATTTAATAATTAAGGGAAGAGGCGCCAATATTCAGGCTTATTCCCCTGGCACTCAAGAAGTTAGCTCTTGGGCAGGAACACAGATTGAAGTTTCTTTGGGATAAAACTTTTTTCAACCTCCCAGGCTGTGTGACTTGGAGGACCTGAAGGGTAGACAGGTCCATATTTCAGTGGACAAAAGAGATAGGCCTGAGGTCGCACAGGGTTTCTTTCCCTGACTAGTGGTGTGATGTTGGGACAGCTTCTCCAATTTTGCAGAGTCTTAATTTCCTTCTGTGTCAAATGGGGAAAACTACTTTCAGGAGAACTGTGAGATCTGAAGGAGCCTGCCCGCCTCCCCACTCTTCCTCCCTCCTGCAGGAAAAACCCAAGAAATAAATCTACAAGAAATAGAGATATTTGCAGTGAACTATTATTGGTTCTCCAGGCCTGAAGTAGCAAAGTGGGGAGCTGCATCCCCTGTTACGTCTTCGCTGTAGCCAGAGAATGACCACCAGACCAGAAGACCGTCACCCCCGTCCTCCTCCTCCTGTTTGAGAAATTTCTGAAGGCACCACACCAGCATTTTTAAAAAATATTCTATTTATTTATAAAATAAATAAATAGTGTTCTCTCTCCCAAGAGCACAATTTCTTGAGAGAACACAAGCAGGGAGAGCAGCAGCAGACAGAAAGGGAGAAGCAGGCTCCCCATCGAGCAAGGAACCCAACTTGGGGCTCGATCCCAGGACCCTGAGATCATGACCTGAGCTGAAGCCGCCGACTGAGCTACCCAGGTTCCCCCCACCAGCATTTCTTGATAGGCTCTCATATTTTAGGGCCAGTCCTCCTTCTACTTTAGGTTGAAAGTATTTTCTTTTAGTTTCTTACTTTTAGACCCTATCTCATTTGAAAAAGAATCTGAGCTAAGAGACAAATGACTACAAATTAAAGGATTTTTGCTTTTACTGGGCTTCAGACAGAGAACAATGGCCATACAGTAAAAACAAAAAACAAAACAAAACAAAAAATCACCTCAGCCTGCTATGCTGTTCTAGGGTTCTGGAAAAAAGATGAAATCCTGGCTCTGGAAAGCCTGAGAAGACAGTAAAAAAAAAGTGCTGTTCTGCTCCGAGCATGCTCAGAGCTCTGGTGCAGGGGCAACTGCCTACAGCCCAGCCAGTGGAGCTTCTGAGCAGCTTGCTCCAAGTTTCTCTGGGGCAGACACTGGGGCCAGGTTACTTGACAGTGTGGGCCCACAGTCAAGACAAGCTGGACTGAGATGACCCCCTTTGTCACCCCCTCCACCCCCCACCCGCCCAGTCAAAGCCTAAGACAGAGGCCAGATTCCTAGCTGGGAAACTGGAGGAGACTGTTTTTTAATGACAGGGTCTGACCCAGCTGAGCGGTTTGAGGAAAACAGATAAGGCAGGGAGAGAACTTCTTTAGGGAGTGGACATAGGCCTCACATTTCTGTTTTCTCTCAGGTTACAGTTTGGGAGGGCATGGTGGGGACTTATTAGGCAGTATAAGCCAGGAGTGTGCTGCTTGGTGTAGGAGGTGCTCCAGCCTCCTCTGTGGGCTTGAACCCCACCCTCCTGAAACAGTTGGGGCGGCTGGCAGCGGGTGAGTGCCGAGGGAATTCTAGCCCAGGCTAGTTTTGGCTAAGGGGGGGAGGGAACAGATAAAAAATAATTTTCCTAAGAGAGCAGCAGCAGCATCCAACCAAATGAGGCTGAGAGGGGGTTCATGTTCACTTTGTTGGGAATGGAAGGGAACCTTTGAACCACCCTGGTGGACCCTCCTCTTGCTCTTCCCACATTTACCCACCTACTTCATAGACATTTCTCAAAGATCCTAATCAGATAGTCACAGAGAGAATAATGCCATCAGAGAAGATACAAGCTGTGTCGATTCATTTGCCTACCTATAGCTCCAAAGAGTTATTAGTCATATGTCTGCTCCAGTTTACCCTGGAGAGAGCAATGGGCTTTTCCAATTTAATTCAGGGACAGGATGCTAATGAGGAGCCTCAAGTCCAATTTGTAATTCGTCTTGTTACCACTTAAGATTTAAAACTCTGCAGATACCTTCTAGGGCTCTCCTTTTTCATAAATATTACCAATCGCTTCCTGTTAATAAACCTTTATTTTTCAGACACCTGCTATATTTTCCGGTCTTTTGTGGTCTTCTGAACTTAACTACATAAAATGTTTGAGGTGCAATTATACCTTTTAAATGTATTTTTACACCGGATCTTTTATAATGCCTGATTGAACTTATAAGGAGCAACCCATGCATGGAACATTATAAAGGTATCTCAGAATGTGAAATTAAGTATTTGATTTTTTTTTAATTCCCCATCGTGTACCATGGTACAATGTGGAAAGTAACTACATTTAGGCAGGGAAGAAAAACAAAGCAAAGTATCTGCAAGAATTGCACAGTAAGAAGGAATACAAGACTAGAAAGTTCCAAATAGATGAAACTATAATAGTAAAACAAGAGTGAGGTTGGCAGATTGAAGGCTTCTAGAGTCTACATGAATATTTAACAAAGACATAATATTTAAACATGGCTTAGAAGTTGGGGGTTGGGTTCAGTAACTTGTATATCAACATGCAACTTTTTAATCAGGAAGAAACATTTTTCCCTACATCCCACCTTCCCATCCTATAACACTCTTAGCATGTTTACAAAGCACCGATGGATCAGAATTGCAAACAGGTCACAGAGGGAGAAAACTCTGCATTAGTGCCATCTGTTTGAGAACGGAAGGTCATTTAGTTCTCTCTTCCATGTTATGGGCACCTGTGTTCTTCAATGGAGAGCATTTCCATCACACTTTGAGAATCAGAAGACATAGGTAGAAGCAAAAAGACAACTAGAGAATTAATTCTAGCAAGACAGAGACATTGAGGATACCTAGAAAGAAAAAGAACTTGGTATTCACTAAAATCAGCTTTTTTTCTTCTTCTTCTTTAAGCAGATACCCACACTACGCTCACCAATGAGGCAATTTCTTTTTTTTTTTTTTTAAGATTTTATTTATTTATTCATGAGAGACACAGGGGGGAGGGCAGAGACACAGGCAGAGGGAGAAACAGGTTCCATGCAGGAAGCCCAATGTGGGACTCGATCCTGGGTCTCCAGGATCATGCCCTAGGATGAAGGTGGTGCTAAACCGCTGAGCCACCCAGACTGCCCAGTGATGCAATTTCTATACCACAATTGTTGAATTTGACAACTTTAGAATTTTTTCATAAAGATAATATAGAATCTTCAATCACAAATTTTTTGAAGGGTGATTTAATGGGAAGAAACAAGAGATTCAAGAAATCCTAATCAGACTTGTAGTCTGAGACAAGCCGTATCTCCCTGGCCTCACACATACATTTCAGAAGCTGAAATAACTGATAACTGATAACTCTTAATCACTTCTGTGACATCAACTCCTCAAGAGTCCAGTCAAAGCCATGGCCCCTATCCTCAGCAGGAATAATGTCCTAAAACAACATTTTGCTTATAAGTCTAGGCAATCCATACAAAAATCTCTGGATCAAATTATTTTTCCCAGTGCTAGTTACACTTTCAGGGATTAAAAAAAGTTCAGTTTTGTCTAGTAGCTGTCAATTGCAGAACTATGACATCGAAGAATTAATATAATTTGGCCCCTGTATTCATCTACATGGAAAGTAAAAATTCTTTAAGTTGATATGTGCAAAGAGACATTAACTTAAATCTAACTTCAATACTAGTATTGTAGTAAGGGCTTCCACCTCTCCACCTATTTACTCCTTGCTTCCCTCATCCCACCCCGCCACAGACAGAAAGAGTCCACAAGAGAGGCAGTATAAAGCTATAAAAAGAATATTACATTTAAAATGAAAATAGCTGGATTTAAGAGGTTTTAAGAGTTATGAGGCACTCAAGGATCACCGCACACTTATGAGATAAAGATAATGAAGTCTCCAAGAGAGGTCTTCAGTGTTGCCCTTTCCATAAAATACAAGCCAAAGCCCCTCCTTCGTCTTACTCTTAACTTCTCTGAGTCTCCGTTTCCTTATTTGCAAAAGGAAGATCACTTACAGCCTGAATAGTCTAAGGCTAATTAAACTCAAAGTTTAATTTTCTCCTTTTCTATAGAATTCTTATTTATGCTATAAGCTACAATACTCAAAATATCAGGTCTTCCATGTGGTGTATGTGACCTTAACTCCAAAACAACCTACGAATGTTTTCATCGCATTAGTGCAAAGAAAGAACAATTCCTTGTAGTCTCAACTGTCATAGAAAGTAACAGATTTTGATTTATACCAAAAAACCTGATAACCCTCAGGTGACTCAGACAAACATTAGGCAATTTTTTTTAATGCAACACAAATTATTCCATCACAACAAATGATGATTCTGGAGATGTTTGCAATTAATATTAAGAATGGAGAAGGCTGGGGGGTACCTGGGCAGCTCAGTTCGTTGGGCATCTGGCTCTTGATTTTGACCTAGGTGATGATCTCAGAGTGTTGAGATCAAGCCCTGTGTCTGGCTTTGCACTGAGTGTGGTGCCTGCTTGAGATTCTCTCTCCCTCTTCTCTTTCTTCCCAACCCCTTCATGCACACTCTCTCTTAAAACGAAAAAAAAAAAAAAAAAAAAAAAGGAAAACCAGACACCTGAGTAGCTCAGTGGCTGAGCATTTGCCTTTGGCTCAGGGCATGATCCCAGGGTCCAGGATCAAGTCCCACATCAGATCAGGCTCCCTGCGAGAAGCCTGCTTCTCCCTCTGCCTGTGTCTCTCATGAATAAATAACATCTTAAAAAAAAAAAGAGGAAAAAAAGAATGAAAAGGTTTGCTACATTTCATTACAGAGAAAAATCTGAATATGGGATACATACATACATATGCATTCTCTTCTTCACATCATGAAATCACTAGCAACCTTCAATTCACTATGAAATTTTCAGTGGTTTGAAAAGGCTATATTTTTTCATAGTTGAAACTCTAGGAAATGCCCAAATTAAATTATAAAGTAAAAGATGAAAATAGCCATTCTTCGGGTTGAAAGGAAAACAACCTACACTATTTGGAAATTAGTTCAACAAAATTCAAGCCAGAAACAATAATACCAAGCAGCTATTTTGTGCAGGACGATGTGTTAAGTGTCTTTGCAGTTGGAATGCAGAGATGAAATAAGACATAGTTCTGGCTTAAAGAGCTTAAAGAGCTTAGAAACAGAGGTTGGAAAGAAGTCTCAAAAGAGAAGCAGCAGAGGGAGGAACATAGAAGGAGAAGAGAGATGAAACAAGGAAGCAAGAGAAAGTCATGTAGCAGGGCACTTTTCAAACTTACACATGCATATGAAATCACCTGAGAATCTTATTAAAATACAGATTCTAATTATAGGTCTGGGAGTCTGCATTTCTAACACCTCCCAGATATTGTTAATTTTATTTGTCCACATATAATTCCTTGGGTAGCAAGGGTCTAGAAGACCCTGGCACCCAACAGAACTTTCTGTGATAGATAAGTTCTACATCAGAGCTATCCAATATGGCAGCCACGAGGCAGTGTGACTAGTGAGCGCTTGAAATATGACAAATATGACAGAGAAGCTATTTAAAATTTTATTTCAATGAATTTAAATAATCACATGCCTTAACAGACACCCTATTGGACAGTGCAGGTCTAGACTTGGCAGTTAATTTAGAGCAAACTGCATGGTGCAGCCTGCTTTGAGTAGGTAAATCAACCTAATTCAGGATTTCTCAACCTGAGCTAATGATATTTTGGATGGATAATGCTTTCCTGGGCAGGGGGGCAGGGGAGTGTGGAGGTGGTCTTTCCATTGTAAGATGTTTAGCAGCATCTCTGGACTCTACCCACTAGGTGCCAGTAGCATTCCCCAGTCATGAAAATAAAAAATCTTCAGACACTGTCAAATGTCCTCAGGGGGACAAAATCAGCGGTCTAGATAATGCTTTTATACAGAAATTTATAGAAGATGAACAGCAACATCCTTAAAAGTAACCCAGTATTTCTAATAATTTTTCTATTGCTGCCATGACAAATTACTGCAAACTCAGCGGTGCAAAATAACACAAATTTATTATATTATAGGTCTAGAGGTCAGAAGTCTGAGATGGGCTAAAATCAAATGGTTGGCAGGGCTGGCTATCTTTCTGGGGCTCTAGGGGAGAAACGGTTTCCTTGACTCTTCCACCTTTCAGAGGCCGCCTGTGTTCCTTGGCTCATAGACCCTTTCTCCATATCCAAACCAACAAACAATCTAGCATGATTGCTTCCTTTTAAGGTCCTTAACTTAATCACAACTGCAAAATCCCTTTTGCCATGCAAGGGGGACATGTTTACAGATTCTGTGAAGAAGGGTATGGATATCCTTGGTGGGACACTTTTCTTACTACTATAGAACTAAAATGAAAGCTGAGAACAGTAAAAAAATCTCATACCTAAAATAATTTAAGATAAAGTCTTCCTCTAATGTCCTACAAAACTGTGACTGTATTCTGTGCTGAAAACACTTTCCTATCTAGAAATAGCATTTTCTATTCACATAAAGATTTATCGAAGTATCAAAATTTTCCAATTTTGATGTTACAGTTCTCACATACTGTTTCATGCCTCCCTGACCCTGTTGAGATCATTAGTATAAAATTACATTTTTAATAACCAAATAAGTATCATTCACTTCTAAATCTTTGCATTATGTCTAGAACTTGGGAATTCTATTTGTGTATGTATATAGTTAGGTCTTAGTCCATTTGTGCTACTGTGACAAAATACCACAAGCTAGGTAGGTTATAAACAACAAAAAATTATTTCTCATGGTTTTGGAGGCTGAAACTTCAAGATCAGGGTGCCAGCATGATTAAGTTTTGGTGAGAACCTTTTTCCAGGATGCAGATTGCCAACTTCTCAATTGTATTCTCATGTGGTAAGGGAGACTAGAGAGCTCAGTGGAGTCTCTTTTATAAGGGCACTAATCTCACCCATGGATGGAGGCTCCATCCTTATGGCCCAAGCACCTCCCAAAGACCCCACACCTCCTACTACCATCACCTTGAGGTGGGGTGGATTTCAACACATCACTTTGAGAAGGGCACATTCAAATTATAGCAGTTATATTTCCTACCTTTTTAAATACCCCTAAACTTGTCATTTCTCTTAAAAGTAAAAGGAATATTTGGTTATGTGAACCCTTATCCAAAATGTCCATCAGCAACTTTTTTTTGTATGTTTTAGACTTTTGCTTATATGTGCCAAGGGCTGGGGCATCTTCACTTATAGAACAACTAGTGACTAAGGTAATTAGTTATCATTCATAAAAATTGTTAAACAAATCCTTTCTTCAATCTGTTCTTACAAATTGCTCTTCAGAGGAAAAGCCTACATCCGCTCAACTGTTTCTGAAATAGAGGAGTGGTGAGGAATAAACAAAGCCAGATGGCATTTACACTTAAAGTTTCTTTCCCTTCTTGAGTTTGATGTACAAGATTCAAGGAATTGTCTTTAAAAGCCCATTTTCCCAGGCTTGAGAAGTTAAGCATGGTGAGGTCAACAAGAGGCGATTAGGAGGAAGGTAGAGGGAGAAGTGGTGGCCTAAGGATAGAGCATCTGCTGACTCACTTTCCCACCACAAAGAGTGGCCAAATGAAACTGAGGCTTCGATTTAACTGTTCTTCCACACTCTCAAAAGTATGAGAACTTCCATTCACAGAAGCCTATGATGGCAGCATGATTATAGAAGTGGAGGGGGGTGGGGAGAGGATAGATTGTGTTGTTTCATTTACAGGGAACCACGAGAGGCAGAAATGTAAAGAAATAAAGTACTTTGGCAGAAATGAAGCCACTGACCAAATTCATTTTTTTCTATTACAAGTAGTCTCTTAAGGGGTTCCTCCCAACCCCACAATGTCCCCTAGTAAGACTTCTGGTCCAGACAAGGTGGCATACACAATTTTCTCCCTGTGGTTTCCAGCTAAGTATAAACACAAACCCTGGGGGGAAAACCCTAAGAGGCAATAATTAAAAAAAAAAAAACTAACAACAACAACAATAAAAAAACACCTCTGAAATGCAGGAAAAGGAAAGTGAACTGGTTAGAGACCCTAAGATTGAATGGTCTTGCAACCTCCCACCTAACAGGAGAAAGCCAACCAAGTCCAGGTTTTCCACAGTCCCAACCTAGCAACAGAAGGCAGCCCAGCAAGGATTGAACAGTCCCAAGGCCACCAAGCTAACCAGTGGCCCTGGCGAGGGGATGAATCAGAAGCTCCATGGACAATATGGCCAAAATGTCCATATACAATGAAAAAAAATCACCCATCATACCAAAAACTAGGAAAATCACTACATGATTGAGAAAAGAATCAATGGATACCAACAGAGATGAATCAGATGTTAGAATTATTGGCATCCTTGTCAAAGCATTCATCAAAAAATGCTTCGATATACAGCTACAAATTCTTTAGAACTCTAAAAATAGAAACATCACAGCAAAGAACTAGAAGTTATAAGAAAGGACTGAATTGAAATTATAAATATGTGATAACAAGAATAAACTTAGTGGGTTCAATGGTAGAGATGACAGAGAACAGATATCAATGAGCCTGATAATCAATAGACTCTGTTGAATTTGAACAACAGAGAGAAAATAGACTAAACCAAATAAAACCAATGGCAGGAACTGGGATAATAAGACGCAACATTCTTCTATATCATGAGTCCCAGAAGGACAGGACAAAGAGAGTTTAAAAGACTATTAGAGGGATCCCTGGGTGGCGCAGCGGTTTGGCGCCTGCCTTTGGCCCAGGGCGCAATCCTGGAGACCTGGGATTGAATCCCACATCGGGCTCCCAGTGCATGGAGCCTGCTTCTCCCTCTGCCTATGTCTCTGCCTCTCTCTTTCTCTCTCTCTCTCTCTCTGTGACTATCATAAATAAATAAAAATTAAAAATAAATAAATAAAAGACTATTAGAAGAATCAGTGAGGATGCCTGGGTGGCTCAGTGGTTGAGCACCTGCCCCTGGCTCAGGGCGTGATCCACGGTCTCAGGATCGAGTCCCACGTCAGACTCCCTGCCTGGAGCCTGCTTCTCCCTCTGCCTTTCTCTCTCTGTGTCTTTCATGAATAAATAAAATCTTAAAAAAAGAAGAAGAAGAAGAAGAACCAATGGTTTAAACTTTCCAAACTGCATGAAACTAAGAGAGAATAAACCCAAAGAAATACACCAAGACATTTCATCACTAAATTTTGAGAACTGAAAAAACAAAACAAAACAAAAAATTGTTGACAATATCCAGAGATAAGTGACATATTATCAGTAAGGCAACACCAATTCACGTTACAGTAAATTTCCCATCTAAAACTATGGAGGCCAGGAAAAGCCACACATTTTCCAACTCCTAGAAAAAAAAATCATCTTCAAATTCCGTATCCAGCAGAACTATCCTCTCGAATGAAGAGAAAATAGAGACATCTTCAGATGCAGGAAAAGGAAAAGAATTTGTTGCTAGCAGACCTACCCTTAAAGAATGGCTGAACAACAATTTTCAAACAGAATGGAAATGGCAAAAGAAGGAATCTTGGAACAGAAGAAGGAAGAAAAACAAAAGGAAGAGAAATACGGTCGCATAAAGTAGACAATCCTCCTCCTGAGTTTTATGAAGCATATTAGGTATTTGGAACATCAGCACACCATGTTAAGTCACACATGTATACTATAATAGCCAGACCAACCATTAAAAAACAACAACAAAAACCCAAAAAAACAGACACATTCAAAAACACCACAAATAAATCAAGATGCAATCCTAAAGGCCCCGAATTTCTACTTGGGATTCTTTCTGCACATCAGATAAGTACATGTATATCAAAGTATAGAGTCATTCAGGGAAAAGTCCTGGGATAGATGGATCTATATCTGAATCTAACTGAGAATGTAGATCACCGGAACTTACTGGGCCTCATTTTCCACACCCCTGAAAGGGAAGTGGCTGGAGAGGTACGTCTATTAAGACACATTGGGCCATTTCCACTGATAAAATTTGATTACTCTATAAATTATGAATTCCCATTCTTCTCATTTACTCTGTGTTATTCCTTATGATTCAGATGTCTCTAAAAGTGCTCTGAAAACCAAAACAAACAAAAGGTATTTGTGTGGAAAATATTCTTAAAACATGAGAGGAAAAAATGGGAAAACCCCATTAGTCTGTTATTGGTTATTTCCCAAAAACAAATAAGCAAGGGACCACTGATGGGAGACTGAATTATTCAGAATAGAAAAAAAAGTTTAGCCTTTATCCACTGTAGTATAACTGTCTTAAAAGTCCATTTTAGCTTTTCCCTGCAATCAGAAAAGTGGTGTGTGTGTGTGTGTAAGGATAAGCCTTTCCCTTTTTTGATATGAAAATTTTAGAACAATTAAAGAGATGCATGTAAATCAGAAATCTCAAATATTCTTTGAAGAGCAAGTCATTCTTCTACTCTCTGTATGAGTCCTGTTCTGCTTTAATCTCTGAATTATTATAATGTTGATTCCCTCCATTGTAAAGGAAATATATAATCAGCACCAATAACACAAATAATGCAGCTATTTGGCATGGATGGCCCAGGAGCCAGTGGTGGTCTGGGGTGAACACTTCCCTTCTCTCCTCTCCAGAGTCAGCCTTCTGGAGGTAGTCAGCATCTGCTCTCTGGGGTGATTAAGGGTTTAATCACTGCTTAGGATTCTCTCCCGCTCTCTAAAAAACAAAAAAAATCATCTCCATAATTTTAGCCTGTAGTAGAGATGCAAGCTTATCTTCTCTTTTTCTAATACCAACCCTGTACACACTAAAATGGTCACCTCAAAAATATTATCTAATAAGAGCACAAATTCCAATCATTCTGTGGTAAAAATTTTTTTTCATATTTAAATATTTTTCTTGGATTTGACTTTTATAGCCTTTAGAGTTGTTAACCTATTATCAAGTACTTTAAAAAGTTTTCTTCTAAAAAAAAAGTTTTCTTCTAGGACAACAGTTTTCAAATTATAATGCTTTTCTATGTATAATGTATAAATATATTCAACAAATAAAAAACATAACAGATATGATATATCAATTATATAAGTAAGATCAAAGTTTCTGTAGTGGTATTGGAATCACTTTTAAGGCCAACTCAAGAATAAAGGGAGTTTCTAAAAATCATGATATGACGAAATCTTTCACTGATGCAAAATAGATTTAGTTTTTTATAATTTTTTTAATTCAAGAAAAGTAGTAAAACTTCTGTAAATATCTATACAGTGTCTGTTACTACAATACAGGTACCTAGTCACAACAGCTAATATGTGTTTGAAAATATTAAAAATGCACTGAACATATCCCTTTCACAAAGGAGAGAAAAGGAGAATACTAATCTAATAACTCTTATAATCTAAGAGATTATGATATCATTTAAGAATTTGGTGGCAATGATGTCACAGACAACAAATGTTCTTGATAATACACTATCCAGGGAGTAACATCACAGAACTATCCAGGGAGGGGTATAGAGAAACTAAGAGTAACAGACATGGGTGGAGAACCACCCAGAATGATTCACTGGAGACCTGGCAGGCATCAAGGCACTGACGGTTCTAACTCCCTTCACACTGAAAAAAGGTGAGGGGTGAAGGTCCAGGCTTCCAATGGAAAAGGCTCTCAGTTGGAAGAGAGTACAGAGAAAGGAGCATAAAGATAAAGAAAGACTCACACAACCACTAAGGCCAACAAAATAAATAGATTATCCATAAAGGGAGAATAATCCGGTTGACCTTAGACTCTTCTAAATCAGGGTTCTTGTAAGGTAACATCTGTAAGCATTTGCAGGAAATATCTTGATCTCTTCTTTATTCTCTCCTGTCATTCACATGCCAGGACAACAAAGTCCTTCTCAGATAGAGAACATGATTGTCTGCATGATGGGACTGTAGATGACTATTTTATTTCTTTTTCAGTATTTCCGAATTTATCTTACAATGTTATAATAATTCAGAGATTAGAGCAGAACAGGACCTACAGAAAACAGAATGGCTTGCTATTCAAAGAATATCTGAGATTTCCTATTTCTGTGTATCTGTGTAATTGTTTTAAAATTTTCATACGAGAAAAAAAAGAATCATCCTTAAAATACACACACACACACCACTTTTCTGATTTCAGGAAAAGCTAAAACGGATTTTTAAGGAAGTTATATTACAGTGGATAAAGACTAAACTCTTTTCTATTTGAGTAATTCAGCCTCCCATCAATAGTCCCTGATTTCTTTTTAGGGAAATAACAGATCTGTGTTTTTTTTTTTTTCCCATTTTTTCCTCCCTAAGCGTATTTTAAGAACATTTCCCATTTAAACTAGGAATTAAAGTACTACTTATTTAAAATATCTACCATTTAAATATTTAAGAAATACTTATTAAGCTATTTTTAAATCTTTTTATTATTATTTTAAAATATTTTAAGGCATTAAATAATTTCAGAGCGAAAGCTATTTTTACTATTACACTTTACTATTAAAATCCCTTAATAGATTAATTTAAATTATTAAAGCTTTGAGTTAGAATCCTCCTAGATAAATTAATGCTTTGTTACATAATATCTTTGAAATAAACCCAGAGGGAACTATAAAGCAGAATAATAAATAACCTAAGTGGATAAATACGTTTTAAGCAACTGCATTGAATAGAACATTCTAGTCTGTCACAGAGAGACTCATTGGGTAGTCAGGTTAACCAGACACTCTATCAGTCTAAGGAAAACCTCGAAGGCCTAAGAAAGCCCAGAGTGGGAGATGTAGATGGACGGATGAAAAGCAACAGGGTCCCTGTGGACTATGGAAGGAAGAGAGGAAAGCACAGAAGCAAGGCAGAAATGAAATTGTTAAGTCACGGGTTTTAAATACTTAAAAGACGGTGGAAGGAAAAACTCAACTTCTTTCCAAACACAGCCTGCTCTTGGCCACCCACAAGGCTGGGCTGCTCCCCTGTGCTCCTCTCCTCCTGAAGGTGAGTACAAGTCCCCATCCCAGAACCAGCAGCTTGGAAGCTGGGACATTGCCAAGAAGCTCCCTCCTTCCAAGGCGATTCTTGACTTCCTCACAGATGCAAATGTCTGATCCTAACCCCAGAGAAAGAATATAAAACCCTGAAAAAGGAAAACTCTTGTCTTTTAACGATAGGTTACCAAAAAAAGGGGGGGGGGGAATTAATAGAGGTCGAAGGCTTTTTTTTTGCTGCCAGCAGAGTTCTCCTTTGTTTTCATTTCTAAAAGCAAAGATAGAAGAGGCAAAATTAAATGAGCTTCTCCTTTCACAATGAAACTGTTTTCAGATATTTCTCATTCAGAGAGCCCTGAAGTCTTATTAATGGAGCTAATGCTTAGATGCTCAGGTTTTCATCAACTACAGGAACTGGAATCGTCCAAATGTGAACCAACTATTGCCATACAGTCGTAATGTCTCTCATGAGGACAGTGTCTCAACATCACAGTTGTTTTCATTATGCAGGCACCGTCCAGAGGAAAGGGCTGGAGATTCCATCCTAAATGCACCTGGATATTCCATCCTTCTTCACCCTCCCCATGAGAGAGGGCTGCTTTCAATGCACAGGGCGCTAGGATTAGCACCCTCCTGGGGGTTGCCTCGACAAGTGAAACCAGACTGAGCAACTGGTCAAACTTGGCATCATCAGATTTTCAGCCTCCAGGAGTTCTGGCACAGAAACGAGGCAAAGGAGTTAACAAGCACTGGATGAGGCCTTCACAGCAGACAGCTTGCCTTTACCCTTCAACACGGTGTGGGAAGTAGGATCCATTTTCCTGTTTCCCAGATGAGGAACCTCAAGTTGATGTCAATGAACTTGTCAAGCCACCGCTCACACTGAAGTCTGTGTTCAAGTCCAGGTATACCTTTATATTCCCAGACCCAGGAATTCATCTAGCATACAACAGGTGCTACCTGTCTTTTTATCTATCTGTATGGAAGTAATGAGGTAAACTACCTGACTCAAAGGTAGACCATGGTATATGGAAAATACAGAGCAGCCACTACATTAAGCATAAGTTTGTACAAGTAGCCTTTACCACTATTCCACGTCAGTCCTAGAGCCAAATCAGAAAAGTCCATCCTAAGAAAGTCAGCACCAACTTGTCATCACACACACACACACACCCACACCCACACACACTTGATTCTGTAAGTCTTTAAGTCCAAGTTTTTGCAAAAGTAGTGATGAAAGGTTTTTGTTAATATATTTTAAGCAAGTACATCCACTTTTAGCTTTAGCTATTACAAGCCCATGGAATCAGCAGACTGGAACAGCAGATAACAGCATGATCTGCCCAAGGATCAATAGCCCATTTTGGATGGAACACAGCAAGGAAAGGGAAATTATGGGGCCTGAGTCTCCAGAAGAGGCTGCAATGTGATTCTGGAAGGATGAATATGTTAGGGTAAGGGATTTCAGCTTTCCTTCTTAGGCAGTGTGGATCCACATGAATTACTGACTAGAAAGGTCACTGTGACTATCTTGCAGGACAGAGAGGAAAGGTAAGATGCTACAAGTGGAAGGAGTGGCTCTGCGTTCAGCTGGGCGCCTGCTATACTCCTCCCCGGGGAAGGCAGGCTGTTACTAGATTGTCTTAATGAGACGTGTCCAAACTTGACGAGTATTAAGTCCTTTATCTTTGGCAGGAGATAAAGGACTAAAAGAAGTTCCCTGTTGCTTTTTCCTCTTGTTCCTGCCCACAGAAAATGCCATCATCTCACAAGTTGCCTCTTCCCAGGAGAAAGCAAGCGCCACACCCAATAACTTACAAAGCTCTAGCCTTTTCTATCGCCACACCCAAGAACTCACAAAGTTCTAGTTCTAGCCTTTTAGAATTAGCCATTCTAATCACTTTTTCCTTTATTTTCTTATGCAGGTATCTCCCTAACTTTTCAACTGTTTTATCATTACATATAGAGCGTCTTTAACAACTGTGCTTCTACTGAGCTTCAAGAACAATCTTGTTTGTGAGATGGTTTCCTTCTTCTGAGAATAGCACTCCCACTGTGTGCTTTACAAAGGAGAAAATTGAGGTTGAGAGAGCTCGAGAAACCTCTTTGAGCAATTCAGCTAACAAATGGTGGGGCAGAGGCCCTCACTCTGAGTCACAAAGCTAATGCTGCCATAGAAAAAAAACACACAGGATAGAAATATGTCAAAATGGTGGTGGTCCAATTCAGGAGTTTTGTGTTCTTACTCAAACATTTCCATATGTTATAAAACATCCACACTAGAAGGGGTTTGTTTTGATAATCAGGGATAAATTAGGGATCCCTGGGTGGCTCAGAGGTTTGGTGCCTGCCTTCGGCACAGGGTGTGATTCTGGAGTCCCAGGATCGAGTCCCGCATTGGGCTCCCTGCATGGAACCTGCTTCTCTGCCTGTATCCCTGCCTGTGTGTGTGTGTGTGTGTGTGTGTGTGTGTGTCTCATGAATAAATGAATAAAAAATTAAAAAGGAATAAACTAGTGGTTAATAAATAAATATAATACACAGTCCTTAGTCCCTTGTGCTACAAGACATCCTTCATTGTTATCCAGAGATCCTTGCCTTGGCCATGGGTTCTCCCTTTCCTTTCTTTGAAACTGAGTTGGAGCAGTTTCCAAAGGAGGCAGATGTCTCTTGAAGCTCCGCAGGTTTCTCTAGAGAATGTTAATTACCATCCTCGCCCACAATGCACACACATACACACACACACAAAAAAATCCACCGACTTCAACCAATCTATACTTAACTAGAGAAAAAAAAGTGTCATATTATGGAGAAATATAATCTGAAAAAAAGACTTTAAAGGGGCTATGAAATAATATGCATGGTGAACTATGTCATTCAGTCTTCCACATAAGCTAAGATTAAAGATTCTTAATGGCTGCTGGGAAAAAAATCTAGACCATGTAGGGCTATGTGTTCATTCTCAAGAGTGTAATGACTTTACAGTTGGAAGATAAACCAAACTCACTTCAAAACATAATCCAAGGGATGGAAAGCAAAATTTTAAAGATTTCTTAAACTTTTGGGTGCTGGGCAGTTAAGTGTTGAAGAGACTAAGACGTACTGTGCTACATTTCATTCCAAATTGAGTCAACCGGTATTTTAGAAAGTCAAGCACCCCACAGCAAGGCTTTCACTGAATTGCACTTTGGCAGCAGGCCACCAGCCTTCGTGGACAAATGTTATAAGAAATGGCCTATGGGCCATGGCACTCCACGTGAACACCATAAATTGTCCGGCACATCACACCATGGCCAACATGTCCATCTCATATAATGACCCACAGGAGGAATGTCTCTTTGGGCTCATTATTCAGATGCACCATTTCTCCCGATTTTCCCTTACCACCACCAAATCCTGAAGCTTTTGTGTTTACGTCTGCATTAACTGCTAGAAAGTTCGTCCTTACCCGACTCCACGTCACTTTCTGACACTGATTCGTCCCTATTTCTCCTTCTTGCTTATTTTAGGTTCAACTCTGTCCTCTGAACTGTATGCATCTTTTTAAGCTGCCTTAAATCCTTTTTCCCCCCACAAAATATAAACAAACACAGGCAGCGACTCTGCACACGTCTCTAAGACTGTTTATATAATACCGCTATTAGAACATTAAAACCACCCAGCATGAATGAAACCAGCATGTCTCCTACAGACCAAAAAGGAGAAAATAAATTTTCATTTCTATTTTAATAGTGTGATCTAAACAAGCCTAAGGTCCAACCCCCACCCCCACCCCCAAACCACCCCACCAGGCCTTTCGGCAGACACTCAGATTGCAACCTGACCCCAATGGAGCTGCTGGTTTAGCAGCAAGGTCACAATTACACTGTGATTATGTGTTTCTGCGCCGCTGCGCAAAGGAAGTGGTCAGGGTGTAAGACTCCCAGCCATCCTCGAGGTGGGCGGACAAAGGCAACTGTCAGGTTAGAGGTGTGACATTGAAGGAACAGAGTGCAAGGAAGAAGTACAAGGGAAGGACTGCACCAGGAGGCAAGAGAACCAGTGAGGAGTAATTTCTCAGCCACCAAGGGGAAAGAAAAATTCAGTTCATTGATGCGCTCTGTAAGGATGTGTCCCTAACACTGATTCCTTCTAAAATGGTGCTTTTCAAAAGTCAGTTTTTCTTCCAACTCTAATCCTATAAAAACACATGGCACATCTCTGGTGGATGCCCTCCCGAAGGGGTGCCCCAGTGCCCTCTCCTTATGTGTCAGAAGAGCCTGTGACTTGCTTCTGACAAACAGAATATGGCCACGGTTATAGGAGTCACTCTTTTGATTAGGTTCTATCATATGGCAAAGGTGAAGGGATTTTCCAGACATGATTAAGGTGACTTTAAGTTGATCGAAGGAGATTATCCTGGGTCAACTGCACCTGATCACGTAAGCTCTTTTAAAAAGAATCTAGAGAGACACCTGGGTGGCTCAGTGGTTGAGCGTCTGGCCTCAGCTCAGGTCATGATCCCAGTGTCCTGGGATCGAGGACCACATGGGGCTCCTCGCAGGGAGCCTGTTTCTCCCTCTGCCTATGTCTCTGCCTCTCTTTGTGTGTCTCTCATGAATAACTAAATAAGATCTTAACAAAATAATAAAAAATAATCTAGAGGCCAGAGATTGGAATGGAAGCAGCAGGGACTCCCTCTCTTCCTTGCTGATTTTGAAGAAGCTGCCGAGCACTCTAAAGACACAGAGAGATGAGCTCTACTCAGAAGTAGACCCTCCCCTAGTCCAGCCTCCTGTGCAGAACAGAGCCCAGCCAACACGTTCATTTCAGCCTGGTGAGACCCTGAGCAGAGAACCCACAGAGGAGTGCCTGGAATTCTGATCGGCAGGAACTGTGAGTTAAGAAATGGGTGTTTTACCATCCAGTTTGTGGCAAGATGTTGCAAAGCATGGAAAACAGATCCATCATCTCAAGAGAGTCAGTTTGCATGACAATTGCTTATAGTATCAGCCAAACCAAAAAACAAGTGGAATGGAGACTTTAGACTCTTCTTCTCTCAAGAGTTTCTAGGTATATATCACTTATATTTTTTTGTAGCTTTAATGTCTTTTAAACCACTTTATTGAGGCACGACTGCCATCAGACTTAACTGTTCACACCATGTTCAGTCGAGCTCTTTCACATCAAATGCCGCTGATACTTAAACTAAAGCTGCTACCACCATGTCCATGACACTCGTCTGAAGACCACCACAGGGTGTCCCCCAAGAAACCTGCCACCAGCAGGCCAGGAAATGGTTAGCCTGGCCGACCTGCGACTTCCACAGTTTCCTAGGCAGCGACGCAGAGAATCAAGCTATGTTTTTTATCTTACCATGATTCAGCACATTCAAGCCAATGCCTTCAAGCCTGAAGCTAGAAGACCATTTTTCCCTCCCTCATCTGCCATTTGGATGTGAAAACCATCAAACAAGCACGGAACCAGCAAACTTCTTACAGACCTGAGAGAGGGAGCCTGGGTTTTACTTCCACTTTAACACTGAAATCAAAACACAGCCTACCACCAAGCTGTCCAGGGGAGACTTGGTTCCATAATAGCATGTTCTCTCTGCTCTGTGCAAAATTATACGCTGATGATGTATTTCCATGCCACTGTGCCCAACAAGCGGTTAGGCAGCAATGGCTCTAGCATGGGTGAATGGGTTAGGCATGTGAACATTTGGGAAAAAAAGAAAGATAGGGAGAGGGCAAAGTTGGTCTCTTTCTGAGGCATTTTTCTGTTGATCAGAAACTGAACTTAAATTTTTATAAAGATTTCATTTATTTATTTGAGAGAGAGAGAGCCCAAGCAGGCGGAGGACAGAGAGAGAAGATGACTCCCCACCGAGCAGGGAGCCCGATGTGGGGCTTGACCCCATGACCTTGAGATCATGACCTGAGCTGAAGACAGGTGCTTAACCGAATGACCTACCCAGGCACCCCCTATATTATATATTTGTGTGTGTGTGGGGGGGGTGCGAATACACTGTTTTTGGTATGCAGTTCAAAGGCCAAGCATTTTCTCTTCTGAAATTATTTCTAGCATCAAAGTATTGGTGATTCCCTCAAACTATTGTGATTCCTTTGCATTAATTAAAACCACTATCAGGGATCCCTGGGTGGCGCAGCGGTTTGGCGCCTGCCTTTGGCCCAGGGCGCGATCCTGGAGACCCGGGATCGAATCCCACATCGGGCTCCCAGTGCATGGAGCCTGCTTCTCCCTCTGCCTGAGTCTCTGCCTCTCTCTCTCTCTCTCTCTCTCTGTGACTATCATAAATAAATAAAAATTTAAAAAAAAAAGAAAAAAATAAAAAAAATAAATAAAAAAAATAAAGCCACTATCACCCAGAGATGTACTGGACACAGCAAAAATGGCAAATTTTCATTGCTTACAAAAATCATGAGTAACTATCACCTTTTCTTTTTCTTTCTTTCTTTCCCTCTTCCTTCTTTTTCCATTTTTAAGTTTTGAAATATTATAAAGAAGCAACAGGGGCACCTGCATGGCTTGGTCAGTGAGGTGTCTGCCTTCGACTCAGGTCGTGATCCCAGGGTCCTAGGATCAAGCCCCGTGTTGCATTGGGCTCCCTGCTCAGTGGGAACATGCTACTCCTTCTCATCCCTGCTCATGCTCTGTCTCTCTGACTCAAATAAATAACCTTAAAAAAAAAAAAAGGCAATATAACAAGTATAGGCCACTAGTTCTGAAACTACAAATCCTGAGTGAGGGTGTGGACTCCAGCAAACAGTGAATTACCTTCAGCAATAATGAATGAATGATCTCTTAAGACTCCGTTTTATCACCTCTACAATGGGAACAATAATATTTGCACTGTCAAACCTATGACATATGTATGTATAATGTCATGAGAATTTTTTTTAAAGATTTATTTGAGAGAGAGAGAGAGAGAGAGAGAGAGGGAGGGAGAGAAGCAGACTCTATGCTGAGTGGGGAGCCAGAGAGGGAGCTCAATCCCCCAACCCTGAGATCATGACCTGAGCTGAAACAGAGTTGGACATTCTTTTTTTTTTTTTTTCTATAACACCTAGGCTTTTTTGTTTGTTTATTTTTTTTAATGGGAGTTCAATTTGCCAACAGGACACTTTTGAGACTCTTAAAAGCTTATACAGGTTTATGAAGATATTTTACAACATAAAAACCAAACGTTACAAGAATGCAAAGTGCTTCTTTTTAATGACTGATGCTTTCTCTCAGAAAGTGGCAAAAAAGACAGTCACTAAATTTAAAAAAATGAGTGGTTACTTCACCCCTAACAAAATCTGAAATATTTGGAAGTAAATTTCATAGTTACTGTTGGAAAAAAATATCAGTACTGGTTAACATTTATTAAGAATCTTACTAACATTTATGAAATGTCAGGCATTGCAGTAAAAGCACCACACATTTTCTCACTTGATTCTCATATGAATTAAGACCTATTATCATCTTCATTTTATAGAGGAGGAATATGGAGTTTCGGGAAATGGAGCAGTAAGTAAACCTAGGACACAAAAGCAAGCAGTGTAATCCAGAGCCCACAAGTAACCACAAGCAACTGTTTCAAATACATTTTCTGGGTTGACAGGCCAAGAACAGCAGCAGCGAGATGTGGTCTGGGCAGTTCTTTGTTGCTATAGAGCAAAGACTGGCCCTGAGGAGCTGGGAGGTCTGGTGCGGAGGGCATGTCCACCCACACCAAGGGACAGTGCCACAGATGGACCCTGAATGATAAGCCACATCACTGGCCTGCATTTAGGCAGCCTAAAGCGGAAAGGACGCTCCCCCGGGTTGCAAACTGAAACAGTTCTCTAAGGTTTAGAGCCCCATGACTGACCTCAGCCAGCGACCAAACCGATCAGGACCTCCAGGGCTGCATCTAGGGCCGCGCAGGGCCAGGAGCGACCACACAGACCCCTGCTGCCTGATGGGACACTAGACAGAGGATGGCCCTGTGCAAAGGGGAAGGAAATGAGGCAGCCAGAACCAAGAAATAAATAAAAACAGGAACTGGAGAACAAGAGGAGGCAACTAGCCAGAAACAAAACCGAAGTAAAAACCAGAAAACAGAAATACGGTATGGCCCTGGTTCCCAAACTGCACCCCCAAGGCACCTTAGGGTTCCACGGTTAATTTAAAAAGAGCACTGCCGGGGATTTTAAGTTTGAGAAAATCAGTGACACTCAACATCTGTCAGAAACCGTGTGAAAACTGCCAGCTTGAAGCAGTTCACAGTTTCAACATTAGATGGCATTAAATTGCTTTCTGTGACATTTTTGCACTATTGTCTGCTAGAATAAAAATCCAATATTGCCTAAAATTCACTGTGGAACTGGAAATGAGGATGGCAGTATTAGATCCGAGTCCAGGTTTTGAGAAGTCGCACGGTGCCCAAAAGGCGCACACCACCCTTAGTGGTTGCTGTTAAGAATTAGATAAAAATGATCTTTTTCTTTCAATTTATTCTTGTTGTTGTTGCTGTTTTACAAAATGGCTGCTAGTTTATTGGGAACTGTGCACTTTAAAAAAAAGATTTATTTATTTGAGGGTCACCTGGGTGGCTCAGTGGTTGAGCATCTGCCCTTGGCTCAGGTCATGATCCCACAGTCGGGATCGAGTCCTGCATTCCCACAGGGAGCCTGCCTCTCCCTCTGCCTATGTGTCTCACGTGAATAAATAAAATAAAAAAAAAAAGATTTATTTATTTGAAAGAGAGAGAGCACATACACACACGCAGGGGGAGGGGGCAGAGGAGAGGGAAAGAATCCTCAAGCAGACCCCCTGCTAAGCATGGAGCCCGACACAGGGCTCAATCTCAGAACCTGGAGACCACAACCCAAGCCGAAATCAAGAGTCAGCCAGTTAACCGATAGTGCCACCCAGGCAATGTACACTTATTAAATTGACTTCACTGCTTAATAAATTAAGCATATTTATTTGGCACTGAAAAAATAGGAATAAGGACACTGAGAAATTATGGGAACCTCTGCATTAGGGACTAAAGTCATTGAGGGATCTCAGAGCTGAGCTGTTTCCAGAGACTTTCAGGATCCCAGTCCAAGGGAAACCTATCCCACTGAGTCCCCAAAGCACAATGGGTCCTGATCCTTCTGCTCTGCTGCTTCTTCTCACAACATAATGAATAAAGATCCACCACAATAAGGATTAATCCAGGGACTTTAGGGTTCAACACAGCAGTATGATAATTCTATACAAACACCAAGTTATGTATTTTGTAAGAGTATCTACCACGTACATTCCTGGCATCTTATATAATCATCTTACTTAATCTTTTGAGCCTTTTTCATTTTTGCCCTACCTCCCATTATACAGACAAGGAAATGAAAGCATGGGGCACTGGATCCATGACCCAAGTTGACACTGCTGTGTAGTAGGGTCAGGATGAGAATCCAGGCAGTAGGCACTTTACAGGTAACTTCATTATCCCTATGTTATACTGTTCAGTTATGCCTTCAGGTTTCTAGAGAAATATACATTACACTTTTATGGGGAACAAGGTACTTCAAAGTGGTACAGATACCTAAATGGGACTAAATGCATTCCTATTTTTGTTTATTCTTAGTTTCTCAATCCTGGAAAGGCTTCCATTTCTTTTCCAGGCCTGCTAATGTCTGTGCTTGTGAATAAAAATAACATAAATGGTTCCAAGATGGCACCATTAAGAGGGAAAAAAAAGTCGTCCAGATACTGGCACGAATGTAACAAAACAGTCTCACTCCTTTGTGTAAGAATGAAAATTGGTGCACCCTTTATGGAGAACACTAGTAATCAAGATTCATAAAGTCCCAGTGAGGAGAGTAAAGATTCACATTAGAATATATTTATCTCAACGTTATTTATCATAGCAAAGAGAGACAGATAAAACCTCAATGCCCACTGATCCATCATGGGATGTCTGAAGTCCATGGAGAAAACTCAGGTTGTCGTACAGATGGCCCAAACACACGTGAAAAGATGCTCAACATCATTCATCATCAGGGAAACGCAAATCAAAACCACAATGAGATATTATGACCTCACATCTGTCAGAATGGCTAAAATGAAACACACAAGAAATAACAAGTGTTGGTGAGGATGTGAGGAAAAGGAACCCTTGTCTACTTTCGGTGGGTGGGAATGCACACTAGGGCAGCCACTGTGGGAGGCAGTATGGAGGTTCTTCAAAAAAATTAAAAACACAACTCCCATATGATCCAGGAATTCCAATACTGGGTATTTACCCAAAGAAAGCAACAACACTAATTTGAAAAACATATATAGACCCCCATGTTTACTGCAGCATTATTCACAATAGCCAAATTATGGAAGCTACTCGAGTGTCCATGAATGAATGATGAATGGATAAAAGAGATGTGGTTTATGTGTACGCGCACACACACATACACGCACCCTCAAGTATTACTGAGCCATAAAAAAAAAAAAAGAATGAATCTTGCCATTTGTGACAACATGGATGGACCTAGAGGGTATGATGCTAAATGAAATAAGGTAGAAAGGCAAATACCATATGATTTTACTCATACATGGAACTTAAGAAACAAAACAAAGAAAAAAAAGAAGACCAAGAAACAAAACCAAGACACAAAACAAAACAAAACAAAAAACAGACTCTTAACTACAGAGAACCAACTAAACTGGTGGTTGCCAGAGGGGAAGTAGGTGTAGGGGTGGTTGAGATAGATAAAGGGGATTAAGGGTATACTTCTCTTGATGAGTGCTGAATAATAAATAGAACAGTTGAATCACTATATTGTATACCTAAAAATAATAGAACACTGCATGTTAATTATACTTCAAATAGTAAGAAAAAGAAAACTCATGTTTTCAAAGATTACTTAATGGCATTAACAAGCACAGGGTAGTTTTTTCAATTGTGCAACAAAACTGTACCATATAATCACAATTGTAAAGTACTCATTAAAACAAAGAACTGGAAAGAAACTGTATTCATTTTAGTATTTTGGTTTTCCTCTAAATGGTTTCGAATTCTAAATTTTCCTAATTTTGATTTTTTAATTTTCTTAATCTTTCCTTCTTTCCCTCCTGATGAGTGTGTTACTTCGGTAATCAAGAAAAAAGTCATAAATTTTAAAAAGGGATTCAGGATCTAAAGAGGCAAATGCAGTCCAACAAATACCTCAGTCCTCCACCATCACCTACACTGGAACACACTCAAAAAGCTCATTTACGTAAAGTTCTCCTGATTATACTACTGATTGGATTTTCTCCTTTTGCTCAATTTTTAGATAGCTTTATCTGTACTCCTTTTTTGGTATTTTTGTCACTTCCTGCCTTTTACAATTATCACCTATATACACATGGAATTTTTCCTATTGACTGTGGACTTTAGGATGGCAGGGCCATATTCGCTTCATAACTGCATTTGTCATCAACTTTACTGCCACCCTGTAGTTGGGTCATACTGGTAAATGAGTAGGGATTATACATCTTGGTATTTGTTATTCCAACACACAAAAGGCAACACAGGTCATTTGAACTGAATTGGTTTATACCGAATTAGTTCGTAGTGTTCTTTATAGCACTAAGGGGAAATAACTAGATCCAGTGAGAGGTACCCCAGAAAACAGTTCCATCCCAGAGTGTGAACTAAATATCTGTAAGTCCATCTATATCTGAGGACAGACTGGTCTCTATAGGGACAAAAGCCTTCTGTGCGTCTATGATGTTTGAGCAGAGGCTGAAAGACCACGTGTCCTTCCAGCTTTGGAAGAGGATGTAAATACCATGATCCTGTAGGTCTCATTCCACACCAAGATTTTAGGATTCCATATTCATTGGTTGAATGAATAATTAAGGGATGCCTGGGTAGATGAATGAACTGAAGGGCTGAATCCCTATGTAAGGCTCTCAGCTCCATTTCTTTTTTTTTTTTTTTTCTTTTTTTTTTTCATTTTTTTTTTTTTCAGCTCCATTTCTATGGGTAGACAGTAGGAAAATGATAATATAGGCCTATAAAAGCAGCTAAGTGGCTCCAAGGAATGACCATGATGGGAAAACAGTTCAAAAGATTAACTGCTGCCACCTGTGGCACTTTCATGACTGCAGAACAATAGGTAGAGCATGCTCTCTCGCAGAAGTGCCAGACAGCATTTCTAAGCACTTCATGTATCTCACTTTATTCTCAAAATAACCTCCCCATTTGAGGAGCGACAAATAATTCTCTCCCCCCAATAGTGAACAGAAGCTGTGAAAGGTAAAAAATATATTGCCCAGGGTCAAAGTTTTTATGTCAGCTGAACTGGGATTTGTAACCCGTGGACAAATCAATCCTAATCCCACGCTCTTTATGCCATGCTGCCTCCAGAAGAAAATGAAGGAACAGCGGGCACAGAATATTCTTTACGTAGCCCATGAACAACTAAAATGATCAATCTGTCCTTCTCTATAAAGGTCTCCATGTAGACACACACAAAACTGCATCAGGTTAACGGCCCAAAAAAGAATATGGCTGCCCTATTGCTTCTCTTGGGGGGATAAAAAGTTTCTCCTTGGAACAGAAAATTGCACGCCTACCTGAAAAAAACATCTTAGACATGCCATGATTTCTCAAGGGACCTTTATAATAAGTCAGTTGCATTTTCAGCCATAAATTAAAGGTGACAAATTTTCCTTGGGTGATAACAGTTAACTAGTGTGGATATTTCAAATATTTTGAGAGTAAAGTCTATTTAGTGCAAAAATACCAATCTTCTTTAGAGTGAGCTTTTCAAGAGCCAAGAGTCTTGTCTTGGGAATACCATTTTCTCCCTAACTCCAACTTCTATTACATTTCTCTCCTCATTCTATTGCTCGCTTTGCAATAGAGACAAACACATAATGTGGGGGCAATCACCAGTCTTAACCCACTGTGTAAGTGGTACCCATAATGTGTCTGTTTTATGCAGGAAAGGTAAAAAATAGATTTTAGAAATGAGCAAGGACAGGTTTAAGGCCAGGTCTATGTGACTCAACTATGGGTGACTGGATGCCACACAGAGATTCCTGCTTCGATAGGTCTGGGCGGGGACCCAGCCATCAGCCTGTTCAATAAGCAGCCCAAGTGATTTACATGCTGGTGGTCCTTGAGACACTGACACAGTGAGGCCCTTCATGGTACAGAGGACGAAACGATCATAACGGTTAAGTGGCTTGCCCGAAGTAAGTGGCAAATTGGAGGTCAGAATATAGTTAATGCCTTTGCAACCACACTACATCACATTTCTTGCTTAGCATTCCAAACTTTTTTTTTTTTTGGTCACTGCTCTATATAAGCAGCAGCTGCAAAAACATTCATAACTTACATTTATGTGACACTTCCTATAAAAAGAGCTTTCACAATCATTATCACATATGATCTTCACAAAAATGTATTATACATATTTGCCAGATGAAGGAATTGAAATTCAGAGAGATTAAGATTATTGCTTGAGATTTTTATATCATATATATTTGGGGCAAAGTAGTAAGATTTCATGAGTCTTGATCTAGAAAGCCCTCAAATGTTAACCATTATTATCATTGTGGGGTTTTTCTGTTTTACGGGCTTTTTTTTTTTTTTTTTTTTAAGAAACAAAACCATAAATATTGACTCAGGAAAAGTTAAGATTGGTAAAAAAAAAAAAAAATTAAAAATAAAATTAACAGCCAAGTGTAATTACTTATTACTAATTAACCCCCTCCAAATATTTTTTTTTTTACAAAATTTAGCTATAAAGTAAGGCTGAGGATAAATCAATGTAAGAGCAAAAATGAAAACTTGAAATGGTAGACATTTTGTTACAATCTGATATGTTCAAAAAAACTGATAAATTAAGTTGTTTTATAATCTATACAAAACAATCGGTTGTCCTAAGAATTGAAGTTTTAATTAATTAATTAATTTATTTATTTATTTATTTATTTATGATAGAGAGAGAGAGAGAGAGGCAGAGACATAGGCAGAGGAAGAAGCAGGCTCCATGCACCAGGAGCCCAACGTGGGATTCGATCCCGGGTCTCCAGGATCACACCCTGGGCCAAAGGCAAGTGCTAAACCACTGCACCACCCAGGGATCCCAGAATTGAAGATTTTGAGGGATGCCTGGGTGGTTAGCGGTTTAGCGCCTGCCTTCTGCCCAGGGCATGATCCTGGAGACCAGGGATCGAGTCCATATCAGGCTCTCTGCATGGAGCCTGCTTCTTCCTCTGCCTATGGTCTCTGCCTCTCTCTCTCTCTTTCTCTCTCTCTCTCTCTCTCTGTGTCTCTCATGAATAAGTAAATAAATTAACTTTTAAAATTTTTTTTAAAATTGCAGATTTTTAAATCCGAAAAAAATGTAGCAAACTAGAAATGCTTTCTTTAACTGTGCTATACATTCAATTGTTGAAGGAATTAAAATGGACTAGGTATATACAATCCAGAACATACCTTCTCAACAAAAATGTTACTCAGATTTAAATATCTCTATTTTTAAAGACAGTACAAAAATGTCTTTGAGGTCTACACAAAATGATGGGTCAAAATATCCCATAATCTCAATAAGTTATGGAGTAATAAAGCCACCTCCAATGCTATTATAAAAGCTGTTAAGTCTGAATGCTGAGGGACATGCAATGTATTACACTGTAATAGTTAGATCACTTATTATGTGATATATTACAGACAGATCAACATATAAACGAATGTACTTTCTAATTCTGTTTTTAATGTTTTCTGTTCCTGCTTCTAAATTTACGTAAGGCATTAGTCTTAAAAGAACCAAATCAGACTGAACTACGATATTAAGAAATTCCATTATAGAATTACAATCAGTCTTATTATCTTAGACTTACCACTCAAATTTAGTTTCCACAGAATTCTCTTGTGTTTTAAGTAAACTGTTGTGATGTATTGGTACTTGCAAATAATGCTAGAGTACAAGCATGGTACTTCGGAAATGATGTGTTGTTGCTGTTTTTTTGTTTTTTTTTAATGAAAACATCTTAGCTTGTCCCCCCCCCAACTAAGACATTACAATTTGCCAAATTAAATAAAGCTAGCGCTTCTAATCTCTACAACTTTTGTGTATTTGATCGTTACATGTGTACTCTGTAGAATGTCCAAACACAGACTCCTGTTTTTGTTCCAAAACTCACTAATTCCAGCTCCTCAATTTATAGCGCAGCTTTTCCTTTGGGGCTGGGGTAACACAGAAAGGAGCATTCCAGGGCACCACGTGCTCAGCAAGGTCACAAATCCCTGCAGCATAACACGGTGAATCACTTGCTGGCTGCAGCAAAGGCTTGTCAACTTTTCACTTCATTCAGTTTCCTGGGCAGGTCCTGCAAGGCTGGGCCCCTAAGTGTATCTTCCCTCTCCTAAAAGAAAGGAAAATAACTCGAGCAAATGAATCCATGCCGGGCCCATGAAGAGAAGCTTTTTGAAGTGCAGAAAAACCCATTCAGAATGAACTCATGGAAAACCCTGCTTAAAATGCAGTGTTCTTTGTGTCAACAAAGGTCTGCTTGGGCGGGATAAATAGGAGAAGCCATGAATTTCCAGTCTCCTGATGCCAGATTAAATCCCACTGCTTCAAAAAAGACCCTGTTATTGCTGTGTCACCCTAATAGAACTTCTTATTTGCTTTGGATCATCACAATAACTTCTCTATTGGCGGAGGAGACCTGCCAAGGTTTAAGTAAAGCCATGACCACACTCAGTCTAGACACTATCATCTTCACTAAAATACATGAATAAAATGTAGCTTCTCAGAGGCATAAGGCAGGCTGTAATTTAAACCTCAAAGAAAAAATACCAAAGGTACAAACACTAGAAAAAAAAATCCTTTGTTTATATGGGAAAACAAACTTTGTTAAAATACTTTTTTCAAAGAGCGTGATGAAGAATGTGTAAAAAGAGAATAATTCGGTTTAGAACTGGATGTATGTAGTATGCAGTATGTTCATAAACCTACGTAACTTCTGAGGCACAAATATAAGATTCTATAAACCAGACATGTCCCTTTATTTGAGACAACTCAAAATAAAACTCAGGAAAATTAAGTAAGTGAAACCCTTTATGTACTTAAATTGATCTCAGGATAATATGGAAACCCTTAAGACAGAGGAAGAAAATCTACACAGAGAGAGCTGATTGCCATCTAAAATGCTTTACTTCCCATCCACCACTGTGTGCCAGAAAAAATAGATCGTGCCCAGTTGAATTTAACTTTCAGATGAACAATGAGTACTTTTATTAGTACATCCCATAAAAATTATTTTTATTTGCTAAATCTGGCAATTCCCATGCACGTATGTGTGTTTATTGTAAGTGTAGGTGTCAATATTTCCTGGCAAGAATCTTTCAGGTCCTGAAACATACATGTCACTACAGAGCCTTTCTTATTTCTCCTGCAAGATGTTAATTTGCATATGTAGAATTTTTTTCTTTTTTGCATATGTAGAAATTCATCCGTTTCCTTATAGGTCAGTAACAAGTCAAACTCATTTACTTCACAAACAATTTGATGTGAAACTGCTAATTGTGGCCAATTTAAAAAAGTGTATTTTATCAGTGCAAAAATGATGGCAAAAAAAAATTATAAGCACAATATTGTCTTAAAATTATGCAAGCCTTCTCTCCCACCTCCAGATTTGCAAGCCTAATGGGAGTTATTGTCATATCTAAGTGACATGTTAATTGCAAAACATGGAGGTGTTTTGAAGGGACTGAATATTTAATTCAGAGTGCCAAGACTTACTGAAATTATCTCTTTGCCAAGGTTCACATGGCAACTCCTACAAATCATCTAAGATGTAATTCCTTATCATCATCGTGAAGCCTTTCCTGATACTGCCCAATCAGAAGACAGCATCTTGCATATTTTATCATACTATATTGCATTTATTTAATCTATCTTGATCCACTAAAATGAGAGTTTCTTGAGAACAGGATCCATACTTTCACTGATCTTTGCATCCCTACTTCTTAACAAAGGGCCTATGAGACATTCAATACATATTTGTTGAAAAAATAAACTATTATTAACAAGCTCACACTGGAACTCAGCCTAAAAAAATGTCCTTGACAGGCAGGATGTGGAACTGCCTTATTATAACCACCTTATAACAAATACTCCTTTGAATGAGGCTCATTATTAAACTACGTTGAATTTCAAGCTCTACAGGTATATTTCTATTGTTACTAGAGAGCCTGTAAAATTCTATCCAGAACATTCATTCAACAAATATCTAGAGTTTGCTAAATGCTAGGCCCTATTCTAGGTGCTGGGAAAGAAGACAAAGACCTGCCGTTGTGGAATTCCTATAATGATATTCCAAGGAGACTGATGGAAGTAGTAGGGAGAGATTAGAAGAGGACCTAAATATCCTTTATCCTTTTCTTTCCAGGTGAAGAGTGATGAGGCCTCAACCAAAGTAAGCATAGTTGGTCACACTGTAAAGCTGGGACCAAACAGGGAGCAGCAATAAGGTGTCATGACCCCATCCTCTAGCTATTTTTCCATTTATGACAAACATGGTCCTTCATTGTAGGTCAAAAGCAAACAGAATGGTGCCCTAAAAGGTGGTTGGGATGCCAGCTGTGCCCTAGAACAGCAGGTCCATTTGAAGGACCTGAGAAGCCCTCTGTAAGATTTGAGAGAGAGAGAGAGAGAACACACAAAAGCGTGCAAGCGGGGGGGGGGGGGGGGGGGGGCAGAGGGGGAAGGAGAGGGGAGGGGGAGAGATTCTTAAGTAGACTTTGCACTGATCTTGGAGCCTGACACGGGGCTCAATCTCACCACCCTGAGATCATGACCTGAGCTGAAACCAAGAGTCAGATGCTTAACCGAGCCATTCAGGCACCCCCTGATGACTCTTTCTAATAGATATCAGCAGAGTCACCTGTTCCATTTCAAAATTCATTTTTTTCTAAGTTCATTTTAATGGTTAATGCCATTTAATCTTCAGAGAGTTACCAGGTCAGAACTGCCATTACTGGGATGCCTGAATGGCTCAGCGGTTGGGCATCTGCCTTTGGCTCGGGGCGTGATCCCAGGGTCCTAGGATGGAGTCCCACATCAGGCTCCATGGAGAGAGCCTGCTTCTCTCTCTGCCTGTGTCTCTCCCTCTCTCTCTCTCTCTCATGAATAAATAAATCTTTAAAAAAAACTGCCATTATTTTTGATGCTAATGGGACTTTCAATACATAGAGCTGAGGCTCAAGAAGGCAGACGCAGGCCACTGTGCAGTACAGATGTATCTTTGGAAGAGCAAGGGCCACCCCGAATAGAAGGTACAGCCCCTTAATGGAGGAACCAAAGCTGCTAAAACACAGTAGGAATTTTACACCACATCATAAAAAGGAATCACTACCTCAACCACTAAATCCACTGTTGTACGTATGCTCGTCACGTCACGAGAGAAAGGAGGCAAGTGCACCTGCGTACAAGACCTAATAGTAACGGAAATTTGCTACCACGTAGCATTTTACATTAGCCAGACCCTATGCTACCTTTGCTTCAACTGAGTCAGCTCAGCAAGTGCTGCTGATCATTCGAGAAAGATCTTAACAGGAGATCCTTAATAGGATCCTTAATAGGATCCTATTAACTATTAACTATTAACTCTGAAACTGAGGGGCTCCTGGGTGGCTCAGTGGTTGAGCATCTGCCTTGGGCTCAGGGCATGATCCCAGGGGTCCTGGGATCGAGTCCCGCATCGGGCTCCCCTTGAGGAGCCTGCTTCTCCCTCTGCCTGTGTCTCTGCCTCTGTGTCTCTCATAAATAAATAGAATCTTTAAAAAAAATTCTGAAACTGAGGCTCAAAGAGATTAAATCATCCACCCCTAGTTATGAAAGCAGTGAGAGTGGAGTCAGAACTTGAATTCTAAACTCTGGTCTATTGCATTCCAAATCTAAGCTCTCAGGCCCTAAGCAACAGTGATTCCCAGTGGTCACCACACACCATTCAAGGAATCTTTGCGATCTTTTAGGACCTTCAATGATAAGGACAAATGTCTGTGCAGCATTCACATGGGGTCCGACAGGAGCGTCAGGAATACAGTCTGAAGCAGACCTAAAATAAGAAAGAGCTTCATGTTCTGACTGTTCTGTTCACACCTCACAAGAAACTCTGTGAGGTTAATGTGGTATTTTTGTGTGTTTTTTTGTTTGTTTGTTTCTGTTTAAAAGTCTCTTCTGAGTAAAAATATTTGAATGAAGTTGGGCAACAAAAGGGCATAAAGAACTGGTATTTGAAAGTTGTTTTTGCTTTCGACCAGGGCCCCGGATTCGGAGTCTGGGCAGCACTGTGGGGTTCCTGTCGAGTGTCTCTCTTGACCACACCCATGGTGCCAAGCCAACCTCATGGCTGGCCAGACAATCAGGGCTCTCATGAATATTCTCTTAGGTTCCACCTCAAAGAGGTCTTAACAGGGATGCCACAGGGACCTTAGGAGACTTGGGGTGGCTCTGGTTCCTCCACAGAGCAACAGGATGTGCAACTGGTCACCAGTGGCCAGGGAATAAGAGCCTCTTGTATCCACTCCTTTTTTTTCCAACAGTGGGGAAGCCTTCTCTTCCTGTCACTGAGCTCTCTATGGGAAAATAAAGCAAAACAATTTATTTGAGATTATCTTCTATAAATGTGCCACTCCCTTTAGTGGGGAATATATATCTAAAGCTAGTCATTAAAGAAGCTGATAGGGAAAGAGCTCATAAGCCCTTGCTATTATTCCATTTCTATTTCTGTGTTTTCTACTAGAAAATTCTACATGGTTGACCCACGATGGTTATGTCCTTATCATTTTATTTAAACAGAGTAATCAGCAGAACTGTAATCTTGGAAATCATATTAGCCAACTTCCTCCTACAGATGAAAGTACAGAGAAATGAATGCATAGAGAAAGTAACTTGCCTAGAATCACCCAGATGGTTAATGGCTGAGTCAGAATAGATCCCAGAGGCATTTACCTTGATGAATATTAATTGAGAAAACACATACACACACACACACACACACACACACACACCCTATGGGTAAAATTAACTTGATAAAAACATGAAGACAAATGAGAAATTAATACAATTGCTGATAAGAAAGCTGACAGGATGCTAATATGTGTAAAAATTATATACTATGGGGAAAAAAACTACATACTGTGCAAGTAATTCGGTTTCCAATGACTTTTGTCAAAGTTCATGACAGAGGTTACCAGGTGGTTATAGTTGAGGCCAAATTCAAGGTGACCCCTTCTGTGGGTGCCAAGGTACCTTTACAGCCACAATGTTTACACCTATCCAGGCTAACCACATAAATACATGCTGATGTTCAAAAGGAAGAAAATGGTGGAAATTTTGGATGAGAATGAACAGGATGGAGACATATACAGGAAGAACAGACCCTTTCTGGAAGTCAGCAAATGTGACTTGGGCCACCAGATAACTCAGATCTAAATTTCTCAATGAGTGTGGGAGTTTCAGTCTCTTTCTTTGTAAGGAGAATGTTGAATGGTGTAATTTTTTTGGTACTAGTCGTCATGTACAAGGACTCTTTTGGCTCTAAAATTCTAATCCTGGACAGACCCTTGCTTTAAAACAAAACAAAAACAAAAAAAAAAGAAGTTATCATCTATATAATGGATCAAATCCCATGTTGAAATGTGCTTTTAGAAAGCCAAAAGAAAATGTAAAAAGAATATAAAAAAACCAACAAAAAGCAGAATCTAGAAGTAGATGACCACACATCCTGCACTGACCAGACTTGGTTGCTGCCTGTTGCTCCTGTGTCCCAAGCAACCAGTGCCTGTTTTCACTACCAAAGCATCTTATTTTGAATGATAAATTATAGGGTAACTCCTATAAGGAGTTGGTGTTCTTTATCTGGGGGGAATCCCTCACCACCTTTGATCACCTACAGGCAGAAGCCTAAGTGCCTTGGTATATTAGGAAGGCTTTGACCCTCCAGTCAAAACTCTCCAGCATCGCCACCATATGCTAATCACACCTGCGTATTCCAGTTCCCCAAAGGTGAGGCGCATTGCTCCCGCTATTGCTTAGCTTCTCCACCCCCATCCTACAGAATGGCGAGCTCCTCCACATGTATCAAGACGTCAGCTCAGTATTGCCTTCTCTGGGAGGCCTCCCTGCCCTCCACCTGGGATCACTCTGCCCATATCTCTCCTGGCACATGGACCCAACTGTTTCCATAGCTCTTTATCTCCTCTACAACACCCTGAGCTCTGTAAAGATGGAGTTTACCATCTTTGTCTTTTTATCCCTTAGCATATATAATTAGTGCCATATAAGTATTTGATGTGTTTGTTGAACTAAATTGAGAAGTATATAAAGATTTGCTAATGGGATATTAGCTGAACTATCTTCCATCGGAGTGAAAAACAATGGGGCTTCTACTCATCTGGCCACCATCACTATTATTATCACCAGAAACAGTTTCTTGTATGGTATGTGAAGAGCCAGCGTCCTATGATGGTAGGTCATGGTCTGCAGCCGCCTTACAGCTCAGTTCCACCTCTGCCACTTATAAAATGAGTGATCTTGAACAAGTTCCTTGCCCCACCTTAACCCTGTTCTCTCAGTATAAAACAGGGGAAATACAACTTTCCTTGGTGTAATACGGTGCATGAAGAGTGGTGTCAAGTATTGACCCTGGCACAGGGGACACAGGTAATAAGTAGAAATTTGGCTTCAGTGGTGATCACTTCCAACCAGAGCAGATGGAATTAGAAAAACCATGACTCCTCCTTGTTCCCCAAAGAGATAAGCCCCATCTGGATTTATTTTGCTTTCTGTCCCTTACTTTCTCCCAGGACTAAGATGCAAAAGCCTCCACACAGTAAATATTATTCACTTTGCTTTTCTAATTGTCCCCAACACAAGTGTCAACACGAGGCATACAGCATGAAAGGCGTAGACTTAAAACTCAAGATAGACTGTGGTCAAATAAGGAAGAACTTCTTGACCGCCACTGATTCAACTATGGGACGCACTCAAAAGGAATTCTTGGCAAAATGTCAAGTAAGGAGAGCTCAAGCCCGGGGAAGGATGACAGGGCTTCTTGTTGGAACCTCTAACTCTCAAGTTAACTACACCTTAAGCAAAGCACTCCCTCAATCAGAAGCGCTCGGTGACTGGTACTCCCAACACCGAGCAGTGGAAAGGGGCTAGTGAAATGAAGGAAAAGGAGGAAAAGAATGTTCCCTTGGAGATTTCTTCATCACAGGAAACAAGGCACAGGCAGCTAGGCTGTATCAGTGGCAACAAATGGGATCACAATGTTTCAATTAAATACCAGAACTGTTGGAACTTTTTAACAAAATACAGTTTATGCTGGTAGTTGTTTTTCTTATGGAGAGGCAGGATTGTACCCGAGGTAACAGAACAAAACAAAAACAACCCCAGAAAACCACCAAAACACATGGGCTCTGGAACCAGAGGGCCTGAAATGTATTTTCTAGCTCCTGTCTTTAACTAGCTGTGTGACCTTGGGCAAGTTACCTAATCTCTCTGTTCCTCAGGTTTCACCTCTGGAAAATGAAGATAAATTGATAATTAGGTACCATTACTAGGTAATGAGTAGATACCTACTCTGTAGGGTATTGGTAATAGTATTTACAAATACTGATTTTTCAGGTAGAGTAGTGCTGGGGACATGATTACTGCCATATAAGTATTTGACAAATAAAAATATTAAGATCCAGGATTCAACTCAAAAGTAGCTTATAGACAACCTTGTGCTGAGAAATGGCTATGGGTATTGCCATGAGAAATCTCAAAGATGTCTTTACGTTGGCTCTTAGGAGTCTGACTTGTTGACCAGCACATCGTTTGCTGATCATGGGAACTGAACAGGTCTGAAGCACAGAGGTCATTCTGACATGGCAAAATGGAAACTGGAGGTTTTTTAACAAAATTAATTAAACCTTAATCACCCCCACAGTAAATGAAAGTTAAACAAACATATTATTGAGGCATTTCCCAAAAGCTGTTGTATTTGATCGGAAGGCCCATAACGTGATAGGAGTGTAGGTAGGTGTGGCTTCTGCCACAGAGCTCAACACAGTGGCATTAACTTAGTGAATTCACTGTGGCTCTCTCTGCTCCCCAGTTTTGAAGGCTCAATGGCTTGGTTTGGTATCACTCATTCACTCAACAGTTACTCAATCAGCACCTACTTTGTGCCAGATACCAGGACAGGTAATGTGGACCAAACAGACAACAAGTTGCTACAGCCCCTGCCTGCCTCCACAAAGTCTGGCAGAAAAGGCCAATGTTAAAAACCAGATGTGCATCCACAAAACTTGACTGTCAATAAACTAATTTACAGCAAGAAGAGCTTCAAGTAGACTGCATTTGCTTCTCTAAGACCAAGCCACGGCTTTCATGCAATAGTTATGACTACCCAAGATTCCAGCAGAGGAAAACATGGATGGTATCAGGCATCGTCTTGACAAACACTGAGCCATTCAGGATTGTGAATTCCCTATTCTAAGCTTTCCAACCACCCATGCCCTCACCTCACCCATTCTCCCATTCTTGCTGCTTTTCTCAAGAAGACTACAATCCATTTATTTTATTTCTCCTTCCCCTATTCCAATCACACACACACACACACACACACACACACACACACACATATCTTGCTTCACCAAATTTCTTCACCTATTATTCTGATTGCAGTTTTCCAAGTTCTAAAAGTTCTTCCATCACACACATAGAGAAATAATGTTACTTATTCCAGAGATGGTTACACATATACAATCTTTACAGAGGCTACTAGTTTAAACCTCAGAGAGCAACATTATTTCTGTTATTTTCACATTTGGGGTTGGCATGGTGGGGTGGAAAGGGCTCTGAAGGGCAGATCTACCCTGAAACTGTTGCCCCATAAACCCTCAAAATAATTTCATTTAACCTGTAAAATAATCTAATGAGGCACAAAAGTTAATTTTATAAAAATTATTAAAGCTTATTAGATACCAGAATGTGCTAGGCATTATACAAAGGGCAAAATTAAAACAAGAACTTGTCAGGTTCATAGTCCAAAGTCAGCAGTCATTCTTTACTGGTGTTTCTATGAACTGTAAGCAGCACTTAATAATAGAAAAAGCACAGCCATAAGACAAGTTTTAACCAACATTCAAAACATCACTAAATAAGCGAATATTTCAGTCAATGCAGAAGTAAAATAACTCACGTTATTTAATTTCACACAAACATAACATTCATGGTAAAGTAAGACAGGGCTTCCGTTGTGCAGCAATTTCAAGGTTTTGTTTTTACTCTTACAGGCCTACCACAGGGTCACAAGCAGGGTACTCAGGTATGATCTCTTTGATGCATTCAATCTAGCCAAAATGGATGAGACTGATGTATCAACCAGAATGTTAGCTTATTTAGCCATAATTAGGGCTCTTTTTCCAGTGACTCAGATTAATCTAAGTCCCAGAGTTTCTGAGGAACAACACAATCCAGGTTACATTCATTCAACACTACTCTACAAACTGATGCAAGGAGCATTAGAGGAACTTTCCACTGAATTTCCCTGAGAAAAAGGTGAAATGCTAAAGATTCTTAAAAATATTTTTAAATTGTGATCAAACACTAGCCCGAATGTAGTCTACGGAGAAAATGTAATTAAATACAGTAATTATTTTAACAAATTTTCACTGGGTGAACTTTTATTTTTTTTAAAAGATTATTTATTATTTGGGATACAAAGAGAGAGTGAGAGAGACCATGAGTGCGCGGGGGTGGCAGAGTGGGATGGGGGGAGGGACAGAGAGAGTCCCAAGCAGACTCCACACTAAGCATGGAACCCAACACGGGGCTCGACCTAATGCCCCCCAAAATCACACCCAAGCTGAAACCAAGAGTCAGATGCTTAACCAACTACACTATCCAGGTACCCACCCTGGGTGAACTTTTAAAACAGGAACTCTAAGCTCAAAAAGAAATGTTCTGTGCCTGTCCTCTTCTTGGGTACCTCACCAGGAGTCAGCAGAAGGCCTGGAATGTATTAGATGCTCAGGACTATCTTCTGGGTACATAAATAAATAAATATCTTCCCCTGATTATTACCATGGGTTCACCTCTAAGAAAAATAACAAAGGCAAAAGTTATCTGAGTGTATATAAAATAAAATCTTGCTCTTCACCTTAAAATATGAATTTCCACCACTAAAAACATAAAATTAATGAAAATATAAGTTTCCATAAAGATATTCATAGAATGCTATTAATTCCAATCCATTTTGCACAGCAAATCTATATGAAAGCATGGTACTAAAAACAAAAACAAAAACAAAAACAAAAACAAAAAAACATGGTACTATTACCTCCATGTATGTAGTAACAACTACAGAATGTGAAAGATAACTTATTTAGAAACAGTCTCATAAAAATAACTATATATGAAAACATTCATATTATATCAAAGCACTTACTATCTGAAAAGCTGTAATGAAGATTTATAAGGCAAAAGTAACACAATTTGGGCTGTAAGGAAACCTTTTGAAAGCTGGTATTTTCGATACTTGATAGCTAAATTCATTAATGACCTCTTTCACATCATCATCCTTTATAGTACATCACTGAGACATTTCTCCAAAACCAATCTATGATGGTAGGAAGACTTGCATGCTGACTTCTTCACAGACATTTGCTATGAAGTGCCTCATGCCCTTGTAATTTCTGCATGCTCATCGGTTGTCTACCACTATCATAAATGAATATGGTTTATATGAAGACACTGATAACTCATAAAGTAAGTTAACAGTCAAGACAAAACTTACCAAGCACAATGACCACAGTCTTCAGAAGACTCATCATGGTATCCCGATTCCGCCGGGGTCCAGAACTATGCCGAGACATCCTCATAGTCCTCTGGCGAACATAGCCAAAAATATGAGCATAGAGAACCACCATTACGACAAAGGTCACCAAGTTGAAAATGGCCCAGAAGACTAAGTAAGAGTCACTGTAGAGGGGTGCCATGTTGGAACAATTTTCAATATCACAGATGCAGTTCCAGCCCACACTGGGTATAGCACCCATAACGATGGCCATAGTCCAGATGACCACAATCACCACCACCACCCGCCGGTTGCTCATCCGTGTGTGGAGCTGCATGCGGAAAACTGTAATGTGCCTCTCGATTGCAATAGCCAGTAAGTTGGCCACAGATGCCGTCAAGCTGGTGTCAATGAGGCCCTGGCGGAGGAGCCACGTGCTGACAGTCAGCCTCCGAGTGTTGGGTCCTGTGTTGAACATTAGGTAGAAGTAAGCCAACCCAGCAAAGAAGTCTGCAGCAGCCAGATTAGCCATTAAGTAATAAATAGGAAAATGGAAGCGGCGGTTGACATAGATTGCTACCATGACCAGTAGGTTGGCCAACATGATGAAGATACAGACAGTGATTCCAAGTCCCATCACCAGCTTGCTCACTGTGTTCCATTCTGTGGCAAGATACTTTCCACTCCGGTTATAAAAGAAGGCAATGGACTCATTGTAGAAGCACTGTGGTTCATTCATGGCTGTGAACTAAAAGAGAAAGGAAGAAAGATGAAAAAGAAAGAAAAGAAACCCACAGATCCAAATTTAAAGACGTATAGTATGGTAAATGTGGCAAAAAAAAAAAAAAAAAAAAAAAAAAGCAAAGAATCTGAAAATCTGATCCTGCATAATATTCTATTATTATGTTGAAACCCCAAGGCTTTACACTGTATTACTGTCCTCAAGATTAAAGACAGCTGGAGTTAAACAAATGACAAGGTCTGTGCTTGGTGGTTGCATGTCACTGAGGTCTACGAGAAAAGCCACATGACCCAGAAATCTTGCTTAAAATACATGAGACAGATGAAAATTTTGCAGAGAATTGCAATTGGAATATTTACCATAGTGATACCTATTTTGACCTGTTATTTAGGGAATCCGTAAACATAGTTGGTTTATGGATGGGGTATTATTGCTCCATTATTCTGCATTTCTGTTCTCACATAGTATGTTCGATCTGTGACAGTTTGTAGTGCAAATCCCCACAAGGACCATCAGTACCAACATTTCAAAGAGGTCACTATGCATCAAAGCTTCTTTGCCCAAAGCCAGCATTTGCTGTTCGACATTCCTGTGGTCAGCACTGTCTACCCCCATGACTCCTTATCCCCAGAATAGCATTTGTTAACCCATCTATGACGTTTGAGAACTTTTTTCTCTTTGGAGGACATAAGAAATACGTTACCTAATGTAACCTCCGAAGAGCAGTTGACACTTTGGCACCGCTCTACAAAAAAAGTGAAGTGTACTTCAAGTTTTGCTAGAATGTGAAGTGATAATGTTTTATTATGTGTTTTCTTATTTTTCAGCATCAATTAGGATATACTCATTTATTAATTATACTCACTTGAGTCCAAAAAGGACTGAGCAGGTTTACAACAGAATATAGGTGCTCAATAAAACTGTTTAAAATAAAATGAGGAAATAAAAATATATAGAAGAAATGAGAAAATTTCACATCGGAGAGAATAAAATCACTTTTCCCAAAGCCCTGAGTGTGTCTGAGAGACTCCTAAATCAGGAATTTAAGACTGCTCATATCCTTTTTCTTTTTATCTTGTATGTTTAATCGATGACTTAGCAAATCTGAGTTTTGTTTTTTTTTTTTTTTTTTATGATAGTCTCACACACACACACACACACACATAGAGAGAGAGAGACATAGGCAGAGGGAGAAGCAGGCTCCATGCACCGGGAGCCCGACGTGGGATTCGATCCCGGGTCTCCAGGATCGCGCCCCGGGGCCAAAGGCAGGCGCCAAACCGCTGCGCCACCCAGGGATCCCCAAATCTGAGTTTTAATCACTATTTTTGATCAAATGTTCTATCGAATATCCATAGGTTGTATGTAAATGTTTATCAAACACTGAACCTTCCCAAACAGTGTGAAATGTTTATTAAATGGTTAGTCTTCTGACTTGTCCAGACATCTAGTCTCTCCTCATTTAGACTCTAAGAGCTTTTAGATTATGTTTCTATCATTACACTTACCATGAGCATCATTATTTATCAGCTGTCTGTTCCTTAAGGAGATCATGGCCCAAGAAAAGAGTGAAGACCTTGTCTTACACATCTGGGTATCTTTTGTACCTTCCAAAAAGTCTCATTCTTTGGAGATCTGAGAACCTGGGTTGTTGCATCCCATTCCACCCCAAATCTTGCCAGTCATCTAATTTTCTTGCCTCTCAGTTTCTTGACCTCATTTCTAATGACCTTCTATTCCATTATAACTCAGCTGCCCACTCCCATGGTCACACCCTGAACTTCGTAACCACTCAGAACTGTCATCCTTGGAAATAAGTGAGACATTTTAATTACTCACCACACTTCCCAATTCTCCAATTTTCTCATTTGATCCCCAGTACATCAGTTCTTTGAAATCACCTATTTCCTTAAGCATCCCACTTTTCCCCCACTGGAGTGCTCTCCCCATCTTCTCCTTTTTCCTTATATAGCTTAGATTTCCTAGTTTTTGGTTCAACCTCTTTCTAATACAGGAACACATTCTCGAAGATTCTGAGGTCAGATCCTTCAGAATTCAATTTTTTTCTGGCCTTAAGAACAGTTACACAGTAGATAATCCTTGGAAAATGTAATATCTCCATCAAAATTTGGAGCCTTGTTCTATAATCATACACATTATTTTCTTTAGCAAAATATATTCATATATACACTAAATTTCATAAATTCATTCTGCACTGGTTTTGCCACTAAGTGAAATATGAAAAAATCTTCAGTTTTCAGACCTTGAATTTTTTAACTTCAGGTAAGGAAGAGGGCACCTTCCTCTTTTCGTCTACTTGTCCCAGTGTACTTCCATTACAGTTTCTTAGAATAAAGAATAACACCAGTTTTGGATGAATGCAGTTTGTTGCCAATTCCATACCGACACCAAGGCTAAATTCATGATGTCTAACCTCAACTTCAGGACTTCTGGAGCACAAGGGGTCTGGTTTTCCCATACTCTCCCTGTTAAGCGTCTACTCAACTGGTCTACTTTATTCCACCTTCGTGACCACCAGCATTATTACTATGGTGGTTTCCTAAGTGTTCTTTCTACCCAGCACCAAGCTCCTCTCTCCAGTGATCTTTCCAAAAGACAAAGTTGACCAAGCTATTCTACTGAAAATGCTTCAATGGCTTACAAGTGCACTTAAGATAAAAATCTATACTTTTCAACCACCTTATCAGGCCTCACCTGCCCTCCAGCCTCACCTCAAACTATTAATGACTTCCAACTCTCCGCTTCAGCCCTACACAACATGTTGTGCTCTCCCTCATCTCTGGTTCTCAGAACAGTGGTTTCCTCTACCAGGATCACTTGAAGGGTTTCTAAAACAGATTTCTGGCCACATCCTGAAAGCTTCTGGTTCAGGAGATGTAAAATGGGGATCCACGTGACACTGATGCTGCTGGTCCAAAGACCACACTTTGAGTCCCACTGGCCTAGAACAACCTTCCCTCAATTTTCACCTGGCTCCCCTGTTCTCATTCTTCATGCAGTTGAAAGGTTATTCTTCATAGTCAGTTTCATAGACATTCTCAAGTCTAAGCAAGGTGTCTTCTACTACAATTATGCCACAACAACACTTAGCACACTGTATAATAATTGCTCAATTAACACTTCCTATGAGAACAGAGAGTCTGACTTTCTTGTTTGTTGTTGTATAGCATCCAATGGTTAGATTAGATGCCCACTATATATTGGCTACATTAATAAATTAATTTCCAGAAATGTTTAGACTTCACAAGTTTCCTTTCTCCAAAGGATATACATACAATATACCAAAAAAATGTATTACCTATAAATGTAAAACTCTCTTCTTTCTTTTAGTCCCTATAGCCATTTACTTTCTCTGAGCAAGTAGATCTTTAAATCAAATACCAACCACATAGTTTTTCACAGCATTCCAACTTCCAAACATCAACTGCTACAAAGTTAAGAGATGGCATGTGCAGCTTCTTCACTTTTACCAACACAGAAAAACTAACCAGTCAAGGGTGAAAACATAAAAGGGTAAATGGTCTTTTGAAGCCACAATATACCAAAAGAAGAAAACTGATGGATATTCCCTGGTGGTATCCCATATATTGCATCAGCAAGTGGCAGGTGTCCAAGCCCTCTGCCATCTCTTATCTCTCAAAAACTTGAATAGTAAACACCATGCCACATTTAATGACCTAACTTACATGATTGTCTGAACTCCAGTTTTGTCATCTGTGAAATGAGAAAATTGAGCTAAATTGTACATAAGGGTAATCTCAATTAAAATTCTAAACTAAGAGAATTCTGGGTAAGGACGTTATACTTCATAAAAATTGCCAGCGCAATACTGAGACAGCACGAAATATGACCCGAATGAAAACAGTAAGGGTAGGATATGCCTGAGAAAAAGTCAGAGGGATGTCAGCTAGATTGAGCGTTAACAGGACTGAACTGAAAGAAGAATAAAATCTCCTCTCTTTTTTATCTGCTAAAAGCAGCAGGCCTGGAATATAAGTGAAGGAGACCCAGGCAGAGCTGCCAACTACCCTTTCCTCACTTCTTCAGGCCCCAAGGGCCTTAGGCAGAAACCCCAATCAAGCTCTGGGAGACTCTAACTCAACTCTGATGGACTATAACACATTCAGACAGTCTTGCCTATAAGGATACAGCAACAGAAAAAAAAAAAAAAAAAAAGATCGAATACAGTAAGACAAACATGCAACCTCAAAAGGAGAGGACCATTCCGAAGAACAAGAAAACACCTCCCCTTGAGCAGATTTATTGGGGGGGTGGGGGATAGAGGGGAATAAGGTAAAAAGAAAAAGATTAAATTATAGGATATTTCTGATTTGTATTTTCAAATGTACATTGTTAGGGTACTAGCAGTGAAAATAGAAAAAGCCATCATAAACAAACAAACAAAAATAGCCAGTAAAAGCTACATGGAGATTGTAATAGTTTCCTAACGCTACTGTAGCAAATTACTACACAGCTTAAACATAAGTTTATTAATTTTTTTTTTGTCCTGGAGGTGAGAAGTCCACAAGGGGTCTCTCACTGAGCTAAAATCAAGGTGTTAGCAGAGCTGTGTTCCTTTCCAAAGGTTCTAGGGTGAGTTTTTCTTGTGTTTTTCAATTTCTAGAGACTGTCCACATTCCTTGGTTCTCGGGCCCCTTCCATCCTTAAAGCTGGCAATAGCCAATCAAGTCTTCTTCATATTGCATCATTCTAATACTGACCCTTCCTGCCTACTGCCTCCATTTCCACATTTAGGGACACTTGTGATTACACCTGAGCCCACCTGGATAACACAGGATAATCTCCTCACGTCAAAATCCTTAACTGACTCACACCTTACCCAGTAGAGCAGCATATTCATAGGTCCTAGAGGTTAAGTAATGAACATCTTTGAAAAACCACTCTTGTGCCCACCAAAGAGATAAAAATACAACTTCTGACTTAAACATAGCAATTTAAGCAATGAAATAAAGTGTAAAAATTCCAGAAAGTTGAAATGGCAAGTCTAAGACATATTGAAGAAATTCACTCAGCACTCAGAAGAGGTCAGAGATGAGAAAGATAAAAGGAAAGGATGCACAGAGATGGAAACATCTAGGAAACCAAGAAAGATTAGGACAAAGCTTCAGCAAGATAGCTTGAAACGTAAGTTACTGCTTAAGAAGAAGGATCTCAGATTACTGGCTTGCATTTATATAAATTACAAAACAGAGTTAATTAAAATTAAAATTTTACCTAAATTTTAGGTATATAGCTTGGTTAGATATTAATTTTACCTAAAATTTAGGCATATAGCTTGGTTAGATTTTGGAATCTCAAGGGTGAAGATAAAAATTCTTTACGTATTAAAAGAAACAAACAAACAAACAAACAAAAAGCAAACAAATGAAATATCTAGGAAAGAGAGACAACAACACAGGATATCACCAAGCCCCTGCTATAGAATTCCAAAGGACAGAACACAAGCAATCAAAATCTCCATTAAAGGGACGCCTGGGTGGCTCAGTGGTTGAGCATCTGCCTTCAGCTCAGGGTGTGATCCCGGGGTCCCAGGATCCAATCCCGCATCAGGCTCCTTGTATGGAGCCTGCTTCTCCCACTGCCTGTGTCTCTGCCTCTGTGTGTGTGTGTGTGTGTGTGTGTGTGTGTGTCTCATGAATAAATAAAATCTTTAAAACAAAACAATAGAGCAAAAACAGTGGCAACAAACATCAAAACCCCCAAAATACAGACATCTAAGTAACTGTTCTTCATATGGTTCTAAAACTTAAAGCAAATATCAAAAATTATTGACAGTATACTTATAAAAATAACTCAATGGAATTAAAATCACCTTATCAACAAGATCTTGAAATGAGAAGTATGTAGTAAATGTTCATTTTCTCTTATTACTCAAGAATCAAGACATATTACTTCAGTTATAACAATACTTCTCAAAAAATTTTAAAAACCACCTCATCGAATAATTATCATATTCATCATAAGAAATCTGGGGAAAACAAACATGTAATCAGACAAAACTCAACACTTTTTAGAGGTTTGTTATGCTTAAAATCCAAATCACTGTATTTTGAAATTTCTCTGTAATAAAAGAAGTTCCAGAATTCCGCACTGCCCGAGGAACAAAGATGTAAATAAAACAGGATTATTCCAAAAATATTGTCCTGGATGCTAAAAAGAGAGGTCCACACGCATGCCCTTTTCACATCCACCAATTACATCTCAGGATGATGGGGCGGAGGGAGGAGGCCTCTTGGCTGCTCTGCAGAGCAGATGTTCCCAATCTGCGAAGTTTACCTCACCCATCATGTGATCTCAGGAGAAGTCATAACAATTCCGCCAAACCTGAACTCTAAAGAGGCACATACGGTGTTCATCTTCACTATGCACTTCATTTATTTGTGCATTCACAATTTACGGAATGCCAGGTAGGGGAGGGCATCGCACTACACCACATCTCGGAGGGCTCCCAAAATGATACCCCTGGTGCCTGCTGCAGATCCTCTCACAGTCAACCTGCTGTGAGTTTTGATCTCCTGAAAGACAATAATATAATTCACTGGCCAGGTGGAAAAGAGAACACTTGGCAAAAGCTCACAGCCTGGTAATTAAAGCTTTGTGATTTAGTAACTAGATTTAAAAAAAAAAAAAAAGTAAATGTGTATGCAGCTGACATTCTAAAAGAGAGATTTTACTCTCTGCTGGATAAAGGACCAGTAATACGATATAAATCAAGTGTAGTTATCCACTTCTGCTAAAGTCCAACAATGGAGTGAATGCGTCTTCCTGATTCTGGTGCTGGGGACAGCTAATTGGTCTTCAGGTAAGGCCCGTAACTGCTCGGGATGGTGATTTTCTTATTTGCGAGGTAAGGTATGAATGCTAAGGCCCCTGCAAATCAAGCTCCTCAACTTAAATAATCAGACCTTCTACACATTTCTTCCCCCTTCCCCCCCCAAAAAAAAAGAAAAGAAAAAAAAGAGCACAGAATTCAATGCCATAAGTCTCTATTGAGAAAAAAATAGTTCTCATCCCATTCAGAGCCTTAAATGAGAAACAAAAAAACTGAAATGATCTGCTGCTAGAACTAGTAAATGGGTCACAATGCTGATAGAAACTACAAATGTTTGAAAGTTAGTATTCTTTTTGTGGGGAGAGGGGAAGGGGCCTCCTTCCAGGGGCAGAGAGGGAGGGAGGAAGGGACAGAGAGTGAGAGAGAAAGAATCTTCAACAGGTTCCATGCTCAGAGCAGAACCTGACACAGAGCTCCATCTCCCGACCCTGAGATCATGACCTGAGCCAAAATCAAGAGACAGATGCTTAACCGACTGAGCCACCAACATGCCCCTAAAAGCTAAACATCTAACCATACGTGGAGAATAGGCAACTACAATATTTTCGGAAGTTCACCTGAAAAGGTACACAAGATGCTACTTCTTATACAGTAACAATGTATGTGAATAGGATGTAGACACATGTAAAGAGAAACTATGAAAAGCAAATTGGACACCCGTGAAAATACTTTGTAGCTGCTACAGCCCCTGGCAAGGAGCAGAGATAAACTGGGCAACGTTATACTTATCAAATTTCCAAAGAGAAAATTTTGAGTTGGTCCTAAGAGGAAGGAATGAAAAAGAAAAAAAGTCACTAAAAGGATGAAGAGGTTATGAGAAAATGTAATCCTCAATGCATTCTTGAGTTAAAAGGGAACCCCAAGCCAATGCAATGGGCTGCCCTGGAGGCACACTGTTAGATTATGGAGACAGGGCATTAAATATTACTGGAAAGAAGAGGAGCTCTGAGCCTTGATGGGGGCTGTGGGCTAGAACTGAGAACAATCACTAAGCTAAAAGTCTTGAAGATCTCCTTATTAGTAAAAGAGGAGACAAAGAGAAAAAAAAAAAAATCTATCCAGTTGCCCTGGGGAAAACAAGGAAGTCTGTCTCAGCTGAGGCTCCAGGCTAGGAAACAGATAAAAGTCTCCCTTCAGAGTCATGACCCCAAGCCTATAAATCATATACAGTTGCAACCTGAAGTTCAACTACCTGTCAAGTGTGTGAAGCCACAGAAGGGGAATGACCACAAACCATGGTCCTGAGCATGTGATATCTGCATCCATTTCCTGCTCCACGTTGCCTAGCACTAAGGAGCAGCAGACCTCTCCAGAGAGCTGGACCTCTGTGCAGCCCCAACCAAACACAAACTCACCGCCTGAAAGAATAAGGGCACACCGAATACCGCAGGTGGGAACCAGCAGAACAGTCGGCAGCAGGAGCAGCCCCAGGGATATCAAAGATTACCAGAATGTGAGATTTAACATGCATACTTGATGTGAAGCCTCAAGGTAACTCTCTTTCCTTGATGCAAGCTTTCACTCCAATGTCTCCGCTCTCCTCTTAAATGCTACTGATCTTCAGCACTGTACCTTCCATTTGTTTCCAAACCTCCCTAAAATTACTTGATATTACTGTTTTGTTTTTCAGAAACTTGAGAGGGAGAGAGAATATGTGTACCTGCAGGCAGGAGAGACAGAGGGAGAGAAAGAATCTCGAGCAGACTCGGTGCTGAGCATGGCATCAGATGCAGGGCTCGATCTCATGACCCCAAGATCATGACCTGAGCAGAAACCAAGGGGTGGATGCTTAACCAAATGAGCCAGGTAGGCACCCCCTACTCCTTTGGTTTTATATTTTCAAAGTTTATTTGGTTATCTTTGTTTGAAGGCAACATAATTATATTACAAGAACAAACAAGGAAATTAAGAACAAAAGAAATTGATAGCCAATTTTTTTTAGGAATATAAACAAGAGCTCCTGAATATATTACATATCCATAATATATTATACATTTATATATTTACATATTATAATTATATTGGAACACTTATGTAATCTACAAATATAATTTTATATAGTAAGACTAGGGTTTAATTCAGAATGCAAAGATGATCTAACACTTAAATATCTATTAATATAATTCACCACACAAACAAATTCAAGGAAAGAAAAAAGGCCAATGATCATCTCAACAGACATGAAAACTGTTTGGCAAATTGTAGTGTCCTTTCACGTTGATTTGGCAATCTAGATTTTGAAGAGAGCTTCTTTAACTTAATAAAAGATTGAACTAGCAAGTGTCATTGTTGATGGAAGTATTCCCTTTTAAAACAGAAATGAAACAAATTGCCAATTTTTTGGCATGCACTGGTGGTGATGGCCAAACAGTAAGAAAAACAAAAACACAAAAACAAAAAACAAAAAGAATTGGAAAAGAAAAAACGTATTGTTTTTCACAAATGAGATAATCAGTTACATAGAAAATACAAAGATGACTGTATGAATAGAGTTTAGCAAGTCTGCTCGATGAAATATCAAGTCACATGAATCAACTGTGTTCCTACAGAAATGCCAAAAAAAAAAAAATTTAGGTCATTATTTTAAGAACAATTCATTTACAAGAACAATATCTCTAATGTTCCTAAGTCTAAATAGTCAAAGCTTACAAGAAAACCCAGACAGAGAAAATATTTTAGGGGTAGAGAAAGATATTAAGATGCCAATATTCCCGATATTAATATATTAATTCATTGCAATAAAATAAAAAAGCCCAAAGGGTTCATCATAGCGTTTTGACAGGTTCCCTGAACATTGATATGGAGGTATAAATGAGTCAGAATAACTTGAAGAACAAAGAACCAGATGCCCTATAGAATGCCACATTTTATTTTAAAATCATAGTAGTTAAGACATTGTGATATTGTCACAGAAATACTTGAGTGGCCCAAAGGAATAGAGAGCCAGAAACATGATGCGAGACATGCTTTACCCAGCAACGGGGAAAATGGCTTAACTGTTCGTCTATATGAAAAAATAAATTATCTATGCCACATACACAGAAATCAACTTTAGGTAATATAAAGACATGTGAAAAATAAATCTCTAAAACTTTTAGAAGAAAATATAGCATATATTTATAACCCATAGATTTTTTTTTTCCAAACAAGGCCAAAACAATGACTAATTAGAAATTTGAGACTTTTGTGCTGCAGAGAACTTAGTGAAAAGAAAAGCTGAAGACTAGGAGAAGTTTTGGCAATGCACACATAAAAAGGCTTACAGCGAAACGCAAAAAACTTACTACAAGTCAAAAAAGGAAAAGCCAAACAATCCAACAGGCAAAGATAAGGATGGGTAATTCACAGAAGAGGAAACCTGAATGGCCAATAATCACATGAAAAGATAATTATCCTTAGAAGGAATCGGAGAGAGTTAAATATCAACTGCAGTCAGATACAACTTATCTCTACCAGGTTGGCAAAAATTAACACATCTGAAAACATCAAGAGTTTGTGAGGATGGTCATTTGGTGTTTGGTGGGAGGAGAATTGAGTACAGCTGCTTTGAAGAACAGTTTGGCCCAAACCACTAAAGTCAGACACGTCCATACATGGGATGGAGAGATTCTAACCCTAGAAAAACTCACACGTGTGCCCAAGGAGGCACGAGCAAGACTTTTCATTGCTACTCTTCTACGACACTGAAATGTCAGAAGCAACATCATGATGATATTCACCAAGTAGAGAAAGGGAAAACTGCAACATAAACAGGAAGGCACAGCAGTTAGAAGGAACAAGGGAGAGCCTTCTGTGGGCTGATGGCTAAAGCAGTTTGTGCAGTGTGACACAGTACACCAATCTCCGGAATGTTAAAAACTTGCAGAAATACTAAATATTGTTTCTATATTCCCACGTATGTGTACATATCCACCAACACATGCAGGGACATGACAAATATCAACTTACAACCTGAGCCAAGAGGGAGGTGTCCAACACTGGCTAAGACTACAAGGGATGTCGGCTTTACCTGTAATTATTTGTTTCACTGATTAAAGGCCCAATGATTTTGAAATGATTACATCAAAATGGTCAAATTTTACAAAGCTGGGTAATAGATATTTCACTGTTTTATAACACTCTCTACACTTTTCTGTATGCTTGACATATTAACACACACACACACACACACAGAGCTAATTGAGTCCAAGTCCCGGCCAATGGGTTGTGTTATCAATAAAAGAGGGAGTGGAAGGAGGGAGGGGGAAGGGTAGCAACAAACACTATTGCTAGACTTCACCAGGCCCAAGAAATGAATAAAGAATAAAATCTTTTTTTATGATAGTCACACAGAGAAAGAGAGAGAGGCAGAGACACAGGCAGAGGGAGAAGCAGGCCCCATGCACCGGGAGCCCAACGTGGGATTCGATCCCGGGTCTCCAGGATCGCGCCCTGGGCCAAAGGCAGGTGCCAAACCGCTGCGCCACCCAGGGATCCCAACAGGGATCTGGGGGACGCCTGCCTGGGTGGCTCAGTAGTTGGACATCTGCCTTGGGCTCAGGGCATGATCCTGGAGTCCTGGGATCAAGTCCCACATTGGGCTCCCTGCAGGGAGCCTGCTTCTCCCTCTGCCTGTGTCTCTGCCTCTCTCTCTCTCTGTGTCTCTCATGAATAAATAAAAAAATAAAATCTTAAAAAAAACAACCCTGGGTATGGATGGACTGATACTTCATTTGCAATTTCCTATTTTCTGGGAGACAGGGAGGGTATGGAAGGTGCCATCATAGATAAGTAGCAGCCACTGAGCTTATGAGGCCTTAGAAGTGGTGAGATCTGAGTTCAAATGCCAATTATTTAACACTCCCCTCTCAAGGCCTTGGTTTCCTCATCTATAAAATGGAGACAAAAATGTCACCCACTTTTAAGGATGGAGTGCTTATTACTCAGTCTCTGTAACATCTGTTCTCTTGAAACTTTTAAATTCAATAACCCAGAGAGCTTGACCTTCATAAACCAACGAGCACCTTCCAAACACAAGTTTCTTGAACTCACAGATGAAAATAGGAAGTCATTCATCCATGAAAAAAATGAAAAATTCTTTTCCATTAGCCCCTTTTTTTGTAGTCTAACAGCAGAATGTTTCCATTCTTATCTTATTCCAATTAAATTTGTTTTTCTTCTTACAGTGATATGGGTGTGGATTGGTATCTCTTTCTTCTGATGCTTTATCTGTCCCTACACAAATTCCCTACTGCTTTAATTCAGTATAACTTTATAATAAATTGTGATGTCTGGAAGAACAGCTTTTCCTACCTTGTTCTTCTTTAAGATGAAATCATTTATTTTTGACCTTTCATTTTTTTATATAAGTGTTAGAACTAACTTGTGAGGTTCCCCCCCCCAAAAAAATTAGGATTTTTATTGTGATCACATTCAATCTAGAAAATGTGTTTGCAGGGAACTGACATCAAATCAATGGATCTTACAACACATTGACACGATATCTATGTAAGTCTTCTCTAATATCTACTAAAGTTTGATAAATAATCTCAAAAAACTCTTACACCTATTTTATTATTATTCTTAGATGCTTGATACCTTTCATATACTTACACATTGCTCTTCTGGATAATTCTTTCATCTAACAGTCGTTTCTTTTTTATTACTGAGATATAATTGATAATATTAGTTTCAGGTGTTCAGTTTTTAAAACTAGAATTATTTACCTATTTAAGTCTGCTATTTTCCACTACCTACACTTACATACTTCCATTCTTACAAAAAGTTTGCTCTTCTGTGTCTAGTTTTGAGAAAGCAATAAAATGTGCAACCAAAAAGCAGTATTTAATACTTTATTTTTAATAATTTTAAGGAAAATATGCAAAAAATTTCTAAGAATAGATATTCCTGATACATCATCTGAAAAGCTCCAACTATCATCCTCTGTTTAGCTCCAACTATCATCCTCACAGATTCCCCATCATACCACCTTGTTTCTTCCACCTTTTTGTGTTCTGCTGTCACAGAATTGAATCCCCATCTGCAAGTGCAGTGCTGCCCTAGTTTTCCAAGCTAATCCCAAATGAGACAATGGGTTGATGAGCAGCTGAGTCTCCTCCACCTTCATGTGTCCCACAGAGGTAATAGGATCTTTGCTTGACCATGACTGCCGAATCCTGAGTTCCCACGGGTCACGCACATATAATCAAGAATGTCAGAGATAAGTCCAGAACACAAGCCACAGGGCTGGGATTCTTCTGGGTCCTCCCCTGCACTGTTTTTGCCAGATTTCTTTGGTCACCAGATCAAATACAATTAGGGTCATGCTAAATAGAGTTCCGGAGTGTGCAAAGCCCTTAAAGTTGGAGCTCAAAGCTGAATCCAGATGAATGGATCTTCTTCCAGGCCTCCACTAAGGCTCCCAAACCTCCCCATGCTGACTGGTAGGCATTCCAACTAAGTGCAAATATTCTGACATCAGGCAGCTATCTAGTTCAACCAAATCTCTATCCCTCTTCCTGCAAGACTGGAGGGTTCTTGCTCCCAAAGGGGGTCTGAATCTTTGAAAGTTACTTTATTGCGAACCCAGTCTTTCAAGATCTCATCTTCTTGATGACCCTTTCATTAACATCTTATCTAACGCTAAGAAACAGGCAACAGTCCACTATCACTTCTCTCCCAGCCTGTGCCTGCCTAGGAATGCCATTTACGAAATGGGCTAAGTTTAACTGAGGGGCAGTTCTTAAGGGATGCCATGCAATTATGAAATAGCAGCATCATCACACGCAGCAGATGAAGGGCAGATTTTTTTTTTTTGAAGGGCAGATTTTTAAATGACGGTCTTCTTATATATAGCAAGGTGTAGTTCTCAAAAGACAGAATTCTCCTGGACTCTGTGATTATGCTCTCTTCCCACTGGGAAACACACTGGGCACCACCCCACCATAGTGTTTATTCCAGAAAAGCTGCAATGAAGGTTCAAAGAAAAATAGCTGGAGAAGCTAGGCATAGAAAAAGGAAAACAGGCAAATGGCATGAAAATGTGAGGAAAAGGGAGAAAATCACATCCCCTCTGAAGGATAAATAAGTAGCTACATTAATTACTAAAGACTAAGCTAATTAGAAGGAAAATATTGGAAAGAAAAAGAAGCAAATGTGAAAGGTCTGATGTCTTTGTACAATTTTGTTTTATGAACAGAAAATCCAAAAGGTGTCCTCATGTAAGTGAGTGTGTAAAGAAGATGTACAAATCTACGATGGAATATTACTCAGCCATAAAAAAGGAATGAAATCTTGTTATTTGCAACAACGTGGACAGATGTAGAGGGTATGATGCTGAGGTCAGTCAGTCCAAGAAAGACAAATACTATATGATCTTGCTCATGTGTGGCATTCAAGAAACAAAACAAATGAGCAGAAGAAAAAGGAGAAAGAGACAAACCAAGAAATAGACTCTTAACCCTAGAGAACACACTGATGGTCACCAGAGAGGAGGCATGAAATAGGTGATGGGGACCAAGGAGGGCACTTGTCATGATGAGCACTGAGTCAAGTACCGAACTGCTGAATCACTGTTATCGTACACCTGAAACTAATATAACACCACATGCTAACTATAATGGAATTAAAATTAAAAACGTAATGAGTATGTTGTTAAACATTTCCCAACCACCACTGCCTGGACCCGTTCTAAATAAAATCACATGGCCTCGGGGTGCCTGGCTGGCTTAGTCAGTACAGCACGGGACTCTTGATCTCCAGGTTGTGAGTCTGAGCCCACACTGGATGTGGAGATCACTTAAAAAAAAAAAAAAAAAAAAATCTTTAAAAAAAAATCACATGACCTCTTATCATGTGAGCTAATTAACTCCCTTATCCCTCCTCCCTCATCTTTATCTTTCTTAAGTTAGTTTGGGGGGAAAAAATGTGCCCTCATATTCTGAAATAAAATATCCTCTCAAGATTTATCTGAGCGTATAAACAAAGGGAGAACAGATGAATTTAAATTGCAATATGAGAACAAATTTTACCTCTAATAGAAACATGGTTCAAGATAGAGTAAGTCAGAAATCTCAGTGTTTATCTATGCATGCATTTATTCCTGGCAATACACTAGAGTTTTCCATAGACTGTTTATCTAACTTGGCTTTCCTCTGATGGATCTTCTGGCATCCTCCATAAGCACATCATATACACAGACCATATGCAGAGGTAACCACCTTCTCCCTGTAAAGAATGCTCAGAATAATGATGGCGGGAAAAGTAATAAACGTCACATATCTAACCGATAGAGTCCTTAACAGATATTTTGCCATTTAAGCAGATAAAGGACTTCACAGATATGTTGACCTTTAAACTTGGGAGTGCAGTGTATATTATGTGAATTCTAGAGATTGAAAGAAATAAAACTGAAAGAGATGACTATATTGAAACATGCCCTAGGTATGGGACTTGAAGCAAAATTCACTTACGATCTAAGCCCAGGAATTCTCTTTTCTCGATTCCATGTTAGATGAAGCCAGACCACATTGTGTCTTCACTGCGTGGCACTGGAAACGTACTTCATATTCCAACTATTCACACTTTGGTCTAAAAGCACTCTCCAGCTATCTGTGATCCTTCACTTTAGAGACTGACAATTTAATAATTACAATAATTCTTTTACTTTGGAGCCTTCCGTGTAGGTCTCATTTTTTTTTTTAATTCTTCAGTGATGAAATATTCTAGCTAATATGTCAATCTACCTCCCCCTTAAAGGGAGGAAATGGAACTGGCTTTTAATCCTTAAAAACTCATCGAATAGTCTTATAGAGAAGAGTAAACTGATCTGATCAATGTGTCTAAAGGAAAACATAACTGCAAAACGACTTTTTGGAAAATTGGGAAATCAAATATGGATGAGTATAAAATGATATTAAGGGATTGTTTTTAATTTTGTCAAGTGTGATCATAGTATTGTGGTTATTGAAGCAAGTTATTTTTAGAGATGCATATTGATGTACAAGGGTCGAGGTGAGGGGCCATGATGCCAAGCATTTGCTTTATAATGTTTCATCTCCCAAAATGGGAGGAAATGAAACAAGTAAGACGAAATACGAATACCTGTTGAATCTGGGTGATGGCTATACTGGGATTCATTACATTATTTCTTTTTATTTTTATTAATGTTTGAAAACTCATAAAAAGTTCTTTAAAAAACAAGTCTTTCAATCTCAAAATACACAACCCATTTAATACAGAATTCAACTCCTTTCATCCAACAGTATCCAGTCTCTAATATCAGAAATAAAACAACTAAAACACACATTTTGGAAATACGGTAGATTTAGTTAGAGGAATCTAATGGTAATGATGTTCAAAAATGCCTGTCTTCCAGCAGACAAATAGAGATCTACTTGTATTACGTCAGAGCAGTGGATAAGAACCAGAGGAGCAATCTGTTAAGACACTGAGTACTTACCTACCCCAATTCATATCTTTAATGAAAGCTACAGGAAATCACTTGGCGAGATCAAAATCTTTGTTTCCTGGGCTTAAAACCAAGATAGCCGCTTCACAAAAGACAGAATGAAACCTTGTCAAATACTGAGAGAACAGAGTCCTCTCTTGCTGGAATCCCAGGTGTGAGGCTCTGAATACCTTTGAAAGTCTCAACACCAGTCCTGCGTTTGAGAGAGGCCAAACCATTCATGCATGTAGTGAACTACTGACCCTTCCATTCAAAAGGAAAATGAAACTTGTAATCTACCGTCATTGGATGCAACATAATTCAAGAAATGCTAAACAGAGTTCTGGAAACAGAAAATTGGCCATGAAGAGTGGCGAGACTTTGATTTTTCTATCCCACCCTCCACCCCACCACTCTGTGCCCGTATCTGCGGGATATGAACACACAAATTTAACCTAATGGTGAACATGTTCCTGTCTGCAGACACATCCCTGAAGCTTCCCTTGGGCAAGGAACTTTCTATCCATGCCTGGATGAACAGGGCGGTAAATGAGCTGCATATGGTCGTCCTGCTGCTGCTTGTACAGTTTCACCTTGGTCTTCATCTAGCTTCGTGAGAACAAGGTGCTTTCTCAACATGAGAAAACAAAATCCACCCCACTGTCTGGTCAGGAGTAAAGCGGGGAATACAAACGTGTCCCACTTCAAAGCACAAGGCCTATCTTTCACTAACTAAGCAGCAACCCCAGCCAGGGTGACAATGGAAGCTTTCGTCCCTATTATTGTTTGAAACAATCGTAGGCTATTTGTTCATATTAATTAGCTTCTATCTAGTATTAGGCAGCCTTGATTAGAAAAGTGCTCTTTGTCACCAAATGAATAGAGGAAAGCAAAACCAAAAAGCTTTTTTTTTTTTAAGTTGTTGTTTTTGCCTTAGAAAAGGATGGTCAGGCTTCTCACACTCGAATGTGGGTTTATCTCTATGCAGGTCCCTGAATTCACTCTAAAAGAATGTGAGTAGACGTGCCAGAGCCAGGCTGAGGCTGATGGAGTGAACTGCTTAGTTCGCCTTGCCTGCGAGATGGTGGATTTAAACTATTTTTACCTTCTCTGAACCCGGAGAAACCTTGATAATAGGAGAGTAGACATCAATACAGTGTCGGAGGCAAGGCAAGGGCAAGTCAGCCTTGGGCTAAAATCTGACACCACAAATTACATGTGAAGAACTGACCTACAGATAATCAGGAGGCCCATCACCGAGCAGATATAGGGACCTAAGTGACCCAGGGGTCTGCACCTCTGCAGGAGAATCAGCTCCCTCTCCCTGGGGCCCAATGCCCTAGTTTACAGCTGACTCCTTCCTTCCAGGTGGGCTTGGGTTCCTCCCACAATCGGAGGCCACTGTTCCTCAGCGTATGTGAATAATGGGACTTGCCACCCTTGTTGAGATGGATTAATGAACTAGTTCAACAAAACGGCCCAAAGTCAGGTTTGGAACCCAGCCCCCAGACTCCAAAGCTACGCGGGCTTCACGATTAATGTTAAATTCCTCAACGTAGTTGGAAAGGCACTGCGAGAACCTTCTCCAACCTTGTAACCTAACCCATCTAACCTCCTCTACAACCTGAAGCATGCTGATAAATATCTAACAATGGGCCCTTTCGGAGTAAGGGACTGTGTTTGCCCAATTCCATGGTTAAATACTCCACCCTGGCTGACTGCAGGCTACAAACATGATGTCCACTGGCTCACACAATTCCTGGAAATTTAACAATCAGATCTTGTGGCCTGGCAGGGCTGGCTCTAGCGCGTCTCTGCTTACGACCCCAGCCCCCAGTGGACTACAGCTCTCCTGAATGAACATCCGAATGTTATGGTCTCGCTCTCCCCTTGGGACATTCAACATTCACACATGCTGTTTCTCTTCCCTTGCCAAAGGAAGGATACATCAGCTCCCAGCCTGGTGGTCTTCCTTCTAGCAGCCTTCTCGGATCCTCCAAGTCTTTTCCTGGGTGCCCCACTTGACTCCTAAGGTCCCCATATTACTGTCCTAACAGGTGTGACACAGCTCTCAAATTTTGTTTCCTCATCTGTATGTTTCCCACTACATTTCTAAACCCTGCAGGCCAAAAGCCTTGTTGATCTTATTTATCCTCAGGATGCTTGCTGAACAATGTACTGAGCAGTACATGCCAGATTTTGTTCTAAGGTTTATACATATTATCTCATTTCATCCTTAAAATGATCCCATGGAGTTGGCTCTATCATTTTTATGTTCATCTGGCAGATGAGGAAACTGAGGCCCTGATGGGGTGGGTACCTTTCTCCCCAGGGCAGAGTAACTACAGAGCCCTTGTACATCCCGTCCAGTGTTTGACTTCTCTTCTTTCCATTGGCGATTCTCAATGAGAAAATTTTACTTACGTTTCAATTCTCCCTAATGAGAAAAATTAAATTATTAAGGAATAAGATGTCATCAGGTAGGGTTAAACTTTAGAGGGACTTTTTTTTTTTTAATCTCCCAAGATCCAATTTTTGGCCTCTTGGGGAAATCATCATTCCCACTGACAATGTATTTTCTAGACCTTTCACTATGTGCTTACATTAATGTACCATATGTTCATCCCTAAAAACTTATGGTCTTGTTTTACAGTTTGAATGACATCCTCCTGAATTAGTCTGCATTTTACTTTTTCCTCTACCAGGTATCTTAGGGAGAGCTGTGTTGAGAAATGTATTTCTTTTTTTTTAACCTGCTGCATGGTACTTAAATGATATCAACATGCCTGAATTTACTGTCATTCCACTATTGCATATCCTGGCCTCCAACTAATGCTTCAGTGAATATCTTTATGCATGTCTCTTGGGGCTCATGTACAAGTGTTTTTCTAATGTAGTTACCGAGCTAGGAAGAGGGTATATGCAAAGGGATATAATTTCAATAGATATTATCAAATTACCCTCCAGAGTGACTGTACCAATTTACCTTCCCACAGAGGATTTACAAGAGAACATACTTGCCCCAAGTGTTTATATTAAATACAATCTCTTTCTACCTTGGGCAGTGTTAAACATTTTAACTAAATGAGTCATTGAGAAATATTCCTCTTGCTTGCCAGCTGATAGTAGCTTATTTAAGAGGAAAGAAGCACACAGATAAAATGCTCCTACTGGAGATGCTGACAAATGTCAGCATTGTCAGGTGCTGAAATCCTTGCCCAGAAAACCTCTGCTAAGGCCTACCTCACTTCGCCAAAGGCTCAGAATGGCAGTCACATGGGGACAACTGCAGAGGACTCTGACGTGGTGACCTCAGTAATGGGCACTAAATCTCATTACCCACTTAAGAAGTCTCTGCAGCACCAAAAACCCTGTTGAGGGGAATGGAAACCAAAGAGCCAAAATCAATGAAATACTGAAAAAGCAAGATCCATTTACCAGAAAGAGAAATACACATGATGGCGGTAACACTAAACTTTCTGGAAAATATCAAATGCTTTAAAATGTTGGATAATAGGAGGACTTGATCTATATGATCAAATTCCAAGGTCTTTTTTAGAAGAGACAAAAAAGCATTTAGATATACATGAAGTAAAAACGCTCTGTTCTCCCTCCCGCTCTTTCTCCCCCTGCCTCACATACCCCTAACTTGAAATACATACAGCATCTAGTAGCCTGAAAATTGATACAGGACCAAAAAATGTGTGCAAAAACATTCTGCATCATCAATATTTAAATTTCAAACAATATGGCCCTTTTTCAAAGGTATACTTTTTTCTTGAACCTTGACTTAAAAATTATCATGAATGAGATGGGGGAGGTCACACTCTAAAAGGAGGGAGAGAAAATGAGGGAAGAGCAGATAGAAAGCTGTAATTTTTGTGCACCTACTATGTGCTCTGCATATTTCCTATCATCTACTCCATACAACCATCCCACGAAGTGTGGTGACATGAGGAGACACTGAAGCTGAGTGAGGTTAGCATGACTAAGGGCCATCCAACAATCAGGATGTGATTTCAGGCCTAATGACTGCAAAGGCTGTTACCACACCATCTGCTAAAACTGAAAGAATCCAGTTAATACTCTAATAGATCAGACTGTAAAATAATCTGAAGGCAACATTCTTGCCACGTAACTGCTCTTCACTGGACAGAAAAAGCAACTTATGACTATTGTTCACAAGTTTCTGGAGTTGCATCTTCTGTTCAAAGCTCCTAAAACAGGTCCAGGCAAAATAGTAATTATAGGAAGCAGACAATGAGACTACATTCAGAAAACGTGTAAGATTAGATCTGTTCTGAGATATTTCATTAAAACCCTAAAAAAGCCAAGAGAGGGAAAGCACAGGATTTACTTTTGTCTTGACTGGTAGTAACAGCCAGACATTCTAAGCACTGAAAACCAAGACCCCTATGCACAGAGGCTGCTCCACTATCATTACTTTCTCATTGTTCCAGCTGCTTCTTGAACTAAATAAATAGCACCTGCCTCACAAAAGCACTGTTATCCAAACGCCCACCAAATGATAACTACAAGTTTACATATGCACCTTCTGAAACTCAATGTAAATATCTGACAAAACTAAGATTACCCCAAACTTATACCAGGTTGAATCACTTACCTGGGGTTGTGAATTTACAGGGGTGGAAGTGGGGGCAGCAACCATGGCAGCTCTGTAGTTGTGGGCAGTGACCAGGCCCCAGCACAACAGCGCCAGACACAGGAGTCAAGTTACGTTAGCTATTGATCAGATCACGGTCATGCTAGGAGGAACTGTGTACCTGGAAAAGGATGAGAAAATACACATTTAGCCTGAAAGGACTAGTGTATGAGAGTGAAGTACCACTGGCCAAAGAAAGCAAAAATCGCTGTACAACATATCAACTAGAAGTTTAAAGAAAAGAAGAACCCAGAAGGGAGCATCTCGCATTTCTGAGCCAGGATTCCCGTACCACTCACCCAAATCATGTTAGGTTGATGTATTTTCAGAAGTCTGAATCCAGTTATTCTTGCTAAGTTAGGTGTTTTGAGGAGGCATTTTCAAACTGTAAGGTTGGGGACAGTGGGCCCAGGGGAGACCCCATTCTATCATTCAACAATAAATGAATTAAATGACCCACAATCGATAACTGCCAGTTTAAATCCAAAGGGCAAAGAGAATAATACCAAAACATCAAGTGTCTTAAAGATCAGCCAGTTCAAGCGTATCCAGTTGCAGATGGATAACTAAGGTGTGGAGAAGAGAAGAAACTATAGTCACACATTTTGTTAATGACAGAACCAGAAGGAGAGCCACAGTCAATTCCCAGTCTAGTATGGAACACAAGAAAGTGAGAATGTTCCATGTTTACATTTCTTCAGGAAACTTAGTCACCACAAAGATTAAAGAAAGGCAAGGCAACCCATAGTTAGAGGAGTCAGTTACAAGAATGAATCAAGTACTCCAACGGGTGTGGGGCAGAAGGAGGGTAGTTTCATTAGCCAGTCTTGCCTATGAGTGGGGAAGAGTGCGCTTCTACAGTCTTTTTCACATCCTCGGAGAGAGGATGCTGGATAGGCACAAAATATAAACGCATCTTCTGTTACTAACATGTTCATTAAGAAAATTCGAAAAGATGAATTCTCTGCAGTAAAGTGTGGCCCAACTTCTGTCCAAAGACTGATGTGATTGTTTCCACACATTTGATCCACAGGGAAATTTTTTCATTTTAAGAATTTATGAAAATTCTTCCCTTTTAAGAAAGTTCTCATTTTTAGGTTGTTTTCAGACCACCTAATAATATCCTTTCATTTATTCAAAAGATATTTATTGAACATCTACAGTGAACCCAGGAGCATAATGGATAAAACTGGGCCAGCCCCTGACCTCAGGAAGCTTTTGTCTGGAAATATAATTTCAAGTTTCACCAGCAATGCAAGATGATATCTGAACACTTTTTAACTACTGGAAAAAAAATACTTTTCATTATAGTAGCAATAAAGATTTAAGTCTTGAGCTGGACATTTTATCCAAGCCTTCTGAGCCCCGAATCCTCTGGCACTACTCTGCACTGGCTGGATGATGCCAGGCAAATCACAAAACCTCACAACTGTTTCCTAAGAAATAATCTAGGTTTAGCAGCCACTTCTATGAACTTAAAGTTTTGATTTTTATCCTGTTTTTGCATATTCTCCTTCATACTATAGTTTCAATCACTTTAAGTTTTGTTTAGAATGATGGCTTCTTCTTACCTTCTTCCTTCCTACCTTCTTCCCTCTGTTAGAGTGATTCTAGTTATTAACAGCTAAGGAGTAAAGCTGTCAAACTATTTTGGCATAACATTCAACACTAAATTCCTTAGGTGCCCTGATGTTCTCATTAATCCTCACTTTGGGGAGGGGAGGGAAGATTGGTTGTTTATCAATACCACAAATTTAAGTGAACAGCCTGGGAGAAAGGTATATTCATATGGGAGTGCCTTTTTGCCTGAATGCCAAGCCTACACTGAGAAAATTATAAGATCCTCTTGCTGTACTGCTTTATACTGAATGTATTCCTAGCATCATTTTGTGCCCGCCCCTTTTTTATTTTTCCTTTTTCCTTCTCATGTATTTATAATTCACACTGTCTTACTCTATCATATGTAGGGTGGACAGATGAATATGTAAATAGCATGATAACCAAAAAACAAAACAAGCAGGCAAGTGAGATTCTATTCTTAGACTCACACTATGTGCTAGGATCCAATAACTAAGCTAAGTCATTAGGCAATATAACCTTAAGAGATTTTCAATATTCAGAGGACACAGAATTGCCTGAAAGGTGAATAGAGAGCAGCTAGCCTGTGAAGTAGATGTGACAAATATTCCAGATGGTATCACTGCTAACAAGCAAAGGGGGACGCTAGGAGACTGGGATTTAATAAAAGCCTACGAGATGCTGAGCAACTCATTTTGCATACAGTTTGAGGTGGATACTGTTAATTCATTTCATGGACAAAAGCCCTGAGGCTTTAAAAATTTGTGGAGCGTACACAACCAAAGACACACAGCCCAAAAATTAGGGCGCTGACACCTGAACCAGGCCCCACTCCAAGGCTGTGCTCTTTCCACAGACTAGCCCCCTATGTGAACACAAACTAAGGATAGAAAATGCTTAGGGTTTGAGAAAAAATTTCAGATCGTCCCGAAAAGAAAGCAGGATGGCAGTCAGAGGTCCTGCAGGATAACTAATTTCCTCAAACTCTGAAACAAGAGAATCCTGTGCTGCTGCTCTCATCTGTAGAAAACTGTTATGTGTTCCCAGTTTTGATTTATGTCACACATCCTTGAGACACATAAGTGATAGCCCAGATTGTTAGTTTCCTATCTTCAAGAAGCAAGCAAGAAAATAAGGCAGGAAATAAACTGCCTTCTCCTAAAGCATTTCAGACTTACCTAATTAGGAGGCCTTTGTTGAATCTATTCTTACATTACAGGAGCCCTTTATGAAACGGCATATGGTTTCTTAACTCTAAAAATACAAGGGCTAAGCAATACCACCACAAAGGGTATAAATCAGCTCTCTTGTGGGAGTGAAGTCCTAAAATTACATTTATAAAACCAATTACATACATAAGTACATATGTACTTCCCAGCGTCTTTAACAAACTGCACAGATCATGGGGGAAGTAAACAAGATGACATCCTAAATATTGCCATTCAGTCCCTAACCAAGTAAGCCAGCTCACTGTGACATACCAGTCCCCTGCTTTCCCAGAGCCTCGTAATGTCAACCACAGGACTGCACCACATTTCTAAAGAAATGCATCCCTCTTCAAACTCTTCCAAGTATCTGGATGCCTGTCCCATAGTTCTTCCAACCCGCCATCAATCCAGCTCTCCGTTTCCTTCGCTTGAGCTGGAAGACTGTGCTCCAGCTACAGGAGCCACGGGTCAGCTGACCCCGCTGACCCCAGCCACCCTTGGGTCATTACTGTTGCCCCTCCTCTCTCTCTGTACTTCTCTTCATTCTCCATTGTAGGCATCTCTTCTGATCTGTACATTCTTCCCCAAACCACAAACCACCTCTCATGCCCCGCACTTGCAAAAGATCAGCCATCACTTATTTATTTACTGGCCCATTCATCTATTCCTCCATAGTCATTGGGTATGAATTAATTCATTATTCCCCCTACAATTCAAAACAGATGTACAAAATACAATCCACAAGTAAGAAAGCCACATAGACTCATTCCTCTGTGCCAGATTACTAGAGAAATAACCAATTGAATATAAGAATAAGAAATACCCTGAATCAGCCCTAGAGCCACAGATGGAATCCAGCTATTTCTAGTATACTTTTCTGAAAATTCAAACAAGAATCGATAAGGGAAAGATTGATAGAAGGACTAAGGTACAACATCCCCTTCATGTGAAACTGCACTACATGGGCAGAAAATAAGCAAATGAGACCCTAATAGATTCCTGATAATACTCCTAGTTCAAAGGCATGAGGGGTGGACAATGAAGCCAAGAAGCACTGGAGTATAGTTAAAATACACTCACTCCTTAAAACGGCTTCCTGGCTTCAACTAAGTAAGTCATTTCTGTCTGTATTTACTTCTGATTTACATGTGGCCGTGATGACTGCCCCAGAAAACATGTGGGGGAAAACTCTACCAGCTGGCTTCTGACATGGGCAACCTTGCCAAGTGACAATGACCTTACTAATTACTGAGGACCACACCAAATACCTAAAAGAAAGTCTCTGGTTTTGAGGCAAACTCCCCTTCATTTACTTCTCCAGCTGATGCTGGCTCCTTCCCTAGGTCGCAAACAAAGATGAATTTCTAATTGGCAAATTAGTCTACTATTAATATAACCATTTTCCTCTATCTGGACTTGAATCAAACAGTGACTCATTTTCAGTCTCTTGAAAGAACACAGGGCAATACTCGATACTGAATATGCATAGACTTCCCTCTCCACGGATAACAGAGAAAAATCCAAATCCACCAGGCAAATGAGAAATATTATAGCTCAAGAGAAGATTCTAGGATCAAAGCAAATATTTACATAAGAAATAGGTGTATTACATTAAAAAAAAAACTTTAAAAATTATGAGGTCAGAATGAGTCTGCATTAACCAAAAAAAAAAAAAACAGAATCTGAATTATGAACTTGAATGTAGTCGATAAAGCAGAAAACATAATAAAAAATAAAGCAAAAGATAGTTATCATAGGGGATCCCTGGGTGGCGCAGCGGTTTAGCGCCTGCCTTTGGCCCAGGGTGCGATCCTGGAGACCCGGGATCGAATCCCACATCGGGCTCCCGGTGCATGGAGCCTGCTTCTCCCTCCGCCTATGTCTCTGCCTCTCTCTCTCTGTGACTATCATAAATAAATAAAAATTTTTAAAAAAATTAAAAAAAAGATTGTTATCATAAAACAGTAGGAAAACTACAGCTTGGTGGGGGAGGGGCTTACATAGGTAAAGATTTCAAAGCTGCATCCCCAAAATATAACAGATGAATGAACAGTACTAAAGGGGGAAAGAAGTCATCAATGCTAAAATGAGGAAAGAATAAATGTATCCTCAAAGCTTTAGAAAAGTATCACATATAGAGCCTTTTCAATGAAGTGGGAAAAAATTCAGACCTGAAATCTGTGTATCCTTCTGCAGAGCTCTACAGTCTGGCAGAAACCAAGTAGAAAAAAAAAAAAAAAAAAAAAAAACCTCTGAACCTCAAACCTGGAGGAACAAGAAGATGTGATATAGGAAAATCAGAGCTATGGCTTATTTCTTGTTTCTTAGTATTTATTCCCCCTACCAGTGCTGAACAGCATCTGAAGCCAGCCTGTATCATCTAAGGACTAAGAGGCTTCTCTTGAATCTAAGCAGATGAAAGCACTTAACCAATAATGACACCAGAAAGATAACACTGCATCCCTTGAAACAGAAACAAAATACTTTGCAATGCTAATTCAAATGTCAAGTGAAAAAACTTGCCCCAAATGTAGAGGAAAGAAAAAAAGGAAAACAGAACAGTAAGGAGAAAGGTAAGGCCTAGTCCAGGAGATCCAATGGTTCAAGAAAAGCAATTCCAGAAAGAAAGAATAAAGGAAATAGGGGATAGGGGGTCCATTTCCTAAAATGGAAAAGTCATAAATTTGTTGGCTATTAGAGTCCACTGGGTGCCTACCTGCCCACATCAAGCACATCATCATGAAAATTTTTTAAATGGTAGGCATGGACAAAAAATTCCGTAACCAATCAGAAATTGGGGGCAGTTGGGGGGGGTGTGTGCGCATAAATAAAGAATTCATGATCAGAAAGTCTTTGGACTTCTCAACAAAAACCAGGAAGCCAGAAGATAATGAGGCAATAAAGCAAGTGATTTATAACCTATAATTCTATTGGAGGATGTTCTTCAGCAAAACAGGGAGGAAAGTAAGAAAAAAGGCATATAATACAGGAATAGTTCAAAACAGGAGAAAAACACAAGGAATTTCTGGCATAATTAGAAAAGAGATCCCTAGATGATGGGTAATGGGACTCAAAAAGTAGCCTTGATAGAATAATTCTGCATCTGGATCCATACATGGAGAGCAGACTTTTAGAACTGACAAGAGTTTGGGTTTGAGTGAGTACACAGAAAACAAACATTAAAAAAATGATTAAAATTTCCTTTTTAAAGAATCTGCAGAAGAGCAAAAGGAGTCATGGAATTTTCGATAACTCCACTATTAACCACATTAACAAGGTCATGATGGCATGAACACTGAATAACAAATGGCCTAATCGAAATCATGACCTAACCATATAAGGATGAAGAGATACAGGATGGGAGTGTGTGTGTGGCGCATCTTTCCCCTTGGACATCTAGAAATATTTCAAACTGATATATCAAAAAGTATGAGTAAAGATCTCAAAGAGGCAATGAAAATACTGAACAAAGCAACTAAAACAACTGAAAATCTTGGCCATGGTGAGGGTAAAACGGTAGGGAGAGAAGAGCTCCTTTTCTTAAGAGAGCCACATACAGCTACTTGACACTATTTTTTTTTTTAACTTACTTACTTACTTATTTATTTATGAGAGAGTAAGTGAGGGGCTGAAGGAGAGGGAGAAGCAGACTCCCCACTCAGCAGGGAGCCTAACTTGGGACCCCAGGATCATGACCCGTGTCGAAGGCAAGATACTTACCCAACTGAGCCACCCAAGTGCCCCTACTTGACACTTTAAATTACAAACATGTATAACTTAAAAAAATAAAAGCAAAAAAGAAAAAGAAAGAAAAAATAGTATCACCACTGATATAAAAATTTTAAACTACAGCAGGCAGGAGTGCCACTACAGAAAACCAAGTTGATGCCATGGAAGATGAGCTTGAGCAAATCCACACATACTTATACTAATGGAATTTACTAGACTGACTAGACATTATGGGTACAGAGCACAGAAAGTAGAGAGTCAGTATAAGAATAATTGGTATGTTTGAGGACTAATGGCACAATAGTTAACAAAAGTTAACTTTTCTTAAAAGACATTAAAGAAGACTGAAAGAGCTCACCACAACACAAACAACAACAAAAAACAGATAAGATGCACTAAATCAAAATTAAGAACTTCCATGCAAAGGACACACAATCAAAAGTGAAAATACAGTCCATGGAATGGGAGAAAATATGTGCAAATCCTAAATCTAAAAAGGACTCTATAAAGGAATATATAAAGAACTCCTACAACTGAACCATGAAATCAAACAATCCAATTTAAAAATGAACAAACATCTCTCCATATACAAATGGCCAAAAGCACATGACACAATAATGCAAGTCAAAACCACAATGAGATACTATCTCACGTCCATTAGAATAATTGCCATCAATGGGACACCCGGGTGGCTCAGCAGTTGAGTGTCTGCCTTTGGCTCAGGGCGTGATCCCAGGTCTGGGGATCGAGTCCCACGTTGGGCTCCCTGCATTGAGCCTGCTTCTCCCTCTGCCTGTGTCTCTGCCTCTCTCTCTCTCTGTCTCTCGTGAATAAATAAACAAAATCTTTAAAAATAATAAAAAAGAATAATTGCCATCAAAAAGGCAGAAAAATGAGTATTGGCAGGGATGCGAAGAAACCGGAACCTTTATTTTACTGCTGGTGGTACTTTATGTACTACTGGTAAAATGGCTCAGTTGCTATAGAAAACAGGATGGGGGTTCCTCAAAAAGTTAAGAATGGAATCATCATAGGACTCAGCAATTCCACTGCTGGATGTATAACCAAAAGAATTGAAAGTGGGGCCTAAGAAGACATATTTGTACACCCATGTTCACAGCAGCATTATTCATAATCACCAAAAAGTGGAAGCAACTCAAGTGCCCATCAACAAGTGAATGGATGAACAACGTGGTATATATAACTACAGTGGAATATTATTCAGCCTTAAAAAAGGAAGAAAATTCTGACACATATTACAACATGGATAAACCTTGGGGGCATTATGCTAAGTAAAATAAGTAACAAAAATATAAATACTTAGTGACTCCACTCATATGAGGCACCTAGAGTAGTCAAATTCACAGGAACAGAGACTAGAAGGGTGGTTGCCAGGGTCTGGGGGGAGGAGGACAGGGGGAGCTGTTGTTTCATGGGTACGTTTCAGTTTTATAAGATGAAGAGTTCCAGAGATCTGCTTACCAGCCATGCGAAGATATTTACTACTGCTTAAACCTGAAGATGGTTAAGACAGTAAATTTTATGTTACATATATGTTACCACAATTAAAAGGGGGGAGAGACCTCGCCCCATTCCAGGGAAAATATGAAGTACTTGACCTGCAACCGAAACACAGGTCTGTTAAGTTGCTAACCCGCAAGAGTTAAAACAATCCCCATTAAATAAAAATCAAGTCAGGGGAAAAATAAGTCAAATCACAAGGGGAAAAAATCGGGCTGGACATAGTCGCCATCCTGACCACAACAGATGAGAAGATAGGAGAAACTTTCATGATTTCATCAGAAATATGCAATGATTCAAAAAGTATACATTCATCCCAGCTGTCCTTTACGAGCAATAGCAAGAACAAAGAGCTTTTATTAGATATTATCAGGGTATATCTCACCCTCAAAAATCTACTCGATGGCATAATGCAACTGATTCTACGTTAAATAAAAATGAGGTGCTCAGGAGAGTGTCGGCATGAGTAGCCTGTCAATGCAAACAATACCTATGATCATCACAGGACCAAAAATGCAGTTATTCTAACTACTAAGAGAAAAACAACATAGCTGAAGTGCATATAGCTGTCATGAACTAAGATAAAAACTCCAGAAAATCAGGGCACCTGAGTGGTTCAGTTGGTTAAGCATTCAACACTTGGCGACTCAGGTCATGATCTCGGAGGTCATGAGATCGAGCCCTGAGTCGGGCTCTGCGAGAGTCTACTTACCTCCTTCCCTTTGCGCCCCCTCCTCAACTCTCTCTAAAATAAATAAATCTTTAAAAAAAAAAACCCTCCAGAAAATCACAAGAAAAACATTCACCTTTTGAGACTCAATCAATACTGTTCTATTTCTAAAGTCAATAAGAAGAGAATTTCAGGCTCAAAGAGCCTGAAAAGGAAAAGTAAGGGGGGGAAAACGGGTGACTACAGACACATGCTACATTTTTTATCTTAATTTCCTATGCTTACCACTGCTTCCCATAAAACCGGTGAGGCAAATGGTCCAGCTGGGATGAAGAAAGCTGTGATCACTCTCAGGGTCCATTTGCTCCACATGCAGAGTTGGAACAAAGAAATCAGAAAAGCACTTAAGAAACCAAATCATTTCCTCATGTTTTGTTATAAAATACCAGCTCTACCTGCGGCAGCAGAAACTTTCCTCTCTTCTTCAAAGCATCAGGCCCAAGATCTTGCTTCAATATATTCACTGAAGACAATATATTTCGTGTTCTTAAATCTTTTCTTTTCCTACATATAGGATCAGTTTTTCCATTTGCTTCTCCAGCTTTTCAATCAGATCTTTCATTCTACATTTGGCCTAAAAGTCTATCATTCTTTCCATATGGCACTCAGCTGACGCATTCCAAGGAAAGGAATACACGCTGCCTGCCCAGGGAGAAACAAAAGCACCACCATAGCCCTATTTAACACGTCCCTTATCTGTTCAGAGTCCAGTATTCTACAGGACTGAAGAAACTGGCCCCAAAATTATTTAAATAAACTCACTGTTCTGATTTAAAAGACTGCGTTGACAAGCATACAGTTTTCACTTTTGAACGGTGCTCTTGACCAGGAGATACACTATCCTGAAATGTGGCAAAATTACCAGGAATTGTTAGAACACAATTGGCAGAAAAATCTCAGAACAGTTGTCATTACTAAAGGCAAAAGATATGTTGGCCATACTCTGTAGTCTCAAACTCAAGCTAGTTTGTGTTATACTGCTAAGAAAACGGGGGAGAGGGGTTGTGGTTTAGTAATAGTGGCTCAGGAATGGGCTAGAATTACAGATTTCAGAGTTAAAGAATGATGAACAAGGGAGTGTACTCAATCGTGATGGGAGAGAGCAGGGGTGAAGGGATGGGAATGAAGGAAGAAAAGTCAAGTCAACTAAAAGGATTGAGAAAATCCTCCTGAAAGGTAGGACGAAGTTCTCTTTGGATAAAAGACAGATTTACTACTACCCTGTTTCTTTCCATGGCCCACGTCCACATTGTCCAAGCTCTTGGGTGTTCTTGGTGTCTAACGCCATGACCCTAAGCTCTCTGCATAGGGACCCAGAGCAGTGCAAAGACTAATGGGACTTAGGATTTGCACCTAAGTGAAGAGGTACCCTGAAGCATAACATGGGTAAGTTTTACTGAGGGATGTTTAGGGAGGGAACCTCTGAGCCATGCTGGAGTATTTGCAGTCCCTCAGTTCCAAGACGAGGAGAATTACTACAACCTCTGTAACCAAGCGACGGGCTAAGCTAGACTCTGCCAATCACAGTCAATGGAGGAGATGGAAGATGGTTCCTTCTAAGAGCAAGTGCATGTTTCCAAAGCCAGAATTCCCAAAAGGCCTACAACTGAAGGAATATGAACATGCATATTCATCCTAGTGGAGGTGAGGGAAGGGACAAGGAGAAGGAGAGAGAGTAAATGGGAGTGGGAGCAAAGTATCCAAATAGATGGCCAGAATACAGAAGTCTATAACTGTGATAAGAAAATGATTCAGCCCAGTGTCCCATTAACAGAGGCATCTAGGAATTTAGGTAAAGAACTAATACTAAGGGCAACGATTTTGCTACAAGGATGCTTAATGCATTATCACACATGACTGGCAAATTTTAGAAACATTCTTAACATGTGATAATACAATACTTGCCAATTGAGTTATTAAAACTATGTTTACATACAATTGAATTTTATATAATAAAAACTTACACACTTTTTATACAATAAAATTGTATTGAAATCGTGTATCTCTATGTCCCCCCCACACACACTTTGGAGAAACATACAAAGACAATCCATACATATTTATTAAGCCCTGAGGTGGAACATAGTATCACTCAGAAAATCTTATTTTGCCAGAAAGACAGCACTCAAAGAATTATGGGGCCATGTTAAAAGAACAGGGAAATTAGCTGAAAGGCACCCCCTTGGCCAAGAATAAAAAGTTTTGAGTTTCAAAATAAATGACAGTAACAGCTTTATAATCCTTTAAATAAAACAGGAATCCAGGAGTTCGTTTTGAAATAAATAAATTAATAAAAGTTTGGCAAGAAATGGGATAGTTATATAAACCCAAATATTTTCCCACAAAATCCATATTCATTATAAAGGGAAAACAGTAACTTTACAGTGGAGAAGTCTGGAAGACACCACCTTAACTCAAGTCATCCAAGTAAACATCACAGGAAATTTGAACAAATTGATGTTGTGTGCCACCTGACAGGATGCAATGATAAGAACACAGCATCACTTCAGTGATATTCCTGTCAAGGTTCAAAACCTGAATTTAATCAAAAGGGACATGGGTTCAACTCAAATTGAAGGTCATTCTGCAAGACAACTTTCCTATAATCTTTAATTTTTTAAAGTTTCATTTATGTAAGTAATCTCTGTACCCAACATGGGCTCAAACTCATGACCTTGAGATCAAGAGTCACGTGCTCTTCCAACGGAGCCCCCCAGGTGCCCATCCTATATATAACCTTTAAAAGATCAGGTCATACGAGGGGAAAAATACTGAGAAACTGTTCCATGTGAAAGGAGACAAGAGACATGACAAATTAATACAATGCAAGATTCTGGACTGGATCCTTTATAAGGAGATTATTGCAACAACTTGGGGAAAGTTCAGTAGGATCTGCGAATCAGACACAATAATGATGCTCATCTCCTAATTCTGATGGTGGTTTTGTGGCCATGTGAAGAACGTCCTTGTATATAGGAAAGATACTCTAAACTATTTAAGGGTGTCAACATCATGTCAACAAGTCACTCCTAATTGGCTTGGTGAGATTAAAAAGTCCCTTCACACTTTTGTACTCTACTTACAACTTTTAAGTTCGAAAGGGGAGGGAGAGTAGGAGATGAGGAGGGAGGACGCAGGGGCGGCAGGAGCCCCACCATCTAAAGGAAAACACGTTTAGTTGGAAGGGAGTATTCGTGTGTCACCATTTAACATACGAATACACATGCCCGAGAATAAATTGAATTTTACAAAATTTAATCTGGTTAGGAGTTACTGTTACAAATTACATGACTACCCCAGACACACATGCGCCTGATTTTAGAGAAGACAGGAAAAGATGTCTCAGACAAATGGCTGAGTGTAAGAGGCATGTTGCCAAGAGTCAAATAGGTCTTTTGAAAAAGAAGAAGTCTGGACCACAGCACACAGTGCAGGCAGCCTCATACCACCAAGTTGTGCTTTATTTTCAAAGCTCAAGAAGCATTATAGTGCCAGAAACATATATTTGCATGCGACACAAAACAAAGGAAAAGGCAGATGTCCCAGCAATGTGGCCTTAAGACGTCTTCTGTTTCCAGGAGATGGGGGAAATGGGACAAGGTACCACGTTCTTTGAAGATGGTGGATTATGAAATTTCTTCTGCCTACCAGTGAGAATAATTTCTTCCAGATGTTGTTTGGCCCACAATGTGCTATTCAAAAATATGAGCGTTTTATTTTTGCAGTTCAAGAGCCAAATAAGAAACCTGGTTTCCTTCACTAATCTCTAATTAAACTGGAGATAAGTTACCTTCCAAAAAAAAAAAAAAAATCTTGTACCTCCTAAGTCTAGACGCAGGCATCTTAGCCAATGTTTTGAGGAGGGAAAAAAATAATAATAATACCTGTTGAATACAATTCTGGTAACCTTCCTTGCCATGGGAAAAATGGGGCGCTTAATTTAATTTCTTTCCCTGCTCTCAACATCCACCACTTTTCCTCGGTGAAGTCCCTCCTGGCAATAAAACCTCTTTAAAACAGACTTCTTTAGAACTGTAAGTAGGGAGAGAAATCTAAAGAACACAGTATTGTGCTACAGCATGAATTATTCCCAGCTGGGCGGAGGATATGTAAATACCATCGTTTCCTGAGAATTCACATACATGCTTTTGCCAACTTGAAAGGTCAGTAAGGAAAGGCTGGCCTCCTCGTTCATTAATATAACAATTTCATGAGTAACATTTCAAACATTATCATCCCTGTTGAAGAAATTAGGAATGTGGAGCAAAGGGAATTAAATGACTCTCCTCGTTCACAGTGATTTAGTAACTATGAAAACAAACAAACAAAAGAAGGGCCCCTCCCTAACTTACTTGAATGGTATTCTAAGTCTTGTATTTCTTTTATGAAAGGATTTTAAATGTGACAGTGGATATCTTTTTAAATGATTGTTGAAGCTGTTTATCAGGAAAGCAGCAGAAAATGGAAAGGCGGAGAAGCCTTTTTGCAAACTGCAAAGAGATAATAAAACCACAAAGTAGCCACAAAACCCCTAAGCTTGAGACAGGACCTAAAAACCAGCTGGAGACCTAAAAGCAGCTGTGAGACAACACTTTAAAGACTTCTGACCATCTAATCATCAGTCTGAAAAATGCTGTCCTACTTGTCCAGAAAAATCACAGGGGGAAATCCAAGTATGTAAAGAATGGAGAGTGTCCTACAGGAAAAACAGCTCACTAGTGTGAAAAGATATGTGACTAAGCCAAAGAGGAGAGAAAGCATTATAAAATTAAAAAGGGAATTCTGGTATAGAAGGGAACCCGAAAAAGAAAAAAGAAAAAAAAAAAAAAGTCTTGCTAAACCGATGTTACCTGAAAAATCTGGAAGGAGGAAAAACCACCGAACAGACTCAGTGGCAGCAGTTTCTACCTGACCAAGAATTTCCTGGGGCTTTAAAGGAAGGAGTGTGCTGTAGGGCTGGGGTTAGTGTGGTTGTCATTTTAAGCCAAGTCATGCAGATAAAATAAGCAGGCAACAGATCTATAAATCCTTTGTGTTCCAAGATTTCTTCATTTTACACTACTACGGTTCTGGGTTCCAAGAAACTGAAGGTGGTGTGCTCAGTCCACTGCAGAGAAGTGGATCCAGAGGGAAGAGGAAACAGTCACCTCCCTGAAGAGCCATCCCAGCTTGAGTGGTGGCTGTGGAGGTGACCAGGATGACAAGCAAGGACTCTTCTCCTGCTGGGGCCTGATGGTTTCATTTTGGAGCCTGATCTCAGATCCATGTTACATGAACTCCTCTCAGCTGGAGTTCATAGCACCACACTGATTTCTTTTGGCCCTAATCCTGCATTGCAGCTGTTTGTACTTATTTGAGGTATGGTGTATTTTGAAACAAAATGAACCAGATTTCCCCTACTGCCTATGTCAGTGCCTGGTAATGGAAAACATTAACTCTTTCACAACCAGGATACTGACAGTTGTAGTACGTCCATTATATACAGGAAGACACAAAGGAGACGGGGATCCAGAGCTGGGAGAGGTTCTCCAAATGAGCTTATTTCAAAGTAAAGGGCAGATATTTCACCTTCTACATAGTTTCTAGACTCTGTCCATCTCCAAACAAGTTTCAGCCAGCTTACAGAAGGTTTTACAAGAACAAGATATCATGAGTTTGATATGCCAACAAACTGGACAATCTAAAAGAAATGAATAAATTCCTAGAAGCATACAACCTACCAAGACTGAATCATAAAGAAATAGAAAATCTGAGCGACAGCCATTAGAAATGACAAATACCCACCATTTGCTTCAACGTGGATGGAACTGGAGGGTATTATGCTGAGTGAAGGAAGTCAATTGGAGAAGGACAAACATTGTATGTTCTCATTCATTTGGGGAATAGAAATAATAGTGAAAGGGAATAGAAGGGAAGGGAGAAGAAATGGGTAGGAAATATCAGAAAGGGAGACAGAACATAAAGACTCCTAACTCTGGGAAATGAACTAGGGGTGGTGGAAGGGGAGGAAGGCGGGGGGGTGGGGGTGACTGGGTGGTGGGCACTGAGGGGGGCACTTGACGGGATGAGCACTGGGTGTTATTCTGTATGTTGGAAAATTGAACACCAATAAAAAATAAATTTATTATAAAAAAAAAAGAAAATCTGAGCAATCAAACACAAGTAAGGAGACAGAAACAAGTAATCAAAAACCTCCCAATAAAGAAAAGGCCAGGACTAGATAGTTTTGCTGGTGGATGTATCAAACATTTAGAGAATTAATGCCAATCCTTATCAAATGCTTCCCCAAAAAACTGATGAGAAAGGAATACTCCCAAAACCATTTGTAACCTGATACAAAATCCAGATAAAGATACTACAAGAAAACATAAGCCAATATCCCTGATAAACACATGTGCTAAGGGCCCAGGGTGGATGGGTTGGTTAAGCATCTACCTTCAGCTCAGGTCATAATCTTGAGGCCCTGGAATTGAGACCCACGTCAGGCTCCCTGCTCCGTGGGGAGTCTGCTTCTCTCTCTCCCTCTGCCCTTCCCCCCTGCTTGTGCTATCTCTGTCAAATAAATAAATAAAATATTAAAAAAAAAAACAAGCACAAAAATTCTCAAAATTTTAGCAAACCAAATTCAATAGGACATGAAAAGGATAATAAACCATGATCAGGTGGGATTTAACACTGGGATGCAAGGATGGTTCAACACATACAAATCAGTAAGCAAGATACAACCACATTAATAAAGGATAAAAATCTTATTATTCTCTCCACAGATGTGGGAAAAGCATTTCACAACATTTGACATCTGTCATAATAAACACTTTCAACAAATTGGGAATAGAAGGAACATACCTCAAAATAATAAAGGCCACACATGACAAACTCAAAACTAACATGCTCAATACTGAGAGGTTGAAAGCTTTCCCACTAAGATCAGGAATGAGGTAAGGATGCCCACTCTCACCACTCCTACATACAGTATTTGAAGTTCTAACTAAAGCAATTAGGCAAAATAAATAAATAAAAGGCATTTAAACCAGAAAGGAAGAAAAGTTGTCTGTTTGCAGATGATATGATCTTATTGATAGAAAATCTCAAAGACTCCACCAAAAAAACTGTTAGAATAAATTTAATGAAGTTATAAGATATAAAATCAAAATACAAAAATCATTTGTTTCTATATACTACCAACTATCTGAAAAAGAAATAAAACAATCCCATTTATAATGGCATCAAAAACAATAAAATACTTAAGAATAATTACTTGATGAAGGCAGTAAAGACAGATATGCTGAAAACTAGAAGACTGATGAAAAAAAACTGAAAGTCACAAATGGAAGATACCTTGTGTTCATGCATAAGAATATTGTTAAAATGTCCATACTACCAATTCAGTGCATTCCCTATCAATATTCCAATGGCATTTTTCATAGCAACAGAAAAAAAATCCTAAAATTCATATGGCACCACAAAAGACCCCAAAGAGCCATTGTTCCTGAGAAAGAACAATAAACCTAGAAGCACCACAATTCCTGATTTCAAACTTTATTACAAGCTATAGTAATCAAAACTATATGGTATAAACTTTATTACAAGCTATAGTAATCAAAACTATATGGTATTGACATAAAAACAAACACTTGAACAACTAAAACGGAATTGAGGCTTGAGAATTAATATCAACATATATGACCAATATTTGACAAAGGAGCTAAGAATACTCAGTGCGGGAAAGGACAGTCTTTTCACTAATGGTGCTGAGAAAACTGGATCTCCATGTGCAAAAAAGAATGAAACTGTATCCCATCTTCCACTACTCACAAAAATTAACTCAAAATGAATTAAAGACTTAAATACAAGACCAAAACTATAACACCACTGGAAGAAAACATGACAATGTCCTTGACAACAATTTTTTGACTATGACACTAAAAGTGCAAACAACAAAAGCAAAAAAAAAAAAAAAAAAAAAAAAGGTGGGACTGTATCATGCTAAAAGTCTCTGCACAGCAAAATAATCAAGAAAATGAAAAGGCACCTACAGGAGAAAAACCATCTATCTGACAAGGGAATTATATCTGAAAATATATAAGGAACTCATACAACTCAACAGCAAAAAAAAAAAAAAAAAAAAGTGATTTTTAAAAATGGGCAAAGGTCTTGAAGACATTTTTCCAAAGACATACATATGGCCAATGGATACGTGAAAAGATGCTCAACATCACTAATCATCAGGAAAATGCAAATCAAAACCACAATGAGATGTCACCTCACACCTGTTGGAATGGCTATTATCAAAAAGACAAGAGATAACAAGTGTGTTGGTGAGGTGATGAAAAGGGGACCCTTGTATACTCTTGGTGGGAATGTAAATTAGTGCAGCTACTGTAGAAAACAACATAGAAAAAAAAAAAGAAAACAACATGGAGGTTCCTCAAACAAAAACAGAAATACCCTATGATCTAGCAATCCCACATCTGGGCTTATATCTGAAGGAAATAAAGTCATTATCTCAAAGAAATATCTGCACTATTTTTATTGCAACATTAACAATAGAAAAGACATGGAAACAACCTAACTGTCCGTGGGCAGATGAACGGCTAAAGGAAATACACACACACACACACAGGAATATTACTCAGCCATAAAAAGGGGAAATCCTGCCTTTTGTAACACTGATAGACCCTGAGGGCATGCTAAGTGAAGTAAGTCAGACAAAGAAAGACAAATATTGTATGTCCTCACTTGTATGTGAAATCTAAAAGCGCGAATTCATAGAAATAGTGAGTAGAACAGTGTTGCCAGGGGCTAGGGAGTGGGGGAAATGGGGGAGATGTTGGTCAAAGGGTACAAAGTTCCAGCAATAAAATGAGTAAGTTCTGGGGATCTGTATAGCATGGTGACTATAACTAACATTCTGTATTCCACACTTCAAAGTTAAGAGATTAGATCTTAAATGTCATGATCATCAAAAAAAGAAAAAAAAGGTAATTATATGAGATAATGGTTATGTTAATAAACCTTATTGTGATCATTTTGCAATATATACTGCAACTCTGCATGTTGCACATCTTAAACTTAGACAATGGTATAGATCAGTAATATCTCAATAAAGCTGCGGTAAAAAGACTCATGGATTAAAGTGGACAAGGGAAATAGGGATTTCTAAGTTGAGTGAAAAATTTTACCAAGCTCTCTGGTAACTAAAGCAACAGAGAAAGTGAAGCGTTGCATATTAACTATCAGGAGAGAGAGAAACTATGTTCTTCTACTAAATGTAAGAGTCAACATGTAGTACAAACAGAAAGAAATGTTAATATGGCCATTTCTTCTCTACCAACCCTCAATGAAAGTAGAGGACAAAACGCCATAGTTCTTAAGAGATTTGCAAATGACGTATCTAATACAGGGTTAGTGCCCAAAACATAAAAAAACACACAATTCAACACCAAAACCCCCAAATAATCCAATTTAAAAATGGGCAGAAGACACAAACAGACATTTCTCCAAAGAAGATATACAGATGGCCAACAGACGCATGAAATGATGCTCAACATCTCTCCTCGGGGAAATGAGATATCACCTCACACCTATCAGAATGGCTAAAATCAAAAACATAAGAAACAGTGTTGACAAGGATGTGGAGATAAAGGAACACTCTTGCACTGTTAGTAGGAATGCAAACTGGTACAGCCACTGTGGAAGACAGTTTGGAGGTTTCTCACAAAGTTAAAAATAGAACTACCCAGCAATCCAGCATCACACTACTGGGGGTTTACCCAAAAAATACAAAAACACTAATTCAAAGAGATACACGCACCCCTATGTTTATAGCAGCATTAATCCTAATAGCCAAATTATGGAAGCAACCCAAATGTCCATTAATAAAGAAGATGTGGTGGGGGGAGATGTATGTGTGTAGATATACACATTAAAGAGTACACTTGTCATGAGCATCACCAAGTATATACAGAACTGTCCAGTCAATCAGTATATTGTATACCTGAAACTAATATAACACCATATGTTAACCATACTGGAATTAAAATTAACAACTTAATAAAAACAAAATTGTTTAAAAAAAAATCCATGGCTCCCAGAGGGCTGAGAATCTTAAACCCAGAACATACACAAAAATGAATACCACTCCTCACCCCTAACCAGAGCTTTTGATTTAGTAGAATCCAGTCACCTGTATTTTTAAAGTCTTCTTAAGTAAACCTCTGATTCTAAGCCACTGTCTTAAATCAGAGTTCTATAAAGACACCTGTGTAGGGATAAATGCATTATATTCCACATGTATACTATTGAGTGACCTAACAGCACACAAGGTGAGAGCAGAGGTTCCCAAAGCAAGTTTTGCCAACAGAATATAAAAACATTGATTCCTAAAAAAAAAAACAAAAAAAAAAAAACCATTGATTCCTGGGCCCTACCTGAGGCCCACTGAGTCAGATTCTGTATGGATGTGAACCAAGAATCTGTATTTTTTTTTAAGATTTTATTTATTTATTCATGAGACACACATGGAGAGAGGCAGAGACATAGGCAAAGGGAGAAGCATGCTCCCTGCAAGGGGTCTGATACAGGACTCGATCCCAGGACCCCAGGATCACGACCTGAGCCAAAGGCAGATGCTCAACCACTGAACCACCAAGATGCCCCAAGAATCTGTATTTTAATGAGTGCCCCAAGTGAACCGAGGTTGAAAGCCAGATGTGTTAACTAGTGCATTGAACTAGTGGTTCTCAAACTACAGCCTACAATACCCAGATGTCATTGGAGGGTTTGTTCAAACACCAGAAGGCTGACTGCTACCTATGGAGATTCTGATTCAGTAGGTCTGCAATGGGCTGACATTTTGCCCTTAGTAACAAGTTCTCAAGTGATACTGGAGGGGCTGCACCAGGGACTACACTTTGAGAACCGCTCACTAGACTGTTCTTTTAATCCATCAATTACCTCAAATGGCCTTCGATACAACTAGAAAGTAGGTAACTCAGGACTGCAGCCCCTGGTAAGTGTCTAAGTGTTAATTGTGCAAGACTACTGAATAAAAACCAGTCTCATGTGCTTTTTTGATAATGGCACATAAAAAGCAATTTTAGTCTTTTCTTTAAAAAACAGAAATATATTACATTATAATCCAAATTGAAGGCAATCTTACCTATTCAATTATAAGGATTTCCAGAATTTTTCTTAGGAAGGATGGTTAGAATTAGTCAATAAGGACCAATTGAAACTCACGGATGAGTGATGAAAAGATTTGAGGGCAGGTGCTGCCATTTATAAGTCCTGGACATGAACAAAAACCTACTTAGTAAGACTGCCAAGAGCGTTATTTTTGAATAGGACTCAAACGCAGTGTGCGTCCACAAGAATAAGAGAGCTGAGAAATGTACCCGCCACACCATTATATGAATTGACCTATGGAATGAAGAGATTTAATGCTGTCCATCTGAATGGTGAAACGTGTCTGCCAAAAGCAACAGCTTTCATACAGATAAAGAGCAAGCTCTCCTTTAAGAAAAGGATCAGCCAACAGGTCTGAGGCTTCTTAAATTCATTTCCTGGTCATGAGGATAAGATCATATCACTGTAAAGGAAATAGCTGGTTCATATAAAGGTTTAGGCTATTAATCATAAATTTAAAAGAAGGCAGAGGGATAGGCTTTAGACCACTTGGAAATGGAATTTGATTCATCTATCGATAATTCCTATTTACTACAGATTCTCAGGGAGGCTGTATCCACCCTCTTAAATACTAAAGTCCGAAATCTTTGAGATCAGTCAGTTCAACTGAAGAACCATTTCATTAGGATCAAAAGCTTTGGTTTAAATCAATAAATCATGCAAATGGTCATAACCTGACTTCTGAATAAAGATGACATCAGCCCCAATTCCTTGATACGTCTCCACCCAATTTCCTGTTAAAACACACATAAAGACAAGCAAAAACCTCAACATGGCTTGAAACCAAGAATAACAGCCTGCCATTAATAACTTTAAAAAAAAACCTGCCAGTGATATGTATTAAGTACAGTAGATTGTCTATGAAGTACAGTGAAGGTGGAGCAGAGTTAAAAGCAATGTCTCATGAATGCTTTGCTGAAAAAGAACAACTAAAACGGAGCAGGTTCAGACTTCCTCCACTCTACCTCCTTTTCCAGAATAAAAGTGGGTGCCAAAGAGAACAGCAGGGAATAGCCCTGTACTGCACAGCTCTGCCTCCTGAAACAACCAGGTAGCAATCCACTATTCAGCCCCTTTTTCCCATCACTCTCGGAAATTCTGTGCAAGGAACTTTTTTTCATGAGTCAGTAAGCATGATAAAGAAAACACTGGCGGGCTCGGCCTCCTGAACATGAAGGAACACAAGACAAGTCTATTCTAAAGAGATCTGGGTACAGAAAGAATTCTAACACTTGTCTATCACTACACCTGAGTCTCTTAGTATTGATTTGTGACTCGCGATACAATAGGCCCCACTTTGAGTGGGGAGACTTCTTTGAAGCACAGGGCCAGGGTTTAATCCCATGTCAGCAGTCAGTGGTGCTGGGGGGAATCATCCTTGCCAATGGCGCCATTTGCTCACCACACAAGAACACGTGCTAAAGTGGGAGAGGTAAGGCTGGAATCCCAACAAGCACTGTACCACTCACTGTGGAGCTGGGCCTGCCCAAAAGAAAAAGCCTGCTGAAACCAGTGGAGCCATACAGCTAGTAACAGGGGATGGTTTTAAGTCCAAAGTCAGGACCTGAGCTGTCCAAGATGATAGTCATAGTCATATGTGGATAGTGCAAAAACAGAACATCTCCATCACTGCAAAAATTTCTATTGGACAGCGCTGGGACGCTGTCCACCAAAACTGTGAAGTAGAGAAAAGTAACTTTGTCACTTTTTAATTAAAAGTGAAGTAGGATGGGATGCCTGGGTGGCTCAGCGGTTGAGCGTCTGCCTTTGGCTCAGGTCGTGATCCTGGTCCTGGGATTGAGTCCCATATCGGGCTCCCTGCATGGAGCCTGCTTCTCCCTCTGCCTGTGTCTCTGCTTCTCTATATGTCTCTCATGAATAAATAAATAAAATCTTTTAAAAAAAAGTGAAATAGGATTATTCCCTTTTACAAAAATGTAGTGTCCAGAGAGTTCTCTCATTTTGCAGTCAGAATGAAATCTAGCTAGAACAAAGTACACGTTAAAGACAGTTAGTGATAGGCTCATAATTAACTATTTCTGTTGTGTTTCCTAATTTTTCCTGCATTAAAGTCAAATAGGTGGAAACACTGAGCTGCCCTAGGTAAATCCCTTAAAAGGAATGGGATTCAAATTACATATTCATTCATATTCCTCTATTATTCTGTCCTTGTAAAATTCCCTTGAGAAATCAATTTTCGAACTTACTTCTAAGCCACCTCACTCTGCACACGAAACAGTAAACCATTGTAATACTAGAGTGTGTATTGTAGCTATTTTTAGGCAAAATAAATAAGCTTAATTTATCAGGCAGTATTCATTGTGTGTCAAAGTTAATCAAACAAAACCAGAACATATTTCAGAAAGAACTTATCTTCTAAAATGGAGAAAAGTGTCACACAATGTCAACTAACAATGAGAGAAGAGTGAGGATAAATGCAAATCAATATCCATCAGCTTTTGAGAGCCAACTAAATGGGCATTCTCTTAACCCTAATTAAAGTTAAATAAACCAGAGGATCTAAAGACATAAATACAGATAGGATTTTTCCTGCCAAGGCTAACTGAACAAACTACACAACTCAAACAGGCAGGAAAGAGGAATATGTGGGCCAGGCTCTAGAAAGGTGCCTCCACCCAAAGTCTAAAGTATGAGGAATGGCTGAGTTCTCTTTAAAATATTGGAGTGTTGGTTACACTGATTTGCACACCTAGATCAGAAACTCCGGAAATCCGAGGAGGTCACTGGGAGCCCATTTGTAAGTAGAATCCCTAGGTCTCATGGAATCAATAGAAAAGTATTTAAACCACAGAGATTCATTCTTTTTTTTTTCTTTTGTTTTTCATGTCTATAATTTTTTTGTGTATTTTTTATTGGAGTTCGATTTGCCAACATATAGTATAACACCCAGTGCTCATCCCGTCGTGCCCCCCTCAGCACCTGTCACCAGTCACCCCATCCCCCCGCCCACCTCCCCTTCCACTACCCCTTGTTTGTTTCCCAGAGTTAGGAATCTCTCATGTTCTGTCATCCTCTGATATTTCCCACTCATTTTCTCTCCTTTCCCCTTTAATCCCTTTCACTATTTTTTATATTCCCCGTATGAGTGAAACCATATGATGTTTGTCCTTCTCCGATTGACTTACTTCACTCGGCATAATACCCTCCAGTTCCATCCACATTGAAGCAAATAGTGGGTATTCGTTGATTCTAATGGCTGAGTAATATTCCATTGTGTACATAGACCACATCATCTTTATCCATTCATCTTTCGATGGACACCGAGGCTCCTTCCACAGTTTGGCTATTGTGGACATTGCTGCTAGAGACATCAGGGCGCAGGTGTCCCGGTGTTTCATTGCATCTGTATCTTTGGGGTAAATCCCCATTAGTGCAATTGCTAGGTCGTAGGGTAGTTCTATTTTTAACTCTTTGAGGAACCTCCACAAAATTTTCCAAAGTGGCTGTACCAGTTCACATTCCCACCAACAGTGCAAGAGGGTTCCCCTTTCTCCACATCCTCTCCAACATTTGTTGTTTCCGGTCTTGTTAATTTTCACCAAACTCTCCCTCTTCACAGATGACATGATACTGTACATAGAAAACCCAAAAGACTCCACCCCAAGATTGCTAGAACTCCTACAGCAATTCAGCAGTGTAGCAGGATACAAAATCAATGCCCATAAATCAGTGGCACTTCTAGACACTAACAATGAGACTGAAGAAAGAAATTAAGGAGTCAATCCCATTTACAATTGCACCCAAAAAGCATAAGATACCTAGGAATAAACCTAACCAAAGAGATAAAGAGATAAACCTATACCATAAAAACTACAGAACACTTCTAAAAGAAATTGAGGAAGACACAAAGAGTGGAAAAATATTCCATGCTCCTGGATTGGAATAATTAGTATTGTGAAAATGACAATGCTACCCAGGGCAATTTACACATTCAATGCAATCCCTATCAAAATACCATGGACTTTCTTCAGAGAGTTGGAACAAATCATCTTAAGATTTGTGTGGAATCAGGAAAGACCCCGAATAGCCAGGGGAATATTGAAAAAGAAAACCAGAGCCAGGGGCATCACAATGCCGGATTTCAAGTTGTACTACAAAGCTGTGATCATCAAGACAGTGTACTACTGGCACAAAAACAGACACACAGATCAATGGAACAGAACAGAGAACCCAGAAATGGGTCTCTATGGTCAACTAATATTTGACAAAGCAGGAAAGACTATCCACTGGAAAAGGACAGTCTCTTCAATAAATGGTGCTGGGAAAATTGGACAGCCACATGCAGAAGAATGAAACTGGACCATTCTCTTACACCATACACAAAGGTAAACTCAAAATGGATGAAAGACCTAAATGTGAGACAAGATTCCATCAAAATCCTAGAGGGGAACACAGGTAACACCCTTTTTGAACTTGGCCACAGCAACTTCTTGCAAGATACATCTATGAAAGCAAGGGAAACAAAAGCAAAAATGAACTATTGGGACTTCATCAAGATAAAAAGCTTCTACACAGCAAAATAAACAGTCAACAAAACTAAAAGACAACCTACAGAATGGGAGAAGATATTTGCAAATGACCTATCAGATAAAGGGCTGGTATCCAAGATCTATAAAGAACTTATTAAATTCAACAGTAAAGAAACAAACAATCCAATCATGAAACGGGCAAAAGACTTGAACAGAAATTTCACCAAAGAAGACACAGACATGGCCAACAAGCACATGAGAAAATGCTCTGCATCACTTGCCCTCAGGGAGATTCATTCTCAAACAGAGAAGGATAGACTATGGCTGCCCCAATCTCTAGAGCTTAGTGGGCAAGCCAGATTACTCCAAAGTAGAAGAGAGTTCACAGGTACACGTTCACATCTCAAGTACTTCAGAGAAAGGCTGGCCTAAGTGCAAAAAGGAGGATGGCACACAAATCATTCTAGAACTCATCCTCTGGGGAAACCTAATATAAAATTTGCTTAGAGGATGCCTGAATGGCTCAGTTGTTGAGCACCTGACTCAACAGAGCGTGATCCTGGGGTCCTGGGATCGAGTTCCACATCGGGCTCCCTGCACGGAGCCTGCTTCTCCCTCTGCCTGTGTCTCTGCCTCTCGATCTGTGTCTCTCAGGAATAAATAAAATCTTTTAAAAAAAAATAAGCAAAATAAAATTTGCTTAGTGGTAAGTGCCTTTGAATGTGCAGGCACTTCTGAGAATGCCTCAAAGAGTTTTCCCACTGGGAAGAAAAAGTTCCTTCTGTTTCGGGGGGATGGAGTAAGGTGAACTATTATTTGGGATTCAGAGACTCAAAACTGGTGACAGCAATCATGGAATGAGCAGAGTTGCCCAGGTGTCCATGCAGCGTGGTAGGATCAGGAGCTTCCTTCCTTCCCAAGAGTACCAACCAGCTGAAGGCATCCATCTGTGAGATGGAGTATGAAAACTAAACCAGTCTTTATGGGAGTGAAGGCAGGATGCTGGAGCCACATATCTTCACTATCCCCCAACACCTCTAACTGTACTTCAGGTTCTCCTGGCTCACGGAAATAAGAATGTAACGAAAACCAGCATTAGGCTAAGCAATAATTCAAAAGTACCAATCTATTTACATGTACCTTTGAACACTGTGCCAACTGTTGGTTTTATACAGCGTTCTTATATCATTAGCAGCGTCAAAGTCCCATTAATGACTCCAGTAAAGTTTGTCCCAACAAGTCAGACCTAGGAGGAAACGGCCAACTCATCGTTCCATGAAGACATCATCAAGGCTCTGTCATACACCCAGTAGATGTAGCTCTTCGTGCCCATAAACATTTGTAAAGCCTATGCCTTGAAAACCTCCACCTTCCCATGATAGAAAGAGTCACCAACTTTGGCCAACGCTGATTTTGCAAGACATTTCCCCCCATCCATCCTAGTCCTCAACTGGCCATATCTAGTTTTGAACTAAAGTTTGTTTCATTCTTTTCTCTCTTCTGTACCTTCAGCTTTGTTCTCTTCACCATCCCCAGCCCTCAGAGTAAAAACATCCTATAATTCCTATTTTTAAAAGAAAACAGAGCAATACTCCCTTAATCCTAATGACTACTTCTTCCTTTCCCCCCACCCTGTCCCCTCCACCACCCTAAGGCCAAGAATATTGAAGTAACTGTGTGTTCATCGCTTTTGCATCCTTATATGATGCACCATGGCTTCTGTTCTCAAAATTATGAGAAAAGACCACTTTCCTCTAAGTAAGGACACTCTTCTGTCCTTATCTTACTTGACCCTTCAGTGGCGTTTTACATTGTTAATCACTGTCCTTCTAAATTAGCCCTACTCGCGACATCATGCTCCCTTGATTCTTAACCAACTTTCTGACAGCTCTTTCTCACGCATCTTGGCAAGACCCTCTTCCTCTACTCATCTGGAAATATTGGTGTACCCTACCCCTGAGTTCTTTGTTCAGTCCTTTTCTGTTCTCCTTTTGCTCACTCTTCCTAGGCCAGCTTATTCATACTGAATGGATCCCACAGACATCTGCAGATGATGCTTCTTCAATATGCATCCCACTCCAGAATATTCTCCCACACTCCAACTGACCCATCAATAATTTAAAGACCTCCAATTTTAAAAATCCCAAATCCAACTTATTATTTTCCTACCTTAAGCATGCCACTAAATCCTGTTAGCAATATTTTCCAATAGATCCTAATCCATTCTCTCTCCTCTAGCGTCAGTCACTACTTAGTTCAGGTCATCTCCCCAGGACAATTGTAAGAATCTCTATCACTAATCTTATTGCACTTCTCTATCCCTCTCCAACTTAACCTGCCATAGTGATCTATCTGCGAAAAAAAAAAAAACTGTTGAAATCTTTTCACTTGTTAAGAATTGGGAGGGAGGAAACAAAAGTTTCATCTACATACTGCACAAGACCTCCCATAATCTGGCCTCTTCCTCATGCATGACCAAGTCTTCCATTACTTATCAACCAAATTACTTGGTTCCTAAAACATTAAACCATATTATTTTAAGCCTTTTCTTGTCTATTTTCATGGCTTAAAATACCTTCTTTCACAACCTTTCCACAAAGTAAACTCCTCTTTATCTTTCATTACCAAGTCTCAGGAGTCTCCTTCTTAGTCACAAGCACACACACCACCACCACCACCAAGTTCGTGTGCCCTCATATATGCCATCATCTCTGCACCTTGCACACAAGAGATAACATTCATCACAGTAAACTCTATTTATGACACAGCTGCTGGACTTTGTGCTGCCTGAGGACAAAGTCAGCACCATAATTATCTTTTTATACTAATGCCCAGTGTTCCTGACAGATAGTCCCCAATAAAGCCTTGTTGAGTAACAAGGGGAAAAATGAATGAGGACATGGCCACGAGAAATGAAGAATAAAGAACTGATCTACCCCAAAGTGCAAAGTATTTAAACACAACTATATTTCCTAACCAGGAATCTCCCTTATTCATTCATTCATGCAACAAATGTTTATTGAGCACCCACAACACACAAAAGGCCGTACCACACAAGAAACAAAGTGCTGGTAACAGAATCTTCTCAGCTTTTTCAAATGACTGCAAACCCTTGACAATACAAGAGTCTTCCTGGTCAATCCCACACATTCCCAGTGGTCACTAGGAAGATAAAGAAAAAATATATATACAAATTGGTAGAAAGATGACCCTATGATGGTTGAGCATGATACTTAACCTTCTTCAACACATCCCTTAGCTCATTCCTTCTTCCTTAACACACTCACCTGCTTTTTTCATCATGAATTTGGAGTTACCACTGTCTGTATAAACATCTACACTACCAATTCCACATTATGCCAATTCTATTTCCAATTCTATTTCCGACTGGGTGGCTGGAGTCGGTTAAGCATCTGCCTTAGGGCTCAGGTCATGGTCTCGGGGTCCTGGGATCACAAGTTTCAATATGGAACAAGGACTCCATGCTCTGTAAAGAGTCTGCTTCTCCCTCTCCCTCTGCCCCTGCCCCTTGCCCATGTGCTTGCTTGCTTTTTCAAACAAATAAAGTTTTTAAAAAATGTTTGATATGTTCCTAAGTGAAAAAAAAAAGGCAGTATATTATGCTCCATTTTTATTTCCTAAGAAGTGTGGATTTACAGACGTGTACATACTTGAAAAAAACTGGTTTTTAAAATGGTTAGTATATGCTTATTTTTAAGTGGAAAAAATTCTGTCAATTTTTGATTTATGCTTTTTAATCTTTTCCAGTGATTCTGAATTGGATATGTATCACTTTTAAAATAAGAAAAGTTACTAAAACTTTTTAAAATAATGCTGAACATATCTGAGTATATGAAGACACATACCAAAATGTTAACAGCTAATAACAGCTAATATTTCTAGTTTGTAAGCATTTGAAGGATTTTTATCTATAGTTTCTAACCCATGATCAAACAAATTGTATGAATACAGAATGAAAGAGTTCGTATTTTAAAACATTAACAGTGGCTTTACTATATATCCTAAGTTACTACATGATCTATAATTTTTATATTTTACAAGTTTTCATTTGTTATTTATTGTTAATATTGTTCACATTTTCATTTGTTTCAAAAATCAGAAAAGATTAACATATTCATATGGATACATAGGTCAGTTGGTCTTAGAATTATGGGTAGAACTTTGTGCAAGAAAATCTCATTCTAAAGTCATCAAAATTCAGAACAAATACAGGACATACCCACTATCTACATACAATGTTTTCAGAGACTCATGATGTTATGAGAAAGCGTTGCCTTTAAATGTTAAAATTTTAAAGCACACAACAAAAATAAATGCAGATCTCATAAGCAATCTGCAGGAGGATAGCAGGCAGAAATAAGAGAATGCTAGCAGTGGCCGTCCCTGGTGGTGCAGTTTCCTTCTTGCATTAATATCAGGGGAGGGAGAGAACAAGAGGGCTAGTCAGGGTTTCTCAATGTTGACACACATCTGGCCCCAATTTTGAGTCTTGGGAATCAGAGCAGTGGAAACAAGAGAACCAGGAAAATAAGACAGGAACTAAAACCACCTATCTTAAAACACATTAAAATTTAGAATTATTGGCACTTAGAGGGGGAAAGTCAACATTTACTAGGGCCTTTCAACAGAAAGAGAAAAGACCAATGAAACCAAGAAAAGAGGCAAAGCTAATAATGCGTGGCGGCTGCCATTTCCCTTTAATGACATCAAAATCCACATCAGATATATGATTCGTGTGTTGGTATCTAGTATCCTCGAACTAGAAACCAGATTTTAATCTCTAATTTATTCAAGAATAAAAATTCAGGCCACAGGCAACATACTTTCATGAGACTCTAAATACGCATTATTATTAGCTAATGACAGGAAAACCTTGCATTGTCTAGTTGAGTTCACACAAAATTTCATGACTCCCCTCTCTTTCTACAAGCAGATCCCTAGCCAAAGAACAAGAATACAAAGTCTCAGAACAAAACCTTTAACTTATTCTAGTCTTCCTCTGATCTCTAAAGGAGTGATTCTGCAGTGCTTTCCAAATTCACAGCAGACCTGATGTATAAACATCAAATCATCAAAGACAGTTCAAGAGAGCACTTTGCTTCCAGAAACATTACAAGCGAAAACTAAGAGCTTCTACACCTGCAAATAATAAACTTCAAAGGCAACCCCAAACTAGCCTGGCATTTATCATCAGTGCACATAAGTGTGTGTGTGTATACTCAGTTGACCAACTATAGTTTACCTAGCCTTTAGCTTGGATTCTTGTATAGGGTCCTAAAACTTAACGGTGCTGTTCATAAAATTAATAGCATCTCCCAAATGGAAGGAAATTTTTAGTCTAGTTCTACCTCTTAACCAATGCTTTAATCTTGTCTACATTAGCCAGTAGCTGCTTGAAAACTTCCAATGATGGGAAGCTCACCGCCTCCCAAGGCCAGCCATGAAGTCCTCAAGCAGATTACTCACTAGAAATTCTCAGATGTAGTTCAAGTCATACTGACTGAGAAGCCCATCCATGGGGCCCAACTGCTCTTCTGTAATTCAATAGAATCGCATCCTTCAAACACTTGAAGGTATTGTAGGCAGATGAAGGTAGCAGTCAGGCCATCCATTTCTTTCTTCATTTCTCACATCCTTCAGAGAACTTTCCACCCTCCACTCAGAACACAGCTACTATTCTCGAAGGGTGGCACCTAAAACAACCGACAGTAGAGTATCCTTGCCAGATGGTTCTGCCCAAGCCAAAATACTGTGGAACCAACCTCTCATTTGCATGCATGTTAATTTTCACATATAAGGTGTGTAGAGAACATCCTGCAATGAAAGAGTTTACGATTCGGTGTAACAGCCATTTCAAACAGGACCAGCTTCAGAACATACTACGACAATGAAACAGAATTACAAAAATTCAAGTTCTGAAATCCACGGTTTCTCAAAGAGATGCTTAAAAATGCCAAGCCCTGGATCCTTCCCAAATTGCATCAGAACCTGGGACCTTGCATTTTAAATATGCTCTCCGGGGACTGTGATGCAAAGTAACAGGTGAGCACCAGTGCCTCACCTCTTGATGGCTAAATTGTTGTTCCTTTACCACACACAAATCTCCCTTGCCCTCTCCCTCCATCTCCTGGCAGTCCACCAAGGCAGAAATGCGATGACCAGTACCATCGAACTTGGGTTTCAACTGATGGCTCAACTGGGATTAGAACCAATAATAGTAATCACATCTTTTGGCTCCTGTCCAAGCTTGTCCCTAAAAAGGAGAACAGTATCTGGGATGTAGCAGGAGGAGGAGAGGGATCGAGTATTAGAGGGAGCTAAAGTTGGGGAAATAGCCTAAAGCAATTATTCACGCCGGCTCCTTGGAGGTAAGTGGTAAAAAGCTGAGAAACTGTTCATCGTGGAGGAATCTGCCAAAAAGAGGAGAGAAGGAAGGAAATCCCAGGCGACAGAGGAGAATTCCTACAGCTGAACAGGACCCACCTGCTGGATTCAGCCCGTCGCTTTGTGAAGGTTCTGCTGTTTCACTCATAGAACTTCATCAAGTTCTCTTGTATTCAAACTAAGTTTTATGGGTTTTAGAACACATTCTTCCCCAGGTAAGCAAACTCAGGATCAGAGTCTATATTTGCTACAACAAGAACAAAAACCCAAGAGTCACTCTTTTATATGCAGGGATGAGCATCAGAGTGATTTCCTCAAATATCAAGAAGAAATCCTAACACTGAACACAAACTGGGCCCATACAATTCCCTGTTGCTTTGGATCCTAGTTTTTAAAACGACACTTCGTTCTCTTGCCAAATACAGATGCAAACTGCAGACAAAACATCCTACCACAAAACTAAATCTGAGAATGCCCAGGACCAACAAATCCACAAGAAAGGGGGCTAAATTCCAAACCCAAAATGGTAAATGTAGTAACGATGACCCTTACCCTGTGGTCAAAGATGAATCCAATTAATGTTACCTTAAAAAGAATTTCAGTAACTCCTCTCTTCCTGTTGTAATTGCCCATGATAGGCCTCCAAAGCCAGCAGTTTGGTGGAGACACTTTCCGACCAGCGTACTCCTTCACCCTGTGTGAACTCTACGAACCAAGCATTAATGGATCCCATAATCTGTCAAACATTTACAATTACAAGGGGATCAATAAAAGATGGAATTGTCATACAGTTACCGTCTAGATTGCTCTGATTCCAAAGTGACAAAGAAAAAAAAAAAAAACAGACGGTGACTCAAAAAACGACATCTGTTAAATCACGAGGGCTGGAAGGGACCTTAAAGGTTACTCTAGTAAATCCCTCTAACCTCTAGTCCCTCCTCCAGACAACCCAGTCATCAAGTAAATCATTATCAGGGCAAGTGCAACGTATTCAAAAGTCTGACCTCTCTGCTTAGCCCCCTCATTAACCAGAATCGCCCTGTGCCACTTCAAAATCCCCCTTTCCAACTGGAACTGGAATCCATACGGCTGTTGTCACCCACATACAACATATCTGCCCCTGGATATCAGGTCGCCCGGCTCCCCATGCCTCCATCTTCTTGGCCTTGGCCAATCAAAATGCCACACAGTCCACTCCTGAGCTCTCCACACCCACCTGTTCCCACCCAGGCTCCTTTTTCACCATAACACACCAATTCTGAGCAAACTCCAAACTGCCTGTTCTGCTCCCATTCACACAGCCTCCGGGGGTCCCATGGAGAAAACTCAAGGACAAGATGAAGAGGTCACTCTCATCCTTGTATCCTCATCTCAGCAGAGCCCACAATGGCAGCCCTTAATGCCATCACTGCTCTCTTCCATTGCTCGGGGCATTTTTTCTAAGCGTATAATCCTTTCAAGGAAGCTCCATAACTTTCACATCCATCAAGGAAACATCAGTAGGCATGGGGCAAGAACCTCTAGGTGCCGTGCTACCCCTCCTGCTCACCCCTACTGTCCATCATTTGAATAATCTGGGCCATTTTTTTTCACCTGTCTTCTCTGGCTCACCTACCACACACAGCCTAGAACACTCCTTTCAAGCCTGGATGCTCACTAGAGTCCCCAGGTAGCTGTCCTGTTATGGGCTGAACTATGTCCCCCAAAGATTCATACATTGAAGTCCCAACCCCTGGGCCTTCAAAATCTGCCTTCTTTGGGCATACAGTCCTTTAAAGAGCTAATGAAGTCAAAATGAGGTCCTCAGGGTGGGCCCTCATGCGATATGACCAGTGTCCTTACAAGAAAAAGAAATTTGGACACAGACCTGCACACACAGAGGAAAGATGTGAAGATACAGGGAGAGGACCAGCTACAGGCCAAGGAGGGGGGCCTCAGAAGAAACCAACCCTCCAACACCTTGATCTTGGACTTCTAGCCTCCACAATTATGAGAAAAATTTCCATTGTTCAAGCCGCCCAGGCTGTGGTATTTTGTTATGGCAGCCTTGGCAAACTCATACACCTCCCCCTGCCCACCTTATTCTCTCCAACTTCTCCATCTTGGTGAATGTTTGGTGATTCCATTATTACTCCTCATCCTCCTAAATATCTTTCACCTCTGCCTCCTTCCCTCTAAATCCACAGCTACTGCCTTATTTCAGGGCCTCATTATCCCCCCTTTGGATATTCCAGTCACTTCCACTTACCATTTCTCTTTGCTGTGTGGAGAATCATCTTCCTGATGAGAATGTTACCATGACAATTCTGTTTTTCAAGCCTTCCCACAGTTCTCTATTCCCTCCAGTCTGACCTCCTGGACAACAGCATACAGAGTGCCTTCCAGTTACTTCCTGCTTTCGCCATAACCTGTCTTGTTCCTTGAGCTCTCTCACTTTGGATCCACCTGGAACTTCCCTAACACATAATGCTGATCCATGCAACTAAGTGTCTGTACACATTCATTTGGCTCAAGGAGAAGAATAGCCTCTCTATGCCTAGCGAACACCTATGCCATCCTTCCAGTCTTAGCCTCAGAATCACTCAGTGAAAACTTTTATGAACCTCTTCCCCACCCAGGTTAATTACTCCCTGTTCTGTGCTGCCTCTGATATCAGACTTACTTCACATTACACTGTGACCATACTTCGGCAGGTGTCACTGTCACAAATACCCACAGGACTGACCAGGCATCATAAATCAATGAAGTATCTAGTGGAAACACATCTTAAATTCGCATGATACAGAAAAACCATGCTTGTGCTAGAACCAACCATACTGCCATGGCTGTCTTATCGTTTAAAACCCTGCACTTAAATAAAATGCATATGGAGCCAAGTTCATCTAGCCAGAGGCACACAATGGCAGGGCCTTCATTGCTCTTCCCTCTACTTCTTGAGGTGAAAAAGCTAGAGAACACGCCTGTGGGTATTCTCATAGCCTGACTAGCTGTAGTTCACAGACTGACTCATGTTTGCACTACCCTCAATGGGACTGACACTGAAGGCACATGGATACACACTTCACGGTTACAAGGAAAGGACTCAGTGTTGAGTTGAGCTCACTTGGCTCAATTTTTACCAAAAAGACTTTGTGAGAAGTAACATCCACAGGCAGTATCTCGGAAGGTACCACGCCCTTCATTCCACAAGCAATGTGGAAAGTCTATCCTTGGACAGAGCCATGCCAGCAAAGAGCTACTTGTCTGAACGATCTTTCTTTGATGCCCATAGAATTGCTTTCCTGAGATAAGCTTTGGCATTTTGCCCTTGACCCATACTGAGTAACATTATTTTTTTTTTAACCCCACGGTTCTATTCATTATAAAAATTGTGCTTGGAGACACTGTTAATTATACTAACATATCTAATGTTTCAAGAACCACAGATGAAATCTTTTCTCCTCCCAGTGCCATGAAGAGCTCTTTAGTCCTTGTCCCCACAGCCATCTGGCTCATAGAGTGAATTGTGTCCCCTCTTGGTGTCAATTACTGGGAAGAACAGCGGAATGTGTGGTCCTTTCCATAATACACGCACGGGATCCTCAGGTGGATGTCCTGTCTTGGTCTTTGGTTAAATTCACACTCTCTTTTTCTCTCCACATTTCCTTCTTGTGCTTATTACATTTCTTTTTCTTCAGGAGGAAAATGCACAAGTAACCAATGCACTATTTTCAGTGAGTCCCCACCTCTACAGTTTGTCAGTTTCTTAAAGACAAGACCTCCCTCTTAGACTCATTTTGTATCTCCAGAGTCAAATAAGCAATCATTTATTGTCAAATGTAGTTACATCATATGTGATTACTTCTAATTATGGATGAAATGGTAAACCACTCTCTTCTTAAGGAAGGTCATTTCTTTTCCCCAGAAGAATAAAGGTGACACCCCCCGCCCCCCATCCTTAATACCAATAGCATCTAGAAGGCATTATGGAGACCAGTTTCGGGAAATCACAGTTAGTATGTATGGTTATAAATATTACATAATTTTTCATTATTTGCTACCCATTTTTAGAATATTTGTTCCATCTGCTAGTAGTTAACCAATTCTTTTGTAGAAGCCTACTAACCAGGAATATTCCACAATCAGTTTATAGAATGAATGGAGTTAAAACCAAAATATTTTATGGCATACTAAAATCTGTGCGTTCAAAGAGTCCAGGACAAAGGAAAACCTCAGGAAGATGTTCTCTGTTAGAATACAAAACTGTGAGGCAGTGAAAAAATACTACCACAAAGGAGAGAAACATATCCACTAGTGAGGTCAGATCAGTTCCACTCAGCATCATCCAGGACCGATTAGTAAAGCTCATTGCTCTAATCATTTTCCAAGTTCTAGAAATGCACATCTATACAAAGTTCAATCTTCCAAATTTTTTTGAAATTCAGCTGGTTAGTAGTGTGAGGTGTTATCATTGTTTTGGAAATCGATTTAATAATTTCTCATCACTAGTCATAAAAATCATCCCTACTTTTTGAGGCAGCAAATTCTGTAAGTAGGAACCTAAAGAAATCATCTGAGGGGTGGCCGGGTGTCACAGTCAGTCAAGCCTCCGACTCTTGGTTTATGCTCAGGTCTGATCTCAAGGTCTTAAGATCAACCCCCCTGTGGGGCTCTGCACTCAGCAAGGAGCCTACTTCTTTCCCTCTTCCTGTGCCCCTCTCCCCTGTGCATGCGCTTGATCTCTCTCTGAAAATAGAAATAAATCTCCAAAAAAAATCTGAAATGCAGAAAGAGCCGTGCACACAAAGGTGTTCACTGAAGTGAGAGGTAGAGCTACTGCTGGAATTAAGGTCACTTCTAATTATGATATACTATTATGACAAAGGACAGGATATTCATTATACCCAATAAGATTTTGACCCTATAAAATATGTGAAGACATTAGAAGGTAATATCTCATAAAAAGTTGACAATTGGATCTCCAGGTGGTAACTGTAGCTAGTTTTTTCCTGTATACTTTTGATTTCTACAATAAACACATATTACTTGTGTAATTTTAAAAGTTTTTTTTTAGAAAACCATTTTTAATATACTTGGAAGTCATATAATATTACTCTCTGATCCTGCTCTTTATTAGTCTCAGAAAATTAACTAAGAAGCTATTGGGAGCAGTGTTCTTTTAAAATAGCAAAGAAATGAGAAAACTAAATGTCCAAAAATAGGACAATGGTCAAATGAACAGCAGCTTAACAACTTAATCCAAATGGACTACTATGGCTATTAAAAATATAATGACGCAGACTATATTGCCACATCTAACAGTAAATAGAAAACCATCAGTAGAGGCACACTAGTAGACACATAGATCAAAATAACAAAACAGAGAGCCCAGAAATCAACCTATGCTCAAATGTCAATGAATTTATGACAAAGGAGACAAGAATGTACATTGGGGAAAAGATGGTCTCATCGACAAATGGTATTGGGAAAACTGGACAGCTACATGCAAAAGAAGGCAATTGGATCACTTTTTTTTTTTTTTACAGCATATATAAAATAAACTCAAAATAAAGACCTAAATTGAAACCTGAAACCATGAAATTCCTAGAAGGAAACATGGGCAGTAAGCTCTTCAACATCAGTCATAGAAACATTTTTCTAGAGAGGTCTCTTGAGGCAAGGGAAACAAAAGCAAAGTTAAACTATTGGGACTTCATCAAAATACAAAAGCTTCTGCACAGCAAAGCAAATAATCAACAAAACAAAAACAGTCTATTGAATGAGGAAGATATTCACAAATGACATATCTGATAAAGGGTTAGTTTCCAAACTATATAAAGAACTTATACAACTCAACACCAAAAAAAAAACAAGTAATTCAACTTAAAAATAGGCAGAAGATATGATTAGATATTTTCCCAAAGAATAAAGATGGCCAACAGACACATGAAAGATGCGTAATGTCACTCTTCATCCAGGGAAATGCAAATCAAAAGTATAATGAAATAATCACCTCACATCTGTCTAAATAGCTAAAATTAAGAACACAAGAAATAACTGTTGGAAGACTCTGGAGAAAAAGGAACCCCCCATGCACTGTTGCTGGGGATGCAAATTTGTACAGCCACTGTGGAAAACAATTTGACGTTCCTCAAAAAATTAAAAATAGAACTACCATATGATCTAGCAATTATACTGGATATTTACCCAAAGGAAACAAAAATACAAATTCAAAAAGATATATGCATCCCTATGTTTATTGCATTTTTTTTACAACAGTCACAATATGGAAGCAACCCATGTGTCCATACATAGATGAATAAAGATGTGGTGTATATATACACACATACACACACATAGAATATCACTCAGTTACAAAAAAATTTTAAAAAAGAATGAAATCTTGGTGTTTTCAACATGCATCGATCTAGAGGGTATAATGCTAAGTGAAATAAGTCAGTTAGAGACAAATACCACATGATTCCACTCATATATGGAATTTTAAATACAAAAAGAAAAAGACAAAACCAGACTCTTAAATATAGAGAACTGGTGGTTGCCTGAGTTGGGGGGCTGGGGGGGGGTTGCAATGGGTGAAACAGGTGAGGGGGATTAAGAGTCCACTTATTGTGATAAGCACTGAGTCATGCAGAAAAAGGTTGAATCATTATATCGTACACCTGAAACTAATATAACACTGTATGTTTACTTGAATTTTAAAAATTAATTTTTTTAAAAAAGAAAATGGTCAGTAGAAACAAAAACACGTTTGTTAACTCTAGGTAGAAGTAGACCATAAAATAGACCACAGTGGAAATAGGCCATAAAATTAACATGATTAAATGAAAAATATACTACATTAGGGAACTGCAAACATGAGTGGGTTTGTTTATTTAAATATTGCCATAATGCAATGGTTTCATAATGTCTGGTTTCAGAAAATTTTTAAGCATTTTAAAGAATATTCAAATCAGTGTTTTTACATTAAAAACATTTTTTAAAGGAGTTGAAAAGTTGTAAATACTTTAAGATATGTTCATTGAAAGATTTTTATTAGCTGAGTTATTCCACCATTAAAATGGGACGGTTGAGCGTCGCCTTCGGCTCAGGTCGTGATCCTGGGGATCTGGGATCGAGTCCCACATCAGGCTCCAAACAGGGAGCCTGCTTCTTGCTCTGCCTGTGTCTCTGCCTCTCTCTCTGGGTCTCTCAGAATAAATAAATAAAATCTTAAAAAAAGAAAAAACATAAATACTAAAAAAAAAAAAAAAAAAGACCATAAATCTAAAAAATAAAAAAAAATTTTTTTAAATGGGATGAAAAAGGAAAGGACCTTGGTAAGTAAACGATTAGGTCGGTGCATTCTCCCTCAATCAGAATCAGCCCCAAATAGTCCACTAACCTCTGTCATCATAGCAATGGACACGCTTAAAACTTTTTTCCCCAAAATTAATGGAATGTTAAGTATGTCTTACAGTAACTGTTACAGGAATAATATATTTAGACACGAAACCTGAGCTAATTCTTGCTCCTAGAGAAGGTATTCAATGATGTCCCTAATCCCTGAATCAGATAAGAATTTGTGGTTTGTGGTACTCCACTTTGAGGTGGCCAAATGCTTGAAGAGTTGCCAAGACTGCATTTCCCAAGGTCATGGTGACAAAGCCCTGCTTGAGGGTTGGCATTCCCTCAAACAAGCAGAGATGTTCAAGTGATGCTCCTAACTCTGAAGATAAAATTCCTCCAGGGAGCTTTAGCTCTTTGTCTACACAACCTCTCTCCTAGAGCTATCCAGAATGCCTCTCCTTAGAACATTAGGCAGTACATGAGAACACCCTGTGCCTCTTCCTGGCTTTGTCTGCCTTGAACTTAATCTAATCCCATGACTCCCACCCTTCTGATTCACTTATGTCTAGTACTAGCCTGAAGCAATACCTGTGTCTCTGACCTGTCTGAACTTAGGCCCAACCTGGATCCCAAACACCAACTGTACGACCTGCCTCTGCCTTGTCCCAGATCAGGAGCCCTGAGGTCCTAGCCAGGTTTCCATACGGTATCGGCTTAAGGAGAAGATAATTCAACAGCAAATAAAGGAATATGAGCTGATGAGTCAGCATCAAAACACACAAAGTAAAATACCCACAGCTACCTGAATGTCCTGAATAAATATTTATTATGAGAAATCAGAGAAAGCTCCAACAGAAAAAGCATGCATCTTTTTTTCCCTTAAGTATATCTTACTCAAAAATAAGAACAAGTGAAATAAAGCACTCCTAAGTGAAATAGCGACTTAAAATTATTTTGAAATCACCAAAATAAAAAAAGTCCTTTAATCAACTGATTTAATACTCATGTAAGAAAAATGGAGTTGTCAAGTCCTTTCCATCTGTTCCACATAAGACCCATTCTTTATCAAATATTCCTTAAACTTGGAACAGTCATTAAAACTGAATTAGTCCTCCATGTGATTCCTTAGTCCTTTAAATCTCTTTGAAATAACATCGCTCACTGTTCAATGGGTTTTTATAAAATGTGGATTATATATAACTTAGATACTGTACATTTCCCCCAAAGCAAATACTCAGAAAATACAAAGGTAATGATTTTTTCATCTTCATGGACTCTCACAGGTTAAAAAAAAAAAAAAAAACAAATTTAATTTCAAGGCTGGGCAAACTGCAAGCCAGGATGGTAAAGCTGTAAGGATCTGCTCAGGAAAGTCCCTGTTACCAAGAGAAGCATTAGCTGTGTCAACCACAGAGCCTTACAATACACACGAGGACGTAAATACCTGGAGTCTCCTGCATTTGGCTGGAGCCTGTCAGACAAAATTGTCTCAATGGCATGGGGTCATCATTTCTTTGAACATTCAACAGCCAGAGCAAAGTTGAAAATAAAAACTGTAGAGTCAATGAATACAGTAATGATTAGTGCAAACTGATTCCAAGTCCTTGATTTTTAATTTTTTTTTTTTACTCCAGTACAGCAGACAAAGCTACATCAGTTTCAGTACAACAGAGTGATTCAATTTCTCTCTAGGTGACACTTTGCTTGCCAGGGTCACTACCACCTGGCACCATACAGTGTTATCACAGTATCATTGACTGTATTCCCTCAGCTGTGCCTTTTATTCCCGTGACATCTTCATTTCATAACTGGAAGCCTTTACTCAGTTTACCCATCCCTCCACCTCCTTCTCTCTGGCAACCATCAGATCCTTCTCTGTGTTTATAGGTCCAATTCCGCTTTTGTCTGTTCCTTTGTTATTTAGACTCTGCTTCTGAGTGAAATCAGATGGTATGTGTCTTTCTCAGTCTGACCAAGCCCTCTATTTTAAAACAAGGACCTGAAGGCCTGGAAAGTGTGGGTAGGCTGACAGGTCCCCACGGGCAGCAGTGGTAAAACTGGCACTTGACTCCTGATCTCCCATCTGTCTCATTTAGTTACAAACTTATTTTATGAATTTACAATTTAAAATATTTTTTTAAAAATTCTTCACACAGCTTTAAAAAAAAAAAAGGCGAGGGGAGAACCCTAACATCTTAGTATGGCAAAATAAGTTTAAAAAAAAAAAAAAAAAACACTGAGAAGCTATGAAACACTCACCCACTCACCTGGTCTTCACTTACCAAGACTTAATTTCAGTTTTTCCTTTCTTCCGAATTATGCATAGTTAATAACTTAGTAAAACACTATATGAGTATTTTTTTTAATCCAACCGAAACTATATCTAGCTATCCATGCAGAATTTTGTACAGTTCCTAACACAGAGCAAGCCTTTAGTAAGTACTAGTTATTTTTAGCAATGCACAAAAATTGCTATAATGAACTGCTTCAACATATACCTACATCTATTTCCCAAAAATATCCTTTCTATTCCTACTTGAATTTCGTCAAGTGGGAGAAAAAAAAAGTCACAAATAGGAAGGCCCACTAAGTACCACAAAAAAAAATTGCCAACTCATCAGACCAAAAGGCTCACCTTCCACCCGCCATTCATTTCTAGTTCTCTATTTTGCGTGTTACTCAATTCTTCCGTGACTCTATAGTCCCATGTGTGCACAACCCACCTCAGCCCTACAGAGTTAACCCCGTCTCATTCTGCAGATCTAGTCAAATGTCACTTTCCCAGGGAAATCCTGATTCACTCCTAAGTCAGATAAGGCTCCCCATTTAACCTCTTTTGAAACTCCCTGGGTTTTTTTTTTTTTCCCCTTCTAGTACTCATCATATTTTACAAGTATATGTTTGAGTGATCATTCGGTCAATATCCCACTTTCCACTAGATTCCATGTTTCATGCCTCCGGTGATAACAACTGCTTTATGCACTAGTCTATTCCCAGCTACCAGGATGTGGTATTGCACATAATAAAGACACGTTGAATAGTGAATGGCCCTAACTCCACACACAACAGCAAGAGACTAAATTACTGTTTTCAAAATTTCTGAGTTATGATGAGCACTTTTTAATGAAAATGAACAGATAATAGAAAATATAGGAACAATATAGGAACAAATGTATTTTCCTATAGGAAAATATAGGAATATAGGAACAAAATATAGGAACAAAATACAAAAAGTATTATAGTTTACTATTTATAATTAAGCTACATGAAACTTGTTTTCTTCACGTATACAACCATTGCTAACTTTGGGGCATGGTCAAAGAAAAAAAAGGTTGAAAGTCACTAAGGCAGACGTCCGAATACACCTCCTCCCAACTTTCCATTAAAATGCTCAAGAAGGCATACAAAATGGCAAAAATCAGCAACAGTACTAGAGAGGAAAAAGCCAAAATCAAGCCGTCATTTCCACCACACTCTTTGAAAGATGGATAAGCAGTACATTCTTGGACCACATAAATCTGAAAGATGCACACTGCACCTTTTGAACCTCAACAAGACACATGCTCTGATGAATGTAGGAAAAATCCTGAGTCTAACTCAGGAATGCAGAAGATGCCATTGTCCGGATAAATATGACCCGACTACACGGGAGACCTCTTCCAAGCCCGCTAAAGCAAGGGGCCTCTATGGCCCCCAGAGCTAATTAGGGTCAAAACAGACACATACAAAATATACTGGCAGATTTTATTGCAAATAGAAGACAAAAATCTGACGTCTATGCTTTGACAATTTAGGAGGTAAAACATATAAATCTATGTATTAAATGTATAACGGAAATTGAGGGGGGGAAGAGGGCAAGAATAATTAAGGCATAGTAAATTCCTGGATGTGCAGAGGAGTAGGATCAAAAGTAATTTAGTTCTTTGATTCTGAGAACCAAAGAAATCCAGGATTTTGCCTCTGGAAAACAGAGGCCATCACTTGTAAAACTGAAAACTAGACTTGGTCTAGTTTTATTATTTTCAAAATACTAGTATACTGAAACAAATCATACACAGAAAGCAAAAAGAAAGGCAGGAAGAATATTAGATTGGAAGCATACAAAACCTGCCACTTTTGTAGGTCAAGAGCAGTCAACTACCAACGATTTCACACGACTGAACCTAACAATGAAAATAGTAAAAGCTAACACATTCGGAGCAACAAGCATTTTTATAGTGTGTGTGTGTGTGCGTGTGTGTATTGTTCTTTTACAAATAGAAATCTGTAGGCGTGGAATGCCTGGGTGGCTCAGTGGTTGAGCCTCTGCCTTAGGCTCATGGCAGTGATCCCGGGGCCCTGGGATCAAGTCCCACATCGGGCTCCCCATGGGGAGCCTGCTTCTCCCTCTGCCTATGTCTCTGCCTCTCTCTGTGTGCTTCTCATGAATAAATAAAACCTTTAAAAAAAAAAAAAAAGGAAATCTGTAGGCTTAAAGACATTATGTAATTTATATAAGCCCACGTGGCTAAATATTGGCGAAAAAAGGCAAGCTAGTACGTTTTATTCAAGGCTATGGCACCTTTGATAACAAAGAGAAAACTTAAGGGTAAGAATGAAGTTCAAACGTGTTGGTTATAACAATAAATGTAAAAGCCATACGTTTCCTGTGAGAGGTATGTTAAAACAAAATCCAATTAAATGTCATTTACAGTCAAAAACATATTAAACAAAATGACACCAAAAGTTTAAAAATCAGAAGGATGAGGGCAGTCCGGGTGGCTCAGCAGTTTAGCGCCGCCTTCAGCCCAGGGTGTGATCCTGGGGTCCCAGGATCGAGTCCCACGTCGGGCTCCCTGCATGGAGCCTGCTTCTCCCTCTGCCTGTGTCTCTGCCTCTCTCTCTCTCCTCTCTGTGTATTCTCATGAATAAATAAATAAAATCTTTTAAAAAAATAATTAAAAAAATAAAAATTGATTTTAAAAAAGTAAAAATTCAGAAGGATGAGCGAAGTCTTTTCAGACAAGACAAAAAAAGATCGGCAACACTAATCTCAGGAAAACAGTAGGATGTGGTTCCAAATGCACAGAGGATTATTTTACATTAATAAATACATAATAGAGGCCCAATAGGAATCTTTAATATTTTGCTAACACAGAGAAAGTGCTATAACCAAACTGACAAAAGCCCATTTGTAGACAGAGACTAAAAGACCATTATCAGGCTATGACAGCTCCAGTACAGAATCAGGGCACAGAAAATGTGAATCAGATTATAGTGGCTGACTTAATAAACATATCATCTGTACGTGTCACGGGGAGAAAATCCTGCCCCTCTCAAGCAGCACAACACACAACCCTCAATTGACCAGAAAGAGAAACTGTACAAATCTCACTTAGTTACCATGATAGATAAAACGAAGTTTATGCAAAAGTTTAAGTGTGTACCCACCAGTAGCATTCCCAACAAAGTCAGGTATTCACAAGAATGTTTACTTTGCCTGGATTGACATTTTCACAACCTTTTTATTAGCACAAAACAGAATTTAAGCTAGTTCCGTTTAAAACGTTGCTACTTTCAGGGCAGCCCGGGTGGCTCAGCGGTTTAGCGCCTGCCTTCGGCCCAAGGCATGATCCTGGGGACCTGGGTTCGAGTCCCACGTCGGGCTCCCCACATGGAGCCTGCTTCTCCCTCTGCCTGAGTCTCTGCCTCTCTCTGTGTGTGTCTCTCATGAATAAATAAATAAAATCTTTTAAAAAATAAAAAATAATAAAATGTTGCTACTTTCAGACTGAATATTCCTCCTCCCTTAATGACTGGCAAAATTAGCAACAAAATACTGTTTGATAATTCAGAATTATTGAAAATGAAGTACTATATATCAAAAAGGCCAAACAAAGCTGATCGATCTCCATCCTTACACAATTCCATCGTTCAAAAAAAATGACCTAATTTCAACCAAAGAAGACTCTGACTTTTGCTTATTTTCCTAATTTTTTTTTCTAATCACATCAGCCCTTCCTTTTCTTTATCAATGTTTTTTTCTCCTTCTCTCCTCACCTTTCAGTTTCACTGATTCAGCTCATCCTTCCAGCCTCAGTAAAAAAACCACTTTCTCAGAGAAACATTCCCCACCTGCCCCGCCCCAAAGCTACCCTCCCTCTTATTCTCTTCCGGGACACTCTGCTTTTCTCAATAATTCCAATCACATGTTGAGCTACCTGTTCAAGGCTCCCTCCTTCCCTCAGTTGTAAATCCCGAGCACTCAATGCTACGTACTACAACATGCTCAGTATATTAATTTTTTTTCATTCAAAAAAAGTCTGTTCAAAGAACTTTTTTATTCAGAAAATCGGAGTTCTACTATGTGCAAGGTACTGTACTAAGCACTGGGAATGTTAACAGCAGTAACTAGAACGAAAATTTTTAGACCACTTTCCCTCATTTCAGAAGTCAAAAGAAAATACAGCATAGGAAAAAAAAAATCAGGCAAGCTGGATAAATGGGAAAAGTCATATGATTTTAAATGTCGAAGTTAGGGAAGGCTGCATGAAGGTGGTGGTGACATTTGAGTTGAGACCTGAAAATGGAAAGAGAGTCAGCATACAGGTACCAAGGGAACAGAGAACTCCAGGCAGCAGGGACAGTCCAGGCAAAGGCCTGGAAATCACAGTCCACTGTGTAGATAAACTCATCCATGGAGACTGTTGGCAGAAGGCTGGAGCTCTGGAAACACCAGCACCTAAAGATGGCAGAGAAGCACACATCCTTTAAAAAAGAGAGAGAGAGAGAGAGAGAGAGAGAGAGAGACAGAGAGAGAGAGAAAAGCAGCAAGCAGAGACCAGAAATAATGAAACATGATCCATATGAAACATTGTGACTATCCTGTTGTCACTGGAAATTAAGAACCAAAGATTTTAAGGGCACCTGTACTTCTGAAGGACACAGAATGCTACCGAATATTCGGTGAGACCATTTAGTTTTTAAAACTGCGAGAAATTATCCCAAAATGGAATGAGGAAGTTATTCTTGAATGGCAGCACTATGGCTAAGTCTCCTGTACTTTCCAACTTCTAAAATGAGCGTGTACTGTTTTTACCACCAGATGGGAAAGAGTGTAATTTTAAAGAATCACAATGGCCTTGAGAGAAAATGACTAGGGATAGGTTTATCTTTGTTCTAGCTCATATGCAAGAAGCCATGCCAACATAATTATACAAAATGGAAATACACTGTTAATCAGAAAAGGGGTTTTGTTTTGTTTTAACCAAGTAAACAGCAAAGTGACACCGTATCCTACTTTTACCTTAATCAGGCAGTGGCAACTTCCATGTCCTGGACCAGATTTTATAAATCCCCATGACAAACCTGTTGGAGTTTCTGCATCTGGTCTTTAGGCAAGTGGGCCTTCCAGAGTTTTGCTGAGTGTCTCAGCTTGTCTTTTACTGTAGCAACAATAGCAATGGGACTTTCACTGCCGTGGGCCCTGCAGTGAATTAAAACTGTATTTTGCAATTCTTCTCAGCCCCCAAACCACCACCAGTCTTCTAATTAGTTTCAGAACTGTCTTTTCCTTCGCCGGGATGGACGGTTTCAGGAGCTTTTATGCACCCCAAGGAACACTGAGCTGGAACTCCATCCTCTTTGTGGCATCCCAGGGCCAGCTCATCAAGAGAAGCCATCATGGGTGCTCAGTGAATGTCTGACAGCCTCGAAGACTATTTCAATCATCTGCCAGGAAGAGAAGTAGCCCACAGAATCAAAATACGCTTTGTCCCTGTTAAAACACCAAGTATGCTGGAGGTGGGGGGTCCCTTTTACAATATATATGTACATCAAATCATCATATTATACATTTCAAATATCTTACCATTTTATATGTCAAGTATACCTCAATGAGGCTTGGGGGGGTATATTTTTTTAAAAAGCACCAAGTATATGCCATGCCATGAACTCTGAAAGTTCTCTTCAGCCAATCCCATAAATTTCACTAGTATTTACTCTGACATACAGCACTTACTCCCCAATACTGCCAAGCTCTGACCTCTCGGCTAAGCTTCAAACTCAAATTCCAGCTACTAGCTGAAAACCTCTGCCTAAAGCCAACATGCCTCATTGGAAGAATTCTTATACTGTCATGTCCCATCTGTTAATGGCATCAACGTGCCCTTTTCTTTTCTCCTTTTGGTCCTCAGTGGCTTTGCACCCTTCTGTTGGCCCTGCAAGGTTGACCCAAAGCCTACCACCACTCTGCCACAAACCCTAACCTGTCGCTCACACGCAGCACGTGGGCCTTCTAGTCTTCCGTGTAGAATTAGCTTCTCAGCCAACTCATGCGCTGAGGCCAGAATCCAGCTGCAAATCCTTCCTCTACTCCGAGGCAGAGTGACTCTCTCCAGCCTCAGATGTTGAGTTGGGCACCTTGTCTAAACCTCCATTCAAAACATCTATCACTATCGGCCTGACCTTAGGCATTTGTTTCCACGGCTCTCTGTGTTTATGAGCTACTGAGAGCAGGGCCCATACTTTCCTGGTGGGTTGCTGTTGTTGTTGTTATTAATATTATTATTTATTGTAGTGTCCTGAGCCAAGCATAAGGACTTATCGCAGAAGTGCTCCAAGATTTCAGCCGTGTGAAACCAAACCGACTGGGTCTCAGGGAAAGCGAGGAGGGAACAGATTCTACTGAACTTGGAAGGCAGTTACCCTTGCCCTAGCCTTTGAACCGTTGGGTCTCTATGTCTACTCCAAGGACAGCAAGCAGTTCTGTATGGAGCTACAATAAATACTGAATACAGAATGAATGCCTCCTTTTCTTGACAGGACAATAACCCCTCTTCCAACACACCATGGCCCAAGATGGCAAAGCAGCCCCTTCACAAAAGGCAATTCTGTTTCAGCTGCGAGGCTCCCTTAGCAAGGGCCCTCCACCCTCGCCATCTGATTACCAGCTTCGAAGGGGGTCCTCGCTCCATACTCACCCCCATGACACCTGCCTAAGTCACCCCACCTGGCTCCTCTGTTCCAGTGCTCCCTGGGCCTACCACAGACGCCTGGTTTCCCACCTAACAAAAGGTTTGCAGATGCCAAATGCCTGCCCTGCAAGGCCTCTCCTCCCCTCACCCGAGGCCCAGATGAAGCAGAGTCATTGTGAGGATCGCATTCTCTGCCATGAGATTTGTTGTCTTGGTTGGTGACGCAGTTTGTTCCCTGCTCCTAAAGCCAGACGGTCATCTCTCTCTGATAGAAACTTCCTGAAGTCACACACTAGTGCACGGATTCAAGAGCCACAAGGGCTGCTGGGGCTTCAAAGTACTGAGCCACGGTGGCAGCCTTAGTTACAGACTCTCCAGGACAAGCAGGGGCAGGGGCGAGCATGTGCACACACAGACACACACACAAACAGGTATCTGGGTGTGTACATATAAACATATCTGCACACACATATAAATATATACACACGTTTGTAGGTCTGTACAAGCAAAAGCACAAGTATGGAAGGCTACGTAAGTGCTGACGAGGTTGCTGAGGGAGGTCACTACGTTTACTTTAGACACATCTATATTGTTTGAGTCATTACAAAATCCACGTCTTTTTGAGAAATGAATGCAGCTCCCTTGTTCTGGTTAGAACACTTTCTACCGTGTTCATTCCCTCAGTGATTGAAATAAGTAGAATGCGTTAACAGCAAAGTACTGTCATAGCGTGACCTCAAAAATAACTCTGACTCCCCCAGAAACACTAGATTTGGCTCATTCTAGGGAGTCAAACTGAACATAGAAACTCAAACACAGGCTGGGTCAAAATGAAGAGTATCCAAATGAGGGTCCCTGGGTGGCTCACTCAGTGAAGCTTCTGCCTTCGGCTCCGGTTGGGGCCTCAGGGTCCTGGGCTCAAGCCCCCTGCCCGGCTCCCTGCTCCGTGGGGAGTCTGCTCCTCCCTCGGCCCCCCCCCTACTCATGTGCACACTCTTTCTCTCACTCTAATAAAATCTTGAAACAATAATAAAAAGGATATCCAAGATGAGATGGAAACAAGCCAAGATTCCAGATAAGACACAGCTGCATCTGTCTCTAGACTTGACACAAACAGGTAAATCTTGGCTAAACATTTCCAAGTTTATAAAATGACAATGAGAATACCAGGCTCTGTCTCCTTCTTCTCCTGTTTATGAGGGAAAAGCTAACTTACCTGAAGCCACTGGGACTCAAGAGGAAGAAGAATTCAACATACTCCATATTTGAAGCATTTCAAAAGAACTCCCATTAAAAATGATAGAATGAGAGCTCCCCGAAAAGGAACCTTACACATCTTGTTTCCTACCGTTTCCCAGTATACAGTAGGTGGGCAACAAATATCTACTGACAATGGAACAGATCAATGAACAAATGAGAGATGAAATTAAGGGACAACTAAATGAAAACTAGCATTAGCAGGCAGGCAATGTCAGTTCTTCATCCCATTTTACAGATGCAAAAAGAGAGAAACTTTGATTCACCCAATAATAGCAAACCTGGAAATACAAAGCCTTTTGATGCCCTCTATCCTGATCCCCTTTTTTTTTCTATTTTAGGTTCCTAGCATCCTTCCAAATCCCAACCCTTTGGCAGTCTTCCCTGACCGCCACCACCATGCCCCTCAGGGTCAGGTGAGCCGGTCCTCCCACACCTTATCTTGCTCATCACACTTCCTACACTGAAGCACTTGTTACACTGAGTCTGTTAACATGTCTGTACCTCCTGGAGGGTAGGAGGCCCACCCAGACTCCCAGCCCCGAGCACCTAGCACAATGCTTATTAAATGGCAGGCAGTCAATCAAGGGCTGCTAGAGTCCAGAGAACTTGCCTCCTCTGCCCTGAATCATTTCTCCTTCCAAAGAGCCAGACACATCCTTCTGTTGGGGCAGAATTTTAGAGTGAAAGCAGCTCTGAGATTGGTCAAGGAGAACCAAAAGCATAGAGTAAGAAAACTGAGGATGGCAGATGTACATGAACCCATACCTAGCCTATTGTTTTCATATTTAAGAAAACAGATAAAGGGAAACTTGCTACAAAGAAAGGGTTCACAGTAGGTAGCACTCTCTGCAAAGTGAGTCCTGAAGCCTTCAGAAGCATAGGCAGCCGTGATGACCATAAGGAACAAAATTCCCTTTAACAAAAGTTTCAACCCGGGAAATCCCACCCCAAAGAGACCTAGGACCAGGTGCTATGGGTCAAACTTTCTTTTTCTCTTTCAGATAAAGAGGCTGGTTTCAAAATTCTTTTCCCTTATCTCCATATTAAATACAACAAACACAGCCTGGTCCACCTCCTTCAGGCTTGTACATGTTTCTTGTAGCGCTGGGCTAAAGTTAAGAGCTGCCCTGTCACTCTAGCGCTTTCTAAAAGCAGTACTACAGACATTTTTTAAAAGACTTATAACCTAAATCCATGCACACAGTACAACAATCCTCTTTCATCTCTGAAAGAAATTTGAATTTTACATGAACTTCGAGGTTAAAGTTTCTATGGCACTGATGAGGGGACGGGAGCTAAGGTCAAAGCATTAGAACAATCTTCTTTGCCTCATCCCCATAAGTCAGCATGAACCATGCTACTTTGAAATCATACTAAACTGCAGGGGAAAAAAATGTCAGGGCACTTAAATAAAATCACCATCACCACCACCCTCTCTTACATCCCTCCCTAAAAACCAAAGAAACAAACAAACAAAAAGTATCCTTCTAAGAAACAGAGTATACTAACCCTGGACTCTTTCAAATTAACTAATTAAACGTGCCAAACCCAAGTTCCCTTGCAAAAAAAAAAAAAAAAAAAAAAAAAAAAAAAAAAAAAAAAAAGATTAAACAAAGTGGTGGGAGGATCCTTCATTCAAATTGTATCCAGAAGATAGTAAAAAGCAGCTGACCTAACTAATCTCCTTTTATTAAGGCTCCCGAGTAGCCCAGCATCTCCAGGGTGAAGGTAATTAGAAGACTTGGCCAGACCAGCTCCACCTTTGACACACAGCTTAAAAGCCACCTATTCCCACCTGTGACATGGAGCTATTGTGGTACGAGAAGAAATTCAGGGGGCTGAATGCCTCTCTCTCAGATGGACCCCATAGGGATCCTTCCTATCTGAGAGGTTACAAACTAGACACCTTAGCTCTCAAGATTTAGGGAGGAAAAAAAAGCAGATGATCAGAAAGGAGGTTCTCGAAGGATTTGTCTACACCATTAAGCTACTTCTATTAGAATTACATTTAAAGGCTTTTCAGGATTGGGTCAGCCCTCCCTGCAGTACCCCACCCAACGTACTGCCCTCTCCCCACCTCCTCCCTGTTTCATTTCCGCCTACCCTTTACAAGGACATTAGCCCCATTTCAAAACTAATAATAATTCTTCCTCTTCTGTACTACAAATATTCAACCACTGTGGTTAAATACTCTGTATAAGATAAACAGGGTCAAGAATGTTGGTTGCTATTAGAGTCATGTTTAAATTAGCATTAACTAGCAGGCCCTTCCCTAAACAAAACAAAATGCTTTCTTGGTCAGCTCCGTGCCTGGAGTGACTTTAACTCACATGCTCAGAAGGCCTCCCAAGCATCATTAATTTTTGCTAAAAGACCACTATCCGCTCGGGGGGATTATGCAGGAAGAAATGACATATCGTTTATGCTATAATTTTTATATAATCTGGATAAGCTGGAGGCAGTGCCCTAAAATTCACTAGCCATGAGTTAGAACGAAATGTAAAGGAATCAAAGCTCAGGCTTTACAAACATTTCACCCCTCTCGATGCCCCAGTAGACGTCACCATTGTCTTCCAGCATTTTGGAGGCTAATAGCCCTTCCCAACCCCACAGTAGCACAGCTTCTTAAAATAACACCCAAGCCCCCCTCCTAATTTACCACCTGGTACCTTTCCAGCCTTCATTACCCCAGACTCCAACTACATCATTCTCCACCATTCATCTTTTAAGAGATGCATCATTTTCACCCTTTAAGACCCTCCTGTGAAGCCTTCCCCAGAACGAGAAGTTCATTTTCCATTCCCTAGCATGCCAAGGGTTCTTAGATTCTACAGCTGCCACCTAGTTATGCAATCCAGCTACTATGCATTGACGCTAGCTGCATGTTTTCCCTCCGCACTGCAGCTCTTTCTAGAGCCTCATTTTTATCATCTTTGTGTCTGCCTCTCTAGGAGAAATTCAGTAATTGCTTATTCAATTAAAATTTTCTTTTCTCTCAACTTTGTAAGACATCCATAATAGTTCTCCATGAGATTTTTTAAGTAATAACACAATAGGGATTTGGGGAAGGGGTAACATGATACGTAAAAACCAGAAACCAAATAGTATGATGCTGAGTTAACAAGGCCAGAGCAAACTTTGAGACTTTAAACCAAGAGCTTATGTCTCACTTTTATTATATCACACTTCATTTTTTAAAATAAATCACATTCCTCAAGTATGTATGCCTACAGGCACCAAAAAACACTAAAGGAAGACATGCCACACATTAAGCACGAGCATTAAAATCTTGACCTCGGGATGACTGAGTGGCTCAGTGGTTAAGCATATGCCTTTGGCTCAGGGCATGATCCCGGAGTTCTGGGATCGAGTCCCACATCGGGCTCCCTGCATGGAGCCTGCTTCTCCCTCTGCCTGTGTCTCTGCCTGTGTGTGTGTGTGTGTGTGTGTGTGTGTGTGTGTGTGTGTGTCTCATGATAAATAAAATCTTAAAAAAATACTTTATAAAATCTTGACCTCAAACTACATTTTAAGTCTTGTTATTTGCTGAACACTTGGAGCTTCCCAGTGAAAATGATACAGTGTACTCTGCCCAGATTGCAACTTTCCTTACTAAGCATTTGAAATAAGATTCTTGGCCCTAAAAAATCACTAACTTCAGACTGAATGTCATTATGCATCAAAAAGACCGAGCGAGTGAGAGATCCAGCGAGTGAGATTTTTACTTTGAATCTTCCAGTCCGTCAAACAGGACAGATTCAGTATAGCCTTGACAGATCTATGGTATAATTAAAAAGAAAAAGAAATTTCTGTTTGGTAAATATTAGCTTCAAACAAAAATAGACGTTTCCAAACATCAGTTGTTGAAAGGGCTGCCCTTCCCACCTCGGTATTTTTCCTCCTCATTCACAGGGATACTGAGCTCCTCTGAGCGCCCACAGCACTGGGCAGCTGGGGAGCCCAAGAGACACCCATGCATCAGGTCCCACCACAGGGATCCCCCTCACTCCACATGGATTTTAAGGCTCAGCAGGCTCACTCACTGTGATGGAATAGTGGAAGATGAAAGGGTGGGGGTTGTATTGATGCCCCTGTGGAGGAGGAAAGAAAAAAGAGGAAAATCAACCCCCAGATGGAGGCCTTCCCCCCTCCAAGCGTCTCCCGCTGCAAGTTCTCTTCTACCTCTGACCCTCTTGCCCTCTCACCTCCCTTCTGGGATAACCCGCTCACAGGTGACTCTCCCTACTGCTCCAGCACGGGACAACCCCACGCCAGGTTCTAATGACTCGGGGGAGCTGGGAAGAACAGAACAGCCAAGATCATCAAATCCGTCCATTTTCCAGATGAGTGCCCCGAGACGAAGGACAAGCTGCTGAGCTGATGGGCTAAGGTGGCACCGCTAGGGGACGCGGCGCGCGTGGGCTGGGATGATGCCAACCCCTCTTCCCGCCTGCGCCTCCCCCCTTCTCTTGTTTCTTTGCTTCTTTAGCCTCAAAGTAAACGGCGGGTAAAATCCAGCCTTAACACACTTAAAATGCTAATCATCACTCTCAAGTTTGCACTGGAGGCAAATTTGCTCACTCCTACCGGATTCGGAGAACCAAGGGCAGAAACAAGTGGATGCGAGTGTGTGTGTGTGTGTGTGTGTGTGTGTGTGTGTAGGCGCGAAAGCAGTTCACTCGGGTCCAGACAGCCCTAACTCCAGTTACACCCCTTTCCCTCCTCGGGGCTTAGGCTTCCGTATGACCAGGGGATCGCTCCCTAGGGGAACCGAGCAGCTTTCCCAGCGCTGTCCCCCTTTAACCAGAATCGCAGGCTTTGCATCACGGACCACTCGCCTCCCAGTTGTGCTCACGCTGGACAAACCACACTTATGCAAATAGGTGAAAGACACGGACTGTTAGAGCCTGAAGGAATAGAGGATTCTACCCCATAACTGCAGTTACCTGCTTCCCATATTCGGGTTTGCACACAACGCGCCCATCCCAGCGGGAAACGGTGCAACTTTAACAAGCGAGCGCTCGCTGAAGACCCACGTTTATGAAAACTCCACAGATTTCAACAAACGAGAAAAGAAAGAGAAGCAGGGACACAGAGCAAGAATCTCAGGCCCCAAAGTGAAGGCAGCAACAAGTCCTGGATGCCGTCATCCCTTACGCATCAAAGGCCCAAATGGCAGCAAAGAAAAAAAAAAAAAAAAAGAATAAAATTTAAATCCATTCACAACAAACTAGTCCGACACAAACCAAACGAGCCTGTCGGTTTCAAAACCACCAAGTCCAAGCCAGGTCCCTCCCTTGCCTTCAGTGTCCCAGTTACTTGCTAAGCGTGTTTGCTGGGCGGCTGCACCGACACCAAGTTTAAAGTCCGCAGCCCGGGAGCGCGAGGAGTCGTCGGGGAGACGCGGGGTGCACCCCGGCGCTCCCGTGCCCCGGACCCGGCTTCGGGGTCACCTCGAGCCCCCCACCCCTGCAAGCCCTTCTCGCGCTCCCACCCAGACCCAGGTAACCCGAGGCCACCTACGTGTCACTTGGGCGGGTCCGGGCCGCGGACGCGGCACAAAGCGCGGGCCCCGGGGCGCACCGACCTGGCCGGGGAGGGGGACGGAAGGGCCGGCGGCCCGGGCGGCTGCGGCAACTTCCCTCCCGGGGCGCGGGCGACTGGCTGGTGGCGGAGGCCGGGAGAGCCTCGCCTCCTGCAGGCCGGCTCGCGGCGCGCACGCCCACCCACAGCCGACACCGGCGAGCGCGCGCGCGCGCACACTTGCACCCGCTCGCACACTCGCACGCGCAGCCACAAAGCCTGTCTGCCCCGGGACGGCGCGAGCCGAGCGCGCCGAGCGGCTGCGCAGGCGACGCGGCGGCCCCTGGCCCCGCGCCCAGGGGGCGCCGTCCCCCGCCCCCCGCGCCCCGCGCCCGCCCCGCCCCGCGCCCGCCCCTTTACCTGCGCCCGCCGCTGCCCCCCCGCCCCCCGGGCTGGCCTCCCGCCGCGCGGTCTCTCCCCGCGGCCGGCGCCCGGCCCTCCGCCCGCCCCCTCGACGGCCGCCCCCTGCGCCCCCACCCCCGCCCCCGGGAAGCCGGAGCCGCGCTCCGCCGCCGACGCGGGAGACGCAGCCCGGGCAGCGCCGGCCGCCGCTCGGGCCGCCAGTCCGCGCTTTGGCGCGCTGGCCGGGGCGGCGGGGTGGCCCGGAGCCGGCGCGGCCGCCAGCCTCCGTCCTCCCCCCTCCTTCTCGGCCCGCACCGCTGCTCCCTCCCCCTGGCTCGTTCCGTCGCGGGGTGCGACGCCCCCCGGAGCCCCCCGCAGCCCGCGCGCGCCCCCCGCGGCGGGAGACCCGCGGGCTCGGATGCTCAGCCCCCCGCCCCCCCCGCGCTCACCTAGCGCCCGCCGGCTCGCCGCGCTGGGTGGGCTCCCCCAGACGGTGCCTTTTCCTTCTGTCGCTCTGCTCTTCCCACTCGGAGAGCTCGGGGAAGCATCGCGGGCCCGCACCCCCTGCAGGAGGGCCTCTCCCGCAGTCAGCGGCCAAGCTCGGCGCGGACCCCGGCTTCCCCCCGCACGGCCCGAGCTGGAGGTGCTCGCGCGTCCGCGTCTGCAGCCCGAAGCCGGCGTGCCGCGCGCCCCCAGCTCCCCAGGCGCAGGGCTGCAGCCGCTCTTCCGCTTTCCCAGGGCAACTCTGCAAGTGCCAACTCTCGGCGTCCGGAGGGTAATCAAGGGCGGGGAATGCACACCTGGAGGTGTGGGCGGGCGCGGCGCCGCGGGACCCCGGGAAGGTGGCCGCCGCCGAGGTTCGCGCGGGCCCTGCACGGCCGCCGGTCGGTCGGGGGCTTTCCGGCCGCGCCACCTCTCCCCCACCTCCCGCTTCCCACCCCCGGCTTCCCAGGATTTCCGGACTCGGGGCACTTCTCTGCCGCTCGCTGCGCTGCCAAAGCCGCCACGCATCCCAGGCAGCTGCCGGGCAGGAGGGGAAGCTGGGCGAGCCCTTGCCGGGGGCACCCGGGAGGCCCGGGGAGCGGTGCGGCAGGGGGACCCGCGACCCGGGCGGGGGGGACCGCCCCGGGGTTGGGGGCGGGGGGCACGCGGCGATCCTGGGCTGCTCGGAAGGGAGAGGTCCCTTTAAACCGCAGTGGGCGGGGAGGGGAAGACTTCTTGTAAGGGATGGAAACTTTTCCAGCTACCGGTTAGGGACGCGTTGGTAAGAGAACGCGCGACCCTCTCCGCCCGGCGCTGCTTAGAACTTTGCGTTGGCCTCTGGTTTCTACGGGATGCTCAGGGCTGAGACCGGTCTGCTAGCCAATTACTGTCTGAAGCGGTTTCTTTTTGTAAATAATCTTTCAAATCCCTCTCGTTGGTTTTTTTTTTGTTTTTGTTTTTTTTTTTGTTTTGTTTTTTTTTAAGTAATCTCTACATCCGATGTGAAGCTGGAACCTACCTACAGCCCCGGAGATGGAGACCCAGGCTCTAGGGACAGAGCCAGCCAAGCGCCTCCCTTTTCAAGAAATCAACTTGAAGCGATTCCACTTTCCCTCCTTTCCTACCAAATTATGATTTATTTTTACAATAATCTACTTAGAATGTGAAAAAAATAGAAATGTTGATGCAGGCACAGCGCCTATTATATTCACGTACGCTACAGAGATGCATGTGCATATGCTTATCTCAAATACTGAGAGGTGTTCACCTTAAACTCTAAAAAAAAAGTTGGACAAATAGGAAAATATCCACCGTAAAGTCTAATACAAAGTACATACTGATGAGAAGAGTACATGCTGAAAGGGTTTTGTTTTCAACCACAGCTCTACCCAACTCGAAAATCACTTAGCTAATTTTCCTGTCTCTTTGTTACACACTATTTCCTGCTAGGTTTCCTAATGCCAGAAATTGAATATCTAGCGAAAAGAACATTTTATATTTTTATTTAAAATAAAGTATTATCTTAATTTTATCAGTAAACATTATTAGATTATTTAATTTAAAAGTCATTTCTGTGTTTAGCCCTTACTCATAAGTCAGAAGCAAAGTGTCAATGAGTTTCTTGCCTACTACTCCCCTTGAATATTTTCGAATATATTGATTTTATCTCTTCCCATCTTAAGGAATATGGCTGCTTGTGCTTTGATTATACCTTAACTGCCTTAATATATAACCACCTACTCTGTGGTCCTCACATCAAATGGGGAGTTCTGTTCACCCAAGACATATGTATGCATATGTAGTTCTAAGTTATTTGCTGTACAACACTTTATTTCCTCCTTAGCTGGTCTACTGTGGCCTAAAATGAAATGTAGAACAAAATTCAAGGTCAGCCTGGACAGACCTGTCTTTCTGACAAGTGTGGACCTGTCTGCATGAGACTGCTCTGCAGCCAGCTTTAGGACAATAATTTGCAAGTCAAGTGTAGGTTGGATGCCCAGCGTAAAAGGAGAGAGAAAATGAAATCTAAAACAGAATTCAGTTCACCAAAACTAGTACTTTGCTCCAAATGAGCCAGTTTCCTCCTCTGTAAAATGGGATAGTAATACCAGGATAGTCTATTTTATTGGGTTCTGAATTGTCTTTATCAAAGTAAGTAATATCCTTAAACAGGCTTCTTAAAACACTGAAGTGGATAATGTTTCAATAGAGATGCAAGATACCGTGATATGCTTTCTTCAATTGTTTTTACCTGCCTGTGGCCTTCTTGCCATTCAGGCTCTTTTGTTTCCTGGATAGTCATCCAAATGCTTTCTGCCCTAACCCTTCTCTCTTATCCGCTGCCAAGCAGTGTTTCTCTAGATTTGTTTCTTCTAATGACTTCAGCAGAGCCGAAGACTCAAAAGACAGCTAGTGCTGTCAAATATGAGAAAAAAAATATTTTCAGCAAAATGAAGAGAATTCTAAGGAGGAATATTTCAAATATAGTTTATATTATTATCTGAAAGGATACTATAGACTTTGTTAGATTGCGGATGTTATCCAGAGAGTGGTCCAAGAGCTATAATTTATGAAGCATTTAGGATAGAAAAATTGGCTGTCACTACATTAGGTTCTATCATTTGTTCAGAAGGGTTTGCTGGTCATGCCAGTTCTCTGCCTCCCCATGTTCCCTTCTGTCTGGCACAAAGCCTTTGAAATTTTCTACAAGAGAGTAATCAAAACTATCAACAGAAAGATTTGTTGGAAACTTTCCCTCTAGTCTGTTAATGTAGAGACTGATTCAGAAAATATATTTTGGTGAAACAATACCCTCAGAGAAAACAGCATGCCTGGGAAAGTTTTTCAGGTGCCTCCGGGGCACAGGTTTCTTCCTTCTTAAAATGGGGCATTTGTGCCTCTCTGGTGGTTTTCCCTTGGCTAGAAAGAAATCATTCTCCTTAGGAAACCTTTCTATTTTAAAAGGCCAGCAGCAGAGGTGGGTGAGGCAGCCCAATTTAGTTAAAACAAAAACAAAAATAGAAAACAAAACAAAACAAAATGCTCTTGAGGGTAGAAGTGCATAAGGAGACTCCAGGAATGGGGAGGAGACATTGGGATTGTGTGCCCAGCAGCCTAGTGTGAGGGCTACCTTGCAATGAAATGAAAACCCTCAATGTGGTGCCTCTGTGCTCACCTGCTTCTCACCACACATTTCTGCACAAATAATCTAGGTAGTGTGAAGCAATCAAGGCCTAGCAATTGCTTTCCCGTGGTCTTCCTCACCCAAGTAAAAAAGGCTTTGCTAGAAAACAAAAAGAGAAGAAAAAAGCAAATGAAGAAGAAAAAAAAACATGTGTTACATGTATAATTTTAGAGCTAGCAATAGACCTTTATACAAAGAAGTCATAGAAAGGGTCATAAAACAAAAATAAAAAGAGGTAAATTGCTAAAAAAAATACATAGTGGAGGAAAAAATAAGACTATGAATGAGACTATAATTATAGTTTCAGTAGAATTTTTTTAATTCTAAGAGAATAGTATAGTAATACATCCTTTCTGAACATTAAAAACTTAGTGAAAATAAATATTTCTTACCAAATATAAATTATAAAAACTATTGATTCAAAAAATTTAAAACATGAATATATTTATAACCATTAAATAAACTGAATTCCCATTTCTAAATCTACCTATAAGAAAGCTCAAAGATTTAGTGAGAAAGGTTTATGAAATCTTCATAGACACTCTCTATTTCAAATGGTTCAAAGATAAGAAGGAAAGCATCTCGATGATTTTATGAGCTAATAAAATCTTAATACTAAAATCAGAAAAAAATGTAGAAAGGAAAATTATTAGCCAATCTCAAAAGGCATTAAAAAATATTATTCTTAAATACAATGTTATTCAACCCAGTTCAGCATGGGTTTTAAAAATATATACTTCATAAGCACATCAGTTTGACACCATAATATAAGGACGATTTAATATTAGAAAATACAAAGGAATTTGCCATTCATTTATTTTTTTTTAAATCCTAGCAAACTAGGAAAGGAAGAAATGTCCTAAATACAATAAAGAGTTGCTACCAATAACCTATTTCTAGAAACATTATTCTTAATCTTAATTCATTAAACATTAAGGACAGCTTTACCATCTTTACCATTTCTACTCAGCATTGTACTGAAGCCCCTTGCCAATAACACACACACACACACACAAATGAGAAGCTATAAGGGTCAAAAAAAACAAGAAAATATGATTTATTGATGATGTAGTTATCTGCTAAGAAATTCAAGCAAATCTAATGAATTAATAGAACAAATAAGAGAGCTTAGCAGCATTGTTGAATAAAAGGTCAATATACAAAGAAGCCATAGCCCATTAGATATTATAAATTCTTAAAGGTCTCATTCATAGTAGCAACCAATCTTAGAACTTGAATAAAAACTCATAGTATCTGTGGTGAAAATTATAAAGCCTTATTGAAATACAGAGAAAAGCCTAAATAAATGGAGAGATACATCATGTTCATGGATGAGAAGATTCCATGACCCCAAAACAATTTACTCCAAATTATAATATAGGATCTTTCATAGACCCTGACAAAGTGATTCCAAAATTCATGAGGAATTGGAAGAGGCCAAGAATGACCAAGACAATTCTGGAGAAGCATAGGGAGGGAAAATTTTCCCTTTTGATATCAAAAGCTTCATATTGTAAGAATGTGGTATTGGTACAGTGATTGGTCTATAATCTAATGAACAAAAAAAGCAGGTTCCAAAACAGAACCGCATAGACCTGCAAGGTCTATTATGTCATTCAATAATCTAGTGAAAGAAAATAGTAGGTTCAGAAACAGAACCATACATACAAATGACAGATAAGTCAATGCAAATTAATCAAAGATGATCTGTTTAATTAATGGTGCTGAGATAATTAGCACTCTCTTTTCTATATTTTTAAAAATGAGATCCCTACCTCACACTGTAAACAAAAGTACGTTCTTAATGATCTTACTAGCAAGGCAAAACCTCCAGATTTTCAGAATATCTTCATCATTTCAGGGTAGAGAAGAAGTCCTTACACAAAGCACAAAAACTACAAACCATAAACAGATGTCTTTTCTTTCAAAAAAATTTGATTCCAATATGCTGGATCCTGTGAGTTCTGGTAGTCGATATGACGTCTGCTTCAAGCCCTGCAAAGGGTATTCCAAGGGATATGAACAGCCCTGGGCCGCCCTGGGCAGAAGTAGGGCAGAGGGTTTTCCTAAGTCAGGCGTATTTTGTCATCTCTGTTGTTTTGACTTCATAGCCCTTATACCTTGTAGAGAGCAAGGTAAAAGCAGCAGTACTAGTGGTACAGGAGGCTCTGAAACATTTTTGGGTGTAGACCACTTTGACAACCTAATCAGAGCCATGAAACTGCTCTACAAATAAATGTGGAGCATACATATTGTAGCAGAGGCCTCTGACTACAGTAATATCCCTTCTTGCCTTCTTGGGCACCAGCTAGACTAGATTTCCCAGCCTCTCTTATAGGTAGCTGAGGCCACATAGCTCAGTTCTCCCCAGTAGAATCTGAGCATAAGTGACTTCTGGCAAGTCTGGGACTATCTATAAAATTCCCTCACAAGTGCTTCCTTATGGTCTTTGTCCCTTTTGGTTGACTGGGATGTTGTGATGCCCACACCAACCTTGGAGCCATGGGTTGAAGATGACGAAGTCCTGACACCTTAGTGTCCGTATGGAGGAGAGCCTATCTACTGATATGAACACCCTCTCCGGACTTTTACCTGAAAAAGAAATTTCTTGTTCTTCGAACCAATAAATGTGAGCAATCTATCAGTTAACTTGGCTTAACTAATTTATATACTCACACACATTTTGGCTGTATTCTCAGCTGATCAGTGACCTCTGTGGATTGACCTGAGAAAAGAAGAAATTCTGATGTACTGCCTTCTGGAGTGGGCATTCTCCAATAGTGGGCAAGTTAGAGATGTTACACCTGTGCCCAAACTCTGCTTGATGAAGCACTGATTACATTGTACCGAATGCCTCTGCCAACATATACTCTGCCAGAAGCAGAGACACGGTAAATTCCAAAGGTCTAAAAAAAAAGGACATGCTTGGAAGATGAATGAGTGACATCAAGAACAAACTCCTGATATACCCAAAAATATGGATTAATCTCAAAAACATGCTGAACAAAAGAAGACACACATAAGACAGAATCATATTGTATGCTTTCATTTCTGTGAAGTTCTAGAACAGGCCAAATTCCTCTATAATGTTAGAAACAGAACAATGATTGCCTTGGGAATAGAGATTGAGTGAATTCCTGGGGTGAAGGAAATGTCCTATATCTTGCTTTGGGTGGTGGTAACATGGGTGTATATAATTGCCCAGACTCATTGAACCGAACATTTAAGATCATTGTAATTTATTGTTTGTAGATTATGCCTAAATGCTATATTTTTACATGTATGTGAAATGATTTGAATCTATCCACACAATAATATTCCTAAAACAAACATGGAATAATGCTCAGCCATCACATCCTCTGGGAGCTACTGTTGTGATTAGACACATATAGGCACTACGACACCTGAGAGCAGAAAGCAATTATGCTCCCGTGTAAAACCAAGACACATAACAAACATGTCCTAAGAAAAATTAACTTTATAATAAGTCAGTAGATTACTCCTATGTATAAAGCCTGTGATATTATCTTAATTCTGTGTAACCATGGAATATATTTCTATAATTAATAGTGTATAGTTTCTTCTGCCCTTAGTGGGATATGCTAATTATATGACAGGACCACATTTTAAGATTTTTATTCAATGTTTTCTTCTCTGTGCTCATTGCCCAGGAAGGTGTGCAGAACAGAGAACAAAAGAGCCAAAAATCTTTGCAGAGAGTCTAAGCTCTTAGGATAAAAAGATTTATAGGCATAGAGTGATATGTATAGGCCTGAAAGAAAAACAGTTCTCTTGGAGAAGGAGAGTGACAGAGAAAGGTTTGTGTATCCCAAGAATAGAAGGCACCTCTGCCCTTCTTCCTAGCAAATTTTCCAAGCAACACCCTTGAAAAGAAAAGACTTCAAGATGTGTTCAGGTAGATAAGATCTAGAACAGCTTAGTAACAGATGCTTATGTCTCACAGGTGACACAGCAACAGGGGACTTTGGACAAAGGAAGTCTTAGAGGCAAGCTCTAAAACCAAATGGGCCTTAGGTAGATGAGTCCCTGCAACACACTGACATTATACAAAACTCTGGAAGGATAACTGAGCTGGATACATGTGTATAGTTCATTCCCTAAGAATGGAAGAAAACTCCAAAAGAACTGAGCTCATGCTTACCTGGCAACCCTGAAGAATGGGAGATCAAGAGTAAGAATTTAATCTGAAATATAGGAAAATACTTCTTGAATATCTAAGTTCATTGATTGAGATTCACATCCACTATATCAGGTTGTTGGCGGTGCCAGAACAAAATAGTATATAGTGTTTGTGGCTTAAACAACAATAACGTGTTGTTACACTGATCTGGAGGTTAGAAGTTCAAGATCAAGGTGTTGGTATGGTTGTTTCTTTGAGGTCTCCCTCCTAAGCTTGCTGATGATAGTTTTTTCCATATGTCTTCACTTGGTCTCCCCGTAGTCTGTGCGTGTCTGTGTCCTAATCCCTTTATGAGGACACTGGCCTTTTTGGGCCAGAACCCACCCATATGAACCTCATTTTACCTGAGTTATCTTTTTAAAGGCCCTATCTCCAAATATAGTCACATTCTGCAGGGTTGGTACTTCAACATATAAATTTTGGGGAGACACAATTCTGCCCACAACACCAACTAAGGCTGGAGCCCTTATTCATAACTGCTAAGAATCCTTGGCCACCTCATGTGGGCACCATGGAAAGATTACAAACCTTAGAATAGGAACCAATTTAATATAAGATGTGGCCACAACCTTGGGAGGATTACTATGCAGACAAGAGGTAACCTCGCAGGAGTCACTGCTAGTTTGCACCATGCAGATGGACTATAAGGAGTTTGAAACAGTAACACAGAACACTTTAAAACTCCTGAGACAGTGCAGTATGATCAGAAGAAAAGGCCATTGAGCCTTGATAGAATTTGCTGATGAAGCTGACTTATCTCTAATTCCCAAGAAAAGATCTAGAACAATATCTATGAAAAGTTATCTTTAAAACCCATTTCTTGGGGTAACTGGGTGACGGGGCACAGGGGAGGGCACTTGATGGGATGAGCACTGGGTGTTACACTATAGTTGGCAAATTGAATTCAAATTAAAAAAATGTAAGAAAAATAAAAATAAAAGAAAGAAAGCCATGAGCAAGGGGGAAATAGAAGCACGAAACAAGACAAGAGTAATAGGCAGTTGCCAGATCATTATGCTACTCTTGTAGGCTGGTAAGAATTTCAGTCTTTATTCTAAATAAATGAGAACCATTCAAATATTTTTTTAAAAAAATAAATAAATAATAAGGCCCATTTCTGAGACTTTAAGTTTCTGAAAGGTTAACAACAATAACTATAACTGGACTTTGTCCCAGAACAAGATCAGGACTGACTTGTAGAAACTTAGACCTGACCCATTAGGGATAGGTTTTGGCAAGTATAAATTACACTCAGCATCATAATCTATTCCAAGATGAAGTTGAATGAACGTGATCCTCCTCCTTCCATAATTCTTCTGACTGATAAAGGAGAGGGAAGAAGTAGAATTTCCACACTTCTCCACAAGCAGGAATGCTGAGCCAGCCTTTGTCAACAGCACAGTGGACACATGAATGAAGGGGCCACCATGGCAGAGAGGGAGGCTATAGACTCCCACATACCAAAGCTGACTTTTCTGGTGCTGCTCCTAAATGTCCAAAATGCCAGCTACGGAGACCTCCTCCAAGCCCAAGTATGGACATAAGCATGGACCAACTCAGAACTCCTAGTACAGACCATTTCTTGAGGACACCAACTGGCAACTTAGTGGCAAGTTGACTAGGTTGAGCCTCTTCCAAGCTAGAAGGGCTGTGGAATATTCCAAGGAATAAACATCTATATGGCCATTGCCATTCCTGCCCTTGGGGCCTCAGCTAGCATCACTATCCAGAACTTATGGAATGCCTGAACCACAGGCTCGGAGTCCCATACAACATTCAACCAAGGCATTTAGTTTACAGTGAAGAAGGTGCATCAAGGGTCTTGCCAGAAGCTTCCTGTGAAGGGATGAAGAAGCTGCTGAAGAACACAGCTGAAGTACGAACTTGGAGACAGGACTCTGCAAGGATGGAGAACTCTCTCAGGATGCAGTCTCTGCATTGGAGCAGAGAACTTAATGTGATGCTTTATCACCAACAGGAGAAACACACAGGTTCCTGAAATTAGAGGGCACACAAAGTGACCCCACTTACCATCACTGTCAATGACCCACTGTGGGACTTTGTGCTTCCCTCTATACAATTCTGGGATCTCCAGCGTGGAAGAGGTTCTGTACTCTCACCAGGCTAAGGATCTGAGTCCCACCATGAGTTACGTTACCAAGACTGGTGGACATATTAGCTGAGGATGAGGGGATTTAGAAGGTACAAGGGGGAGGAGCCAGAGGAGTGGAGGAGCAGCTGGGTACCAGTTGTGGCCCTAAGGCAAACTGTAGTGATAACAGTTCTAGCCAGCCCCCCTCATCTCCCTCTTCAGGAAAAGAGGCCCACCCAATACCTGGAGGTGCTGCTACCTCAAGTCTGCAGAAGAGAACCCACGCAGAGCAGGTGCTCTACAGCACGAGTGAAGACGTGCCATCCAGATTTGCTTCAAGACAGAACTCACTGACCAGTTGCAAAGATAATCTGAGGCTTGTAGCACTTCCAGCATCCTCTGTGGCTTTTGAGATGAGGCCACATTCTTCCTACGACATCCCCTTCAGCCAACCAAGAAGCAAAGTGTTAATCAAGAGTATGCTCGTCTCACAGTGGGCCATGGCCAATGACTGAGCAAGGAGGTGATACAAGTCCCAATGTGGATCTTCTCTAATGGACCGGCTTTGGTCCCAAGACCCATGTAAGGCCTGCAAAAACTTTGTTGGTTCTGTATCATGGTCTGATGGCTCCCCTTGCCCTATCCTGCTTCTCCACCTTTTCTTTTCATAGATGTTCCTCCCCAGCAAACTCTTTGCACTCCCAGCTCAGCCCCAGCAACTACTTCCCAGAGAACTCAGCCTGTAACAAGTATATTTCAGAGTTACTGTCTTTTTAAAATTAAGTTACTACTGATCTTTAAAAAATTGTCATGTAATAGTCACTTTGTTGAGATTTTAAAATTGCTTAGACTGGAATTGTGAGGGTATTTACCCCTTTGTTTATCCTAGTACTATAAATTAATATTTTATTTTTGTTAATGATTTGCTTTGCGGGGCACCTGGGTGGCTCAGTGGTTGAGCATCTGCCCTTGGCTATCAGGTTGTGATCCTGGGGTCCTGGGATCGAGTCCCATATCAGGCTCCCTAAGGAGAGCCTGCTTCTCCCTCTGCTTATATCTCTGCCTCTCTCTCTGTGTCTCTCATGAATAAATAAAAACTTTTTTTAGAAAATGATTTGCTTTGCTAAAGCTTTCTTTTTTCTTTTTTCTTTTTTTTTTTTTCTTTACTTTTCATTTAAAAAAAAGATCCAGGATCTATTTATCAATGCTTTCATTTTCTGCTAAGTATCTCATTAAGTATTTTGTTTACAGTGAAATCCTTCCTACTGACTTCCTTCGGTTAATTTTATAATTCTCTTTAGTTTCTAGTGCTGAATGCTTAATGTATTTATTTTATTCTTTTCTTTTAATAATAATTTTTAAATGCTCCCAAATTGGTACAATACTCAGTCACTTGAACTAATTTTTACATTTCTCATCAAGGCTTTAAGGGTGGTATATGCTGTAGTCTTTGCATATCTTTGAATGTTTTCTGTTCCCTCCCCAAAAAGAAAAAAAACTACATTATAACCTCGAAACCCCTTCATATCTACAAAAATAGATTTTTATGCAATAGGTTTACAAATAGGTTTTCAAACTTTTATAAAATAAGTTCAGGAAAGTTTTCTTCTACTACATACATAGTTAATTGTGTTTTTGCTGCTGCTGCTTCTTTTTTTTTTTTTTTTTTTTTTTTGTCTCCTTCTCCCTATCCATACACTGGCTCTTTGTTCTCTATTCTCCATTCACTTGCTCTCTTATCATTTTTATCTCTTTGCCTTTTCTCCCTGCATCCTAGGAGAGCTTATAATGTGTGAAATTCATGTTATTGATTCCATTATCCACAGCATTTTTTCTCTTTAATCACTCCAATATAAATTTTATTTACATTGAATTTTAAATTTTCTTGCATATCTCTCTTGTCTTCCATCTTCTTTTTCATCTTACCTAATCATCTTTGGGAAAACAAACAAACAAAAAACTCTCACTGTTAACATTTTATATCAACCTGCCCTTCTCATAACCCACCAGTTTCCATTTCAGAGAGAGAGAGAAAGAGAGAATGCCCATGCAGGGGCAGAGGGAGAGGGAGAAACAGACTCTCTGCTGAGCAGGGAGCCCAATGCGGGGCTCAATCCCAGGACTCTGGGATTATGACCAGAGTTGAAGGCAAATGCTTCACCGACTGAGCCACCCAGGTGCCCCCCATTCCCATTTCTTAAAAACTCATCTTTTTACACTCTGTCACATGTATGCCTAACTCAGTATCTAACACTTAGTAAATACTTGTTGGATTAAGTTTAAGTAAATGAATGAACCTTGAACTGTAGGTCAAGTTCCAAAGCAAAGGGGGAAATAATACACTAACAAAATTGGCAGTTCACTCAAGTAAAAAATGAAATGTCATTAATTTCTACTTCCAGTTTTATTCAAAATGAGTTTTTAAGGTACAGTAAGAGAATTATCCAATATTTAATTTCAACCTATTTGGAAGCGATAACTGATCATCTAGATTGTATCTAGCTTATGTAACTGGGCACCTCTTTTTTAAAAATTGCCTTGAAGAAAACTTTATTTCTGAGATGTTGAAATCTGCCCACCCTCTTGTACTCTACAAATATATTTGCGGCTCCTTCTTTTTGTGTTCTCTCTCCAAAAAAAGTCTGAATTTGAAACATTAACAGTGGAACAGTTTAAAAAAAAAAAACTCTTCTGGTAATATTAACCAGCCACAAATGGCCAGGGTAAACTTCCTTCATGAAAGCTTCTTGCCTAGGAGTGGGACTGGGTCATTATGTCTGCACAATAACCGCCCCTGCAAACAACATATGAATGCCAGATGGTTGGAACTGTTCCATTAAGAAACTGATGTTTTCATTGTTTGGAATTTGATTTTGTAGCTTTCTCCATATAGTGATTTGATTGCAGCATTTAGAAGCCTTGAGAGCTTTCCCATAAATTATTCCACCCCTTGAATATGAAACTAGGGGAGGCTTATTAGCCTGTTTTTCCATTAGTATGTCATTCCCACTTTCTTACTCAGATGTGGATAATTTAGGCAGGATTCATAAAACGAAAATGTGGGTTTTGTGCTTTGGTTGTTCTCTTCAAGGAACGTGCTACTGAATAATGCTTCCCTCACTTTGTTCCTTGAATATTTATAAGTGAATATTCATTAAAAAATTAAATAATAATAGCAAACAAAGCTCTTACTGTGTACTTCCATGGCTCTCACATTACTTTTGCAGTTTTAACTATCCTATACATTTTATACATATTAACTCATATAAGTACCACATCAGCTCTGTGAAGTCAATATTATTATTATTTCCATATTATAGATGAAGAAATTAGGGAAAAGCGAAGTCAAGTAACTTACCTAAGGTCAAAAAGGCAGTGGTAGAAGTAAGATGTCAACCTAGGGGAAAAAGTCTGAGTCTGTGCTCTGAACCACTTCACCCCACATCACATCATTTAAGTCGTAACTAATCTAGCTTGTTCCAAGAGAACAGTGACAAAACTAGATTCCTTGCTCCATATTTAGTCTTCACTAATGTAAACAGGCTCTTGTTATGATTGTGGCATATGTCTTATCTATTGCAAACCTTAGAGAATATGCCAGGGTGTATAACAACCTATCAACAGGACCAGTCAAACTATATTTGGAGAGATCTATTATTCTGTTTATGAAATAAAGGAGGTTTTCTTTCCTGAAATCCCTTACATATTACTCTTGCTGCGAATGCTCCAGTCTTGATATTCCCCATTACCTTAAGGTAGGTCATGATTTTTTTAAGCCATTCATTTGCATTAGAAATAAAGCGCAGCATGAAGTTACAGAAAATGCAAATGGACTATAAAACCAAAACTACAAGGAGTTATAATTGCAAAATGGCAATTACTGTGATACAAGTCATGATCAGTAGGTCCTGGTGAGAAAGCATATGCCTCCCCTCAAGGTGAAAGGACATGGACATGACAACGACAAACGTTTGGAGTATGGCACTGTAAGAGGAAACCAAGGTACACTACAGGGAAACCAAGTAGTTCAAAGGGCTTTAGGAAAATATCCTTGCTCACAGGCAAGTATTTAAAAATCATCCTAAGACTAGTTCTGATTCATCAATGCCATAGGAAAATGGATGCAGTAGTAGACATCTGTCCTCATTTTGTTGCCTTTACATCCATGCTCCCTTCTGCTAACAACACCTTGATATACATTTCTACTGTTTTGTGTTGACTTAACCTTTTCCTCTGATGTGGTCCCGGCCATTGAAAGAATTCAATTCCATAGTCACATTGATCAATTCAGAGATGAGCCAATGATCCTCTCAGAGCCAATGATGTACAATCTTGGGTACTTTTGCTTGAGCTGATGAGAAAGGAATATATTCTCCTTTCCTGCTACAATTGGAGCTGTGAGACTGAATACCTAAAATGTCAGAGGCCACCACGAATGAGAACTTGCCAAAAGGGTAAGCCAACACTCAGAAAAGTAGCATACAGGGACAGAGAGGGAGTGAGATAATATCCTGCAGACATCATTTGAACCCCTGGATCATTTGAACTTTGTACCTACAGTCTGTCCCTCGATGTTTTAACTTACATAAGCCAAAAAAGTCTAATCTGTATTTAAGCTTTTTGAGCTGCCCAAGGAGTTCTGACAGAAGGAAAGCACTAAGGGTCCCGGGCCCCTTTGGAGAGTTTGCTTTGTGTTCCTTTGTGCGGGGAAACAATGGAGCCCTTGAAGAAGGCTCTGGAGAAAAACAAAAAGGTTGGGATTTAAGGATATCCCTGAGCAGAGCTAATCTTTCAGGGCATTAAAAGAGAGGGTCTAGATTGCCCTTCCTAGAAAGGCAAAGAAAATGTTCTGTACTTTCACACAGAATCCTTGGGGATAAAGTTGAAAAGAAAACAATTTCAAAAGGTAGTAACTAAAAAGTTTCATTTATGTTATTGTGACAGATTTCAGAGACTTACCTTTTAGCCAGTAACGCACAAAGATGCTTTGTGCCTTAGGGAAAGGCACTGACCTGAGTTTCTCTACTTTCCACAAAATGTGTTCCCTATATAGGGATTAGCCTGGTGTGGCAGGCGACCAGTGGTCACCAGAAACCCTCAACTTTTCTTATTCCCAGGAGTGGCATTTTAGCTGGGTACAGGGATGTTCAGCTAGAGTCCCTGCTTCCAAGCCAACTTTGCGGTCAGTTACAATCATGTGATTGGTTCACACTAACGGAGGTGGAAGAGTGTGCGTGGGAGAGATGTGTGCAATTTCTACATCATTTGCTTTAAAGGACATTGCTTGCTCTCCATCTTCTAGCTTGATTCGATTTCAAACAATCAGCAAGGACAACACCCTAGGGACCAGAGAACCAACAGGATGAAAGAAACAGTGTCTTTGAATCACTAACTGAAGAGAGGAGAGCTGCCCCACCGACCGGGGCCACTCAGCACTAGACTGTCACGTGACAGGGAAACAGTTCTGTTATTGAAGCTCCTATATTTTGGATTCTCTTTTTTTATATAGCAGCTTAACCTCTACTCGAATATTTCTATTTTCTGAATCTTACTGTTTTCTCTTCCACTCTTTCATAACAGATCATTTCCAATCCATAATGTTTCCTCAATCACACTCCATCTGGCCAGGATCTTTGATCTTCAAGCTTCACCAACTAATGCAGCCATCACCTTAGTGCTTTGTCCTCTTACAACAAAGCTGAAACTTTTATCAAACAATATTGAGAAAATATCTCTGCTTAAATATGAAGAAGGAAGCCCATCAAGTATGAGAACTTCATTTTGGTTCATTTCTTGGACTTGACTGCTTAGATGTTATCAGGGGTAAGTCAGTGTCATTTGGGTTCATCAGGAGGATGGCACTCACTCTGCTAACAATTCTCCCAAATATTTCGGAACAGGACACCATATCTCTCCCTATAATCTTTAATATTTATTTATTTATTTATTTATTTATTTATTTATTTATTTATTTATGAGAGAGTATTGTGTGTCTGTGTACAAGCTGGCAGAGCAGCAAGCAGAGGGAGAGGGAGAAGCAGGCTCCCAGCTAAGCAAGGAGCTGGATGTAATGACTTGAGTGGAAGGTAGATGCTTAACCAACTGAGCCACCCAGCACCCCTTTCCCATGCATTTTAAGTGCATCAAGAAGAGGGGGGAAAATGAAAGTTGAGAAATTTTTTCCCATAAAATATCTGACACTTTTCTATTTTCTCACCTTTGGAAGTGTGTGTGGTTTGATGATTAAGAACCCAATCATTTTCCCCCAAAAGTCAGAGGCTACGATTGTCATAACCACACCTCAGTCCAGGTGCAGTCTGCAGCTGTGAGAGATCTCGTGAAGACGGAGCTGGATCTCTGGGAGCAGCAGGTTGGTAGATACTCTAAAGCACACCTTTAATGTGACTGAGTTGTTGTCACAATGTCTGCTCCTGCTGTGTCTTCTTGCTTTTCCTACAATCAACTAAATTCATCACCCTTCATGATAAGTCTTTTATTTAAGTAAAATGTTTTCTGCTTCTTTGTAACTTTAAGTTGATGATGTTCCCTGAACATCATCATTTCTTCTGTTCTTCCTGCCACTGCCTGATTCTCACCCTATTTCACTTGAATTATTGAGAGTGAGAATCCGATTGGCCCAGCTAATCCCTATTTGGACAAATTTTTTGTTTCAGGCCTCCTTATAGGACTGGCTACCTTTGGGTTAGATAACCTCTGTCCTTCCTGACAACTAAAATGTAGTGAGATAAAGGGGAGGCTCCTAACCTGTAAAATACACCTGGCTTTCCCCCTTCATTTGTGGGGCATAATATAGACAGAACAGTTTTTCTTAGATAGGGCTATGGAAGTGGTAAGCACTGTGATTAACCATTATACTACAGTAATGAATATAAAGTCCACTAAACTTGAGCCCTTCATACAGAGTGGCCAATTCTGGAGTGTATTTCCAGATTTCATGTGGTGAGGACAGCTCAAATAAATAAAATGGATAATTCTGTGTAGCAGGCTTCTAAAGTAGAGTGGAGTCAAAAATTTTGCTACAAAAAAAAAATTTTTGCTACATGAAAAGACAACTTACTGGGTGGGAGAAGATATTTGCAAATGACATATCTAATAAAGGGTTAGTATCTAAAATATATAAACAACCAATACAATTCAACACACACACACAAAATATAATCCAATTAAAAATGGGCAGCAGACACGAACAGACCTTTCTCCAAAGAAAACATACAGGTGGGCAGGAGACATGTGAAAAGGTGCTCAACATCACTCATCATCAGGGACACACAAATCAAACCCAGAATGAGATGTCACCTCACACCCGTCAGAATAGCTAAAATCAAAACCTCAAGAAACACTAACTGTTGGTGAAGATGTAGAGAAAAAGGGACCCTCCTGCACTGTTGGTGGGAATGCAAACTGGTGCGGCCACCGTAGAAGAAAGTATAGAAGTTCCCCCCAAACTTACAATTAGAACTACCCTATGATACAGTAATTGCACTAAGATATTCACTCCAAGATTACAAAAACACTAATTTGAAGGGATATATACACCCCTATGTTTATTGCAGCATTATTTACAAAACCAAATTTGGAAGCAGCCTAAGCATCCCCTGATAGATGCATGGATAGAGATATGGTAGATATAGATATAGGGACGCCTGGGTGGCTCAGCGGTTGGGCATCTGCCTTTGGCTCAGGGCGAGATGCCAGAGTTCTAGGATCGAGTCCCACATCGGGCTTCCTGCATGAAGCCTGCTTCTCCCTCTGCCTATGTCTCTTCCTTTCTCTCTCTCTCTCTCTCTCTCTCTCTCTCCCTCTCTCTCTCTCTCTTACTCCCTCTCATGAATAAATAAAATCTTTAAAAAAAAAAGATAGATATAGATATAGATAAAGATACATAGGTATATATAATGGACTATTACTCAGCCATAACAAAGAATGAAATCTTGTCATTTACAATAACATGAATGGAACTAGAAAGTATAATGCTAAGCAAGTCAGTCAGAGAAAGATAAATATCATACGATTTCACTCATGTGTGGAATTTAAGAAATAAAGCAAATAAAGGAAAAGAAAGAGAGACAAATCAAAAAACAGACTCTGGACTATAGAGAACAAACTGATGGGCACCAGAGGGGAGGTCAGTGGGGGGATGGGTGAAATAGGTGAAGGGGATTAAGAAGACACTATCTTGATGAGCACTGGGCAATACATGGAAGTGGTGAATTGCTATATCATATACCTGAAACTAATACAATGCTGTATGTTAACTATACCAGAATTAATTTTTTTAAAGATTTATTTATTTATTTATTTATTTATTTATTTATTTATTTATGATAGAGAGAGAGAGACAGAGACAGAGAGGCAGAGAAACAGGCAGAGGGAGAAGCAGGCTCCATTCCGGGAGCCTGACGGGGGACTTGATCCCGGGACTCCAGGATCCCGCCCTGAGCCAAAGGCAGGCGCCAAACTGCTGAGCCACCCAGGGATCCCCTGGAATTAATTTTTTAAACTCTGCTAAATAAAGTTTCCACCACAAAACTACATGGGGGTAGGGGTAGGGGGATAGCTCTGTATATCCGTAAAACCTCACTCATGCTTAGTCACCATGGTAACTCCTTCCTGCTACCCAGCAGCAACTACATTTCTTAAAAAGATTTTTATTTATTCATGAGAGACACACACATACACACAGAGAGAGAGAGAGAGAGAGGCAGAGACACAGGCAGAGAGAGAAGCAGGCTCCATGCAGGAAGCCCGATGTGGGACTCGATTCCGGGACTCCAGGATCACGCCCTGGGCCGAAGGGAGCCACCCAGGCATCCCAGCAACTATATTTTTAACCAGATGTCAATGTCCCTGGGATCCCATGAACAAAGATTAGGTGAATAGGCAAACTGAGGATCAGTCAGTCACCAGAGAGCAAACCACAGAATGTTGAAAGCATACCTGGAGTACCCTGTGTACCTCGTTTTACCTGAACTTCGCTTGGGGCAAGTAATAAAGTAAACTGGGTGGGGTTTGGGCACCCAAGAATTCACTAAAAGGGCAGTTCTGAGGGCATTCTTCAGGTCTGCTTCTATCTTGAAAAGATGAAACTTTTCTAGCCCAGGCCAGCCAATTCCCTTCATCCAGGATCCCTACATTTACCTGCCCTACCCAAGGAGGGAAGTGGAGGGCAAAGAACTACCTAAGGACAGTAAACACGATCCAACAAGATCATTAACAAAACCCATGTGGCTATTGCTCATCAGTCTAACCCTCTTCATAATAAATGGAGAGTGAAAAATAACTAAAGAAAAGAAAAGAAACTGCCACCCAAAAGAAGAGTGGCAAAAAGATTTTTCTTTTGAAAAATCAGAGAAAATGGCCTCGGGTAACAATAGTAATGGTGAAAACTAAACAGAACTTAAAAAAAAAAAGTTCTAATTGATATCTTCAATGAGATGTAAAGGAGAATGCACAGATGAAATGAAAACAGACTACTGTTCAATTGCATTAGAAAGTAGCAAGTATGGGGGGTGCTGGGTGGCTCAGTCAGTTGGGTGTCTACCTTCAGCTCAGGTCATGATCCCGGAGTCCTGAGATTGAGCTTCATGTCGGCCTCCCTGCTCAGTGGGGAGTCTGCTTGAGGTTCTCTCTTTCCTTCTCACCCTGTCCCTCCCCCCACTGGGGCGTTCTCATTCTCTCTCTCTCTCTCTCTCAAATAACTAAATAAATCTTTTTTTAAAATGGTAATTCAGGTTGGCAGCTGAAAATAAAGAAATTCCATGTGCACACTTTCTAAAGAGAGACACTAACAAGTGGGGACAGACTTACTGATATAATAAAAGATGTCACAATGGCCCCTAGCCATTAACAGCACCCTTTTCCCCAACCCCAGGACATAATAGGTGAAAGTAGAAGGGTGAGGATTTTCAGAGAGTTGACATAAATGACTATATGTGATTCTCACTGATGATATGTACTATCTGGTGAAACCGCTATTAAGCAGTGAACATAATAGAAGCAGCAGGGACAGATAACCTGTTGCACCTGATTCAGTCCAGTATATTAAATGGAACCTGAGAAATGTCAAGTAAGTAGGAGGCTATCAGTGAAGAATACCATTCATTGTCAAGTCCAAAAGCTCTCTCTGACAACTTGGAGAAGCTTAAGTTGGGGGAATGGATTAAAAGATACAATAGTAAGGGCGCCTGGGTGGCTCCATCAGTTAAGTATCTGCCTTTGGCTCAGGCCATGATCCTGGGGTCCTGAGATCAAGTCCCAAGTTGGACTCTCTGCTTTGCAGGGAGCCTGCTTCTCCCTTTCCATCTGCCCCTCTTCCTCTCTCTCTCATTCTCTCTCTTTCAAATAACTAAATTAAACCTTTTTTTAAAAAAAAAGATAAATTAGTAAGAAAAAAAACACAGGGGCAGAGGTAGATCTTTAGACTCAACAGAACTTAAGAGACATATTGACCCTTTGCAATGTACAAACCATAATTAGATTCTGATTCAAACAAATAAATTCTGCTTTAAAAAATTATACATTTGGGAAATTTGTACTGGGACTAGATATTGAGATATTAAGGAACTATTTTAAATTTTTAGGTGTGATAAAAGTATTGTGGTGTTATAAAGGGTTATTTCTTTTAGAAAAATACATTGAAGTACTTAAATATAAAATAAAATGTCTGAGAAGTGCTTCTAAATTATCAGAAAGCATGTATAGGTATAGTTATTGATGAAAAAAATTTAGAAGTCTTTTTTTAAGGTTGAGTGTTTGAATAAAATAATAATCATCTGCTGTTTAAAATAAGCAGACCAAAACAAAAAGAAAATAGAAGTTTGGAAATAAGCAAAATGAGAGGACACTATGCAAATGATAGTTAAAAACTCAAGTAATATTCAAGGAAAAAATTAAGTGAGATTAAGATAGACAATTCATATGAATAGATGGTATAATTTATAACAAGATGTAGCAATGAGACTTTGTGTTCAAACAATTTTGCATTAACTAAAGCAAAAATTTTTAGCAGCACAGGGAGATTTTAATACAGTAAAAGAAAGAACAAATCAATTGGGCTTATAAATATAGATGAAAATATTCCTTTTTTTTAGATGAAAATATTCTAAAAGCAACTATTATGAGACAGATGGCAATAGTGTAAGTTTTAAAATAACTACCTAAAGTTACTTTTAGGAGTTTAAAAATGATTTATAATTTCATTCATAACTCATCCCCAAATGAGGTCAAAGCAGAAAAAAAAAAATGCATCTTAATAAATGTGGAAGAGTCCCAAGCGAGGCCTTGGGGGATGCAATAGGGAACAAAACATAGCTCTCCCTCAAGGAGCTGATGTTCCAGTGGGAGGAGACAGAAAAATTAGCCAATAAATAAACTACACATCAGGTAGCAATAAGAGCTCTAAAGAAGATGAGAGAAAAGTCAATGCAGAGTTGTTACAGGAGCACCTAGCTGAGATAGAAGAGTCAGGAAAGATCTTTTGTAAAGGTGGCATTTGAACAGAGACTCAAGGAAAGCAGACAAGGGGGTGGGCAAGGGGCAGAAGTGCACCTTCTTCCAAGTAGAAGGGAAGACCAGTGCAATGGTCCTGAGATGGCACTTTGCTCCCCTTATTCAAGAAGGGGGTTACATACCAATTTAAAAGGCCCACAAATAAAAACAAGCAGCACTTAAAAAATGATAAACTGGGTATATATTGGTGAAATATGACAAATATTTTAATGTGGTTTTCCTTTTTTGAACATCCATCTAATCTGGATGACGGTCAGGGGTAATTAGCACTGTCAACAGCAGGAATGCAAGAGAAACAAAACTAAATGTTCAGCTTCTGACTGTCAAATGGCTTTGTTCAGAGAGAAAAGGATTTTCCACATTCTTTGAGTGCTCACTTAATTGCTGACTTGATCAGAGTTCTGCTACAAGTATAACAAAGGAAGAACTCAGGAAGCAAAGGCCCTGCCACAGAGGAAGGAGCGAAAGTCCATCCTTTCCTTTTGCAGTGGAGTTTGGAGAAAAAGAATAGGTACGATGAAATTAGGTGACGGGGATCTCACTCTCGTCCTTCTAGTGTAGAGGTCAGGAAAGATATTGTGGACACTGAGGATCCTGGAGCTAGTGGACTGCTTCCCCGGATGTAGGGAGGCCCCCTCGATACTTAGCTCAATGTTCAATAGGGTTAGAGCTATCGTGCAGCACTGGTACAGGGAAGTGTCTAGAAAGATGGCTTCTCACATCTTCATGTGGATGACCCAAGGACACTGAGTGGATTCAACAGTGAATGTCTGCTCTTGAGACAAAGAATCTACAGTGGCAGAGACGTGGCACTTTGCTTCATTTCAGGGTAGGGTATCCACAGGTTATTTCAAGGTCTTTGTAGTCAACTGAGTCCCCTCCAGAATGTAGGCAATAGTTTATCAGCCTCTTTCAGACTTATGTTTTCATTCTCTTTGTGGTTTTATACATATTTTTGTGAGGCCTTATGTGAATCTGCTTCAGGGAATAGCAGCTTATTACTGGCACACCAAAAAAGAGACTGGGATGGCTTTAGCCACCCCCACCCTACCACCAATAATCTCCAGCCCCTTTTATTCTTCAGATGAATGGTTGCCTTTCTCAAACTTACACGAAGTGCTACATAAACCCAACTTTGGGCTTCCATCCAACACCATAATGGCCTCCAACTCGCTTATATGAAATTTTGTAATCATCAGTAGCAAACCAAACCATTTTGAACTCTCAACTCTTAAACTGGGCACTTGAACTTTGAGGTTTTGAAGTGGTCTTTTCTGAAGCAAGGGATAGCAGGCTGCCATCTATCTGTGGTTTCAAATCCTATCTCTTCTAGATCGGACTTCCTTGCAGTTACTTTAAAATTCCATCTTCCTCTCTCACAAAAGGTAGGCACCAAAGCAGAACTTCTGGGAATAAAGGGCCACAAATTCAATCAGTCATTTATTCCTGACAGTAGTTTCTTATGATTTCCTTATTGGGCAATAAATATCTCAAAGAGAAATGTTGGGACATATGACTGACCAAGCAATCAAGGAACTTAGTTACAAGTTTTGGCTAATTTAGTTGATGCAACTTGGTCCTCTTCTATTTATTCTCCTTTTCCTGCCTTGCGTTTCATCTCAAGAGGCAAATCTGGATGTTATAAGCTAAAAAGAATCTCTGTAACTACTCACCGCACCTTTGGAACCCCCTTCCCTCATATCTCATTAGTTTCATTTTTGTTTGACTCATTATTCGCTTCCCTGCCACGTTCCCCCATTCCTTCTGAAATGTCCCTTCTTCCTCCTGCTTCTGTGGATTTTTCATGTCCACATAGCCCATCTTCCAGCAACATCTGCAGTCCCAGATACCTGAGAGGATCTGCCTTTCACCATTTTTGCTATTATTCCACATTATGGCTATTAAGTTGTGTCTTGTTAAAATGCAGATTCCTGGGCCTCTGCCAAGTCAGAAACTGTCAGCAAGTGTTGGGATTCTTTATTTTACAAGCTTTCTAGGTGATGATGATGAATGCTAAACCTTAGGAAGTTAAAAAAAAAAAAACAGATAAAGCCTTAGGTCCTCTCAATTCTTCATTTTTTGGCTCCTTCCTTCCTTTCTCCCTTCCTTTTTTCTTTCTCTGGAACTGAATATAATACAGTCCACTCACTTTCTGGTTTTTAGTCTTCCTCCTTCCCTTTTATTCTTTCTTCATCCCTTCTTTCTCATTCTCTCTCTCTCTCTCTTTCTCTCCCCCCCCCCCCATACTGCCCAGCTTTGCTCTGGCATTTAAGTGTATCATGGCACTATGCTGAGCAATACAAGTATCTGTTATTCTTTACCAAAAACAGGGAAGGGGATGGGAGGGGAGGAGACAAGAGGGGAGGGGAGGGAGAGAGAGGAAAACCATGCTGGGCAAGAGCTGCTGGGCTGAAATCTCCCTTGAGCTTTGGACACGTAGACTACAAACTACAGAATGGTAAAAAGCCAGGAAACCCAAAAGTAAGCACAGCTGGGATCCATAAAGTCCCCTCCCTCTTTGATTTGGGGAGAGACATTTAAACAGCTGACCTATTGCTCCAGCGTTTCTTTTCCATCCTATGGAATGTGTGATAAATAGATATTTAAAAGCCAACATTGTCCTGCCCTCCTTTATCCTTTACCACAATTTCACTAATTGCTTTTCAAGAAAGTTTCCATCCTATGGGCCTATATAAAAAGGCTTCTTTCTTCCATATGCTTTTAGAGTTCTGTGTTAGTAGAACAGGAAAAAAAAATCTCTTCAAGACCTGTTGCCTGCAGAAGTGAGTAATGCAGGCAGTCTGTGGTGGTTGTTTTATTAAAAACAAAAAGCTAAGAGAATACTGCTTAGAAATGTACTGGTTTTTATTGCAGTCAAGGTTCCTGAAGAGTTGCCTATTAATTAAATTATGGCTAAGAAACATGTATTTAAACTATACCTATTCCTTGTATGTAATTCATTTTTTTAAATTTTTTTCCTTGTATGCAATTTAAAGGAAATTTACAGGAATTTTTTGAATCAAATAATGACTTCTTTTTTGCTGTGCAAATATTCATCTTATTTTGCTAAGGTCGATCACAAATCCATTTTCCTTAAAGTGGAGGCATTTCTGCCTCCCTGAGTGTTTTGCTTTAAATGTCAGGCGTAGCAGGAATGCTATACCCATGTTTACCTCACATAAGAAATGCTAATTATATGTAAGTTAGCTGGTTAGTAGAATTGTCTCAGATGACTAGGCTTTGTGTCCGGGAATGAGAAAAGCTCTTTCACTTGAAAAAAAGATCCATTTTATCGTCATGGGTTGGTTTTTAAAATAACAAATTCTGTTTTATTTGCAAAAGTCCACAAAGAGACCTATTTGATTTGCTGAATTTAAATAACTTACAGATACCTTTCCTCGAGATAGGAAGGGGGGATGTAACAGCAGCACCCACTGAGTATTATCTTCCAAATACCGCCTCTGAGTCTGGACTCCACATCAAGATCTGGTGGGGACAGTCCTCGAATTGTCAGCTCTCTGAAATAATCACAGCCTGCTGTCAGTCACAGATTTTGCCATTGAATTAATACACACTTCTCCCTTACACAGCAATCTCCCTTTAATTCTTCTTGTTCTCACTTATTTTTATAATAACTTGATGCATTGGTGCCTATACCTCGCTCGGCTGTACAGATTCCCAGCAGGAACCATCAGTCAAGGGATCCAGGCTGGTGGGGATAAAGACAAGGATCACTTCATAAGAAAATGAAGTGATGGAAAGAGAGGACCAAGCCCCAGCCCCCGAATAGCTTCAATATGCCCATCCCCAGTCCGATAAACATCTCTTTCACATTAAATATTGGCTGGAAGTACTTTTACATAAAGGAAAAAGAAGACCTTTTTTTTTTTTATAGCTTTGAAAGGTGAGCACAAGATCAAAGGAGCCAGGATCGGAGTTTCTTGACTGGAATTCCACCAACACAGATGGAAAACCCATTAAAAAAAAAAAAAAGTCAGATCTATTCACAAATAAAAATTAGCCACTAGGTTTTAAGAGCTGTGGCCTGTTTTCTGTGGATCATTGGGAACGAATGAAATGGCTTTCCCCTTCTTGTTTATCCTAAATAATAGGGTCTTTTCCCTTCTCTGATTATACCAGCTTCATGTCCCTGTGGCAGGGGTCTGCTCTTTCATTGCCGTTAAACTTCTTCCTCCACAGCACACAAGAGTTGGTAAAAGCCTGCATTTTATCATGCTGGGGTTGGGGGTAACGGGTAGGGGGTGGAGAGCTAAGCAACTATCTTATATCCTGTAGCATTTTCTTTTGCCCCCAAAAGACAGCTGCCAGTTGCTTAATAGCTGGGTGCATTTGTATGTCGAATCACAATATCCAACCATTGACAATGATTCTGTTTTTCATTCACTTAAACTTTTCACCTCCCTCCTAAGCTTATCATGGAACATATTCTTCATGTTCTGCTTTTAGGTTTCCTTTTTTTTTGGCTTTTGCACATGGTTCAGTTCTGAGAGGATAGAGAGGTAGGCTTAGTGCCTTTATTGTGAAATATAGACTGTGACATGACATCAATCCTTCCAGTTACCGTCTGAGAACAGGCCACTCCGCGGGCCTGTTTCCCGTCTGCCCACCGAGACCACAGCCCCCAACAGAGGGTTCGATGTCTCATGTCCACACATCAACAAATCTACATATCTGCTCCCAGGGTGTGTTCCTAGGAGCAGGGTGGGTATTACACATTGGAAAGAGCTACCAGTTAAGTTTGGAAAACCACAAGTCACATGGCTCTTAGCCTGTACGATATACAGACACGGTCATCCTTGTAGATTTTGCCATAGAAAACAAATGGGGAAAGAGAAGGAGCTTGGACTTGTGCCCTATTAAATCTCTCCAGAGTGACTAAGACAACTGGGGAGGCTCAGAGTGCTTAGGTAGGAGCGGACAAGGACCTCACAGGGTTTTTGGAACTTCTGCTCCCTGCAAACCCCAATCAGTGAGTTCAAAGTTCAGTCATGCGTCTTGTTAATGTCCAGATAATTGTGCCAGGAAGTGACAGAGGAAATATTATCTCAAAGTTGAAAAATAGCTTTCATCTTCTGTCCACAATAACCCAAAAGCTTTTCCTTACTAAATGCTTGCACTGTTCTGCTCAGACCTGCTGAGTGCCTGCCATCACTACTCTACAGTACCTCACAGTTCCTTTCTAACCCAACCACAGGATTCAAGTATGTACCTTCGGGGACAGTTGATTGGCCATCTGCCTTGCTGTCTCCACAACAGTGCTGCTTTTTATGCTTTTCTAGGAAACAGAAAGGAGTAGCTGCCTTCCTAGAAACAGCATAGTGACCTGGCATCACCACATGCATCCAGGTTGCCTAGTAGAGGTCATTCAAATTTGAGTGGTGACCAAGTGTAACGGGAAAAATCAGACCAGGGAAAAGGAAACCTGATTTTGGCCAACTCTCATTATCAAAGTTGACACCTAATCTCTAAGTCTCTGTGCGCCCCACTGTCAAAGGGATAGCAGAAAATAGTCACGGGGGAGCCACAGTATTCCATGCACTTCACTGAACTTTTTAATTTGTATTCACACAAAACCCTTCCAAAGGAAGACTTTCTCTCCCTGTATTTTACATGAGGAAATCGGAGCTCAGGAAAGTTAATTAAGGGGCACCTGGGTGGTTCAGTGATTGAGCGTCTGCCTCCAGCTCAGGTCGTGATCCTGGGGTCCTGGGATCAAGTCCCTTGAGTCCCCCATCGGGGTCCCTGCAGGGAGCCTGCTTCTCCCTTCGCCTGTGTCTCTGTCTTTCTCTGTGTGTCTCTCAGGAATAAATAAATAAAATCTTTTAGAAAGAAAAGAAAAGAAAGAAAAGAAAGAAAGAAAAGAAGAAAAGAAAAGAAAAAAAGAAAGAAAAGAAAAGAAAAGAAAAGAAAAGAAAAGAAAAGAAAAGAAAAAGAGTGAGTTAATCAATTTGCCCAGGATCACAAAGCAAAAAAGTGGCAGAGTCCAGATTTGAATCTACGACTAACTAGCTTCCGAGCTATCGCCGTCCCTGAAAATACACATATGAAAGCATTACGCTTGGCGCATCATTAGTGCTCTGTTCCCTTTCAAAGTCCCTTCTAGCTTTAAAATACAGATCCTATTATAAATTCCAAGCTTTAGGCCTATTCATTTATGCAACTCACATAGCTCACTGCACACAGGGTCCAACACTATCTGCTTTGTTCCCCCTTTTTAATTCCATCAGGCTACTTCCTTATGATATCTTCATTTCTTTCAGGCTAAACTTCTTGCTACCCTCTTATTCCAATGTTCCCACATTCCCATCTTTGATGTCTATCAGGTTATGCTCCACTCTCCAGTACCATTTGTCAACTTCTGACCCTTTTCTGTGTGCTAAGAGCTCTTGAAATCTCAGCCTTCATTAAAGGCTTTTTCAGAAAAAGTTAAAATAAGCATAGTAATTCCCTGACCCCTCGCTGACTTAGTGACAATTGAATTGCATTAAACAAATTGTTTTCAAGTGAAAATATACAGTATATTCAATATGTATATTTTATACAAGGTACAAAGAGTATACTATATATTTTATATATATAATATATACTATATATAATATATATCAGGTATAAAATAATATATAATATATGTCATATTACATTATGTAGATATAGCCTGTGGATAACTGTGAAAACACACACATACACACACACTTCATGAGAATAACAAATAGCTTTCAATAACAGTGCAGTCCAAGTCATATTTAGAAAAGCAGTATTTTCCTAAAGGAAATAAAATCTGCAAAGATTAAACTCTGCCCACAATGAAGTCAACCTTTTATAGGAATAGCAGAGGACTTTAGTTCCTGGCAACCACATGTTCTCTCTCCTTTCCAACTCAAAATAAGGTATTTGTGGTGGTCTTCCAAAAACAAAGGAATGTCTCCCCCACCTCACTACACCCCCACCCACAAAAAATAAAAAATTGCTGAATTCTGAGCTGACAATGTTTTAGTTAGGAATCAAGCTCCAGAAGTATGAGATACCCTTCCCTCAGCAGTCTTTCGGCAAGATAGAATTTTAGCCAAGCACTTGGCATGGGAAGGGGAGATGAAGGACCAGACGCCTTCCCTCTCCTTAGGTAGGAAATCCTGGAGGTCATGATCTTTTCTCCCTGTTTAAATTTATTCTCACACCAAGACATGTAGTTCCCCACAATTTTTGAACTTCTATATTTTTCCAAACCCATAGAATGTGTGAGAAAGGTAACTTTCTCAAATTTGACCTGAGTTATGCTGCTGTGCTATTTTGGGGTTTGTGCTTGAACAAATTGACTTTGAAATGTACCACTTATTAGAATGTGGGTTAAAAGAATTGGCAGGTGCAAGAGAAGGCAGGAAAGGAATACTTCAGGTAGGATGGACAAGAAAGCCTACAAGTCTGTACTTCTGACAAATTGGAAGTTTTCAAAAGATGTCTCCTTTTGGTTACTTTTAATTACTGCTAAGGATTCTGTATCTGTGGCCCAAAGGTAGTAACATGGGTAGACTCCTAAGATTATTATTTCCCACCCTGAGCCAAAGAAAGGAAAGGAAAGGAAAACAAAGGAAATCTGGGACCTGTCATTCTTTCTCCTCATCAGCTTTTTCTCTTACTCACTTCCTCTTCTAGCTCCCAGGGACCGCAGGGACTAGTCATTGACTAAAAGAAACCACCTCAGTACTATGAGCAGAATCTCAATACTAGGGTCTCATTAAATTTTTAGAGTGACTTATAAAAGCCAAACACTGTTTTTAGTGTTAGGCCTCCTGTTTCCTGGTGGGGGAAAATGCTACATTACACATGAGAATGAACCTAGTCCTAAACAGATCCTCAACATGCTTCCACAAAGCTCCTTGGCTGCAGGGGATCAGATCCCATCTTTCTCATCCCCAACTCTGTTCTCTCAGAGGCAGATGGTAGGGAAATCTGGCTCCAAAGCAGAAAATCAGGACACATCGAAATCCTACTGGTAGAAGACTTTGGTGGGGCAGCTGATTCTCTGGATATTTCCCAGCTTTGGATGAGTTGGGGATCAAGGGAAATGGTTTCCGGGAATGTGACCAATAGCATCCTACTGGAAGGGAACTACGGCACTCTCTATCCCACATGTGTCCTTGTACTAACACCCTGATAGAGGGTGGGACGTTGTGATCATTAATGCCTTTGTCCAGCGACAAAGGAAGAAGCAAGAACTTCAGGGAATGCCAGACTATCAGTCACAGGAAAACTCTATTTAGGGATGGCTGGTAGACAGCAGTTACTGAGAAAGGTGTCCATCCAGAAATAAATGGTGCGGCTGTGGAACCCATCTCAGAGGGAAATCTTTCCTTGAAGAGAACACTTAGTTACCTATCAGTTTAAGCATTTATGAAGAGATATAGATAAGTTAAAAAAGAAAAGAGCTAATTTAATGAGAGAGTGGTTCTGGAAACTGACCCAGGCAAAGGGCAGATGCTACAGAAATGGAAGATACAAACTTGGTTGTAGGGGTAGGATAGCTTTGAAAAGCAAGCTGATTGCATATTATTCATGGCCTGGAGGAAAGTAGAGGCAAACTTGATGTTTGTAGGTAAGAATTTTGTGAGATAAGATGAAAAATGCCTATTCCAAGGGACTTCTTTTCAGAGGGTGATGGCATGGGGGCCTGAATCCTGCTCTTAGGGGGATATTCTGCTGGCCTCCGGCCAATGCTGAGGTCACTTTGTCAGACCATAAGTTATTTAGAGAAGGAACCAGTTAAAAAAAAAAGCCTTAGGGGTCAAAGATCCCAACCCCACCTTCCTAGAGCATATGGAGGCAGAGAACCTGAATGCCTTGGCCCACATCTCTCTCATTAGGCTAAATTTGTTGAGGTAGGAGGGTAGGAGTTGACTCCAAGGTAGGCCAAGTACCTCGATGGATTTTACAATTGGTATATGCCCTTCACCTGTTCATGGTTGAAAAGGAGGAAAGAGACTGAGCTCACTGAGGCCACCATATGTGACCAACAGGAAGTCCTTGGGGTGTGGTGGGAAATTGTGGGAAATCTTCACTGAACTATATGGTTTCCGTAAGAGTTCTAAAAAACACCTTAAACCTAGATTCATAAGAATCTAGATACAATAGGGAATACGCTCGTGTTGAAGGCGGGGGCGGGGGGGAAGGGAAGAAGCATAAATTTTATATTAAAAATTATTTTAATACATGGGGAGATCATTTGAATCATCAAAAAATTTTAGACTGTTTCCAAGTTGGCATTTACAGTGCACGAATCCAAGCTTATCAATAATTGCTCCCATTATGCCAAATTTACATTCTCCATCTTGCTTTGTCCACCATACTTAGTCCCTTACTGAACTGATGTTTACTTGCTCATCTACCAAATCTTTGCTTATATAAATTTGCTGCCATCTCCAATGGAAATAGTCCACAGGTTTCACAAAGGCAAGATAACTATGTTAAATGGGATGATACAAGATGGCTATTTCTAACATTGACTAGTCATGTGACCTCAAGTAGTTGCTGTGAGAATTTACTGACGTGGCAAGTATGTGACACTAAGTCGCCTAGAAGATCAGATCAATGAATGGAGTTCCCTTCCACCATGTCTGGGAGGGAGGCCCTCTTGAGACTCTTCTGTTTCCCACTTAGCATCATAGTGGGCCACCATGGGACAGATGTATTATCTGACCTCAAGTCCCTTTACCCACTTCTCCATTCTCAGACCTAGAAATATGCCATTATTCCTCCCCTGAAACCTATAGTTCTTCTCACAGTTTCTTGAAACTTTTGCTCCTGGAGCATCTGCCTTTGGCTCACGGCATGATCCCAGGACCCTGGGATCGAGTTCTACATCTGGCTCCCTGCATGGAGCCTGCTTCTCCCTCTGGCTGTGCCTGTGCCTCTGTGTGTGTGTGTGTGTGTGTGTGTGTGTGTGTGTGTGTCTCTCATGAATAAATAAAATCCTTAAAAAAAACAACCACCTTTGCACTGAACACTTTCCTCAAGTTCCTTCCTCCCCCCAACTCTATGCCTCTCACCTTCTTCTGCTGGCCACATTTTCTAACTCAGTATTTTTTCTCATCCTCTTTTTTTAAAATTTATTTATTTATTTATGATAGTTACAGAGAGAGAGAGAGGCAGAGACACAGGCAGAGGGAGAAGCAGGCTCCATGCACCAGGAGCCGGATGTGGGATTTGATCCCAGGTCTCCAGGATCACGCCCTGGGCCAGAGGCAGGCGCCAAACCGCTGCGCCACCCAGGGATCCCCTTCCCATCCTCTTTTTAAGGGTTTACAGCTTCTGCCCAGAATCAGTCTGCCCTGTATAACATTTACCTGTTACACCTTCAGTAGCTTTCTCTGCAGTCTAGCTTCAAGGGATTGTCCAGCTCTTGAGAGATTAAAAATATAAATAAATAAAAATAATGAAAAAAGGTGACATAGGCATTTAGGAAAAGCTAATAAATAATTCTATGTGTTGGGGAAAGCCTACATGTTGGGAATTAAATGCAGAATTCATGGAGAACCAGGACACCTGGGTGGCTCAGTGGTTGAGCATCTGCCCTTGGCTCAGGGTGTGATCCTGGGATTGAGTCCCACATCAGGTTCCCCGCGGGGAGCCTGCTTCTCCCTCTGCCTATGTCTCTGCCTCTCTGTGTCTCTCATGAATGAATGAATGAATGAATGAATAAACAAACAAACTTTAAGGAATAAAAAGGAGTTCATGGGGAACCAGGAAATTATCTTCATTCTCTACCTCAGGTTCTTATCCAATTTGAGCAATATAAAACAGCACTTTTTGGGTTGTTGGTAGATGTTAGTCACAGTGTGTTTTATATAGGTCATCTCCTTCCATTTTTAAACATTTTATCTCTAAGATGTCTACCCCAATGTGGGACTTGAACGCACAACCCCAAGATCAAGAGTTGCATGCATGCTCTACTGACTGAGCCAGCCAGGTGCCCCCTATCTCATTTCATTTTTAACAATTTCTGTAAGTGGACACATTTATTATCATCATCCTCATTGTATGGATGTTGAAATTGAAGCCTAGAAAGATATTCAAGGTCACATTCTGGCTCTAGGGCTCACTGCTCGACATGAAGGGGTTCAAGTCTACAATGGTTTTCAGTCTAAGAGAAAGTAACCATTTCAGCCTAACCCATTTTAGGATTAAGACCTTGGACCCTGATTCTCTTCCTGATGGATTTGATAAGCCTGGAAGAAAGGATCTGACAAAGATAAAAATGTTAATGTCCTGCTCTAGGAACTCCAGAATTTTCTATAATTCCATATTTATAGCAATAATAATAGCTGTTATTGAACCATCACTGTATGATGGTGCTACATTATGAACCTTCCTTACTTTATTTAATTCTTAAAATGATCCTTCTAAGTATTTATTATTATCCCTATTTCATAACCAAGAAAACTGAGGCTTAAAATAGTTAAGTGACTAAGTAAGGAGGTAGGATTTAGTTCAGGTCTCCTAGATTCCAAAGCCCTTGTTCTTTCCAAGATACTGTCTTCCACTTGTTTTCTTTACTTTTAGAAAAAGCATGTACGGTGATCTTCTCGCCTGTAGTCTCTGACCTATGACCATCTTTAATTCTGCATGAAAAGATTAAAGTGATAAAGAGATTAAAATGATTCAAGTAATCAATTTCTGGTTATCTCAAGTTGCCAAACAAAGCGAACTTATCCCATGAGCCAAGACCTTTCACCAAGAAAAGGAATAAAACAAACACATTATTTTATCTTTCGTTATGTGGTTTGTGACTCCCAGTGAAAGGAACTCGGCTGTAAAATTAAGAAACAAAAACCAAATGGTCACAATGAAGTTCTGGAATCTATTCTCTTTAACAGGTAAGGGAAATGGAAAAAAACAAAAAACTGTGCTAAATAACTAAACGAATATTGGAATGATTGTATTCCATGGAAAGAACACGAGGCTGCGGGTAACAGTCCCTATTGTGCATTAGCCATGCATTTTTTTAATTAGTCACTTTATTTCTTTGAGATACAGTTTCCTCATCTGTAAAATGGGGCCAATATCTGCCTTGCTTAACCCAATAGATTGATGGAAGTATTAAAATAAAAGAAGGTACATCAAAGTGCTATATAATTTATAAAATCTAATTACATTGCTCTGTCATCCTCATTGCCTTTGGAGTCAAATGAGTTAGGGTTTAAATCCTAATTCAGTCCCTGACTATACCTGGGATGTCAGATCAGGTCACCTAACTTCTCTGTCCTTCCACTTACCATTTATAAAATGGATGTAGTGAATATTTGCTAGTTGCCTACCCCAGAATCCAATCCCCACCTCTGTCACCCTAACATTATCCATAGTTTTCATTCTTGAATATACCCCTGCCCCATGGATTTCAAATACTCTAGAGGTCACCAGACTCCACCTTCAGTTTCAAGGGTGAGTCTTGATTGGACTAAGGAAATCAAGAACTAAGGCCACCTCACCATAGCAATTGATTTGCAATTATCATAATCTGATAACAAAAGAGACTGGTTCAGAAACAAGCAAATTTATTACCCCACTATGACTAATGAGAGGCATTGGAGGTTTGCAGGTGAACTGAGCTTTGGGAAAGAAGCTTCCTAGCTCTTATGAGATAGTACCTAAAAAAAAAAAAAAAAAAAAAGTTATATTTCTACTTTCGGTAGAAAAAGTGCCTTTGTACTGTAAACAACTAGCAAACTGGACAAAATATATAACAATTATTTCTAGACAACATACAATTGGCAGCACAGGATTGTGACACCTGATAGAAGAAAAATAAATGAGTTGAAAACTATGATCATCCCAGCTTCCTATATGGAGGCATTTACCAGACAGTTGACAGAAGGAGGAGGAATCTAAGCAGAGTACAGTGGTCTTAATAAGCTGAGAACCCAAAGACTAGAGTTCAGCGAGGCAAAACTGGCTAGAATTTTTATGGAGCACTAGAAAGGAATGGGTACATAGATAAATCACTCCATAAATCTGCATGTGGATTGTCTTGAATGTCTGACCAAATAATAAGCTGTGCCTTTAAGGCATAAGACTATTCTAGAGTAATTACTAGGGAAAGATACTTATGTGAAGCTGTAAGCTGAACAACTACCAGAACCTTCACAGAGGTAAGCAACACTTCAATCTGACCAAAGTGGAGAAACCTCACTGAACACTCAAGGCATTCATTAGAATCTGCAAAAGGCTGCACCTTAAGAACAGGGCTTAGCCTGGAAGCAAAGGCTACCTTACATATGCTCTAATGGAGCTTTTTTTTTTTAAGATTTTATTTATTTATTCATGAGAGACACACAGAGAGAGGCAGAGACACAGGCAGAGGGAGAAGCAGGCTCCATGCAGGGAGTCTGATGCAGGACTCAATCCCAGGACCCCGGGATAACGACCTGAGCCAAAGGCAGACGCTCAACCACTGAGCCACCCCAATGCCCCTCTAACAGAGCTTTAAAAGTACCTTGAAAGGACCAAAAATATCTAGAAGTAAATTAATTACCTTCCAGAATAAAATCCAACACAGATTAAAGGAAGGCAACAAAATCTAGACACTCAACAAGGCAATCATCACAATGCCCAGAATCCAATAAAAATGATTGTACATGTGCAATGTTATTAGGAATTAGGTAGATACAAATAAAAACTTTAATGAGATACTACTTCATACCTACTAGAATGGTCATAATACAAAAATATGGAAAATAACCAGGGCAAGGATATAGAGAAATTCTCAAGTTGCCAATGGAAATGTAAAATGGTACAGACATCATGAAAAAAGTGTTTGGTGGTTTTTCAATGAATTAAACATGGAATTACTATATGACCTAGTAATTCTACTCTGAGGAACTGCATATACAAAAGAAAACAGATGTTCAAACAAAACTTGTACATGAATGCTCATAGCAACACTATTCACAGTAGCCAAAAGGTGGAAATAACCCAAATGTCCATCAACTGATACATGGATAAACAAAATGTGGTATGTCCATTCAATGGACTATCACTCAGCCATAAAAAAGGAATGATGTACTGATACATGCATGCTATGACATGAAAAGTTGCAAACATTGTACTAAGACAGACACAAAAGATCACATATTGTATGATTCCATTTATATGAAATATTCAGAATAAGCAAATCCATAGAGACAGAAAGTGGATTATTGGTGGCCAGGCGGTGGGGAAAGGAGGAAATCAGGAATGACTGTTTAATGGATATATGTTCCCTTTTGGGGTGAAAAAATTGTTCTGACGCTATATAGAGGTAACAGTTGTACAATACTGTGAAAACATTACTACTGGATTATACACTTTAAAATAGGTAAAATGGTGGGATCCCTGGGTGGCGCAGCGGTTTGGCGCCTGCCTTTGGCTCAGGGCGCGATCCTGGAGACCTGGGATCGAATCCCACGTCGGGCTCCCAGTGCATGGAGCCTGCTTCTCTCTCTGCCTGTGTCTCTGCCTCTCTCTCTCTCTCTCTCTGTGTGACTATCATAAATAAATAAATTTTAAAAAAATGTTTTTTAAAAAAATAAATAAAAAATAAATAAATAAAATAAAATAGTTAAAATGGTAAATTTCATGTTATGTATACTTTACCACAATTTTTAAAAATTATTATATGTGTCAAGAAATAGGAAAATTCTTGTGAGTTCCCCGCCCCCCCGTTTGGAACTTTTATTATAAAACAGGGAGAAGAATCAGACAATAGAATCAAATCCATGGATGAAAGATGACGGGATAAGCAGAAAAGGACTTCATTATTATTATTTTTTTTTTTTTAAGTAGCATGGAACCCAATGCAGGGCTTGAACTCACAACCCCAAGATCAAGTCCTGAGCTGAAACCAAGAATCAAATGCTTAACAACTGAGACACCCAGGTGCCCCCCAGAAAGGAACTTTAAAACAGTGATTATAACTACATTAAATTATTGCATTAGCTATCTATTGCTGCGTAACAAATTAACCCAAAATTTAAGAGTGTAAATAGCAAGCATTTATTATCTCATATTTTCCAAGAATCAGAAATTCGGGAGTACATTAGTTGGTGCTTCTGACTGAGAACTTAATGATTCCTTATGCAAGTGATATGATAAATTTGGCAGTAGAGATAAAAGACAACAAAATACAAAGGGCAGTAAAACTCAGCATGGTAAATACAGAAGTAAAATGGCAACTGTAGCAGTAAATATTAAAAGGCCTTTTCTGTTTTTAAAAATTTCTTTAAAAGATAACTGGGAGAATTCCTCTTGTTGTGACAGAGTAAGTCCCTTCCCCTCTGCAGAGAACAACTATAAAACTTAAATAGGAATATAGTGCTGAGACCTTTATCCCAGACAAAAACCTGGATGACTCAAAGAAAGCACAAAACTTGTGTGTCACCTCCTATAGGAGACACAAAAGTCACCAGGTAAGGCTTCCCTGGCTATGTCACATGTTAGAATAATCTCAGGAGGAAAGCAATAGGGTTCATATAAAGAACTTAGATGAGACCCATCTTAGCACACACTGGGGGAAAAAATGAAGGTCGAATGAACTAGTGTTGGTATAGGACTTTATTTTTAGACTTGTTTGCAAATCAAAAACTATTAGATCACCAAGAAAAAAAGTGAAATATCTGTCCCTATGGAGTTGAACATGGAGCAAAATTCTAAAATTCTCTATCCAGCAGCTCTTCTATGCCATCAAACTGATCTCCTTCCCGCCAGTTGGGATGCTCCCAGCAACTGATAACCAAGAGCCACTTGAGAGCTGTGGGAAGTCTCCCCAGACAACTTTCTTAGACAATGTCACTAAGCTTCTTGTTTCCATGAGCACCAATTATTTGTTTTAAAAAGATTTCCTGTGACCTCACATGTTTTTAAACTGGAAGGGCTTTTCATGTCTTATTTAGAAAGTCAGCACAGCCCATGTCTAACAGAATAACTGGGTGCGAAGCTCACCCCAGTCGTGCTGGGGACCAGGAAATTGCAGAAGCATGTGCTCACCATGAAGGTGGAACAAGGCAGGTGCATGGAGGTAAGTGTGGAAATCTTAAGGGAGAATAATTTTCCAATAAACCAAGGGAAACCAACTAAGATTTAAAAATTCAGTGATGCTAGATTGTGACAAAACCAAGTAAGGGTTAAACGTCTTCTACTCTTGGGGGGGTCAGTGTGGTTAAAACCTCCTGCCTTCTTTGGGATTTAGATGTATTTACTAACCCTCTCCTGCACTGATTCCCAGCCCTTGCTGTACAATGGAATCACCTGGGAAGTTTCAAAAACTACTCAATCCTGGGACCCATTCCCAGAAATTCTGACTTAATTGCTCTAGAGTGAGCCTGGGCATCAGCTTATTGTAAAGTTCCCTGCGGATTCTCAAAATGCATCAAAGTTTGAGAACAGGGTCTCTACTGCTTTGTTACATACAGTGTGGTCCGAGGAGCTTGCTAGAAATGCAAATCTCAGGCAACATCTGGATCACAAAATCAGAATCTCCACTTTAATAAAACCCCCACATGCCTCGAACACAAACTCAGTGTAAGACATCGCTCGACTTCTCTGATCCCCCTTCCATTCTTCAGGGCAGTAGTTGTCAACCTGGGCTTTACGTTAGAATCATCTGGAAAAGCCTTTTAAGAAACATCGATGCATGGGTCCTCCGTCCAGAGATTCTGATAGAGCATGGCCCAGGAATGGTCTTTTGGAGTTTTGGGTTTTTAATTTTCATTTAAAAACAAATAAAAAAACCTTCACACAGGATTTTAATATAAATTCAGGACTAAAAACATCAATATAGGGATTTTTTTCTTCTTTTAATTCAATAGCCTTTGCTGTAGTGACAATTTCTGTTAAAAAATTAAGTTCCCTGGAAGATGTAACACTATAGACTATTTTTCTATTATTTTTATTTTTTAAGATTTTATTTATTCATTCATGAGAGACACAGAGAGAGACAGAGACATAGGCAGAGGGAGAACCAGGGTCCCTGCAGGGAGCCTGATGCAGGACTTGATCTCAGGATCCTGGGGTCATGACCTGAGCCAACAGTATATGCTCAACCACTGAGCCACCCAGGCATCCTTAGACTATTTTTCAACATCGGTTATGAAATGTTAACGTGCAAAGACAACTACCCTGTTCCTTATTAAATAAAAATGCAGATTCCCAGCATCTCAACTTCAGGAATGGGGCCCAGAATATGCAATTTTTACAAACCCTGGTTGGAATTCTGACATGTGTACTCTTTATATCATAGTCTGAAAGAAGCTGCTTTAGTGTAGCAGAAGAATCAGAGAGTAGACTTTGATGGGGATAAGGAGAGAAAGAGGAGCATGTAAGCGCCCAGAGTACAGGGTGAGGGAGCAGAAAGAAGTAATGCAAGCAAAGCAAAAGATAGGGCCCCAAAGGTCACTAAGAGAAAGATGGAACCATATGGCACAATTCCCAGGAATGAGCTGGAAGATCAAGGCTGACTGTACAGGCTACTTCCTGTCTGAGCAACTCTGTGTTGCCCAAGGAACACCAGCATGCCTAACCAGAGTGAGCACCTGCTTGGAGGCCTCAAAGGATATATCAAATATATCAAATGATATTTTGAGTCCCTATGCAATATCACTAATGATCTGAAAACTGCAAATCAAAACCAAAATCAGACACCAACTCATACCTGTTGTCTGTCATCAAATTTTTATTTTTTATTTTATTTTATTTTATTTTTTTGCCATCAAATTTTTAAAAAAATTTTAAAGTAATCTCTACATCCAATGTGGGGCTCAAACTCATGATCCTGAGATCAAGAATCACATGCCCTACCAACAGAGCCAACCAGGTACCCCTGGACATCTATTATCGAAAAGACAAGAGACAAATGTTGGTGAGGATGTAAAGAAAGGAGAACCCTTGTGTACTACTGTTAGTGGAAAAGTAAATTAGTACAGCCTTTATAAAAAATACTATGGAGCTTCCTTAAATAATTAAAAATGGAACTATCATATGATCCAGCAATCTTACTCCTGAGTATATATCCTAAGGAAATGAAATAAGGATCTTAAAAAAGATACCCACATTCATTGCAGCATTATTTACCATGACCAAGATATAGAAACAACCTAAGTGTCTATCAATGAATACACGGATAAAGAAAATAGAATATTATACGGCCATAAAAAGGGATATCTCATCAATGACCGCAAATGCAGTCATTTGCAACCGCATGGATGAACCTTGAGGTCATTATGCTAAATGCAATAAGCCAGACAGAGAAAGACAGATACTCTACAATTTCACTTATATGTAGAATTTTAAAAAGTCAACTCCCAGAAACAGAGACTAGATGAGATTGCCAGGGACTAGGTAGGAATGGGAGAAATGGGGAGATGCTGGTCAAAGATAAAAAACTAGTTCTAAGACGAATAAGTTCTGGGGATCTAACGTATAGCATCATGACTATAGTTAATAATACTGTATTATAGACTAGAAAGTTGCTAGGGGAGTAAATATTAAGTGTTTTCACCACCCCCACCCCCACACAAAGGTAACTTTGTAAGGTGATGGATGTATTAATTAGCTTGATTGTGGCAATCATTTCACAATGTATATGTATATCAAATTATCATATTGTATACCTTAAATACATATAATTTTTATTCGTCCACTATATCTCAGTAAAGCTGGTGGGAAAAATCACTACAGCAGGGGGAAAGGGCTTACAATTTTAAAGAACCCCCTGATAAATTCTGCTTATCTGATCTACTTAATGAAGGACATTTATTTAATATTGACAGTTCCTAGGGTTATTACTGGATTAAATGGGAAGCTTCATTTAAAACATTACGACAGTCCCTGGCACACAGAAATTTTAAAAAGATTTTAGATATTATGTTTACTATAACGATGGAATTTGTCTAATGTATATCTCAGAAGACCTATCCATACCTTTCCACGTCGGGGGTCATAATCAGTCCCAGGAGGCTTAATGAGACTTATGCCTATTATACAAGAACTTGCAGACAGGAATACAGTCAGGCAAAACCACAATCTGTCAATGATTGACCAAATGATAACTCCTTAGAGACGGTGAAAGTGAGTAAAACAACAGTGATTTCATCTTCCCTAACAAATCCATTCATAAACCAATTGGTCTCATTCAATGAGAGCTTACAACGAAAACACATGGGTTTAAATCTCATTAGATTCCTAAATTGTTAGTCCACTCCAATGATGGGAAACGTCTAGAAAGGGACAATGCAACTACTAAAATCTGGGTCTGTCTCCCTAGACCAGATTGCAACCACTCTTTTTACCTTCCCCTTCCTAACTGTCCCAACAAAAGTCCACCGTGCCACACTATCAGAACAACCAAAGACAAGTTGTTTGTAAGGTGACACTCAACCATGAGAAAAATGAGACCTCTGTCCCCTGAAACAACCTCAGATTACAGAATGTAAAGCTCTTTTTCTTAAAAAAGTCAGACTCCAAACAAGAAGTTGGGAAGATAGCAGCTATTCACTCAGGACCTCGAGAGACCTCTCATTTCAGCTGAGCCTGATTTACCTGTTTATGGAGTAACCTTCCTCATGATGATTTGGGATGTCAGGCAGAGCCGAAAGACAGCCAGCTCACTCACTGGAGGATTCCATTAACAGTCTGAGCCCTTGTCCTACCACCTTGAACTCACACCTACCTGCTGTCCTTGCCCCTTGGCACGGCGTGAGCGTCTGCACACCTTGGACTGCCCCAGTGCTTCTTCTATGAAGGGCACATAGCCACAGTGTGATGATGTGATGTGTGTATACATTGTCAAATGGTCACTAGAATCAAGCTAACTAACACATCCGCCACCTCACACAGTTACCTGTTTGTGTGTACATGTCTGGTTGAGAACATTTAAGATTTATTTTCTTAGCAACTTTCAAGGATATAATACAGTATCATTACCTATAGTCACCACCCTCTACATTAGATCCTCAGAACTTGTTCCTCTTGTCACTGGCAGGTTTTACCCCAGCCCCTGGCACCCACCATTCTAGTCTCTGTTTCTGCGACTTGACTTTTATTTTTATTTATTTTATTTTTAAAGATTGTATTTATTTATTCATGAAAGACACACACACAGAGAGGCAGAGACACAGACAGAGGGAGAAGGAGGCTCCCTGCGGGGACCCGGATGTGGGACTCAATCCCAGGACCCCAGAATCACCTCTGAGCTGAAGGCAGATGCCCAACCACTGAGCCACCCATGCGTCCCAAGTTGACTTTTTTTAGATTCCACATATAAATGAGTTCACACAGTCCCTCCCTTCATTCTTAGTCATGGCACCCTATCTTATATTTGCTGCATCCCAGATTTGAGGTTGGAAGCCCTCGTTGTCCTTACACTCATTGTCCTTGTGGGTGTTCTCAAATACAGGAGGCTGACATTTGGTGGGGATCTGCACCCAGAGGAGGACCACAAAATGAATCAGCAGAGCCAAGTAAACCAGCCTATGATTGGAGCACTTAAGGAAATGAAATCCCAGCAGGATTCTGATTTTCCTCCTTAATTAGCTTCCTCCATTCCCTGAGGCATTTGCTCCCTTAGCAAGATCCTACCCGGTAAACTTTCCTTTGTCTTGGCTCCCGGGTGTGTTAAGTAAATACCTGGGAGCCATGGCCTGGAGCTTGAGAGGCTTTTTGCAGTCCACAGCAGGCTCCCTGCCCAGACAGCCTCTGCTAATGCTAATTGGACTGCTTGTGTCACACTTTCTGTCCCCAGGAGTGATGCTGCTCTGTCTGCCTGAGTTCTTGCCAAAGGAGCCCTAGAGTTCCTGCCCTAAGAACTCCCATACATGTGCATTTACTCCCAGCCAGTCTCCAGAGGGGTCAGCAGGTGTTCATTTTAGCCTCGTGAAAGGACATGTTTTCCCATGACCTCTAGGTGTTCTGAAATGGAAAGGTCAAAGGACAAACAGAATATACCCATAACTGTAATAATATTAATCCCATTTTTAAAAGTCAGATTAAGGCAACTCAAATTGTTGATCCAATGGAACCAATGTTAATTCTAGAAGTAAACATTATAAATCTCATCACCAGGTTAAAGTTAAAATCACACATAATAAGATAATAACACTGAAATCTAGTGATCCTTACAATCTTTCTGTTTCTATCACAATAGCTTCTCCCTCTCCTGAACCTCGATGGCTCCATTGCTCTGTCAGGCTCTCGCTGTGTTAATTTTTTAAAGAAGAAAATGGGGCAAGTTCAGAGATAGGAGAAGAGAAATGAGGAGAGAAGAGGTATCTTTCTACTTTTTCTATATTAGGGAATCTGAATCTATTTCTTTGGCTGAATTATGCTTCCAGGTAAAACACTGCTGGATGATATAATGCAGAATGCTGCAGTTGAAATGTCTATCTTTGTTTTCTTCATGTTGGATGAAGCTAGGAATTCATTCATTCATTCATTCATCAATACGTACTGAGGTTAGGATGCACATATATATGATTTATTGTCCAAACGAGGATAATCTAGAGAATGAAAGGGATGCTTTATTATTTCTACCCAGACAGAAGGACATACCAGGACTATTCTGAAACAAAATGGGAGGTATAATCACCCTAATAATTGAACACTTCCCACATACATGGTGTAAAAGCAGAAAAGGTCCATGGAGTGGGTAAAGGTGCTATTTATTCTTCATTCCTACATTCAAAAATCAGTGCTAACTCCCACCTTTTCTCAAATTACCAAAAGGTTCTGGTAAAACGTATTGGTTCTTTCACGTAAAATAAAAGTAGTACTCAGGTTTTTCAACCACGGATTTTTCAAACTTGAAACAATTCTCTCGACTCAAATAAGACCCAATTTTTTCTGAGAACAGGTTGAATTTTGATAGGTCATTCTATATTTAATTACACTGATACACAATGAGCAGTTCACTGAGACTTAATCTTACCCAAAAAAACCTACTGTTCTCCCTCAAAAAAGAGGACATTTCTATCTCACCATTTGAGGGAAAATAGTCAAGGAAGACAAAGTACAAACACACACACACGTGTATACAAATACAAATACATACATTCAGTTTTGGAAAGATTTGAGCACAACTGATATTAGTTCATAATTCATGTTTTCACAGAACAGTATTTATAGTTTAAAAATGAATTTTGCCCACCTGACCACAGTTGATTCTCACAACAGCTGGCTTAGATAGTATCACTATCCCCAACTTCCAGTTGAGGAAATTAACTACTACAGATTGACACAGACTGGCACTTAAAGCTTCTGACCCTGGTTCCATCATTCTTCTTACAATGAAACAATAACTCATTACAGATGTTTAAGTGACAACGTTGTCAAAAATCTCTTCTACTTCCATCAAACTTAAAACTTTTCAAAGCATTTTCACATTGACTCAATATACTCAAAGGGACTACCATGAGCCATGTCCTGATGAGATGCTGGAGGCACAAAGGTGTATAAAACTGTCCCTGAGTATAAGGAACTGGAAATCTGATATATATGACAGACAAGGAAACTAGCCCAGTTCCGTTGATAAGTTAAATGAAGGAACTGCAAAATATGCAAAATATTGCAAAATATGCCAAGAGCCACACAGCAAAGAGTACCAAGGCCAGGCTGTGGGGACCACATAAGGCATCCCCAGGAGGTACTGCTTGCAAGAGAAATGGGCGTTTGTCCTGTTCCCTGAGGCTCAGAATCTCAAGCCAGGGAACATTAGGTTATGTTAAAACACAGTAAGTTGTTTGTAAATAGTTGTAGCAAAGGATGTATTTCATCCTTTGATGAAGGATGCTGGATAATTGGCAAGGCACAGGATGGGAGCCTGGAATGTTTAGATAAGAAAGTTGAAATTCATGTTATAGGCCAATGAAAGAAGGAAGTGAGATGGGAGACAGTGAGACACCCAAGAAAGCAAATGCACAAGGCTTATTTGGGACCTAAATTTAAGAGAGTGAAGAGGAAAGCAATGCCAGGATATAAATGTGTTTAAGACAGAAGTCAGTAGGATTTGGGGTCAGGATGTGGAAGATGAGGGGTGAGGAGAAAGCAAATGTACCTCTAAATTCTTTAAGGAACTGGGTGGTTAAGTTTCATGAACCAAGACAGGGCACTAAGAGGGATGAGCAGATTTCTGAGGGATGCTAAGAGTTTTGGTTTTGTATATATTGAGTGTATGTACTGAGTATAAGGCCCATGAAGCTGTCAAGTGGCAAGACCTAGGGGAAACTAAAGCTCAGGAGAAAATTCTAGACAGTAGTTTCAGCTTTGAAAGCCATAGGTGAGGCAGGTACAGAAGGCCATTCACTGAAGACATAAGGAGAAGAATCTTTCCACTGGGGAGAGGGAAGGAGAGTTTAAACACTGGGAGGTTATTATAGTGTTTTGTTTTATTAGAAGTGATTTAGTTGGAAATAGATATTTTAATTAAAATGTCGCAAAAAACCTTCCCCCTCCCTTTGCTTTATTAAGAGATCTACACATACCTCCATAATATTTCCCCCTAAAAATCTTCTCCTCAAAAAAACTTTGAACCACATATATGGAAAAACAAGATTGGAGGAAATCTTTCTTCCATGATGTCAAGTTGATGAATGTGTGATGACCTTTCCAAGGGAGAGATGCACTAGGGGAAAAGGGGGCATATTTCTAGAAGCCCCAGAGGACTGACCTTCAAAGTTTCCTGACAGTTCCAAGACACTCTCTGAGATCACAACATTTCATTCAGCTTCTCCATGTACTTGTATCTAAACAAATGGTTGCAACTTCCACCACCCATGTTCTCATCCCTTTCAAATATCAGATGTAGATTTCCCCATGGCCAGCAAGAAAGCCAAAGAATGACTGAAACCCCTAGTTAGCTCTGGGAAACAGGCCACACAGTAAGGAAGAGGGAGGTTATTTCCCTAAGCGTCCTGTAGTGAAGTCACTTTTGGCTCCATTCTGATTGTACAAATGGCCTGCGAGATTGGATCCCATCATTTCAAGAAATGGCTTACTAGTGTGAATATGGTTCTGACCTTGGGCCAAATGACGTCCACTGCCACCCTCACCTCCAAAGTCATAGTTGAAGTTTTAATCTGCCCCCCCCCACCTCCGCCAAAGAATGTAACTGGATTTGGAGACAAGGTCTTTAAAGAGGTAATTAAGTTAAAATAAGGTCTTTAGGCTGGACAGTCATCCAATATGACTGATGTCTTTATAAGAAGGGATTTGGACACAGATATGCACCAAAGAAAGATTATGGAAGATCACAACAGGAAGGTGGCCACCTGCAAGATAAGAAAAGAGGCCTCAACAGAAACCAAATCTGCCCACACCCTGACTGACCTTGGACTTCTAACCTCCAGAACCTTGAGGGGGGCAAAAAATTTCTGTTTAAGGCACCTAGTCTGTGGTACTTTGTTATGCATGCCTAGAAACCAATACAGGCAATTATAAATGTGGTATAAAATGTGTGCCAAGGATTTCCCAGATGAAGTTAAGTGGGGAAAAAAAATCAGGCTTATTTTACAATTAAGGGTATTGATGCACAACTGTCTTGTATAAAAATGTGTTAATTGATTTATAAGTTCTAGAGAAGTCTAACCATTCAGGAGAGAAGCTAGCCTGTGGGTATTTGAGTTTTGAATCGTCATTGCTACAGAATTCACTGACAGGGTTTCATGGAACTACATCCTGTCTGTGGCTCAGATGGGATTTGGCCTGTGTCTATTGTACCTTAAGATGTAGTAAACTGCTTTAGGTAGGCAGACTGTGTTAACTTGATTCTGCAAAACTCTTAATATTTGAAACAAAATCCTGAATATGACATTTCAAAAGCAGAAAGAAAAAATTGTGGATAATGTCTCTGCTTGTGTGACAAGTCACTTTTTTCCCCTTCAATTTGTTCCCAAGTCCGATAGACACAACATTTGAAATTGGCCTCATGTTGGTTTTCCCACCCATACTGACTGTGACTGCCTTCATCCAAACTTGTATAATTTCTGGCCCATTCTATTTATCCACCTAACTAAAATTTTCGGAGGGGGTACAACATTGTGTAAAGGTTAAGGGGCATAGTCTCTTGAGTTAAGAGTCCCAGCTCTGCCCTTGACAAACTGTAATCTCACTCAAATCTAAGCTTCAAATTTTCATGATTGAAACAGAGGTAATAACAGTACTCTCCTCATAGGGCCGTTGGAGAATTTAGTGAAATAACAAGTAAAAAAGCATTTAGACTAGTACATATAGGATACTCAGAAAATATTAGGTATACTAATATGAATCTTTTAAAATCCATCACCTTACAGCATTTTGTCTTGCTCTCTTCTGCATAATTCCACCAGCCAAGATTTTCTCATGCTTGGCTTTCTTGTAACTGATATTTTGAAAACAACAGACATGTTGAGTTTTCTGTTTCAAATATCACTAGTTTCTCCCACCCGAGTCTCCTCAATGAAGGCGCCTAAGTCTTCCAATGGGAAAACTTGTCCTCACTGACATTTTTCAAGTGTCCATTGTAACCCATTCTCCCTGTGACACCAAGCTCCTGAGTTCTTTTTTCCACAGCACAGAACTCATCTTTCTGATCCTTCAGTGGCTTATTCCGGTTTGTGAGCTGAAGCCCAGATGCTTCCACATGGCCCACAGTGCCTTCATCAAGCTGCCTGGGCCTCCATATTCTCCCCTCCAGCCCACAGAGCCTAATGAACAACAGGTGTTTAGTAAATGTTTGGTTAATGAGAGGAGTGCCTGAGCAACATGAGGGCTCCAAGGCTTGTTACTTCTCCACCAGCATTAGCCTGTTGTAGAAGCTTCCTGGGGCTGACACCACAGACTACCACCAATTTTGAGGCTTAAAACATCAGAGTTATTGTCTCACAGATCTGAAGGCCAGAATTCTGAGATCAAAGTTCTACCAGAGCCGTGCTCCCCTGAAAAGCTCTAGGGGAGACTCCTTTGTTGCCTCCTCCACCTTCTGATGGCCCTTGGCGCCGTCTGGCCTGTGGCTGCATCCCTCCAGTCTCATCAGGTGTCTTCACATGGCCTTCCTCTCTGTGTCTCTTCTGTGTTTTTGTGTCTCAATTTCCCTCCCTTTTATCATATAAGGACACCAGTCAGTGGACTTAGGACTCACCCTAAAACCAGGACGAGCTCATCTTCACATGCTTAACTTCACAATCAACACAAAGTCCCTACTTCTTAATAAAGTAGGTGGGGTAAAGACTTGGACATCTCTTTTTGGGAAACACAACTACAAACAAATCACAAACAGTCAACTAACAACAACAGTCAAGAGTAAGAGAGGTCAAGAAGGGAAGAGAGATTAGAAAATGGAGAGTTTTGACCATACCTGGAAAGGAAATAGGATTTTCATCTGCAGTTCAGAGACCAGAGTGGCCTGAGTGCTGAGCATGCCATCTGGCTAGAGTCCTCGAGCAAGCCCAGGGCAGCATGGGGATAGTGTTTCCTGCCCAGCTCTCTAGTTTCAGATCCACTTGTTAAAGGTTTATGTTTTTGTCCTATGAAAGATTATTTATTAATAAGGCAAATTAGAGAAAAGGAAAAAAAATCACATGAATCCCATCACACTTGTGTCTCTTTTTCCCCATTTTTAGGTTTTAGCTTGGGTTTTGTTAGTTTTTTTAATGAGTAAGCTTACACTAGACATACAATTTTTGTACCCTGCTTCTGTCTTATAACAAACTTCTTAAAATCAAAATTATTTCCATTATATTAATATACTCTATAAGTATTTTCTTAATGTATTTTAAATTTAGTTCCATATTTTTCAAAATGACACCTACACAAAACTTAAAGTTTATAAAGCTTGTTATAAAGATAAAAATAAATCACAAACAAAAATAGCAATCCTCTGTATCATAGATCCCTCCCATGTCCTGCAGCCCAAAGGCAACCACTTTAAACAATTCTCAGCTGATTCTTTAAATGTTTACTTCCATATATCTCAATAGCAAGCTTACGGTAATAATATTTCTTGATTTCTCAAGAAAGTTTTAGATGTTATTATCTGGTTGGAACCTTTGTACTGCTCTGCATCTCTTTCCCACTTCCACCATCACTACTATCACTACCACACACACACACACACACACAAATCACACATATCTTATCTCCTGTACTCTCAACATGTTTATATATTAACCGTAGTTAGATCAATAGGCAGTGTTCACATTACCTACAGTTGAGCCAGGAAGTGTGCTATAATTACTTGTTCCATTCTTAAACAACTTTTGCCTTCGATAGTATTAATAATTGAATTTTTTTGCTTTATTTTCTATATATTTATCACTAATACATTTTCAAATTCTTCTCCATTATCTAAATGTCCTTTTAAGACTCTATTAATTTCTTCTTTTGGAGCCTTATCTCCTGGAGCTAATTGGCATGTTTTCACTAGTCTGATTGCTCCCTATGCCAGCTACACAACTGCCACCTGGGGATCTCCCTTGGCCCTCACCTTGAGGATTCCCTTCACCTCCGTCTCCCATGGGATTTCCTGTTTCCCAAGTGCCATGTCTTCCTTTTTTTGTTATTTACTCTCTCGTTGTGGTGGAGCATCTCCTTCAGTAAGTTCCTGAGAAATGATGTTGTGATGGTCAATTCCTAGAGACCCTTCAGTCTATTTCATATTTAACTGATATTCTCTGGGGAATAGAATCGAAGTTGAAAATCATTTTCATTCAGAGTTTGTAAGAAAAGTCTCCATGAATCTCCAGCTTCCTCTGTTGCTGTTAAGAAAATCAAAATAATTTACTGCCAACATCTTCACCCAACCCCCACCCCTCAACCCCCAAGCTTATAGGATTTTCTCTTTGCTGCCAGGATCCTATAGTTTCATGATTCTGAGGGTACCAGCCAAGGGCAAGAAACTCGCCACACTCCCAAATGACTTTGGGTTTTTTTTAGACTTTCTAATAAAAGAATTGGTCATGTAAGCCATGATGAAAGGAATCCAGGGATCCAAAGGCACTTGAGGACTAGCAAGTGTACCATTAGCTAACAGCACCACTTGATGTGAAGGGGCAGGGCAAAGAAAGAAATCGTCTGTATCAGATTCTGCTTGTGTGCTGCAACCCTGCACAAAGAGTTGCACAACAGGAACTGTAACAGCAACAGGAGTAGTTACTACTACGTCTGTGCATGATCTGGTCATTCTCTGATTCATCTGGTTGTGATAGGAGCAAAACCACATTTGTGTCCTCATTCACATGGTCTCCCAGTGAGTGCTTGGTGCTTGGCCGCCGTGTCCTGGTCTCTGGCTGATCAGATACTCTTTCCTACGTTTACACAGAAAAAACAGCCTTCCTTGTGCTGAGTACAAGGTTATGTGTTAGATGTGGATACAAGAAGAAGATTAACTGGTAGAACTTAGCTGTTGTAACTTACTCGGTAGAAGGAAATAAGTGCAGCTCTCCAGCTGGGAGGAAGTATAGCTTTTGGCCCACTCCTCAAGGGCCCTGTTCCTTTGGGCAAGAAGAACACAAACAATTGGGTTTGTATCTGGAAGGCCTTTACAGACAGCCTTTCCAAGCAAAACATACATGAACAGGTCATGAAGGAAAAACATCATCCAAAGGACCCAGGATGGGCCAATGTGGGTCCCGACAGGGCCACTAACCTCTATAAAAGCATCTTTGTATGAATAGAGAAAGGCAACCCTTCTGTGGAGATATCAGAAAAAGATCCCCACTTCGGGCGGGTCCAGCCCTGTGGAAGCACAGCTCAATGAGCAGAGCCATGCTAGATGCCAACCATCACTTACTCCTGGGTCAGACACCTTTGTCTGTCAGATGGACAAGCTTTACAACCATTTAAAGTGGCCCCGGGTCCTCATATACTGATTAAATACAACAAATTTTTCAGGGTATGGACCATGACCAGTTGGACATCATAACACCAGATAAAGGGGTCTAATGTCACCCTCCCAGAGCTGATTCAGATTTTTGCGAGCTAAAAACACAGGAGGATGAAGAGTAACCAAGTTAGCAGACCAAAGAAAGGTGAATCCTAGACCAGAAACAAGAAAAGTCAAGACATCATCAGAATTACACTACAAATAGATCCTCGCCACAAACAGAATTCCCAAAATGCCATCAGAATTCCTATTCCAAAGGCGATCGGTCAGACATAACTTCTCCCATTTCCCTCATATGTCCTTTACTTTGAAGCAAGCTTCGTTTACGATCATGTTCTTCAAGAGAGACCACCAGTAGCCTGGAAGGGACCCTGCTAGCCCTCTGGAGCAGTATCTACAGAGCAGACTCAAAGAGCATAGAAAGCCCACCCAGCATGTAGCTCCCTGTGATCCCTTGAGCTGAGGTGGGACGGAGGGGAAGTTGTTTTGTAGGACTAGCAAACAGAGGGATGGGTTTGTAATCTCCAAATGGGGCTATAGAAGCCAGAAAGTCTTTGGTGGAAGAGTTCCAAGGCAAAGTAATCTCTGACATCTCTTCTCACCTGGGTTTTCAGAAGCATTGGAATGACACGGTCCATTATGCTTCCCAGGAAGCTCGTGGCTGCAGGGACTTTGGCAAACCACCAGTCCACACCTCTTCCTGCTCCCACCCCATCCTCCCAGGCCCTGAAGAAAGGTTTCATAACCTCATAAGGAGCTCACTTGCCCATTCCTGAAAATTTAGCTCAGCTAGGAAGAAGGTTCCTAGCTGAGTACAGGTTCTGAGCATTGTGGTATCGCATTTAACCTCTTGCTGCAGCTCCATGTGGGCAATGGAGAGATTTCCAAGAACATGAACATCTTCCTCTTCCTCAGTATTTCAGCACTAGAGTCCCTAGGAGATCCAGAGGTAAAAACTGTTTTCATAATACTAAGATATCATGTCTTGGCCACCGCATTCATTTGGGCTGATGGGACGAAAGCAATGATAGGTAAAACCGTTGGCACAAATCAAGGCAGAAACAGTAAAATGTACAAGTAGGCTAGCTGTCACTGTACTCTTTCCTGCCACACATTCACCAGGGGAAAGCCAGCTTTCCTGTTAAATATCTTTGATGAAGCAGCTAAAAGCATAACTTTAACTCTTCTTTTTCATATTCTTTCTGATGGATTTGGCAGCCGTTAAGAAGCTTAACGCATAGCATGTTTGTCTCAAAGAAAAGCACTTGTGCAATTTTGAATTTCAAGCTGAACTAGCCACTTTTTTTTTTTTCATGAAGCATTCGGTTTTACTTGAAAGAAATCGGAATGACAAATATTCAGATTTTGGGTGTTTGACAGATACTTTTCTGAACGTTAAAAAGCGAATCTATCACTTTAATTAACAATGGACAGTATTTGTGGCCAATTACAAAATTTGAGCTTTCAAGCAAAAATTACAATCTTGGAAAATTTGTACCTGTATCATGAAATTGACATCCTCCCAGTACTTAGAGATGTAGAAACATCTTTACATTGCTTAAATTATTTTTCTAAGACTGGTCCTGATATAAATAGTTGGGGTGTTTTGATGTTGTATAATAAAATATGTAAAATAAAATAAAATAAAATAAAATAAAATAAAATAAAATAAAATAAAATAAAATATGCCAACATTTTAAAGATCTGTATAACTCAGTGACCCGATACTGTAACATCACGAATGGGCCAAAGATCCATTCAAACTACCAAGTAGACCAATGGACTTTTCATGAAACCCAATGAAAGTTCATTGATACAGTTTCAGATTTCACAGTACAATTATTCTTTAAGAAACTACCACTTGTTGGGACACCTGGGTGGCTCATTTGGACATTTGTCTCTTGATTTCAGCTCAGGTCATGATCTCAGAGTCTTGAGATCCAGCCCAGCCACAGGCTCCATGCTCAGGGCAGAGTTGGCCTGAGAGTCTCTCCCTTTGCCCCTCCCCCCACTGAAGCACATGCACGGTTGCGTGCACGTGCACTCAAATAAATAAATAAATAAATAAATAAATAAATAAATAAATAAATAAATAAAATCTTTTAATCTTTTTTTCTTTCTTTTTTTTAAGAAACTACCACTTGTCAAGGGGTAATTTCTGGAGTAAAGGCTGTGTGTAGGCTGCAGAGCATGAGTGGATAGACTGCCTTGAGGATTGCAGACAATCCATTGCAATAGAAAGGACAGTGGAGTAAATGGAGACAAATAGAGGGAAGCGGGGAAATTTGGAAGAAGCATGAAGATCTGGGAGCTCTGTCCTGACTGTAATGTACTCTGTGAAACGAGAGGCAAGAGCTCCAAAGAAGGGAGAAGGAACTGAGTGGAGGATGGAGGAGGATTGCTAGGCAGCCCCTAGGGCCCACTTGAGGTTTGTGGTTGTAAATTTAAAGCGAGACCAGCCAGCACATTTATGTAGAGCACAATAATAGGGTTTTCTGTTGAAATACATTTTCTTTATTGATTTCTAAGAAAGACAGAGAACCTACCACTTGTCGTTTGGTGCAATATCAAAGGAGAATAAAATCTTCTGAAATGGCTGCTAAAACACTCCTCCCTTTTCTAACTACTAATCCGCATGAGGCTAACTTTTCCTCATATACTTCAACCAAAAGAACATATCAACAGATTGACTGCAGCAGCACATGTGAGAATCCAGCTGTCTTCTATTAAGGCAGCCACTAAAAGATCTGCAAAAATGTAAAATAATTACCCTCTTCTGACTAAATGTTTTGTCTTAGAAAATACAGTTCTTTTTAATTAAAATATTACTTAGAGTAACACGTACTAAATATAATTATTTTAAATATGGTAATACATAATTTAAGTGTCTATTGCAAAATACATTGTTCTCATAAAAGTGTACCATTTATGTGAATATGTGATAGGTTTATTATAGTTACTTTTAAATGACTGAATAATTTTTAATTTTTTTAAATTCTACTTTCTAAAATGTGGTAAATTCACCCATAGAAACAAACCCTAGTTTCAGAGTCTGAAGAGGTCCTGAGACCAAAACAGTTGAAAATTCCTGCTCTTGAGATGATCCAAGTCAGCATGGTTGAAGCTAGCTCACTGGGCAGGTCATTGGGAAGAGGGCAGAGAAGAAGCAGAGGAAAAGTGATTTGCTTAAACAGAGCCAATCCAGAAGCTGCGTGCACTATTCCTGCTCACAGCCTATTGGCCAACACTTGGTTCCATGGCCACACCCAACTGTCCAGAGGCCTGGAGACCTGGCCTCCATCCCGGTTACCAGAAGGGAGGCCTTAGAGGTCTCTGTCATACTCCCAAAACTGGACCATGGGGGCATTCAAAGAGACTTCTCTGAGTTGGTGTAAAGGTAGTTTTGTTACAGCAGCAAGCACCGCCGAGGCTGAGGCTAATGCTGGGGATGTCCGGACAATCCAGGAGACCAAGGGCTGGTAGTAGATCAATATTTTGATCCAATAGGCTCAGCTGAAGCTGGCTTGAGGAGTGGCATTTATAATGTCTGCTGGGGCATATGCCCACTCAGCTTTCCCCTTATATAACAGCTGAACTTCAGGGATGGCCAACCATACAAGGACAAACAGGTACAAACATTGATCTTGTACAGGCAAAGCACTCAGGCTCCCATGACCCACCAGGCCTAGTTACTTTATCAGTAGCATCAAGGGAATATGAATGGAGAGTGGACCTCAACACAGGTTTTGATGTGTCTACCACCAAAAAGACTAGCTGCTTCAAAGAACTCTGGTCCTGATACAGGACAGTTGCCATCTCTAAGAGAAAACTCTTCCTCTCTTATTTACTCTAGGATGACCTCCTTAAGCAGCCTATTGGACCAGCCACCAGAGAGCCTCTGTGGAAGGTGGGTGCAGGTGGTTTCCCCTGAGCCTAGTACACTGTAGGTGGGAACAGTCGTTGTAGGACTGAGTGCCCAGCCTGTATGGTTAACACAGGACAGCTGACTGCCAAGGTCAGCAGATCCCCAGCTCAATTCACACAAATCATTTCTTTTTATCTTCATCCGTTGGTCTTTAAAATAAAGAATAAGCCATGTGCTCATTCACAGAGTTGTACGGAAATCAAGCAAGAATTAAGTTGCAAAACACTATGTACCACAAAGAAAAAAGACAAGTTTGAGCAGTTAACATGGTTATTACCTCTGCTTGACACAGTCAAGAGATCTTTATTAAGTCACTTAGGATTTTTTGGGTTCATATGTCCCCTTCCTGGGCAATCAAATTATTGTGGAATCAACCCCCAGAACTTTTTCATCTTGCAAACCTGAAAATCCACCTATTAAATAACCACTCGCCATTCCTCTCAAAATTGGTTTTGAAGTAATCTTTCCTCTCAAGCTTCCAGAGCGACGATCAGCAAAGGTGATGTGCCACACGGGGCAGGGGTGGGGGCCCAGGGGGCAGGACTTTTCTTCACCTTCCCATTATCCACTCACGAAGCATGGATTATATTGAGTGTACCATATGACAGGTTCTCTACAATGCTTGGAGTCTTAAAAAATACATTATTCTGAAAGATGTCACAGTTTATTTTACAAGGCTGTCAGTTATTGAGTGTGATTCCGTGGTCATAAACATGCAGTTAAGGTCTATACAAGGTGTGGAGATAGCACAAAAGAAGCCATCCATCCAACTGAAAGAGGGGTGCAAAGGAAGCATGTGGGGATGCTATTAAAGGCTTCATGGAGAAGGTCCTCAAGTTGGGATTTGAAGAATGGGGAGGCAAGAATTTATTAGAATTATTAGAGAATAGTGAAAAGGTTCTGATATATAATCAGTTCAGTCTAATGTGAAGTATTTTTAGTCTGAGGTTTTCTCAGCAATCGCCTAATTCCCCAAAGACTTTTTAAGTGATAAGGATTCCAGGCAGGAACTTTAGTAGAGCTAGGGAGGGTGGTTATGACAGTGACAGGCCAATGAAGCAGATGATTTGTGCAGAGACTTGGAAATCCGGTCTGTGTAGGTGACACCTGTCTCTAATAGACAACAAATATTCAGGGAAAAAAAATTACTCCATTTGTGATGGAATATTACACAGCCACATAAAAGGATGAGGTCATGCCATTTGCAACAACACGGATGGGCATGTGCTAAGTGAAATAAGTCAGACTCAGGAAGATTACATTATATGATTTCATTATATTATATGATTATATTATTTCATTCATATGTGGAATCAAAAAAGCTCAGATGAACAAACAAAAAGCGGAACCAAACCTATAAACAGAGAAGAAACTGATGGTTGCCAGAGAAAAGCGGGAGGAAGGGATGGGCAAAATGGGTGAAGGGGAGTGGAAGATCCAGGCTTCCAGTTATGGATCGAATGAGAATCCATATCCATGAGATTACAAGGCACAGCATAAGGAATAGTCAATGATATTGTAACAGCCTCCTATGGTGACAGATGGTAGCTACACCGTGGTGAGCACAGCAGAACATATATTCTTGTCGAATCACTACGTTAGACACCTGAACCTAATGTAAATCTTTTCTGGTATATTTTTAGTTTCCTTGTTTGATTTCAAAGCTTGAGATCTGTTTATATTGCCAAAAAGCCTACCAATTGTGCGGGGAGGTTTTTTTTCTTTTAAAGTCTATTCTTTTGCTGTTCAAAACCATTTTTAAAAATCAATGTCTTTAGAAACCATTCCTAAAGTCATATTTACTGAGAGCAATCTCAAACATATCTGTTGGACATATTCCAAGTTAAATATTGATAAGAGTTTAACAACTGATTTACTTCCTTTTGGCCTAAGTATCCTAAAATGGTCATAGGATTGTTCTACATTGTTCCAAACATTATATTTATAATAGAGTTATACAAATATTTATTTGAATATCAGTGCTTTATGGCTTCAGTATAGTTATTTCTACTACAAATCCTATAGGTGTTTTTAATAAACAATCAAAATATCTACAGACCTATAAATTTTAAGATCCCTTCCATTCTGCAATTGTAGTAATTGCTTCCACCTCACTTCAAAAGAAAGACCTGACAAGCTAAAGATAAGAGGACGTCATGGCTGGGACCCATCATGGAGAATTAAGTCATCCCAGGGCTTTGGAAAAGCACTCCATCGTTGGCCTCAGAAGCCTAATAGCCTGGGGATGTCTTAACATCCAAGGAAGAATTCACCTGAGTTCCATTCTAATTTTCCTGGCTCCCAGGGGCTACGATTCAGAGGCCGCATGCCACAGAAGAATCCCAAACCCAAGTGAAATAACCCTGAAATGCCATGGTCTTGGCATAGACCTGAAGCCAGGGTAAACACATGGCCAGGTAAAAACATACAGGAATTGCAGGCAAGTTTGAACTATGCTTCCATTCATCTTGATTTTATTTTGCTATGTCTATGGCATCATTTTAGTAACAAATTAAAATTCAACAAAAGATTGAATAAGGGAAAATTCTGAAAACTACCTGGGAGACCATAGTGGTATTTGCTTTTTTTCATGTATAGATACTTGGGAGGGGTAGGGCGGGGGAGATGGATGTTTCCCAGATGTTGTGGGCCAGGGGCAAACATCCAGGTGCTTTCAATTACTTGAGAAGCAGGAGAGTCTGTTTTAACAGAGCATCTCCACGTATAATTTAAATTCCATGATTTAGGAAGTCTAATAAGACAAAGGAGAAATGCCCTGTACTAATTTGTTTCATCAGTAAGCTCTCCAATTATAGAGCTTTTAACTAACATGCCAGGAAATCTTGCAGTCCTCAGGATGCAAACTGTATAAAAGCCTCGTTGGGTTTCTTTTTATTTCATTTCCTCCTTTTGGATCAATTTTTCCATACTTGATTAGTTTTAACCAAAGTAACTATTTTAACATATCTCCCTCCTGAAATATAAAGTAACACAAATTTTTTTGCAGTGACCATTTTTCCTTTTTCACCCCGTGATTTCAAAAATATTCTTTCCTTTGAATCAATTCAGATACTAGAGCATCTGTTTTAAATATAATGCTTTTTTGGTAGATTTTTTTTTCCTCCCACATTTTTGTTAGGTGATACATCAGCTTTATTGATTCATCTTGAAATGATGTCTGGCTTCTTTTAAATATGAAAACATATATGAGAAATTGGCTATATTCTTCATAATTAAATACTATATTTACGGATATGCATTTGTGGTAAAAGATTTAAGACATGCGTGAAAACTCCAAGGTACTGGCTAGCTCCCGAGAGGGAGGGAGAGGAGAAGATGGGCTTCCACTGTATCGGTAACCTTTTATTTCTTTCACAGAAGAAATTATCTGAAGCAACAATGGCATATTATGAACCTCTATCAACTCCATTAATGGGGAATAGAGGTCATTGGCAGCTGCCCCAAGAACAGCCACAGGAACCTTAGGAATAAAGCTACTGCTGAATTCGTATGAACTGTAAAAGCATAAAACATGAGGAGTATCATCAGATAGAAGGTATCGAGGTTCTATGGGGAGAAACCTGGCTTTGAGTCCCAACTCTGTCACAGTGATGATCAACTTATCAATGAAGTCTGAAATTCACTTCTAAATTGACCTATAGATTTATCAAACTTTTAAAAAATTTCCAACAAAAAAAAATTCAACATTCCTCCTTGAAACACTACATTTTTAAATAATCCAAGCAGTGCGGTGCTAGTGTGGAATGGGGTAATATAATAAAGGATCGGAGTACATAGAAGAATTAAAATAGAATATGGAAAAGGAAACCCTGAGATGGTGCTACTGGGAAAAACCATCCCTTTAAAATTTTTTCATTTTTTGTGGAAAAATAAAAAAGAGGAAATCAATGGGACAACCTATGCAAGAGGGGACAGAAAAGGAAAATTAATCATTGCTTTCACAGATGTTGTCACATTTGCTACTCTTACCTCTTACTCTTAGCTACACAGCTAGCCAGTGGCAGAAGTAGGCTCCAACCCTAGATTTGGTTTCATTCTCAAATCCACACTTTTCATTATTCTACAAAAGTTATTTCCTTTCTAGAACCTAATTCTGATCAACACAGAGGAGTCTGTTGGCGGGGAGGGGGGCGGGTGACTCTTCTATACCACTTTCAGAGAGAACCTACTGATAAAATCTCTAAACCACTTCCATCTTTGAATTCTGGAAAATATAAACGTGAGAAAAACAGAATTCTAACACCAAAAAAGGTAGATTCCTAAACTCTACACTGAGGAATTTTATTATCGACCCTTATCAAGAGGTCAACTTGTGACCATCGAAAAACAAATCAGTGATCACTACAACCATTAAAGTTACATAAAATGAATCATGGTAAACCGATCTTGTTTCTCTTCTAACAGATTTAGGATAGGCTGATCAGGAAAAAGGCAGTAGAAGACACTTATCTGGGCTTTAGCAGGGCACTTGACCAAATCTCTCATGCAGTCACTCAATACACGATTACTAAACCCTATACCTGGCGGATGCCCTCTCTGACATTTAAACAGCCCAGGCCACCCATGCTTCATGCAGCACACTTGCCAAAATCTGTCCATGTATTTCCAACAGCGCCCATCCGTGAGTTTCCTCCATCCATTCCTTTGATGAACTGACCCCTGCTCATCCTTTGAGGTTCAGGAGTCACTGCCTTCAGGAAGCCTTACCAATGCCCCTTCCCCTGAAACGGTGCCTTACGTGCAGCAGACCTGGATACAACCAAAGCTTCTTGTGCATAAATTTATCCAAGCACCTACCCCACTGATTTGCAACTATTTTGTTTACTTGCTCGTCTCACTCTCTGGATTGTAATTATCCTACTGGCAGGAGTTCTGTTCTGTTGCCGGCAGAGAGTAAGCATCTGATAAATAATGCTTGGAAGAAGAAACGTATTGAGCAATATTGGAAGTGGTACCAGACTTGACATATTAAATATGCATAAGCCTTCTTCCCTTTCAGTGGTCAATTTCCACATTTATTCAAGAGATTTTGTTTTATGCTTGTCTTGATGTGACTATCAGACGGAGCTGGCTTTTGGGTGCTCCTTTCCGGTTCCCCTTCTAGGCCACCTTACCCACCTAAGTTATGGACAAACTTCTTTCTTCTTCAGATTGCCCAACAATTAACCGTTGAATAAGAACAGACACATACATGCATTCCCACAAAACAAATAGTGAAGTCTAATCTATAGGAAGCAGTTTCCTAATTGTTTCCATAATTAGGTAAGAACATACTGTACATGCTTTACTTCTTTATTGATCCTTATATATTTTTTAAGATTTATTTATTTATTTATTTATTTATTTATTTATTTATTTATTTATGATAGACACAGAGAGAGAGAGAGCGAGGCAGAGACACAGGCAGAGGGAGAAGCAGGCTCCATGCCGGGAGCCTGATGCGGGACTCAATCCCGGAACTCCAGGATCGCTCCCTGGGCCAAAGGCAGGTGCCAAACCACTGAGCCACCCAGGGATCCCCTATTGATCCTTATATTAATCAACACCAACCATTTTGTTTTAGAGTTGAGAAAACAGAGGCAAAGGAAGGAGAAGAGAATTGGTATGTGCAGTTATTTAGGGGCAGGATCTGGAGCCCAGTGCTCTGGTCCTAGGCCAGGTTACATTCCACAGTGTGGTGCCTCTGAGCCACAATTTCTTCCCTGAGGCAGCATCCCAGCAGGGTTCCAGAAGGATCCCTATCACCTTCAGGTTATATCAGACTGTTTAAAATTTCAAAGCATTTTCAAGTATTAAGAGGGGGGGTGGATAGGGCTTGGGTCTCCACCTACAAACATTATGCCTTTCATGCCCCTCAACACAACTTGTTTGCTAAAATGCACAGAGGTTAAGGTAGCCCAGAGGGTTGAGATAGCTTTTTATTTATTTGCTTTCTTTCACTAGAAGGAAGTTATCTTTTTGAGTCATTCATTGATGATCAGTAGCAACTGCTCTAGCTAAACACTCAAAACCTGGCTCCCTGGTCAGCAGACACAACTCCCATCCAGTGAATAGCATTTCAAATCTCAGAAGAACCATGACCGTTCCAGGATACTCGGTACCCAGGCCCTGTGAAGACTCGGATTTTAAAACCATTGACCCATGACTGTATGCCAATCTGCCTGAAAACCCTTGTGACAACTGACTCAAAAGGACCAAGATATATAACATCAATTCAGACCAGTATATATATAAGGGCACACAGGAATTAGGGAAATTATATAAAAAGCAGATTTTTTTTTCTATTCTCCTTGTCTCTTGCTGATTGTTCAATGTTGCAAAGAGAGTTTGAGTCTCATCCTATTAGAGTTCAGTGTCCCAAGCTTCTATTTTGAAATTGGCATCTGTGAAATGAAATAAGTACTTGCCATGGGACAGCATGAGACAGTAAAAGATCACCAACATCATTGTTTGGTCAGTAACATCCACTTAACAAGGAGCAATGGCTGTATCTGGGACAGTTAAGAGTTCAAAATAACTAAACCCTGCCTGATTTTTAAAAGTTCTGTAAAATATTTCTGGTTTACAATGACATCTGGCCAGAAGTTTCCCATTTAGCTTGTCTGCTTCTTACTAGGAAGACTGGAAAGACACTGGGGAAAAGGTAGAAACTGATCATGAACCAAAATGAAATCAAGTAAGTACCTTCCCATTTAGATTACTTTTTATCTGCCTAGAAATGCACAGGATTTTTGTCCTCAATCTTTATTATTAAAAGTGTTTCCAGAATGTGTTTGATGGTACTTCTTTCAGTGAATTTTGCTCAGGAACAATTTTTTCTTTTTTTTTTTTTTAAGATTTTATTTATTTATTAATGAGAGACACAGAGAGGAGAGAGAGAGAGAGAGAGAGAGAGAGAGATAGGCAAAGGGAGAAGCAGGCTCCATGCAGTGAGCTTGACGTGGGACCTGATCCCGGTTCTCCAAGATCACTCCCCAGGGCTGAAGGCGGCGCTAAACTGCTGAGCCACCGGGGCTGCCCCATCAGGAACAATTTTCTATCTAGCAGTTGAATTGTTTCCACCATTCCATTTGTTTAGGGTCTCTTCTGCAGGATCACAGGCTTTACCTGTGCGAAATCTTTGGTTCTATCTTCCATGGCTTTCATTTTTACTTTCATCATCATCCTTTTCTTGTACATCCTGCAGGAACATGTCCACTGTGTATTGAATTCTGTTGATGAGATTTTTCCATAGCCCCAATTCTCCCCCTTTCTCTTTATTTGTAGGATTTAAAATGTTTTTCGATTCTTTGTAGCCATTCTTTATCTTACCTGATAACTTTATATCTGCCCACCACTCACAAAAATGCCAGAGGACGTACAGTGATTACATCCAAATGATTAAAGCCAAATTGCCTATCCTGAGTGGCAGTAAGAAATTCACACTTCCAAATACATAAACAATTAGAAAATGTACCATCCATGTGCAGTTTTTAGAAAAATTCAGATTAATACCTACCTCCATGTGATTTTTGTACAAACAGCTAACACAAGGGAGAAAAAGAAGTAAAATAATGGGAGGGCGCACACTGTTTCATACTCAACTCTCTGATAATCAAAGAACAGGATAAAAAATTTCAGGATATCACTTGTAATATTCCACAGCACTGCAAAGTTGAAAGCAAGAAAAGCATAGTCCACAGAGCAAAAGATAGAAAATGAAGAAAACAAGACAAATGGGAAGGTATAGAAAATGCCAGAAATTAGAAAAAGTAAGTTAATTATAACCAGTGTACATCGAATCACTTTCCCTAGGAAATAAAAATCCTCTCAGATGTGTCAGAAAACAAAATCCAACTATATTCCATTTCTACAATATGAATTCAAAGCAAAAATAATACAAAAATGGCTATAATAAAAAAATATAAAGCTAATATCTGGCAAAAATAAAGCAATGGTCACAATATTAATATCAGATAATTTGAATTAAAGACAAAAAGCATGAGTTGGGTCCAGGAAGGCAATTCATATTAAAAAAAATTTATTTAAAATAAGAAAATAATATTCATGGCTGTTTTTATACATTTTAATAAAACATAAAAAGAAATTAACAGTAACAATAGCACAACAGTATTGAAAAATGTTAACATTATTTTGTTCAGTCTACTAAAAACTTTTAACTGCTGCTATTGATTATGACCAAGATACGGCACTTGTGGTACTCTAGATATGTGATTTTTTTAGTCTACATGAATAAAAGTTCCTGAAGAATCCTCAAATCAGCTGAAGGAGTGGCCTTGAATAAGCTAAATCTTATGGTTCTGTGAGAAACAGTGACCAGATGTTTTAAAAAGCCTAAAGAGTTATGTGATCAAATATTCATGCTGATCTAAAGCATATGCTGCATCCTGTAGGAGAATATCCCAATCATGCAGGATTTTGTCTCCCAACTCCCTTCACTAGGTCATTCACTGCTTCTAGGATGTGGTACATACTACTACTAGTGAATTTCTTGGGCACATATCTTTGACACTTCTTTTACCATTCCCAGCCAGATGAAATGTTGCATGGAATACCATGACAATGGACAGGCCAGTCTATAAATCCACAGAGCAGTGCTATCAGGGTGAGGCACATCTCTGTCAGGAATTTGTATGTATTTTAAAAATAAATTGCTATACCCTCCATGATGGGGATGGCAGGTCACGCTGGAAATGGTGACATATTAGGGTTTCAGCACTGGAAAATACAAATACCTTCAAACTCTTTGGCTACTCTGTGAGGTCCATTACCTACCCTATTCTTTCATTCTTTCTAAGTCCAGACCCGCTCGCTGAACAGTCAGCATCTATTTCCCACCATTTGGCATGCATATATCTCACTATACACCATGGAATGTGTTCATTTTCTCCAGCAGGAATATCACATTTGGAATAGCAGCTGCAGAGATACCACTGATGGTAAGTTTAGTAATCCAGTTTAGTAAAGCCACTGCATTCAGCATCTCACCATTTCCTCATTCCCTCATACTCTCAAAGTGAGAGGTTATCTTCCTTAAGTAAGAAAGCAATCTTGCCCAAGAATTCCCATGCTACTGGGCCTAGTTTTTGTGCCAAACACAAGTCCTGACAATAAACAGAATTCTCCTGAGTAGCTCAAATTAAGAGACTTTAATGAAAATACCACTTACAAATATATGGGCAGTATTAATGAATGTCAAGGTACCCTAAGCATGAACAGGGAGCCAACACCACCCCTAGGCTTGGGAGACAAGGTGATAAAACAGTGTTACTGGAGCCCAGGGAGAAGAGAAGCACCAGTAGAGAGCTGTACTCATGGACAGTCACAGCAACTGCCAAAGATGTAGCACTGAAGCAGTAAGAGTCAGGAAATAAATATTCTGATACCCTTCATACCACCTTCTGATCTCCATCAGCTAAATCCTATTGAAAGTCAGTCCACAAAACTTGGTGATACACAGGGAAGAGATCAGGCTCCTAGGGTAAACAACAATGCAGAGAGGGTAGATAATGGGTATGGGGGTAGGGAAACAATAATCAGCACAAAAATGTGTAAACAAAAAAAGTTTATGTGACTGTGCATTCAGATAACAAGGACTAAACTAATGATCTACCTAGAATGTGTAGCATTTATTGCATGAAGATACATCTACAAATTATTTTTATAATGATTTATAGTGAACATTTATATATATAAATATGTATAGTATATATTTTTATATATACTGTTTGGTTAGCCCAACACACAGCTTTTTAGGAATCCCACCCTCCTTTTTTAACCAGTCCATCTATGTGGTCTCAAGTGCTGAGTAAGCCAGTAAAGATAGGGTCAAGAATAATGTAGATGTGTAGTGAAAACATGGGAAAAAATGGAGAAAGAAGATGTATAAAGCAGTTCCTTCTGTCTATTCCTGAAACACAGCATTATATTGCCTTGAATCCCATAAGATTCCCTAGAATCCTTCAAACAATTTCATCTACAGTTGACCCATGAGCAATATGAGTTTGAACAGCACGGATCCAATCATATGTGAATTTTTTTCAATAAACATTGTACAGTACTATAAATGTATTTTGTCTTTCTTATGATTTTCTCAATAGCATTTTTTTCTCCAGCTGTAAGACTACGGTACATAATACATACAATATCCAAATATGTGTTGATTCCCTCTTCATGTTATCAGTAGGTTTCTGGTCAACAATAGGCTATGAGTAGTTAGGTTTTGAAGGAGTCAAAAGTTATAACCAGATTTTTTACCTCATGGGAGGGTCACCACACCTAACTCCACAGTATTCAAGGGTCAACTGCATTTTGCTTAAGTTTAATTAGAGTTTGGTTTTTGCTACTTAGACTCCTAACTAATAGATGATCAATCTAGTGCATAGTTTGGTTTAACACAACTTTATACACTAATCTTTCATGTCAATTTAAACTTGTGTCAATGTTTCCTTCTCAATCTCAGATGATTCTTTTTGAAAAGTATGAGAAATTAATGAAAAGAAAAAGAAACATGTATTGATTGGATGGAGAAGAGTTAAAGAAAAGAAACTGGAGGATGTGTGTTATATAGTTTTTCTACTACAAAAGCAGAAAACCCATTAAATCTATATAATCAATTCTAGGAACAGATCACTGCAATTGCACATGAAATTTTGTGTGGAAGGTAGATAATCTTTGAATTATCTAAATTCCTAAATGGCAGCATGTTTGACTCCCAACCAGTTTGACTTCACTTTATCAAGGTACTCACATTTTAGAAATTACTAGGGACCTTTTCCCTCCTCAAACCCCATGAACACCAGTGGCTTACAAAAGTCTATAAAATCCCCACTGGGGGAACATAAATAAAATGGATATTCTTAAGGAAAAAAAGTTGTTGAGAAAATGACTTTTCAATGGAGTTTAAATCCACAAGTTTCCTCTGTTGAAATTCCCCATCTCAAATTTCTATACCAAGATCTTAGCCTAAAATCTTCTCTAGGAAAATAAATACCCTCAAGAAAATAACATAATTCTAATGTTCTCTCCTAAATCTAAGCTTGCTTCAGGAAAAGAAAATTTAATGTCAGAATTAGTCATAGAAAATTCAGTTTGGGCATATGTTGAAAAACATTATTAGACTCCAATCCTGACCCAAGAAAGGTTAAAATGGTTTTGCTTGGTTGGTTGTGTTTAGTTAGTAGGAGAATGTTTGTTCTCCCTCTGTATTGCTATCATAAAACACATTGATCATTGTCTGCAGCCATTTGGTTTTACTGTTTATATTTGAGAGATGTTGCAATATTGAGCAGGGAAGTCTCTGTCATAGGAGGGAAATGATTTGGACCATAAATAGTTGTTTACAAATAAATCCAGCTTATTCATCTGTTTTCTGTTTATGTTGCTAATTATCAGAGTTAAATGAGTGTTTTTGTTTAGACATCTCCTGATTTTTGAGTCTCCTTCAGGCAGATTTTGAATACCAGGGGATTTATTTTTCACCAACCATCACAAGCAAATATTTAGCCTAATTTCCAAACTTATTATTGCATTGTGATTCCTGCTGCCTTATCTTTCCCTAATCTCATGGAATGAACATAAAAATAAGGACATTTTAAATCCAATGGAACAAACACCGGATATTTTCATGTGCTAAGACTGTGGTAGTCATTCAGAGTGCAAAGAAATGAATACAGTTCCTGGTCATCTGGAGATGAAAGGAAAGCAGAAGATCCACAAGTGTTGGCTTCTATTCTACATAAAATCAAGACAGCTGTCAAGAGTAGAGATCAATAGGAAAGAAAAGCAGAAAGAAAGGACATAAAGAGAAGAGCAAAACTTGGGATTTGCCATTAAAACAAGGACAAGTATTAACTGAGTACTATGTTCCAGCCAGTGGATAAATTGCTTATATTGTATAAGCAATTAAATAATTGCTTTAATTGTATATTGAAAACACAATATACATTGTGTTTTTAATCCTTAAAACAATCTTTTGACACAGGTACCACCGTCTTCATTTTAGAGATTAAGTAATGGAGAATCAGAGAGGTTAAATCACTTACCCAAGGTCATACAACCTAGTGAATTGTAGAATCAAGATACAACCTACTATCTATAAAAGGAATTGACTAGAAATAACCAAAGAACTGCTGAATGGCAGTAAGTGCCATGTTCAGTTTAACATCTAAGAATTTACAGTAATATGAACTTACAGAACTAGGCTATTTTTTCCACCAAGGCTTGGCAACTCAAGAAAAAGAATGCAGAAAGCTAATTGTTGAAGTCATTGAGGATTGGCTGAGTATTGACATAGTTGCTGTGAGTAAAGCATAGTTGTGGCAAAGGAACTGAATGTGCTGAGGAGTCCTGTGGAAATGAATGTTAGGTCAAAAGAGAGGGGCACCTGGCTGGCTCAGTGATAGAGCAGATGACTCTTGATCTCAAGGTCATCCTACACTGGGTATAGAGATTACTTTTTTTTCTTTAATAGCATAGAACAGGTCACCTATGCCATCATCATCCATAGGTAATGTGGAAAGATGGGAGGAACTGGGGTGAAGAAGATTAGCCAGGTGCCAGTGTTTTAGATGGATGGCAGGGAAATGACTGGGTAAGTTGGTGTGTGACAGCAAGCAGTAGGGTGGAGGGTAATAAACTTAAATGGAAAAAGCCTCAGGTGGAGAGGGTTTTTACAAGATAGTGGAGAAGCAGAGATGGCAATAGTAAGCTGGGAAGACACCAGCCCTGCCCTCTGGTCCTAAGGTACATAGGCTGTATGGAAGTCAACAGCCACAGCCACTGATAAGAGTGTAAGGTCTTCTTTGGAAAGACCCAGATTTCACTAAAGGTAAGGAAGCAGAGGGAGTACTCAGGCAAGAGGGTGAAAATAGGGGAGTGGGTGTTGCTGGTTATGTAGCAGCCATTCAAGAGAGAACAGCAAAAGGGTCTGGGAGGTAATATGGTGGCTAGGTCAAGAATAAGGAAGTAGCAAGCACAATAGGGATTTCACTTACACTTTGACTGATTAAAAAGAATGAGAAGCATGGAGGATCTGGTCTCAACAGTCTTTCTGGGAAAGGCAGTCATCAGACCCAGAAGCCAGAAGACTTAACTCATTTGGCCGAGTTGATGGTGGATCCAGAGCCTGTAGATAAAACTAGCTAGTAAATGAGCTTGCATTTATTGAATGAAGATTATATATCAAGTATTGTGTGTATTTATGTCACTTAATCCTTACAAAAGTCTTGCGAGTTAAGTGTAATTATTCTAAATTTACAAATGGAAAACAGGCTTAAAGACACTAACATGGCAAAGCCAGGACCCAACGTTCAACAGACATTGCTATCAGTGGCTCATGAACTATAATAGGCTGGAAACATACTTTGAATGTTTTGTTTGGCCCTCACATTCTCAAAGGAAATACATAGAGCTCAATAGCTAAAGGCGTTATATCTAGACCACCTTACTTATTTTTAATGTTATTGGATTACTCCTGTGGGCATTTAAATTTGTCAGCCTTATTTAAACTAAATGGGCCTGACTCCATATTTTACGTACTCTGCAATATTGAATAAGAAAAGGCAGGTTTCATTTCCAGCCATGACAGAGTAACCATCCTAAACAACTCTAAAATTAGACAAACTGTATAAGGCAACTGCTTTCAGGTACTGAACCACAAGCAAAGCAGGATCATGATCCTTAAGAGAAGAAAAATGTAGCAGATGAACATCATGTATTTCCTAGATTGCTGCCTGGGGACAATTTCCAGCTGATTGAGTAGAGGGGTGAAATCCAAGCAGAGTACAACAGTGTCACTCAGCTAGTGGACTGGGAGCCAGAGTTTGGAACTACTGAGGCAATTGGAATGTGTGCATTATTGTTCAAGAGAAGAAGTAACTGCACAGAGGAGGGGTCCTGAAGTTGGCATGGGAAGTCCAGTGGGTTACTAGACCAAGCTAGGCTATATATTCACAGGATGAGATGCTACAAGGCCCAGCAAAGAGTAGATACTGCAGGACTGAGGGCTAACTAGAGGCAAGAAAGTTCATACAGAGCTACAAGATATGGGACTTCTAGTCCAGGCAGTATGGAGAGGCCTTGTTGAGAACTCCGTAAATGTATGTCTTAGGAAGAAGGACCATAACCTTATGTAAAAGCTGCATTCTCAGAGTAGGGAGAGCAAGGGTCAAAAATACTCTAAAACATAATGACTAAAAATATCATAAGCCTACAGATCTAAGAAACCCAGAAAACCCCAAATAGCATAAACTAAGAGAAAATCAAAATCAAAATCAAATCTAACACAGTTGAACTACTAGAAAGAAAACTTTTAAAGGAGCTATAGAAAAAAAATGACATTGGAATAGACACACAGATCAATAGAATAGAGAGTCTAGAAATAAATTTATAGTTATGACCAATTGATTTTCAATGAGTGCCAAGACAGTTCAATGTGAAAGAGTAGGCTTTTCAATAAATATTGCTAAGAGAATTATCTATTCTCATACAAAAGAATGAATTTAGACCACTACTTCACACTGTATCAAAAATTAACTCAAAACAGATCAAAGACCTACATTAAAGACCTAAAACTACAAAACTCTTAGAAGAAAGCACAGCACAAGTCTTTAAGGCTTGGATTAAGCAATGATTTCTCAGGTATAACACTAAAGTCAAACAACAAAAGAAAAAACATAAACTACACTTCATAAAAATTTAAAACATATGTGCTTCTGGGGAACCTGGGTGGCTCAGTCAGTTAAGTATCTGCCTTTGGCTCAGGTCATGATCCTAGGGTTCGGGGATGGAGCCCCATATCTCTACTCAGCAGAGCCTACTTCTCCCTCTTGCTCTGTCTGCCTGCCACTCCCACTGCTTGTGCAAGCTCTCTATGTCAGATAAATAAATAAATAAAATCTCAAAACAAAACAAAACAAAAAAATATATGTGCTTCAGAAGACACTAGCAAGAAAGTGAAAAAATCCACAGAATGGAAGAAAACATTTGCAAATCGTATACCTGATAGGGGACTTGTATCCAGGATATACAAAGCACTCTGACGACTCAGCAAATAATCCAATTAAAAAATGGATAAAGGATTTGAACAGATATTTCTCCAAAGATAACAAACAAATAGGCCAATAAGCACATGGTAATATGTTCAATGTCATTAGCCATCAGGAAATACAAATAAAAACCATAATGAGATATCACCTTGCATTCAATAAGATAGCTATAATAAAAAGAAAACACAATAACAACTGAAGATAAGAAAATTAGAACCCTTATACATTGTTGGTGGGATTTTAAAATGGCATAGCCACCTCAGAAAATACTTTGGCAGTTCTTCAAAAAATTAATCATATGACCCAGCAATTTCACTCCGAGGCATATGACAAGAAAATTGAAAATATATGTTCACACAAAAACTTTTGCTTACAATGTTTGTAGCAGAATTATTCATAAAAGCCAAAAAGTGTAAATCAACAAAAGTCCATCAACTGATGGATTTTTAAAATGTGGTTTATATGCACAATGGAATATTATTCAGCCATAAAAAGAGAAGTGCTAATATATGCCTCAACATGGATGAACCTTGAAGACAGTATACTCAGTGAAGCAACAGCTTCTTTTAGGGAAATGAAAATGTTTCAGAATTAATGGTGATGTTTGTACAACTCTCTGAATATATTTAAATCTACTGAATTACACACATTTTAATGGGGGTAACTTTAATGGTATTTGAATTATATCTCAGTTTTAAAATTGAAGAACTCTATAGAAAGATGGAACTCTATAAAAAGATGTTTTATTTGGGACAGAAAAACTCCCTAAATTAATCCATAAATTCCAAACAGATTCAACCAAAATCTTAATAGAACTTTTTCTCACCTGACAAAATGATTATAAATTTCTTGAGAAAATAAACACAAAAGAATTCATCTTTAAAACTCTGCAAAATATTACAAAATATAAGCTAGTGGACATTGAATTAGCTCTCCTAAATATTATTTTTGTGTGTTAAAATACTACAGTGTCTAAAAGTATATGCAGTAAGATATTTTTCCATTTTAACTTTTAAAATAATGCAAATGTATTACTTTTATAATACTAAAACAAGTCAAGCAAAAAAAGGCAAAATAAAAAATAAATAATCCATGTATCTCCTTCTCCAATGTTAATTTATTCCACTTTAGGCTAAAAATCCCTTTTTGATACATCTTCATATGCATAATGTCAAGTTGCTTTTTCAGCCTTGTCGATTTTCTCTGCATGTAGATTAATTTATGAATAGCTTCCCTAAAGTTTGGCACCTAATCTGAATACATTGAATGTGGACTGATTGGCCCACAATAAAGGTTTATTGTCTTGGGCATTCTGGTTACTTCATTTACATGGATGCATCCTAAAATCCTATTAGCCCTTTGGGGCAGTTAGTGCACAAAGTTAACTCATACTGTGCCAAAGTTAACTCAAAGACTAGTGCCTAAAGACCCGAGATGTGTTCATAATCAGTGCTGCCAAGTCAAAATTATCTTTATCATCTTGTCCCTTGTGCAGTGATATTTGGAATAAAGTACATGACCTTACCTTCATTCCATCAAATTTCATCTTGATCTATTGTACCAATTCTTTGTATCTGATGCAATCATTCAAGGCGTTCATTAACTCTCCCAGCTCTGTGGTATCTGAACATTTGTAAGGAACAATCCTTTGATCATCATCCGAGTCACTGATGAAAAGAATTATCAGGACATCTTAGGGGACACACTGCAGTTAATATGAAAATCTTCTTATGCATGAATTAATTCCCATCGTGTTTCTAGCATCTCACCCACAGATGCTCAGACCTTAGTGTACCCATGAGTCACCTGGGTAGCTTACAAATTCTCTGGACCCCCGGTAGGGATTCTGATTCAACAGGTCTAACACCCACAGAACTACATTTAGATTTATCTAAGACTACATTTCTCTTTATTGATGATAAGCATATTGGAGAGGTCATGTCATATGCGTTGGTGAAGGCAAGATGCCGTGTCTACTGAATCTACTTCACCCACCACCCTGGCTTTATGTTTAATCAAAAGAATGGAATTAATGTGCAAGAAAGCCTATGTTGCCTTCTAATGAACAATGCTGCCTATATGTGCTCACAAAGCTTTTTCTAATAATCAGTCCTAGAGTTAACTTTCATAAATTTTCTTTCAATTACCAAACACCAGGGGAGGGGCTGATATATGCCAAATATTCTAATTTATACTCTTACCTGTGGTAAGAACTTTTCATTGTACTCCTGTTCACACTGGGTCTTATAATTCTTCATTTACTTAGTGTGACAAGATAGAATAAATATAGTTGTGCTATTTTAATTTACATTTTTATTATCTTCAATAAAAGGTTTTTTTCATATTTCTCTTGGCCATTGCAAATTCCCCACTGACTCCCATTTATCAATTGCCGTGTTTATTTTTTCTAATAGACATGTAAATTACCACTGTTATTTTTACTGTTATTTGGGTCACAAATAAAGACCCGAGATGCTTGTATTCTTTTTTTCTCATTTTCTTTGTTTCTCTATTTCCACCTTTTGTTGTCTTTTAACCTTTTATAATTTTTTACCTTTATAGCAAATATGTTTTATTCCTTATGCAAACAATCTTTGTATTGTGGTTTCTGCCATTGTTTGAAACCATGCTTTAAAAATCTTCCTCCAAGATTATGTAAATATTCAATTATATTATCTTTAGAATCTAATTTTTTAATATTTTTGTATATTTAAATTTTAGATATCTTTTTATCAGTTACATAGTCCCCTTATTCTTTAAAAATATCATCCTTCAAAAATCTGGATCAAGGATATTAATAGCAGTATTGTTTAAATACTAAAAATTGAGGAACTGCCTAAACGTATAATAAAAAGAGATGAGTTGGTTATGCAGAACATCCATAAGATAGAACCTTGTGGCAAGTGAGATTTTGGTCTCAAAGGATATTTTCTGATATGAAAGTATTCATAATTTAATGTTAAGCAAAACAAAGTACTAAAATAGACATACATACACATTCATGAAGTCTGAAGCTAAAACTATGCACTGTGCTGAATTCTAGTAACTTTGAGCTGAATAGGAAAATATGGTAAAGTATAAACTATCTGGTTTTAGATGACCTACATAATACTTGGATGTTTTTTAGAAATTTTTGTTTTCAAATACAACTGTGCTGTCTTTGTGAATCATTGATATCCAAACCAAGTCAGTAATATACTTTCTATAAATGAGTATAAGTTTCACTAGTTCTATACAGTCATATGCAAATATAAATATATTATCACATTTTACTGATATGGCATCAGCATGCTTCTCCACTTAAATTCATTCCCGCATTTCAATGATTTTTTTAAAAAGATTTTATTTTATTTTATTTTATTTTATTAGAGAGAAAGAATACAAGCAAGGGGAGGGGCAAAGGGAGAGAGAAAGAGAATCTCAGCAGGCTCCCTGCTGAGCACAGAGCCCAATTGGGGGCTTGATCCCAGGACCCTGAAAGCACAACCTGAGCCAAACCAAGAGTGAGACGTTTAACCAACTGAGCCACCCAGGCACCCCCAAATGATGTTTTAATAGTCAATTAAAAACACAATTCTGGCATAAGAGTTTCAACAACACGTATCGAGGGTCCCACCCGCAGTTTTGATGATCTGCTGGGAGGACTCTAAGACTCAACATAAAGCCATACTCATGGCTATGATTTATTACAGCAAAAATATCAAAGCAAAATCAAAGCAAAGACCAGAGGAAATCATGAAAGCTTCCAAGAGTGCTCTCCCAGTGGAGTCACAGGGGAAGCACTTAATTCCCCAGCAATACATTGTGACAACATATGTAAAATGTCTACCAATGAAGTTTATTAAAAACTCAGCCTCCAGAGTTTTTACTGGGGGCTGGTCAAACAGGCACCCTTTGCCTAGCATGTTCCAAAATTCCAAATTCCCAAAATGAAAGCAGGTATTCAGCAGAAACCACATTGTGCGAACTGTCTAGACACAGTGAGCAACTCTTACCAGTTCTGCAAATGGTGGAAACCTTCTGAAAATCCAAGTTTCCAGATGCCAATCAAGGGCCACCTTGCAAATGGATATTTCCAAACAGTTGCTAGCCTGCTGTGTCAACTCTTTTCCACACACATGTTACAAGTTATCAAGCCACCAGGTGTGGCAATCACACACACACACACACACACACACACACGTTAGTCTCATTCATACCCAAATAAAGTTAAACAAAGAAAAGTGAATGAAGTTTACCTTAAAATTCACTTTTATTGAGTCCACAAATAAATTATTTCAGAAGTGACCAATTCAGAAGAGATCAGAAATTAAAATTAAAATATTACAATGGTTATTTTCCTCAAGTTGTAAGGTTAATGCACATTTGTTGTAGAAACTGTGGAAAACTCAGAAAAAGATTAAAGAAATAAGATTCGCTGAAGCCCCCAATCATAGATTTTACCATTGCTAACTTTTCTACTCATGTACATCTATTAACATGGTTGATACCATACTTGCTATTAAACTTTACTTTAGTTATCTCCATTTTTCTATGCCATTAAACATTCCCAGTAAACATTTCTCATAATGAAAAGTATTTTATCCCTGGTTATAATATAATTTTTAAAGCCTTCTCCTTTCAGTTGGATAGATAGGTTGTTTCCTGTCATTAATATTTTTTAAGCCCTCATAAAACCTTTCAATGGCTTCCTATTGCTCTTGGAATAAAGGTCAAAATCTTTAATATGGTCAACAAGGCCCCACGTGATCCCGGGCTTCCTTCCTTCTGCGGCTCCCATTCATTCTTTCCCATTCTTTCTCTGCCCTCAAGCACCATGGCCTTCCTGGAATTCCTCAAATGTGCCACTGTTTCCTACTTCATGGTTTACACACGTGTAGGTAGCCCCTACCTTATATACTGCAATCAGCACAGTTTTAACTAGTCATGTCATTAAAAGTATGCACATTTTTAAAATATATATTTCCCATAACAGGCAGTGATTCCATGAGGGCAGAGCATAGGTCTGTCTTGTTCACTGATGTACTGCGTCTCAGTGCTAAATGTTATCCCTGGAATACAGACATAAAGAAAAAATCATTGCGGAATTTAAGAACAGATGCATTAATAATAGGATTCTACCTTTAAGTCAACTTTTTAAACACTCAGGATATTTGAGAACTTTGTTAATTGGATTCCCACAAGAATTCCCACAAGAAATGAGTTATGATTAAGTATTTTCTTTTTCTAAGATTCCATTTCCTCATGATACTTCTTCATGATCCATTATGGTAAATAGTTAAAACCATTTAATTATGTACATGTTTTCTTTACAGACCCTTTACTTATCTATTTTATTCTAGTAATTTTTTTTTAGATTTTATTTATTTATTTGAGAGAGTGAGCATAAGAAGGGGGGAGGGGTAGAGGGAGAAGCAGACTCCCCGCTGAGAAGCCCCACACAGGGCTCAATCTCATGACCCTGGGATCACAACTGAGCCAAAGGCAGACACTTAACCATCTGAGTCACTCAGGCGTCCCTAATTCTACTAATTTTTAGATTTACTTTTTGGCATTTTCTCCAAATCACAATGACTATTGCTTATACTTGGAGTAGCACTATTTTATCACGTATTCTTTTATTCATATTCATCCCTAGTAGTTGCCTTCCAATTTTGAATTAATACTGTCTCATATAGTATTTTTAAAATTTTCCTTATGAATGGGTGTTTTGCTTAATCTATTTTTTAAAAAATCAATCTCCTCTTTGGAATTTATGGAGGCTTTATTATTGATAAAGGTGTTTACCCTACAGATTTTGTTTTTCAATTGGGATATTGGGCAAAAACTGAGTGGCAGCAGGGATGGATTTTCCCTTTGGTAGAAGAATTAAGAAGTCTGGATTCTTGTAGGGCACCACGTAAAAGACATGCCCCCATTTGGGGGGCATGAACCAAGTCCAACAACTTGGTGATAGGATGGGTGTATAACAAGACAGATGTTTCTGGAAATGGAAAATGGGTTTGCTTTATGAATCCTGAAAATTATCATATCTAATATCCAGTATTTTCTTTTCTATGTTGCATCCAATATTATCCAGTTACCTAGCATTGTGAGTAGAGTTTTGTTTCAATGTTACAGCCTGATCTCAGCTAGCTCTGCCTACTAATCGATGGGCTTCTATCCCCATTTGGGTTACAGCTCTATAGGGTGAGAGCAGTGGCCTTAGAAATTCAGTTTGGAAAGAATAAGAAGTTATTATCCAAAGTTAGAGATGCAGGCCAGAGGGAGGTCACTGGCCCAAGGACATAGTGAAATCGAGGACTGATCTGGGAAACATTCGGGTATTCTATAGGGAGTCCCAGAGACCTTGGCAAGGGGGGAGGAGGGCGGGGTGTAAAACGGGAAAGCCTAACTTTCCTGTGGTCAAACATAATGAGAGCTCAGATCCTTTCATTCAGAATTAGAGGGAAGTGCTAATTCTGACAACCATAGAGGTCAGCAACCCCTAGGTTACAAATCAATAAATTCACTTCATAGGCGGTCAGTGAGACAGAAACTACTTTTCCAGATGCTTTTGTGTCCTCCTGCTACACGGCACTATGATTACTGTTCTAAAGTTCTATTTCAAAATAAATAATATTAATTTAAAAGAAAAACACTGAACGTAGATGAAGGTACAATAAATGTGGCATCTTCATATTTGGTACATGAATAAAGAGCCACAAACTATTTGTGTAATTAAACCCAGAAATTCTACTTAATGAAAACATCTTTAAAAAATAAATCAAAAATATAAGAGGAAGCACAAAAAGGTGTTAAAAAACAAAATAAACTGAAGGTTTACAAAAATGCCTTAAAGCTTTGGGATGAAAAGCAAAAAATATTGATTCATTGGCAGAGATAACACTGACAAATGACGACAAGGAGACACATTTATTATTTATACCACTGAGTATAAAAGTTTTGGAACCACATATAAAATTAGAGAAGTAAAATAAGCAGCAGCATGAGTGTGAAATGGCGAATAACATGTTAAGCAGTTGAAAGATTTTCAATATTGAAAATATTGAGTTGTAAAAGGACAGCAGTGTATTCACGGCAAAATAGGCTCCCTGGCTTTGATTCCTGGTCGAATGGAGCACTGGCCAACCCTGGCACAGGCAGCGGAGCACCCTAACCACCTTTGCTAACTAGCTTGCTTTCTTTACCCTTCACTATCTGTTCTTACACATGTGGAGGGTAGGGCACACATGTTCTTCAGCAAACCATAACAGCCTGTAGGAGTAACCTCCACTCATTCTCGTTCATAAATGCCAAAGCATGGAAGAAATACTATGTACAAAAAGGCATCCAGAGGTGCCTGGGTGGCTCAGTCAGTTAAGTGTCTGCTCAGGTCATGATCCCAGGGTCCTGGGATGGAGCCCTGCACTGAGGCTCCCTGCTCAGTGGGGAGCCTGCTTCTCCTTCTCCCTCTGTCCCTCCCCCTCTCAAATAAATAAAATCTTAAAAAAAAAAAAAACATCCATCACAGTGCTATTTATACCAGTAAAATACGGACACAACCTAAAATGACTAGGAAGTGGAAAATCATTGAATGTCCCATCATAAATAAGCTCACTGAAATACTTCAGAAACCTCAGAAAATAATTTTCTAATCAAATTTTAAGTTAACACTAAAAGATGTACCCTGGGAAACTTACGATTGAATAATAAAGGTAAAAATAATATAAAATATACAAATATAATAAGCCTACATTGTATTTATAAAACATACTGAGAGGAAACATAAGAAAATGCTAGTAGCAGTTATTAAGGTGACAAGTCAAATTTTTCTACTTTTTTTTTGAACAATGAAATTAACTTTATAAGAAAAAATGTATGTGAAAATATATGTGATATCTGTTTGCTTCCATAGTTTTGGGACCATAACCAAAACACCTCAAGGTAATTTAGGGCTCTGGTAGCCAGTCAGCCAGAGATTCCCATTTTTCAGCCCTGGTTCCAGTGGATCCTCCCAAAGGCATCCAGAGGTGCCTGCCCTGCATACCAGAACCCCCAGCCCTTCATACCATCTTGATTCAGCCATATTGAGTTTTTAAGAAGGGGTGCCAGAAAGAAGATGTTCCTGCATAACACCCTTCAGGTTCGTCCATGTTGTCACCGATGGCAGGATTTCCTTGGGTTTTTTTTCCTTGTTTTCTACAGCTGAATTATATTCCACTATGTGCATATACAACATTTTCTTTTTTAAGATTTTATTTATTTATTTGTGGGAGAGAGTGCATGTGAGAAGCAGGGGCGGAGGGAGGAGGAGAAGCAGACTCCCCTGCTGAGCAGGAAGTCCCATGTGAGGCTCGATCTCAGAACCCTGAGATCATGACCTGAGCCAAAGGCAGACGCTTAAACAATTGAGCCACCCAGATGCCCCAACATTTCTTTTATCTACCTATCTCCTAAAGGACATGTAAGTTGTTTCCATATCTCAACCACTGTGCATAACACTATAATGAATATGGGGGTGCAAATATCTGTTCAAGATAGTGATTTTGTTTCCTTCAGATATATATACAGGAGAGGGATGACTGGATCACATGGTGGATCATATGGTAGAATGGAAGTTCTATTTTTAACTTTTCTGTGGAACCTCTATACTGTTTTCCATAATGACTATAACCAATTTCCATTCCCACCAACAGCATATAAGGATTTCCTTTTCTCTACGTCTTAGTCAACATTTGTTATCGTTTGGCCTTTTCATAAGAACCATCCTAACCAATGTGAGGTGATATCTCCTGGCACCACCTACATTTTTCTTTATAGGTGAAGAAAACCCTTTGAGAGAACTAAGGAGCCTGCCTGTCCCTCTGAGGTCAAGCTTAAAATTGAATTATGCTACGTGATCAGATCACTCCCTCTGTCAATAGCAGGAAATCATAGTAGAAAAGTAGAGAGACTATGTCACAATCTGGAGTTTCACCAATTCATGACAACCACAGACCATTATGGAAACTTTTGTAGGAAAAAAAGAGAAAAGGGGGTTTATTCTGTCCTCACCAGACTCTAGTCCATTCCCTTCCATTGTCCAGGGCCTACTATCCATGAGTTTAAAACTCTACCCTCTGTTCCTCCCTCTTTCCAGTCTTCTCAGTCAAGTATTCTGTAGCAAATGCACAGGAGTTAAAAATCTGTGTCTCTGGGGATCCCTGGGTGGCGCAGCGGTTTGGCGCCTGCCTTTGGCCCAGGGCGCGATCCTGGAGACCCGGGATCGAATCCCACGTAGGGCTCCCGGTGCATGGAGCCTGCTTCTCCCTCTGCCTGTGTCTCTGCCTCTCTCTCTCTCTCTCTCTCTCTCTCTGTGACTATCATGAATAAATAAATAAAATCTTAAAAAAAAAATCTGTGTCTCCTAGTTAGTAATTAAAATGATATGAACAGAATTGCCATACATTTATTCAGCACACACTTTCCATTCAATTCAGGCCCAGAGACATCTGAGGATTTATAGAGATAATTTCACATTACATGTAGCTAACCATATGAATACCTTCACACAGATATTACTTAGGTATGTGTGCATCTTTTACTCAAAGGAGAAACCAGCTGAGTGCCAGTCAGGAGGACATCAGGCTCCTCTACACTGTCCTGGAACCAGAGATCCACTGGCTGGGACTAGAGCTTGCTTTCTAGAAGCCAAATCTTCCCACCCCTAGTGTCTATCTAGGCAAAACACTCTTTAACCACCTACAGAACTCTCCCTGAGAGTAGCTGTGCTAAATACCATTTTCTCCATATAGTTATATTTCCAGTAATGTTTTAGTACCCCTTATAACTAGGAACCCAGGTGGCTATCTTGCTGGCTTATACCTGTTTCCCAATATAGGAAATTAGCGCCATAATGAAAAATCAGAGTAGCTGATGTTGGCAGGCAGGGATCAGGGCTTATCCAAGAAGAGGAACTAGGGAAACTTTCTAGGATGAAGGAAATAGGAGTCTGGGCTACACAAGTATATACATTTGTTAAAACTCAGGAAATTAATACCTAAGACTTGTGCATTTCATGGCATGTCGGTTTTACATTAAAAAGGTAAGTTAATATTCAACTCCTGTCAATGACATATATAATACAATATACAGATATCAATATACTAGAGTTTGCAATTTACCTTGAGTTACATCATCAAAAATAAGATGGGCTAGGAGTTCCTGGGTGGCTCAGATGGTGAAGCATCTGCTGTTGGCTCAGGTCATGTTCTCAGGATCCTGGGATCAAGCCCTCTTTGGGCTCCCTGCTCAGTGGGAGTCTGCTTCCTCTCCCTCTGCCCTTCCCCCCACTGTACCCTCTTGCTCTCTCTCTCTCTCAAATAAATAAGTAAAATTCTTTTAAAAAATAAGATGGATTGGGATCCCTGGGTGGCGCAGCGGTTTGGCGCCTGCCTTTGGCCCAGGGCGCGATCCTGGAGACCCAGGATCGAATCCCATGTCAGGCTCCCTGCATGGAACCTGCTTCTCCCTCTGCCTGTGTCTCTGCCCGTCTCTCTCTCTCCCTGTGACTATCATAAATAAATAAAAATTAAAAAAAAAATAAGATGGATTAATAGATGTTTAAGAGGGATGGTTAGACAGATACGTGACAAAGCAAGTAGATGTGTTCTAGGGGTGTTCACTGTAAAATTTGTTCAACTTTGCTGTATGTTTAAAATTTTTCATAATAAAATGCTGGAGAGAAAAAGAAATCAACTCACATTCTCCCGCCCAGGTCTAAATAAATTATGAACTAAATATATTACTTTGCTCTATCTGTCTTCCTTGATCACCAGACTGTATTTAATAGGAAGAAAGATTATTTTCAAAAGAAAACTCAGATACTGTTTCCAAAAGAAACTGGGACAGATGCTGAATAACCAAAAAACAAGACAAAGAAAACTAAACAAAACAGAGATGACAGTGTATTTATATTACTCTGTCACCCTCACCAGACACTGACACTGTAGTATTTACTTGAACACCACTGTGTTTCACATCCATCTCTTTCTCTTGTTGCATCACTCCAACTCTGTGGCCATCTTAAAATCTCCACCAAAATTTCCTAGGTCCTGTTTTTGCTCCCCTTCTCAGCCCAGATTCCAAAATTTCATAAAGAAGCATCATCTCCCTATACCACTTCCAATGCTGGCTAAGGATTTAAGACTTCCCTGAGTCACCTTCCAGATCCCGTACTAGTGTATCTAAACCGAGATCAGCTTGTATGTTTGGGTCTGTTTTGTGATTAGAAATTTGTCTCTGGATATTGGAGAAGATGGGACCTTGGTCCAACTTGCTTGTCTGACACAATATATCAGAACTTAAGGAAGCTCAAGGAACTAACCTGATCTGTCTACGTTCTACTCTCTCTAGGACAGGAATGCTCTGGGATGATTGCTTCTTAGGAGAGCTACTACTTAGACACAGCAGAGCAATGAAAGTCTGCAGAGCAGACTAAGCCATTTTAAGCAACTGGATTTGAAATAACTAACAATTTCAACAAAAATTTGTGAGTAGGGAATGGAGACTTGGCTTCAGAGCTGTACATTTGGGCCGTGTTTATGTGAGTCAGGAGAAAACCTGGCTCTGAAGCTGACACACTAGCACGGTTGTGGCTGGTGCCTCTCAGAGTAATCTGGAGTACATCCAGTAAGGATTGGCCTTCCGTGTGGGAGGCCAGAGGCCAGCTGGAATTATTTTCCATGGGTACCGCACCCCTGGATTTTCAGGGTGTCCTCATACCACTGGCTCCATTGTGAAAGAGCACACCCAACGTCAGACAGCAACCTAGGGGGTTCCCATCACCACCTGATTTTCCAAGTTCTGACTTCATTTTCTCCAAGGCATTTTCTCCTCATTTTTCTGGTTACGAGGGACTGCAGCTGCTTTATTTGGCTATGCTCGTCCTTAAAAATGGAATATTAACTGGTTTAAGAGTTTATAGCTGCCTATTCATATTCAGGAAAGTTTTCTCATTCTGGCTTCATAAGTTATTAATTGTCTGAGTTTGGAAAAATCACTCCCACTTCTCTAAATTGTAGTTTGTTTGTCTAAAAAAAAATAAAAGTCTGTCCTATGTACTTTAGATTATTATGAGGATCAAGTGTCATAACTTTTTACCATTCCACAATAGGACTCCTATGTGTGTCTGATAAAACTACATAGGTTCTTTATATATTAAATATGTTAATCATATATAAAATTTGTAAGTCTGGCATTTACCTATAATTCTCTTTTGGTTGCTTTTCAAATATAAAAAAAAAATCAAGCACAATGATTATGAAAAGAATGCATAGTGCTATAGTTCTTAAATAAAGAGATATCCAAAAAATTAAAACTTACAACTTCATTCACCAGTGTACAAGTTGGAATATAAATGTACATTTTGACTATGCATATGTTTGCAAATATTTGTGAAGACATACATATTTTATAAGAAAATTACGATCAGAGATACATGCTGTTTTGTAAATTCCATTTTTATTTCACAATATATTGCAAATATGGATATATGAGATAGTCTGTAAAATACAAAATATCTTGCAAACATTCTCCATCACTGTCATTATACTAATTTGTACCACTGACTCAGCAAAACTAATGTTTTCCTAGGAAAATGATTAATTTTAAGATTATATTTCTGGAGCGCCTGGGTGGCTCAGTCAGGTAAGCCACCAACTCTTGTTTTTGGCTCAGGTCACAGTCCCAGGATCCTGGGATCCAGCCCCACATCGATTACACATTCAGCAGGGAGTCTGCTTGAAATTCTCTCTCTCCCTCCCTCTCTCCCTGCTCCTGCCCCAACTTTTTCTCTCCCTCTCCCTCTGTTTCTCTCAAACAAATCTTTAAAACAAAAAAGTTATATTTCCATTTTTTAAATATTTTGTTTATTCATTCATGAGAGACACTGAGAGAAAGAGACAGAGACACAGACAGAGGGAGATGTAGGCTCCTCACAGGGAGCCTGATGTGGGACTCAATCCTCGGATCTGGGATCATGCCCTGAGCCGAAGGCAGACACTCAATTGCTGAGCCACCCAGCCATCCCTATATTTCCATTCTTAAAAAAATGTTGCTAAAAAAAAAAAAAAAAAAACAGCTAAAGGTACAAAATTCTGAGAGCTAAACAGTCTGTTTCTGAAAAGGACTTGCAGGTGTGAATGTGGTAAAGGACTATGACCGAAGAATGGAAATCTATGTATTGGAGTCATATATATCATATTTGAATTCTAGTTCTGCCCCTTTAAGTCTTGCTTTTTCTGCCTATTAACAAAATAATATATAGTTCTTACCTTAGAATAATTTTTTCTTTAATACTTAGAATACATAGCAAAAATAATAAATATTATGTCATTAATATTATTACTATAATTAGTAATACTTACTCATAGATATTTAAGTTCTAAAAATAGGCCTTCAAAAATACTGAGGATGGAGTGCCTGGGTAGTTCAGTGGATTAAGTGTCCAATTCTCAATTTTGGCCCTGGTCATGATCTCAGGCTCATGAAATTGAGCCCCTCATCAGACTCCACACTCAGCAAGGAGTCTGCTTGAGATTCTCTCTCTCCCTCTCCCCCTGCTCCTGCTGCCACTGGTTCTCTCTCTCTCAAATAAATAAATAAATAAATACTTGAAGGAAATACTGGGGATCTTACAGCTTTCATGGTTTAATTTAGGGATATAACCTATCAGTCGACTGTTACAAAACTGTCTTTCCCCATTACCTAGGTAGAAAATTAAACCATTAATACTTTTCTTAGTACCAGCAGAATAAGTGGAAATACATGATCAAAAGTTTCACAAAAGAAAGAGTTTAATAATCATTGCTTCCAATAATTATAAATGTTCAACCTTCCTATTAAGGAAATGGTTACAACAATAATAAATATTTTCACCAATTATGTTATTAAAAGAAAACAAACACAGGAGCCTATTGATGGCAGCCATCCACTAAAATAAGCATTCTCATTTGGTGGTGGGAAAAGTACTACAGCTTCTAGAAAGTAACTATATAGAATGTAGTATAGTTTGTAGTTTATTATGGTATATAATTTAAAAACTAATAGTAATTTACCAATAATCTCAGTTCTAGAATTCCCTTCTAACAAAAAAATTGATTATAGTAGGATATTTATCACAGATTTGGCTGTTACACCTTTATCTATGGTAGTGAAAAATAATAATACAAATAACACAAATAGCTAAGATGATTAGTACACCCATTCAGTGTAATATATGGCCACTGAAATATATTTAAAGTAGTTTTCTAATAACATTGTTAAATGCTTATAATAGTGTGAAAAATTCAAATTTAAGAACACTTCATAGGCTGCATTGTTATTTTTTGTTTTTCATGCTTAAGCAGACATCTATTCAGGTCTTGTTTTTGTCTACCACCAGAATAAGGAGATTCTCTTCTCTCTTCCATTTATTTGAATCCTGACTGGATCTCCACCTCAGACCCACTGATGTACTCCACCTTCTATTATCTGTGTGGCTCCAGGCCTCTGGCCATAAGAGGACATTGGTTACAGCCTCAGGTTTTATTCTGCTCAGGTGTATACTACCCTGAAAGCCTTCCTAGCACCCTCCACATTCTTTTCATTTCTTCCCTGACCTATAACCTCTCAGTTGAAGTAAATACACATCTTGGAAAATAAATAACACATCCCTGTACTCCTCTCTTTTAGTTTGTGCAACTGTCAGTTTGCTGCCATGAGTGAAAAAGAAAAAGAGCACAGTTGATGAGGACTAGAAATTTGAGAAGGAGAGAGAAGCATACTTGGCACCCTTACCAAAAAATTCACACACACACATATATATATATATGGTGGTGAAGGAGGCTGCCTTTCTGCCCAGCAAAACTTCCATCTCTCAGAGCTAAAGCCAGAGAGTGGAGGTGAGTTAAAAATCTCCTTCTGCTTTATTTTCCCACCTGCCACAGGCTATGGCATTAGCAGGGGAGCGTATAGGTCATGATCTTTTAGTTTCAACCCAGCCTATGTGTCACTGCAGCAGATGGAATTTCCCTCTGTTCTCTAAAATGTGGTCTTCTAGTATCCATAGTTTCTAGGTGCTTCATTCATTTAGTTTTATTTGGTTTTAGGATCTTTATTTAGTTTTATAAAAAGTTGCCATTACCAAGAGTGTTTAAAACATCTTAATCACAGATTACTGTTTTAAATTATTTGCTGAGAATTTCTGGTTGTAAATAGATTTTTATATTTCTTTGGAAATTAAATGTATATAACTTTGTAAATAACTCATTTACATAATTTATTTTAATAAAAACCTATTTGTGGTTCTTCTACCATCATATTCATTTCAAAATCTGCCTTCCTTTCCCTAGATAATGGTCCTAAGGAAAATGCTTGAGATGATTTGAGAAACAAACAATATAAAAAGAGGAAAAATAACTTTGTTTTATTTACGGACTTTTCTTTTTGTTTTTAAAGATGTATTTATTTATTTATTTATTTGAGAGAGAGAGAGAGAGAGAAAGAGAAGGGGGAGGAGCAGAGGGAGAGGGAGAGAGAAAGAAAAGCAGACTCCCCATTGAGCACAGAGTCCAATGTGGGGCTCGACCTCAGGACCCTGAGACCACACCCCAGCTGAAGTCAAGAGTCAGATGCTCAACCAACACAGCCACGTAGGTGCTCCTATCTAAGGACTTTTAAAAACTGATGGCATCAGATGAATTTGATTAAACTGCTTCAGGGACAAAATGTCCATTGAAAATATCAGAGACATCATCTTCTAGATGGAGACAAATGTAAATGGCAGCCAACTCTGCAATAATGAAATTTCAGGTCTATTTACTTACAGAAAGTCTAGGATTTAGCACTGCATGCAAATCTTCAAGCCACAAAAACACTGCAGAAAGATGAAACAATAAAAGTGGCATGCCAAAAGGTTTCAATTAAATGTAAAGCCATGAATGCAATTTAATTGGGATCTCCTTTCAGGGCCAGAAATGGGGCCTCCTGCTCTGTCAGGGTTGTGTCTTGCTGTGGCTTATGTGTGAACAGCTACATGCTGAGGGTCTTGCAGTCACTCTTTACATCAAAGCTGTAAGTCAGGCTTCTCCAGTGACTTTAAAGCAAGTTAAATAAACACCCATCAGGGAAGAGAGGAAAAGCTGTGGTTGAGAAAAACAGAGAGAATTCAAAACAGCAAGAAGCAACAGATATGATAGAGAGCCACTTTGTCCACCCCCATTTGGCAGGGCCAAGGATATGACCTCCTCGAGTTTCTCAGAACTGTGGTGAACACAGCAATATGCTGTGCGGGTCCGCCTTCAAGAATGGACTCACTGCTCAGCTGAGAGGGCTGGAGCCAGCAGTGGACAGAAATTTCAGGGTCAGCCTCCTCTATCTAGAACTGCTTTCCCCAGGGTCATACCCTCCTTGGGGCAGCCTATATCCAATGACCTAGCAAGCTGTGGGCATAAAGGTTCAGTCATTAATGTATGCAGTTAGATTAATTCCAGGTGGCCCTCATGTATCAAAACCACAATAAAATAAATATAAAAAGAGGATGAAGTAGAGAATAAAATAATACCAGGTGGTAGGATTAGAATACAAAGCACATTCTATAAAGTCCTATACACTCACTAGTGGTGGGCTGCAAATTTGAGTTTCATAAGAAATGTATCCTCTGGGGCACCTGGGTAGCTCAGTTGGTTAAGTGTCTAATTTAATTTTGGCTCAGGTCATGAGATCAAGCCCCATGTGGGGCTCTGTGCTGGGCATGGAGCCTGCTTGAGATTCTCTCTCCCTGTCCCTCTGCCCCCTCTCCTGCCCATACTCTCTCTCCAGGAGGGAGGGAGGGAGGGAGAGAGAGAGAGAGAGAGAGAGAGAGAGAGAGAGAGAGAGAGAGAGAAATGTGCTCTCTGGTTCCAGGGAAAATAGCAGAATAGGAGAACCCTAAGCTTACCTCCTCCCATGATACAACTAGATAACACATCACGTAAATAACCCAGGAAATGACCCACAGACTGGAAGAACAAGCTCCACAACTAAATGTAGAGAAGAGGCCACATCAGATTGAGTAGGAAGGGCAGAGACACGGTGAGGAGCTAGGCAGACACATGAGACTGCCTGCAGGAGAGAGGAAGCCTCTGGTGTGGAGAAGGGAGAGAAAAAGACTATCACACTGGGGAGCCTGCACAGGGAAGACAAATCCTCACAATATTTGGCAAAAACTAGAGGGGCCAAATTTCATGAGTTCTCACAACCAGGGGGACTTGAAACCTGGTCCAGGTTTAACAGTCAGTGGGCTCAGCTCTGGGGGAAAGAGGGTGATAGAAAGCCAAGTCCCCAGCCTTAAGGAGACAGCACAACAAACAGCCTGTAGAAATGCAGCATAGAAGCATCAGTTTGAAAAATGCCTGGAGCATGGGAGAGAGAATTATTTACTGTCCCAGAAGGACAGAGATCACTAGGAGATTTCAAAAACAAAGGAGCTGGCAGGCACCATTCCCACCTCTGCCTACCCCTCCCCCCAGAACAAACACACAGACAACTGTGAGAACCAGCATGGCACCAGCAGGCTTTGTGGGTCCCCTTCCCTAGAAGACCTGAGCAAACCTTGCCAACACCAAGTCTCTCAACAGCTTGCTTTGCCAGGCCTTACTAGTGGCCACCAGCCACCTCCCAAAGAGGATGTACACACCTTGTTAAAACTGCACACCTTCCCCCACATGCTTTGTGGATGGGCCCAGCCAGCCTTGATTTCAGTGGTGGCTACAAGTCCCCTGTGGAAGAGAACCAGCTCACAAAACTTGCAGGCACTACACACCCCATCCACACATGCTTTGGAGATTGATCCCCACTGGCTATGTCTTGGCAGCAGAGGCATATCCCCTCTGGCAGAGGACCACTACCACCTGGTTAAGAGCTCATGCTCCATCCACTACTTTCAAGGTCAGGAGACTTAGCTGACTTTCCTAACACAGAAACAAACACAGAGAGTTAGACAAAATAATAAAACAGAAGAACATGTCCCAAATGACAAGACAGGACAAAATTATAGCAAGAGACCTAGCACAACAGAGATAAGTAATACACCTGTTAGAAAATTTAAAGTAATGATCATAAAGACACACAATGGACTTGAGAAAAGAGTAGAGGACATTAGTCAGACCCTTCACAGAGATAAAAAAAAAAAAAAAAGAATCATTCAGAGATGAAAAGCACAATAATTGAAATTAAAAATATACCAAATGGAATAAATAGCAGGCTGGAGGAAGCGGAAAAGTGGAAGAACAAATCAGCAACCTAAAGGATAGAGTAATGTAAAGTAATCAAACTGAGTTGGTAAAGAAAAAAGAAATTACACAAAATGAAGATAGACTTAGGGAACTCAGTAACTCCATAAACTGTAATAACATTCACATATAGGGATCTCAGAAGAAGAGAAAAGGGGCATAAAATTTCTTTGAAGAAATAATAGCTGAAAATTTCCCTAATCTGAGGAAGGAAACAAAAATCTAGGAGGCATAGAAATACACCGACAAAATTAACTCAAGGATGCCCACAAAAAGAAAAGTAATAATTAAAATGGCAAAAATTAGTGATAAAGAGATCATTTTAAAAGTAGCAAGAGAAAAGAAAATAATTACATACAAGGGGAAACCCATAACGCTATTTGTGGATTTTTCAGAAGAAACACTATAGGCAAGAAGAGAGTTATATGATATATTCAAAGCGCTGAAAGGAAAAAAAAAAATCTGCAGCCAAGAGTACTCTATCCAGCAAGGCTATCTATCATTCAGAATAGAAGGAGAGATAACAAGTTTCCGACGCAAATTAAAGTTAAGGGAATTCATGACCACAAAACCAGCCCTACAAGAAATGTTAAAGGGAACTCTCTGGGTGGAAAAGAAAGACCAAAACAAAAGAAAAAGTAGGAAGCACAAAAGCAGTAAAAATAAGTGTATCTATAAAAATCAGTCAAAAGACTCATAAAATAAAAGATGTAAAGTATGACACCATACACCTAAAATGTGGAGAGGAGTAAGAAAAGATTCAAATTTAAGTGACCATCAACTTAATATTAACTGTTGTAGGGGCAGCCCGGGTGGCTCAGCAGTTTAGCGCTGCCTTCAACCCAGAGCCTGATCCTGGAGATCCAGGATCGAGTCCCACATGAGGCTCCCTGCATGGAGCCTGCTTCTCCCTCTGCCTGTGTCTCTGCCTGTCTCTCTCTCTGATAGATAAATAAATAAAATCTTAAAAAAATATATTAACTGTTGTACACCTAAAATGTTATTTATAAACCAAGTAGTAATCATATTCAAAAACCAGTAATAGATATGCAAAAAATAAAGAGAAAGGAATCCAATTGTATCACTAAAGAAAGTCAACTTATGGTGAGAAAAGGGATAAAAAGAAGAAAGGAACAGAAAAGATCTACAAAAACAACACAAAACAAATAACAAAATTGTAATAAATACATGCCTATCAATAATTATGTTGAATTTAAATGGACTAAATACTCCAGTCAAAAAACACGGGGTGATAGAATGGACAAGAAAGAAAGAAAAAAGAAAGAGAGACAGAAAGAACAGAAAGACAGACAAGACCCATCTATATGCTGCCCATCAGAGATTCATTTCAGACTTAAAGATACATGCAGATTGAAAGTGAGGGGATGAAATATTTACCATGCAAATAGATGCGAAAAGAAAGCCAGGATAGCAATACTTATATTGGACAAAACAGACTTTAAAACAAAGATTGGAACAAGAGACAAAGAAGGACATTATATAATCATTAAGAGGACATTCCAACAAAAAGACATAACAATTGTAAATATTTATGCACCCAATATGGAAGTACTCAAATACATAAAACAGTTAATAACAAACATAAAGGAACTAATCTATAGTAATATAATAATACTAGGGGATTTTAACACCCCATTTACATCAATGGACAAATCATCTAAACAGAAAATCAACATAAGAAACAGTGGCTTTGAATGACACACTGGAACAGATGGATTTAACAGATATATTCCAAACATTCCATCCTAAAACAGCAGTATGCAAATTCTTTTCAAGTGCACATGAACATTCTCCAAAATAGATCATGTATTAACCCACAAAACATATCTCAACAAATTCAAAAAGATCGAAGTTATGCCACGCATCTTTTCTGAACACAAAGCAATGACACTAGAAATCAATCACAAGAAAAAATTTGGAAAGACCACAAATACCTGGAGGTTAAATATGCTACTAAACAATGAATGGGCCAACTAAGAAATCAAGGAGAAAATAAGGACATGGAGACAAATGAAAATGAAAACACAATAATCCAAAATCTTTGGGATGCAACAAAGCAGTTATAAAATATATAACAATACAGGCCTACTTCAAGAAGCAAGAAAAATATCAAATAAATAACCTAACCTATACCTAATGGAGCTAGAAAAAGAACAAAATGTAAAAGTAACAGAAGAAAGGAATAAAGATTAGAGAAGAAATAAATGATATAAAATAAAAACTACTAAAAAAATAGAACAAATCAATGAAACCATGAGCTAGTTCTTTGAAAAGTTCAACAAAATTGATAAACTTCTAGGCAGACTCATCAAAGAGAGAGAGAGAGAAAGAGAGAGAGAGAGACAGATGAGACACAAATTTAGAAATGAAAGAGGAGAAACTATAACCAGTACCTCAAAAATACAAAGGGTCTTAAAAGAAAATTATGAAAAATTATATGCCAAGAAATTGGACAAGCTAGGAGGAATGGATGAATTCCTAGAAACATATAACCTACCAAAACTGAAGCAAAAATAAACAGAAAATTTGAACAGACTGATTAGCAGCAAGTAAACTGAATCAGTTATCAAAAAACTCCCAAGAAATAAAAGTTCAGGACCAGATGGCTTCACAGGTGAATTCTACCAAACATTTAAAAAACAGTTAAAGTTAATATCTATTCTCAAATTTTTCCATAAAATAGAAGAGGAAGGAAAAACTTCCAAATTCATTCTATGAGGCCAAAATTACCCTGATTCCAAAACCAGATAATCATGCCACAAAAAAAGAGAAACACAGGCCTATATCTTTGATGAACATAGATTTTTTTAAAAATCTTCAACAAAACACTAGCAAACCAAATCCAACAATACATTACAAAAAATCATTCACCATGATCAAGTGGGACTTATTCCAGGGATGCAAGAGGGTTCAATATTCACAAATCAATCAATGTGATATATCACATCAATTGAGAGAAAGGATAAAAACCATATGATCATTTCAATAGATCCAGGAAAAACATTAGACAAAGTACAAATTCCATTCATGATAAAAATCCTCACCAAAGTAAATTTAGAGAGAATATGCCTCAACATAATAAAGGCCTTATATGAAAAACCCACAGCAAACATCATACACCATGGGAAAAACTGAGAGCTTTTCTCCTAAAGTCAAGAACAAGACAAGGATTTCTATTCTCACCACTTTTATGCACAGTATAGTCTCAGCATAGTATTGGAAGTCCTAGCCACAACAATAAGACAAGAAAAAGGAAGGAAAGGCATCCAAATGAGTGAGAAAGAAGTAAAACTTTCACTATTCGTAGATGACATGATACTATATACAGAAAACCCAAAAGACCACCAAAAAACTCCTAGAACTGATAAAGGAATTCAGTAAGGATGAAGGATATAAAATCAATATATAGAAATCTGTTGCATTTCTATACACTACTAATGAGGCAGCAGAAAGAGAAAATTTTTTTAAATCTCATTTACAATTACACCAAAAATAATAAAATACCTAAGAATAGATTTAACCAAGGATGTGAAAGACCTGTCCTGTGAAAATGATAAAACATCAATAAAAGAAATTGAAGATGACACAAACACAGAAAGACATTCTGTGCTTATGGATCAGAAGAACAAATACTGTTAAAATGTCCATACTACCCAAAGCAATCTACATATTTAATGGAGTCTGTATCAAAATACCACCAGTATTTTCCACAGAATGACAACAAACGATCCTAAAATTTGAATGGAATAAAAAAAGATCCCCAGGAGCCAAAGAAATGTTGAAAAAGAAAAGCAACAATAGAGGTATCACAATTCCAGATTTCAAGTTCTATTACAAAGCTACAGTAATCAAAACAGTATGGTACTGGCACAAAAACAGACACATAGATCAACAGAACAGAATAGAAGGCCCAGAAATAAACCCACGATTATATGGTCAATTAATCCTTGAGAAAGGAGGCAAGAACATGCCATGGGAAAAAGACAGCTTCTTCAACAAATGCTGTTGGGAAAACTGGACAGCAACATGCAAAAGAATGAAATTGGACCACTTTCTTACATCATACACAAAAATAAATTCAAAATGATTAAGGGCCTAAATGTCAGACCTGAAACCATAAAAATCCTAGAAGAGAGCACAGGCAGTAATTTCCTTGACATGGGCCATAACAACATCTTTTTAGATATGTCTCCTGAGGCAAGGGAAACAAAAGCAAAAATAAACTATTGGGACTATATCAAAATAGAAAGCTTCTGCACAGGAAAAGAAATAATCAACAAAACTAAAAGACAACCTACAGAATGGGAGAATATATTTGCAAATGACATATCCAATAAAAGATTAGTATCCAAAATATATAAAGAGCTTAAACAATTCAATACCAAAAAATCAAATAATCCAATTAAACAATGAGCAGAAGACACGAACAAACATTTCTCTAAAGAAGACAGACGGCCAACAGACACATGAAAGGATGTTTAATATCACTAATCATCAGAGAAATGCAAATCAAAACCACAGTGAAACATTACCTCGCATGTGTCAGAATGGCAAAAATCAAAAACACAAGACGCAAGTGTTGGCAAAGATGTGGAGAAAAAGGAACTTTGGGCACTATCAGTGGGAATGCAAACAGGTGCAATCACTATGGAAGACAGTATGGAGGTTCCTCAAAAAACTAAAAATAGAATTACAATATGTCATAGTAATCATACTACTGTTTATTTACCCAAAGAATATGAAAATACTGAGTTGAAGGGTATATACACCCCAGTGTTTATTTTATAGTCAAATTATGGAAGCAGCCCAGGTATATACCAATAGATGAATGGGTAAGAAAATGTGGTGTATATTCATATATACACACATATATACATATATATAATAGAATGTTATTCAGCCATAAAAAAGAATGAAATCATGCCATTTGCAGCAAAATGGATGGATCTAGAGAGTAGAATACTAAATGAAATAAGTCAGAAAAATACCATATTTCACTCATTTGTGGAATTTAAGAAATAAAACAAATGATCAAAAGGGGGAAAAAGAGAGACAAACCAAAACCAATATAAAACAAATTTTAAAAACCCTAGACTCTTAACTATAGAGACAAACTGATGGTCACCAGAGGGGAGGTGGGTAGGGGGATGGGTGAAATAGGTGAAGGGATTAAGGAGGGCACTTATGACAAACACTAAGTCACGTAGAGAATTGTTGAATCCCTATATTGTATATCTGAAGCTAATGTAACACCATGCGTTAACTATCCTGAAATTAAAACAATATTTTTTTAAAATGTGCCCTGTGAATTAGTAATGAATGAATGAGTCAATGAAAGGTTAAATTTAAAAAATGTAAATGACTACAAAAATTACTAAGGAATGTAAAAGTATTTGAAAAGATGAAAAGACAAATCGTGATTTAGGTTATAAAGATAATCATGTAAATATTCTTCCCAAAACAACCATAACTTTAATGCAAGCCTAATGAAATTCCAAAGGGTGTAGGAAATTGACAAAAAGGGGCACCTGGTGGTTCCGTTGGTTAAAGCATCTGCCTTTGACTCAGGACATGATCCTGGGGTCCTGGGATCGAGCCCCAGATCAGGCTCCCTCTCTCCACCCCCTGCTCATGCTCCTCTCTCACTATCTCTCTCTCTCTTTTAAATAAATAAATAAAATCTTTAAAAAAAAGAAATTGACAAAAATATTCTGCAGTTCACCTGAATGAAAAAAACAGGAATTTTTTAAATCCAGAATAAAAGGGGGAATTGCACTACTAGATTAAAACATATAATGAAATAATATTAACAGCAATGTGAGAGATGGGCAGGAAAAAACCTCAGATGATATTAATCCCCTAAATGATAAGAGACAGAAACAGACCCAAGTGTAACATTAGAATTTAGTACAAAAATCATGTATTGCTTCTCATGATTCTGAAATTTTGGTGGATCTCCAATCAGACAGCTTATTTCCCCCTCACATTGTGTGGACTATAGCCACTTAGCTGGGGCTGAAAGTTCCAAGGTGGCTTTCACTATGTGTCTGGTGCTTCAGCTGGGGTAGCAGGACTTGGATTGAGACTGATGGACTTTCTTCCCTCTTCCCTACCCTTTCCCTTCCTTGACCTTCTTTCCTCTCTTTTGTCTCTGTCTCAGTCACACACCTCTCTCCCTTCCCTACCATCGATCTCTCTCTCTTCCCCTGGACTCTTATCTGTCAGTAATCTAGTGTGAGTTCTTTTACACTGTGGCTGATATGTTATGAGAGCAAGAACCCAAGCTGCCTGGTCTTTTAAGACCTACAGCTAGCATAGCACAGATAGCTGCTTCCATTGGCCAAAGCAAGGGACACCAGCCCAGCCTCAACAAAAGGTAACTAACTCTTGACTGGAGGACTTTATGTGCATACATTGTCCCATTGCTCATGTCTACATTAGCAGACAACCTACCAGAATAAATTTGTTACTATTATGAAATACGTCTGCACACGTGCATGCACACTTGGGCCCATTTGGTTTTGCAGACTAAGTCTATCAAATATTCTCTTCCAAAAGATAGAAAAATAAGGAATGCTCCCCCAGCTCACTTTATATTGCTTATATAATCTTGATTTCAAAAGCATACTGAAGCACTACTGCAGGAAAGGAAAATTCACTGGTCTTATTTAAAAATACAAATCAAAAAGTATTCTAATAAATCTTTAAAAAAAAACAAAAAGTATCTAGATAAAATATTATCAAATCAAATCCAGCAATGTATAAAATAAATAATACATGGCATCCAAATGCAGATGGGTTCACATCTGAAGATCTAATATAGTCCAATCACTCTAATGAAATAAAATAGTGGATGAGAGAATTGATTTTTTATCATTCAAAAATAATTCATGACTTTAAAGAACTCTTAGCAAATAAAAATAAAAGTGAACTTCCTTAACCTGATAAACAGAATCTACTGAAAGCCAACAACAATCACCCTGAATGATGAGAAGCCATAGCATTCCTTTTGAACATGATAAGGATACCCACAATCAATACTTCCATTCAACATTGTACCAGACGCCCTAGCCAGAGGGGTAAGGAAAGAAGAAAAGATAAGTGGCATATAGGTTGGAGAGGAGAAACAAAACAATTATTTCCTGATGATATTTTTTAACACTTAGAAACTCCAAGAAACCCGTCAAATGAACTACCAAACATACAATTTAGCTAAGTTGTTGTATCAAAGGTGAATATATAAAATCAATGCATTCTCCTACATTAATAATCCAACAAAGCTGGTATGGGTTATTCAAAAAATGACAATAACATTAGCTATTACAAATTTAAAACAAAATATCCCTTAATCCCAAAGAAACTCTTACAAATTAATGTTAATTTTTTAAAATGAAATTACTGGACTATCAGAAATTATAGATGAATGTCTATGTAAATGGAAAGAGATTTTCCAAGTGTGAAGGCCATGGAAAGACTCATAAAGCAAATAATTGATAAACTAAACTCCATAAAGTATGTTAAAGGATATAAAAAATAACACATAAATGATGAACTGGAAAAATAGCCACTAATAAGGCAAAAAAAGTGGCTACCCTTAATATACAAAGCATACATCTTAAAATCCATTGGAAAAACACTATTGCTGCCAATAAACATAGTAGCAAAGAAAATTCATGCAAGAAAGTATCACTTATAATCATGTGAAAAAAAGGTGAGCTTTACCATAACAAAATTACTTGCTTAGTAATATAACAGTGATGTGTTACTTTTTAGCCAGCAAATGGAAAATAACACCAAGAAAATGTAATTTGTGTGCTATGAGACAGGTCCTCTCCTACACTGCTGTTTGGAGTTGAAAGAGTACAAACAGCCCCCAGGCTGTGTTTATGTTATGAGCCTAATACAACACTCTGTGCCTGACCCGCTATCTGGGTCTGTATCTATTTATATATCCCAGAGAAATAATTATATATTTATATTTATATTATATGTATGCATATATTTTACACATAATCATATTTAATATATTTATATTATGTAGTATGTGAATGCATATATGTATGTACAAAATTGCCCATGATATTACTCAAACTATAGAAAAACTGGCTATGCAACAAATGCCAAATGGTTAAATAAACTACGGCTCACCAGTAACTCATCTCAAATTCTGATATGCTTGGGAACCCTTCTTCAAGGAGACTTTTGTGCAGAAGCCCAATATATAAATTAGTTAAGTGTGGAGCTGCTGTTTGACAAGCACAAGGGGAGCCTTGGCCCAAACGAACTCAGTGGCTTCCCTCCCAATTCTTACTTCTTCCCAAGCCCTGTGGTGGCCCTCAAGACACCTTAATGAATCCCCAAGACTACATGGAAAACTGAGGGAAAAAAAAATACCACTATACTATACCACTATATAGTATAAGACTACTAAAGTCACACTTTGACAAATTTGTAATAAGAGCAAAGGCTCAGGATACAATATCACATAAAAATTAATAAACACAAAACTGCATTCGGTATGATCACAACTAGATAAAGAGATATGACATGTATCTACAAATAGATATTTACATATATGTAAATATCCAGTGATTTTTCTACTTTCTTTTTTTATAGTTATCTATAATTTTCAACTTTCTTACCAAAACCATAAATTCCTTTCGTAATTAAGGGGAAATGGAAAATTATTAACAAACATGTGTAGTTTGCAGTCAGGCCCACTAGTTCATGCTAGAATTATTATATGCATCTGTAGGGGAAAAAAATCTTGGAATTTTTAAGAAAGTTTTATTAGAAACAGCTAAAGAGCTCTCCAATAATCTACCTCTGGGACATTTATCTTCAGTGTTATTCAGAGCACATCTGAAATCAATTACAGCCCCCCAACTGGCTTCAGGAGCCTCTGTGCGCCTCGAGCCATCTCCACAGCAAATTGCCTCAGCCGTGGTCAAAGTCAGAATTTCTCAGTTGCCTTGGTTGACCTAGAAATGTTTTATGTAATTTGCCATTATCTGGAAGGAAAACAGTTGTTAGAAAATAAGTCTTTTTTTGGCTTTGTCTTGTTAAAGGGGTGCCAAGAAATATTCTTCATCGTTCAGACACACCAGAAGAAAAATAAGAAATATTCAGTAAAATAAATGGAATCTCCAAAGTAAATTCAAATAAAAATCACTGTTAATCTACCTCTAGAGAGACAACGTGTAGGGTGATTTGTTTTTTAACCTTTGACTATCAGAAGTAGGGCATCTATAAGGACTGAACATGGAAATAAGAGGCAGAATTTTAATTTTTCTTTGCTTCCTCCGTTCACTACATATTTGCCAAAAAAAAAAAAAATCTTTAACAAGAGGATAATGTAGTAGGGGCTGGGAATAGAAATTCGTGCATAGTGGAGGAGAGAGTGGAGGCAGAAATGTAAAGAAATGATTGCAGTTTATTGAAGAGTGCTATAATAGAGGTGTGTGTGTAGGCAATTTGGGAAGTGCAAAAGACCACTCACTTTTCTAGGAGTGGAGGAACAAGGAAAAAACTGTGAAGGGGGAGATGGAAGGAAGGATGGAGACAGAACTCTCCAATGTTTCTAATAACTCATGCAGCTTTACATTGATCACTAATCTGAAATGGTCCCTTAGAGCCTCTGGGCAATTCAACTGTACTTCAGTAGCTCATTACTCGCCTACTCTCCGCCACTGGTTTGTACCCTCTCCTGTCTCCTCAAACCTCCAACACTTCCTCCCCTCCCTCTATCTCAGATGCTGAGACTGCTTGCTTTCGATGTGCTCCCAACCCACATCCACTGACCTATCAGTACATGTACCCTCATTCTCCACCATCCCTCCTGTGGCTGTGGATAAACTCGTGGCCTCTGAGCTAAGGCCAACCCTCCACTTGTGTGGTAGATCTCATCCCTCTTGCCAACACAAGAACACTACTTCAACAATTGTTTCCTCTCTCCCCTGCATCTTCAATTTCCCTCTCTCTCTGAGTCATTCACATCAGCGCACAAAAATGCTAGATCTTAAAATAAAACCCTCACTTGACCCCATGTTCCCTCCCAACTACCACAACACGTCTCTGCCGTCCTCTACTGCAAAAATTCAGTTGAAAGGTTGACCTACAGACAGTGTCTCAAATCCCACTCTTCCCATTCTCTCTTGCATGCATTCCTGTCAGGCTTTCTTCCCAACCACTCCACTGAAACAGCTTTCATAAACATCCCCAAGCCTGTCTCCCTCACTCACACGCCATCCTTCCCCTCCCTTGCCCCATCACCATTTGACATATCATATATTTACTGGCTTGTTTGTTGCTTCTCTCCCCCAACTAGTCTGTAGTCTCCAGAAACTCTACCCCCAAGGCCCCAGAACATCGCCTGGCACAAGTATTCAATAAATTTGTGTTATGTGGATAAGTGAGATAAACAAATTACCATGCCTAAGATTATGCAATGATCCAGTTGGGGAGCAGAGATCTCAACCCAGCTGTACCTCACCTTCACATTGTGTACCCCAAAGCTTCATGGTACAACCTGGGACCCTGGTGAGGTGATTGAAACAGATGGCAGTATTGTTAGTGGCATAGGGTCTATGTCAGGAGGAAGATTTGCCATGGAGAGTTGTGAAATCATTTAATAGTTTGCAAAATAAGCATAACGTTAGAGAAATTGCCTACTTACTCAGAGGTGAGTAATCTGGCAATCTCATAGATCTACGACCCAATCCAGAATGAGAAATGGAACAACCACAGTCTCTAAATGACCTAAGCAGATGTCACAAAGCCCAAGCTTACACATGAGGAGCTTAGTGGGTTCTCTCGGGGCCGCAAGTTTAGGGTTAGGTATTCCAACCACAGAAGCGTAAAAGCAACCAACTCTGAGGTACTAGAGGGAGCACATCCCCATACACACACACACACACAATTTCCAGAAGCCTCTGCAAGAACTTAAATGACCTGGTGTGGTTTCACTCGGCCTTACCACAGCCCTTCACACCTCACAGCCCCTTTACACCTCAGCAGTGATTCTCCTGCAAGACAGTCAAATGCAGGGAAGCTTAAGACAATAATTGTTTAAAACAATGATCTGAGGTTATGACTGAGTTGTATTTAGTATCTTCTATTTTTTAAAAATTTATTTTATTTATATTCAATTAATGTATCTTCTATTTTAAAAAGGCAGATAGAGAACCCATATATTTTAGAGATATCCATAGAATCTGGCTGCAGGATTTTTTGTTTTTGTTTTTGTTTTTTGTTTTTGTTTTTGTTTTGTTTTTTGTTTTTTTTTTTTGGCTGCAAGATTTTAAAGCCTGAAGTTGAAGAGGCAACATCTCAGTGGGGGGTGGGGATGGGGTCAAGAATCTATTTAATACAAGAGCCCAACCCCCAATCATTCTAAATAAACAGGACATTAGTGTACTGCTTCAAAGGCTAAAAAGAGAATCAAAGTGGATTTAAGTGGATAAGTGGATTTGATTTTTATTTTTAATTTGCGTTTAAGTCATGCCAAAGGCATTTGAGAGGTGATAAATATATCACAACTTGCATCATGGAAGTAACATCTGATATCAACAATCCAACACAAGTTGGTACTCACTGGTCCAGGGAATGGGAGGCTGCTGACATTAGTAGGTCTAGATCTTCTATAGAAATATGATAGTCTTGTGGATAATTAAGTATACTTTTTCCACGCAAGAGATTGAGTTTTCTAAGATTAGCAGTATAGTGTTTTCAAAACTGAAAACATATTAGCAGCACCAAAGAAATCTCCAATAATCAGGCTGTTAACTCTGCAGACCAAAAAGAGAGAGAAATAAGAGCTTAATATCAAAATTTTCTAATTTTTTCCACCCTTATTAGCACTTCTGGTCTCAGATTTCCCTGCCAGCATTACCAATAGCGTATGGAAGCTTGTTTTTGTCACATATGTGAAGATTTATTTAACTTGAAAGCCCTCCCCCATTCATGTGGATTGAAACCATAACCAAACACCTTGTCACATGTTTCCTATTGTGAATAGGCATACATGGCTTTCCAAAGAATAATTATATCCCAGTGTGCAGATTTTGCCCAGACTTTCAAAAGGTAGATTATAGACCTTGAAAAACTAAAAAACTTATTTGTGATTTTTAATCAGGAAAAGACTGTTCAAAATAAGACATGGAAAACAACTCATTCTCTGGAAAATAGGAAAATAAAGCTTTGGAAAACCAATTTCCCCTTTTCTTTGAGCCAGATTATAAAATCTATGGTAAAAAGATATTACATGAGGGGAAAAAATCTTTTTTTCTGGATTCAGTAGTCCAAATATCATACGAGATACTTTAAAGATAGAATTTTTGCTTTTGGGGGGAGTGGAATGGCTTCTTAAATGTCATTAGGATCATCACTCTGCCTTGTGGCCAAATCTTTCTAAAGTCCCTATAATCTGATACACAAACATAAAATTCAAGGCAATAGAACAAAGGAATTAAGACTATTGGCTCTCAAATCAGACCTGAGTATGAATTCTCGATTGCACTTAATATCCTTGAGCTATTAACTTCTATGACCCTCACTTTTCTCATCTGAAAAATGGGGTAAAAGTATAGCCTGTTTCATACTTTCAGAGTTACTAAAAGAATTAATGAAATAACAAATGGAAACTACCTACCATTGAGTAAATGCTCAACCACTGTTATTAGTGATTTCAGTTATGTGATTGTGAATCATGGTAAGTAGCATAGACGGCTGTGAGTCTTTAAACCTACTTGCCTGCCTGACACATAGTCACATAATGTTTCCTTCTTAAATATTTTATAACAGACTGCTGAAAGGATGAGTTTTAACCTGGATCCATGCTCTTAAAAGTTAAGAAATGTAGTGACTTTTCTCTATTCCATTTGATCTGCCCCCATTGTTCCTTCAACTTTCTTCCCTACTTCCAGAAACAACTAGAGAAGGAAAGAATGAGAAGACTTGATGACAAACAGGAGAGGATCTGGACACTGGACAGTATGAGGTTTACTCTTGAGAGAGTTGAAATGGGGTAACATAAGATGAAATATGAAGGACGGTGAGCCCACGTGAGAAAACAAATCCTGACACATAGATGTCAATCTGTGGTATGACTGAAAAGCAGTCTAGCAGCTAGTTTTTGCCCCCACACTCCATGACTGTGCCTTGAGCCTTTTCCATCTCCTTAAGACTAACTCCCTTCATGTGAAAACTGTATTTAAAAAGTACCAGGGGGGATCCCTGGGTGGCTCAGCGTTTGAGCGTCTGCCTTTGGCCCAGAGCCTGATCCTGGAGCCCCGGGATTGAGTCCCACGTCGGGCTCCCTGCATGGAGCCTGCTTCTCCCTCTGCCTGTGTCTCTGCCCACCCCCCACTCTCTGTCTCTCATGAATAAATAAATAAATCTTTAAAAAAAAAAAAAAAAAGTACCCGTGAACAAAAAGCTAAATTAACCCAGTAAATTACAAACCAAGAAATGATGACAACAAAGAAGGTGTCAGCAACATTACTGGAAGAGTGACAAGGAGTGTTCAGGTAAATTCAGTGGGTCCCAGACTTACTTTGTAGTCTTCCTTCCAAATCCTATCCAAAAAATGAAAGTTCGGTCCCTTCTGTTTTCATACAGGGCTTGATGAGCATGTTTTGTCAATTACTCTCAATGACTGACCATGACATTAGAAAATGTTATTTCTTCAAACTAAAAAGAACCTGCGCTGCCCCTTCTCCGTTCTGCTTCCCCTTCCCCCCACGTAACTATGCCCCTTCACCTCTGGTGGGGTTTTTTTTCTTCTTCTTCTTTCTTCTTCTTCTTTTACTTCAGGATTTATAAAATCCTTTGAAACATGTTGTTTCCAGATGTAGGTCCCAAGTGCCCTGTCATTTACTTCCTGTCCAAGCACAGAGCAGATGGAATTACACAAGTTTGGCCGTCTGATTCCACCCTCCAATGCCTTCATTAAACTCCAGGATTTTAAAAGAGTCTGCCCAGTTCCTGGCAGGGACCTTTCCATACTTCCACCCCCAAAGCTGTAAATTACTACCTCATTAAACTCAATTGTAAATGATGAGGTGTCTGGAATGTACTTTCCCTACAGCCTCCGTGGACTAATTACTGCATCCCAGGTCTCCCTCCTTAACTTAGCACATTATTCAAGCGGTAGAATGTTTGAGTAGCTCATCGAGGGAGATTTTATTTCTCTGAAGGTATTATAACTCTATCTTTCGGTTCCCCAAGTAGAAGATTTGTGATCTTTCAGTTCCCATGGAGCCGTCTCTCTTTTAACAAGAGAAAGCTGTAATCAACAGGCCTTTTTCAAGAATTCATTTTTCTTTCTACCACACAGGCAGTTGCAACTACAGAACTTTTGTTTTTTCCTGAGTATCAGTGAGAAACAACATTTTTAAAAGGCTGCTGTTACTGCCATTAATTTCCACAGGTAGAGGTCACCTGAAATATGTTTAAACATTTGTTGTTGTTGTTGTTGTTGTTATTTTGCTTTTGTTGTTTTTTTTAATTTTTTTTTTTTGGGGGGGGGGTGAGACAAAGAGATACAAAGGAAACTCAGGTAACCATTGCCTAGCCACCTAAGTCTGATTCTTTGATGCCCTTTGTTTTACAAAACCTTGAAGAGTCTGGAAAGGTCATGGGTAAAGAGTAGGAGGGGGAGAAAGAGGAGGAGGAGCTGTCACATTGAATAAATAATCTATCCCATGTTCCCAGCCTGGTTGCCATCACGTTAGCAGAAAAGGTAAAACTAATATTCCCTGAGGGGCAAAAGCTCAGGAGGTCAGTCCTCTTTCTTACGGAGATTTTGCCTCTTTAGTTGATTCATTGGTGTAGAGTCAAGATTTTTCACTATGCCTGTCTTGGGTTTCTCTTGACACTTGTTTCACTATAGTCAACCAGTTGTGCTTCACTTTGTCACTGGAATGTAGGTAAAGATAATGACTTGTCATATGGAGAAAGGAAATGAGGGCCATTGAACAAAATGCTTTAGCTGAGGTCAAACAAGTATTAGCAATATAGTCATTGCTGAAGTAGAATTTCCATGAAGGAAAATGCAAAAATTGATAATGGAATGGAGCATCATTCATTTCTAACTCAGCTTAAAAATATGTTCTTGGGTATTATAGATGATCCTAAAGGAGATTTGTTCAGATTTGGACATGACACATAAGGGGTGGACCAGGTAACGTAGGTGTTCATTTGTGTGTAGAGAAAGTTCAAATGAACTTTGCTCTTTACTCTCTAACTGGGATGGAATAAAAGGATATAACTTAGTCTTGGTTCCTAGCCTAGGACCTTGGAGTAGACAGCAGGAAAGAGGTAAAGGAGCTATTTCCTCGAGGAAGGAAAAGAAGCATAGTGTTACACAGGTGACAAAGAGTAACAGAGTCAGGAAGGGTACAGGCTCCTCCCTTCTGCCCACACGCAGCATAACTTTGGTTTGGTGAGGACTGAAGGAACTGCAGTGTTTGCCAGACACCGCCAGGGCCTGAGGATTTGGGAAACCATCTTTTGGCAATGTCATCAATGTTGTCATGGCGGACACCAGCAGCAGTGATGATGCTGAGTTACCATTCTCAGAAAATTTCATAAACCTCAGATATTCAAAAGGGTACAGGGTGTGGAACAACAGGAGCTAAAGGAAGACATCACAGAAATAACCAAGACTTGAAAAATAAAACTTGAAAAGGATGGACATCCTTTGTGTTACACAAGTGCCAGTAGAATTTATGACTATAGTCGCCTTATCCAGACCTATAGTCTGGTGAGTTCTGGGAACATCAATTTACACAAAGGAACACTATTTAAATTAGGACCACAAAATGGGCACAGAAAAAAATTAGCTATTGAAGTAGACCAAATGGAAGCAAAGCAGGCTTGAGAAATACTTCATGTTAACTATGTTTTGAGCGATTCACTCTGATTAATTTTTTTATTGCTTTTATTGGATCGTTTAAAAGGCGATTCCAATTTTAAGATTATTTTTCCCCCACAGAGGAGAAGAAACAAAAAAGGATATATGCCAAAAACCCTACTGTAGGGCTGCAGTTTTATGCAATTCAATTCCAGGCAAAACTAATCTATGACGAGAGATACCCCCAATGTAATTACTTCTGGATTGGGGCTATTGCCTGGGAAGGAACATAAGGAAACTTTCCAGGGATATGAAAATGTTCTAGGTCTTGTGTAGTGGTCATAAGGGATAAACACATTTGTAGAAATTCATTGAGCTATAAAATCAAAATTTGTACATTTTACTATATTAATTACACTTCACTAAAAACAGTGTTAAAAAAAAAGGTTTATTGCATATGTATTGCACATTCTTGACTTCATACGCTTCCACAAAGAAAAAACTGACATCCAAAATATCTATGTTGGTGTCTTGCTTAGAGTCATATTTTTTTTTTTTTGAGAAAGAGAGAGAGAGAACGAAAAAGAATGCACAAAGAGGGGGGCAGGGCAGAGGGAGAGAGAGAATCCTAAGCAGACTCCATGCCCAGTGCAGAGCCCAACAGGGGCCTCCATCTCACAACCCGGAGATCATGATCTACGTGGAAATCAAGAGTCAGATGCTTAACTGACTGAGCCACTAGAGTCATATTAAATATCTAAGTTAACCTAAAAACAATTGATAATATATTGGGTCAACCTATCAGAAACACATTATATCTTCATTTATTCCTTCTTATTTGAATACTCTCTAAATATAGTTTTAAGCTTTTTCCTTAATTTAAAAATTACTTTTGTAGAAATTTTAATTCTGTATTTTTCCGTCATACGTACCAGTGAGTTGTTTCTCATGTATAGGAAAATAATACTATAGGTATTTTAACTGACTTCCTTATCTCCATTACTCTTTTCTTTCTAGAATTTGTTGTTTTTGTTTGCTTTCATTGAGCATATAACTAAGAAATAAGAACAGTATTGCCTTGTTCTTGGCTTGAACTACCGAAAAGGTATTTTTAAAAAGTGATGAAAAATATATATGTCAATTGTATATCAGTAAAACTGAAAGGAAAAAAAATGATAAAAGCTAGTATTCCTGTCCTCTTTGTAGTCTTCATAAAATGCCCTTAGCATTTACTACTAGGAGGATGCTGATGTTAAACTGAGAGAAAGATTTACTCTCATATTAAGATATTATCGTCTAGGGACACCTTGGTGGCTCAGTGGTTGAGCGCCTGCCTTCGGCTCAGGGCATGACCCAAGGGTCCCAGAATCAAGTCCCGCATCGGGCTCCCTGCATGGAGCCTGCTTCTCCCTCTGCCTGTGTCTCTGCCTCTCTCTCTTTCATGAATAAATAAATAAAATCTTTATTAAAAAAAGATATCATCTATCCTTAGTTTTCCTTCAATTTTTGTCATAGTAAAGTACAGAATTTTACATCTCCAGGTACAGAAAATAGGGATAGAAAATTCATCTCAACAGTTAATTAAAACATTCAAATGGTTTCCCTCCTTCGATCTAATAATGCCATGATCACATTGTGTTAATAGAGTTTCTAATATTAAATCATTCCAGATTCCTAGAAATCATATTTCTATGATTTTCAATCATAGAAATCAATTTCTATGATTTACATGTGGTTTGTGAAGAATTTATGGTATATTTTTCCCACTGGAGTTGTAAATATATAGCTTTATTTTTTATAAGCATTTTAGGTCTACTTCTTTTGCCCCCTATAAGTGTAAATGGCAAACTTTTTTCCCTGTGGTAAGCATTTCAGGAAGTTTGGCCTCAGTGATAATTTTAATTTTAATTTTGTAAAAAAAAAAAAAAAATTTAATTTTGTATGTTTCGGTATGTGTGCTGCCGAAGCGAGCACAATTTTGTATGTTTTGGCACCAGTTCTTAGCCAGCTTTATACAATGAATTGGGGAACTTTCCTTCCTTTTGTGGACTCTAGAATGTTTCATGTAGTGTGGCAATTACCAGTTATTGGAAGGTTTGAAAAAAGTCACATGTAAAAATGACTCAGATCTTCATCCAGCTTGGAGAAAACTCATTTTGAAGGTTATTGGTGTATTCAATTTTTCTGTATCCTGACTCAATTTGAGCAATATATATTTTCCTAAAAAACTGCCAATTTTCATATGCGTTAATTTTAAATATCATATTCTAACTCTTCATAACTTATTTAAAGTTAGATCCCATTTTAGTTAATACACCATATGTTTTGTACATGGTGACTTAACTTTGCTGGTGGTTTCTCTGTTTTATCTGTCTTGATGAATATGTCTGCTTTTACCTTTAATCCTTTTCTCTTGCTTGCCTCAGATTAATTTGATTGTTTTCCAACTCTTTGATGATGATAGGTTATTTTCATTCTTTCTGGTTTAATAGAAATGCACTGAAATAACACATTCTGGAGATACTTTTAGCTTCCGTTGTGTAAGATCTTATGTTCAGTGTCCTCATTACCATCTTTAATAACCTCAGCTTCAATTTTTTTCCCCACTTACTCAAGAAAAGAAACATACTAGTTAGAAATCAGGTCTGGCCTGTGAGAGGCCCTGATAGTGGCTGAAATCAGGTAAATGTCCATGTAGGAGCTTAGGGCTGAGGGCAGTGCAGTCTTTTTCTATATTGCTAGGATATATACCACCAGTTTCCACAGTATGCAGTTTCCACATCATGATTTCAGATCACTGAATTAATTCTTAACATCATAGCCACATTCTAGCCCAGAGAAGGAGCAGAAGAGGGTAGGAAAGGATTTACAAAACATATGTTGCACATATCATCAGAATTTAGTCACATGGCCACATCTAGAATCAAGGGATCCTGAGATATATGGTCTTTCCCTGGTTATCCAGGTGCTCAATTAAAAATTCTATTACTATGTAAAATGGGAGAACAGATAAACAGGGGGAAAGAATTGTACCCGCCGGACAGTTTTTTTTTCCCCTGCCAGAGTGTTTTAAAAATGTTTCCAGTGAGCTGATTTAATTTCTAATTTCTAATTTTGTTTCAGTGGAGCAAACAATGGGATATGAATTATTCCTAGTTTTTAAATTTATTGACAATTGTTTTCACTGAAGTATACCTGACACACAATGTTACCTTAGTCTCAGGTGTACAGCGCAGTGATTGGCCAAGGCTGTATGTTAACACTATGCTTGCCTGAAGTGGAGCTCCCATCAGTCACCATACAACACTATTATGATTCCATTGACTATATTCCCTGTATTTTACCTTTTATTCCTACAACTTATTCTTTCCATAACTGGAACTCTGTACCTCCCACACCCCTTACCCATTTTGTGCATCCACCCACCCCTTCCTCCCACAAACCAATACTTCTGCTAGTTTCCTTTTACTTGCTTCCGAGTTTTCTCCAGCTTCTCTGAATAGATGCTTAGAAAAGGCAAAGTTAGAGGGAGATGACAGTTTTATATATCCCATTTCATAATTCTGTAAAATGTAACTTATTTTAGAAATGGCTGGTTTGCTATTTTTCACTAATATTAATAAATATCTTGGACAAATATGCCTCTCTAATAAAGAATTAGGGGCTACATGTACTCAAATAATAATTTGGGCTTTTTTTCAAGTTGTAGTTTCACTACAAATTCTTGTTCCTAAAAAACATTTTTATTTTATTTATTTTTTCTAAAAAAACATTATAAACTAACATAATTTGGGGTATTTTTAATTAAAATTTTAGACACTACTGTACCTTGTTGCCCAAATTTTTATACAGCCTTTTTATATTTTCCAGTGTTAATAAACATTATTCCATTACTGTGGCATGTTTCCACTATTTTAGATTTTTAAAAAACTATACCAGTATTTTATTAATTTTACAAATTATCATTTCAAATATTGCCTAAGACATTGTTTAATATTTTCTAACAAATCCAAAATTTTTCATTTTATAAAATAGAGCCTCTTGTAATTAAGGCAAAACTGGGAAGTTAATAATGAGATGTAGGTCTGCAGCTGATGAAGAAATATGCTAAAAACTCTGTAGAGTTAAAAATTATAAAGGCTGAATTGTTAGTCAGAAGATGTTTTCCCAATGTCAGGTTAATAATTTTGTGTGTCTGGCACTGTGGTTCAACTGTAAAAACAATAGAACTCCAACAAGATGGGATTGTTATGGGGGAGGGGAAGAAGAAAGCCAAGAAGGGCGAGGAGGATATGATTTTAACATCTGAAACTCAACTTTATAATGAGAAACAGAGGAGACATGATGTCATACTGTAGAAGGTAACTCCACTGTATTTTTTTTTTTCAAGCTGGCCTGACCTGAGGTTTTCAACAAAGTCCAGATGGAAAGAAGGGAGAAATACATATATTCCAAGTTTGAAACAAAGACTTAAAACATGGGGTTTCTCACTCATGAATTTAACATGCTTGCTTTTAATACGGACCAAATAAAGCCACCTCATTATTCCCTCTTCCTGGCCTCCTTACCCCAAATCTGTTAACCTCACGCTGAATTTGCAGGATGTTGTCTGGCCTGGGTAGTCTTCTAACCACTAAGTGAGGGAGGAGGTTCCTTCTTTCCCACTGATGGAAAAGTCATCTATTGTCTTTCATCAACTCTAAAGATTCAGGTTTGGTTTACTGTGTTTAGTTTTTGTCCTTGTTTTGTTTGGTTTTCATATTTTACCACTTCTGCAATCAGGATGGATCTAACAATCTATGATGCTTTGTGGTTTGACTGGCAAAGGATTTTTGTTGTTGTTGTTATTTGCTTGCCTGCTTGCTTTTCTATTTTCCTTAGTGAAATATAAAATAATGCGCACCCATCGTTAATGCTGTCTTAAAATTTATAAAATATAGTAACTCTAATGCAGTGACTGATGAGGCACAAGGGCTTTATTTGCTTTGTTTTGCTTGGCTTTCCTTTTATTCTGAGGTGATATATTTTTTAATTTATTTATTTCTGTATGTGTGTATATATGTATTTGAGAGAGAACAAGGGAGAGGGGAAGAGGGTAAAGGAGAGAGAACTCCAAGCAGACTCCCTATGGAGCATGGAGCCCTACACAGGGCTTAATCCCTTGACTCCTAGATCATGACCCAAGCGGAAACCAAGAGTTCAATGCTCAACTGACTGAACCACCCAGGCAACTCCTAGGGTGACATCTTAATTGAAGACACCCAGAAAGAAGCTCCCCATGAGCTGGTCTGTGTTCAGTGAAAGTTCACTTCTGTGGCTGCTCTTGATTATGCAAATATAAAGCCAGCAGTTCTTTTTCACCTGGAGAAAATCTGTCCATCTTCCCTGAAAGCTCAAGGTAGGAAGTGCATCAACTTGCTTAAGAAGCCCAGAGTCTACAAAGAAGAAAGGATAGAGACTGCAGCCCCTGTCCCCCTTAAACTCCAAAGTCAGGGAAATGAGGAATGAACCAGGGTGCCAATGAGCAAGAGATGCTGGAAGAAAGTGCAAGTACATGAAAGGAGAAATTGTTGAGAGAAAACGAAAAAGGTTTTTTTCTTGAGTAGGTGGTGCAGCCTCCAGACAAGCCTAGGTTTTAGGGAGAAAAGCAGTGGGTGGCTAGGACAATAAGCCCTGCAGACTTGGCCATTCTAGCATACTGCTGAACTTCTTGAAGAATAGTGACCAAGCCCAGGACACAGCACCCCTGCCAGGAACCACTGCTGCACTGGCAAGGATCCAGACCTTTAAGAGCATTTCCTCAACTGCAGACAGGCATCTATCTGGCTGAGCAGGACTAGCCTTATAACAGCAACAACACACCGCAGGAGCCAAAGCAATGGTCCAACAAACCATTCAACTGGCTAGTCCCCCTTCTCCGTCTGGCATTTGGAAGACTGACACCCTCTGGACTGGGTATGGCCCTGCATTCATGGAAAATTCATTGAAAATGAAGACACCTGCCAATCTTTGTATCCCAGCTGCTAGAGCAGACCATTCGCCTAACACGTACTTAGTACCTTTTTCAGATCAGACACCACAGAAGAAACTTCTAAAATGTTCCCCACAATGAATGACAAGTTGTGATTATTCTAAGGAAACAAAGTCACAAGGGTTTAAAAAAAAATGTTGTCCAAAGACACAAAGCTAGTAAGCACTGGATTAAAAATTCAAAGGAAGGCCAACCTGACTTGGAAAGTCATATTCTTTTCAAAATATCATACTGGCCATCTCTGGAGAGATGAGAATTCTCACAAGGTCAAGTTCCTCAGAGATCATCCACAATGCTTAACTGGTTGTTTTACTCTGGATTAGATAATATAACCCGGGTTTAGAATATGAGGAGGCAATAGCTAGGCCTAGAACCAGCCATCCCTTCCAGTGATGCAGAAGTCTCCAGTCAAACTTCCTTGGGTTCACTGTGAACTGATGAATATGAACAATTGACAAATGTAGAAGTTCCTAAAAGTGTCTAAAGGTTTTCTGAAAAACAAAGGAGACTGACTCTGCTTCCTCAGAAAGAAATACACAAGATGCTATAGAGAAGCTCTGAAAATCTGTCTTTCATAGTCTTGTTTCATATGTCAATAAGGAAAGGTAGAGGGGTCTGTCACGAATCTAAACTCCATTTACTTGGTTGCCTGAGGGGTCGGAGAGTGGGAGAACGGGCCACCCAGGTACAGGGGAGTGGGAAATATAGGCTTCCAGGTATGGGATGAATAAGTCAGGAAAATAAAAAGCACAGCACAGGGAATATAATCAATGACATTGCAGTTGCCTTATATGGTGACAGATGGTAGCTATGCTCATGGTGAGCATAGAATGAGATAAATCACTTTCTTGCACACCTGAAAATGATGCAACATTGTACATCAACTACACTAAAAAAATTTTTTTAATAAATAAAAATAAAATCCACCAACTAGAGGATTGATGGGGCACCTCTAGAACTTTCTGGACATTGAACTTCTTAAGGCCAAAGAGACCACTAGCATTTTCGCATTATTTTTATATCCTTTCTCTGGTTATAAAATATGACATGACTTTGTGTAAATTGTGGGATAAAAACCATTTCCATGAATAAAAGGTATAACAATAGTTGATCCATAATCTTCCCATGAAGTGATAAGAAAAGTTACCAGTTCAAATTATTGTTTCCAGTCATAGCTATTAAAAAAATCATAATTAGCACCACACATGGAAAGAGTTGTATATCCTTCTGCTTAATATTACATCATGAATTTTCCCTTAGCCATTACAAATTTCCAGAATGTGCCAAGCTTGTAATTTTGGGCATGGGCCATCAAGGATTCTAGTCAAAGAACACAGTGCCTGCCTGCTAATAGGTTCATAGAAAAAGGCAACCATAGTCAGCAAAGGTGAGGGCATGCCTGCAAGGCAATGGGAAACCTGAAGTATTTTAAGTGGCATGAGTAGAAAACAAAACAACAAAAAAAATCAGAAAACATCTGCTCCAAGCATTAGGGAGCATGGGTTAAACTAGGTAGGGATTTAAAACTCCATAGAGGGATCCCTGGGTGGCGCAGCGGTTTGGCGCCTGCCTTTGGCCCAGGGTGCGATCCTGGAGACCCGGGATCGAATCCCACGTCAGGCTCCCGGTGCATGGAGCCTGCTTCTCCCTCTGCCTGTGTCTCTGCCTCTCTCTCTCTCTCTCTCTCTGTGTGACTATCATAAATAAATAAAAAATTTAAAAAAATAAAAAAATAAAAAAATAAAACTCCATAGAGATTTACTGAGATAATGACACCCAGAGGGGGGGACCTTTTATACATACATAATTTATCACTCAACCTGGAACACTGTTGACAATTGCACTGCAACAACAATGGTAAACAGGACATTCCTAGGGAAACTGACACAAATAGTTGCCTTATTTATAGTTCGTTTAGAGCCAGTCAAGAAGATAGGAAGGTGAAGAGTCCTTAAGGGCTCCTAGACTGCTTGCATTCTCACATTGGCAATAATTCCTTCACAATACTGTGCACTAACAATGGCATTAAGAATTCTTATTCTGATTCTGTTTCACTGTTTTCACTATTACATACTGTGCTACTCACAGATGGAAGCAATGCTTTAATATCGTACACACACACACACACACACACACACACATGGTCCAGTGGGATTCATGAGGGAGAAACTAGAAAGTTGCCTATGGGGTGATAGTGCACAAGTGCCCATTGATTATGTAATACTTTTTCATTATTTCGTTATTACATAAATAACATTCGGGGATCCCTGGGTGGCTCAGCGGTTTGGCGCCTGCCTTCGGCCCAGGGCGTAATCCTGGGGTGCCGGGATTGAGTCCCGCATCGGGCTCCCAGCATGGAGCCTTCTTCTCCCTATGCCTGTGTCTCTGTCTCTATCTCTCTCTCTCTCTCTCTGGCTCTCATGAATAAATAAAAATAAAATCTTTAAAAAAAATAACATTCATTATACAGTATTGGTCTCTGCACTATTGTGTCAATCCCCACATTCATCCCAGAGCATCGTCATGATTCCAGGATTTCCCTATGTCTTTGGTCCATTCTCTGTCACAGGAACGCTAAGTGGAGAATGAGACTTTGGTGGGATAAATGAATGAGAAGTAGGGAAAGATAGGGTGGATTTGTGTGGGAAAACTACCTGGATCCCAAAGGTTGTGGGATTGGCAACTCCCACTATGACTCCTTAGGGACACAGATAGCATGGAACCATTGGCCAGCATGAGAAGCTAGTGTGTTGGAGGCAAAGAGATGGATTTTCCGGGGTCTGAGTTGGTTGGTGTACACTTCTGAACTGTCCTTTGCTCAATAGAGGATACCCAGAGGATTCTCCCTATTACTTCAACATTCTAAGCAATTTTAATAAAGACTTTTTCTGCTTTAATCAGCCAAAGACATTTCTATTGCATGCAAACTAATCCCTCTGACTGATAAAGCTATTTAGACAGAGTGTGCTCTTCATTCCAACAACTAAGTCTCTACTAGCTGTATTAAATCCTTATGCCCTGAACACATAAAGTGGCTATCTTCCGTATAGTTTCTATTGTCTTTCATATGCAGAGAAACGTATCTAGAAAGTAACTTCAAATTTGAAATAATTTTATACTTAAGAAGGTGCAGAGAGGCACAGGAATGGTGGTGGTCAGAGGGGACATGCCTTAAATCTGTAATGTTCTGATTTTTAATGAAAAGAATATATTACTATGTGTGCAACAAAAAATTCATTTAAAATGCAACTATAGGGGCAGCCTGGGTGGCTCAGCAGTTTAGCGCTGCCTTCAGCCCAGGGTGTGGTCCTGGAGACCTGGGATCAAGTCCCATGTCAGGCTCCCTGCATAGAATGGAGCCTGCTTCTCCCTCTGCCTGTGTCTATGCCTCTCTGTCTCTCATGAATATATAACTTGACAATAAATAAATGAATGAATGAATGAATGAATGAATGAATAAATAAATAAATAAATAAATAAATAAATAAATAAATAAAATGCAACTAGAATATCTAGCATAGATCTAGCACAGGTATGCATTCAATAAATACTTTCTGGGAGAATGGGCAAATATCAAATAATTGCAGAATGTTATTTTAGAGACAAAGCAGATGACACTGTAAACTCTGTGGCTGGTATACAGCACCACTGTGCTTGGTCTGGAATGTTAGGTGTCCATGTTTGGGTAATAAATAAAATGGAAGTTTGGTAGTAGGATGGACCTAAAATGTATGGAGACACGGTCATGCTACTTTTGGTTGGCTGTGGAGATTTAGAGCCATTAGTTACAAGCAAAGGGATAAATTATGGCTGAATTAAGTGATAAGAAGTTTATTAAAATTGCTGGGAAGTCTTTTCCTAGCAGAATGAGGGCAGGCTGAGCAACTGGACCCCAGAGCCAAGGTCACAACAGAGGACCAGTCTGGCAGACTGCTATCACCACCAAGAAAAGTTAAGCAACCTGCCCAAGATCCTACAGCTAAGAAATGGTAGAGCTGGACAGCCTGATTCCAGACTCTTCACTACCCAATTTAGATATGTGGAATCTCTAAAATCTACTGCACTAAGAGGAATGGATGGTTTCTTTAGGGTACTGTGAACAACTGCTTCAAATTCTCTTGCTGGCATTTTTGGTGACCTTGTATCTAATCTGAATGCTCTCTGAGTTAGTGGGCCTCTAGGGTGTCTTGTCGCTCACAGGGCACAACGAAGACATGGACAAGAACAATCCTCACCACTTCTTGTCTAATGTGTGTAACAATGCACTAATGAAAGAGAATGCAAGAGCATGTGGCAACATTCATCGGCAGTGAAAATTGAGAGAAATCTAGGGCACTAGATAAGAAAATGGTTTATTTGTTATCAAAATACAGAAGAAAAAAATTAATGGTTTGATAATCTAATTAGTAACAAATGTTAATGCTTTAAATCAATCACACTTTAAAATTGTCCTACTCTAAGTAGTATTTGTGTCAACAATGTGTGTGTGTGTATGTGTCTCTCTCTTTCATTCAGCATCATTTCAAAGTAAAATATAGATGGTCCTTAGTTACAATGGCATGTTTCCTGTTCCTCAATAACTCAACTCTTTGGAAGGAGTTAATATCTAGCATAAATTCTATTTTGTCTTGCTGGAGTAAAATTCCAACAGTAAACCACCTTTTTCTGTGACAAAGCTTTCTGGCTGAGCGTTAACAAACTTTTTTTTTTAATTTATTTATGCATGAGAGACAGAGAGAGAGAGGCAGAGACACAGGCAGAGGGAAAAGCAGGCTCCACACAGGGAGCCCAACATGGGACTCGATCCTGGGTCCCCAGGATCCCACCCCAGGCCGAAGGCGGTGCTAAACCACTGAGCCACCAGGGCTGCCCAACAAACTTCTTTATAAAAGACAGAGACCAGGAACATGAAGAAGACCCAAGCTAAACATTGTGCACACAGTTATTGAGTATGAGAGAATCCAAAATATGTTTGACAGAAAAAATGTGCTCCAAAAAAAAAAAAAAAAAAAGTGCTCCATTTGTTACATACACCATAGCAATACACGAACCTGAAACCTTAACTTCACAAAAAATTTTCACTGAGATTTGTAACAGTCACATCAACTTTCACCACACTCATCTGTTATTTAGGGATGCCAGATTAAATATTTATAAAAGTAGAAGAAATTTCCAGCCTTATTTTCTTTTTAGGATAGAGTGCACCTGATGGTGTGTGGAGTACATACATTTTAAGAAATAATCTATAGCCTTTCACATTCTCGAATAATTCTGGGAAAAGACTATTTTATACAGAGAAGTGTCTGGAAATTTCCCTTAGTCTTGAAATGCTTTCTAAACAACTATTATACTATTGAGAATTTAGACATAATAAGATTTCACAGCAACTATAGCAGCACCCAAAATGTTGGTAGTGGAGTATAATTAGCACAGTATACTGCAATATTCAACTGATTGTGGGAGAGAACATCTCTGTTATTAGAACAGGACTATTTGGTGATAATGAGGCAGCATGACATGGAGCAAAAAACAGAATCTGGAGATAGTCAGATCTGGGCTGAAAAACATGTAGTCAAGAATGCCTGTATGAGGCAGCCCCAGTGGCTCAGCGGTTTAGCGCTGCCTTCAGCCCAGGGTGTGATCCTAGAGACCCGGGATCGAGTCCCGCGTCGGGCTCCCTGCATGGAGCCTGCTTCTCCCTCTGCCTGTGTCTCTGCCTCTCTCTCTCTCTCTCTCTCTCTGAATAAATAAATAAAATCTTAAAAAAAAAAAAAAAAAAGAATGCCTGTATGTCCATCTGTAAGCCCCCAACCACCCTTCCTCTACAGAGATAGAAACACTCCTGTCTTCAGGGACACTATTTCAGAATGGGTGAAAAGTCTGCAAATGGCCACGAGCTGCTTCAAAAAAAGTGCAGTGTAAACATCAAATTATTAATTCTTCTACGGGTCACAGTTCATTCATTCTTGGCCCAGGGATAAATATGGTAGTGTTTACCCAGGATGCTGAGTGGACCATTAGCCTAATAACATACAGAAGCATTCTGTGTTTGCAACCTGGCTTGGACATTCTGAGTATTATTACTTTTTGAAGTTATATATTATTTTAGTCTTAGCGATTTGGCTACTTCTGTTAAAATAAAAACTCATTTCATGTATTCATTTATTATTGCTGCCCCTCCAAATTCCAGAGAGGATTTTAAGAGACTTAAGAAGAAATGAAAGGAAAGACTAACAGACATTGTATGAAAATGGTAGACTAAGTAATTATGGGAGAAAACTATGTTGAGGAAAAACTTTCTTTTTTTAAGTAGGCTCCACACTTAGGATGGAGTGCAACATGGGGCTCGAACTCACAATCCTAAGATCCTGCGATGGAGACCTGAGCTGAATTCAAGAGTCGGACACTTACCCAACTGAGCCACCCAGGCACCTCAAGGAAAGATATTTCAATAGAACACAAGACTTACATATTTCCACCAGGTAGAAGGAAATAGAAGACTTTGGCATAAAATGGCATCTACTTAGCAACTTCTGTAGCAGTCGTTCCTGAAAACATTCTGACACTGTGGTAAAGATTCCAAAAACTATGAGAGCAGCAATAAGATTAATAGACGCTATAGTGGAAATGTGTGGAAGGAAAGGAATGGTCACTGACTAAAATGTCAATGGAGCAGGATTGAGAAAAAATAATCCAGAGCTTCTTAAGCCTCATCAAGTGAAAGAAAGTGCTCTGCTTAGTTGAAAAATGACAGTACAGACACTTCATCCTTCTGCTCTCTTTCTCTAGCTCCAAACAAGGAGAGCTATATCGCAAAGGCAAAAATAGGGAGAGAGCCTTGATAAGAAGGTACAATGCTGGCTGTGATGTTTCACATGCCCTTTGGTTCACAGAGTGGAAATGGGAGAAAACTATGCCCTGTCCCAGCAATATGTACTCTATAAATGTATGAAACATGGTGCCATTTTGGCTGTAAGACGCCTAATAAGATGGTGCCCAAAGTTCAAGGAGAATCCACTTACCCTGACTGATGAGATAAACATCAGGTTTGAGTAGGTCTTTCCATTTATTAAAAAGAAGGGGCACGTGGGTGGTTCAGTCAGTTAAGTGTCTGCCTTTGGCTCAGGTCATGACCTCAGGGTCCTGGGATGGAGCCCTGCATCAGGCTCCCTGCTCAATGGGGAGTTTGCTTCTCCCTCTCCCTCTGCCCCTCCACTCCCTGCTCATACTCTCGCTCTCTCAAATAAATAAAATATTTTTTTTAAAAAAGATGTTTAATGTCAATTTCTTAATTTAAAATATTTTCATTTTAAAAATAAATAAAGTATTTTAATTTGGATATTTAAAATGGTTTTAATTTAGGGATGCCTGGGTGGCTCAGTGGTTGAGCACCTGCCTTTAGCTAAGGGTGTGATCCCAGGGTCCTGGGATTGAGTCCCACAGTCCCCTGTGGGGAGCCTGCTTCTCCCTCTGCCTATGTCTCTGCCTCTCTCTGTGCCTCTCATGAATAAATAAATAAAATCTTTAAAAAACATTAAAAGGTCTTAATTTTAATTTTTTTATTTAAATTTTTGTCAAAATTTATAACTTCAGATTTCTTCCAAAACAGAAAAAAAAAAAAAAAAGCAAATGGGCCCTGTGGAAAAAATAATGTATCACAAGGAAAACATATTATCAATCTGATGATCTAAAAGAGACTTTCCTATCTTTGAAAATGGTATTTGGTGGGAACCAAAGGATAATTTCATACAACTTGGCATCTTCAATAGGGATGCAGGATAATGAGCAAATGTGAAAGAGGGAGAACAGGAACTGGTAAAACAGTGCAACAAATTGAGAAACCAGGATAGTAATTAGAGATAAACAGGGGTTGGAGTGAGAGAGAGAAGAACAAAAAGGAAACTGGTACGGAAATAGAAGAATTAAGATCTGCAAAGAGAAGAAATGATGTGGCAAAGAAACCAAACATGAAAAATAACTTGAAGAGTTATTTCAAAAACATAGTTGCAAAGGACAATGAGCTGAGTATCATGTGGGAAGTTATACATATTAAGGATTTATAGGACAGTCTAACCAAGGAATCAATGATGGTCACACCTCTAAGCCAGAACAATTTTAAGTCACATATCTTCTCTGAGCTTAAAAACACAAAGACTGGAATATCATATCAATAGTAATGAACACATTCTATGAGAAATTACCAAAAAGCGACCTATGCTGAAATTTCTGAATTACAAGGAAAAAGAAAATATCCTGTAAGATCGAGCCCCATGATGGCTCCATGCAGGGCATGGAACCTGCTTAAGATTCTCTCTCTCCCTCTCTTTTTGCTCCTTCCTCTGTATACACACACACACACACACACACACACACACATCTTTCAAGCTTTTGTGGACACAAAGAAAATTTAAAAGACAACAGCAACAACCAAAAAAAAAAAACCCAAAAATTATACTATACTATACTAATATAATATAATATAATACTATATTATACTACTGGCCTCAAGATTTTCTCCAATTAAAAAAAAATCAAAACAAAAGAGAAGTCTATAGGATTTTCTGGAGGTAAAGTCTTAAAGTAAGAATATCATTTCCATGTAAGTTGTTACTCCTCTGTGAAAGAAAAAATCATCATTCCAGATTTAAAAAAAAAAACAGAAAATATAGAATCCAAGTGCCTTTATTTTGTAGCATAAACTTTTCCTTTCTGATTATAAAATGTATATAACAAACGCATTATAAAAAATATTTGAATTAGCAATAGGTATGACAGCAATCACCCTAAGTCTACCACCCAGAGATGACCTTCTAGTTTCAGACTGCAATATGTCCCAAATTGTTGCCCATCTCATTAAAATTTTCCCATAGCATCATTTATAATGTTGGGATTAAAAGTTAAGGTTCATTCCAATATGGAAAATAATAAATTATGAGTGTGCCACCATTTATCTAATCTATTCCCTGTGCCCCAAATGTCCATTTGGTCAAAAGTCCAGTGCCTTCTCCCAAGATTTTGCATATTTCTAGGGAAATGAAATTCCAATGTTACCCCTGGCTTTCAGCTCTAGCTCTCCACTGAGTTCATTTAGAACATGATTGCTTTGGCATATGCTATATTTGAGCCTGTCACTTCTCTGCTACAAACTTTATAATAAATACTTTTCCATTCCCCTTGTAATAAAGTGTAAATTACACAGCCTGACTTACAAATCCTGCCTATGACTCCAGCCTCATTTCCAGACACTGCCCCTTCCTACTACCTATTCTCCTCCTTTCCCTCTGTTCCAACCACATGAACAATTTTAGCTTCCCAAATAAGTCAAATTCTCTCTTACCTCCAGACCTCTGGCAAGTTGTTCAAAAAATATTTATTAATCTGTTTTCTAGGCACTCTGCTAGAGACCTAAAGGCCCTGGTCCAAAACAGACAAATCAGAATATGCAGCAAGAACAGATTTTCATATGCATAAGAATGTAACACATAACATATATAATATGTTACAAAGTGTCACACACCAGTGGAAACATGATTATCTAACAAATATTGTGGGAGAACCTTGGCTTCCATCGAGGAAAAAAAATCAAGAATAATAAAGATGAAAGCCCCACCTAATACTACATATAATAATTAACAAGCGAGATTTAAGAAGGTAATGTAGATGGGAAACCCTTAAAAAATGGAAGCTATTACAATCGGTTATTTAATTGATCTTGAGGTGTGGAAGGAATCTCTAAGCATACAGTAACAGAGGTATCTTCAAAGGAAAAATTTAACAGATTGTATAACATAAAAATTAAGAACTTTGGCAATTAGGGAAAACAAAGAGCAAATAACAAACTGAGCAATGGAGTTTTAGTTGTAATGAATGCTTTATATTTTAGGGCACTCCCAGCTCACTCAGAGAGAAGGTCCCAGTCCACATAACCTAGCAGTTCCATGGCCTCATTTCCCCCCTGCCAACCCCCTTGACTCACAGCCACATGAACTCCTTCCTGTCCTTCAACTCACCCCGCATGCTTCTACCTCAATGCCTTAGTCCTTGTTACACTTTCCTCTGGGCTTCCTTTTTCTCCACTTACCTATAAGCCTTTACTTCTTTCCTATTGCTGCTGTAACAAATTACCATAAGTTTAGTGGCTTAAAACGAATCTAAATTTATTATCTTCCACTTCTGGAGGTCAGAAATCTTAAAATCCAGTTGCCAGCAGGGCTGCATTCCCTTTTGGACACTCTAGGGAGAATCTGTTTGTATGTCATTTTCAACTTCTAGGAGCTGCCTGCATTCTTCGGTACATGGCCCCTTCCTCCATCTTCTAGCCAAGAGCACAGCATCTTCAAATCTCCCTTACTTTACTTCCCCCATGTTGTATCTCCTTCTCTGGTTGACCCTCTTACCACCCTCTTATAAAGAGCCTCAGGCCTTGTAACAATCCCTTACATTGGGCCTAACCTTCCCATCTTAATATCATTAACTTAATCACATCTGCAAGGTCCCTTCACTTGTAAGGTAACATATGTACAGGTTTCAAAGATTCAGACATAGAAATCTTTGGAGGGGGGCATTATTCTGTCTACAAAATTTCCTTCTGATCTTTCCTCAAATGTTACTTTATCAGAAAGACTATGCTGCACCTAAATAAAACAGAACGAGCCTCTCTTCCACCTCTAAACCTATGCTTCTCACTGTATTTTATTCTTCTGTGTAGTACTTTTACCAACTAACTTATGCAATCTCCATCAGGCCACGGATTTTTGTATTACCTACCCATGTATTCTCATAGTTAGAAGAGTGGGAAGCACATGGTAGGTGCTCCATACATGTTTGCTGAATGAATAAATGAACCAGAAAAAATAAAATGGCTTGTTTCTAGGGCAAACAAGAAAAATACCAGAGGGACACCTGGTTGGTTCAGTCCATTGGGCATCTGCCTTTCGCTCAGGTCATGATCCCAGAGTCTTGGGACTTGAGCTCCCTGCTCGGTGCGGAGCCTACTTCTCCCCACTCACACTCTCTCCCATTATCTCTGTCACTATCTCTGTCTGTCTCTCAAATAAATAAAATCTTTTTTAAAGGAAAGAAAGAAAAATACCAGAAATGATAAATTTTCTCTTGTATCAAGAAAGAAAAAAAAAAAGAAAAGAGAAAAATAACAAAAAGAAAGGAAGAAAGGATGGACTGCCTCTTCTTGAATAGCTGTTGAATCATGAAAGTTCCCTATTATGGGTCCATAAAACTTTCCCTAAATCATGCATTAGATTTTCTTTAAATTTGGGCCAGCACAGGATAATTCACTGTAATGATGGCAAGATGTGAAAAGTCTATACGTTTCTCAAGGAAAGTCTCAATTCTTAAATGCTCTTCTTGCCTCCATGGTAACCTAAGGAAGGTAACTCTAAGCAAAATCAAAAAGGGAGAAGGAATGTTAGGCCCACATGGCCAGTTCACAACAAAAGTCTGTTCCGCTGTGATTTGTAGTCTGTTATTCAGCAGGAAAGAATCTTGGAAAAACAAGCATCTCGTTCTTGGAATGTCAGAGAGAATCAAAATAATTCAAAATCCAATCAGTGGCTTTGAGAAAAACACATATTCTTTCCTCCTGCTAGATCTGGACAATAATTCCTCACACAGGAGATTTTATAGAGCTTGAGACTCTACTGCAATAATGAACAAGTCTAGGGAAACTTTGAACCACACTGGCTTGCTAAGAGTTGGGGTTGGTGCAGGGCTCTACTGGGAGACCAAGGGAGGGAATGGAAGAGGGAGCAAAGTGTGAGATGCAAGAGTGGATTCTGGCGAAGGAATTGCCTGCTCTGGGATTTGCATAGCAGAATAATGACACTTGAAACCTTTGCTTTTATTTTTCCTTAAAATGTATGAAGCCACATGATTGCTACAGTCACTCTTGCTGTATAAAAAGTATCCCATGGTTTAATGGTATAAACTTCAATCATTTGATTTTGCTCACAATTTTGAGAGTCAGGAATTTGGGAAAGTCTTAGTGCTAAGTCTCTCTTTGGGGTCTCTCATGTCATTGCATTCAGATGTCAACTGAGGCTGCAGTCACCCAAAGATTTGCTTGGCTACACATCCAAGTTGGCTCAGTCACATGGTTGGCAAGTGCTAACCTCTGGTGAGGTCTTTATTGTATCCAGTACATAATTATTGAACATATATCACCTGCTAAGCACTGTGCTAAGTAATTAGAATTATTACTCACTGAAGTAGGAAAAAGGAAGGAGGGAAGAATTTATTTCAGTTTGTCACATTTCACCTTAAAAATAATGTTCTTCTTGGCATGCAGATAAACTGTGGTTCACTTGGGCTTTTGTCCTCCAAAATTCCAAGCATTTAAAGGGAGACCTTAAAGGATTAGGTTCATAAATCAATGTTTGGGAATAGCAGAAAGAAGAGTGTGGGGCTTCCACTTGCTCTCCACCCAATATCAGAATCATGTTCCCCTGGATAGAGTGAAGAACACAGGAAGTGGAAGCAGTCTGCATGGGACTTATCTCCAAAGTGGGGCCCAGGAGTAGCAGAGAGAGCCATGTGGCTCCCCCTGTATGGCAATGAAGCAGGGGTCTCCTGGTTGGGAGAGGCTTTGCAGAAGACACAGGCCTTTCAGTACCGGCCTCAGTGACCCAATGACCAAGGAGGAGAGAGGCCTCCCACGCATACCTTAGTTCAGTTTAAGCCCTCTTGAACTTCAACACAACCCCAGGAGAATTGGCACAGAACCCACAAAAGCTAAAAATAGATTTTCTATCTGCCAGACATGATAGGACTAGAAATAGAAATCTATTTAAGTCATCAAAAGTAAAGCACAGCTCTTCTTCCTCCTCCTCCTCCTCCCTTTCACTATGCTCTCTGCCTCTGTGGCCACACTGCTTCCTCCACTTCAGTCTGTGTGTCTGTCTAACCTCACTTTGCCTCTCTCTTGTAAGGAGAGAATAATCTCTCCAGGTCAAAATCCTGAACTTATTCATGTAAAGATCCTTTCTCCCTATGTAACATCTACAAGTTCCAGAGAGGAGAACCTGGTACCTTGAGGGCTATCATTCTGCCCATCTCACCCACTAAAGTATTTGGCAGTAATGAAGCATCCGGTTGACAAATTTTTCTTAAATATTGAGACTGTTTTTCCTGTGCTTCCAACTTTTTAATGACTTTGTTTTAAAACAAACAAGAAAATGCAGTTCAGTTGTGGTCTGAGACTCTACCAGCTGCATTATATCTACTTGTACATAGTTACTACACACACCTACATATTTACCTACACAAACTATTAAACTATTTACCTACACAAACCTAAGAAGTTTAGGTCATGTACCCAAAGACACAGAGCCTCTTCTGATCTACTTACTAACTTGGGAGGCAAGAGAATTTTTCTACTGCTTTTGTGGAAGACTGTAAAGGAATGCCCCCCACCCCGCCCTGCCAAAAAACAAAACAAAACAAACAAACAAAAAAACTTTCTTCCATCTCTCTCTTTTTTTTCTTTTTTTTTTCTTTTGGAGAGAGAGAGATTGTGGGCACATGAGCAGTAGGGGAGGGGTGGAGGGAAAGAGAGAGAGAGAGAACCTCAAGCAGGCTCCACACTGAGCACAGAGCCCTACCCGGGGCTCAAACCCACAACCTGAGCCGAAACCAAGAGTTGGCCACTCAACCAACTGCACCACTCAGGCTCCCTTCTTCTCTCTTTTTAAAGTACTGATGTGTACATTATAATAAAATGCTTAGCGATTCAGTGTACACTTCACTGAATTTGATACATGTATGCAACTGTGTTAACTACTACCCCAATCAAGATATAGAAAATCTCCATTAACCCAGAAAGTTCCTTTGTGCTCCTTCCCTGCTCTTTTTCGGGATATGACAAATTAAATTTACATGAATGTTCATGTCAAAGTTTTTATGTACATGGCTTTTCATTTCTCTTGGGTAAATACTTAGAATTGCTAGGTCATAGGGTACATGTACATTTTTAATCCATGCTCTCTTTTTTGCCAATACATTATTCATGGGGGGTTTTTATTCTCTACATTTTCTTCAGTAATAAGTTGATAACAATCTTTAACCTGTTTGACTATCCATTCCTTTCTTCCTTGGTATGCCAAGCCACTGTTCCTTTAACCAGTCTTTAGTCAGTTTAACTGTTCCTTTCTTCCTTTTTTTTTTTTCACTTTCAAAAATCTGATTTTATTTTTTCTGAATCAAAAAGAAGTGTACTCACATTAAATGTAGAATGTTTACTGTCCATTGATCTCTCAAAACGCTTTCCAGTATTGTTAACAGTGCTTAGAACTGTGTAAAAAGTCAACATCCAATACCATGTTTTAAAGAAAAAAGTTTAAATGAGGGACTTACTTCTAAGAAACCCTTCTCAAAGGTCAAGGCATTGGCAATTCCAATTTAAAAAGAATTTTAATCATTATTGGAAATTTAAGTGACAATGGTTTAGCTAAAAATCAGATCTCTTTTAAAACAGAAAAAATTTTAATTTCTGAGGGACTTGGTATATCTCACTTTGAACAATGCTCCACTTGTTTTATGCTGGTACATTTACTTCTTACTTCATGGAATGTATTGCTGATTCTTAGTGGTTATCTTTGCAATTTATTTGCTGCTTAAGGGGGAATTTGCTTCCCTCCAAAATTTGCCATACGATGCAGATTAAGCCTATACGATGCTGCAGCTCCCTGTGTCTCTATCCTGAACTGATTCTGCCTTTTTTCATAGGCAACTCTGTCTTTCTAACCCAATGATCATCCTTTGGGGAAATGGAAAAAAAGAATATAAATGCTCCGTTGGTTCCTCAATATGTGCTTGAAAGATGTCATGAGGCTTCCTTTGTAACCCCAATCATCATTTTCCTAGGTAAGTATGCCACTCATATTGCCATATAATCACTTCCTACACAATACTATGTAGGATACAATTACTATGCCAACTGAAGCTGTTTGCACTTAATTCCATCAAAAAGTGTCTCATGATATGAAAATACTATGAAGAATTACTCACAAAGGAAAACAGATGTGGAAAAAAAACTAAACATGTCCTTGAACTGAGCCTAACTCATCTCTCAGATTTATATGCTGAGTATGACTCTCTCCACATACCACTGAAGTCATCAAGATTATTAGAATGTCACCAATGGCATAAGTGATTAAAAGACAATCAGCATAAAAAGATCTTGAACTATGCTGGAGGTACATCTTCCATGTTTTTAATAAATAAGCTGAATTGCTTTATTGGATTATCCATTTCCTTCTTCAGTATTAATTTTACAAGAAAAAAAATGAAGATCCTTAAAAGAAATCTTGAAGGTGTGCCTGGATGGTACAGTCAGTTAAGCACCCAACTCTTAGGTTTCATCTCAGGTTGTGATCTCAGTGTTGTGAGATTGAGCCCCATATCAAGCTCTGCACTCAGGGAAGAGTATGCTTAAGTTATTCTCTCTCTCTTCCTCTGCTTCTCCCCACCCCATCATGTTCATTCAACACTCTCTCTTTCAAGTAATAAATCAAGAAAGAAAAAAAGAAAGAAAGAAAGAAAGAAAGAAAGAAAGAAAGAAAGAAAGAAAGAAAGAAAGAAAGAAAGAAAGAAGGAAGGAAGGAAGGAAGGAAGGAAGGAAGGAAGGAAGGAAGGAAGGAAGGAAGGAGCGAAGCCTTGAAGATTTCATTTGTAGCAGCCTTTGTTTTTGTCTTTAAGGGAAAAAATTCATTTTTATACTACATTGTTTCACAAAGTGGTTTATGATAATGTCTAAACTATTTAGATTGCTTTGGGGACACGTTTTAAGCCTTCATTTAAAAAAAAAAAAAAACAGCTGAACCTTGCATTACAGTAACTCAGTGATCCCTGGATCCTGTGTGTTGTGGGCTTACAAATGGTTTCTTTTGCATTACCATTGTGAAATTTTTTCCAATGAACTCTGTGCAACATAATGAATATCCACATTTGGGATATAAGAAGTCACTCTGGCCTCTAAACTCCATTATGTGAACACCCATTATTTCTTAAACATGGATTTTAACGTTCACAATGAAAACATGCATGATTGTGTGGCATGACAGACCACCAGCCTAAGGTAAGACCATCCTCTGGATCTAGATAGAACAAAATCAATGTTCTATGTCTGTGACCTTGTAAGACTAGCTGATAGAGCTTCATTCCTGCTTCCTCCCACCTCCTCTTCCTCAGCTCTTGGAGTTTCCAGAAAAATTCCTGGATGGCTCCAGAGGTCTCTGCTGTGACCAAGTTACTTCTTCACAGCTTGTCTCATTCAGACATGGCTGCTGCCTCTCTCATCCCTGCCATTCCTGCTGCTCTGCAGTCCTAAGCAGCAGTAAGAGCAAAACGGAATGAGGCATTCCCATCCCAAAATGGGTTGTACTATTGCCAAAACCCTGAGACCCCAGAAGCATCTGGGTAAAACTGTATGTTCATGAAGAGCTTTCTCTTACTTCTACTTCCTAGGATGTGGCATATCAGAAATCCATAAAGAATAAAGGAGAACTTTCCACATTTTTTCAAGGCTAAGAAATAACTTATCACATAATAACTTAAATATTGAAGCAGAAATGGAAAAACAAATTATATGAGCTAAAGACATGGATAAACTATAAACATTATAGTGGTTGATCTGCTAATTCCTTCTACTGCTCTTTCTATTCCACTAGATGAAAAGATTAATAACAACTGGAAACTTTCAAGGATGATGTTCAAATGCCTGGTAGTTTGAGAGATTTTCTTACTGTAAATTTTTGGAAAAATTCACCTCTGGCATGCAATTATATGGGAATACTTTCTGTGAAAAACAAAATAAGAATGCCTTTTATTGGTATTGGTACTGGTTTTTAAAAATTACAAATAACAGGAACATACATTATTCCATTTGATCCTCAAAGCAACTCCACAAAGTAGACAGGAAATTCATACTATGGTCACCATTTTAAGATAAGGAAACTAAGGACCAAAAATCATAAAGCTCCTGATCAAGATCTTATAAATAGTAAATGGCAATATTTGGCCTTGATCTCAAGTTCGGTGTATTTCCCATTTAGCCATAATGCGCCTTCATCTAACTCTTTTTTTTCTGGAAAAATCAAGGCACTCCTGTTTTTTAAATTAAAAACTTGTTGAATTTAAAGGAAAAAAACTTTCTCCTTTTTAAAATTACATGAACAACAGATCATTACAGAAAAAAAAAAAACTTTGAAAGGCAAAAGGGGTAGAAATCTTTGAGTTATCATCTAGAGACAAAAATAACACATAGAATTAATAACTTGGTCTATTTCCTTTCAGAATATTTCCTATGCAAGTTTGTCATGTAAATAACTATGTATTTGCTTACAAAAAATGGTGCCATCTTTACAGACTGCTTTCATGCATTGCCTTTTACATTGAATATATATGGAACAACTTTTTACATCAATATTTAAGTATCTGTAATTATCATTTTGATGACTACATACTATCTCATATTATATGTTAACATATTTAATCAAACCCTTAAGATGCCAGAGTATTCTCTATTATAAGTAAGTAATGTGACTGTTTCCTTAAGAAACATCAGACAAATCTAAATTGAAGAACATTCTAGAAAATAATTGTCTTCAATCTCCAAAAAAAATCAAGGTCAGGAAACATAAATAAAAAAATGAACTGCTCCAGATAAAGAGATGAAAGAGAACAAGAGGTAAATGGCTATAAAAGACATAATTAGATGTCAACAAATTGGACAACCTAGAAGAAATGGATAAGTACCTAATAACCTACCAAAACTAAAGCAGTAAGAAAATTTGAACAGACCAGTTACCAATGAAACTGAATCAGTAATTTAAAAACTCCAACTAAAACACTCCAGGACTAGATGGCTTCACAGATAAATTCTATCAAACATTTAAAAACCATTAATACCTATTCTTCTCAAACTTTTCCATAAAATAAAGGAGGAAGGAAAACTTCCAAATCCATTCTATGAAGCCAGTGTTACTCAGATACCAAAACCAGATAATTGTACGAGAGAGAGACAGAGAGAGAGAGAAGTACAGGCCAATACCTCTGACGAACATAGATGAAAAAAAAACTTCAATAAAATATTAGCAAACCAAATTCAACAATACATTTAAAAAATCATTTACCAGACCTCAAAAGCATAAGATACCTAGGAATAATCCTCACCAAAGAGGTAAAGGATCTATACCCTAAAAACTATAGAACACTTCTGAAAGAAATTGAGGAAGACACAAAGAGATGGAAAAATATTCCATGCTCATGGATTGGCAGAATTAATATTGTGAAAATGTCAATGTTACCCAGGGCAATATACACGTTTAATGCAATCCCTATCAAAATACCATGGACTTTCTTCAGAGAGTCGGAACGAATTATTTTAAGATTTGTGTGGAATCAGAAAAGACCCCGAATAGCCAGGGGAATTTTAAAAAAGAAAACCATAGCTGGGGGCATCACAATGCCAGATTTCAGGTTGTACTACAAAGCTGTGGTCATCAAGACAGTGTGGTACTGGCACAAAAACAGACACATAGATCAATGGAACAGAATAGAGAACCCAGAAGTGGACCCTGAACTTTATGGCCAACTAATATTCGATAAAGGAGGAAAGACTATCCATTGGAAGAAAGACAGTCTCTTCAATAAATGGTGCTGGGAAAATTGGACATCCACATGCAGAAGAATGAAACTAGACCACTCTCTTGCACCAGACACAAAGATAAACTCAAAATGGATGAAAAATCTAAATGTGAGACAAGATTCCATCAAAACCCTAGAGGAGAACACAGGCAACACCCTTTTTGAACTCAGCCACAGTAACTTCTTGCAAGATATATCCACGAAGGCAAAAGAAACAAAAGCAAAAATGAACTATTGGGACTTCATCAAGATAAGAAGCTTTTGCACAGCAAAGGATACAGTCAACAAAACTAAAAGACAACCTACAGAATGGGAGAAGATATTTGCAAATGACGTTTATCAGATAAAGGGCTAGTTTCCAAGATCTATAAAGAACTTCTTAAACTCAACACCAAGGAAACAAACAATCCAATCATGAAATGGGCAAAAGACATGAACAGAAATCTCACAGAGGAAGACACAGACATGGCCAACACGCACATGAGAAAATGCTCTGCATCACTTGCCATCAGGGAAATACAAATCAAAACCACAATGAGATACCACCTCACACCAGTGAGAATGGGGAAAATTAACAAGGCAGGAAACAACAAATGTTGGAGAGGATGCGGAAAAAAGGGAACCCTCTTACACTGTTGGTGGGAATGTGAACTGGTGCAGCCACTCTGGAAAACTGTGTGGAGGTTCCTCAAAGAGTTAAAAATAGACCTGCCCTACGACCCAGCAATTGCATTGTTGGGGATTTACCCCAAAGATACAGATGCAATGAAACGCAGGGTCACCTGCACCCCGATGTTTCTAGCAGCAATGTCCACAATAGCCAAGCTGTGGAAGGAGCCTCAGTGTCCATCGAAAGATGAATGGATAAAGAAGATGTGGTCTATGTATACAATGGAATATTCCTCAGCCATTAGAAATGACAAATACCCACCATTTGCTTCAACGTGGATGGAACTGGAGGGTATTATGCTGAGTGAAGTAAGTCAATCGGAGAAGGACAAACAGTGTATGGTCTCATTCATTTGGGGAATATAAATAATAGTGAAAGGGAATAGAAGGGAAGGGGAAGAAATGTGTGGGAAATATCAGAAAGGGAGACAGAACATAAAGACTCCTAACTCTGGGAAACGAACTAGGGGTGGTGGAAGGGGAGGAGGGCGGGGGGTGGGGGTGAGTGGGTGACGGGCACTGAGGGGGACACTTGACGGGATGAGCACTGGGTGTTATTCTGTATGTTGGTAAATTGAACACCAATAAAAAATTATTTTATTAAAAAAATCATTTACCATAATCAAGTGGGACTTATTCCAGGGATGCCAGGGTGGTTCAATATTCACACATCAATCAATGTGATACATCATGCCACTAAACAAAAGAATAAAAATCATATGATCATTTCAATAGATCCAGAAAAAGCACTCAACAAAGTACAAATTCCATTCATGGTAAAAATTCTCACCAAAGTTTATTTAGAGAGAATATAGCTCAACATAATAAAGCCCTTATATGAAAAATGCACCGCAAACATCATACTCAATAGGAAAAACTAAGAACTTTTCTCCTAATGTCAAGAACAAGACAAGGATTTCTATTCTCACCATTTTTACTCATCATAGTATTAGAAATCTTAGCCACAGCTAAGAAAAGGAATAAAAGGTATCCAAATTGGTAAGGAAGAAGTAAAATTTTCACTATTTGCAGGTGAAAGTTTACTATTTCCATATACGGAGAATCTGAAAGACTCCACTAGGGTGCTGGGTGGCTCAGTGGTTGAGGATCTGCCTCTGGATCAGATCATAATCCCAGGGTCCTGGGATGGAGACCCACATCAGGCTCCCCACAAGGAGCTTGCTTCTTCCTCTGCTTATGTCTCTGCCTCTCTCTGTGTGTCTTTCATGAATAAATAAAATCTTTAAAAAAAAAAAAACTCCACCAAAAAACTACTAGAACTCATAAAGGAATTCAGTAAAGTTATAGGACACAAAATCAATGTGTAGAAATCCATTGCATTTCTATACCCTAATGAAGCATCAGAAATAAATTTTTTTAAAAATCTCATTTACAATTGCACCAAAAATAATAAAATGCCTAGGAATAAATTTAACCAAGGATGTGAAAGACCTGTCCTATGAAAACTATAAAACATCAATAAAAGAAATTGAAGACGACACAAATGACTGCAAAGACATTCCATGCTCATGGATCAGAAGAATAAATATTGTTAAAACATCCATACTGCCTAAAGCAACCTACAGATTTAATGCAATTTGCATCAGCAAATTTTCCATCAGCATTTTCCACAGAATGAGAACAATCCTAAAATTTGAATGGAATCAAAAAAGACCCCCAGGAGCCAAAGAAATCTCAAAAAAGAAAAGCAACAATAGAGGTATCACAATTCCAGATCTAAAGTTCTATTACAAAGCTACAGTAATCAAAACAGTATGGTACTGGCACAAAAACAGACACATAGATCAATAGAACAGAATAGAAGGCCCAGAAATAAACCCATGATCAATTAATATTGAGAAAGGAGGCAAGAACATGCCATGGGAAAAAGACCAATTCTTCAACAAATGCTGTTGGGAAAAATGGATAGTAACATGCAAAAGAATGAAACTGGACCACTTTCTTACACCATACACAAAAATAAATTTAAAAAATGGATTAGGACCTAAATGCTTGACCTAAAACCATAAAAATCCTAGAAGAGAGCACCGGCAATAATTTCCCTGACATTGGCCATAACAACATCTTTTTAGATATGTCTCCTGAGGCAAGGGAAACAAAAGCAAAAATAAACTATTGGGACTATATCAAAATAGAAAGTTTCTGCACGGTAAAGGAAATAACAAAACTACAAGACAACCCACAGAATGGGAGAATAGATTTCCAAATGACATATCCAATAAGATTAGTATCCAAAATATATGAAGAACTTAAACAATTCAATACCAAAAAATCAAATAATCCAATTAAACAATGGGCAGAAGACATGAACAGACATTTCTCCAAAGACGACATACAGATGGCCAACAGACACATAAAGGTGACACATGAAAAGATGTTCAATATCACTAATCATCAGGGAAATGCAAATCAAAACCACAATGAAACATCACCTGAATGGCTAAAATTGAAAGCACAAGAAACAAGTGTTGGCGAGGACGTGGAGAAAAAGGAACCTTCTTCTACTATTGGTAGGTATGCAACTGGTGTGGCCACTGTGGAAGGCAGTATGGAGGTTTCTCAAAAAATTGAAAATATAGTTACCATATGATCCAGTAATCACACTACTGGGTATTTACCCAACGAATATGAAAACACCAAGTTGAAGAGTATACGCACCCCTATATTTACTGCAGCATTATTTATAATAGCCAAATTCATGGAAGCGGCCCAAGTATCTGTCAATAGATGAATGGATAAAGAAGATGTGAGATATATATAGATAGAGATAGATATATAATGGAATATTATTCAGTCAAAGAAGAATGAAATATTGCCCTTTGCAATAACATGGATGGATGTAGATAGTATAATGCTCAGTGAAATAAGTCAGAGAAAAACAGATACCATATAACTGATTTCACTCATAGGTGGAATTTAAGAAACAAAACTAATGAACAACAACAAAAAGAAAAATCAAAATAATGAGACTCTTAACTATAGAGAATAAACAGATGGTCGCCAGAGAGGAGGTGGGTGGGGTGAATATGTGAAATAGGTAAAGGGGATTGAGAGTACACTTACGTTGATGAGCCCTGAGTAACATATGGAATTGCTGAATCACTATGCTGTACACTTTTTTTAATAAAATAATTTTTTATTGGCGTTCAATTTACCAACATACAGAATAACACCCAGTGCTCATCCCGTCAAGTGTCCCCCTCAGTGCCCGTCACCCACTCACCCCCACCCCCCGCCCTCCTCCCCTTCCACCACCCCTAGTTCGTTTCCCAGAGTTAGGAGTCTTTATGTTCTGTCTCCCTTTCTGATATTTCCCACACATTTCTTCCCCTTCCCTTATATTCCCTTTCACTATTATTTATATTCCCCAAATGAATGAGACCATACACTGTTTGTCCTTCTCCGATTGACTTACTTCACTCAGCATAATACCCTCCAGTTCCATCCACGTTGAAGCAAATGGTGGGTATTTGTCGTTTCTAATGGCTGAGGAATATTCCATTGTATACATAGACCACATCTTCTTTATCCATTCATCTTTCGATGGACACCGAGGCTCCTTCCACAGTTTGGCTATTGTGGACATTCACTATGCTGTACACTTGAAACTAAAATAACACCATATTCTAACTGTACCAGAATTAAAATTTTTTAAAAGACATAATTAGAACAATTAAAATTTGAATATAAACTGTGGATTAGATAATAGTATTATATCAATGTTTCTGATGTTGTTATTTGCTGTATAAAAGAATGTTCCTACTCTTGGGAAATATACATTGAAGTATTTAAAGGTAAGAAAGCATGGTTACTTCAATTTAGTCTCAAGTGGCTCAAAAAGTTTACCCACCCACATACCCACATGCTCCACAGAGGGAATGGGAAAGCAGATAGGACAGTAATGTAAAATATTGGTGATCTCAGTAAAGAGATAAGGCAGTTGTTTGTCAACTTACCTTTAAGTTTGAAATTCTATCAAAATAAAAAGTTATCCCCAAGCAACCATGAAGACATCTATACAAAGTGAAATACACAAAAACTTGATATAAATAAATAAAGATAGAATCCCAGAAAATGTTCAAGTAACCCACAGGAAGGGGAAAGAAGAGAAATAGAAGAATGAGAGATGGAGGAAACAATCAGAAGCAAACAAAACTCAGACTTACGCCCTAATATATCAATTATGACCTCCTGATGTATGTTAAGTAGGCTTATTGTGATTATTTCACAATATGTACAAATATTGAAACCTTATGTTGTACACCTGAAACCAAAGTAAATTATTTCTCATTTAAAAAATCACCTTCAATGTACATTTTCTGGGGATCCCTGGGTGGCTCAGCGGTTTGGCGCCTGCCTTTGGCCCAGGGCATGATCCTGGAGTCCCAGGATCGAGTTCTGCGTCGGGCTCCCGGCATGGAGCCTGCTTCTCCCTCCTCCTGTGTCTCTGCCCCCCCATCATAAATAAATAAATAAATAAATAAATAAATAAATAAATAAATAAATAAATAAATAAATAAATCTTTTAAAATGTACATTACCTAAAAATACCAATTAAAAGGCTGAAATTGGCATGGTAGATTTCTTTTAAATGATCTATCAACATGCGGTCTATAAGAAACTCACTTCAAGTATAACTGCATAGATATGTTGAAAGTAAAAGCATGAAAAAAAAATGGATCACATAAACATGAATCCAAAAGTTACCCCTCCCCAAAGAAAGTCAACTGATATTTAAAGCACAAAGAATGACAACAATGGTGGAGCTGAAATATATGACAGTAACATCACAAGGAAAATGAGAGGGTCACATCTCCTGAAGAACTTCAGAGGCTCCCCATTTCACCAAGAGTTAAAGCTGAAGTCTTAACAAAGTCCTACAAGCCCCCATGCCATCTATCCCCGTTAATTCTCTCACTTCCTCTCCTACTGTTCTCCCCTCTTGCTCACTATGCTCCAATCACACTAACCTATGGGCTATTTTTAGGACATTCTGGACAAAGTCCCACCTTCGGACCTGAGACTGGTGGCTATCTCTGCTCAGAAGACTCTCCCACCAAGATGACCAGTGGCTAACAGACTTCTAAATGTGGACCATCTGGATGAATCTACGTACAGATGTACCCACACAACTCATCCCTAGTCCCATGCCCTACTCTAATTTTTTTCATAGTGCTTATCATCTTTTAACATACTATATAATTTCCTTGTTTCCTGAGTTTATTATTCATTTTCTGTTTCTCCCTGCTAGGATGTAATAGAGTATGAATTTTGTGTGTTTTTTTGATAAATGTATTCCAAGGCCATATACCAGTGGCTGGTATATAATAGTTGCTTTAATATATGTTTATTTGTTGAATGAATGAATATTTGCTGGAGGAGGGAGAAAGGGAAATATGTTAGTGATACAGTATAAATATTACTCTGAGAACACAGAGCACCAAAAGAGAGGACATGGCTACTAAAGTGGGCAGTTCAAACTCATTTTAGCGTTTTGTATAAAGGAGTGTCCTGATGAAAATGGTATTTTACAAATATCAGTTTAGCAGAAGTTAAACGAGTTTAACCTCAGATACAAGTCTATTTTTTACAAAGAGGATACCGCGTAAGTGAGAAGTCACACGGTTCAACTGCATTCAACTACATTCAAACTGCATTGAGAGTCACCTGACGTAAGAATAACATGTTTGCACATAGCACCTGGATGTGTGTGTCCTTCATTCTCTATTCCTTTTATTCATTAAAAAAAACTCATTGCACATAAAATGCTAAAAGCTAAGGGATTTGCAGAACATCCATTAGAGATAAGAAACCTCTAGTTGCTGTTTGTTCATTTTCAACTAGCAGACATCACTAGGCATAGGTGTCACCCAGAGTAGTAATGTAAATAGGTCATTTAAACAAGGAATTCAGGTAGAAAATGGAAATCATCGAAGTACCATTAGTGCCCACGCTGGCTTGCTTCAGCTAGAAACAAAGAGGAAATATGCACCCACCATGTAAGCTTATGGTCACAGGGCACTTAAAATTGTCCTATCCTTCTACAAGCCTGCTAGCACCTGGGTAGCACCTACCCAAATGAAAATGTAGTCAGTCTTCAAGAACCAGCTCAAATGCTCTCTCCTTCATGAAGATTAGGTGATTCCCAAAAATGAATGATATACTGGCTTCTGTTGGACCCTAGCACCACACTGATATCAACTTGTGGCACTTACCTTATCTCTTAGATATATAGGTATGGGTATTTGATATTATTGCCACCATGAGGGCAGGAATCCTGGGTTTTTCATCTTTTATATGTCCTTTGGCACTTCACACATATATCCAACAAATCCCTCATTGAACCAAATCAAAGGCTTCTAAAATGATCTCCCATTCCAGTAGGCCAGCAAAGATCTTTGTATATAGTAGGTATTTGCTGAATTAATTTGGATGGAATCACAAGGAGATTTGTACTTCTGGAAACTCTTTTTCTACTAGTTCTGAGCTCAAGTAGACTACTAGTAACAAGGCCAGCAGCTTTCACTTGGTCTTATTCTTTCAATTAACCAAAATTTCTCTCTTTAGCCAAATTTTATTGATTTCTAATATAAAATGGCATATGGTCTGAATGGTTGCCTAAATCATTCAAATGTAGACTCCATGAAGACAGCAGAGTTTTTTGATTCTTGGTTTACTGCTGTTACAATGATTAAAACAGTCCCTCGGGGCACCTGGGTGGCACGGTTAGTTAGGCATCAGACTCATGGTTTTGGTGCAGGTCATGACCTTAGGGTCATGAGATTGAGCCTCGTGCTGGGCTCTGCACTCAACATGGAGTCTGTTTGAGACTCTCTTTCTCTCTCCCTCTGCCCCTCCCCACCATGCTCTCTCTCCCTCTCCTCCACCCTCAAATAAATAAATAAGTCTTAAAAAGAAACAATCCCTGACACATAGTAGATATTCAATAATAATTATTGAATGCAGTTGTTCAGGGAACCACGAAAACCCCAGCTTTCTACCAACGGACTATGAAAAGCAGACTTACGACAAACACAGTGGCAGATCATTTCCTAGGAGCCTCCAACTAGTCCTCCATCCCTGTAGGCACATATCTCTCTGCACATTAAGAGGGAGAGTTTCCTTTCCCCTTGAGTCTCAGCTGGCCTTGTGACTTGCTTGGAGCAAGAGAATGCATAGAAGGGATGTTCTGGGACTTACACGCCCAGATTTTAAAACACTTGTAGCCTCTGCTTTCTCCTTCTTGGGATCCACAGAATAATAAGAACCCATGGAAAAAGAGAAGTCTAGCCAGTAGGCTCTGAGCCACCCGAGGCATCCTAGCAGAAGTTCCTAACATGGAAGTGATCTTAGATGTTCCAACCTCACCCAAGTTCCCAGCTGAATGCAACTACACGAGCAACTCCAGCCAACATGTGGAGTGAAGACAGACAACCTACCAAGAATCGGGAGTAAATAACTGAACTTTGTTGCCATAGTCACAAAGTTTAGAGATGGTTTGTTATACATACTACATAACTGGGGCAATCCTAATGTATTTGTCGATGTGTCTGTCCTATTTATATGCATAAAAGATACTGTGAAATGATTGTCACTGAATATGTGTTTCTGGGTGGTAACATATTTGGTGGGGCTTTTATTTTATTGTCTTTAGTTTTTTGCTTAGTACTTCATATTGCTAGAATTGCATTAATATATTTCATAAAACCAATAACTATCCTATAATCATTTAAAACATTTATAGATATAAAAAGAATGTTTATAAAATATACAGAGAATATAAACAATTTTTTAAATACCTGTATACCCACCACGGAGTTTAAGAAATAGAACACTATATTTAAAGCTTTCTTGTGTGCTCCTCCCATGACCCCACCTTCCCTCAACTTCTGCTTCATCAACTTTGCCCTGCTTGCCTATGAAAATTTCCCCAAATAGGATTATGTATCCAACTATAAAATTATATGGTCTCACGTTTGTGAATAGAAGGAATTCTATTTTATTGCTGTATTGTATTCCATTTCATTAACACAGTATCCAGCTCCGTCCAGGCTGCTGAAACACAACACCACACAGTGGGTGGCTTGCAAACAGCAGCAGTTTATTTCTCACAGTTCTGGAGGTTGGGTAGTGCAAGATCAAGGTGCCAGAAGACCTGGGGTCTGATAAGGATGTCCTCCAATGGCAGCAGGGGGGACAAAGCTCCTCTGGGTCTCTTTTCTTTTTTAAGATTTTATTTATTTATTCATGAGACACAGAGAGAGAGAGAGGCAGAGACACAGGAGAGGAAGAAGCAGGCTCCATGCAGGGAGCCCAATGCAGGATTCGATCCCGGGACTCCAAGATCACACCCCAGGCCGAAGACAGGCGCTAAACCACTGAACCACCCTGGGATCCCCCCGGGTCTCTTTTATAAAAATATTCATTTTATTCACGGGAGCTCCACCTTCATGACCTAATCACTACTCCTGCTACCATAATATCAAGGATCAGGACTCTAACACACGAATTTGGAGTGCAGGTCGGGGGGGGGGGGGGCGGGGGGACACAGACATTCAATCTTAGAACACACCACAGTTTATTTATCCATTCTGCTGTTGTTGAACACTTCTATCTGTTTCTAGATTCCACCCATCACAAAAAGAGCTGCTATGAATATTCTTATACATGTGCCCCTGGTGCAAGAACTATCGGGTACATGCCCAGGAGTGGGAAATACTCTGAGAGGCAATATAGTTAGAGACGTTAAGATGAGACTCTAAAATCTAAGAACGCTGGATTCCAACCCCTACTCTATCACTCCATCAGCCCCAGGCCCTTGCACTGGTTACTTAACCACTCGAACGGTATTTCTAACCTTCAGTGCACTTGGTAACCACCCGGGGAGCTCTAAAAAATTACAGAAGCCCAGGTCCCACCTTCAGAGGTCCTGATTTAATTGGTCCAGGTGGATGGTAGCCTAAGCACTGACCGTTTTTAGAGCCCACCCCCACCCCCAGCCACACAAATGGGCAGCCCCAGCCGAGAACCACTTCTCGAAGGCCTGGTTTCCCCATCTGTGAAACCCTGCTGAGAAGGCTAAAAACAGTGCCTCACGAAAGGGTTGCCAGAAGGAGGAGACACAGTGCGCGTGACAGGGCCTGGTAGTCAACAGCTTTAACTCTTATGGTTAAATCCATCGCTCTATTTCATTTTCAAGTTTGAGTACAAGTGATATTGAAGTATCATAAGAAATAGGATTTGAGGGGCACCTGAGTGGCTCAGTGGGTTAAGCATCCGACCCTTGATTTTGGCTCAAGTCATGATCTCAGGGTTGTGAGATCGAGTCCTGGGTCGGGTTTTGTGCTGGGTGGGGAACCTGCTTAAGACTCATATTCTCTCTCTCTCTCTCTCTCTCTCTCTCCCTGCTCCTCCCCCTGCTCTAAAGAAAGAAGAAGAAAGGAGAAGGAAGGAGAAGGAAGGAGAAGGAAGGAGAAGGAAGGAGAAGGAAGGAGAAGGAAGGAGAAGGAAGGAGAAGGAAGGAGAAGGAAGGAGAAGGAAGGAGAAGGAAGGAGAAGGAGAAGGAGAAGAAAAATAGGATTTGATGACAAGCTTGATACAGAGAAATAAAAGACAGGAACTCTGGTAGGTATGCTCCGACAGAGTAAGAAACAGAAAAGGGAGCAGATCAGTCTTTTGACTCCAACTATCTAAACATGATCTTGCAGTTACTCTTTGTTATAATTCTCTAAATTTATGTGAGGGATTCAAAACCCAGCTAAAGGCTTGGCTTTATTGTTTGCCGGCCTTACTGTGGGTGGAATCTTAGAAATGCTAGTGTCTTACAGAGATAATGTTCTCTTTGTTGGAAAATTTTGTTTTCTAACCAAGGAAATAATTAATTAAGCTTAAATTCTCCCATCCCCCTCGATGCTCTTCTAAACAGCTGGTACTTATTTGGGACAGAATATTAATTTTATTTGGAATCCATGGTGACAGTATTTGTTTCTTGCCATGAACATATTACAAGGTAGATTCATGATTTTCTAAACCGATCAGTAATCATTCATTGCACTAGGAAGCTTCCTCCATGTAGACAAAATAAAAAATTCACCTCAATCTCAAACATCAATATATATATATTCAGTTAATTCAGTTAATGAATTAGTTAGGCTTCCAAGTGAAAAAAAAAAAGCATTAAATCTCTGAAATTCATAGTTAACATGAAATTTTCTTTAAGTAAACTGATTTGTCACTTTTAAAAAACCACTTCACTTGAAGAGGTTATTAAGCTTATTCCCTTAAACTGTCGGTTAGCAAATAAACACTGAAGTAGAATGTCCACCAAAAGGGGGAAAAATGTGACAAGATGCCTTAAAAAGGGAGGAACTTATGGGGATGGCGAGTTAAGGGAATCTGTGGACTGGCTGGGCTGGGCCCCCAGCTAGATTTCATCTCGTCCACCTGTCAGATGCCAAGAAAAATAAGTGCATTTTGCAGAGGCTGATATCTCTAGCTCTCCCCCTTTGACCTCCTTCCTTCCTGACCCTTTGACCTTCCCTGTAGGAGCTGCTCTGAGCAACTGTGCCCAGCACCTGGGAGGCTAAGCACTCTGCAGAGGCCAACAAGTCAACATTCCACTGGGAACACTGGGGCTGGATAATTCAACAGATTCAGCTGTTAGCCTCACCACACCCTCAGTCGAGGCTTCCACCCAAGCCTCCTCCTTCTTCACTTATGAAAATCATAAGCCAAGGCCCCCCAGGCTCTTTCCTCACCCCTTCCAGCCCACTGCCCCCCTGCTTCCCACCCCCATGCCTCGCTGTCTGCAAGCCTCCCCACAGTGCCTTGTGAAACCTCAACTCTATAAGGAACAAACTCCCTTTGATCTACAGACATTTCCTTGAGCGCTCCCCCAATGTTACCAATAAGTGGTTTTATTAGCTTCTCCCTCAAACCTGTCATTCCATTAGGCACAGTCACCCCCTTCGTCACGAAGACACTAACCATTAGAGTGAATATGACTTTCTGCCATCTGCCTCCTGTATCCAGTCTCTGGCTGTGTCTTGACAACTGTAACTCCAGTGACTTCATGAAGCAGGGAACTAGATGGGCCCATGCTCAATTATTAGCCCTCCTATTATTTAAAAGATCTTTTTGTTATGAAAATTTTTAAACAAACATGGTGAATGGCACAAAAATCCCACATCCCCACCACCCAACTTCCTCAGATCATAACATTTTACAACACTGTATTTTAATCCATTTCCATTCAACGCTTTTTCTTCTAATAGATGACACTCAAAAACATTGAATGACTTTCCCCAGATCGACAGCCCACAGCCAGCACACTAAGACACAGTATATGCAAAGCATCATTCGCTCAATAGCACTTGCCTAATTTATGAGCCTCCTTGAGTCCCTTGGGTCCTTTCTCTCCCTATCGCCCTTGCCAATCTGCTTCCTTTGAATATATATATTTCTGTCTGCCTTGTCTCTCAGTATTTTCCTTGTAATATCTCAATATTTTCTGTGTATGGTATCTCCCTATTTCCTATTTTTTTCTCCCCATGCCATTCATTCTTTAATTTGAGAACTATGTCATAAGCACCTACTATGTACCAGGCACTATGCTAAGCCCTTTGGATATGCATCTGCCCACCCTTTTTTCTAGGGAGCTTTCTCTTTGCTGAGAAAGAGATTTTCAGACCATCTGTCAACATGAATTTCTCCTCCTTTTTCCTTTCGTTGTCTCTACCTTCATCAGCTTTTACCACACTTTTCTCACCTCGCTGATTACAAAAGAAAACAGAACCATTATTTTACGTATTGCATTCTTACACTAGAATGATGCGTTCTCTGTATCCTGATTTTTAACGATTAAAAAGATAATATCCTATTGAATAATATTCAGATATTTGACAGCAGCACCAGGTCTTCAAAGAAACTTTAATTTCCCACCAAGCAACCTATATCCCAACCATACCTGGATATCCTCCATGCTACAGATTCATTCCCAGGCCTTTCCTTATGCTAGTCCTCATTATATGGGATGCTCTCAACCTGGATTTGTCAAGGTTCTCGTGAGACTTGGCTGCACTGTCTGCTTTTTTTGGCCATGTCTCCGTCTCCAGCATTTAGCACAATGCCTGGTGCACAGGAAGGGCTCAAGGAATGCTCCTTGTATTTTTTAACAATTAGGATTAAAATTAAGTTACTCATTACTTGGGACAGCATATTTTCTTTTAGCTGCTGGGCCACCTCAGAAACAAATTTTTCAGCTTGAACTGACCAGCCAAGATGGAGAAAGAGAAGGTAAGAACAGACAAGGAAGAGAAACATGTCACTCTGAGGAGGACTGAGAAACTCAGAGGTTGTTCTTTCTCATGGGGTTAAAGAACTGTCAGAGGTGGGGCAGGAACAACTGCAAATAGTTTGCCTCCCTCTTAATCCTTCAGGGGAGGGAAACCTGTTCTAAGTAGAAGATGTAACAGCTGCACTACTACCAGCACATTCCACAAAAGTCACAAGAAAATTGATGAGAATTCAAATACTCCGATAGCAGCAAGAAAAAGCCTCCGAAGGAAAACACCAGGGAAAGGGACTTGGAGACTTTTCTCCCTTGGAGAGGTGAATGGCTAAACCACATGCATCTGGTAGACCGCCAGGAATCAGAGGTCACAGAGCGGCCTCGGATGCCCCAGTGAAGGCTGACGCCAAGGGGCACAGCACTGGTGCGAAATCAGACAGCCAGAACTTTAAGAATTATAATAATCTCCACTCTCTAGACCCCACCCTGGTCCACGCTGGTTTAGAGCACCGGGGGTGAGGTCATTCACCTGTACCAAGAGATAAAGCCCTTTGCGGATCATTCCCTTAGGAGCTTGGCAATTAAGATCATTTAGAAAATGAGTAAGAGCTGTTTGAGAAGACAGGCATTCCTGGTCAAGCAGGGCTGCAGACTCCTGGAGCAGCTGGATCTTTGCCGGGGGTTGCGGGGGGCAGTGCTGAGTAAAGCACATCCTTAGAAAAGAACGATATTTTGCAGCACCTACCTGCAGTGAAAGCGCCCAGGGTGTTTGTTAAGAGTTCAGATCTGGGGGGTTGGGGGCAACTCTTTTGAATATCTAGGGAGTCTAGAACAAAGCAAAACAAATCTCTCCTGTCTCCGCCTCACTCAGATCTAAACTGTTTTATGACACTTCTGTGAGATCTTTCATTTCCACACAGAGAAAGAGATACCGTTTGTGAGGGTCAAATGTGTGTCAGCAAGTTTCCCTGGTGGTTAAAACCCACTAAAGTGTGAGAAGAGCCCCAGAGGTCTGAAGACCATTAACATGGCACATGTAAAGGGCACCAGCCTTTCATGTGAGCCAAAAAGCCACCTGCCCTGTGGTTTCTCTGCTCTGGGACCATCCTCCCCTGACCTCAGGCCTGAGGAACTATGGTCAGGAAACCCCTCCTGTGTTTCAGAGCCTCTATGTCCTTGCTTTTTTTTTTTTTTTTTTTTGAATGTTTATTTATTTATGAGAGACAGAGAGAGGCAGAGACACAGGCAGAGGGAGAAGTAGGCTCCCTGCAAGATCCTGATGCAGGACTCGATCCCAGGACCCTGGCATCACGACCTGAGCTGAAGGCAGACGCTCAACCACTGAGCCACCCAGGTGTCCCTATGTCTTTGCTCTTGCATAGAATTGTTACATTGAGCTTTGTACTCCTAACAGCTGCTTATATCTGTCACATTATCCTATTTAGTTTTCTTTTTTTTTTAATTTATTTTTTATTGGTGTTCAATTTACTAACATACAGAATAACCCCCAGTGCCCATCACCCATTCGCTCCCACCCCCCGCCCTCCTCCCCCTCTACCACCCCTAGTTCGTTTCCTAGAGTTAGCAGTCTTTACGTTCTGTCTCCCTTTCTGATATTTCCCACACATTTCTTTAGTTTTCTCTTTCAGCAGATTCATGTACTTTTTTGGTATTACTATTTCATTATTCTAATGTACTCTTCTTGCTAAACTCGGATTTCTTACTAAATTGTAAAAATAATTCATCATCCTTGTTGTTTAAGTGATATAGCAAATCATTATAGCATCTAGGTAGTGAATTTATTGCTTTTCACTGAACAGTTCTTTAAACTTTCTGTATGTTTAAAATTTTGCATAATATAACACTGGGGAGGAGGAATTCTGAAAGTACAGAAAGTGAGAGAATGAAAAGTAAACTCCTCCCCTCTCCTTATGCTCTCTTCAATCTAATTCCCAGAAAATAGTCACTGTCAGCAATTTTTTAAATGATATGTTTCAGAGGTACAGCTTTATAATCTGACATCTGTACATGCTACAAAGTGATTACCACTGCAAGTCTAGTTACTATCCATCCCCATACAGTTGAACCCCTTCGACGTTTTCTTATATATTCTTCCAGAAGTTGTCTCTAGATAAAGAAGCACATTTTTTTCTACTTGATAGCATATATATGACATAAGTGCCTAACAGCAAGTCCGAACTTGCTTTTGTCAATAACTGGCATATCAGGAACTTCTTTTCAAATAAATATAAAGAGACCAGTCCATTTTCTCTAGTTTCTATATAAAATTTCACTTTATGAATATACATAATTTGAGCAATACCATGGTGAGAGATATACAGGCCATGCAGACAGTTCACAGTTTGGTTATTTGCTTTGTAGATACATATACATAAAAATACAAATGTCACAAGGAACAACCTCATGCTATCCTTTTACATTCAAGTATTTGTACAAGATAATATCCTAGAAGTGAAAATGATGGGCCATATTTGCATTGAAATGTTTTAAAATATTGCAAAATTGAATCCTAAAAAGTCACACCAATTTATACTCCTACAAAGAATTTGTTTCCCTACGTCTTCAAATGTTTAATATTTTCAAATTTTTTCCTCTTTACTAATCCGATAAGTGAAAAAAAAAGAACTCAGATTTTAATTTCATTGATTTAACTAAACAAAATGAGCATCTCTTCTCATATTTGCCATTTGTATTTTTCCATAAGCTGCTGACTCATGCTCTTCACCTAAATTATATTAGGGTTTTCAACTTCTTTGTTGATTTATTTAAAAGCTCTTTGTATATTAAGAAAGTTAACCTATTTGCCATATATGCTGTAAAAAAGACATTGCCAGTTGGTCCTTTGCCATCTTATTTGCAGTATTTTTTGCATTGCAGAAGTTGGGAATGAGGTTTTACCCCCCCAAAAAAAGTTTTCCACAATCACACAAATAAGTGATCATTACAATGAATTGGAACAATGCATAAAGTATCAGGTGGCCGACTTATATGTGGAATTTAAAAACAAACAGCAGCAACAACAACAACAAAACTATATCCATAGTTACAAAGAACAGATTGATGGTTGCCAGAGGTGGAAGCTGTATAGCTGGGGAATTGGATGAAGGTGGTCAAAAGATAAAAATTTCCAGTTATAGAATAAATTCTGGGGATATAACATATAGCATGGCAACTACAGCTAACAATATTGTATTATATATTCGAACGTTTCTAAGAAAGTATATGTATATATAGAGATGGATGGATGGATGGATACATAGATACAGAAAACAACCTAAACCATTTATATGGTATAACTACTTCTATAGGTCATTCCTATAAATGGAATATCATGCATCCAATTAAGAAGTGTATTGTCACATGAAAAAGCAGTTTACAAAAGCATACACACTCACACACACATATAATGCTATTTACAACCTACATCCCACCATGTGATACATCCAACAACTCTGAAATATGCCGCTATCACCATCCTATAGGTGATAAAGCAGAGTCATATAACCAAGTGATTTCTCTGAATTGACATAATTAATAAATGTGAGATCCAGAACTTATACTTAGAACTTCTAACTCTACATCACCTGGTTTGTTTGTTTTTCACTTTATCATGCTACCTCAGTGGGGAGAGCAAGAATGCCGCATAGTATTTATACGGAGTGATGTTTCTATAGGTATGTAGGAGTCTTTTGAATTATCATGGTAGTAGCATATATCCCAAATCACACATTTATTTTCAAAATTCAAATTTTCTTTCCTTTTTTAAGATTTTATTTATTTATTCATGAGAGACACAGAGAGAGAGAGGCAGAGACACAGGCAGAGGGAGAAGCAGGCTCCATGCAGGGAGCCTGACATGGGACTCGATCCTGGGTCTCCAGGATCCTGCCCTGGACCGAAGGCAGTGCTAAACCGCTGAGCCACCCGGGCTGCCCCAAATTTTCAACATAATTCTAATGTACACAAATTACTGAATATTTATTAGGCTCATTTAAAACTTATCTTAAATAAGTTTTCCCCCAAAAGAGTGCTCCATAGGGAATGTGTCTAATGACACACACCATAATGATCCCCCACTCCCTCATATTTCTCGTGAAGCAATATCTTTTATTAAAACCGTCAATGACTAATATAACAGGCAGTCTTCCCTTGTTTTCTACTTTAAATTAGAATTGCATTTCCTCCTCTGTCAATTCAATTTTGTTTTCCATAGAAAGTCAAGAAGGAACATTTGGTGCTAAATGTCCCATTAGCATTCTCTGACCTTCTGCACAGTTGGGCTGCAACTGTGAACCCGCTGTGGCCACTGAGACACACAAAAGAAGTGGAAAAAGCCACTTAATGTCTAGAGTGATCCAAAATGCCAAGGAGCAACTAAATCATACCCGGTAAAGGAAAGAAAAGAACTAAGTAGGCCCTTCTGGGCTACTAGAAATAAAAGAGGCAAGAACCCTCAGGATCTGGGGCCCAAAATCATCTTCATCCAAAAAGAAACCCCCCAAAAAACAAAAATATAACGACAAAGACACCTTTGCGGAAGCTGGTAACATAAACACATATTTTTAAATCTCCTGTCCATAAAATGGACTATATTTTTTTTAAAAAAGGAAGCATAATTATTAAATGTAACCCATGTAAAATCCAAAGAAAAGTTCCAACCTCATAATGCAAATGTCAACAAATATTGAATCCACTTATAAATGTTCTTGAATAACTGTGCAGTGTGGTATGATAATGCAGAAGAAACTTGGGGGGAAATGCTAAGATCCTCTAATTTAGAGGGACAGAGGCTTGAAGGCAGTAGACGCAGAAAAGAAAATAAACACCCACTTAGAGCCACACCCCCTCCAAGCAAATTTTTCCCCTCTGCATAAAAACAGTATTCTGAGGCCATGAATTCTCCTATTCTGGGCTAGGAGAGTTTTCTCTAACCAACAGATGTTGGGAACAAAGAAAGTGGCAGATACCAGAATTTAGCTGACCTACCTCATTTTCTAACTCCTTTCTTCTTTGCTTGCCTCTCCAACAGAGTCTGTAAAAGATAAAGACTCAATCTACCTTGCTCCAGTGAGCTAGCAGTGGCAATGAGACACACTCCTAACCAAAGAACTGCAGGCAGAAGTTTCTTGGTGTTGCCTCTTCCTCTCCTTCCTTCTCCCTCCTGGAACCCATGCACAGCCTGGAGGTGCAGCAGACTCAATAAAAATAAAAATGAGGGATCCCTGGGTGGCGCAGGGGTTTGGCGCCTGCCTTTGGCCCAGGGCGCGATCCTGGAGACCCGGGATCGAATCCCACATCGGGCTTCCGGTGCATGGAGCCTGCTTCTCCCTCTGCCTGTGTCTCTGCCTCTCTCTCTTTCTCTCTCTGTGACTATCATAAATAAATAAACATTTAAAAAAAAAATAAAAATGGAAGGGCAGAAAGGTAGAAAGAACCCACATGTGATGGCATCATTGAGTCACCCAACAAGTCCTAGACTGACCACCTCTGTCTTCTTGTTTCCTGCTTAAGCTACCATAGAGTGTTTTAGACTATTTGAAATAGAACATAATTCTAAAACAACAAAATATCTCCTGGAGCCAAGCCACTATTCAACTGGATGTCAACACCGTAAGAGCAGTACCGAAAATAGAGGCAGGAAGATCCAGTAGGGGACTCCTGCAATAAAGAGTTAAACACGATGGGATACAAGATAAGGCAGTAACAGTGAGGGCGGAATAAAAGGGATAGACTTAAGAGATACTTGGGAAAACAGGGCTCAACTTTCCTCTTTTCCCCCTGAGCCCCATGGAAATGGGAAAAGGAATATAAAAATGGGAGAAAACTTGCATCAGTGCTAAAAATTGAGACAGATGTTTTGTACAGCTTCTGAATGGTTCTAATAAAACCAGATGGAAAGACAACACCTAGAGACAACATTTATGATCTGCTAATGAGAAAAAAAGTGAATAGACAACATCCTGGCAAAACCCTACTAACACTAGCAAGTGTTCAGGAACGAGGGCTGGGAGGAAGGTAGCGGTGGATAAAAGGGAAGCACCACCTAGAATTATATGTGTAGCCATGGGTGGGTACCACTCCAAGCTATTCAAGGAGATCCCCAGCAGCATGTTGTTATTCCAGCAAGCAGGAAGCTGGCACTGTGGCAAAACTTCTCTGAAGCAGTGCCATTTCTCTCCAGCAAAGCAAGGCTTCTTTTTGAGCAAGGAGCAGAGCAAGGATGGAGGACAGACAAAGCCATGCCACATGGAAAGCCCCACACAAATCGTTTGCAGCCATCACAAAGGAAGAAGATAAACACTAAACTCTTGCCCAGGTGTTAGTCCAAAAGATAAACACTAAATCCTGCTCCTTCTCCACATAACTTAATCTGCTGGTAATATAAATATATGCCAGTCAGTCTTCAAGCTTAAAATCTAAAACAAATAATTACTATTATAGCTATTTCTATTATTTTAATAGTAATCAGATATACAGGGAGAAGATCCAAAGATAATTCAACCACCCTGTTGAAACAGGTAAACACCAAAGGTAAATAGACCTCTCTTTATTCAAGAAGACACAAACAGCAGAAAAAAGGAGCCTATAAAACATATGAGCTTATGAATATGAACAAATTCTGCAGAGGAAGCATATGCATTTGAAAAAGACTTGAACAGGAAAAAAAATTTGCTTTCCAGAAATTTGAGAAAATATAGACTCATGATTACAGACTTAAAGGCAGAGGCTAAGAAATAGGAAGAATTCTTAAAATACACCTGAATTTTGTAACAGCATTGATGGAGGGGGGAAGACAATATAATAGGAGGCAAAATGTCATTAGAAGAGGTAAGGACCAGAATATACAATGTCAAAAATCAAATTAGGGACAAAGGGGACAAACACTGGAGGTTTTCTCAGACGACAGAGAAAAAGATCAACATGCTGAAATTTCAAGAAATGAAAAATACAGATCATTGGTCTTAAATATATATTCAACATGGGTGGGAAACAGAACAAAAGTGGTATTAAGAGATATAAAAGAAACAAGCTCTTTTTTACAGATTCGGGCAAACCTATGAAAGAGATACATCAACTTAATCATATTCTGCAGGCATTTTTGAACTTCATGGATGAGAAAAAAATCTTACAAATACTCAAAGGAGACAAAGTGGATTCATTACTACTGGTTAAAAGTCCCTTGAGCATAGGCGAAAGAAACTCAAATTAGCTTAAGAACAAGAAATTAGCGGAAGCAAAACAAAACACACACAACAACAACAAAAATGCTGTTTGGGTTATGTATTCTGGGAAGTTCTGGGAAGTGTAGGATGAATTTGGTTTCAGAACTCAGTTCCAAATGGCATCTTCAAGGCTCTCACTCTCTTTCCATTTTGCAGTTCTGCATGCATCTATCTGTCTACCTTCATACCCATATTCATCCTCTCAATTTCTCTCTCTACCTCTTTCTATATCTATCAGTGTCTGTATCGATCTACCTATGAGTCTAGATATATCTGTATAAGAAGTTAGGAGCAATCATTGTTTCTGCTTGATTTGGTAAGTAAGCAATGAGTCTGGGACTATGGGGGTTACTGGTAACTACCTTTCTTATCATCTTATCTAGATATACTTATTATATCTAATATAGAGATATTATATATTGACAGATAAATATGTAATTATATCTGTAGATAGGTAAATAGGCAGGTAGATGGATGGATAATAGCTAGGTAGGTAAGTGATAAACAAATAGATAGAGCAAGCTACCAGTAACCCCAGTAACTCCAGACTCATATTGCTTACTTACCAAACCTAGCAGAAACAGTTATTTCTCCCAACAACTATATTGGAGTTCCAATTGGTCCTGATTGAGTCAGGATCCCATCTAGAAGCAATTACCATCTCCAGTGATCATAGCACTCTGCTGATTAGCCTGTATATGAGGTGTGGTGTGGGACCTGAATCACATCATTATTAATAGACTCAGAACCATGTGGATTTTCCCAAAGGAAACATTAACTACCACAGTCTACTAGATACAGTAAGAGAAAACTCAGTCTGGCCCCAGATACTGCTCCGCAACAATAAGTGCTATACAGCACGTTTTTCTGAGTTTTGGGCGGGTGGGGACACAATAAAAAGAAATCAGGTATTATATGAGGGCCCCAAACTGATGCCTCCTGAAAATAACTCAAAAAAAAAGCATTGTAAATAACCGAGAGATGAGAAAAATTAAGACAGCTAATGAACAATAAACATAGGCTTAAAACCAGCAAAACATAACCAAAGCCTCACCTTGCCCACTATTTTAGACTTCTGGCTGAGACAAAGTAGGCCCACAGCAAGATGAAAGAACAGGCATAGAACACATAAGAGAGGGAGAAGTCTGAGAAGGAGAGTATGGCAAACAGTAAGCTGTGGGAATAGAAGATGTAAGGGATGCACACACGGGGTGTGGGGGTGGAGCTAAGGTGTAGTCCTGGAAGCAAGTGTCTGAGACACATTAGAGTTTAAAATGTCAAAGAACTGTGAAGATAGGGTCCTGGGCCACTGTCCACACGGACACGGTAGTTTCTCAGACAATGCAAGGACTGAGCCAAGGCCCACCTCCATGGACAGGGGGGCAGCAGTCACGGATGACATCAGCCATCTGGAGTTGGAAGGTGGCTTAGCTGGATGGTATGAACTTCACTAGAGGGAAAGTTTCCAATGGACCTGGAAGAAGAATGGGGGGAGGACCCTTCAGAAAAGAGAGTGAAGATAAGCAGAGTTTGATTAGCAAGGGATGAAGTTCCAGAAGGCACACGGGAAAGGGGTGGGAAGGGGAAAGGAGTCGTGTGAACATGGATCAAGCAAGAGAACCCTACAATGTTATCAGAATTCGAGCACATAAAGGAATGAGTAAGGGACAAGAAGGGTCTGTATTTTGAGAGGTGGCCGAGGCTGGTAGGAATGTGAGGCCTGGCAGGATGAGACCTCTCCTGTCAATGATGACTCTGGGCAGGCGGACAATAAGCTGCCTCCGAGGTCAGCAGGTTCGTCACCCGTTCCTGCCTCCGGTTGGTACCTGCAGTACAAGATGGTCCGCCCAGGACAGAGCGTGCCTCTTAAATCCAACGCTAGCAATACAGAGCTCTCTTGTTCTCATGTCCTAAGCCAGAGGTCATTATTCAGTTTTGGAATCAGGAGCCAGACCTGCTCTCAATCCTGGTGCTTTTCCTCATTCCTGCCAATCACATTTTTCATTTTTCAAGAGGAAGCCTTTTGAGAGGCTGTGTTGACCTCCTGTATTCACCCATGGGGACCAGACAAACAACCGCAAGGATCTGGCTCATGCTTCACTGAACAGCCTTGGTGCTCAGAATGCTGGGAGCTTGCTGTGCCAGAGGTCTCTTGTTCTCGTATGAATTAATTTTCACTCATGGGGTTCATTTGAAGTTGATAGATCCCACACAGTCTACCTTTGTTCGGCTGCAAGGGTTCTCATACTGCATTTTACTTTAAAAAGACTAAAACAGCACAAGATAAAATTGTCCATTGAAACAACACAATTTCAAAGTAAGCTACTTTCCATACTGTCATCTGTAAAGCGAATTGTGAGAACCCAAAGGGTTGTAAACACCATACACTGAGGTCATTCAAAGTAGCAACATTTAGGGTGTCTACAATCAAAAAGATAACAAGCGTTAGCAAAGATTAGAGGAATTAGAACCCTCGTTCATTGCTGCTGGGAATATAAAATAATACAGCCACTTTGGAAAAAGTTTTGGGTTCCTTCTCAACATGAAGCTAAACTTAAAAAAAAAAATTAAAAAAAAATGAAGCTAAACGTAGAGTTTACATATGACAAAGCAATTCTACTCCTTGCTATCTACCCAGAAGAAACTTGTACATGAATGTTCACAGCAGCATTTATAACAGCCAAAAAGGAACAATCCAAGTGTTCACCAACAAATGGGTAGATAAAATGAAATGCAATATATCTATAAAATGGAATGGAAATTGGCAATAAAAAGTAATGAAGTATTGACACATGCTATGACATGAGGGAACCTTGCAAACATTATGCTAGGTGAAAGAAACCAGACATGAAAGACCATTTCTTGTGATTCCATTTATATTAAATATCCAGAATAGGCAAATCTATAGGCAAATTTCCAGAATAGGTAAGTCATATAAACTGTAAACTTTACATGAGTGAATTTTATGGTGTATGAATTCTATCTTGGTAAAGATTTTTTTAAGTGGCAAAAATGAATTCTACGAATTTTATATCCTAGGCCTAGCATATGACAGGCACCAATAAATGTTTGCTGGATGAAGAAGTGAAGGAATCAGTGGGCTTAAATTCACAGGGGCTGCAAACTGTGTGCCTTAGTAAAACTTCACGGAAGCATCATTTTCACTATATTAATTTGAAATCTGCAACAACTGAGGCAGAGACAAGATTGATGTTCACACAAGCAGTATCGGTACTTTTGGAGTGTGTCAAACCATTCAAACAAAGTAGCCCTGAGAATGTTTCTTTTAGTGTCCATCTCATCTCAGCCGCCAGTAAATAGTATTTTCCATAGAGATATCTAGCCCAATATGAAAACATAGTTAGAATCACTTATCACTACCTCCAGAATTCTCCAGAACTACTTCACATTCACTCATTCAGATCTATGCACCTGTCATTTTTCCTAGCTCACTAACTCTGGGTGGTCACAGAGTTGGGATCCAAGTTGAACTGTATGGAGGCTTCTAAATCTAGCCTCATGCCAGCTTCTTGCTCTTATTGCCAGTCTTAGCCATGCTTCTCAGTCTCAAACGGGGCATTGTCCCTCAGAATTCTGGCCCTATACACAACAGCTAGGAGAAGGAGATACTATGACCCAAGCTAGCCTCCACTACAGGGCAATGTGAATCAGGCATTATTCCAGAAATCCTCAACCTATCACTCTGTACGAAGATAGTAGGTGATATGACACCTTTAAATCCCTGACTATGGGGATCAGAGAAACAGAAGAGGACTTGGCATCTCTGAGAAACTGTGTAGACTTAAACCTATCATAGAAATTCCAGCCCTAGAATAAAAAGAAAAGTCTATCAGTCCTTCTCCAATTTAATATTGAGAATAGATACCCAGACACCCCATAAAAGTCAACTTATAAGTAACTGTAATCAGAGGCCCAATTCTTAGAAAAGACTCTCCTGTACTAATACTGCTAGCTGCTGGTCTGCATAATATTGAAGCTGAAGTGCTGAAAGAGCCATATTCATGAGCTACTGCTGCTGGAGAAATGTTGAGTAGAGCTACACAGAAGTATCCCTGCACTATAGAATCAGACAAGTAATTACTTTTGGCATCCAATAAAGACGCGAATTCCTACCAAAAGAAATAGCCTAAAAATTTCCCCCTTTAACTCTAGAGTAATATTTCTCAAACCAGGCTGTGCACTTTAGAGTCACTTTGGAAAATATACTGATGTTCAAGTCTCATCCCTACAGAGTACAATTAGTTTTAAAAGATCCCCCCAAGTGAGTCCAGTGGGCATCCAGGGTTCAGAAACACTGTTAGAGATTGTCGGACAGCGAAAACCCAGCAGAGAGAATTAAAAACAGGACGGAGCTCCAGAAGTTCAGACCTTTAGACCCAGGAAACAGACTAATACCTACCCACAAAGTTAACATCAAACATATGGTGAGCATTTTACTGCACAAATCGTAGAGGATCAAAACTCTGTTCAGAAAGGGAACTCTGAACACTCGTAGATGCAAAACTTAAGAACTGTGTGCAAATCCTGATGTGACACCTGAAACAGGCAAGGAACATCCTAAAACAGATATGAAGAAACACAATTTCTGATGCCAGGCTGGATCAGAACCAAATCATTCAGCTTCTACGGGATATCTCCACATACTAAGCAAAGAAAACTTGAACTGATATAGGAATCCCATTTAATACGTTTCCATGTAGTTATACGTGGATGTTCCCAATTTAGGGCACATAATTCTTACTTCAGCATGTGGATTCTTGACAAATTATGCCATCATCCTCAAAAGGTCCCGTAAAAATTATGACCAATTGTAAAGCGCTTGGACACTGCTTGACTCTTAGAACCAAGAGTTGGCGCTCAAGTGGACAAACCAGGTAAGAAGCCTATTTTACTAACACCTTATCCTTCCTATGTCCCTCCCCTAAATTACACACAGAGAAGGTATCTTGGGAGGTCCTTTGAGTCTTGCACCCTCCACAAACGCTCAAGATTTTGAACCTTGAAAATCATTAAGTCTGGTTTCTCTGCTTTTTAAAAATATTTTGGAACTTCATCTTTAGCAGAAGCCAGGATAAATTACGGGTTTGATCCGAAAACTGGAAAAGCACATCCTAAGTCAAAGGACAGCATAACCTCTTTGTCAGGAACTCCTCCAAGGTGGATTGAGGCACTCTGGTGAAATGAGACTTTTGTTTTAACATTGTCCAGTCAAGTTGATTTGGAAAGTTGGGAAGATTCTAAATACGATCATTTTATTTTTAAATGCTTTGAGGTTCAGGGAGGAAGCAAGATCCAACCTGGCACTCTGCAAGACAAACAACAAAACAAAACAAAATAAAACATCTCTGGGTTCTGAAGGAGAGTGAGACCAATACGAAAAGACAATTACTCTCTTGTACTAAAATCTGCTAAACAGGAAGCATACTAGGGGTTACTTCTCACACTCTCCTGCCTGATCAGCTTTCAGAGGAGAGAGAGAAAGCAGAAAAGTTGCCAGAATATTGTACCAGAACTTGCTGGAAGCTCTGACCCATCTGACAACAGCTTACATCTTCCTGACTCTGCATAATAAAGATAATGGACTTTCTCCTTTATTTTTTTCTGAGCTTAGAGATCATCTACACTTTAGAGCTTGGAGACATGTTCACCCTACTTTCTTGTGTGGTTTATTTATGCTCAGTGTTTTATTTCTTATTATTATTACTAATGTTCACCTTACTTTTGGTAGTCATGAATCTAATTTTTCAAGTTGCCAACTATTAGTAAATGCTATATTTTAAATATTTTTATTACAAAATACTCATAAACACTGAATCCATACAAAGTGTTTTTTTTAAGATTTTATTTATTTATTCATGAAAGACACAGAGTGAGAGAGACAGAGGGAGAAGCAGACTTCATGCAGGGAGCCTGATGTGGGACTTGATCCCGTGACTCCAGGATCGCACCCTGGGCCAAAGGCAGGCGCTAAACCACTGAGCCACCCAGGGACCCCCTGAATCCATACAAAGTTTAAGAAAATATTACTAACATCTCTCTACTTTCATTCTCATTATCTTAAGGCAAACACAACCACAAAGCATTATTTTTCCATAATCTCTATGAGAAATGAATATATAAATATATTCATCCACAAATATATATGGTTTTATTTTTGTTTTTATAAAAGTAGTATCAAATATACTCAAATCTGGGGGCGCCTGTGTAGAGCTGGTTAAGCATCCAACTTTTGATTTTGGCTGAGGTCATGATCTCAGGGTCATGAGATCAAGCCCAGCATCAGGCTCCATGCTCAGCACGCAGTCTGCTTGAGATTCTTTCTCTCCCTCTGCCTATGCCCCTCCCCTAGTCACATGCTCTCCCTCAAAATAAAGTCTTTTTAAAAAGATAATTTTAGGGGATCCCTGGGTAGCTCAGTGGTTTGGTGCCTGCCTTTGGCCTAGGGCGCGATCCTGGAGTCCCAGGATCGAGTCCCGTGGCGGGCTCCCCGCATGGAGCCTGCTTCTCCCTCCTCCTGTGTCTCTGCCTCTCTCTCTCTCTCTCACTATGTCTATCATAAAATAAGTAAATAAATTTTTAAAAAATAAAAAAGAAAATATAATTTTAAAAATCTTTAAAAGTTAAAAAATATACACAAATCTGGCACGCGCACATGCAGACACACACACACACACACACACACACACACACAATGTGCCCTAAATTCACAATAACACGATCTGACTGACTCTTTCCTCTTGTTGCCACCTATTCAATTCTCAATCTCAGTAAGATCGCTAATGACCTCCCAACTGGCAAATCCAATGGCCACTTTTCAATCTTTGTCACATTTTAGCATCTTATCCTTGGCACCTGCCAACCTCAACCCCACCTTCTTGCAGCTCCTTTAACACTCTTTCTGTACCATTCTCATATTCCTTCCCTTCTTCCTTTGTTGCTCCTCTGACTTCACATATCCTCTCTCCTGAATCTTTTTAGGCCTCTTTTCTCTCACTCTGACCTATCTCATCATTGCCCATGACCTCAGCTAGCATACAAGTGAAGGAGACTCCAAATTTGCAATTCCCATGGTCTCTCTGTTCCCAATGATCAACTAAAGTTCTCATATGTCTCAGACCCTAGGTCCCCCCACAAAAACCTTTCTCTACTCTGTCACTCCCTATCTCAACAGTCTCCCCATCCATAATACCACAGTAGCCTGAAACTTTCAAGTAGCTTTGTCACTTCACTTTCCTAGCCCTTCTTACCCAGCACCACTAACTTCACTGCCACTTTTGCCCTTTTTTAATCATCCCACAACCTGAACCTAGTATGAATCCTTCTCGTTTATTATCTGAATTACTGCAAATCATCTGTCTCTAGTCGCTTCCAAAGCATCTTTTATGACACTATAAGAGTGGATTTTCTTTTTTTTTCTTAAGATTTATTGACTTATTCATGAGAGACAGAGAGAGAGAGAGTCAGAGACATAGGCAGAGGGAGAAGCAGACCCCATGCAGGGAGCCCGAATAAGAGTGGATTTTCTAAAATGGCTAGTCTCACCTGTCCGTCCTCTCAAGATTCCCCCTGATCTCATAGGTGAGTCCCTTTACCTATCAAACAATATTTAAACTCCTTCAGGTAATTCAATATAGTTTCAGTCAGCTCTCCAAATTAGTCTGCAGATACTCCTCTAGTGTAAACTCTTCTTGTGCAAAAACCAGCTCCTAGTCCGTCAAACAAGTTATCTTTGTCTTGTTCTCCCCAGAAAATAAGTAACAGGGATAACTGTTTATTGAGTGTGAGCTATGACATATGTGTCTGTCCTTTGTTACTCTTTTAGCCTTCATAAAATCCCTGTAAGATAACCACTCTTATTATCTCATTTCGGGTAAGGAAATTTGCCCCTGAATGAGAACTCCCAATCTACTCAGTAATAGTAATATAGTAATAGTAATATACTATTATACTATATTATACTAGTAATATAGTAATATTACTCAGTAATAACCTACTTATCCCTCCAGGTGTGGCTCAAATTTTACCTCCTTCCTCTCCTAGTCTTCTTCCAGTCAGAAGTCAAAACATAAAGGATGCTCCATTTGCTGAACGGAATAAGGACAGAGTGGCTGGAAGGCAACTTATCATTAATTCTTGCATAGAATTCTGAGTGAAATATTCAGTGGTGTTTGGGGTTGTGTGAAGCCTTCTTCCATGTATGTGATATTTGAATTCTCATCTGTGCTTGCCATTTTAGTCCCTGGCACTCTTTAGAATCAACTTGTCATATCATGTATGTACCTAAAGAACCAGGGATGATGAGATTCCCTCAATGTTCATTGCCTTCTAAGAAGTAGGTCAGAAACATCATATTTGACATCTTTTCACCGTCTTGAGCATATAGAGAACCATTATCTCCCTACTGCCCGAATGCTCCCTATGAAGATGAAGAGCCTGGATAAACTGGCATGTAGTGCCAGCATTCCCACAGAAGAAGATTGGCTCAATCCTTCACCATTAAACCCTTAAACTTGAGAATCCCTGGCCTTTTGTGACCATGTTCTTTCTCACAGAGCAAGGCTTTCCTGGAGCCAGGGGTACATGGTCCCACGCAGCCTGCATTTCTCCCTCAAGACCATGCTTTTCATACCTGGAACCCTGAATGCCTTGCCAAAATGGCCCTGAGCCTACTTTCAGGCCAGAGCTGGCCTCTTCCCTCAGCCCCATCTCCTGAGTGCAGACTACATCAATGAAGAAAATATTTCTAAGCCCAAAAAGTGGCCAAGAGAGGCCTGTTTGTGAATGTGGATGGCACTTATATCTATAGGCTGGGGTCTCCACACACATGCACGTGATCCACAGAGCAAGAGTGAGAAGAGAAGAGAGAGCCAAAATATGGACTGGGGGTGCAGGTTCCCTCATGCTGCCATGTTCAGGAGTGGAACTCTTAAAAGTCTAAGAAACTTGACCTTCCAACTCATCATGAAGATATCTAAGTTAAGGTAGGTGGACAGAAGATATTTTATGTAACGATGTGTTAGCTTAAAATATAAGTTATAAATATTAGTCATCATACTATGTGGGCATTCATTTGCATCTTTGCACTAAGCTTGTCAATTTGAGGCAATGGGCCTGCTCTTATACTACAAAGAACTGTTAAGTGGTTCTTTGGTGGCACTCAATAGAGAAAGCTAGAAGAGGCAGGATCAGGAGTCAGACAAGCAAGGGGTGAAGAGTACTGAGAGCACTTGCACGCACACAGAGCATATGCAGGAATTAATTCTCTATGTTAAACATCTGAGAAAAATAAATCCAGAGGTCTGTAGAGCTAAGTTCTGAATCTGAAACTCCTAGAGAAGGCATAAGGAAACGTCTATGAGTCCTAAGAGTTCTAAGAAAGAAGTCTGGGCCAGCGTCCAGGAGTATACACCAAGCAGGAAGAAACAGGCAGGAAGCCAAGTCCACCCCAGGAGTCAGAGACACTTCATTGTTTGCCCCCGGGAGAGCCATTTGTGATGCTTACTATGTGAGGGGTACCCTAGTGTTTGTACAATGCTGCAGCCCTGCATGGAGGCTAGGAATAGCATTTCCATGTTTCCACAAATATAGATGATCCCTGCAAGTGCCAGCAACACCAGTTATTCCTCCTTTACTCATAATGTCTGCTAAATACTAAGAGCCAGGGCCAGCAATATGAGGCTCTAGTAATATAGGTCTCCAGAGGTGGTAGGAGCTATTGACTGGGCTCGTGGGGCTAGAATAATGTCACACTAAGCACATGTCATTGTCACAAGACAATTGTAAATCCTCAGAGTGCTTCTTGATGATAGGAGAGCCAACTGAGCAAAAGTTAATTTGTATTCCATCCAGCCTGCTACATATTCCCAGAAGAAATGTAACATGGTCCATCCTCTCTAAGTCACGCTCCATATCAAGAGACACAGATGGTTCAATGTCTTACTCTGTCTAGATTCAGAAAAAAAAAAATCAAGTCAGAATATGTGTGGTAAAAAAATAAAATTCCCTGGAACAATCTCTCAGGAATTCCCATCTCTCGGGATGGACAAGTTTCAGTGATTCTCAGTGCTTTGTTTCCTTTATACAGGAATTTGGATTTCATGAAAAAAAAGCACTCAACTGGCCTAGTCAATCAGCCTACTCAAGGTGAGGCACATGACTAGGCTTGATAACAGGACACCCTGACTAACCGTACTACAAAACAATATCAAATCGGGAAAGTAGCAAATTTTCCCCAAAAGATTATCAAAAGAAGATAAAGTGGACACAATGTAGTCAAAAATTAATAAAAGTCACTGCAACTTATCATCTGTGTGAATATGAGCAAATCACCTACTGCTATGGACTGAGTGTGTGTGTCCCCCAAAAAAATTCACATACTGAAACCCAACGCTCGATGTGATGATATCTGGAGGTGGGGCCTTTGGGAGGTGATTAGGTCATGAGAGGGGGGCTTTTATGGATGAGATTAGTGCCCTTATAAAAGCCCCACAGTGTCCACTCAAAGGGAAAGCCCCTCACCCCTCCTGCCATATGAGGACCCAGGGGAAGGCAGCTGTCTATGAATCAGGAAGCAGGCCCTCACCAGATGTCAAATCTGCTAGCGCCTTGATCTTGGACTTCCCGCCTCCAAAACTGTGAGAATTCAATTTCTGTTGTTTATAAACAACCCAGGCTCTGGTATACTGTTATAGCAGCTCAAACTAACTGAGATACTTACCCACTTTTACTTTCTGCTAAAATGTGACTTCACAGGTCAGGGGTCTTTGTCCTTGTTTATTCATTGATGTATCCCAATTTCCTCAAATGAAACCTGACACATAAAGAGCACTTAGTAAATATTTGTCAGAACAACGAATCTCTCCAAGACTCAGTTCCCACATTTGAAACTGAGAGGCCTTGTAGACATATGTAAGGTGTCTGTTACAGCGCTATAACGTAATAGGTTCTCAAGAAATTCTGGTTTAGTTCTTGCTTTTCTTGGAATAAATACTGCTAGTTATTTACTATAAACAAGTAGAAAACTTCTTCGTGACTAGGACAGCTTACCCTGTGACACCACTACACAGAAGTTATTCGTGATTAATTCAACAAAGCCTGTTACTGAATTTCAGAACAAAGTAAATCATTTGACCAATGATGTAATGATATGAAAGGAAATGGAAAAGTGAATTTTAAAAAGCTAGCATGTCCTCGGGGGAGTCTGGCAGCCTAAGAGTGGCACCAATCTATCATGAGCTCCAGACCCAAAATGTAATAGCCTGACGATCTCTGGGCCCTCGGTGATGCTCTATCAGTCTTTGCATCCATTCTCAGTTGATTTCATTTTCCTTACCCCATACCGGCTACTCCAACAGTATTTGTCCGTCTCTGGGAGCCTCTATTACAATCCATTCCTGCCTCCCTCCCTCTCCAGGGTTGGCCTTTCCCTTTCTCTTTTAAAACTAGAAGGCATTAAACCAAATAAGAAAGAAGAGAGGGGAAACTGGGCAGGAACATCCATGACATTCAGCCACATATTCCCCCCACCTTTCTTTCTGGTTCCATGGAAAGAAGTTTTTCTTCTCCTTTCCAAGGCCTAGCTTTTCCACCCAGACTCCCAATCATAGTTCCCTCTGCTTTTTCCTGGGTGTTATTTCAGAAATCATCTTCTCTCCTTCCTCTGAATATAATCCAGCTCGCCATTCCCCTTCCTAAAACTTCTTCACGACCCTTCTCTCTTGCCATCACTGAGCTTTTTCTCTCTTTCCATCACCAAGCTTTTTTTTTTTTTTTTGCCTTTGCCTTCACTGACAAACTGCTTACAAAGCTCTCTCTACACTCACGAGCCCTCTTTCCCACTGACTCCTCAGCCCACAGATGCAGTCTGCTGCCCCCACCACCCCACTGACACTGGCGACAAATGTCTGCAGTGACCTGCCAACTGCCATCCCAGGGCCCACGTTTAACCATCCTCCAGTTCCACATAGCAGATACTTCCATGGGTCTCACTCTGGATCCCCTCCCAGGTATCTGACTGCAAAATTCTAGTTGTTTTCTCTGGTTTGGTCTCTCAGCAAACACAAACTAAGCACCTATCAGGCATGACCCAGAGTGCCAGGAAATAAAAGTAAGACCTAAAAGCAATCAGTATCCTGAATTGAATTATGAAATAGTGAAAGGACAGCAGCGGAAAAACTGATAAAATCTCAAGCAAGTCTGTAGTTTAGTTAATAGTATTGTGCTAATGTTACTTTCTTAGTCTTAAAAAATATGTACCATAGGGACCTCCTGGACAGTTCGGGCGGTTAAGCATCCAATTCTTGATTTCAGGTCAGGTCATGGTCTCAGGGCTATAAGATTGAGCCCAGTGTGGAGCCTGCTTAGGTCTCTCTCTCTCTCTCTCTCTCTCTCTCTGTCAAAAATGAAAACCAAGAAAAAATATACCATAGTTTTAACATTAGGGGAAACTGTGTAAAGGATATACAGGAATTCTCTATAATATCTTTGCAACTTTTCCACATATCTAAAACCAACCCAAAATAGAAAGTTTTTAAAGGTAATAAAATATGGCCTCTGCCTTCAGAGATCTTACAATGACCCACAGCCTCAGTATAAAAGAGGGAGATAGTCAAATAATCTATGAACCACAGAATCTTCTTTCAGGATTAAATACAGAAACCAATCTGCTTTCCCCAGCATTTTTCCTCATCATGAGTGGTATGATTTTGCATGCACCCATGCCCTGTGGGATGGAGGTGTATGTGCATCCAAGGCGAATTTTACATTCCTAGTAAATTCTGAGGCTTTGAGAGAGCTCTAACTGATTGAAGCCAACTCTAGCTAAATCATTCCACTTTCTAAGAAGCTGAATTTAAATATGTTACCTACATACTTTCTTTATTCTTCTCAAGGCAAATAGTTCAAGTTTTGAGGGAGTAACAGGCCAAATAGAGGTGATTTTTCAGCCTTCTTATTGTCTGGCTGCCAGGGTTCCTGGAAGTGGCAATTTTTAATGAGCTCTTTTTCTTCTGGAGGAGACTTTGATGTGGTTGAAAACTTATTTTCCTCTTGAGTGTAGGCAGGGCACCAATTAATCCACACAGAGCACCCTTGCTGTCCTCCCAGCTTGGAGTTTATTACACTTACTATGCAGTGTATAAAACCCATTATCTCACCTCCTGTTATGCTTCCCTCCTGTGGACTTAAAACAATTTCTTTTTTTTTAAATTTTATTTATTTATGATAGTCACAGAGAGAGAGAGAGAGAGAGAGAGAGGCAGAGACACAGGCAGAGGGAGAAGCAGGCTCCATGCACCGGGAGCCTGACGGGGGATTCGATCCCGGGTCTCCAGGATCGCACCCTGGGCCAAAGGCAGGCGCTAAACCGCTGCGCCACCCAGGGATCCCTTAAAACAATTTCTAAAGCAGCTTTTGGCTTTTAAATTTCTCCATTTTGCCTTTTCCCACAAATAAACGTATCATAGCAATGGAGATGGAGAGAGGGGAAAGATGACATAGGAGAGCTGCTGCTCTGACCCGCCAGTTGGGTCAGCAATAGTCTAATCACCTCAAGATACATCTGTACGGAACCTACAGCATGTAAGTCAATCGGAGAAAGACAATCATTATATGGTTTCACTCATATGTGGAATATAAGAAATAGTGAAGGGGTGTAAGAGAAAGGAGGGAAACAGAGTAGGGAAAAATGAAAGAGGAAAACAAACCATGAGAGACTCCTAACTCTGGAAAACAAACAAAGGGTTGCAGAAAAGGAGGTGGATGGAGGGATGGGGTAACTGGGTGATGGGCAGTAAGGAGGGCACTTGATGGGATGAGCACTGGATGTTATACTGTATGTTGGCAAACTGAATTTAAATTTGAAAAAAAAAAGAAAGAAAAAGAACCTATGGCATGACAGACATAAAGGTATAAAAATGAATGAAGTAGATATGGGCCAAAGACTCAAAGTTTAATGATGGAACTGTCACAATTTCATATATAACTATAGTATAAAGCAGAAGGAAAAGAAGGCTGGAATTATTTCCCGAAAATAATTAAATGTAAATAACAGTTAACATTTAAAAATTGTTTTATACAAAACGACATTGCCCTTGGTTAAATGGGAATTATGTAATTCCATGAATTTAAGACTCTTTCAATCTGGTGGTTGGAAAGGAACTAAGACAGTTGAAGAAATGTAATTTAAATGTGAAAGTTAGAGGCATCAGACCAAATTGTGCAAGGCCTTGATTTGTCAATATTCTCCCCTCCCCTACGGCTCCAGCATGTTGACTCAGGCTCTCTTCTTGTTCCATTTAGGGTCCCAGGAAACTCAAAAAAAAAAATTTTTTTTCATTAAAAAGTCCAGGGGCACCTGGGAAGCTCAATTCATTGAGCATCTGGCTCTTGATTTTGGCCCCGATCATGATCTTAGGGTCATGAGATCAAGCCCATGCTCCATGCAGAGTCGACTTAAGATTCTCTCTCTCTCAATCTCTCTCTCCCTCCCTCTGCTCCTCCCTACTCACACTCTCTCTCTTTAAAAAAAAAAAAAAAGATTTTAAAAAAAGTCCGTTCCTTCATCACATGACATTTATCTGCAAGAGAAACTGATAACTAATTTCCAGCTAAGCAGCCACTTGCCCTTCCAAAATTCCTATTACTAATAGGAAGATGAAAAGAATGACTACTTGGGGAGAATTAGCAGTCTCTGCCACCACAGAAGAATGAAAAGAGTTAATGTTCCCTAAATGCAAATTCCTTACCTTCAGTTCAGACCTCATTTCTGATCTAGGCCTATAAATTTCAAATATATACTGGACATTTCCATTTGAAAATCAACATACATATGTCAAGTACAGCTGGTTGTTCTCCACTATCCATTCTCCCCTTATTCCTTTAATAATAGAAGACGATCAGGATGCCTGGCCTAGTCAGAAGAGCACACGACTCCGGATCTCCTGATGTCAGGGTTGTGAGTTCAAAGCCCACGTTGAGTGTAGAGATTACATACATACATACATACATACATACATACATACATACATACACAAACTTTAAAAAACATAATAGAACATAACTGCCACAGAGCCACCCAAACTAAGACTTTGCCCAGCCTCCTTCACATCTAACTATAGTCCTGTGATTCAGATTGGTCAATGGATGTGAGCAGAATGGATGTAAGCAAAAATGACAAGTTCATCTTCTGAATCATGCCCTTGAAGGAAAGGTGTGTGAACAATATGTATCCACAATGGCAAAGATGGCCCAGCCATCTTAGACCTTGACATGGAAACCACATGTTGAGAATGACAGCAACAAGAGAGAAGGAGACTAGGTCTCCAAAAGTTTTGAGTTCACTAGACCACCTGTCCTGACATTTACAGGAGAGAAAAATAAACTTTATCTTTTTTTTTAAGCCACTGTGTTTTGACGTCTCTATCAAAGGAGCCTAATCTAGAATCCTATTGCAAAGTCTTTACTTCTTTACTGCCTCTCTCTGTGTGTATGGCCACAAAAGTCACTGAGCTTCCCAAGCCAGAGGCAAGAAATAACCCTTGACTATTCCCTTCACTTTCTCATTTCCAATACCAAAAATATCCATTTATGTCAGATTTACCTCCTAAATATTTTTAAAATCTGTCTCAGCTCTCCATACCAACTGATAATGCCTATATCCATCTTCTATGGCTTGGACATCTTCATAGCTGCTCTCCCTACCTCATGCCTTGCCTACTGTCAATACAGCCTCCTAAGGAACAAAAAAAGATCATATCTCCCTCTGCTTGACACCTTTCAATTGCTCCCCATTCTCAGAAATGTCAAATCCAAGCTCTTCAGCAAGACACCCAAAGCTCTTAATGATACAACTCCTGTTCCCCCAACTTACCTCCCCTTATGACTCTTACACCCCACATTCTTTTATACTTCTGTGCTTTTGCATATACTATTTCCTCTGCCTAGAATTTCTCTGTGTTCCCTTGTCTTCCTGAGGGAAAAAATATTATTTTATATCTTTAAAACTTAGCTCAGCTACTATTCTCTCCGAAGTTTTTCCTGAATTTAGCCAATCTCTCTAATGTGCTGCCCTTCATTTTGTACATGATTTTGTTATGTTTATCACATTAAACAATAAACTATGAGAGACTCTAGACCAAGACGGTGACATATGGGGCTCCCCAATTCCCTCCTCCCATAGACATACCCACAGCTACATATGGAGCAATTAGTATGGAGCAATTCAATTCATTTCTCTGAGAGAAATCCAGAAGCTAGCTGGGTGACCCCTACACATCCAGCAAATGAGAAAAAAATCCACACAGAAATGAGTAGGAAAGACTAAGACACAATCTCTCCATAAGCTACACTGCTAGCACACTGAAGTTGGGAGGGAATCCCTAACTCCTAGCTTCTCCCTGAGAAATGAAGGGTTTGGACCATACTTTTAGTGCCCCAACTCTTAGAGTTCTAGAAACAAAACCAAAGAGTAGGCAAGAATACCTACTCCTGCCACTTTTTTTCAACATAGTACTAGAAGTCCTACCTAGAGTAATGAGGCAAGAAAAAGAAAGAAAAGGCATCCAAATCAGAAAGGAATAAGTAAGACTCCTTCTTTTTGCAGATGATGTGATAATATATATAGAAACTTAAAGACTCCACCAAAAAACTGTTAGAACTAATAAGTTCAGTAAAGTTGCAGGATACAAATTCAATATAGAAAAATCAGAAGGGCAGCCCGGGTGGCTCAGCAGTTTAGCGCCACCTTCAGTCCAGGGCCTGATCCTGGAGACCAGGGATCGAGTCCCACGTCAGGCTCCCTGCATGTGTCTCTGCCTCTCTCTCTCTCTCTCTATCTCTCTCTCTTTCTGTATGTGTGTGTCTCATGAATAAATAAATAAATAAAATATTTTCCAGGAAAAGGTCATGAGGAAAAATCAGTAGTATGTCTATACACTAACAATGGACTATCAGAATGAGAAATTAAGAAAGCAATGTCTTTTACAATAACATCAAAAGAATAAAATACTTAGGAATAAATTTAACCCAGGAAGTAAAAGATCTACACGCTGAAAACTATAAAATATTGATGAAAGAAATTGAAGACACAAATAAATAGAAAGATATTCCATGTTCAGATTAAAATTGTTAAAATGTCCATACTACCCAAAGTAATCTACAGATTCAATACAATCTCTATCAAAATTCCAATGGCATTTTCACAGAAGTGGGAAAACAATCCTAAGTTTATACAGAACCACAAAAGATCCCAAACAGCTGAAGTAATCCTGAGAGAGAACAACAAAACTGGAGGTATCATGCTTCATGATTTCAAACTATATTACAAAGCTGTAGTAATTAAAGTAGTATGGTACTGGCATGAAAATAGATGCATAGATCAATGGAACAAAATGGAGAGCTCAGGAACAAACCCATGCATATATGGTCAATTAATTATGCCAAAGGAGCCAAGAATGTATGATGGGGAGAGGAAAGTCTCTTCAATAAATGGTGTTGGGAAAACACCAATATCTACATGCAAGAATATTAAATTGGACCCCTCTCTTACACCATATATAAAATCAACTCAAAATGGAATATTGATTTGAATATAAGACCTGAAATTGTAAATATCCTAGAAGAAAATGTAGAGGGCAAGTTCCTTGGCATTGATCTTAGCAATGAATTTTTGGATGCTCACTGTAGCATAATCTACAATAGCAAGGCATGGAAACAACCAAAGGTGACAGATGGATAAAGAAAATGTGATATTAGATATATAAACACACAGAGATATATAATATGATGGAATAGTATTCAGCCTTTAAAAAGAAGGAAATGTTACCATTTGCCACAACGTACATGAACCTGGAGGGTATTATGCTAAGTAAAATAAGCCAGAGAGAGAAACACAAATACTGTATGGTATCACTTATATGTGAGTCTTAAAAAAAAAAAAAAAAAAAGTTGAACTCACAGAAACAGAGAGTAGAGAAAGGTGGTTGCCAGAGAATAGAATGGTGGAGAAAACAGGAAGAGGCTGGTAAAGAATACAAACTTTTAGTTATAGAATGAATCAAGACTGGGGATCTATATATGACATGGTGACTATAATCTATAATGCTGTATTGCATAACTAAAATTTACAAATACAGCAGATCTTAAGTATTTCACCAAAAAAAAAAACTTAAAAAGGTAAATACTGAGGTGGTGAATGTGTTAATTTACTCAATGGTGAATGCTTTCACTATATATACCTATTATTAAATCATTACATTGTATACTTTAAATATATCACAATTTTATTTGTCAATTATTTCTCAATAAAGCTGAAAAAAGGAATCTAGTAAAAAATAAAATAACAAATGGATGAATGGATGGAATATGGACAGATAGATCTATACAATAAATGAAAATAATACATTTAAGATTAGAATACAGATTGAAAATTCCATCAGATCTGGCAATAGCAGTAGCTCAGTAGCTTGCCCTGAAACTGAGTCATCTAAAAGTGACTTCCAGCGCCATCTTAAAGACATTTCCAGCTGTTTCGTTAAAAGGAAACTTGGGAAATGTAGATCAGGAACAGAACTATGACTTTTTAACTTTCTGGACTGTTACTTGAGCTATACCCTGTCTGTCTTCTTACAACAGTAAAACTCAAAGCCGTAAAGACAAAATTGCCTCCTTTCAGCACACACACAAAAAATAGGACCTGAAAATAATAGGGCACCTGGGTGGTTCAGTGACTGAGCCTCTGCCTTTGGCTCAGGTCATGATCCCGGGGTCCTGGGATCGAGTCCCACATTGGGCTTGCCGCAGGGAGCCTGCTTCTCCCTCTGCCTATGTCTCTGCCTCTCATGAATAAATAGTTTTTTAAAGGATCTGAAAATACTGAAGTTTATGCCAAAAAAAAAAATCTGAGAGTTCTATAAGCACAACAGAGACATCTGGAATACAGCTGAGTGCCCTGGGACCTGAAAGGAAGATTAAAGGCTCCTGGGAAGCTCACCTTGAACGCCCAGAGTTTTCTGATGTGAGTCTTAAAAATATCAATGCCCACCTGCTCTTTTCAGCAATTCAGAACTCAAAGTGAAAACTCAGTTTTCGCAAGTTTATACTATTCAGTAGCAGAACTAGACCTAGATCATATAAGAAACGATAAATGTATCCAGGGAAAACCATCCTGTAAGCTACCAAACTAATTCAGGGGAAGAAAAAAAAGTGTCAAGATTTTACATAATCATATCGTCTATTCAAAGTTCACCATATGCTACACCAATACCTCCCAAAAGTTTGTGTGAGGGATGAGGGAGTGCAAGTGGTATCGGTATAACAGCATTTAGAACGTGCTCATTCTAAACTGAGATGGGTTGGGGCGTGACTAGATGTTTGGTGGAGTGGCCCATCCAGGGCTGTCTACTCTTAAAAAGTGAGAAGCTTCTTTGTTAAAACCCATTGTAAGAAAAGGGAACAAGGAGCATACACATTTGGAACCAGAAGTCAGTGTCATCTCCCAGACAGTGTCGTGTATGCTACTCAGATTTGTCCCAGCACCATCCCTCTCCCCTAAGGCTCTGTGGACAGTGAATGGTAAAACAGAAAAGGGCTGAGTCTAGAAATCTCTTAGTTCACTGAGACACTAGGTAAAGTTGCTTCCTAAAGAATTTATCAAGGCGGAATGACATGTGGTCCAAAGGAATGGGAGAGATGGCAAACGGTATTTTCTGTAAGCAGCAAGCAGACTTTAGGAGGAGGAATGGGGACTCAAGGGAGGCCATTGGCCACAAGATCTGAGGATGTAACAACGGGAGAAATGAGCCTGACCTCCACCTAGGAGACAGAAGGGACATTTCCAAATCTTTCCACTTGCTATCATAGCATACATTCTTCTTTTACGTTTTTCCTTTCTCCCTAAAAGTTTATCATTACCAATTTTTCAAGTACTTCATGGTCTTGATTTTTCGCTGGCTTCCTTACATTTGTTGAATATTTCCTCACCATAAAATTTGTGGAACTATCCCCAGGATTTAAACATTTAAGCTGTTTCCAATATTGTGAGGAAAATGTTCAGGCTTTTCCTGACTCAAGGCATTCTAAATTCTCAGAAGGGGTTGGTTAGTGAATCAAAGTGATGAAACAATTTTGAGTCTTGATAGATAGTGTTTCAATTTGACTTTTTTTTTTCTCTGCAAAATGTACTCATCAAAAACAAAAACAGGGGCACCTGAGTGGCTCAGTGGTTGAGTGTCTGCCTTTGGCTCAGGGTGGGATCCCAGGGTCCTGGGATTGAGTCCCATATTGAGCTCCCCACAGGAATCCTGCTTCTTCCTCTGCCTCTCCCACACAAACTTTTGGGAGGTATTGGTGTAGCATATGGTAAACTTTGAATAGGCAATATGATTATGTAAAATCATAAATAAAATAAAATCTTTTTTAAAAAATAAAAAATATATATTATCATTTTCATTACTCCCACTTCAAATTTGGGATGTTGCCATTTAAAAGCATTCAAGTTCTAGGTGACAATTTTCCTTCTTTCCTTTGCTATTTCACTAAATGTGAAGTGGTATCTATTAGCTCCTTTCCTTTCATTTCAAACAGAGATTTTTTGCCACAATTATTATCTTTCTAAATTATTTTTTCTTTTCCTTTGTCCATTAAAATTCTATTTCACTGCCCTCTCCGGTAATTTATTTTAATTTTATTTATCTATTCATGAGAGACACAGAGAGAGAGGCAGAGACATAGGCAGAGGGAGAAGCAGGCTCCCTGTGGGGAGCCTGATGTGGGACTCAATCCCAGGACCCCGGGATCACAACCTGAGCCAAAGGCAGATGTTCAACCACTGAGCCACCCAGGAGTCCCTCCAATAATTTTTGATAGGTTTTAGATGACTCTTAATCCAATATTTAGACCTTATGCCCAAGTAGAAAAAGAATCATAGATGCAGGTTATAAATTAATATAAAATGGTATCTAAATAAATAATTTGTAAGTTACAGATTTATAATCTTATACTCTTTAATTGTATAAGATGTTTTTGTTACTGACAAAATAAATTGCCAAGGCTAATATAATGCATGCAATTTCTGAAAAAGATGGCAAAAGATGTAAGAATCTGTTTTAAAATTATGTAAGAACCCAAAAGTATGTAATAAAAGTACAATTCATGAACAGAAAACATGCACATTAATAATAGTGAGCATTAAGTGAACACTGCTAGGTGCCTAGAATTTTATTTAAAAGACTTATAACAAGGACGCCTGGGTGGCTCAGCAGTTGGGCTCCTGCCTTGGCTCGGGTCGTGATCCCGGGATCCGGGATCAAGTCCCACATTGGGGTCTCGGCGAGGAGCCTGCTTCTCCCTCTACCTGTGTCTCTGCGTCTCTCTCAGTCTGTGTCTCTCATGAATAAATAAATAAATCTTTGAAAATAATAAAATAACAGGCTTATAACAAAGTGGATTTTGGCATAAGGAAACTGAGGCTCAAGGTTACATTAAAAAAACAATTAAAATCTTGATTGGCATGATTTCAAAGTCATGGTCTTTTCATATGATGCTCTTCTTACCACTGGGTAGCAAGATAAGTCATATGAGTTAAAAGGTCATAAAACTCCTATGTCCTCTCTAGTCAAACAGTCATAATTTAATGCCTTTTTAAAAACTGTGTGTTAGTTTGGGAATACGTGCAGTTAAATAAGATTCTAATTAGACAAACACAATGCAAATACTAAGATCCTGGAATTGTAAATATTGTTTATACCTACCAAAGTACATCCCAGATATATTTCTTAATCCAAAACAAGTCGAAATTCCTTTTTCAGATAAAGAACACTGACTGACCAGAAATTGTTAGGATGAGCTCTCTCTGTCCCAAGGAGAGAAAAGATCTGCCCAAAGTCTCCTAGGAGTCACCAGTTGTTGCATAATATATTATGCAATAAATTCTAGATCAAATGTAATAATAAAAACATAAGCATTCTCTAATATTGGAAGCTGATTTCCTGACTTTCCAGTTTTAAGGAAAATCCCATAGAATTAGTATTGTGCAATGGATACTTTCCTGTTTTAGCAGCTTAGGACAGAAAACAAAGTCACATTTTTTTAATACTTCATCTCCCTCCACATACCACTGCCACATCCAAGATAAGCCAACCAACACCAGGAATTGACTCCTCAGTTCAAGACCTCAGTCCTGGTTATAAGTCCCTTTTAGAGACAAAATTTCATCTGCCAGACAATTCTGTTCTCTGCCACCACTGGGCCTGACATTGCTACATGGTGTTCCTGTTGAAGCCCAAATGGTTCTACCACTTAGGCATGATCCAGATTTATGGTAAAATGGCACATACTTCCACCAAAAATCTTTCAACCACTGCCAGGGATAGTTCCCTCAGCTCAGGCTTTCCTACCAATGGGAATCAGACTTATCTGAAGTTTATTCAATCAGCTTGTAGAGTACAAAAGACTGAAAGATAAGTAACCCATGTAGGGAGACTGTGAGAATTTGGACATCATGAACCAAATAAATTACCACTTGTTCAATCATTGCTTTCATTAAAAAAAACTCCAGGAGCAAAATAACGGAGGGGGTGGTAAACACAGCCCACATGCTATACTGTCTGGGTTCATGTCACTTGGGCTCATGGGCTTCTGGACCTCTCAACACACTGTCCAAATTCAATTCAGCCTCTTAGTTATTTCAGGCTTATCCACATATCCAAGCAGCCATCTTCTCCAGGACACACTCAGGACCAAATGACTAAATCCAAGATTTCAGATCTCAGCATCTGAAGAATTATTATAGTCTCTCTACCTCTTTCTCTCTTTCTCCCTCTCCTTTCCTCTCTGCTCCCTCTCTCCTCCTCTCTCTCTTCCCCTATCCTCCTCTTTCCCATTCTGTCTGTCCCTAAAATCCCTACCGCCTGAGAGCAGAATACTTTGTATCTTCTCATTCTCAAGATCTGTCCTCCTTTTCTATCTCCGGGGGGTTTTATTTTTGTTTTTGCTTTTTCAGGAAAAATCCAACCATGTTATAATTGAAAAAAGTCTCTTTCAGAGTCTTTTTTGTTTGCAAAGAAATTATGTCGAGTTGCAAATCTAGCAATGAGAAAATAAATTCATATTGTACATTAGTCCATCCGTGGAATAGGTTCAAGAGTTTGGGATGTGATGAATGAAATACGCTTTGGGGCACAAGAATTTCTAAATCTTACAAGAAGATAGTCTAACCTATGAATGTGTTAAAATAATACACTTGGGGATCCCTGGGTGGCTCAGCAGTTTAGTGCCTGCCTTCGGCCCCGGGTATGATCCTGGAGTCCCAGGATCAAGTCCCATGTCAGGCTCCCTGTATGGAGCCTACTTCTCTCTCTCTCTCTCTCTCTCTCTCTCTCTCTCTCTCTCTCATAAATAAATAAAACCTTTTTAAAAAAATAAAATAACGCACTTTGGGCATAACTGTCTGTTTATGTTAAGAACCTGAATGAACATATTAAATCACCTATTAAACACAGAGCTCTCCAAGGAACTGTCTCTAACATTAAACACTGCTCTCTCCATAACAAGAAAAAAAGCATTAGTACCTCTAAAGAAGGGTCTCAGAGTACACACAAACTCTAGAAAGTTCAGAAAGTGATTATCAAGGGACCTTGATTTTTTATTCTCTAAGTAAATAATGCACAACAGTTAGAAATGTTTGGTGACATATTAATGAAAGTCAGCCTGCATAACTCTAATTGGGTACTGGAAACTGTTCCTTGCATTGCCAACAAAAACAGATGGAGAATATCATTTCAAAGAAAGAGGTAATGAAACTTCCCTTAAAAAAATTGCCTAAGAAAAATGGTAACACTTGACAATAGAATTAGCTTTATGAACACACACCATATGACATTTAAATGGAAAAAAAAAAAGAAAAGAAATAAGAGTAAACCAGCTAACTTCCATTCCTAACATGTATCAATCTGATGGCTCGAGAGTGCCAGCTTCTTACCCAGCAACTATCTTGTCATTGTACCTCTCATGATATTGCCAGTTACAAGGAAGAGAATGTTCTGGCCATCTGCTTCCTCTGAGGTTTATTCACACAAGTGGTAGAGAACCCAAGTCTAAAAGATAAGGAACACATGTAGGCAGATTATGAGAATCTGGACATCATGAACCAAATAACTTACCAATTGCTTAATCCCTGGCTTCATCAAAATAAAACTCCAGTGGAAAGAAGACTCCCATGACTCATGGGGAAGGGAAATTTTCTCATTCCAGTAAATGAATTTCTGACACATATCCACAGCTGCTAGATAGCCGTAATTAAGACTGGGAATTAGACAATTCAATTTGTGTAGATAATCTATCATCAATCATTCAAAAACAAATAGATACTCCCAACAAAACATATCTTTGTGTGACATTTTAGAATAGCTAGCATAACAAATGCTACTGACTCCTTCAAGTCCCTAGCCAACCTCTTGTGACAACGTGTCACTCTTTCCTACACCCTAGTTCATGTTGTTTTCTCTTATTGTCCACTATCAGCAATGTCTCTGATTCTACTCTTCCATCCTATCCTTGAGCTCCTGGCATCATGTCCACCACGGATGGCCAATTGATCAACTTGTGCTTGATTCACCGCTGAACAGTTGAAAACTCATTCTACATCAGGAATACTGTCTCTAAGCTGATTCTGCTTCTACCTGCCTTTATGGCCTTCAGTGAGTCATGACACTTTCTGGGTTGTAATTTCCCCACTGTTAAAGTGAAGGGTAGGACTTGATAACTGTAAGACTCCCTCCAACAGTCACACTCTCATTCTAGAACTCATAGTAACATCAGACTGGTTTCTAATTCTTAAATTCACTTTCAGTAAATTCATCGCTGAATTTGGCCTTCGTACAGCCCTTTGAGATAGGTGAGGTGAGTGCTACTAGTCCCATTTTGGAATGAGGGAGATGGGGCTCAGCATTTTAAACAGTTTATTGAAGGGCCACCTGGGTGGCTCAGTCAGTTAACCAGTAGACGATTTCAGCTCAGGTCGTGATCTCAGAGTTGTGGGATCCAGCCCTGTGTTGAGTGCTGCACTGGGCATACAGCCTGCTTGGGATTCTTTCTCCCCCTCTTCCTCTGCCTCTCCCCCACTCCCACTGGCATACTCTCTCTCTAAAGAAATTTTTTTAATTAAAAAAAAAAACAATTTAAAAAGTTTATTGAAACCACACCACTTGCTGGTGACAGAAGTCTTCTGAGTCCTAATTTAGTGCTTGCTCCATTCCACTGTGCTATTCCACGATATACTAAGATGAATGGAGGCTTCCAGTAGACATGCCTGGGGACAAGGATGATCAGGATTGGGTTTTCATTTGGCTCACTGCCTTCAGGTGGCCCTTTTCTTGATGGGTGCCTGAATGATATATGCTGGTAGAGTTCTATGAGGGATGAAAAAGGAGATGAAGAGCTTCCAGCAAACAGTGAGGAAGAATAAGAGAAAAGGGAGAAATATAGGAGCCACCATATGGAATGAAACTTTAGGGAAGAAACACACTTGAGAACTTTTCAAAAGTTTTGCTCTAAGGTGTGCATTGAAACTTCATCTTCCTTATGAACAAAAAAAAAACAGCAAAAATCAACCTCATCTTTTAATGTTTTTTGAGTTAGAGATGTGTTTTCTTCTGGTTTTTTAGATGTATGAATTTCTCAGATGGGTCCTAACATTTGAGTTATAATAAATAATAAAAGGAAGAACAGTTTTACATATCATCAGTCTCACTGAGAAAAATTAGACAAACAAGAAGTTCCCCCACCTCTCTCTCTCCCAATCTCTCTCTCAACCTCTCTCTCCCTCTCCCTCACACACACACAGAAAGGTGTTGTTAGTCATTATTTTGACCTGACAATATGTAAACCTCTATTTACCTTTTTACTGAAGGAAATAGCAAACCATGAGCCCATTAACTGTCTGATGCACCTGGGAGAAGTTGGGCCATAGAAGATTACAGATAAAATAGGAGGATGTGAAATTGCCCTTCCATCTGACTCCAACTTAATGCTGAGCTTTCAGGGTGGTAAAACTGGTGCCCATTATCCAAATGTTGAGGATTCGTCTGGACTTTAGGGAAACACAGTGTCCTGAAAAAATAAATCAGCATAAAGCCAATGGAAAGATTTGAGTTCCCTGATCTAAATAAGACTCTTTCAACGCTAAAAATGTCTCTCAAAGGGCAGTATTTCCCGATCTGAGAGATCTGAAACTGGAGGGCTGCAAACTGTCTGCAAGGAGTCTACAAATTGATATGGCATATGCATCTTTTCAACAGATACCTAAAATACAACTAAGGTGGGGAAAATGACATTGCAAACTTAAGAAGTTTATAAACTACTGACATAAGAAGGACAGTGAAGTCCAACTTAATTTCAGATCAACTTACAGGGACTTTTTTGTACTTCATAGTTTCAATCTATCTTCCAAAGCTACTAAAATGGGCCATGCACAAAAGAAAACAATAAGTATTTAGCTAATTTGTTTGGCAGTTGAGAGTCTTTTACTCCTTCAGCTTGGGAAACCATTTAAAAACAAAACAAAAAAAAAGCACATTCAAAGGAATAATTTTCATAGGCTAATGGGAGTAAAACAGAGTATCTCAAATTTCTTACTAGAAATGGCTGAATATTTAGAAAGCATTCAAATTTAGCACAAATGATGTAGTTACAGTGAAACTCAGGAGATCTATTTCTTTAGATCCACACAGAAAGCAGAAACTTAGACTTTCTGGGTTCCTTCTACATGGTAAGTCCTTCAAGTACACTACTTATCACTACAAGCTTAAGAGCTAGGTATTATTATTCCCATTTTCAGAAGAAATAAGTAAAGTAAAGCTTAGGTAAAATGCCCCAGGCAACTCAACTATTAAATGATAAAGTGCTATTTACACTTAGGTTTCTCTGATTATTAGTCTCGGGTACCTTCTCACTATACCATAATCCCACTCCCAACGTGGTCTTTTCCCTCTATTGTAACAATTCCTTCACAGAGTGAGTTGTGTGTACCACAAAGTACAAATATATACCCAGTTTATGCCTCACATTTAGCTCATATTCTTTTGCATTAGAAAAAGCTCATTAAGTATATAGAGGAAGATGTGGATTTGCACTCCACCTGCATAATGCATTAGGATTTCAAATTACTTTAAGCTATTAGAAAAGCTGCCTTCATATATTAGAGAATTGAGAAAGATTGAGGGAACCCAATTATATGGCACGACTCTTTCTGCCTGAATTCTGAACCTACTGAAAGAGACACAAAAAGTGAGCAGAGGAGTGCCAAAATAGCTCCTTTATTTCTGATAAAGGCTGGAGGGAAGGACATGGTTTTTGGTCTATATACCAAGTGGACTTTCTAATATAATATGTATCCCCAGAATCAGGCAGCTTGTCTCCCCACTCCAGACCAACTGGACAATGTCAGCCCTTTCCTCATTGGGGGCCTGTACTTGTAGAGCGCACCACAGAGGAGCCAGTCAGGACGTGGGCTCCCTCAGATAGGCTGTTCCTAAGAAAGGGAAGGAAATAAGAGGCTGAGTTGTGCATGCCTCACTTCTTTCTCAAAATTTTAATTTTTTTTTAATTTTTATTTATTTATGATAGTCACAGAGAGAGAGAGAGAGAGGCAGAGACACAGGCAGAGGGAGAAGCAGGCTCCATGCACCGGAGCCCGACGTGGGACTCGATCCCGGGTCTCCAGGATCGCGCCCTGGGCCAAAGGCAGGCGCCAAACCGCTGCGCCACCCAGGGATCCCCTTTCTCAAAATTTTAAATCAGGGGTGCCTGGATGGCTCAGTCGGTTAAGCACCTACCTTCATCTCAAGTCATGACCCAAAAGTCCTGGGATTGAGTTCCACATGAGCCTGCTTCTCACTCTCCCTCTGCCTGCCGCTCCTTCTGCTTGTTCTTTCTGTCTCTCTCTCTTTCTCTCTCTCTGTCAAATAAATAAATAAAATCTTTTTAAAAAAAAACTTAAATCAGGTAATTTACTCCACCCATGACTGTGTGAGAAGGGTCTAAGGAAAGAATCTAAGAGGAGCATGTAGAAAACAATCTCATTAAAACCAGGAATATGGAGGATACATTACCTACCTAAGCCGTTTCAATGCCTAAATACGATTTGCTTATAGGGAGGTTGGGCAGCAGAGATGCTAAGGGGCAAAAGCTGGCTGAGCATGTCCTCTACCAAGAACTATAGTCAAGCATCCAGACACAGAGACAGCAGGAGACCAGAGAAGGGGAGCTTGAATGGATCAAAACAAGGGATGGTCAGAAGCCAGTATCTGGAGCTAAAGGATGAAAATCAGAGAAATGGGTACAGAAGGAAAGGGTGAAGCAATGAACAGTAATAGGTGAACACCTGACACAGGCACTATTGTCTATGCCTGTGTTTTACAAGCTCACTGCAGCGTGCTACATCAGAAAGGTGCCTACAGTCATAAATCTAAAAATGTGCTGACATGAGAAAATGCTCCGCATCACTGGCCATCAGGGAAATACAAATCAAAACCACAATGAGATACCACCTCACACCAGTGAGAATGGGGAAAATTAACAAGGCAGGAAACCACAAATGTTGGAGAGGATGTGGAGAAAGGGGAACCCTCCTGCACTGTTGGTGGGAATGTGAACTGGTGCAGCCACTCTGGAAAACTGTGTGGAGGTTCCTCAAAGAGTTAAAAATAGACCTGCCCTACGACCCAGCAATTGCACTGCTGGGGATTTACCCCAAAGATACAGATGCAATGAAACGCCGGGACACCTGCACCCCGATGTTTCTAGCAGCAATGTCCACAATAGCCAGACTGTGGGAAGAGCCTCAGTGTCCTCCAAAAGATGAATGGATAAAGAAGATGTGGTTTATGTATACAATGGAATATTCCTCAGCCATTAGAAACGACAAGTACCCACCATTTGCTTCAACGTGGATGGAACTGGAGGGTATTATGCTGAGTGAAATAAGTCAATCGGAGAAGGACAAACATTATATGGTCTCATTCATTTGGGGAATATAAAAAATAGTGAAAGGGAATAAAGGGGAAAGGAGAAAAAATAAGTGGGAAATATCAGGAAGGGAGACAGAACATGAAAGACTCCTAACTTTGGGAAACGAATTAGGGGTGGTGGAAAGGGAGGAGGGTGGGGGGTGGGGTGAATGGGTGACGGACACTGAGGGGGGCACTTGACGGGATGAGCACTGGGTGTTATTCTGTATGTTGACAAATTGAACACCAATAAAAAATAAATTTATTTAAAATAAATGAATGAATGAATGAATTAATTAATTAATTAATTAATTTAAAAAATGTGCTGAAACCCACCCTTCCCTCACAGATTAAAGTCAAGGTTTCCTTGGGTTTACCTAGTCAGAAGCTTTTAAATATAGAGGGACATCCTTGAGGTGGGATAGAGTTCCATCCATGAGTGTCACTTTTTTTAGCCAGGGCCCCAGGTTCTGAGATTTCCCACAGCACACCTGGGGTTTCCCATCATAAGGTATCAGGGCCGGGTGTTCAAGCTTAAAAGTAGAGAGGCGCATTGGAGAGCTAGAAGCTGCGATCAGAGCTGAAAGGCGGTGGGATTGGTGATCTCTATTGGTCTGACAGGTGGTGGCCCTTTGGTTTGGAGCACAAATTAATGGCACATGCATGTCTTAGAGATTCTTTAGAGTGTCCTGAAGCTTCCCCAGAAATTAGGTAAATATTGATATAATGTAGATATTATGAAATTTTAACTGTTTAACCATTAAAGTTAGGAATTAGTTTAGTGATTAAGAGTAGAAAACTGAAAACAATGGGTTAATCAAATTAGAAGTTTATTTTTTCTGCTACATAACTGACATCCTAAGGTAAGGAGACCAAGGCTATTTTGGCAGTTCCATGAAGCCCAAAGACTTCACGTAGCACCACTCCAGGGACCCAGTTTCCTTCTGGCTTTATTATGCCATAATCCCTCAGGTAATATCCTCATATTCATGCTTTTCTCATGGCTACTGACACCCTAGCCTAGCAGATGTCTGCTCTTTTAAGTAACTTTTCAGTAAGCCCCACCTGACAATTTCTGCTTCTATCTCACTGGGTAGAATTATGTCAAGGGCTATCCCATGATCGAGGAAAGTGGAGATTTGTATTGTTTTGGGTGGGCACATCACTAACCCCAATAAAATCAGGTCTGTTGGCAAGGAAGCCAGAGAAGAATAGTACCCAAATGGCAACCCACTATCTCTTACACAGAGGTACAGGGAAAAGGGATGAGGTGGCCCCAAACTCATTATTGCTACCTATGTGGACATTCTGGGTAAAGGATTACAGTGACTTACTAATACTACGCAGATTCTATGGGGGTGCCCCAGGGAAGTTCATGTCTCAAGAATGCATAGAGCTACTTAGTTCATAAATTTCTAGGCCTGTCCTTTCTGCAGATGCAATATCACAGTTGTCTTGCACTAAATCAGTGGTTCTAAACTGTATCTTTTACAAGACTGCTGGTCTCTCTATAGCAAAATCACCATAATACTTAAACTTACACTCCTAGATCTTGCTGCACAGACACAGTTTAGGCACCATGTTCTATGTGGTACCAAATCAGAAAAGGCTACTAAACGCCATCATGCACTGTGGGGAGGTTTTACTGCAGGGTGTAAATGACTCCAGCTGCAAAGGTCCTCCTGGGCAGTTTGGGCTACCTTTGGAGACAGTGGCAGTATTCTCTGCTGAGAGAGGTTCTTAAGATGGGACAGCCTCACTTTCCTCCTAATGATGCAGCCTGAGGGACAGAGGCCTTGGAGGGCTTTAGAGCCTTCACAGCCTTCATAGCATTCTTTCAGGAGAGAAGTCAGACCTCTCAAAGAGGAAAGCTCACAATCCCAGGTATTTTGCTGATCCTCCCCTTGCCCCAGCCCCTGCCTCAACTGCTTCATGCTGGGAGCACTGGAATGCATCAACACATCAACCAGAGTCTTCTTGGAAAAGGTTTTCCCTGCCTCAAAAGTAATCTCCTGCAGCTAGCTAAATCATTTCTCACCTCTTAGCCTCCATACATCTTAAAATTCATAATCTCTCTACAGATAAATAGTGTTCCAGCACACTGACAGATACTTACATACATACACATATAGATACATACATAGAGGTTTAAAAGTCTTATGTTAAATTATTCATTCCTTTAAAAAAATCAGTCCTTTGCATAGAAAGGAAAAGGCTTTTAAACAAAAACATTTTAAAGGTATATGATGGTATCTAGAAGATAAAACATGAAAAAAAAAAAAAGAAGATAAAACATGAGATGATGGGAAAACACAGAGAAGACAGGGGAGGAGATGCAATATGTGCTCTTTACTCCCACATATCAAACTGATCCCAGCAGAAGCTAATTACAAGATCTAAGCAGGAAATGATCAAGCTCCCAAAACTACACTCCTGTCTACATCTTCTACCATGTTTCCAAACCCTATACTAATTCTAGGCCCTTCCTCAAATTCTATTCTTGTATTTTTACTCCATTCAATCACCATCACATAATAAGCACACTGGTATGAAAACCTCTGTTCTTAGTGGTCCGGATATCCCTTAAGCATAATCTCCCATCTTGAGACTTCAATCCCACTGAAGTCCAGTGATGTCCCTACCATAGACATTCTCAAGTCATCTGCCCTCCTTGCAGCCAATTAGTGCCCTTGTGTACCCTTAACAGAAATTATCAACATGCTTGTGCATTCAGTGAAGGAACAGTGACATTTTAGAGACTGTCACAAAGGAGTGGAAACAAAGGAGCTGCCATTTTATCATCCCCTAGGCTGACCTACTCATGATCTCAGAGTTCACCTGCAAGTCATATTTCATTTTAGTGAAGCACTTATTCATGGTAGCTGGCTAGTTTTTGTAAAAAGTAATTTACATCCATTTCCTCTTATTAGGTCATGTGCCCCTCCCATCAGTCCTTCAGGCAGTTATTAATCCATTGTTTTCTCTTGGGACACATTTCCTTCAGCTTTCATAATTTTCATAATTTTTGGTATCCTAATATCCTAAACAGTAAAGCTTCTAAAAGTGACTTAGCCTAAGATGTTACTCATACATCATAACAGCAGTTTTCAGAAATATCTTAAACAGCTAGCTCCTTTCCTCAAATGATTTCTAATGCAGAAACTTGATGTGTAAGTGGCTCTGTTTTCAGGGAAGAACCCAGATAGGTGGGCTTGGGCTCATTCTTGACCTCTGAGGCTTCCCGGAAGGACCTTTCCAGAAATCTGAATCTGTAGACCACATCTTGAAAACACTTGTGCTAAAGGAATTCTTTAAATACCTTATAAATATTGACAACTTTTACCCTGATTTGGAGACCATATCCTGCTTGGATAGATTTCAATATTAAAAAGCATATGAATAGCAAATAAGTCAATATAGAATCAAAGAAAATATACTGCAACAAAGAAGGGAGCCAAACATATGGCATGAAACCTCAGTACAGAAGTGCTATTAAAAATAGCAAAATCATTTCTATAAGAACCAGAAAAAATTCTGGCAACTAGTGTTCCCAAAGATACAGAAGATATGACCTTTGTAAAACAGAAATAGCAAGCTATAATGAAGAAAATAATTGAGTGAGGAAAGATACTGAAGAAACTAGAAGGTCAGGAAAATCCAATATATCATAAGAAAATTAAAAATTCATTGAAGGAGGTCAAAAAGTCAAAAGAAAAAGTGATGCTGAATGTACCTGGAACAATAATATTGAAGATAAAGTTGAGAAGATATTACTGCACAGAGAGGAAATGAGAACAAAAATTTTGATAGTGACAAGAAAAAAAGTAATTTTTAAGAACATGGAATTGGCTAGATCACTAAAGAAAATCACTAAAGAATCACCAGCCTTAAACAACACATTAGACCAGATGAACTTAATAGATATCTACACAAGAATAAGGAATAAAATCCAACCTAAGATTGATAGTGTTTTGAACAAAGAAGTCAGAAACAGTAGGACCCTAAAACAAACAAACAAAAAAAAAGATAGAAGAAAAAGAAGAAAAATTTTCTGGATCTTAAAAGGGGGGTAGGCTGAATCTATTTTAAAAAAACAGGGTTCATCGTGTTCCAGGAACAGTTATTGAAATAGAAACCTTTCCTAGACACAAAAGGAAAAACTATTTTAGTTATGTGGATAAAGAAAAGTACTATAAGATTTAAGAAGAAAAGCTTACCTAGAAAGGAAAAAATTCAAGTTCGCCTCAGTCTTCATCACATGTTTAAATTCCACAAGAAAATGGAGGTGTGTCTGCAAAACGTTGAGGGGGAAAATCCTAGTGAGCCAAAATCCCAAACTTAGTCAACTTCTCCTTCACAAACAAAACCAACAGAGAGAACTTCTCATGCAAGGATTCAGCACAAATACCACAAATGTACCCTTCATAGAAATGTCCAGAAGTACATTCTACAGCTGACAAAGTTGAAAGAGCCTTTGAGAAGTCAAAAGTCAAACTATAAAGGCACTGCTGTTGGAACATATAGAAAACCATTTAATGTGGAAAATAACTACAAAGCTTATTGCAAATATAATTTCAAAATTTCATTCAAAGCTAAAAAAAAACTTGCAAGGAAACTTTCACTGGTTAAAATAAAATGCTGTTTAACTAATATCATCCTCCATGGAGAAAAACTGAGAGCAGGGGTACAACAGTGTCTGCTCTCACCACATGGTTCAGCATAGTACTAGAAGTCCTAGCCTCAGAAATCAGGTAACAAAAAGAAATAAAAGGCATCCAAATCACCAAGGAAGAAGTCAAACTCTCACTCTTTGCAGATAACATGATACTTTATGTAGAAAACCTGAAAGACCCCACCAAAAAATTGCTATAACTGATAAAGGAATTCAGCAGAGTCATGGGATATAAAATCAACATACAGAAATCTGTTGCATTTCTACACACCAATAATGAAGCAGCAGAAAGAGAAATCAAGAAATTAATCCCAGTTACAATTGCACCAAAAACCATAAGATACCTAGGAATAAATCGATCCAAAGAGGTAAAATATCTATATGCTGTAAACTGTAGAATGCATACGAAAGAAATTGAAGACACAAAGAAATGGAAAAACATTCCATGCTCTTGGATTGGAAGAACATTGTTTAAATGTCTATGCTACCCAAAGCAATCTACACATTCAATGCAGTCCCTATAAAAATAACACCAGCATTTTTGACAGAGCTAGAAAAAACAATTCTAAAATGTATATGGAACCACAAAAGACCTCGAAGAGCCAAAGTAATGTTGAAGAAGAAAAACAAAGCTGGTGGGATCACAATTTCAAACTTCAAAGTATTACAAAGCTGTAATCATCAAGACAGTATGGTGTTGGCACAGAAACAGACACATAGATCAATGGAACAGAAGAGAGAATTCAAAAATGGACCACAGTTGTATGGCCAAGTAATCTTTGACAAAGCAGGACAGAATATCCAAAGGAAAAAAGTCTCTTCAACAAATGGTATTAGGAAAACTGGACAGCAACATACAATACAATAAAATAAAACTGGACCACTTTCTTAAATCACACAGGAAAATAAATTCAAAATGGATAGAAGACCTAAATATAAGACAGGAAACCATCAAAATCCTAGAAGGAAAATAGGCAGTAATTTCTTTGACCTTGGCCACAGCAACTTCATACTAGACACATCTCTAGTATGTGGCAAGAGAAACAAAAGGAAAAACCAACTACTGGGACCTCATCAAAATAAAAGCTTCTGCACACCAAAGGAAACAATCAACAAAACCAAAAGACAACTGACAGAATGGGTGAAGATATTTACAAATGACATATCACATAAAAGGTTAATATCTGAAATCTACAAAGAACTTACCACACTCAACATCCAAAACACAAATAATCCAGTTAAGAAATGGGCAAAAAGGGATGCCTTGGTGGCTCAGTGGTTGGGTGTCTGCCTTTGGCTCAGAGCATGATCCTGCAATTCAGGATCAAGTCCCACATTGGGCTCCTTGCAGGGAGCCTGTTTCTCCCTCTGCCTGTGTCTCTGCCTCTCTCTGTGTGTCTCTCATGAATAAATAAATAAAATCCTAAAAAAAAGAAGAAGAAATGGGCAAAAGCCATGAACAGACACTTTTCTAAGGAAGACATCCAGATGGCTAACAGACACATGAAAAGATTCTCAACATCACTCATCATCAGGGAAATACAAATCAAAACCACAGTGAGATACCACCTCACACTGGTCAGAATGGCTAAAATGAACAACTCAGGAAATAACAGATGTTGGTGAGGATGCAGAGAAAGGGGAACTCTTTTTTACTGTTGGTTGGAATGCAAACTGGTGCAGCCACTCTGAAAAAGGACTACAGAGCTTCCTCAAAAAGTTAAAAATAGAACTATGCTACAACCCAGCAATTGCACTACTAGGTATTTATCTAAAGATATAAAAGTGCTCATTTGAAGGGGCACATGCACCCCAATGTTTATAGCAATACTATCAACAACAACCAAATCATAGAAAAAGCCCAAATGCCCATCAACTGACAATGAAAAGGTAAAGAAGATGTGGTATATACACACAATGGAATATTACTCAGCCATAAAGAACAATGAAATCTTGCCATTTGCAACAACTGGATGGAACTTGAGTATATTATGCTAAGTGAAATAAGTCAGTCAGAGAAAGACAAATATATGATTTCACTCCTATGTGAAATTTAAGAAACAAAACAGATAAACATAGGGAAAATGAGGGAAAATAAGATAAAAAGCAGAGAGGGAGGCAAACCATAAGAGTCTCTTAACTACAGAGAACAAACTGAGGATTGCTGAAGGGGAAGGCAGTGGGGGATGGGCTAGATGGGTGATGGGCATTAAGGAGGGCACTTGTTGGGATAAGCATTGGATGTTGCATGTAAGTGATGAATCACTAAGTTCTACTTCTGAAATCAATACTACACAATATGTTAACTAACTCGAATTTAAATTGAAAAAAATAAGAAAGACATTTTTAATAACAAATAAATAAATAAATAAATAAATAATAAAACGCTGCCTAGAAAGAACTCCATAAGAATACATCACAGAAAGGACAGAGGATGCCAAAGCTAAGTAAAATTTCTCACCATGAATTAAAAGGAGTTGGAAAGTATTTTTTGAACTTGATTTTTATTTTTAAGGAGCCGTAAGACTCCCATTTATGATATTCTAATAAACTCAAAGGAAAACTCATTCTACAAGTGGACCCCTACAGGAATCTGAAATTTTGAGGAAATGAATGGTCTGACAACCCGAAACTGAAATTTCAAAGTTGTCCCACTGAATTATTAGTGCCCCCAAGCTCCTCAGAGAAGGAAACAGATATCCTTTTGGAATGAACCAACCCTCAACACAGGCCTCAAAGAATTTTACCTTCCCCCCCACCCCGCCAAGTATATTCCAAGGATGATGAACAGCATACAGGCAGAAATCACAAAATATACAAGGTGCCATAAGAGACAGTCTACAGTAATAATAGCAAAAGCAAACTTTCAAAGAGTTCAGATATTGTAATTATTAGACATAGAATATGGAAATGTATACTGGATTAAGATATTTAAAGAAATAAAGAAGTGGCTTTTTTAATATTTATTAATTTATTTATGATAGACAGATAGAGAGAGAGAGAGAGGCAGAGACACAGGCAGAGGGAGAAGCAGGCTCCATGCCAGGAGCCCGACGTGGGACTCGATCTCGGGACTCCAGGATCGCGCCCTGGGCCAAAGGCAGGTGCCAAACTGCTGAGCCACCCAGGGATCCCCTAAAGAAGTGTTTAAAATATGATTAAAGAGGAAGTGGAGAGACTTCTGGGTGGCTCAATTGGTTAAGCATCCAATTCTTGGTTTTCGGCTCAGGTCACTATCTCAGGGTCGTAGGATGGAGCCCTGCATGGGGTTCTATGCTCAGCACACAGTCTGCTTAAGATTCTTTCACTCTGCCCCTCCTTCCACTTGTACTCACTTGTGCGCTCTCTCTCTCTCTCTCTCAAAAAAATAAATAAATCTTATAGAAAAAAAAAGAGGAGGCATATTGGCAAATGGTCTGCAGAGCAACATGCCTAAGTTTTATTGTGACTCCTATGACACACACCTCACCCATGACTCTCCATCTGTGACGAAGACACACTGCAGTGGTAGAAAACACAAAGATTTTGTTCTTCCTTCTCTGCTCTTCCTTCTGCAGGGACAATGACCCCACCTCTTTCTAGTCTCCCAGGTATGATGTCAGTACTCCACATGGGGAGCCTTTCCATGATGCCAATGATGGGCCCCCTCCTCCTCTTGGATGACACCAGTGAGACGTGTTCCTGGAATGAGGCCACCTATGGGAGGCTACATGCCAAAGATGCCTGGGATCCCAATGATGAGACCTCCTACCCTTCCCATGATGGTGCCTTTTCAGTTGGAATGAATCCACCATTCAGTTGGAATGAAGGCACCAGATGGTGCCTTTTCAGTTGGAATGAAGGAGAGAGGGGAACCTCCATATCCACTTTAATTACTTGTTCTACTTCACCAGGAGATCATGGTGCTGTGACTCTGAGTGTTTTCTAACAGCATAACAGGGAAGACTTGCTCCCCCTTCCTATCAAAGAGAAAATAGTTTTGGCAAGTGACTAATGGGACCCCCCCCCCAAAAAAAGCAATTTTCATTTGTATGGAATGTGGAAATAAAATTGTCAACTGTTTAATTTACTATTTGATAAATAATAAATAATAATAAAATATGATTAAAGAACAAGAGATTATTAAAAAACACTAGGCTGAATGCTTGTGTCCCTTCAAAATTCATATGTTGAAACCTGACCCCAATATGACGGTGTTAGAAGTTGGAGTCTTTGGGAATTAGTTAGATCATGAGGACTGAGCCCTTATGAATGGACTAGTGCCCTTAAAAAAGAGACTCCAGAGGACTCCTTCACCCCTTCTGCCATGTGAGGACATAGTGAGAAGATGGCTGTCTATGAACCAGGAAGCAGGCTCTCACCAATGCAAACCTTCCAGCACCTTCCCAGCCTCCAGAGCTGTGAGAAATAAATGTTTGTTATTTAAACCACTCAATCTATGGTATTTTTATTATGGCAGCCTGAAGAGACTAAGACAAAAATAAGTAGATCTGAAAAGAACAAATTGTATTCCTAGTAAAAAAAAATTAATAGTAAAGTCATTGAAACTAACAAATTCCATGGAAGAGTTGAACCAGAAGATTATGCACAAATAATAGTATTAGCAAAATGTTAGGTAGTTATGAAGAATTAATTCAGTATGCACCTTACAGAGACAAAAATATGGAAAACATAATAGGTAGGTGAAAAAAAAAAGAAGATAAAGTAAATGTCTAACATAGGTCTAATTAGAGTTTCAGAAGAAAGGGAGAAATAGAATGGAGATGAGGTAATATCTAAAGAGATAATAACTAGTAATTTCTCAGAAGAAACCATACACAGTTTCAGGAAATCCAGCAAATTCCAAAGAGGATAAATAAAAAGAAATCCATACCTAGATTTCATCATAATGAAATATTAGATTATTTAAAAGCAGAAGAAGGTTTTTCAAATAGCAACCAGATGGGAAAGACATATCAGTGTCAAAGAAGTGACAATGTTAACTAATGACCTATCAGCAAAAATAGAAATCAGAAACAGTGAAACAGTATATTCAATGTGATGAGAAAAAATTTAGCAAAATATATCCAGTAAAAAAGAGATTTCAAGAGCAAGTGTAAAATAAATTTTCAGACAAAATTTAAGAATTTGCCACCATTAGAGCATCATTAATGAAAATTCTAAAACTAAGTTGTCCATTAGAAATATAATGAGCAATATGTACAGCTAAATGCTCTAGTATAGAGCCACATTTTTAAATGCAAAGAAAGGTAAAATTAATTTTAATAACAATCTATTTAATCTAATAGATCAAGAATAATTTCAATATGTAATCAAAATCATTAATGAGATATTTTACTCTTTTTTGTACTAGGTGTTTGAAATCTAGTATACACCTTATACTAACAGCAAATCTCAATTCAGACTAGTTATTATATTTCAGGTGCTCAATATCCACAAGACTGGTGGTTTACCATATTGGTCAGCACAGCGCTAAAAGATAGAAGGAAAATTATTCCTGGTGAAATGGTTGAGATGCAAGAAGAGAGGATGAGCAAAACAAGTGGGGAAAAGGTGGCAAACCCAATGTTCCCAAGGAACACTGACTGTAAAAAACAATAATATTTATATTGTGCACCAGAAATTAGGGAAAGTTTTGATCAGATTCTGTTTGAATCGTTTCAGGCAAGAATACTTCACAAGGATGTTGCATGCCTCATATTACATCACATTAAGAGGTACACAACATCTCATCACTGATGGCAAGACTGGATCAGAGTGAAACATCCAAATGCCTCTATCACGAAGTCATTTTTTTTCTCACTTTTTTACCAAAAATCAATCCATGGGATAAGACCGAGGCAGAAGAATCAAGGAAGTACAAAGTCTGTGAGACAAAGTACAATTTGGTGTGTTTGAGAAATAATAAGGAGAAAGACTCCCTATACTGTAGCCCTTGGCTAAGCTAATACCAAGATCAGGATCATGTACCTATTGACAATTCTTTTAAAAAGGAATATATCAGAATCATTAAATGAACTGTTTAATGACTGAGAATCATTTAATCAGAATTAATAAGTGATCTCTATAGCTATTGATATTGGACCCAGATCCCATTGAAAGCCTTGTGCCATTTCTCTGTACCCACTCCCATCCCCACCTTCCTTCTGCTTTTGCCTCTATGGAACCCATCTGTGACTATCTTCAGAAGATTGCCCTCAGCCACAGACACCATTTTGACTGCCTGCTTGTGCAAAAGGCCAAGAGCATTTAAGAGACAGGGTACCCCTTAGCTTTGTTTGGGTGGCTCTGGGCCATTGAATGACTTCTGAAAGCCCAGATCTTTCAAGTTGGGACAAAATCTGAGCTATAATTTGCTCTCCAAAGCTTTCTGGTACAATCCAGCTGAGGGGGATCCCTGGGTGGTGCAGCGGTTTGGTGCCTGCCTTTGGCCCAGGGCGCGATCCTGGAGACCCGGGATCGAATCCCACGTCGGGCTCCCGGTGCATGGAGCCTGCTTCTCCCTCTGCCTGTGTCTCTGCCTCTCTCTCTCTCTCTCTCTCTCTGTGACTATCATTAAAAAAAAAAAAAAATTAAAAAAAAATCCAGCTGAGGCTAGAACTGTGCCAGAAATCGTACCCTTGCTTGGATTCCTTCTTGTCACTGATCCGTTTCTCCTACTCCCTTACCTGTTTCCCCTGAGAGCAATTCCCTAATAAATCACTTGCACATAAATACTCGATTCAGGGTTGGCATCTGCAGAACCTGACACAAGGCAATCCCTAACTTTGTATGCCATGTTACATCTGGAATACATATAAGAAATACAATCTAATTTTATATACACGTGTGCAAAATGGAACATAAATAGGAATCATTTCTACTTCCATTTCAAGTGATTGGTTTCTGTTAATACACACTGTAAATAATTCATTGTGACTGATCAGTGCAAGGCTGATCCATGAGTGGCAACTACCAGCCAGGGTACAACACTGTACACACCACAGTGTTAAGTTGCACTCATACACACAGTATTAGCATTATTGAAAACTCAGCTGTGCATCACTTTTCTGGATGTGTAAAACTTCTTTGGTTCTTGAATACAAGCAAATCACTCACCATTCCTAAAGACTGAATGTGGTGCTTATTGTTTCAGAGACAATGAGTCTAGTGTTTGGCGCTCAGACTACATGTTTCAAAGGGAATCTTTGTCTGCTTAACATGAAATAAATCAGACTCTATATTTATTGGGCAAAGAGCAATCCAGCAACCTTCACTCAAATCAGCCCTGGCGGCCTTAAGTTACAACTGTTGGGTAAAGCCATAGGTAGCCTTTTAGTAACACAGGACAGAGCCCTCTAAGGGGGGTTGAGAAGAAACCAGTAAATAGAACCTACTCCTCACCTTTCTCTAGCCATTTTTAATCACTGAGAATTTTTTTGCAATTATGTAAATTATTTTCAAGTACATTTCTACAGGAACTTTTTACAAACCAAAATTTCTCCCAATGACACTATTTAAATATTTACAAATATAAGCACATGACAGTCTGAAGTTCCACAAATAATGTAGAAAAACTTCATCAGGTTAGGTTCTAGTGGTTTATAAGAAATATTTTGGAAATTATCTGCTGAGGTTCATTATTATCCTTTAAGGGACATACATACATATATATATCAATAATGTAAACAAGGTCATTAAAAAAACATTTTACTATATATAACCTTACATTAAGGTTATATTATATAATAACCTAAACTTATATTAAGGTTATATATAAACTTATATTAACCTTATATTAAGAGTGTAATTTTGGGGGGTACCTGGGTGGCTCAGTCAGTTAAGCATCTGCCTTCAGCTCAGGTCATGATCTCAGGGTCCTGGGATCGAGCCCCATGTTGCCCTCGTTGCTCAGCAGCAAGTTTGCTTCTCCCTCTCCCTGCTCATGTGTTCTCTTTCTCTCAAATCAATAAATAAAATCTTTTTAAAAAATACATATTTGGGAGGGAGGAGTTTAGATGGCAGAGTGGTAGGGGGACCCTGGGCTTGCTTCCTCCCTCTAACACAGCAAGATTAACACCAAATCATTTTGAACTAGGAAATCAATCTGAGGATTAAGAGAACAATCTGTACAATTGGAAAGAGAGAACATGACAGATGCAAGGTTCGGAGACATGAACTAAGGGAAAGAAAACCACAGTGCGGCAGAAGGTGAGGAGCCCTTTTCATGGAGGTAAGTCAGAGAGAGCAGGAAAGAGCAGGAGAGAGAGCAATGTGTAAGGTAAGGTTGGCACAAGGCATCTCGGTGTAGGGTGTAGAGATCCCCTGGGAGAAAACATTCTCCTTCCTGGAGGACATAGGGATTGCATTAAACGTGGCTCTCCTCCTGGGAGTGGGTCCACACCTTGCCAGGTCCTTTAAGATTTGTAGTTTTGGGAGCACCTGGGTGGCTCAGTGGTTGAGCATCTGCCTTTGGCTCAGGTCATGATCCCGGGGTCCTGGGATTGAGTTCCACATGGGGCTCCCCACAGGGAGCTTGCTTCTCCTTCCGCCTATGTCTCTGCCTTCCTCTCTGGGTGTCTCATGAATAAATAAATAAAATCTTAAAATTAAAAAAAAGAAGAAAGTATACAGCAATACAGGCCTCCATCAAGAAGCAAGAAAGTTTCAAATCCACAACTTAACCCTACACCTAAAGGAGCTGGGGAAAAAAATAAATAAATAAAGCCAAAAATCAGCAATAGAAGGGAAATAATTAAGATCAGAGCAGAAATAAAAGTTACAGAAACAAACAAAAAACAGTAGAAAAGATCAACAAACCTAGGAAAGGTTCTTTGAAAGAATTAACAAAACTGATAAACCCCTAGCCAGCCTTATCAAAAAAAGGGGGGGAGGGAGGGAGAGAGAGAGAGAAAGGACCCAAATAAATAAAATCACAAATGAAAGAGGAGAAATCACAACCAACACCACAGAAATACAAACAATTATAAGAGGATGTTATTAGCAATTATATGCTAACAAATTGGGCAATCAGGAAGAAATGAATAAATTCCTAAAACATATAAACTACCAAAACTGAAATAGGAAGAAATACAAAATTTGAACAGACCCATTACCAGCAAAGAAATCGCATCAGTAATCAAAAATCTCCCAACGAACAAGAGTCCAGGGCTGGATGGCCCGGGGGCATTCTACCAAACATTTATCTTTTTTTTTTAATTTTTTTTTATTTATTTATGATAGTCACAGAGAGAGAGAGAGAGAGAGAGAGGCAGAGACACAGGCAGAGGGAGAAGCAGGCTCCATGCACCGGGAGCCCGATGTGGGATTCGATCCCGGGTCTCCAGGATCGCGCCCTGGGCCAAAGGCAGGCGCCAAACCGCTGCGCCACCCAGGGATCCCTCTACCAAACATTTAAAGATGAATTAGGGATCCTTGGGTGGCACAGCGGTTTGGCGCCTGCCTTTGGCCCAGGGTGCGATCCTGGAGACCCGGGATCGAATCCCACATCGGGCTCCCGGTGCATGGAGCCTGCTTCTCCCTCTGCCTGTGTCTCTGCCTCTCTCTCTCTCTCTCTATCATAAATAAATAAAAATTAAAAAAAATTAAAGATGAATTAATATCTATTCTTCTGAAGCTGTACCAAAAAATAGAAATGGGGGGAAAAAACTTCCAAACTCATTCTATGAAGACAGCATTACCCTGATTCCAAACCCAAAGACCCCACTTAAAAGGAGAATTATAGATCAATATCCTGGATGAACATGGATACAAAAACTCTCGACGAGATACTAGCTAAAAACTACAGAACACCTATGAAAGAAACTGAAGAAGACACAAAGAAATGGAAAAACATTCCATGCTCTTGGATTGGAAGAAGAAATATTAAAATGTCTATACTACCCAAAGCAATCTACACATTCAATGCAATCCCTATTAAAATAACACCAGCATTTTTCACACAGCTAGAAAAAAACAAACCCAAAATTTGCACGTAATCAGAAAAGACTGCAAATAGCCAAGGTAATGTTGAAAAAGAAAAGCAAAGTGGGAGGCACCACAATCCCAGACTTTAAGCTGTGTTTCAAAGCTGTGGTCATCAAAACGGTATGGTACTGGCATGAAAACAGACACATAGATCAATGGAACAGAATGGACTACTCAGAAATGGATCTGCAACTATGTGGTCAGTCTTCAACAATGCAGGATAAAATATCCAATGGAGGCGCTCATGGGTGGCTCAGTCAGCTAAATGTCCAACTCTCGATTTGGGCTCAGGTCATGATCTCAGGGTTGTGGGATCGAGCCCCCTGTTAGGCTCCACACTGGGCATGGAGCCTACTTAAGAGTCTCTCTCTCCTTTTGCCTCTCTCCCCCCTACTCTCTCCCTCTCTGAAAAAAAAGAATTTCCAATGGAAGAAAGAGTCTCTTCAACAGTGTTGAGAAAACTAGACAGCAACATGCAGAAAAATGAAACTGGACCACTTTCTTATACCATACACAAAAATAAATTCAAAATGGGACAAAGGCCTAAATGTAAGACAGGAAACCATCAAAATCCTAGAAGGAATAATAAGCCACATCTCTTCGACCTCAGCCACAGCAACATCTTACCAGACACATCTCTGGAGGCAAGAGAAACAAATGCAAAAATGAACTACTGGAACCTCATCAAGTAAAAAGCTTCTGGAAGAAAAAAAAAAAAAAAGCTTCTGCACAGCAAAGGAAAAAAATCAACAAAACTAAAAGGCAACCCATGGAATGGGAGAAGATACTTGCAAATAACATATTGGATAAAGGATTGGTATCCAAAATCTATAAAGAACTTATCGGGGTGCCTGGGTGGCTCAGTCAGTTAAGTGTCTGCCTTCAGCTCAGGTTGGGATCCCAGGGTCCTGGGATCAAGCCCTGCACCAGGCTCCCTGCTCAACTAGGAGTCTGTTTCTCCCTCTTCCTTACCCCTCCCCTTCCCCCCTCCTCCACTCATGCTCTTTTTCTCAAATAAAGTAAAATCTTAAAAAAAAAAACTCATTAAAATCAACACCCGAAAAATAAATAATCCAGTTAAGAAATGGGCAGAGGACATAGACACTTTTCCAAAGAAGACATACAAATGGCTAACAGATACATGAAAAGATGCTCAACATCACTCATCATCAGGGAAATACAAATCAAAACCACAATGAGATTACCACCTCACACCTGTCAGAATGGCCAAAATGAACAACTCAGGTAACATTCGAAGGGGCATATGTACCCCAATGTTTATAGCACTTTAGCCAAATTATGGAAAGAGCCTAAATGTCCATCAACTGATAGCGAATGGATAAAGAAAATGTGGTATGTACTTACACTGGAATATTACTCAGCCATCAAAAACAATGAAATCTTGCCATTTGCAACAACATGAATGAACTAGAGGATGTTATGCTAAGTGAAATAAGTCAGTCAGAGAAAGACTAATATATTATTTCACTCCTATGTGGAATTTAAGAAACAAAACAGATGAACATAGGGGATGGAAAGGAAAAATAAGATAAAAACAAAGAGGAAGGCAAACCATAAGAGTCTCTTAACTATAGAGAACAAGCTGAGGGTTGCTGGAGAGGAAGGTGGTGGGAGGATGGGCTAGATGGGGATGGGCATTAAGGAGGGCAATTGTTGGGATGAGCCCTGGGTGTTGTATGTAAGTGATGAGTCACTAAGTTCTACTCCTAAAACCAATACTACACTATATGCTAACTCACTTGAATTTAAATAAAATAATAATAATAACAATTAAATAAAAGAGTGTAACTTTGTACTGTTGGAAAAGACAAGATATGCCCATCATCTATGACAGACATGCCCAGGAATGCTAAAAAGTAATTGTCCATGCAAATGGGATATGTCTAAAGCCAGTGCCAGAGTACCTCACAGAGGTTCTCACCAAACTAAAGTTGTCTTAAAGGAACCAATTAAGAGAAAAATTAGTTTTAGGCTTTTAGAAGCCTTCATTTACAGGCAAAAACTAATGTACCAATTAAAATCATTCATCTCTATTCACCAGGCAAGGCCTCCAAAGATATCAAATGAGCTCTGATGCCTTACACTAGTCTTCAATACTCTGTGATCTTTAATACAATCCATTTCTATAACCCCTACTGGTTGCCTACAACATTTTTAGGATATTTTTATTGTATTTCTTTAGCATAAAAGAGAAAAAGAAAGAAAAAAAGGAAAAAGGAAAAGAAAAAGAAAAAGGAAATCCAGGAAGAAGAAAGAAAATCTTATCTTAAAATGCAATTTTCTAAATACAGCAAATACAAATGAGAATTCAATATATGACAAATTCTATGTTTTTATAATCTTGAAGTGATTTGGTTACAGAAAAATGTAAAGTGCCTGCATATGAAAATTCACGTAAGAAAAGCCAAAAGATAAACATAAAGCTGGAAAAAAATTCACAACTCAAATTACAAAGGTCTTGTTTTCTTAATATATTTTTTTAAAATTTTTTAAGATTTTATTTCTTTACTTGTGAGAGACACAGAGAGAGGCAGAGACATAGGCAGAGGGAGAAGCAGGCTCCATGCGAGGAGCCCGATGTGGGACTCGATTCCAAGACCCCGGGATCATGACCTGAGCCAAAGGCAGATGCTCAACCACTGAGCCACCCAGGTGCCCCTATTTTTAAATATACTAAAACAATACTACAAGTCCAATTTCACGTATGTGAAGGATATGAAAAGGCTGTTCACAGAAAAAAAAAACAAAAATGAATCCTAAAACATAACTAATATCACTCATAATAAAAGTGCTTCATTGAAACTGTGCTGAAATATCATTTTTACCTATCAAATTATTATCCAAAATGAAATAAATAGCACTGCTAAAGAATATAGGCATTGTTGAGGCTATTACGGTAAGTGAATAAGTCAGAAACTGTATGATTTCACTTATATGTGGAATTTTAGAAACAAAACAAAACTCAAAGATACAGAGAACATATCAGTGGTTAACAGTGGGGAAGGGGGCTGGAGGGTGTGCAAAAAGCATGAAGTGGGCCAACTGTATGGTAACTAGACTTACTGCTGTCATCAATCTGTAGTATGTACAAAGATCAAATTACTATGTTGTACATTGAAACTAATACAATGTTACATACCAATTTTCCTCAGTTAAGAACAAAAATTAAACAAAAAAAGAATATAGGCATTAATGATAAAAAATATATATATTTATATGGGGGGAGGATATAAATATCCTCTACAGAGGGCAGTTTGGTGGTATAAAAATTATAAATGCACATCGCCTTTCATGTGGCAATTCCTTTTCTAGTAATTTATCCTAAAGCTATATCCCAATGAGTGAAAAGATTATATCTACATCTATAGCTATGTCCATATCCACATCCATTTATCTATCTATCCACTCTCAATAGAAAGGTACTCAAGAATGTAGCAGAAGCTGACTTTAGGAAGGGCTATGAGTAGTAGAGTGCTTTATATCTACTTATATTCATTTGCACTTACTTCTTGGGCTTTGAGCCCTATTATCTTTTCAAAAAAAAATTTTAACAGAAATTTTCAAAAATGCCATTGTAAGCATGAATATGAAGCACTAACGAAATAGAGGCTCTACTTCTGTTGGCTATTTGATTTATTTCTTTGATTCAAAGTCATTCACAAGACTGATTAAAATACTCTAGAGTGCAGCATGTATTATAAATAGCTCAAATTTATTCTAGGTCTGGGATAGTAGATATACTTTTTCTTTGACACTGTAGTGCAAGAAATGTGCATACTGTTTTGTATTATTTTCTTCACCCTTGTGAGATTTCTCCGGGGTGATATGGGAACATACAACAATACATAATCACTAGTCTTAAGTAGATGAAAAAGGCAGCATGCTGGATTCCACTGAATACTTTGCTACCTTGACCACTTCACATTAGCGCATTATTTAATCTCTACAAAGCCATTATCATCTGATGAAAGTATTTTTATCCTCATCAATCTGAGATTCAGAGAATCAAACAAGTGGCCCAAGAGAGCCAGAGGACTAGCAACCCACTGGGGTGGGAAGCAAACTTAGATATATTGGGTGCCTCAGTAGAGTGTAGACAACAGGTGAACAAGAATGATAAATAACTAGCTGCACTTAGTAACTACATAAACAAAGGTGTATTTTTAATCAATGCTTTTCAATGCAAATTAATGAGAGCTCATCATTCCTAATATACTTGTGAACTGATAAAAATGTATTAACTCCACATAGGAAAAAAACAGACAGATCTGATTCTGTTAACATACACAAAAAAAAGCAAACATAAATTTCAGAATCTTCTGAGGTTCAACTGGGATAATACTGAAAACAGTTTAAATGCTCACACAACTAGCTTAGCTTTACCAATGAGAAAACTCAAATTGCCCCTAATCATTTTTTTTTGTTGTTTTTTTGTTTCGTTTTGTTTTGGGTTTTTTTGTGTGTAATGGTATATCATGATACTGGTCAAATATTTGTGGCTAATTTTATCCCAAATCTGCCCATTGAAATCTCAGTCGAAAGGATTTGGGTTTTTAGGTTTACTTTGCAGTATCTGGTTGAAAAGGAAAAAGGACTCAACGTTACAGCAGGCACCAAACAAGAGAAATAGCAGGAAGGACTGAGAACATGAATTCTTTCTCAGTCCCAAAGAGACGCTGTTCCAACAGGACTCAGGTCAGAGGGCTGGGCACTGCTGGGGCAGGTCACATGGCTGATCTGGGCAAACTTGTTTTGTGAAGAAACAGATGATTTCTAGCTACGAGGCTGTTGTTCCTATAACTTTTTAGCAACAGTTAAATCCATTAAATCCAGCAGTTAAATCCATTCCAAAATGACAAGCGAAAGAAAAGAACATTCTGAATAAACTGCAGATGAATGGAGTTCTCTCCTGCCTCCTTGGGAATATTATGAGCATCTTACAAAAGGGGCCATATCCTGTTTCCTTCTCTGGTTGCTACAACTGTGGTTTGTATATTGGCTGTATCGCTAATGTGAATTTATAACCCCAAAACTCCAAAAGAAAAAAAATCAGTACTCCTTCACAAGTATGCATTTTCTTTCCCTAACTTTCAACAAGCACTGTTTTAAATCATCATTATTTTTTTTCTGCGCTGGAAGCAAATCTACACGTCTTTTTCATATCCTACTGCTAGCACAGAAGGCGAAATACTGACATAAATGGAAGGACTTGCAAGTTCAGCATTAATACAAACCAGGCAAACATTACTGGGATATTTAAGACTCAACAGTGCCTCCTAGCGCACCTATAAAAATTAGCAGGAGCCTAAGATCCAAAATACATCAGGCTGGGGGGGAAAAACTAAATTAGAAGGCATTAATGAATTTATCCTTTTAAATAATCCAGGAATTGGTCTTCGGGGATGAACTTATTTATGTTAACAAGATACGAAAATTACTTTCAACTAAAAAGAGGGTGTTAAGAAAGATCCATATTCAGGCAGGAGGAAATGGCATGAGGGCATGTGGAAAGAGATAATGCAAAATATAAATACGTGTTTTGAAAGAAAGAGAGAGAAAGAAGGGGGAGGAGGAGGAGGAGGAGATGGAAAGAGATTCCTACTGCTCCCCAGAGCAAACCGACTAGAAGAAATACCAAGAACTTGGATTATGATAACATGGCATTTTGCTCTGAGCCAATACCCAGCTTTTTCCTCTTAAGAGAACTCCTATTCTCAATGTTCTTCTTGCACATCTGCTAGCATCGGTAACCTCTGGGCACCAGAGCTCTTCACACATCTATGCAATTACTGGTGCTTTTTTTTCCACCACAGGCCCTGAAGTGGGAAGTTCGTTTTTTTCTATTTAAATGATCATAGCTTTTTCCAGAAGCTTCTGGTATCTGTGGGTCATCTGGGGATCATGCAAATAATGCCATGAAACCCAACAAGAAAGTATTCGGCTGACCAAGGGGCACTTGGTTAACAACCCTAGAATGCCATGCTCAAAAGAATTTCTCCTTGCTGGACCCAACTGATGTCCCCAGGTCCATCCAACATTTCTACTCTCATATCTTCTTTCTCTCCTTGTTTCACCAAAAATGTATGTGGAGTTCTGATCCCTTCTTTGCTTGGATTCTATTGTCCTTCACATTCCATCCACTATTTTGAAGAAATCTTCCTTCACTGGTACTTTATCTCAATGTCTTCAAAAACATCATGCAAATTAAACTTCTTCATGACCACTATATAGAAAAGCATCAACAGAACCTAAATTACTTGAGAAGAGAAATCTAAGCCCAATAGAATAAAGAAAGCACTCATAATTACACGTCAGCTGTAAATTAATATCAGAACCCCACTGTATATGGATATGTTTGTAGTATATAATTCTCCTTAAGTTGACCATTGAAGAGATTATGTACATTTCTTCTCCCATTTTGCCATTTTCAAAAGGTTCAAAGTAAAGGCTCCCTCCATGTAATGATTTGGAAATATATTTTGATGGAGCCAGTCACACTTGACTATTCTATTCAACATTCCATTTTCCATAATGCAGGGGGAAAAGGTGAGCAGCCCCATCTGTCTTAACAGAATCAATTCTTACTGCTGTGTATATTCTCTGTATTGTAAAAACCACAAGGCACAATAGTGAATCTGTGCCATTTTCACACCAACACAAAATTCTCATTGAAAGAGTCTGCATGTTTTAAGGAAGTAAGAAACATTTATATATTATTTACATATATTCTATTCCTGAGAGAATGCTCTCAAATTGATGAACTTTCCTTTCCTCTACCTTAAATCTGGATCCTCTCCTCTTGATCAGGGACACTCAAAACCCAACCCCATGTTCTCCTAGCTTTTGCTGGAACATGCTAGCTAAATACTACAGGTCCTTTGAGATTGTGTTGCTTTTCTGTCTCCAGTACATCCCCTGTGGGTAATGTTGTAACTTAATCCTAATTATTGGCTTTGCGTCATGAAGGGAAATGGGGGTACATCCTGATGGAGGTAAGGGAGAGTCATCCTTGCATCATCCTCAAGCAAGGAAGGAATTCTAGCCTTTATAAGTAAAGCAGGTCACTTCTGCAGGCTCAAAGACTCAGGAACATCTGACAATTCACAATTTTTAGGAGGCGTCAATGTCACTGTCCCCATCCAAGATGTTGGTGTCCTATTCTTTCCCAACCCTAGTATTACAGACTTGCTTTGGTTTAGAACTCAACTATTCACAATTAATCTGTGACCCTGGTCCTTTGTTTTCTCTGCCTTCTAGCTATAGGCTATGAGAACATTTGCCTGTGATACCAAATAGGCCCTCTGGCTTCACATTTAGCTTGTAATTTCAATTATTCTTTCTTAACTTTTCATTATCTTTTTCCAAGGGTCGATTGAGTTTAGCAATAAACATTCAATTTTATTACCCTTATGGTTGCTTTTTCTCTCATTTTTATCACCTGCTTCACACTTCGTACCTGCTAATGCATTACTTTCCACTGATCCATTGTCCCAATTACCCAACAGTGGATATTTTCCACTGCTTATACTGCTTATACTTGTCAGGGGTTCACCTATACCAGTAATAGTCCTCTTTGCCAGTCAGGTAATGCATGATTCTGCTCCAGGATCTTATCCCAGCATGTGTTTTTTGTTTGGGTCTGGTTTGGGACTTTTTTTGGACCACCCACATCAACTCTCATGGATAGGTTCTCTGGCAAGTTATCTTTGAAAGTTTAATTGGGAGTGTTCTGAGAATCAACACCTGGGGAAAGAAAGGGAGGATGAGGAAGTAAGATTAAGCAGAAACTGAGAAGTGATACCCTATCAACAGAAGTCTCAGCTGATCCTCTGAAGAGTTCCAAAACTTGGATTACACTTGAGAACTATCCATCCAAAAGGACGGGACTTTGACACCCTCATACGAACAGTCATTGGAGGAGACCACCTGGGAAGAGGGCATGGCCTTGGCAAGGCAGCTGACTTGAGTCAAGGCCATCCTGGATGGTGTCTGAGAGTTGCAAATGGTTGGCGGGCAGCACCTCCACAGCTGAGAGTCCTTCACTCCTCATGGGGATTCTGATCAGTGCATCATAGCACTGCCTGCAGAAACTCAGATCCAAAAAAAGAAAAAGGAAAGAAACTCAGATCCATGCAGCCCCCTGGATGTTTTTATCTCAAAAAGTGTACATCTTTTTAATTAAAAATAATGACTATCAAATAACAAAAATCTCAAATATCAACATAGGAGATGACAGAGAGGAAAAAATGAGGGATTGTATGAATTTTTTTTAAAGTTCATCTTGTTAAAGGGAAGAACATCCTGGTAGACTGGATCATTATTCTAACTGTTCTCTTTCCTTAGTAATAGGATCATACACCACACTCTTTGTCATGTAATTTTGCAATGTTCTCACGTTGTCTTGGAGCATATTTCCTTATCCTTTTATTCTGTGCTAGGACATGTGACTTGTTAGCAGCTATGAATCAAACAGAGTCTTAAAATGGGCTTCACAGTTAAGCTTACCCTCTTGTGCCTACACCATTGCTATTAAAACATAACCCAGCCTGGTGTTCCAAGGAGAGGATGAGAGACACATGGAGCACAGCCACCCAGCCTCTACAGTCTGAAACAAAGTCATTCCAATCAACCGACAGAGCTACAATGAGTAGCAGAGCTATGTTGCCAAGCCCAACCTAGATCAACTGAACCTCAGCCACTGCACAAATACATGAATGGTGAAAAATACTGCTATTATTTGGGTTTATTTGGGGGATAGCCTATTACACAACATCATAATAGCATTAACTAACTTATACAGATGTAGGTATTAATTGATTGATAGACGTTGTTAGAAAACAAGCTTAAATATGTGCATGGCATTACTTCTAATATATCAGCAGGAGAAAATAAAGAAATAATTCAATAAACCATAGCGTGGAGATGGGGAGAGAAGTAAAAAAAAAAAAAAAGAATAGCAAGAATGGGCAAATAAGGGGTACAAACAGGCCTAACTATAAAATAACAATAAATATGAGTAAGTAATATTGATTTTAGAAGACAGACTCACAGATTGGGGGAGGTTAAAATTAAAGTCTATTCTATTTAAGAGACAGGCTTAAAATAACAAAGAAGGAAGAAGGAAGACAACAAATCAGGAACTGGAAAACACAACTTGAGTCAGAGGGAAAAGCAATCCCCAAGCCAATGATAAAGACCATAGTTCTACACCAAGTCTAGAGAGTGGCCAGTAAAGACTATAGTAAGTTAGAGGTCTCTGGAGAAGTTTCTGAGGAAAGATTTGTTCAAAAGATGAAACTAAAAAAAAAAAAAAAAAAAGATGAAACTAATATAATAATTAATGTGGGTGAATATATTAACAGAAGACATATACTCTGGCTGGTGCTTGGGTTTGAGTTAATAAAAAGAACATTAAGAACTAAACATTAAACCAACAAGTATCAACACAAATAGTTATGCAAGAAAAAAAATCCTAATAAATTATAGTAAGCACCCAATAAATTAGAAGAATATACATGATATTCTGTAGGAGCTTAAAAGAAGATGATAGACCCATATGTACTGCCATGATGCTGTTTCCAAGACACATTATTAATTTTTAAAAGCAAATTACAAACAGTACAACATTTGCATAACACCATATACATAAAGTTACACTAAATATTTCTACACCACTTCCATACCATATGCCAAAAGTAAAATGTGGTCTGTGGGCCAGCAACATCAGCATAATTTAAGATCTAATTAGAAAAACATATTCTCATTTCCCACCCAAACCTACTGAACCAGAATTTCTAAAGTAGGGCTGAGGGATCAGGCCATTTGCTTACCACTTGCTTTTCAGGTAATTCATAGACACAGCAAAGTTTGAGAACTCCTAGAGTATTGCCTAAGAAAGGTCTGATTAGAGGAATTAACTCTGAGGGTGGTACTGGGATGGAAAGTGGATATATTCAAGGGAGAAGTCTGCTATATATTCAAGGGAGAAGCATTTTGCTTTAATGGTTTTTACAAGAATGTATTTATTCGTTGACTCTGCAACTTAAAAATATAATAGAAGATAAAGTAATTTTTCAAGGAAAATGTACTTGGGAAAAGATGTGCATAAAATATGACATAGCCCCTGTTTATCAATGTCTCTCTTAAATTGGAAATGCTGTTCTCCAGATGTAAATTCCATCGTGCTAACTTCTGCCTGTGGCTGCAAGACAGCAAATGCTAGAAAGGAAATTAAAAAGAATTTTGATGAGCTACTAAAACTCTTCCCCTTGAAGCACAGCTGGCGGGCAATGTGATAGTGGAAGGAGCCTCCCAGGACTGCTCAGAATATTCGAGTAGGTGGTATATTTCCTTTAAAACTAACAAACATCGCAGGCAAAGCTCTCTGACCCAGATGGAGTAGAACGAGACCAGCCTTAATTGGTTCTGGGCACCATTCACACAACGTCAAGGAAGTGGTCTTCCTGTATGATGGGTCATGAGGAAAAACAGGAAGGAAGCAGAGGGATAGAGAGGAGGTGGTGTGCTGATACTACACTGTGGGCTTTGAAGCTGGGGCCAGAACCTAGCAGTGAAGGATACAGGCGGCCCCTAGAAGCTGGAAAAGGTGAGGTGCTTGATCCTCCCCGGCCTCCAGAAAGAACCAGCCCTGCTGACATCTTGATTTTAGCTCTTGAAACTGATGTAGGACCTCTGACTCCCAGGATGTTGGTCGCCTGCATCTCTAGTGATAACCAGTCAGCAGAAATGATGGAACGCCTCAAGCAGACAAATGGCACACCCCCACTTGTGCAAGAATACACGGTCCCACGTGGAGATGACTGCACCTTCACAGCTTGGTCCAAGTTTATACCCTGCACCACGAATTGTGAAGCAACCCCAAGTCTGTGGTAACAGCTCACAGGAGAAAACAGGAAGGAGAAACGCCAGGATTTCTGACCTGTACCTCTTGTGGAAACGGAACTATGCCCTTGTGATATATTTACTTCTCAACCTTATAGAAACTGGTCAGATTGCATTCTTCTAGAAGGCAGAAGGGCTGTCTCAACGAGGATTTCGGGCACAAGGAGACTATAAAGAATGTGCAAAAAGCATGAGCTTTGGAGTAGCAGCCTGCTCTGATTAAAAATGGCAGACCTGTTGACCCCTCCCACTGCTGCAGCTCTGATCCGGCAGGGAGATGGATGAGGAGCAATAGATGAGAACATACATACACAGCCCAGGAGGTGTATCCCTGGTCTAGAATTAGTAGCTTTGTTCTTCAATATTTGTTTCAGTTCTGCTTTGTCAGTAACACACTGCCTTTCATAAAATACAGGCATTTGGAAGGCACACATCTGTATCTCACTGAGTATTTGGAATGTGATTATTTTGGATTCTTGACTCACTTGAGTCTACACTTCCCCACTGGCCACTTGTTTCACTGTGGATGAGTGCAGTTGCCCTACTTCACTGAAAAAGCCATGTCTAATATGAAATATTAGAATTTTGTGTTATATTTTTAGTGCTCTGATCATACATACGGGAGGCATCCAGCCTTGAATGTCTCCTCGGTTAGTTGACAAAATACCAATGAAAAAGCTCATTTAAAATGTCTCACAAAAAAAAAAAAAAATGTCTCACAATAGGCAGCCCCGGTGGCCCAGTGGTTTAGCGCCGCCTGTAGCCTGGGGTGTGATCCTGGAGACCTGGGATCGAGTCCCATGTCGGGCTCCCTACATGCTTCTCCCTGCTTCTCCCTCTGCCTGTGTCTCTGCCTCTCTCCCTCCCTCCCTTCCTCTCTCTCTCTCTCTCTCATGAATAAATAAATAAAATCTTTAAAAAATAAAGTGTCTCACAATATAATATATAAGTATACCCAAATTAATAAAATAAAAGTGTTGGTGGGGGAGTAGGCAATTTGGGAGAGTTTTATGAGCTGTTAATTAGAGAGAAGACTGTCTTTTTTGAACTTTGGGGAGAATTTGAAAGGTATGGGTGAATGGAGAAAAGAATGAAAAATAGATACAAGTGGGGTAAATGTTGATGTGGGAGGCTGAGACTAATGGAACTTATGAATTTCATACTCTAGTTTGTGGCTTTTTTTTCTTTTTTTTTAAGACTAAAAGCGTTAGGAATTTTACAGATAGTATGAAAGAGAATTCACGTTTGACTTGTAACTCTGGTGGAAAAAAAGATTTGTTTTTGTGTGTGGGTGTTTTATTTTGTTTTGTTTTTATTGGAGTTCAATTTGCCAATATATAGCATAACACCCAGTGCTCATCCCTTCAAGTGCCCCCCTCAGTGCCCATCACCCAGTCACCCCCACCCCCTGCCCACCTCCCTTTCCACCACCCCTTGTTGGTTTCCCAGAGTTAGGAGTCTCTCATGTTCTGTCTCCCTCTCTGATATTTCCCACTCATTTTCTCTCCTTTCCCCTTTATTCCCTTTCACTATTTTTTTATATTCCCCAAATGAATGAGACCATGTAATGTTTGTCCTTCTCCGATTGACTTACTTCACTCAGCATAATACCCTCCAGTTCCATCCACGTCGAAGCAAATGGTGGGTATTTGTCGTTTCTAATGGCTGAGGAATATTCCATTGTATACATAGACCACACCTTCTTTATCCATTCAGTCTCTGCCATGAAAGTCTTATGTTCTAATAAGCTCTTACAATAATATTAGAAATAGTAAATTGAATTCAGTTCTAACATAGAAGTCAAATAAATGACAGTTTGTCTTCATTGCCAATGGATTAGCTATTCTTTAAGATATGCTCTTATTATTATATAATGCAACTTAAGATTTAATAACTTTTTAATGGATGACATCATGGCTCTGCTTCCTGGGTTACTCTATAAAGTTGTTTTCAGTGACTTGACTTGGAGAAACATTAAACACATCACAAGCAAGTAGTGGACCCATTTATGGAAGGCAAAGGCATTTGACTCTAAACTTTGTTTCTCTGGGTTTTTTTTAAATATGTTTAGGTTTATTTCCTAAAGACTGCTTTTCCTTCTTCCTATTAAAATATCTTTGACTTACAATGTTGTGTAAATTTACGGTGTACAACATGTTAATCTGATAGATTTTTGTATGGTACTGATTCTAGCGTAGTGATAATTAGCACCTCTATCACATCACATAATGTGGTTGGAATAATTAAGTTCTAGCCTCTTAGCAAGTTTGATTATAATGCAGTATTGGTTTGTATATTCACTATACTGTGCATTAAATCTCTAGGACTTATTTATTATTTTTTTAAAAGAGGGAAACATAGGGAAAATTTAAATTTTTAAAAAGTAGGGAAAGTTGTATTGGTTAATCTGGAGGTAAAAAAAAAAGAAAAAAGAAAAGAGCTACACTGGGAAGATACTTCTTTGCTCAAGGGGCAGTAAAATGCATGCACACCACTCTACTTTTCTCATTCCATATTCTCCACCACCCCTCTGAGATCTTCCCATGGGCCTTTGGGAGAAGCAGCTACTTAACTCTTCAAGTAGTGCAAGAGCATGCCCTTGTTGACAAAACCTACCTAACCAAGACAGTCGTAATGCTTTTCTTTCTCTGCGCCATCTCAGTTCTTCATTATGACACTATTCCCACTACACAGGTACAAGTCGCAAACTAGTTCTCACTGCCCTAGAGGGAACTGTGTTTTAACCAAGATTCATTACAGTTTAGAACCCGAGGGGTGTTCATGCCCTGGAAGTGCACGCAGTTAAATAAGACGCTGTGGGACTCAGCCCCATGGGTTAGGCAGTAGGTTAGGAACAAAGTTGGAAAAATCCAACTAAGACTTATTAGTAAGAGACCTTTTCTTCTCAGAAGTTTCTCCTAAGGGAAGTCTGAAGTGCCTTCAAAGTGAAATAATCTAAAAAAAAAAAAAAAGTTAAATAATCTCTACTTATGAGTAACAGTGAAATATTGAAAGGTGGAGGTGATTCAAAGTACTCATAAAAGGATCCAAAGATATCACTCTCAAGCTTAAGAAATTTCCTCTATTTTATACATTGCAAATACCATGAAGTCTCATACTCTGAATGATGCCATAGTGACGGCTATAGGTCACTATATATTTGTACACATCCACAGAATATACAACATCATGAGTACACTATAATGTAAACTATGGATTGTGGGTGATTGTAATGTGTCAATGTAGTTTCATCAACTGAATAACAAATGTACCCCTCCACTGTGGGGACAGAAGCAGGGAGTATATGGGAAATCTCTGTACCTTCCTCTCAGTTCTGCTGTGAACCTAAAACTACTCTAGAAAATAAGGCCTAATGAAAAAAGAATTTTAAGAGAGCCAAGGTACCATGTTAAAGAACTTACCATTTAATCAAGGACATAATAGAGACCATAAAAGAAAATGAAATCGGCAAAAAACTTTAATAAACATTTCTATAGATATACAAATGTCCAAAATGTATATGAAAAGATGCTCAGCATCTAATCATTAGAGAAATGCAAGTCCAAACCTTACATCAATTAGAATGGTTAATGTATAAAAAAAAGAAAAGAAAAAAAAAACAGAAAGTCACAAGTGTTGATGAGGATGTGGGCAAACTGGAAACCTTGCACACTGTTGGTGGGAATGTAAAGTAGTGCAGCCACTATGGAAAATAGTATGGAAGTTCCTCGAAAAAAATTGAAAATAGAATTGTCTCATGATCCAGCAATCTCACTTGCGGTTACATATCCAAAAGAACTGAAAACAGAATCTCAAAGACATATCTGCACACCCATGTTCACTGCAGCATTATTCACAATAGCCAGGAGGTGGAAGCAGCCCAAATGTCCATCGATGGACGGGTGGATAAAGAGAATGTGTCATCTACATACATGGTGAAGGAGATCAAGGTTGCAGATGGAATTAAGTTTGCTAATCAGCTGACCCTACAAAGAGAGGTTACCTGCCTTGGCCCAGTGTCATCACAAGGGTCCTTGGAAGTGGAAAGAGAGAGAAGTTCGAAAAAGACATGATGACCCAAGCAGGGTCAGAGCGATGCAATATGAGAAAGACTTAACTCATTTGCTGGCTTTGGAGATGGAGGAAGGGGCCATGCGGTATCTACTGAGGCTACCACTACGAATACCAAAGACCGGGTGACATAAGCAAAGTAAAGAAATTTACTTTTGTACAGTTCTAGAAGCTGGAAGTCTCAGCTTCAGGCACCAAACGGTGAGAGGACAGAGAGAGAAGAGAGGCAATAAGGACTCCTCCCACGCTCTTGGGAGCCACCGTCCCTCCGGTCAGGAAGAAGTGTTCTTTCCTCAGGATTTCAGGTGTCTACCCAGCCACCACTGCCGGTGCTGCCACTGTCACCGTGGTACTGGGGATTTGGGCAAGAGGCATAAAAAAAAAAAAAATCAGGGAATGTACTTCACTCTTTCTGATGTACAGGAGCCCCATTTCTCTCTTTCAAGAACCAAAAAAGGAAAGAGAATGTCTCCAGGAGAGCTCTCTATCTTTCTGTCTGAACTCAGTGTATGGGTTTGGGTTTCAGCCTTCCCTTCAGTCAAGGCCAAGAGATACTGGGGGAGGAAGAGGAGACAAGACAGAAAGTCGCCATGGGTTCATTGGTAGCTTGCAAGGTAGTTTCCTTCCTGGGTCAGCTTGCTATCTTACTTTTCAGAGTCCTCAGGTAGCTGCTCCACACATTCCGTCTAGAGGATGGATGGATGGATGATGGATGGATGGATGGATTTATGTTTATTTTCTTTTAATCCCAGTGTAGTTAACATACAATGGAACATTAGTTTCAGGTGTACAATATCATGATTCAACACCTCCAGAAATCACCCAGGGCACATCGTGACAACTGCCCTCCTTAATCCTCATCAGCTGTTTCATCCATCATCCCACCCACCTCCCCTCTGGTGACCATCAGTGTGTTCTCTATTGTTAAGGAATTGTTTCATGATTTCTCTCTCTCTCTCTCTCTCTCTCTCTCCTTTTGCTTATATGTTTTGTTTCTTAAATTTCACCCAAGTGAAATCACATAGTATTTCTCTTTCTCTGACTTATTTCATTTAGCATTATACTCTCTAGCTCCACCCATGTCACTGCAAATGCCAAGACTTCATTCTCTCTTATGGCTGAATAATATTCTATTGTATATATTGCATATATACACCACATCTTCTTTGTCCATTCATCAGTCAATGGACACTTGGGTGCTTAGAGTCTTTAACTGCACTCAGTGGGAGGAACAGGATGGTGTGCACTTACTTCATCTTGATCAATACTGGAAGCTGAGTCCTGGCTTTTGCCCTCTTCCTATTTAGAGTTCGCTCCCTTTCAATGCCCCTTTGTTGGTTTTTCCTATTTGATGGGCTTTAAATAGGAGTGTTTCTCTAGTTTCTTCTTAGGCAATTTTCTCACTCTATACTCTCTCCCTCAGTTCATGCCAACCACGTTCATCACCTAGCTACAAATGTGCAAATATGTCACGAGTTTGTATCTCCAGGCTGATCTTTCTCATTAATTACAACTGACTGCTTGATATTTCTACTTACATATCTCAAAATCATGGCAAATTCAACATGTCTAAAACGCAATTCATGATTTACCCTTCAACCCACCACCAGCTTTATTTGACACCTAGAAGTCACCTTTGACATTTTCAGGAACGATCGAGTACCTCATTGAATAGCCATCAAAAGTTTATTACATGCATATTTTTATTCATCGGACGTTTACTGGGCAATTGGTCCTTCACAAAAAGTATACACTAAATAAATGCCTTCTCTGTGCCTGACCTTGTGCTAATCCCTAGGTATACAAAGTTAATGAAACTGATACTGCACACCAGTGCAACCGGTATTAAACAAGCAAACCCACAAATTATTATCAAGTTACAAATTATGATAACTGTTCCTAATAAAAGAAGCAGCAAGATATAACACAAAACTTTCATGAAACTAAAAGGAGTTGTGTGTTCCTAGAGCAAAGGATGTAAGTGGCGGATAATTAGATTAAGAATGTCCTTAAATGTCATCGTAAGGACTTCAACTTTTAAGGCAATAAAAGCCACTAAGGGATTTAAGCAGGGAAGTAACATGGTCAGATTGTTCCGCAGCGTATATCTGGTTATGTAATCATTCAGGAACTGGTTCTCTCTCAAATGTCATTTTACCTTCTCTGTCAAATATATTCCTCTTTTTAACAATATCTGAAAAGGATCCCTTACCTGAGACTCCAAAAGTTATGACTGCAATTAGCACTGGTTGAGATGGAATCTAATCCAAATGAAGGAATGCATCATTTACCAATAACTAACTTTAGTATTGCCTATAACATATAAAGCATATTTATATTCATTTTGCTTTTCTTTATTTTTTCACTTTGTTTTTCATAGCAACTTTACGTACCATACGGCTGTCACTACTGTAACTCTTAATATTTTGAGCAACAATTGCTACAGAGAGATCTGCCCGGGTCCCATCGTGAGTCCTCTTCTGACATCTGGGTCATTTCTAATCTGTTTTGGTCCCACTTGGGTCCGTATCACATTCTGAAATTCTTGTTTCCATGACCTTTTGCTCCGTCCCTTGTGTCAAAGTTGGTTACTAATTACAGAGGTTGCTAAGTTGTTGTGTCTTTCTCGTAATTCACTCTTCAAAGTAAAATTTTCAGCTATCTCTATAACTCTGGTTATTCCTGTTTATATTTGGTACCACAGATACTACAACTAATTGCGGGAGGCAGATAATCCGTTCTACTCCAACATAAATCCAGCTCTACCGTAACAAAACTCTACCATAGAACGCCACTTGACAATGACTCTGAAATGACCAGGAAATGAATGTGGTATCTAGTTGTGAAGGTTGAGGTATCTTGGCAGAAAAATAATTACTTCTGAGATGAAAGCTTCCTGGTCAGCTCTCCTCTGCTACCCCAAAGCCATTTACTCAAGTCTTTGTTTTCATTAAACATCTCTTGGCATCAATATCCTCCACTATCAAATATCTCTTGGGCATCAAATTTGTCCCCTTGCTGCATCACCAGAATTTTTTTAGAGGGAGGGAAGGGCAGAGGGAGAGGAAGAGAAAGAATCTGAAGCAGGCTCCACACCCAGCACAGCCCCTGACTCGGGGCTTGATCCTATGACTCTGAGATCATGACCTGAGCTGAAATCAAGAGTCAGATTCTTCACCGACTGAGCTGCCCAGGTGCCCCAGCATTGCCAGAGTTTTGCTGTGTGATTACTTCACATCTCTTGTTGTGTGGGTTACACACTCCTGAACATGTAACGGAAGCCCTGGATCCAAGGGAATGGTCCATGGGTGAAATAATCCAGAACTCAACATCCAATACTAAAAATTTTTAGGTCTTTCATATGTCGAAATATGTCAAGTGAGTTACCCTTCCCCTACTCAAAAACCTCTCCTCCTCCCTATCCTAGAAGTAGAAGTAGGCAAATGAGAAGGTACACAGGGAGGCACGAACGATGAAAGGAAAAACAAAATTGAAAGGCAAAAGGGGAGAAAGGAGAACTAATCCTACTTTTATTTTGGAATGGTAGATTTTTGCTGGAAACGTTTCCCCAAGTATGGTCATCTCAAAATCTCTACCAGAATTTCTCCAGATCTATTTTAAATGCAGACTATCAGGACCCTACCCCCAGAGCTACTAAATCAGAATATCAGAGAGTAGAGGCCGAGGGTCTACATTTTTAACAAGCAATATTTTTATATGAATAAAAGTCTTAAAACAATGAATATAAATCTCATCTTCTGTAGCCATTGGATAAACACCTCATTGCCCTCTGTTGTTCCTTCATTGTTGTCACAGGTGGTACTTACTTCTCAAAGGGATTAGTTTAAGGCTGGTAAATGTTGTTAGTTTATCAGATGACTGCTGGAAGCATGAAAGATATGATATAACGGGTTTCCTTGCCCTTGTAAAGTCAATCATCCAATAAGGAAAACAGAGACACGCAAAAAGACTTGGCATATGGGTGGTATACAGGCAAAGAAACAGATACAATTTATGCAAGTACCTATGTGCTTAGAAAAGCAAGGTTGGCAGGTGAGCAACTCAAATAGGTACTGGATGCTTCAGTCCAGAAAGCCAGGAGCTTGACTCAGGAGTTTTGAATGAGGAAGGATAATCAGGGAACCACTACAGTGAGGCAAGCCCCACAAAGACACAAGGGTGAGAGTTGCGGTTCCAGTTCTGCAACTGTGTGATGGGTCAGTGAGTCTTTTCATTTTTCTTGAATGTTCTCTATTATGCATAATCAAGGCCAATCTCTATTATGTGTTCCTTTGTTCCTTATGCTCCCACCTCATTCTAGAAACGACCAAAGGCAGGGAACATACACAAATTTCCTCTGGAGCCAACATTCACTGACTAAATTCATCCAAGTTTCCTTCAGGGCCAAGTGGGTGAGGATGCTACAGCCCAAAACTTCTCCAACCATGGAACACAAAAGACAGGAAATATCACCAAATGCAAACTGGAACCCACTATTGTCCATGGGCAATCACTTCGGTGTTCACATATCTCACAACTGTAAAATTACACGGCTAAGGGTGAAACCAGTGTGCGAAGGGTGGGGACACTGTGTAGACTTTGCGTGGTGAATTGGGTCAGGAGCACACCTCTGACAAAACTGCTGGCATCTGGTCAGAGATTTTCATGTGTTTGATACAATGGTGTCTGGCCCAGTACTTTTCTCACGGCACCTTTGACTTCTTTGTTCCTTAAGCTGTAAATTATGGGGTTCAACATTGGGGTCAGCACTCCATAAAGCAGCGAGATGATCTTATCTACTTCTTGTGAACTTGATGAAGAAGGCTTTAGGTACATAGACAGGGCGGCCCCAAAATACAAGATCACCACAGTCAGGTGGGCACCACAGGTGGAAAAAGCTTTGTTTCTTCCCTCCGCTGAGCTGATTCTCAGAATAGTGGAAAGGATGAAGACATAAGAGATGCAAATCAAGAGCATCGGAATAGGCAGGAGGAGCACGCTGACCACCAGCATGATCATGTCCATGAGCAGTGAACTCGTGCAAGCTAACTTCAGCACGGCCAGAATTTCACACGTGAAGTGATCGATGAGATTCCTACAGAGGGGCACCCGCAGGGCGAAACTGGTTTCCAGCAGGGCGGTCACACACCCCGTCACCCAGGAGACAGTGGCCATCTGCACACAGACCTGCCTGTTCATGATGATGGGGTATCTCAGTGGGTGGCAAATGGCCACGTAACGGTCATATGCCATCACAGCCAGGAGCACGCACTCTGTGGAGCCCATGGCGAGGGACAAATACATCTGTACCATGCACCCAGAAAAGACAATGGTTTTCTGGGATGAGAGCAAGTTCACCAGCAAAGTGGGAATCGATGCAGATGTGTAACAGATATCCATGAAAGACAGATTTCCAAGGAAAAAGTACATGGGGGTTTGGAGGCGTGAATCTAGGACAGTGATCAAGATCAGAGTGCTGTTGCCCAAGAGAGTTATCAGATACATCACAAGGCTGAAGACGAAGAGAACAATCTCTAACTTCGGGTATCTAGAAAAACCCTCCAGGAAAAAAAAGCTCCAAACGGTGAGGTTTCCTCCTTTCATTTCCTTTTTTTTTTTTTTTTTTGCACCTGTAGTTATTCTAATATTATTATTGTGTTCAATTCATCTGAGGACATAAAGAAATGGATCGAGCATCGTGTTCAGTTAGGAAAAGACTTTCAAACTTATTTTCACTATTATAAACACAATTTTGCTACAAGTGATCACAAGCCTTATCTATGGTTCTAAAGGGAGGGAGAACAGGTTTGATCTACATAAAAAGGTGATTATTCCACAATGAAATTTAGAAAAGAGTGAAATTGAAAACAAGAATAATAAACATATTTCATACCTGAATTTCAGTTCGTTCTCCTATGCTTGGCATAAAAGTTTTTCAGTACAGATTTGAAAGTACTGTGCAACAAAAAATATGAGTGAACACTGACTAAATGGGGCATAGATTAACAAGTAAACCAGATAAGTGAAGCAAAGAAAGCATGTCTGGGGCAGCCCCGGTGGCTCAGCGGTTTAGTGTCGCCTTCAGCCCATGGTGTGATCCCAGGGTCCCGGGATCGAGTCCCACATCAGGCTCCCTGCATGGAGCCTGCTTCTCTCTCTGCCTGTGTCTCTGCCTCTCTCTCTCTTTCTCTCTCTCTCCCTCCCTCTCTCTCCCTCTCTCTCTCTTTCTCTCTCTCTCTCATGAATAAATAATCTTTAAAAAAAAAAAAGACAGAAAACATGCTTGTACAATAAAAACCAGTAATGATCTTCAGTGTAAGAAGAGGAGGGATATTGAAAGAAGCAAATAAATGAATTTGTTCTGGGTCTAAATAAACTCCTTCCTTTCCAGCGAATAGCATGGAGGTCCATACACTTGTCTCAAAAAAATGATGACACTGTTAAAAGCATTGGAAGTACCCATTCTGATTATATTTAAGTACCAGTTTACAAGTCACCACAAAAGGAGCCACCTTATTTAAACACCGACACATCCACAGCACAGTCTCACTCCTCATTGAGACCCCTACCTTCGTGAGTACGTAAATCTTGCTAAATATTATTCCCAGGCGAAACTCTTCTCATATATTAAAACCCATGAAGATCTGGAAGATGCAGAAATTAAGCTCCCTTTTTAAGCTCTCTTAAAGTCTCTTGGAAAAGATTATAGATCATCTAGGTATAAACAAGACGCTGAATGTTTCGGGTTTTTTACATTCCAGTCCATTCTATCTGGGTTTTACATGACACTTCACATTAATAAAAAGAAAAGACCAAAAAGTACCTTGCCTCTGCACTGATACCACTCTTTATCACCCTTGATCGCTTCCCTTTCCCTACTAGTCCTTTCCTTCCTGTTTTCAGATATCCTGGCTCTGAACCATCCCGGCTGGCCGTGTTCCCTGTGCACACTGCCATCCTACCTTTGCTCTTTCTCTCATAGGCAAAGTCCTCCGTGACATGGTTCACCTTACGGTGTTTCGCTCCTCACTTTCTCATCGCCAGGGTTCCTTCGTGGTTTCTCCCTTTCTGCAGTGTTACCCTTCATCTCCCCATTCCCCGTATTTCAAAAGTGGGTAAGTGGGGTGATGGTGGAAACAATCTCGTCCTGGGGTCAATATCTTGTATCATGCCCCTAGAGCAGGAGCATAGGATTTTCTCCAATAGTTTCCATCATAGGATGTTATTCTCTGTGACTTCTGCTCCACCGTATCTCATTCCTAGCCTATTAGCAAGCCCTTCCGTTGTTTCCTGTCTTAGTCATCAGTCCCCAAGCAGCTTGCATGGGGACTAAGTCCAAACATTATCTGCTCCCGCCCAGTAGGCTGTTGGTTTTCTAGGGAATGCCTATCAGTTTGCCTTTCCTCTGCGGTACTCGAGCAGAGTTTGTACTTCTATGAGTTCCATTTCTCCTACATCACAGTAGGTAGTTCTCATTTGTTTCTTAGATAACAGGTCCTTTCATAGGGATTTCTCTGCCAGATTCTATATTTAACAAATTCTGTACAAAAAAATTGTATTATATTATCATAGAGATTATTTTAAAGAAACTAAGCATGTGTGTGTATGTGCATGTGTGTGTTACTCTTAAGACTAGCCAAAAAGACACAATTTTTTTTTTTTTTTAAGAATGAAAAATCAGCCCAGTTGCCTGAGACATGATATTTTCCTACTGTTTAAAAAGGGTGCCTGCCTGGCTGGCTGAGTCAGTAGAGCATTAAGACCCTTGATTTCAGGGTTGTGAGCTTGAGCCCCACACTGGGTGTAGACATTATACTTTTAAAAAAATTTTTTTTAATCTTTATTAAAAAAAATAGTAACCAGGAAAAATTTGTCATCCCATCTGAATTCCCTGTTGCCAACTCCAAATAAAATATTGTTTTAGGATGAATTTCATAAAGTTAGCTACGTGCAAGAAAGAATGAATGTATCCATGTTAAAAATGCTAAACATGTTAAGTAAAAATCAACATTGCAATTCATTTCTTTCAGAAGTATTTACTGTCACCTCCATAACTAAAAGTGCCAAAGGACAGCAACTGACATACTACATAAATTTAAATCATCTGTTGTGTGGGGGGAATACCTGTTGTCCCTGAGCAATTTAAATTTCAGCAGCTATAATATGCACAGGTTTGAAACTCCAGATCCTTGAGGGATGATGTCCCAATGATCCAATTATATCAAACTTTTAAAAATTGAGACAGAGTGAGCCATAGTTCTCCAAAATAATTTCAAGGAACTCATAAAAACAAAGTCTTCTATTCCTCCCAGTCCATCCTTGCTATATCAAGATTTTTTTTTCTTGAATGACTACAGTGTATATTGAACAGTATTTAACAGTCTCTGTATTTAACAGTCTACAAAAAAAATCCCTAGAATTCTAAGATATACATTTTTTTCATTTGTGGGACTACTTCCTAGTTTTCAGGGCTTAAGGAATCAAAATTTACTCTTTAAGGCACTTGTGCTAAATCAGTGATCAGAAATTTTACTCAATGCACAAATATTGAAGAGGCCCTTAAAACAATGAACCCTCAGGAGCTAAAGACAGACCTAGCACCCAGATCTTGGTTCTAAATACAATTCTCACCAAAAAGAGACATAGTTCCCCTTTCCAAGGCTGGAGCAGGAAAAGGACAAGACAAGCTACAAGAGTAGCTTACTGCACTGGAATACCAGGAAGTATGCCAAGAATGACAGGAATATTTCAAAAGGCGGTAGGAACCCATCCGATGAGGCTCCCATTGGCCAAATCTGAGACAAATCATTTTGAGCATCCAAATAAAAAATGGTTAAAATAGATTATAATCCAGAGAATAAAATAAGAAAGCATGAGTTCTTCTGAAAGTAAGGAAAGTTCTTCCTTACAGGAGGATGCCAAAAAATAAATATGAAGGAATGATGTCATTAGAAAATCATTACGGGTTGTTGTAGTAATAGATTAGAATGGGTAAAATGTTATAGGAGGTAAATGGAGGTTTACCTTCATAGTTGTCCTTCATAGTTGTCCAAGGTCAAAGTTGGATGAGAAACAGGGTATTTTACAGGGTGTTGGAGTATCACTGCACAAACTACGAATTAATTTCAAAAATAAGACACTAACAGCTTTACAGCGAGGAGCTCTGGAGGACAAGCACCTTCACATCACCAACCACGGGACAAACTGACTCCATGTACCTTCTAACACGATGGGCATAGTATCACGTCTACCGTATTCCCACCAAAAATACACGACCCGGGGCAGCCCGGGTGGCTCAGGGGTTTAGCGCCGCCTTCAGCCCAGGGCCTGATCCTGGAGGCCGGGATCGAGTCCCACGTCGGGCTCCCTGCATGGAGCCTGCTTCTCCCTCTGCCTGTGTCTCTCTGTGTCTCTCATGAATAAATAAATAAAATTTAAAAAAAAAAAATACACGACCCGAATCTAAGTACGAGGGAAAACCAGACAAAATTAAATTAAGGGACATTTGAGAATGAGCAGCCTATACTCATCAACACTGTCAAGGTCAGGAAACAAAGGAGAAGCCTAAGAAATGTTCCAGGAGATTAGAGAAAGATGACAACCCAATGCAATGCATGACCCAGCCAGCACTCAGTATCAGAGCTGGGGGGGGGGGGGGGGGGGGGGTCTAAAGGGTATTAACAGGGCAAGGGGCGAACCTTGAATATGGGCTGTAGAGTAGATCGCAGCTTGTATCAGAGTGCAATTGCCTGATCTTCCTAACCACAGCGGGTGGCGAGGCAGGAGAACATCCTTGTTCTAGAACACTTCCGATGCTGGGGTTCCGGGGGCAAAACGTCTCCGACTTACCGTCAGAGCCCACAGGAAACACGCGCGTCACAAGTGGGCTCCCGAGGAGCTGGCCCTGCACGTGGGGCCTGGGCTCCCGGAGCAAAGTGGGGGGCGGCGGTGGGCGGTGGGGTCACAGGCCCCGGGCGGTCCCCGCGGCCCAGGGGGCGGCGACGCGGTGGCCCCCGGAGGGCAGGCGGGCGGGCGGCAGGGGTGCAAAGCCGGGGCGTGGGGCCTGTCCTGCGGCCTCTGGGACCCCCACCGCCCCCGCCCGGCCCCGCCTCCACCCCCACCGCCTGCGGTGCATGCCCGGCCCCGCCCCAGGCCCCGCCCCAGGCCCCGCCCAGGCCCCGCCCCAGGCCCTGCCCCACCAGGCTCCGCCCGTGGCCCCGCCCCACCGCCTGCAGTTCATGGCCGGCTCCACCCCCGCCCCGCCCAGGCCCCGCCCCCACCCCAGGCCTGCCCCCCCACGGCCCCTCCCAGGCCCCGCCCCCATCGCCCACGGTCCATCCCGGCCCCGCCCTCGCCCCGCCCAGGCTCCACCCCTCCAGGCTCCGCCCCGCCCAGGCCCCGCCCCCACCCCCGGCCCGCATCCCCGGCCCCGCCCAGGCCCCGCCCCCTCCGCCGGGCGCCCTGGGCTAGCACGTGCGGGGCGCGAGGACCCAGGCGCGCGGGGGGGGGGTGGGGGGGGGTGGGGGTGGGGGGGGCCGCGCCCCTCCCCGACCACCGAGGCCCAGCGCCCCGCCGACCTGCCAACCTGCCGCGCCCTCCGCGGAGTGCAGGGGAGCCTCGGTGGGGAGACTGTGCGGGGAAACGAGGGCCTCGCGGCCCCCCTGCCAAGGCAGGGACACCGGCCCCTGCTCCGGTTCTTCCTCGCGCTCTCCCCGCAGGTGCGGAGCTCGCCCCGCGTCCGCCCCGCCGCCAGGTCGGGTGAGCGCGGCCCCGGAGGCCGTGGTCCCGAGCTCCCCGCTGGTGACCCGCCCAGCGCCCCTCTCCTCGCCGACCGGGGCCTTCGGGTGCGTCTGCTCCTGCAGCCCCCGTGTCCCTGCCGGCTGCAGGCGCCACCGTAGCGCCCGCGTCCCGCCGACCTGGGGGTCCCTTGGCCCGCGGCTCTGGGCACACCGTCCCGTGCCGCACGTGGCTGGTGTTTCGTGTCGTATCTCATGTGACCCCTGGGGGTCCCCGCGGCCCGGTCCCCGTCCCCGCCGGGGCTCGTCACCCTGGGCTGCATCCCCGCTGCCCCCTGCGCCTCCCACCACTGGCCTGGACCGGCCTGGCCTTCCCTGGGCGCAATGACCCCGAGCCTGTTGGGGGGGGGTGTTACTGCAGTCGTGGGTGAAGAGCAGGTACATTCATTACCACATTCCTTCGGCGAGGTACACAGTTCCCCATCCATCCTGTGTCCCTGTGACGGTCCCCACGCTGCGGATCGCCAAGGGTGAATGGACACTCCAGATAAAGAATGAGCAGGGGAACTGGGTCATACCACATGAATAAGCAGATGTTTTCCTTCTTAGGAAAAGAAGTAAGAAATAGATGGAATAATGTGAGAATTAAAAATAGAGGGCACCTGGGTGGCTCAGTGGTTGAGCATCTGCCTTTGGCTCAGGTCGTGATCCCTGGGTCCCAGGATCGAGTCCCACGTCGGGCTCCCCGCATCTCTCTCTGCCTGTGTCTCTGCCTCTCTCTCTCTCTGTGTCTCTCATGAATAGATAAATAAAATATTTTGTAAAAAAGAATTAAAAATAGAAATAATTGGTTTGAAGAATGACATTTTGGGGATAATGGACTTGAGTGCCTATTCATGATAAGCTTGAAATGGTTAAACCTGCTACATACACCCCATTGGCTTGTCTGACTGTAGAACACAGGAAACACGGAGTTAATGACTTCACAGTGTTAATAAGATTGATCTCGAAATTCTACTTTCCTAAACATCAGCGCTCGCAGTAAATCTATCACCAGGCAACAGCGCAACAATAATTTCTCTAAAAGACTGACAATGGGATATTAAGTAGAAATAACAGGCATTGATATTGGAGAAAAGGAGATAAAATTATCACTTGCAAACTGTATGGTTGTATGTCTAAAAAGAAGAGATCCAATTAAAACTGTTCCCTAGCAATAGTTTATTAAACTAATAACAGAGAAATAAATAAAAATCAGTAATTTGCTTGTGGCCAAGTTGGAAAACTTAGAGACCAGAAAAAATTGCTATTTCAATTATATTAAAATTGTGAGGAATCCTAGAATGACTCTAACAGGAACAGTGCAGAAGTTACATGAAGGGAAAAATAACATTTTTAATAACAGTAGTGACATAAGCAGTAAACTAAATGAATCCTGATGCAAAATCTAGAGTCCACCTGTGTTATTTTGATCAATAAATAAAAATAATTCTTTTCTGAGGGGCGCCTGGATGGCTCAGTTGGCTAAGCGTCTGACCCTTGATTCTGACTCAGGTCATGATCTCAGGATCATGAGATCAAGCCCTGTGTTGGGCTCAGCACTGGGTATGGAGCCTGCTTAAGATTCTTTCTCCTTCTCCCTGCACCCCTCCCCACTCCTCCCTCAAAAAAATAAATAATTCTTTTCTAGTAAAAACACAAAATTACTATATTAAAATCATACCTTCAAAATTGAAGAAGTTTCTATAAAAGATGGTACAGGTGAAAGAGACTTACAGAACCATTTCTCACAAACCAAACAAAAGAACTTAAAGGAAAAACTGCTATTTAATAGTAAAACTGACTCTAGCTAATTCAACTTTCCGAAGAGTAGCATCATTATCTCATCTCCTGATAGTGTGGTTCTTTTATTTAGAAAAATACCTCTGGGGACTGTTTGATTGTGAAAGCAGAAAGCAGGACCCGGGCTCATGCAAATGGAAAAGACTATGATAAAGGTAATTAAATTATTCTATTTAAAAACGAAGTTATAGGATTGTAAAATTCAATCCTGGCTTCTTCAGAAGGGATTTGAAACACTGGACGAGAGGAGACTGGAGAGAGTCTTAGGAAGAGAGCCTAGAAACCTTGGAGACTTACAGGAATCGAGAGAAACTAGCCAATGAGAAATGTCTAGTTGCAGGGAAGGCTAAGGATATATTTAAATACTGATATGTCGTATTGAATTTTAGATTGTTGGCTGGTCTTAGCTATTTTCTACTTCCTCTATTACTCCCAAAATTTCCACTAAAGTCATATAAACACAACAGTCTTGGGTGACAGAGCTTTGGGTAATGGAAAAATAAGAGTAGCTACCAGAATGGAGAACTTAGGCGTGTAATCACTAGCCAACCACGAAGCTAACTGAGCAGAGCCTTCAGTGGTCACATACAATAAAGAACTGAGACCTTACAGAATTAGTTCAGGAAATCACTAAAAAAGAAAACAGCAATAACAACAACTCTTGAATGAGGGGAATCGATTTCCTGAGTTACCACATAACATTATTTAAATGTCCAATCCTCAACAAAAAAATAAGACAAGGAAACAGGAAAAAGTATGCCTGTGTTTAGTAATGATGGAAGGGTTGATCTATCAAGAAGATATAACAATTGTAAAAAAAAAAAAATATATATATATATATATATATATATATATATATATTTTAAAAACAAAGCCCTCCGGGCACCTGGGTACCTCAATCGTTTGAGCATCCAACTCTTGATTTTTGGCTCGGATCTCAATCTCAGGGTTGCAGGATTGCGGCTTATATCAGGTTCTCTACCCGAAGTCTGCTTGTCCCTCTCTCTCTGCTCCTCCCCCTTCTCATGCTCTCTTGCTCTGTCACATAAATAAATAAAATCTTAAAAAAAAAAAAAAACAGAGCTTCGAAAGACTTGAAACAAACTGACAGAATTAGAGGGAGAAGTAGACAATTCAACAGTAATAGTTGAAGACTTTTAACATACTCAGCTCTCATAACTAGACACCTCTCAAGGATAGAGAAGACTGGAACACTAAACCAAGTAGACTGAACACGTTTCCAGAACACCCCACCCAACATCAGGCACATGTATAATAAAGTAACCAAAACTTAGTGCCTTTGAACAATAGCCATTTTCTTTTATCTCATGGATGTCTGGGTCAGGAATTCAGACTACTTAAGGGTAATGTTTGTGACAGGCTATGTCCTCCCGTAACCATGTTTCCCTCTCTGCTGTTTCAGTTACCCACAGGCAACTGAGGTCCAGAAGCAGAAGATCCTCCTCCTAATGTAGCATCAGAAAGTCAATAGTAGCTTAACACTAAATAGATTTAATTAAACATTAGTAACATTTCATTAATTTATTAATAATTATGTCATTATTAATATTCTTAGAATGGTAGTCATTAAATTATTAACAGATACTGGGTGCCTGGGTGGCTCAGTCAGTTAAGAGTCCAACTCTTGATTTTGGCTCATGATCTCAGGGTTGTGAGATCAAGCCCCTTGCCAGGCTCCATGGAGCCTGCTTAAGATTCTCTCCTTTCTTCTGTCCCTCCCTCTCCCTCTCTAAAATTTAAAAAAAATAATAATTATAAACAATAAAAGATAGTAATCTTTGGATAGTTGCATATAGGTGATCTTTCTTTTTTTTAAGATTTTATTTATTCATGAGAGACAGAGAGAGAGAGAGGCAGAGACACAGGCAGAGGGAGAAGTAGGCTTCTCATGGGGAGTTCGATATGGGACTCGATCCCAGGACCCCAGGATCATTCCCTGAGCCAAAGGCAGATGCTCAACCACTGAACCACCCAGGTACCCTGTGATCTTTCTTTTTCATCTTTAAAAAGTTTTGTTATGTGTGCAAAAAGCATTACCTTTGTAATCCAAAATAAACCTGTAAAATATTGTCCTTAGATTTATCTAAAGTGTAATTTATTTTTTATTTTTTAGAGCAGTGTTAGCTTCAGAGCAAAGTTGAGCAGAAAGTACAGAGATTTGCCATATCTTATCTGCCCCCAAACATGAACAAACTCCCCCACTATCAACATTTGTCATATATTTGTTACATTCAGTGAACCTAAACAGATGCATCATTATCACCCAAAGTCCATAGTTTAACAGTAGGATTTACTATGGCATCACACACCATCGTTGTAGTATTATAAAGAATAGTTTCACTGCCTAAAACTTCTCTGCCTTATTCATCCTCCCTCTTCACTCCTCCCTGGTCACCACTGATCTTTTTGCTATCTGCATAGTTTTGCCTTTTCCAGAACATTATATAGTCGGAATCATAGAGTATTTTAGCCTTTCAGATCTCTTTGACTCAGTAATATGCATTTAAGTTCCTCCATGTCTCTTTTAGGCTTGATAGCTCATTTATTTTTAGTGCTGGATACTATTCCATTGGATATTCCAGTTAACATATCCATTACCTACTGAAGGATATCTTGGTTGCTTTCAAGTCTTGGAAATTATGGATAAAGCTGCTATAAACATCCAGGTTTTTATGTGGACACAAGTTTACAATTCACATGGGTAAATACCAAGGAGTATGACTGCTGGATCATATGGTAGGAGTATAATTATTTTTAATGTAATTTATAAACTTCCCAGAAGACTGACCCTCTTACATAACAACTATAATCTCTAGACAGACTACAGAAACTAATTCTCTTAGGACTCCACAGAGTCAACAAAGGTAGATTTTGGAAAAGAGCTAAAATATGAAAGGGATCAACACATGGTGAGCTTCCTGGATTTGGGGGCTTTGTCTGAAGCGAAACAGCCAAAATGGGGCCAAGAGTTGCTGACATTCTCATTGAAAACCACTTCTTTCTGGCCTGAGGGAGGCAGAGCCCAAGAAGGGAAGTGAAGGGAAAACTCAGGAAAGAATAAAGAGAGGGGAGTTCCACATTTTATGTGTCAACTCTGCCCCAGTCTCTGGCTGACCTCTAAAACCACACATGTTGCAGAGGAGATTGAAAACAGCTATGAGGGGAAAAAAAAAAAAAGAACTGACATCTGAACTGCCACCCACCAAAGGTAAGATAGTTTGCAGTTTGAGTCTAAGCCTGTTAATTTCCTGCTAAAAGAAAAGCAACTCATTGGAGGAATATGTTTAATAGAGTCCAGATTCTTTATAACATGACATTCACAACGTCCAGGATATAACCTCAGAACACTGGACATATGGAGAATCAGGAAAAGGTGGGGCAGTGAGGGGAGGGGAATGGCTACCAATAGAGACCAAATCCAAGATGACCCAGATATGTCACTATCAGACAAGAACCTAAACCTGTTATTAATATTATAAGTATGATTTGTGAACTTTAAGTTTGTAATGAATGAAAAGATTGGAAATATTAGGAAAAGAATATAAAAAAGAATCCAGGGTGCCTGCGTGGCTCAGGTCATGATCCCAGGGTCCTGGGATTGAGCCTTGCATCCGGGCTCCCTGCTCAGCAGAGAGCCTGCTTCTCCCTCTCTCCCCCTCACACTCCCTATTCATGCTTTCTCTCATGTCTCTCTCTGTCTCAAATAAATAAATAAAATCTTTAAAAAAATAAAAAAGAACCAAGTGGAAATTTTAAAACTGAAAACAATTGCTGAAATAAAAATTCACACGATGGTATTTAATACCAGAATGGACATAGCAAACAAAATGTCAGTGAATTTAAAGACGAATATTTTTTAAAATGCCTCAGAGATCTTTAGAGCAGTATCAAATGTTTTCTCTAAAGATTTATTTTATTTTATTTTTTTAGAGAAAGAGCACAAGCAGGGGGAGGAGCAGAAGGAGAAGAGAATCCTCAAGTGGACTCTCCACTGAGCGCAGAGCCTGATGCAGGGCTTGATCCCAGGACCCTGAGATTCTGACCTGAGTCAAAAATCAAGAGATAGCCGCTCAACTGAGCCACCCAGATGTCCCTAGAACAGTATCAAATGACTTAACATAGCTTTAGTTGGAGTCCCAAGAAGAGAAGAGGGAGCAAATGGCACAGAAAAGAAACAAACAAAACTTTTGAGTAAATAATGGCCCCAAATATCCCAAATTTGGTGAAGCAAAAAAATTTAGAAATTTAAAAACCTAAGCAAACCTCAAATAGAATAAATACAAAGAAAAGTACACCTTGGCATATCATAGTTAAAGTGCTGAAATCCAAAAATAAAATCATGGAAGAAGCCAGGAAAAAAGGATACATCCAGGGAAACATCAATTTGAATGACCGTTATCACACTGGAAATCATGGAGGCTAAAAACAGTGAAAATCTCATTTGACAAAGTACAGCATCCTTTCTTGATTAAAACTCTACACAGTGTAGAGGTAGAGGGAACATAAGTCATAAAACCCATCTACAAAAAGTAGATGAATAGTGAATATCATTCCCAATGGGGAAAAACTGAGAGCTTTTCCCCTAAGGCCAGGAAAATAGCAGAAATATTCACTACTATTACCACTGATGTTCAACATAGTACTAGAAGTCCTAGCCTCAGCAATCAGACAACAAAAAGAAATAAAAGGCATCTGAATCAGCAAAGAAGTCACACTGTCATTCTTTGCAGATGACATGATATTCTATATGGAAAACCCAAAAGACTCTACCCCAAAATTGCTAGAACTCATATGGGAATTCACCAAAGTGGCAGGATATAAAATCAATGCATAGAAATCAGTTGCAAAAAGAAAAAAGAAAAGAAAAAAGAAATCAGTTGCATTTCTATATACTAACAATGAGATGGAAGAAAGAGAAATTAAGGAGTCAATATCATTTACAGTTGCACCCAAAACCATAAGATGCCTAGGAATAAACCTAACCAGAGATGCAAGGAATCTCTACTCCTGAAAGAAATTCAGGAAGACACAAAGAAATGGAAAAACGTTCCATGTTCATGGATTGGAAGAACAAGTATCATTAAAATCCCTATGCTACCGGGAGCAATCTATACATTCAACGCAATCCCTATCAAAATACCATGTTTTTCAGAGTTGGAACAAATAATCCTAAAATTTGTGTGGAACCAGAAAAGATCCCAAATAGCCAGAGGAATTTCGAAAAAGAAAAGCAAAACTGGTGGCATCACAATTCCAGACTTCAAGCTGTATTACAAAGCTATAATCATCAAGACAGTATGGTACTGGCACAAAAACAGACACATAGATCAATGGAATAGAGAACCCAGAAATAGACCCTCAACTCGATGATCAGCTCATCTTCAACCAAGCAGAAAAAAATATCCAATGGAAAAAAGGCAGTCTCTTCACAGTGTTGGGAAAACTGGATAGCTATATGCAGAAGAATGAAACTAGGCCATTTCCTCACACCATACACAAAAATAGACTCAAAATGGATGAAAGACTGAAATATGAGACAAGAATCCATCAAAATCCTAGAGGAGAACACAGGCAGCAACCTTTGTAACCTCAGCCACAGCAATTTCTTGCTAGACACATCTTCAAAAGCAAGGGAAACAAAGACAAAAGTGAACTATTGGGACTTTATCAAGATAAAAAGCTTTTGCACAGTAAAGGAAACAGTTGACAAAACCAAAACACAATCAACAGAATGGGAGAAGATATTTGCAAATGACATACCAGATAAAGGGCTAGTATCCAAAATCTATAAAGAACTCATCAAAGCCAACACCCAAAGAAAAAATAATCCAATCAAGAAATGGGCAGAAGATATGAACAGACATTTCTCCAAAGAAGACATACACATGGCCAATAGACACATGAAAAAATGCTCCACATCACTTGCCATCAGGGAAATACAAATCAAAACCACAATGAGATGCCACCTCACACCAGTGAGAATAGCTAAAATTAACAAGTCAGAAAATGACAGATGTTGGAGAGGATGTGGAGAGAGGGGAACCCTCTTACCTGCTCGTGGGAATGCAAGCCGGTGCAGCCACTCTGGAAAACAGTGTGGAGGTTCCTCAAAAAGTTGAACATACAGCTACCCTATGACCCAGTGATTGCACTACTAGGTATTTACCTCCAAGATACAGATGGAATGATGATTCAAAGGGGCACCTGCACCCCAATGTTTCTAGCAACAATGTCCACAAAAGCCAAACTATGGAAAGAGCCCAGATGTGTATTAGCGGTTGAATAAAGATGTGGTGCACACAAGGAGATGCCACCTCACACCAGTGAGAATGGTGAAAATTAACAAGACAGGAAACTACAAATGTTGGAGAGGATGTGGAGAAAGGGGAACCCTCTTGCACTGTTGGTGGGAATGTGAACTGGTGCAGCCGGGATACCTGTACCCTAATGTTTTTTTTTTTTGTTTGTTTGTTTTTTGTACCCTAATGTTGATAGCAGCAATGTCCACAATAGCCAAACTGTGGAAGGAGCCTCGGTGTCCATCGAAAGATAAATGGATAAAGAAGCTGTGGTCTATGTATACAATGGAATATTCCTCAGCCATTAGAAACGACAAATACCCACAATTTGCTTCGATGTGGATGGAACTGGAGGGCATTATGCTGAGTGAAGTAAGTCAATTGGAGAAGGACAAACATTATATGGTTTCACTCATATGGGGAATATAAAAAATAGTGAAAGGGATTAAAAGGGAAAGTAGAGAAAATGAGTGGGAAAAATCAGTGAGGGTGACAAAACATGAGAGACTCCTAACTCTGGGAAACCAACAAGGGGTAGTGGAAAGGGAGGTGGGCAGGGGGATGTGGTGACTGCGTGACAGGCGCTGAGGGGGGGACTTGACGGGATGAGCACTGGGTGATATGCTATATGTTGGCAAATCAAACTCCAATTAAAAAAATATACAAAAATAAAGATGTGGTATGTATACAATGGAATACTACTCAGCCATCACAAAGTAAAATCTTGCCACTTGCAATGATATGGATAGAACTAGAGGATACTACACTAAGTGAAATAAGTCAATTAGAGAAAGACAATTATATAATCTCACTCATATGTGGAATTTAAGAGACAAAACAGAATTATAGGAGAGGAAAAAATAAAACAAAAGAAACTCAGAAAGGGAGACAAACCATAATAGACTCTTAATCATAGAAAACAAACTGAGGGTTGCTGGAGGGGGGGATGGACGGATGGGGTAACATGGTAATGAAAAAAAAAAAGAAAAAAGATCACATTCACAGGTTCTATGTACATAAGTTTTGGGGAGCCACTATACAACTCTATACTGGAATGATGACATTTTTAAAGTAACTCTTTTGAGCTTTTGAGGTATATAATCATATCATTAGAAAATAATTACAATTTGTTACTGTATTTCATTTTATGACTTACAGACTGCCTAGACCAGAAAAAGTTTTAATAATGTAAATATTCTTAATATAATCTTGATTTCAATGAAAATATTTTGTTTCCTTCAATTTGTTCAATCATCTATGAGATGTTAAAGTTCTACCATTCTATATATTACAGAAATGGGTGTTAAATATTTTCAGCACCTAAAAAATTTTTTTCAAATAAAAAAATAAAAATAAACCTGTCACTAAAAACAGTAAAAATCTTTATAGTGTTGAAGTAAAAACAAACCCTCAAAAAAGTATTCGCTTCATCTGACATTTAGGAGAGATTTTGTATTTGAAGATAGGTCTGGAATCAAAACTTACATAATAGAATTATGTTATCTAACTGCTAATACCCAAAACTGGCTTTAAAATACTCTTTTCAGGAATACCCAGACAAAAATTAAGTGTCCTTCAACCACCATCTGTCTTCTCCCTGTACTTTTTAAAGGCAACTTAATCAATGGTCCTTAAATGTAAAAGAAATGTGTCATTTCTTAAGATAAACTTACATTTTTAAGTAAGCATTGTTGAAAAGGCTGATTATTTCCAATTTTTGTAGATTATTTTCCACTTTTTAAAAACAAATTGTTAACCCAAGCAATCAATCTGGAACCTTTTAGGGAAAGAAGAAGAAGGGAATGACGTAGGCTTGTTAGCTGCTACTACAGGTAAAGCAAGGTAACTTGCACCTTTTAAGCCTATGTTCCACAGGGTAAAGGTTTGCCTGGCAGCGTATAGTACAGGACGTGCCTGTACCTCTGACATTTTATGTTCATAGCCATGTATATCTTGGTCAAAAGTAGAACTGCCTATTGTCTGTGTGTTGATCTGGATTACTTTCCTGAAAAAACAAAAACCCACACAAAGAAGACTTCCAAAGATTACTTTTCTCCAAGTATTTGACATTTCAAGCGTCCTGCCTTTGTTTCTGCTTGGAACTTCCAGTTAAACCAACAATGTCTGCTCAGTCGAGAGAGCTCAGGATACGACAGGCAATAGAGCCCCTTTCGGTTTTTGAAGTTTAACTAGTCAATTCCCTGAAGTTGAACTCTTTTCCTAGAGGACCAGTAAAAATTAATGTGCTACTTCCAAAGCACTGATCATGCAGCCTTTATTTACCACTTAGTATCTTCTCAGGCATGAGAAGGATTCTCCTTTCAAATAACATAATCCCATGCATCACTAGCTCAGCACATATTGCAAAGGATTCTATGAAGATCTTACATATAAAATACAAAAATCTGTTACATATACATCCATTTAACAATGGTTTGTACATGACAATGAGTTCCAACATCCAAATGACTCCCTGCACTTTACAAGCAGCATGAATATATTGTGGCAGCAGCCGCACAAACGCCCCTCCTAGGCCAGCGTTCACACAGTGTAGTCGCTACTACAGCATAGATCAACAAGGTCACATCTTTTCTCTTTTCTCCTGTGGGTGCACACACAAGACAGAAGGGGAGCACAGGGGGGATTTGGTGGCAGTCCGTTTCACTGGCAGGTAGACTGTCACAGGCAGACCCAGCGGCACTTGTAAACTGGACACAAACGTTCATTAAAGAAACTGCTGCTCTTTATCACCAAAAACACAGTTTTATACTTTCATTGTTCTGGCTCCCAGTTGCCAAACTTCGGGTCCCTCCTCACACACCGATACACCTGTGACACTCTAGCTGGTACCCTGAATTCCAGGAATAAGGCATTCAGTAATTTGGCTCTCTGAATCCGAGGCCTGTAGGACAAGTAGCACTGAATGTTCTAGGAAGAAGTAATAGGTATCAGTTCCAGATAGCTGTGGGAAACGAGAGCCAGACCTAAACACACATGGGTCCTTTGGCCACACATCTGCCAGTATGAACATCCCACAAATTCCCGGTGATGAATCCTTTTAATAAATACGTGTACACCCGACACAAGCTGCATTGGGAGACCATGATTTCGTACTACTAGTTGTGCAAATGACTCGGCTGGTCGAGATGACAGCATTAAGAGTGTAAATCAGACTTGTGCTTATGGAAGGGGACAATAAATGAACTAAAACAGCACTGCGCACAACGGTTCCGGTGTCAGCACCACTCTGAGCACCAGGGGAAATTCCCAGCAGTAAATAACAAAAAGTTTGAAAAGCCTAAAACTCGATGAGGTGTAACAGTCCGTATGGGCCTAGAGCACAGTTCTCGCCCTGATCTTCTTAACTTTCTGAAAACAGCCTGCCAGCGTGGCCTTCTCACCTCGGAGGCGTGTCCCAGGTCCTGTAAATCAAAGTCAGAGGGCACTCAGCAGAGCGGGAAATACTGATCTGGAAAACCCCAAAATTCTATGAAGCCACACGCTTTCTGAAAAACACCCAAAGTTGATTCCTCCCTGCCCCCAAGCAAAAGCCATTCTTGGTGGAAGTCCATTGAGAAGCTCCTTTCAATTCATAAGGCTACTCAAACCCACAATCATATTTCGTACCCGCTAGGAGGAGGTTTTGATAATAAACACCTAGATTTTCATTCGTAAACCCCCTTCCCAAATCAGAAGTGAACCCAGAACACAGTACACCCAGCCAAAGCCTAAGTCCTATTTATGGCAGGGTTTTTCAAACTGTGCATTGCAACCAATTTAAAAGTCAGGATATCAATGTAGTGGGTCTGAAGAACATTTAAAATGGTGTTGGGGAGGAGGGATCAAAATATATTACACATAGTTAAGAGCTGTGTATTGTTTCACATAACATTTATTTCAGTTAAAGATTTTATATTCATTCACACACACACACACACACACACACACACAATTATTCTGGGTTAGGATGTAAGAAGTCATTTTTATTACAGTCACAGTCAATATAATGTCTGTAGAGATCACCAAAAATAATAACCATGGACTTTTCCATCCTGGTGTTAATGTCAGTAAGGGGTCAGTCTTGACTGTAAAACCAATTTTGTGCTTGGAATCCAAGGTGAGCTAGAGTTCTGTTTACCATAAGTACTTGTGTTAGATTTAGTTTTTCCCCTGACCCTACGCCCTTAGGCAGGGGAATGAGCAGTGCAAAAAATAAAAAAATAAAGAAACCCTAGCTGCAATTGTTTATTTTGAGTGATATGTTATTCCCAAATGGTTAATTAAGATGCTTGCCTTCCTCTTCTATAGTCATTCTGTCAGCACAAAAATGGGTGGAAAATTTTAAATGGTCTTTACAGCTTTGAGATTACAGATTTAAAATTATAAATGCCAAAGCAGTCATGATTCTGTTGTCGATCTGGCTTTGGCAAAATATGCAACCACATACAGATCCAGACAAACAAGCAATCTTGTCCTAATCTGCTTTCACCTGCCTGTGAAAGGACGATCAGAATTATCACATGGAGGCCAAAGTCTCTCTCAACCTGCAAAGATGCTAAACAATCACTTTCTAAAAACTGATCATCTAAACAAATGACAGTGTTCAGCTTCTCAATTGCAAGAACCCAACGGTACTTAGACATGGGTCGGTCCGACTGCAGCTCAAGGACTGTGTGCACCTCATCTTGGGAGGTACCTGGGCAGCCCAAGGGCAACGCTGATTGACAGCAGCCTATAAACGAAGTGCACTGGGCAGGGCATCTATACCTGGCTCCCAGCCTCAGCACAGGCCTCAGATGGGAAGCCAGGTCATCTCCTATTCTATTTCTACAGGCGTAAAGCAAGGGACTGAGTTACAGGGTCCCCTCCTGAAAGAACTTTATTTAACTTGGATGTACTTCTAAGACTTTAATCCAGCTTGCTCTGCAACTCTACTGCTTTAATAACATCTTTAATTCTTTTCCTATTTCTGTCAGTTTCACCAATAACCACCTCTCAAACATCCAAGGTCCCATTAAGCTCACTTGGCCAAGACACTTTTAAAAAAAAAAATCAAGAAAAATAAAGCTAATAAGGAACAAAACTTAAGGCATTTTTTTTTTATTTCAGCCAAGGAATGATGCATGCTACAGATTAAACTTTACTTTTCCCCACTTGGTTTTTCAAAGAATACCACCATTTCAACCCCCAATGAACATGGCACTTGTTTCTTTCTTCCCCTTCTAATTTATTCCAGATTTTCAAGTGTTTTCTTCAGTAACGATGCTTTCTCCTGCAGCTCAGGTCTGCTGTCTGTCTCCATAGTAGCTAATGACTCGATCAGGAGCACTCTGCACTCAGATGTCAAACTTTCCCACTGTTTAGATTCTGAATAGAAAAAGAAGAAAAGTAGAATCCTTACAGAATGAGCAAACACAAAAACTAAAGCTATTCTTTCTGCTTTTCCTTCATACAACCTATCCCCCAAATAAATGCAATAAATGATAAAAGTCCTGTATGTGATAATCAGTTCGGTGGTTGTCTCAAAACCTAATTATTGACAATAATTTGAGAGCACGTCAGGGGTTACTGGTGGGCAAAGACAATCTAGGGATGCTGGAGCAAAGCAGAAAGCACACAGTAACTAAAAAGCCATTAACAACACAAAAAAACCTCTTTATAAAATATGCTCAGTAAAAAATAATCTTCAATAGATTTCCCGATTGGGGCACCTGGTTGGCTCAGTGGTTGAGCACCTGCCTTTGGCTCAGGGATCCCGGGGTCCCAGGATCAAGTCCCACATTGGGCTCCCCACAGGGAACCTGCTTCTCCCTTTGCCTGTGTCTCTGCCTCTCTCTCTGTGTCTCTCATGAATGAATAAAATATATATTTTTTTAACTTCCCAATTGCAAAGTCAGTCTGAACAGATGACTTTATTACGATGCTCTTTAAAGCACCAGAGGGGATCCCTGGGTGGCGCAGCGGTTTGGCGCCTGCCTTTGGCCCAGGGCGCGATCCTGGAGACCCGGGATCAAATCCCACGTCGGGCTCCCGGTGCATGGAGCCTGCTTCTCCCTCTGCCTGTGTCTCTGCCTCTCTCTCTCTCTCTCTCTCTCTCTCTCTGTGACTATCATAAATAAATAAAAATTAAAAAAAAAAAAAAAAAAAGCACCAGAGATCTATACACATATTGAAAATTTTAGAAACTCAGAAAGTATACCAGATCCTAAATCTTGTCTATAAGGTTCTGCTACTTTCTACCGATATGGTTTCAAGCAAGTTGTCTTGCTGCTTGGCCTCATTTTCCTCATCTACAATACATTCGTACATATCTGGCTGCGAAAATTCAGTGATGTGACTCGGTGCCTAGCTTTTATTTCAACAAGGAAAAGGAGATAATGAGATGTGTAGCGTTACTGAGTCTAAAAGGCCTGCTTCATGGAAGCTTACAAGAGGTCTTTTAATTGCTAAGCAAAGAGAGCAGTAGAAATAGCAAATATACAAGACTCTAGAGAAAACTTTCCATCTTCTCCTAGTCTATCTCTTCAGGAGTAAAGCCAGATCTATGGGCTTTGAATAATTAAAAAACAAGAGAGAGAGAGAGAAAAGCAGCCTCCTTTGGAATACACTGCTGGAGAAAATGAGAGCAGTTTTCTTTTATCACTAGAAGAAATCTGCTTATTGATAAAAGATTAAAAAAAAAAAAAAAGGAAAACAGAAAAAAAAAAAAAAAAAAACCTAAGATTAAGAAAACTGCTGTCAAATTTGATGACCTGTATAGATAAGCATTAAAAATGTTTTCCCCACTGCACTCTTCACTGTCACTCTTTGCTCACATGTGTACAGTTAGCTCCACTTGGCCACTGTCAACTACACACCGTAAGTAACCCAGATTAAATCAGGAGTCATGATGGAAACAAAACTTGATTATTTTAAGATAACTATAGCTTCATAATACATTACAGGTATATAAAATAAAAGAGTATCAAATTTAAACACTTAATAAAATGTAAAGGTTCTAGCTTTGTATATTTCCTCAAAGGTACATATACTAATGTGTATTTCAGAATATATGATTAAAAATAAAAACAGAAAAACATTCCTAGAACATTTGCCATAAAGGATTCTGGCTTTCTGATCCTCCAATAAGAAGAATCAAGAACTCACCTTCAAGTTTTTTAAGCAGTAATTCTATCACAGATAAAGCTTCTGTTCTCACAGATGAGTAGGTCTTATTTTCTAAGAAGAAAATCAAATAGCTCACATTATTTTATATGCCTTACAAACTGAACCTCCAAGATTAAGAGATTAAGCTAGTGTTGCTGCAAGAAAGATATTTAGAAATTACAAATTCAGGGAGAGATAACATCTGTTCTTAAGTAAGCTTCACTTTGCTCATTACGATCAAATACTTAAAATGTGTTATATGTCCATATTTCTTCTTTAAAAATACTGTCACACAAATATACCAATCATCACAACAAATGGCAATATTAAAGAACCCATTTTAAAAGAGAGAAATCAAAGGACACTACCTTTGAGGACACTACCTCAAACATAGAGTTGTCTTCACATGATGCCTAAGAAAGGTCTTTAGGTTTGCATGACTTGTGCATTTTATCAGAGAACATCACACAACCTCGATGGTTAAGGGCAATCAGGGACATGACAAAGACTAGAGTCTTAGCTGCCGGTTTTTTATTCGAATGAATGCTACTTCCAAGAGATGCAACTGAAACAAGCTTCCCTGGTGTCTATTCTAGTCACAGCATCTAGTTCAGAGTGAAACTGTCTACCAAAAAAATTAATACACAACCATACCTAAGGCAAGGAAAGCACAATATGAGCTTATAACATCCTTTTTATGCTACTAAGTACAGAGGTGCCTAAAGGGATGACAGTGACGTGCCAATAAGACATAGGAGTCAGTTTAAAGGAGCCAAATCTGGAACAATCTGAGCAAAAACTAATTATAAACTGGGGGGAGGGGCACAAATCAGTACTGCTAACAGATAAATAAAGAGGTAAGTAGAGGTGGGATCTTGTTTACAAGAGGATGCCAACTGCCAAGTGGCAGATAGTGAAGAAACTGCCAGAGTTGGAAAATCACACTAGTAAAAATTGGTTCAGGGAAAAACCATCGATGCATGCTCAGTCTAAAGAGGGTATTTTGAAAAAAAAAAAAAAAAAAAAAGAGGGTATTTTGAAGAGAAGCAGTGTATCTGCATGGTCTTGGGGTAACTGCTCTCTCTGCTGGTTAGACACAGTTTAGAAGAGGAGTGGAGCATCTGGTCTTAAAGAGTCTTCCCACAGACAGCTAATCAGACACAAGGGAGAAAAATAGTAACTATACAATAAAGAAAACTGAGTAGTACCTTAACCAGGTAATCAAAATTAACATCGCCAAGCAGGGCAGATGAACACTATGTGCCTCTTGAGGAGAGAGGACACAGCATCACTTTCAGAGTATCCCAGCTGGGAACTCTAACCTGGATCTAATCATGAGGAAACATCAAACAAACACCAAATGAGAAACATTCTAGTTAAAAACAGGGGGAAGGGCTTTTCTTCAAAATTGTCCATGTCATGTGAGATAAAGGAAGGCTGAGGAAGTGTTCTAGATTCAAGGAAACTAAAAAGACAGGACAGCTAAATTCAATAAATGATCTTGGATGCCTTGCTGAAGGGGAGGGGGAAAAGTCTACAAAAGAACATTGTTGAATCAAACGGAAACCTGAAATATGAATGGTAAAAATCTGATTAAACTCACTGCATCAGTGTTATCCTACCTACAGCTGTTACCTGTACTGTGGTTGTAACAGAGAGGGCACACTGAAGAACCCAGGAGTAAAGGGCGTGACATCAGCAATATACTGTCAAATGGTTCAAGTAAAAAAGATATGTATACAGAGGTACAAATGATGAAGTAAATGGGACAAAATATTAACAGGTGATTTTGGGTAAAAGATATACAGGTATTATATGTACTATTACTGCAACTTCTCTGTAAATTTGAAATTATTTCCAAATAAAAGTTAAAAAAATTCTTATCACAAATATATTCCTAATCTAGGGGTTAAAAATCCTAAATTACAGTTCTAGATTAATATACCACAGTGTCGGCCGCCCAGGTGGCTCAGCAGTTTAGCGCCACCTTCAGCCCAGTGTGTAATCCTAGAGACCTGGGATCGAGTCCCACGTTGGGCTCCCTGCATGGAGCCTGCTTCTCCCTCTGCCTTGTCTCTGCCTCTCATGATTAAATAAAGAAAATCTTTTAAAAAAAAAAAAAGGATTAAAAAAAGAATACACACACACACACACACACACACATATACATACACCACAGTCTGGGGACATGTCAAGTATATGAAGTAGTTCAGCAGCTGTTCCATAAATCTAGCTCCTAGCACAAGGGAGAGAGTATCTGAAGCTTCACTTCTTGAGGTTTAAAATTAGGACAAGTTCTTAACAATCTCAGTTCACCACACTCACCTAAAGAATATGTGATTGATTTACAAGTTTCAAGAAGAATTTCAGCCAAAGCCTCAGGATCTGCATGTTCTTCTTCCAAAAGCATTAATCTATACAAATCAAAAAGCAAGATACAAATTGGTAGCTATTCAGAAACACTCCAAAACCTGTCTGGCACAAACAATTTCTATCTGCATGCATCACTTTATAATGTCACTTCAGTTTTTCAGTTCTAAGATTTAAAAGAATTCCATTGATCAGCCATAAAATGCTAGGGGGGGAGGGAGGGAGGGATGGCCAAACAGAGGACTGAATTACGAAGAAAATTACCCCTGAAAAAAGGCATTCATTGACTGCAGGACTCCGAGCTGCACTTGCCACGTGCTCAGTTTTAGCCGTTCACACATCAGCTTGCACAGCTCCCGACGGTAACACCCTGGGGAAAACAGACAGAATGGTCCAGAGCGGGACAGCAAGTGTGCAGGAACAAGGGACAGAGCGGGTGAGGGACACAGGAAGGGAGGACAGAGAGAAATTGGAGCAGAAAAGGAAATAGAGACAGAGAAAGGAGAGCGGGAAAAAAATAAAATTACAAATGCCTTTAATTAAAGCCATGAAATCTCAAAAAAACTTCAGCATGACTTTGCACCCAATTCCCAAGTTTCCCTGATGAGGACCATCCCCCACCAACCCCATAAAGGGTCCTACATAACAGTTGATAAATGTTCCTTCTCCAAGGAACTAACACAGAATCTTAATGACACTACCTGTCAGGTACCCCAAGTGATCACCAAAGAAAGCAGAACTCTGGAGGCAGAGAACACAACTCTGGACACTCACAAGCTTCTGCACAGGGCAGGCTTATCATGAGGCAAAACACTTTATTCCAAACATGTTATACCAACTGTACTTGTTATAATCATATAATTAATATTATGCTAACTGATGAAAAGGAGTATAAAACTCAACAAAGTACTCATTCCTTAAATGCTGCAAAATTTAGTAAGGTTCACAAATGTAAAATTGCATGGTGGTAAAAGTCAAGAGTTTTGCACTTATTTCCTAAGAGACTGTAAGTTCTTTTTCTGCTCTAAAGAAACAGAACCCAGAAATTATAGATGTCATGTTACAAGTAAGATATACATAAGAAGCCAATATGGAACAGTTAAACTCTCAAAGGCCATGGCCCGCCCCTCAATGCATATGAGTGGGCATTCCTACACCTTATATGAAAATAAACCACTTTGTGTGTGTGTGTCTGTTGGCGTTTCCATAGAATTCCCTACTTTAACCTTTCTACCTATCAAGAAAAGTCAGGAGTCCTAATGGTATCAAATAAAGTGGGCTTCAGCTGTAGTCCTCAACATGATACCAAGAAATAAGACCATTTAACAAATCTCCGTCTTTCAGAAAGTCCTTCCAATACAGAGCAAATACTGGATAACGCTCACACAAAAACCAGCAAGGCTCAGAGACAGCCTTAAGTCTGAGTTTAGACATATCCAATCCCAAAGGACCAGCAATGCTCTGGATAATGTTTGAGAATACAGATGTTCAGCAGGGTACACAGCCAGCACGAGGTGAACTTAGGAGCTGCATCGTCCCGAGTCTAAGGCCCTCAGAACTAACTACAACCTAAATCAATAACCAAGGTTTAGTAGTTATTTACTTCATCCTTTGGAAATATACATTCAATTTAAAAATCTCTCAGAAAGTTTCTTCGTGAAATACAGATTTCACTTGTTTACTGAAGATATGGAAACAAAGGTCTTTAATTTCAAGATAAAAAGAACCCACTCAAACAGATTCCTCACAACAGAGCATTTAGAGTAACAGAATTCTTTTAATGGCCAAACTATCTACATAAAATTTATCATGATTGTTATAGGTTGAACTGTGTCCCCCAAATTCACAGGTCGAAGTCTCAATGCCAGAGTAATCAGAATGTGACTGTACCAAAAGCCAGGCATGGGGTCTTAAAGAGGTCATCAGGGTGGGCCCTAATCCAGTCTGACTGGTGTCCTTCTAAGAAGGGATTAGGTCAGACACTGATAGCCATTTACAAGCCAGAGAGAGAGGTTTCAGGAAGAAGCCAACACTGCCAACACCTTAATCTCAGGCTCCCAGCCTCCAGAACCATGAAAAAAATCATTTCTGTTGCTGAAGCCACCCAGTCAGTGGTGCTCTGTTATAGGAACAGCCCTCACCAATCAGACACAGTAGTCAGAGATCACCTGCTAAGGTAGGAGTGCAATTTACACTGGATTTGTACTACTCATCAGTCAAGCTCTATAAGGAATAGTAATTATAATCTGTCGCAAAGAACATCCTCTCCCACTCAGTAACCTATGGTTACAGCACTTCTTCAAATGTAGTTTCTGTGCTTACGTTGGGTCTCCACGTTTCGGGGCCAGGCTTTGCCCAGGCTCTCAAAGGCTCCCAGCAGACACTCCAGCTGCAGCTCCTTTTCCTTCTCATTCTCATCTTCATTTTTGGTTGTCCGAACACCAGTGCTCTCAGGTGAATTCTAGGATTATTATTAAAGCAAAGGAAAGCAAAATTTATTTTCCCTCTAAATTACCGGTATACTACAAAACAATCACGGTGCCAGAGGAGGAGATGTTAACCAAGAATTAAATGCGAAATTCTCTAGCATGGGTTTTCTGTTTGTAAAAGGAATTTGTTACAGGAATACTATACCTCTCTAATGAATTTGGAAAATCCTTTAAAGGAATCTGTTAGGAAAGGTGACCCCCCCCTCCCAAAAAATACCATAAGTACACTTATTTTAAGTATAACATAAAAAGTATAACATTTAAGTAGAACATAAAAAGTCTTGCATTAGAATCATGGGATTAAAGATCCAAGAATTTGGTAATCATCTAAATCCAAACTCTTTCTTAATAAGAAAGGAAAATGAGCTGAGAAGTGACTCATCCAACTAGCTGGTGATATCATCAATTTAAAACACAAGTCTCACCAAAAAAAAATAAAAAAAAAAAACCACAAGTCTCCCAAATCCACATACAATCATTATGTAACAGAAATAATTTAAACAGCCTTTTTAGTGAAACAAAACTGCAGATTAGCAGCAATACAAGAAATAAAAGTTATAAAGTATTTCATGTTTCACAAAAAAATAAATGATAAACCACAACCTTCCTTCCCTGACCAAGTGCCTAACCTTTAAAAATGAGGACTTCATTTTCCAAATGAAACCAAAGTCTTTTTGATCAAAGTCCCTCAATATATGGCAGAGACAATTAGCGGTGACACACCGAGCCCCGTGTACTCACTCTAGGATGCCTGGGGTGCCTTCTGCACACGCTTAAAAGGCAAAGCACATCATCACTACATCAGAGACTGTTCATTCGCTCCAGCATTCACTCCCGGAGCTCACTCACAGCCCCCACAGCCTCGAGCTTCCCGGCATGCAGGTTGAAACCCGTGCAATAAACTCCTCTTTTGGCTCTGTTTACAAAAACCACTCACTCTGTCCTCCTGCCACAGAGGGCAAATGGAAGCCTAGAGGATGCCTTCCCTAGCCTCCCACACAGCAGGGTGTGGCTACCTGGCTGGGGACCCACCAACTAAACAGAAGGGAGAGTGCCACGCAGCTCCAAGAATGTCCAAGAATTCTCCCCGAGAGAGAACAGACGTGCCTACTTGGACCCTTCATCCTTTCTTCACTCTTCTGCCATCACTGCCTGGAAAGCAGTTACACCACAGACCACCGCGACAGTGGCCTGTCGCCTGCACTGCAGGGACGGCGGAGCTAGCAGCTGTGAAGAGCCAGAACCCATAAACTATTACCTGGCAGACAAACGTCTATCTTGTTTGAGGCCACAATATTTTGGGATTTTCTGCTATTTGCAGCCACACTAATCCTAGTAAAATTTGTAAACAGAATACCAGGAAAACCTTCCTACCTTTTCTTTCCTTTTTAATTTTTAGTTCTTAAGTATAAAGGAGACCTGAGAGGATACGGGCAGGTGATCATTACCTTCTTGATGAGAGGTATGACAATGTCAGAAAACTCCTGGAATCTGTCTTCTTTGGTGGCCTTCAAGACATCTGCTGCACAGCTGATTGCTACGATCTTGTACTTAAGATTCTCTTTGCAACACTCCTTCAGAACAGCCTGGAGAATTTCATTTGTGCTGGGTTGATTGGGCACAGGCTTTTCCAGCTCTGCACTACAGGATCCACAAAAACATCAGGACAGTTAATAAAGACTTCAGCTTTCAGGTTCAGTTTAAGAAATGGCATCTTCACTGAAAGAACATTTACCTGCACGCTGTCACCACACAGGCAACGGCTTTCAACAGCTCTTCCTACAGGGTTGAAAGATGAGGGAATGCTGTTAAGAACACGTGTGTCATTTACATTCTATGCACTATGACTACACTACCACAGGAATACTTAATAACCATGATGACAAAAATTAACCAGAGTCATTTTACTATTTAACGAGCACGTCCACAGGGTTTTACTCCAAACCACAAAAGCAGAACAAGTGTCTTCATCTCCATTTCATAAAGCCTAGAGCCCTGACTTGCCCAAGGTCAACAGGTGGACGTGTCATTCACGGAATTCTGATTCCCAGTCCAACACTTCCTCTACAGCACTGTGCTGGCCACTACTGAATGTGACATCAAGCAGATCATGATATACTACCATAATCTCACCTTCCCACTGAGTGTTCACTTATAGTTATCCCACCACCACCTCTGTGTATATAGTGACTAATTCATAGGCTTCAGAAATGGGCACCCTCAGCTCCAAATTTAGACACAGCTAGCCAGCCTTGCTACTCAATTTCACATGTGCCCAACCCTGATCTGTTTATAAGGTCAACAGGGACAAAATGGTGACCAAGTGATAAAGACTTCTCTTAGAAAGCTGAACATGATACATAAAAACCAATCCCCAGCATTACTATTACAATCCCCGTGTATTCAAAAACACACGGGTTACACTGATGAAATAGCATATCTAAGCAGGCAAAGTTTACCCAAAGCTTCCCATTGGCTAGGAAATCTGGTTCACAAAAACAATCCATCTGACATCCCACAAAACCAGATTCTACTTTTTAAAGAAAATGAAAAGATGAAATCATAATCCTTTAAAGGATACCTTAAATTTAACTGGGCATGAATGGTTCCTTTACCTTTCCTGCCCATGTTCTTCCAGCTAGGCCTTGCAGTAATGCGGTCAGTATCATTCCCAGATATGGAGGTACTAGGGAGCTGGTTTGTTTTGCAATTGATGCCATGGCAATTGCACCCTGGGCTTTCATTTTCCAGGACTGAGACTGCAAAGCCTTCTGGGTAATGGCAATCAACTCCTGCAGGTATAACCGAATGCCACCAAAGGAACCTAGGTTATGGAAAGCAAAATTAAAGCAACTTTTAAGTGACAAAAAAAATTAATCAGTTTTTCTTTTCCAAATCTGAAAAAAAAAGTCAGTGACCATCAGCAGTAATTCCCAATGGTTAGATCACACCACTCTCTGAAAGAGAAAGAGAGTAGTGCTGTGATACATCTTTACAGCAGCAGAACTTTACAAACTTGAATATGTCACAGGAGGGTGTCATGGTCATCATCTGTTTATACATGTGAAGGTAAAGTAGGGAATGAAGAAGCATCACTCTAAAATAATACCCTAAGACAACATAAAATCACCACTCATTCATTCCCAACTCAAGTCAGTAAAGCTCTTCTTTGCTTGGGCAGAGGTTCTGCTCTGTCACATGGGCAGCAATGAGGGAGGAGAGAGAAGAGCTGAGTATCAACCTTGAGAACGCAGCAATTTGGACAGGCTTAAAACCAGACAGGACACATGCTGTTAAGGTCCTGGGAAAGTAACTATCGGAGTTTTATAAATGAAAAATAGGAGTAGAAACTCCAGCTGTGGTTGAATTCACAGGCGCTGTTTACTAACCAGGTACGTTTTCTTGCCACACTTCAGTCCATAAGTCACACTCTTCTTTCTCTGACTTCTCCTCATCAGCGATTTCATGCATGCCCAGAAATGCCAAAGGCAGCACTTCTTTGGCATGGTTCTTCAGTACATCAGGGCTGTACCGTCCAATAGCATGGACGGTCAAAGCACAAGAGGTCTTATAGACAGGTTCTAAAAAGGAGCAGAAATACAATAATCTTTATGATACTTACTGTTGTTAGGATAACTGATCTAAACAGATTGCTCAGCTTGCACCACAGTAAAACAAATCAGTAAAATCAATCAAATTCTCCTAGCAAAGCACATAATATCACAGAAGGCAAGAGCTGATTTGTATCATTTTACTATATTGTTAACAACTAAATTAAAAATAATAGAAGGGCGCCTGGGTGGCTCAGTCCAATTCTTGATTTCAGTTCAGGTCATGATCTCAGGGTCATGAGATGGAGCCCCACCCTGCATCCGGTTCCTCACTCAGCATGGAGTCTGCTTCTCTCCCTCTCCCCTATGCCTCCTCCCACTCACACGCTCTCTCGAGCACGCTCTCTCTCTAAAATAAATAAATCTTGAAGAGAAGAAGAGAAGAGAAGAGAAGAGAAGAGAAGAGAAGAGAAGAGAAGAGAAGAGAAGAGAAGAGAAGAGAAGAGAAGAGAAGAGAAGAGAAGAGAAGAGAAATCAGTGAAGCATCTGCCTTTGGCTTGGGTCGTGATCCCAGAGTCCTGGGATCAAGCCCTGCATCGGGCTCCCTGCTCAGAGGGGAGTCTGCTTCTCCTTCTCCTCCCCACTCATGCTCTCTCTCGCTAACTCTGTCTCTCTCTCTCTCTCAAATAAAATAAATAAAATCTTTTTAAAAAATGATAGAAAATAAAAGGGCACCTTCTTTCTCCATGTACCAGCCATTGAGCTTCTGCAGGAGTTTCTCAGCGCTGCTATCCCGCGAGGTCTGAAAACGAAAACAATCCCTATTTATTTCTTTATAGTTATCAAAGTATAATTACTTTATTAAATAAGAAATTCAACTCACCCGAACTAAATGGCCCATGGCAAACGCACAAGATTTCTGAATTACACTGTTCCGATCTGTCAAGCCACTAAGCAAAGCACTCATAAGTTTACCTATCAGAAATAATGAAGAAAAACCCAATACTTGGTTGACCAAATGTTCTTCTCTAGTTCCAGGATCAAAACAAACTTAACTCTGCAATTAATATCTGATTTATTCCACGCTAGTTTAGAACCCTTGTATGTCACATGTGTAATATTCATATCATTTCACCCGATATGAAATTAAACACTAATCTGTGTCTAGAATATTGTGGGGTAAGTTGTAAAAATTAAGAGGTAAGTATATAAAGTTCATTAGCCTTATATGGGAGTCAATCCAAAAAGAGAAAAATACTGAGTAAAGTTAGGTATAAATGGTAAACAAATCCTACGAAATGGCAGATACGTTCACCTCCCTATAACCAGTAAGAATTAATCCGATATTTTTAAAATAGGAACACTTGCTAAACTTGATCATCCCTGCACCTCCTGCATGTGACAAAGAAACAAAGGTAGAAGGGGGAGTTTGAAGGGAGAAAAACCATACGGAAGATCACAAGTGTGTCTGAATGATATTTAATTTTTTTAAAAACCTTGTCACACAAGACATGGCCATACCAAAGTATCACCACACACGATTTTGACAAACTCACCTGAGTAAGGTGTTAGGTCCTGAGGACACTGAGTAGTTAATGACACAATGACACTGGCACAGCCTCCCTACAGGGTTACAAAGGCAAAGGTCTAAATTTGATGGTCACAATGGTCTCTCAAACCCTTTGTCTTATGTGTCAATGATTTAAAGATGAGAAATATATGAAGCCTAACAGTCCCTGCAGGATTCAATCTCGAAAGAGGAAGGTCCTTATTTTAAATTAGCAATGCAAAGATTTTCTTTCAAGGCTTCCAGCAGAAAGATGTGTGCTCTCAGACATGCTACAGGTAAGAAAGAAAACTGAATCTTTTGGGATGGTCACATAGGTCATCTTAGCCATCCTTGTTCTAACATTTCCAATTCTAAAAATTTAATCAAAGGAAATAGCTTCAGATGTGTCCAAAGACATTCATCACAATGCTTTAATATCGAAACAGCTGAAAACCAATCAGATGTCCCTTGATGGACTAAAATAAATGATGCTACAGCCACACAACAGAGTACCCTATAGCCATTAAAAAGGATGGTGTAGCAGACACATACGTGCACAGAAAAGAGACTGGAAGAAAACATTGTGGAATAGAAACAGCAATTACATCTGGGTGCTAAACTTAATGGACAATCTTTAACTTTTTCCTGATCTATAAATGCTAAATTTTAAAATACAAGTATTAATTTTGTCAGGAGAAAAATTAAGAGTTGGCTTTTAAAGTGTGGAGACAGAGTTTGACCCTTGAAAGATCTTGGAGAGGAAGACATTTTTCTAGCCAAATACCCGTTGGCCTCTGTGAAAATGCTAATCACCACCTAAAACCACCGGTTCCTGATACCTACATGAGCATTTCCGTTAATAACTGATTGTGGCGGGGACCCAAAGGGCATGTACGTGGCAACCAGGGACAGAAATGATCCCAGTAAAAAAGTCAGACACTATTTATTGAATAAGTCACAGGTTTTAAGTTATTAGTGCAACCAGAGAAACAAAATGGTTAATGTAAAATATTATTAATTTTAGAGAGAAATATGAATTTCAAACATGATGGCAGTTATATTTTTATGGCCCCAACTAAAGGAGACGCAAATTCCTCTTGTGAAAAATACACTTACTTACCTTAGTTCCAAGACCCACACCACTTCTGATCAATTCACATAATCTAGGAACGAGCTCACCCAGCACCGACACATCAAGATATTGCAGGCACTTTGGGAAAAGAATAAACATAAGGTTAACCTTAGAAAATGATGGAAGTCAATACCACATCATCAATTAAAAGCTGCCATGTCAAGTATGTATGCACTGGATTTGACATGAAAAACTGCTGGTTTCATTTTGCACTGATTTCAACATAAAAACCATCATTTTACTACAAACAGAAAAACCATTCGTCAGTGGTTCAACATTAAAAACAAAACAAAAATTGGGGCACCGGGGTGGCTCAGTTGGTAAGCGCCCGACTTAATTCTTGCTCAGGTTATGATCTCAGGGTCGTGAGACTGAGCCCTGAGTCTGGCTGGCTCTGTGCTCTACATGAAGTCTGCATGTCCCTTCTCCGTCCCCTCTGTACCTCCCCCAGCTCACATGCTCTCAAAAAAATAAAAATCTTTTTTAATTAATAATAAAAATCTTTTTTAAAAAAAATCATGAAAACACTGACTTACTAAAGAAGAAAATACATTATGACTCCCTAAGAAGAAAGGATTTCTCTGGGCCTATTCTTCCCCTTTACTAATCTCTGTTTTTTACACCAGACTAAAGAAGATTAGTCTACCAGAGACTAATCACTACCAGAGATTGGTGTAAAAAAACAGAGATTAAAACTGACCTTCCACGGGCCTGCTCTACCAAACCATCTTAGTAAAGTCAACTTCTTAGTTGAATTTGCTATACTATGTTTTTAAAAAATGCAATGACATCTATTCTATTATTAATGAGCATATCTGTAAGGTGTTTGCTAATCATTCTTATTTAAGATTTCTTTTCCCCTCAATAATCCTTAGACCAAATTTTGGTGACAAGGCACTAAAAAATATCTTCTTGGGGCAGCCCGGGTGGCTCAGCAGGTTAGCGTAGCCTTCAGCCCAGGGTATGATCCTGGAGACCCGGGATCGAGTCCCACATCGGGCTCCCTGCATGGAGCCTGCTCCTCCCTCTGCCTGTGTCTCTGCCTCTTTCTGTGTGTGTGTGTGTGTCTTTCATGAATAAATAAATAAAATCTTTAAAAAAAAAATCTCTTGTCCAGCCTTACGATCTGCTTAAGAAAACAATTTCCAATAACTCATGAGTTGTCAGTTACACTCCAGGGTATGCACAGCAGAGCTGGCTCTAGACTTTAGAGACCCCTAGTCCCAGACTCCAGGATGTTTAGAATTTAGAACCTCAGTGCCAAGCAGCTCTTTTCTACAAATCCCTTACTACTTCTTACAACTACAACATTCCAAAATTGCTCAGCTCTCTTTCCCTATTTTTTATGCTGCCTACTCTCACTGAATATCTCCAGCTTACACCTTCCTAGGTCCTCCCAAAGACAATGCTCAGGCAGAGACAACTATGTGAACCTTTCTAAACAGGTAGGCCAAAGGCATATAAATAGATTTATAGAGAAATCTTTTAATACACTGTTCTTCTATGTCACACAAATCTGGACTAATAGATTCTAGTATTTGAAAAATGATTTATTCCATTTAGTAATCTAGAAGAAAACAAGAATTACACTAAGAAAAAAGTGGAGTCCATAGCAGCTTGACTCATCCCTTAAATCTCTATTTCACGTAACTGGCTGTAAAGAGAGAAAAACTGTACCCTAAGATAAGAAAATAAACAAACTTTCTTATTACATTAGGCACTGACCATGTTGATTGTTTCCATCATGGGAGAGGACTTGGCAGCACTGAGTCGAGCACTATCCATCGCAGCCTGAGGACACAAATTCACGTCACTCAGCATCAATTAAGAACCCACACACACACCCAAAATGGGGCTTTACTTCTAGAAGAAAAATTTTTTAATAATATATAAATAAAGCAAAGTCAAATATAAGTCCAAGTCTAACTTCTTTTGAACTGCAATTACCTATAGAGGCAGCACCTCACTGCAGGTGAGAAGTTCAGACAATAGTTAGAAATTAACACAGTATGGTGCTGTCATCGGCCTTCCTGAACCTCATGTTCTCCATCCACTAAATATGGAACAGGCTAAATAAATTTCCATCTAAGGTTTTGAAAAATTATATCTAAGCAATAAAAAAATACACTTATTGCTTTAACTTTGTAAAGAGTCTTCATTATATCTACAAAGGTATGTCAGTCTAACAATGGCGCTAGCAAGAGAGGCAAACTAACCATACATAGTAATGAGCAAAGGCTGGCCTAGAGAAGTGACTAGCTGAAGACTGCAAGTTTGGGCTAGACCTTGTTTCCTAATTCTGAGCACAGGTAAACACTTGTGGGAACCTAGGAAGGACAAGTCCATTGCTGAAAAGGAAAGAATGATGAATAAGAAGAAACAGCAACATGAGAGGCAAAGGGAAAGAGCCAGTTAAGCCAAAGTAAAAACCAAACAGCAAACTGAGAGAAAGCATTGGCAATGTACATGACAGAGGTGTGACAGTCCTAATAAACAGAGACCTACGTAAAAACATCAACAAGTACCAAAAGAGGCATGGAGTAAAACAGACCATTCACACAATGTAAGTGACTAACACAGTACGGTAAGACGATGGGCAGCACTAGTACCAGGAAGGTGCAAATCAGAACAATGAGATTCCTGCTTATCAGACTGATGCTATTCAACGCTGGCAAAGGGGTGGAGGAAACAGAAGAGGCACAACCCTTGATGGTGCATAATCTAACAAAAATCTGAAACTACCTCACTGTAGAATACTATTAAAAGGAATGGAACAGCTCTACCTACAGATATGATATACTGTTAATAACAAAAAGCAAATTGCAGAACATTCACAGTCTATTTTTAAACCAGTGTGTGTGTTTGGGTTTGTAGCCTAGGACTACACAGGAGTTTCAAAACAGACCTAGAAGACTGCTGATGGTGGGTACCTTCCAGAAATGATACCACACCAGTAGCGGAGAGGGGACTCCTAAGGTATTACTTTCTATCCTTCTGCATTATTTTTTCACAGTAAATGTTTCATCTACAATTTTTTAAAAGAACTTTGATCAGCTGAGGCAACTACAGTATATATGAAAAGCAGAATAATTCTGGACTCTGCTAAAGTCTAGATACAAATCCTCTTTACTTGTAGAGCAGGAGTGGTCTACTTTGAAAGCGTAAAACCAACCCCTAAAAAAATAAACAAATATGTACAAAAAACTGGAAATGCATTTTTGGAATGGAAGTGTTAGTTTTTATCCAATTCACAAAACAGGATGCAAACCTTCCTCATGCTCCCTCCTACCCCTAGAAAAATACACTTCACGTAGTCATGGGAGCCAAGTTATTTCAAGCATGGTGAAACTATCATTCGAGTCATGGCGTTTGTCTGAGGACACTGGAAAGCTTGTTCCGATGGAACCCAGTACCTTAGCAAGGCTTTTCCTCTTTGATACTCACCAAGATGTCTGTGCTACCAACTCACCTTTTCTTGGTCTGTAGCCCGAAGGCTCAAATAATTGAGAACCTGGGGTTCCAGTACACTTAGGGATTCCAACAGAGCTGGGATGAGTTTTGGTGCATGTGGTTTCAGCATGGCTCCTGCACTTTTGCTAATCTTCACAAGGGTGTTAATGCTACAGACACAGAGAACACAACTCCTAAGTCCTTCTGACAAAAGCTAGAAGCTCTACAAATCTAATCATGAGGACCTTTTGTAGTTTATTGTATTAGGAATACATTCACATGGATGCAATGTCTGGTCTTAGCGCTATTTTTTTCTTTACTTTGTATTATAGAAATTTTTGAGCATATGTGAAAGAAGAGAAAATCACAAATTAAATTCTATATATTCTCTACTCAGTTCAGCTATTTGCAACTTTTGACCAATTTTGTTTCATTTTATCTCCTCCATACATACAAGGACACTTCCCCCCTACACATCACATTATCTTGAAGTATCCCCTAACTAAACTTCAGTATATGCCACTAAGAGGTGAGAATTCTTTACTATAATCAAAATACCACTTTTATGCCTAGAAAATACTAATTTTTTTCATATAATCTGATATTCAAAATTCCTTGTTTCACAAATGTCTTCAAGAGTTGATTTGTTGGGGGTGCCTGGGTGGCTCAGTCAGTTAAGTGTCCAACTCTTAATTTTGGCTCAGGTCATGATATCTCGGGGTTGTGAAATTGAGCCCTGCATCAGGTTCCTCACTGGGCTTGAAGCTCACTTAAGATTCTCTCTCTCCCTCTCCATCTGCTCCCCCCTCAAAGAAAAAAATAATAATACGTTGGTTTGTTAGAATCGGATCCAGAATCCACCTACATATCACACATTGCAATTTACTGCATTTCTTAAATCCTTTTTAACAATGTCATCCCTCTTCTTTTTTCTCATAATTTATTTGTCCTCACTAACTATTCCAATGGTGTCATTTAACATGTTCCTCTCTTATACAGAACTTCAGGCTAAATCAGATTCAGGTTCAATTTTTTTTTTTAACATGAATTTTTTCTAGGTGGTGGTGTATATCATCACATTAGGATGCATGTAATGTTTGCTTATTCGTTTTTGTGCTATTAAGAATGATTAGTGAATTCAAGTTTGGTTGGCTTGACCATCCGTTTAAAGTTTCCCAACAACCTTTGAGCAGTGGATTTAGAAGCCACTAATGATCTTTACTTAATATTATTTTATGAAGAACAGCAAATCAGTAATATCCTTTTTATTATTCCTTTGCCTTTGTTATGTGAATTCTTAAAAAAAAAAAAAAAAAAAAAAAAAACCAAGGTGGCCCAGGTGGCTCAGTGGTTTAGCGCTGCCTTCATCCCAGGGCCTGATCCTGGAGACTCGGGATTGAGTCCCACATTGGGCTCCCTACATGGAGCCTGCTTCTCCCTCTGCCTGTGTCTCTGCCTCTGTGTGTGTGTGTGTGTGTGTGTGTGTGTGTGTGTGTGTGTCTCATGAATAAATAAATAAAATCCTTAAAAAAAATAAAAGTAAATTTAAAAATAAAAAATAAGAAAAAACAAAACAAAAACAACTTTTGGGGCACCTGGGTGACTCAGTCAATTGAGTAGCCAGCTCTTGGTTTCAGCTCAGTCATGATCTCAGGGTCCTGCGAACCAGCTCTGGACTCTGTATGAGTGGGGAGTCTGTTTTAGGATTCTCTCTTCTTCTGCCCCTCTCCCTGCTTGTAAGCTCTCTCCCTAAAATTAATTAATTTAAACAAAACACCTTTCCTCATCAACTATTAGTAGTAGTATGAAATAGTTACTATTAGTATGAAATACTGGTGGTACTACTAATTGACCTAATTTTAAGAGTGAAATAAAATGATGGATAAAATTCCTAGCTAGGACTCTAGTTTAAAAACAAACAAAAAATATAAACTAGAATCCCTCACTGTTGAATTTTACAAAATAGCCATATATGCCTAAACATGTAAGTGTATTTTTTTAATATTCCATTGTTGCAGGTGGTACAGTTTATTTTAAACTTAGTAACTGGTGAAATATTACTAAATGATAAAACTAATAATAAACCTCCCAAAGACCTGTGGCATAACAGAAAGATGTGCTTGCTGGGGGCAGAGGCTGATGGCACCACAACAACACACCTTACACAAAGTCAAGGCCGAACAGCAGGATGCGGTCCAAAGCAACGTCCCCATGATACTGTTTCTGTGAAAATGTTCTGCCTCAGAGCTTTTCACCAAATGCTCCTGAGTCACTTCAATGGATTCCCCTCAACTCATTCTCTCCATATTTCCAAGAATCTAACACTCAGAGAAACACCATTTCTGCTGAATGGCTAGGAACTAAGGAAATCCATTCATTTTATCAGCTGATTCAAACCTGAGAGCTCGAACTTCTGTGACAGGACTCATCATTCCTTTGTCCAAAAGGCAAGGTAGAAGGACAGCAATGGTTCTCTGGCCAGCTGCTCCTTTGGCAGGGTCACACATTTTCACACAAACCTGACATACACAGAGCATGGAAATTAGTAAAACTGACCTCTTCTTATCCAATAAAGCATTCATCAAACACAATACTTTCTACTTCCCACAGCCATAGAAAAGAATAAGTAAATCAACTTTCTATGACACTTCAGGGAAAAACAGAAAAAGCGTTCTCTGCCAATACCAGGGAATTGGATAATGCCTTCTACTATCTACAGTTTGGTCTTCTCATTTGTAAGACACGAAACGGTTGAAAATAAAGTGAGAAAATGTGTAATAAAGCACTCTGCAGAAGGATTAAGGTATTATCACCATCATTAACTTTGGGTGGCAGCATAACACAGTGATTAGGAACACAAATCAAGAATAAGAAACACCTGGATTTAAAATCTGTTTTTACTACTTACTAATGATGTAATCTATGGCATGTCATATAGTTAGAATGTAGAAGTCCCTGAAATACCACAAAATCAAGTTCAAGTAAAAAACTAGTTGTAAAAAGCTTGCCAACCCCATCTGCAAGGCAGATGAACACAAAACCACAGCAATAGTAAGAGGTGAGGTAGATGTGGCTTGAACTAAATGAGTAATGTGTTCTTCAGGGTCAAGTGAAAGTCATACTTTATGCAAAGGCCCAAAGAAGCTGACCATATAAAGAGACCAGACACGTACTATGCTAAAAATACTAGTATTCTAGCATAATGGCACCCAGTTCCCCATTCACTGTATGAACACTGAACCATAACATGAAACCCATTACTTCATGTTGCTGCAACTCAATGTCTATTTATATGAGAAAAAATAAGTCATTGCTGTCCTGATCACAGGACAAAACCCTGCCCCACTTCACTCCCAATATAAGATAAGAGTTTTCACCTTGCTCAGAGTTTTCAGAGCTAGTTCTGCAGCCTTCCGTACAGATTCCTAAAAATGAGGAAAGTATGGCATGATACCGATTACTTTTATTCCCATCCACCCCTCAATGTACATTTAAATGCCTCTGACTCTACACAGTTTAGTGAAAAAAAAATCCTACTTTCCATACCAGGTAAAAAAAATAGTGTTTTATTAGGTTCCCTGCCCATTAAGGAACATTTTATAATGGCAAATATTTTTTTAGATATGACCTATTTTGACCTTACGAAAATATGGCTATCAAGTATAATAGCTTAGAGTGGGTGGAATAGTTGGTTAAGTGTCCAACTCTTAGTTTTGGTTCAAGTCATGATCTCACAGTTCTGAGATCGAGCCCCACTTGGGGCTCTGAGCTCAGCACAGTATGCTTGGGACCCTTGCTCCCTCCCCCATGCCCCTCCTTTTCCTTTTCTCTAAAAAACTAAATCTTAAAAAAAAATTTAAAAAGCAATACAGTTTAGAAACGAAATGTATTATAAATGTAAATATATAAATATCTCTGTGAGGATTCCAAAAGACTTTTAAAACTTTCTAATAAAGAAAAAAAAAGTAAAATTAAAGTGCCTAATTCTGATGGTGAGATATCAAAATATCTAAAATTTAGATTGCCCAGGGAAAAAAAAAATCAAAAGACTTGGTCCCATTATTTGGGAATAACTGATCCAATTCATAAAACTCATCAGACAGAAGTTGTCTGGATCATTTCCAAACTGTTATCTGTCCTAATCAATAGCATCATGAAATCGCTAGTGAAAGAAAGGCTGTAGCGACCTTTAAGAAAAAGTGAATTCAGTTTAGATCTAAGGATACCCAACCTCACGAACACATCAAGAATGAAACTTTAGGAAAAAACTGTAGTCTCTTAAAATTGTCTAGAGAGTGAATTTTGAAACACCTCACATACATATTTCAACAATCCCAGTTAAAGTTATTCTATGAATGAAGGCAGACTTATGTCTATAATACCTTGATATCATCTTGTACCCGAAAAAGAGTTTCCCAAATTTCTGGAAGTTTATCAATGATGTCATCTAGGGGTCTTCCTCTCAATAAATCATTCAGTGCTAAACAGCTGAAAAATAAACAATTTGATTTTCAAGTTTATGATCAAGAAAGCTCAATCTTCTATGAAATATTCACACCAAATAAGAATATGGATTCTGCCTACATTTCCAGTTCTTGGCACCTCACTCCTGGAGAGCAACGCCCATTTTCTCCTTGGTGCCTTAAATGCACCACAGGTATATAGCATTTACACTCATCAAATGTCTGTGACCCACAGCTCTAACACGGCCTCTCAGAGAATACATCATTTTTTATTTACTGGTGTACCCCCACATAGCACACTGACAAGTATGTAACAGGCAATGAAAAAACTACATATAAATATAGAAAAAAATGATACCCTACAAAGTCATGACAGTATCTATCTTGATGTCTACTAACTTAACAAGTGATCTTTTATGTCATATAAATTAAGACAATTTACATTAACCACTGCCTAGAGTTGTTTTTTTTTTTTAGAATCTTAAAGATAACTGTCTAACCCAACTAAAAATATATTTTTTAGTAACGCTAATTTATTTCTTTTGCATAAAGTATAAAGCTTGGAAACTTGAAAAAAAAAAAAAAAAACCAGTTGCATTTGATTAGTCTTGTATTTCCAAAAACAGTACCTGGATTCTCGAACTCGCCACATATTGCTGGTAAGGTTCTTAACCAAATCTTGAAGAATTTCCTTCAAATATTTATCCACCTAATGAAAGAAAAGGATAACATTTAAAATGTGAGATTTGGGGGTGCCTGGGTGGCTCAGTTGGTTAGGTGTCTGTCTTCAGCTCAGGTCATAACCTCAGGACCACGGGGAGCCTGCTTCTCCCTTTGCCACTCCCCTCACTTGTGTGCTCTTTTGCTCTCTCAAATAAATAAATAATTTTTTTTTAAAATGTATCAGCAGTCAAGTTATTAATCTCTCAACTTTACTGACCATGTCTCTGTAGGTAATAGACTAAGCATCTCTAGACATCTTAGCCCACAAGTCTCTTCACACTCTGCTTGCTGACAGCTGCCAAAAAGATCATTCTAAAATGCAAACTGTATTCTCTTGTCTTCCTCAGTACATGAGAATAAAATCCAACCACCCAACATAGATAAAAAAAACCCGTTGTGATTGATCTAGCTCCAAAGTTATTATGTACGTTCTCGCCTTTATGCCTTCATATATACTACCTCTCCCTATAATCCCCTTCCATCTCTTGCTTGCCTGGCTAATTCCTACTTGTCCTTCAAGATTCAAATCAGCCATCACCTCTGCAGAGAAGACTGGCCTACTCTCCCCTGTGTTCCCACAGCACCTTCTTAAGCATGTCATATCAGAATGTACATAACCACTCTGCTCCATCACACTGAGACCTCAACCAAGGACAGGGATAGCATTTCACTTATCTTCACATCCCTGGTAACATGCAGTGTCTGGCACATCAAGAAGTATTACGACTGTTCAGAATGAAAGAGGATTGAATCTTTTAAAAGCCTGTTTCGTTTGAATACACATTTAACAATTTGGTAACAACAAATACCTTATGGTAGGCTCAGTTTTTACACTGATCTTGGGGCGCCTGGGTGATTAAGTTGGTTAAGCATCTGACTTTGGCTCTGGTCATGATCTCAGGGTCTTGGGATCGAGCCTCATCCGGCTCTGCACTCAACAGGGAGTCTGCTTCCCTCCCTCTCCTTACCCCTTACTATGCCTGCTTGTGACTTCTCACTCTCTCTCTTATAAATAAATAAAATCTTAAAAAAAAAAAAAAAAAAAAAACTTAAGGCTTTTCCACTTTTACTCTTGTAAGTAGGAAAAGTTTTGTGATCTTCACTTATATGGAAGAAAACCAAGACAGGAAAGTAAATAACCCACCTAAGATTTAACAATAGTGATCTCATCCATACCATCTCATCTCTCTAGTGAGACAGACTGATCTCATCTATCACCTTTCACTCATAAGGAGATGATACATCTCGAGAGCGTCGGCCTGTGCACTGGACTCAATCTGTAAAGCCAACTGGCCTATTAGATCTTGACTGACCCAGTGGTACCAAATACTCTCCTCCTAGAGCCTTCAAAGCTCAATTCTCAAATGCCTATCACCAGAACAGGAGCACACTCAACCTGACACCAAACTGAAGAAGTGGAAAAGGCCACATTATGGAGAGACTGCAAAGATAAGGTAAGGATCAATTTACTTAAAGTGAACTATGAAGCCACTAAAGGATTTTAACCCAAAATGGCACAATCCAATTTTTTTTTTATTTTTTTTATTTTTTTTTTTTTAATTTTTATTTATTTATGATAGTCACAGAGAGAGAGAGAGGCACAGAGACACAGGCAGAGGGAGAAGCAGGCTCCATGCACCGGGAGCCCGATGTGGGATTCGATCCCGGGTCTCCAGGATCGCGCCCTGGGCCAAAGGCAGGCGCCAAACCGCTGCGCCACCCAGGGATCCCCAATTTTTTTTTTTTTTAAATCACTCTTACTACTGATTAAATGAAGTAAGGCAAAGAGAAGAGAAAGATGACACACTGTTCACCAGGAAAGAATTACAGAAAGAAGCGAGTAGGTTCAAGAGATATTCTGGAAACAGAATCAACAGAATTTGCTACTAGATTCAATGGAAAGTAGGGACACAACAAACAAAATTCAAGATGACACCAAGTTTCCTGGCATGGGTAAATGGACAAACGCTGAGAAGAGAAGGGAAAGGCTGTTTTTTTTTTTAAGTCCTGTCCTGGACATGTTAAGTCTAATTAAGTCTAAGGCATTGTGAAACAACACCCAAGGGAAGATATCAAGCAGGCAGGTGGGTGTGCAAGTTAGGAACAAAAGTCATGTCTGAGCCAAAAGCATAAGAATGGAACCATCACAATTAAGATGACATTTATACCCACTGGAATGGATGAGCTCAAAAGATAACACTGAGACAGTAAAAGGTACTCAGAGGCAAGCCCTGAGAAATCCTAATACCTCAAAGTGGAATCAAGTATGAGAAGCAGCCAGATAAGAGAAAACCACATATGGTAATTGCCTGTTTCCTTGACTGTCTCAACAAAGTGATCTCCTTGAAGGCAGAACTATAACCTGGTCTCCACGGTCTTGATGGTAACCTATCGACTCAGTGTTCCAATTGTGTGAATACACTGCCACTTCCTTAGCCAGCCATCCCACGGACATTTAGATTATTTCTATTTTTGAGATTTTAATAAATGTTGCCACAAGCATCTTTGACATCTTAAAAGAAGGGAGAAAGCAAAGAATGAAAGCAAGCTTGTTTGTTTAAACAAGTAAGTATACAAAGTAAAAAGGACGATGAGCACTGGGTTTAAATCCCATGTGTAATTTTGGACAAGGGTTCACAGATACTCACCGTTGATTTGTCAGTGACCAATGCATTCCAAATACTTGTCATGGCCTGTCGAATCCCCAGGTTAGGATCAAACTGATAACGATAAAGACGAGGAACTAGCTGAGGCAGAAAAGGAGCCAGCTGTTCTCCAGCTCTGGTGGCAATCACATTAAAACCAAAAGCAGCACCCTAAAAAGGTAAGAAGATAAGTGACTCAGATACATCTACTGTGTTAAAATGTTAACATATTAAATATATGAAGATCACAAAGTTCTCTCTCCCAAACTTGTCCCTGAATAGAATCTGATATATTAGGTGTCCCAGCTTTACCATATAGTTTGATTTGAGTCTGGCTCTCTCTAATCCCAGGCTTCTGAAAACACACTGCGTTATCAGTTAGTTGCCACTCTCTGCCAAAGCAGCAGGCTTGATTTCAGAAGTAAAAAATAAAAACCGGGATCTCTGGGTGGCTTGGCGGTTTAGGGCCTGCCTTTGGCCCAGGGCATGATCCTGGAGACCAGGGATCGAGTCCCACGTCGGGCTCCCTGCGTGGAGCCTGCTTCTCCCTCTGCCTGTGTCTCTGCCTCTCTTTCTGAGTCTCTCATGAATAAATAAGTAAAATCTTTAAAAAAAATAAAAAATAAAAACCATCCAACTTACCTTCCTAGAGTTCCACATTGCATGATGGTTGGCTAAATTCATAAATTTATATACCAGATCTGGCTGACTAAGATCACTTGCCAGAGAACAGAGCTCCTTGTAAGTAGAGAGGCCTTGGCTTGGAAACAAACAAAAAAGCATACAATTATTATTTCTTTGCCCCCAACCTAGTCAAAGTTACATCATCAATATTACCAGAACATTTTAAAATTATGTTTGCAATCTTATCACCACAGAGGAAAAGAATGAGGTTGAGAGGAATATAAAAAGTCACCTAGTTCAATTATGGACAATGCCAAGTAAATGATCCAGAGGCCTCTGTGATTCTCATGAAGATGGAACCCTCACCATCTGGGAAGCAGCTCAGTAATTCATTACATTGTACATTAATTTCTCTCAGAATTAGGAGATCCCTTAAAGAAAATTCTTTTATTTTCTTTCTCTTTTTTTTTTTTTAAGTAAAGGGATAGAGGTTTATTTAGTAAAGATACAGAGAAAGCTCTTGGATATGAGAGGGGTCCCGACAGGGTTGCTCCCTTAAAGAAAATTCTAAGTCTTTTCTAAGTGACAGCACCCTGATTGTTTTTTAAGTTTTTATTTTAATTCCAGTTAGTTAACACAGTGTTATATTAGCTTCAGGTGTACAATACCATGATTCAACACTTCCATAAATCACACTCTGCACATCACAAGTGCCCTCCTTGATCCCCATCACCTATTTCACCCATTTCCCCCCCTCTGCCTCCTCTCTGGTAACCATCAATCTGTTCTCTATAGTTAAGGGTCTGTTTCTTGGTTTTCTTCTCTATTTTCCCCCATGATCATTTGTTTTGTTACTTAAATTCCACGTTAGTGAAATTATACAGAATTTGTCTCTGACTTATTTCACTTAGCATTATGCTCTACCTCCATTCATGTCATTGGAAATGGCAAAATTTCACTTTTATGATGGCTGAGTAATACTCCATTGAGTGTGTGTGTGTGTGTGTGTGTGTGTATCACTACTTCTTTATCCATTCATCTTATCTCAATGGACATTTGGGCTGCTTTCATATCTTGACTATAGAAACTAAGGCTACTGTAAACAAAAAGGTGCATGTATCCCTTTGAATTAGTATTTTTGTATTCCTTGGGTTAATACCCATAGTGTGATTACTTGATCATAGGGTAGTTTTATTTTTAACTTTTTTAGGAACCCCTATTCTGTTTTTCACAGTGATTGCATGAGATTGCATTCCCACTGACAGTATAAGAGGGGTTCTTTTTCTCCACATCCTTGCCAGCATCTGTTGTTTGTGTTGTTGATTTTAGCCATTCTGATGGGTGTGAGATGATATCTCATTATAGTTTTGATTTGCATTTCCCTGATGGTGAATGATGTTGAGCATCTTTTCAGATGTCTGTTGGCCATCTATATGTCTTCTTTGGAGAAATGTCTGTTCATGTCTTCTGCCCATCTCTTGACTGGATTATTTGTTCTTTGGGTGTTGAGTTTGATAAATTCTTTATATATGTTAGATACTAACCCTTGATCAGATATGTTATTTGCAAATATCTTCTCCCACTCTGTCAGGTGCCTTTTAGTTTTGCTGTTTCCTTTACTATGCAATAACATTTTATTTTGATGTAGTACCAATAGTTTATTTTTGGTTTTATTTCCCTTGCCTTAGGAGACAAATCTAGAAAGAAGTTGCTTTGGCCAATGTCAAGGAGCTTACTACCTATGCTCTCTTCCAGGATTTTTATGGTTTCAGGTCTCACATTTAGGTCTTTACTCCATTTTGACTTTATTTCTGTGTATGGTTTAAGAAAGTGGCCCAGTTTTTTTCTTTTACATGTAGCTTTCCAGTTTTCCTAACACCATTTGTTGAAGAGACTGTCTTTTTCCTATTGGATATTCTTTCCTGCTTTGTCAAAGATTAATTGACCATATACTTTCTGGATTTTCTATTCTGTTCCACTGATATATGTGTTTATTTTTGTGTCAGTACCACACTGGTTGATTACTACAACTTTGTAATATAGCTTGGAGTCTAGAATTGTGATCCCTCCAGCTTTGCTTTTCTTTTTCAAGATAGCTTTGGCTATTCAGGGATCTGCTGTGGTTCCACACAAATTGTAGGACTGCAGCACCCAATCTTGAGATCTCCTTTTGAGTTCTGTTAACTTTCCTCTGAACAAATAATATTTATTCAAATAGCCAATCATTTGTGTTAGTTATTCTGTAAAAGAAAACTCAAAAAAAGTCTATAGGGAGAGTAACTGGAACAAAAATAACTTTTGATGTGGAAACAGTGAGCTATGGGAGAAAGTCAAGGACAGAACAAATGGCTGCTTTCTGAGGTTTTAGATGACACTAAAGCAGGGCTCTGTGATGCCCCAGTAAGACCCAGTCAGCTTCACAGTTTGACCTGAGGGTTTTTAGAGGAAAAGCATTAGCATAAAACCACAATGGAATACTGATTAAAGGAGGGAGATAGGCTCCAGGAATTAATTTGAAATGGTAAATTGGTGGACCCCACAGTACCAAACAGAGTCCCCCACCCCACCCCCAAAAAACAAGGTGTAGTGGATGCCCAGGTGTGCTGCCAGATTGTCCCACAGGACTCAGCTGGCTGGAACCTACCAGAACTGCCCTCAGTTCAAGGTCAGGTCCTCCCCCAGGGCAGCCCATCACCAACAGCTAGTCATTAAAGAGATGTAAAGGCAAATGAGGGAACGCAAAGTTCTGGCCCCTCAAAGCAGGACAACTCTGAAGGGCCAACCCAGCCCAGTTCCAGAGGTCAGGGTCTTCTTAAGTGCTGGCGGCAGGTCAGTTCCTCATTGGGCCACAGGCCCTCTCCTGCCTCCTCACTCCTCCAGGTGATAAGCCTGGGGCACTCATCAGCTGGCTTCCAGCTGACAAACCTCCACCTCAGAGTCTATTTCCCAAGAACCCCAATCTGAGCCTTCTCCCCAGAAGTTTCCTTCTTCCCTAACACATAACATTTTCCAGGCGGGTGGAAATCAGTGTCGTGAGAGTTCTATTCACCAGACTAAAGGTATTTATGATGACTGATTAATGGATTTGGCACACTTACCCATCGGGTGTTTTGCCAAGGCTTCCCCCTTGAAATACCACTGTCTCTCCAGAAACTTCATGTTTAGCTCTAAAGCAAAACAATAAGACTTTAAATTAGCCTCAAAATTTTCATACCAGTATTCAACTAATTGATTCATTTCTTTGACAAACTGATAAAAATAAAATTCCATAGCAAGATCTACCATGTGTAAGATGTAAAAGTCAACTAAATCCTTTCCCATCAGCCTGAGAATTCTGTAGAACTAACTTTAGGGTGAACAAAGAGATATAAAAGACCTTCCACATGAAATTAAACTGCATTACATGTGGTCACCCATTAAAAACTATCCTCCCTGCAAGGAAGGTTGCTGGAAGGAAGGTTGGTGACATAAAGCAGTCACCAATTATAACGTTGCCCTTCTCATACTCTTCACAGATCAGACTATGAAAGACATGTGAGCTTCCCCTCTGCGTCTTCATTTTCATTTAACTAATGGCAATTATGGTATTTTTGTAATCCAATGCTTTGACTATCGTAAGATCATTCAACCTTCAAAGCTTAACCTACTGGCATGTTTCTGAACAGTAGTTTAGTTTACTTTACTGTCTAAACAGTATCCACTGAATAATTAAACTGCTATCCACCGCATAACAATCACTGACTTCTAATTTAAAGACTTAACAAACAGGAACATCACTTGGATGTTTTCCCTCTTCTAGTGCATATGCTCAGTATGTGCAAAGCTTGCTGTACATGTTTAAATCTGAAATGTACAACTCCAACTGTACCTTTTGCCAGTCATAAGTGTCTCTACAAGTGTAGAAACCAATTCCTGTTGATCTTGTTCATTGCCCAGTTCGTATACCAACCCAAGGCCTTTTGAGGCAACATCTTGGCTAAGTTCTGTACAAAAGTCAGACAAAACAGTATTACTTTAAGGAAAATCTGTCTTCTGGACATCGTCAAATTTTTTTAAAAGCTGTAACAGAAAACCAAAATGGGGACACTTGGGTGGCTCAGCAGTTGAGTGTCTGCCTTTGGCTCTGGGTGTGATCCCAGGATCCAGGATCAGGTCCCACATCGGGCCTGCTTCTTCCTCTGCCTATGTCTCTGCCTCTCTCTTTCTGTGTCTCTCATGAATAAATTAATAAATCTTTTTTAAAAAATGTTTTAAAAAAAGAAATCCAAAGTGATTTCAAAGTAAAGACAAAAAAACATAATCTGGGATACCTGGGTGGCTCAGCAGTTTACCACCTGCCTTCAGCACAGGGCATGATCCTGGAGTCCCAGGATCAAGTCCTGCATCAGGCTCCCTGCATGGAGCCTGCTTCTCCCACTGCCTGTGTCTCTGCCTCTCTCTCTGTCTTTCTCATGAATAAATAAAATCTTAAAAAAAAAAAAAAAAACATAATCTGCCTATTTTGTTAAAACATTAAATCGTCTCAGGGGTGACAGTACCAAAGGTCCCCGTAAAAGAAAACTACATGAAAAAAAAAAAAAAGAAAGAAAACTACATGCACAAAAGATCCAACCCACAAACCAAGTGAACACTGCTGGGCCTCAGTGTGCAGTGCAAGTGACAGAGGATCCATACACTGCCAATCACACACATGAAAAGTACAGCAGCCTCATGGGATTCCAAAATAACCACATCCCATTTTTTTTTAAATAAAAAGTCAATACAAAACCGTATGTTTAAAACAATTTATAAAACAAAGCTACCATTTAAATGTCTAACACATTTGCTCTCTCCGGGCTTATGTCACATAGAGAAAAGAAACCAGAAATAGAAAAAGGCTATTACTTAGAAGTACTGATGTTAAAGACAGCCTTGGTTCCATTTTTAAATGTAAAATTGAAGAACATGATCTAATTAATCAAATCAATCAAAAAGAATCTACTTTCCTGTGCCCTTCTTTTTTGTTCCTTAATCTAGATTTTTCAAAACTTAAAAATACAAGCTTAATGAAGTTTGGAAATCAAATATTTACCAATAACTTACCATCATTTTCCGACAAAATGGAAACAAATGCACTCTGAATTTCTTTCAGGTGAGACTGAAACAAGAAAACAGGCATTTAGAACACAAACTCTACCTCCTAGAAGATAAGGGAGGGCACACACACCTCATTAGATTCTTCGGACCCGAGGCAGCCACAAACCCTCTTGTGCTGTCTCTGAAGGCAGCCAAACTACCTCAAGGCTGTAAGTTTACAGATCGTCTAATGCACACTCTCAGCCTCCATCCTGACCACCTGACTTTATGCCTTCAAGATTCGAATCATCTTCCAGTCAATATACATCAGGCTACCTTCCTTCATGCACAGCTTCTTCCAAAATATCTGTTACTGGTTAATGGCCTTCACTACCAGCACTGGCCCTCACCTTCAAACACTTTCCTTCCTACCACCTTTTCATTATAATATTTCAAAACTGATTTCCAGCAGTGCTGAGCACATTTCTAGCATGGCTTACCTTCACTTCTTTATGGGTACTTAGCTTCCTCACAAGGGAAAGGAGCCAGATGCAGGCCGCTTGCCTCACATGTGGGTTGGGGCTGATGATATGTTTATTTAAAATCACATCCAACACCCAGGGGACCACATCATTCACTTTGGCTCCTGGCAGGAAGAAAAGAATGATAAGCAGCAATTAAATGACTAAAATATCCTGAAATATTAAATTTTCCTCTATATTTATTCAATACAACAATGGAGATCATATTCAAATCTAAATGACTACAGTGTTTATGTTGCTGAAGGACGGATAATCATCCATTTCAAAACCACAAGACCTGTGAAATCCCAGGATCTCTAACAAGGGGCCCGAAGCCACACACTCCCTCACCCGTGGGGTCCTAAGAACCAGTGCACCTGCAGTGCAGAGGTATGAGGAGCACGAGCAGAACATCCCAAGGCTTCACTATGTGATAAAGGACTGAGGGACACATAACGTGGAAATGCAACTCTGCCTTGACTTCTGATACCAGTCCTCCAGAAAAGAGTACAAGTTTGAAGATAATACCTAGAACTCCCTCCTTGCTTCCAAAGAACTAAAAAAAAAAAAAAAAGGTTCTCATTCATTATGCTATGTTCACTCTCCTTGAACCAACTATTTCTCTTGGCTGAACCAAACTGATAAGGCATGTACAAATATCAGAAAAAGAGTTAAAATGGAACACATAAATTTTGTTTTTTGCTTCAAATGTGGTACCAAGATCGGAAAGGGCTACTTGAGGATTATGAAAGGATTAGCTGAGCATGTGGTACCAGCAGGGGGCGTATATTCTTCTTCAGTCACCAGCCAGGCATCCCGGGCAGCCACGGAGCTGGTTCCTATTGCAGCGCTGGTAATGGCTTCGCCAATAGTGAACTGCAGTTCTATCTGCTTGGCCTGCAACAACGGAAACAGAAGCCATGAATTGAAGAGAACATTTCCCAAAAACAGCCATTTCCACAAAAAAAGCTGTTTTAGATCTTGTCTGTCAACATGCTGTGTTTTTTGACTCTTGTCTAGATTGTTTTCCCCTAAGGTGGTGGCTCAGAGGGCAGGCGAGGGGTGGAAATAAGAATCTTCTTCCCACCCCATGTTGCCCTCTTCACCCTCAGCAGAGAACCACGGAGCAGGGATTTTTAATCTCTGGAGGAACAAGTCATGGACTGGGAAGCCACACAGATCTCAGGGCAAATTCTAATCTCTCACCAGCTACATACACTTAATTAAATAGCCTCAACTCTGTAAGGAAAGCATGACACTACGGCCCACCTCGTCAGGCCATAAGAAGGAAATGAGGTAAAGCTTCTACATAAAGCTCCTAGCGGACATGAGGTGTGCAGTCACAGCACAGTAAACAGCAGCCACTATGACTTATTACCACCTCCTCTGTGCACTGTGAAATTACACAGTGTCTGCAAGTTACTCTCCACTGGTTTCAAAAAGAGAGAGAATATGGTAAAATGGTAAAATCTGGCATCTCTGGATTAAAGAGTGTAGAAGTACAGAGATAAATGGAGAGCTAGATAGCTTCAATACAAGTTAATAATCCAAACAAGAACAGGAGCTCGGATTATTCTCACAACTGCACTGTAAGTTTGAAATTGTTTCAAAAATCAAACATTAAGAAAATTCTATATAGTACAGAATATAGTATATATACTATATAGTATATTATCAAATTTTTAATAATTTTTTTTAAAGATAGAAAGCCAGCAAGCAGGGGAGGAAAGAGGCAGAAGGAGAAAGAGAATCTTAAGCAGGCTCCACACCCAGCACAGAGCCTGACACGGGATCTCAATCTCACAACCCTGAGATCATGACCTGAGCCAAAATCAAGAATTGGTGCCATCCAGGCGTCCCTCAATTTTTTTAATTTGGTTTAGAAATTTTGACACATTGGGGTGCCTGGGTGGCTCAGTCAGTCAAACATCTGCCTTCAGCTCAGGTCATGACCCAGGGTTCTGGGATGCAGCCCCAGGTTGGGCTCCCTGCTCAGCGAGGAATCTGCTGTTCCCACCCAATTCATGAGCTCTCTTAAATACATAAATCTTCTAAAAAGAAAAAGAAAGAAAGAAAGAAAGAAAGAAAGAAAGAAAGAAAGAAAAGAACAGAACGCAAAGAAAGCAAGAAAGAGAGAGAGAGAGAAATGAAAGAAAGAACGACAGACAAGACAAGAAAGATAAAGACAACGAGAAGAAGAAGAAAGATGAACTCCCCCTCTCCCTCTATCTCTCTTGCTAGCGCCGCTTCCCCCCAGCACCCCTCTCCCACGCACGCCCTCACTCCCCCCTCCCGCCACTCCCCCCTCCCTCCCTCCCCACGCCCCCCTCCCCCCTCCCCCTCCCTCCCTCCCTCCCGCCCTCCCTCTCCCTCCTCTCCTCCCTCCTCTCCTCTCGCCTCCTCTCCTCTCCTCCTCTCCTCTCCTCCCTCTCTCCCATCCTCCCTCCCTCCCCCTCCCTCCCCCCCACACACTACCTCCGCACTCACTCATACGACAGAAAGACACTCCTCCCTCGAATACACAAACACTTTTCACCCCTTTCCACCCCCTCACTCACTGACTCACACTGGACTTGGACCGGTTTTAGTTCCCTTTGGCCTTGTTCTCTGTTTACTATAAACTGGAAAACCACCAAGAATATGGGGAGTAAGAAGAGACTGAAGATCAGAGAGTCCCCACGAGGAGCATGGGAAGAGTGACCTCTGGGAGAATCTACCAAGCACCGACCATGGTGTAGCCAGCCATTCCTAAGCTCAATCAACCAAATGTTCTCATCTCGATGAGGTGTCACATGCTGATACCAGATGCTTCCTACTCTGAGGAAATAGAATTTCAGGGCTTCTTCAGTACTACAGTTTCCCTGGTCAAAAGCTTCTTTGGCAACTCTAAGCAGAGAAAAGGTATGTCTACATAGAGGATCCTATACTAAGGACTCAATCAATGTGCCTATTTTCAAAAGTTTCCCATTGTTACTAATAACATAACTGGCATTATAAACAAAAACAAAACTCCATTTCTGAATGATATGATACCTAGACTTTGCTTCAAATATTCCAAAAATAAAGGATCAACAGATGAAATAAAAACAGGTAACTGAGGGATTATATTACTATTATGTCTACTTTTGTGAATATTTGAAATTTTCCATGATAATTTGTCCTAGATTACTGTGAATACATTTTGCTTCTGATTCCTTTATCCCATTTTTATCCTTTAATCTCTCCATCATGTTTCTAGGTCTTCATGGATCTCTGTACTTCCAAACTCTTAAAAAACAGCTTCAACAGCAACTTAACAATACAGACAAACTACTCATTCATTCATTCATTAATTTTTTTAGAGACGAGAGAGAGACTGCTGAGCATGGAGCCTGCTTAATATTCTCTTTTTCCCTCTCTCTCTGTCTCTCCCTCATTGCGTGCACACACATGCACTCTCTTTCTAAGAAAGAAAGAAAGAGGGATCCCTGGGTGATGCAGAGGTTTGGCGCCTGCCTTTGGCCCAGGGCGCGATCCTGGAGACCCGGGATCGAATCCCACGTCGGGCTCCCGGTGCATGGAGCCTGCTTCTCCCTCTGCCTGTGTCTCTGCCTCTCTCTCTCTATGTGTGACTATCATAAATAAATAAAATAAAATAGAAAAGAAAATAAAAGAAAAGAAGACACCTTAAGCTTTTCTCCAAGTGGTTACGATGTCAATGACACCGGGGAGAACCTTATGTGGGTAAAGTTCATTCTTTTAAAAATTCACATTAAAAAAATGATAATAAAAAATTTTTTTTAATTCACATTAAAAATACTAGATTAGGATCCTTAAGACCTGGATCCTAACACTGGCTCTGTCACTCAGAGGCCTTAGTTCTCAAGCCCAACCTGCTTCCTGCCTCCTGCCCATCCTTGCAGGCCCAGTAGCAACCCTGCCCCCAAAAACCTGTATACCAAGCCTCCCAGACAGCAGCACTCACACCCTCCTCTGTGAGCCTACTCCCTTACATGCAAATGTCTTTTCCTTCAGTTATTCTTCCCACATTTACTAAGGTCTTCCTACTACCAATCACACTGCAAGGCACTTGCTTCATAGTAAAGATCAAAACAGACTTTGCCTTCAGTCTAGTGGGCAATTAGAAACTGTGACAAATGCTGTGAAGAAAAAGTATGGAGAATCATGAGAGTTCAATATCTAAAGAGTCTACTCTAGTTCAAAGGGATCAATAGCAACCCCAAAAATGAAGTATTCATCTTTCAAAATCTCAAAGCAAAGAAGGACAAAGAGGCTGGTGTACAAAAATGTGAGCAAGTAATGAGAATCAAGCCTAGATGAGGGGCTACATCAGGTCATGTTAAGACTTATGACACAGAGCTAGCAATTGCCTGCTTGTAGGTCTTCCCAACTACTATAAAAATTATCCAGATGACAGAAGCTTGGCCACCTGACTCAAGAACAACTGGAATACCAGCACCCACTTCCCACACTTAGCTGACGAGGTGAGTCTCCACTTCTACCTATATTGCACTGGGTTTTACTCAAAAACTAAAAGGCAAGGACTTTCCCACATACATGATTTAGTCAATGCTCTGCCCACCAAAGTGGTATAAGCCCAAGGCTGGTACTCAGTAAGTACTTGGTGAATAAATGCATAAAGGCTTAATTTAAAATCTCACAGCAGAAGGGGCGCCTGGGTTGGTTAAGCGGTTAAGCGTCTGCCTTTGGCTCAGGTTGTGATCTCAGGGTCCTGGGATCAAGTTCTCCATCAGGCTCCCTGCTCAGTGAGGAGTCTGCTTCTCTCTCTTTCTCCTGCCCACCCCCACTCCTGCTCTCTTCTTCCCTCAAATAGATGAAAATATCTTTTAAAAATAAAATATAAAATAAAATCTCACAGCATCCAAAAATCCAGCTAAAAAATATCTTTTATTTGAATAACTAATAATCAGATAGCAATATAAATACCTCCACAGAATCCATCAGACCTTGCAAGAGGAGTTTCTGGTGAGGAAAATCTCCATCCCCAACTGGAAAATATCCCAATGTTTGGATTGCTCGTTCTTTCATCTAGAAAACCAGTAATTTTTTTTTAAACAAAGTATGTAACAGTTTTATCCCAGAACAGTGTTTCCAAAATGAGATGACAGGGAGGGCAGTCTGTCTAAAGCACTTATGCATGCAAGTTTTTTTTAAAGGATCTAATTTTACAGAATTACATCTCTAAGACATTAGAGGTAAAAAGACATAAAACTGAGTTCACTAAAGATCCGTGGTTGCAAAAGAAGAAAGAAGAAAGCCTTTAACGAGGTTTATTACCCTTCAAACTATTTATAAATATAGATTCTGGGCCAGAGGACAGGACCTAAGATCAAATCACACCTTAACCATGTTAGCAGCCTTTAAAGGTATATGACCTTAGGCAATTTTCTCCACCTCTCTGTGACTGTGTTTCCTCCTCCAGGAAAACAGAGATGACAACTGTACCTACTTCACTAGTCCTGGAGAATTCAATAAATGTATGGGAAGCATCTAGCATACACCTGACACATTGCAAGTACTCAACAATGGTTGGTAATCACTAATTAATTAATAATAGCTAACAAAAACTACAGTGTGATATTCTTTGGAAATTTTAAATATTTGCTAGATCAAAAATAAGATTATGTGTTTATTAACCTTACAGTAAACTGACTTATCTGCTCATTAAATCATGTTATAATTCAACACTGAGGTACTCTGATCACAAATATGTCTTAGTTTACAAAAATGTTTACTGGAAACTAAAAACTGATAAATGTCCTTCTCAGGTATTACTCACACAGCTTACTAACGCCCAGACTTCTTAAAACCAAATTCACTATCAGAGGTTAAGATTTAGATTTGGTCTAAAACTACAAAAGTGGTAAAAACTATTTAACACTTTACTATCCATTTTTCGCATGAAAGAAGAATTAATTACCTCATGCAGCTAGTTCCTTACCAAATCCTAACGCTGTGGGCCTAAACTGGAGCCACTGGCCCAAATGCTGCATGTGCAGAAGTCGTACAAATCACCCCTAACTTGGGACACCTGGGTGGCTCAGCAGTTGAACATCTGCCTTTGGGTCTGGGTGTGATTCCGGGATCTGGGATTGAGTCCCATATCGGGCTCCCGGCAAGGAGCCTGCTTCTCCCTCTGCCTGTGTCTCAGCCTCCCTCTCTCTGTGTCTCTCGTGAATAAATAAATAAATCTAAAAAAAAAAAAAAAAAAAAATCACCCCTAACTCAAAACTAAATAGTCGCCTAGACTCTCTCAGTCTTTTTTTACCTTAAGTCCTTCTTCCAGCTGCACTGTCATGTGTCCTCATTACGACTGTGTATTTGTTCATTTATGTATCTATGAAGCGCAAGAATTTCAGAAAGAAAGGGGAAAGAAGAGAGACTTACCTTATTTGTTTCTTTACTGGAAGGTATTCTATTCAGTAAACTTTCTACAAGATGCAATTTGGTGAAGCCAGATCCCTCACTGGGGATCGGGAGGGGGCCGTTTCTGCCGATTTCACCCAGGGCTGTACAGGCAGCAATTGCCAGGAGGGGCGACGTACTGTCCAAAAACGAGCCTGTGAGCACAGTGAGACAAAACTGAGAGGAATACACTATTGCTCTTGGGGCCCAGGGCTAAGGGCAAGGAACTCCAGACTGGTTTCAAGGTGGTAAAATGAAATCAAAGTCTACATTTCCTTCTAGTTGATAATTTGTTAACATTCACTCAGTAATAAAACATGGAAACAAGGCATACGGCACTGTCCTCTTGTAAACGTTTATGTTTTTTCCCATAATGCGATCATCTGCTGTACCAGAACACACAGGAAAAAAACGTACAGAAAAACTAGAGTACTTCCACTGTTATTAAAAACACACATCCACCATCAAGCAAGGTTTTCTGCAAAGACTTGTGCCTTTAAAGTGCAATGCTGTCAAAAGAAACTGAAACGCTGTAATAAATTTTAACCTAACTCAGAAACTATGGCATCCAAGTCAGCATGAGCACGTGACACATGACATACCTATCGTTTCCGTGGCATTCTGAATGAGCGCCTCTTGTTCCGGCAGGAAATCGGCATCTGTCTCCAGGTCTTGTTGCTCTGCCATTCTCATTTTCTTTTTGGCCAAGTATCTTCCTACCGTGAATCCCAATGCAAGCAAGGATCCATGCTGTATCTCTGGGCTCTGAATTTAACCACAAGATAGCTGTCACTCTCTCACATATGCAAGAATGCACTGAAATAACTATGTTTATTACAGCCATCTCGCCAATAAAACGTAAGGCCAGAGAACAAAACGATCATTTGAGGTTCTACTGAATGTTAACAAACCTGGAGTTTCTAACACTCAAGAATTCCGAGAAGGCAAGTAGAGTCTTGATTCGCTTCCAGTCATCCCCTACCCGACACCCACTCCATGTCTGGGTGAAGTGACTCTTCTGCGTGCTCCCGGTAGCACCCATGCTTTCTTCTAGCTTGGAGCACTTATGTAACTACACTACCATAATTTTCAAGCATAATTTCTCCCCACTGCCAGTGAAATACAATGAGCAGATACGATTTCTAATTGTTAAAACCTCGAAACACAAAGAGGAAGTTTGAATACTTGAAAGCACGGGTTTCCTGACAGAACAGGCACGATGATAGGTGGCAGGAAATGGGGAAGGAGGAAGGAACTAGGATTTCAGCACCTGGGAGTACTGGGTATGTGCTCCCTGCTGTACTCCTAGCATCCGCCATAGTGCCTGTCAGATACAAGGCACTCAAATTTGTTTACTGGACTGAACGAATCCATGTACTATCAATCTCACTTATTCTTCACAATCATAGAAGCTCCTTTTAGAAATGAGAACACGTATCAGATGCTTTTTGGGAAAGCTCTACCATCTCCCATAAAAAAGAATGAAGACAAAACTGGTAACATACATGATTGTCTTTTGTGGTCTTTATAAGCTGTTCTATCATTGACTTCAGCTCATTTCCCGACACTGTAGATACCACCACAGAATAAAACAAGGCTGCCAGTTCACGCATCTCTTCTTTACTGCTATTCATCAGACTCTGAGTGGTGTAGAGAAACAAATATACACGTGATCTACAATCATCTTCCTACTGACATCTGACATTTAAAATTAAAAGAATAAATGATACACTGTATTGTTCAATCTATTGATTATCTGTGAAAAAGGAGCACAATAAGCGATTTCAAAATAAAATAAAAGCTGAATTATACGCCAAAAGCTTCTATGCATTTTCATCAAAAACACAAAACACAGGACAGAATTAATACAGATGACTAAAACAGAGGTTAATAAGTGTTTTCTGTAAACGGCCAACCAGGCTTTGTAGGCCACACAGTCTCTGCTGCAACAACTCCATTCTGCCACTGTAGTGCAAAAGCAGCCACAGACAATCCAGAAATAAAGGGAGTTATCTGTGTTCCAATAAACTTTATTGGAACTATCATTCTTTTGTCAGATAACGTTATTCATCTTTTGCTTTTTTTTTCAACCATTTAAAAAACGTGAAAACCATTCTTAGCTTGCAGGCCCTACAAAAACAGGAGGCAAGGCAAATTCAGTACAGGGACCATGGTTTGATGACCCCTGATCTACATGATCAAAAGTCAAAAACTCTCAGATCATTTTACACTCAGCAAATACTCATAAGGAATAAAAAATCCTTTTGAAACCAGAAGCAATTTCATGAGACTAGATATTCCAGAAAAGCACAAAACTCACACCTCTGGATATATTACATTTATGCTTTCACACTAAGAGATAATCTGTACATTTTACCATAATTCAAGTTCCATTTTCCAAAAAGAACTGCTTTATACAGCCCAAGAGGTATATGAAACTGTATGAGCTATGTTGGTACTAAAAAATTTTTCATTGTTTATGTGAAATTCAAATTTAACTGAGAACCTTGTATTTTTATTTGCTAAACCTGGCAATGCTTTTGGTGTGACCACGAGACAAGAACACTCTCCTATGTGGCTGGTGGGAGTGTAAATTGGTACTGGAGGATGTGTACTATCTATCAAAATTGCAAAAGTCTATGTCCTCAATTCCACTTCTGGGGAATCCATCTAAAAAATATACCTCCTTATATTCAAAATGATAGATTGTTCATTGCAGCAGAGTGAAGGCACCCTAAATGACCATCACTAAGGTTCTAGAATAAATTACGGCATATTAATACAATGGAAAAAATGAAGTTGTAAAAGAGGATGTTCTTTCTATAGTTCTATAAAATACCTCCACATTCTCATATTAAGTGAAAGAAGGTACAAAACAGTGTGAGAAGCTAAATTAAAACTTGAAACATTAAAATAATAAAATTACAACTATATGTTAACCAACTAGAATTTTTTTAAAAAACTTGAAATAATAAACTTGAAAAAATAAATAAAACTGAAAACTATGCACTTTCATGTAAAAGAAGGAAGAAAAATTGAAAAATGCTTATTTTAGTTTGTGTGTATATGCATAAATAAACTCTAGAAAGTACACCATCTATAAATAAGTGATGACTTACATGTTTGTCAAGTGAGAGAGGAAGGGGTAGGAAGTTGGGAGATTTGGATAGGTGGGTGACAGTTTACATATTTTTTTTACACAAACCTATTTTTATAACTCTTAAAACAGAATATATATATATTTTTCCCTTATGTGATTCTCAGTGCATCTCTCCCTGTCATGTAGATGGATCACTGAGATACACTGACCTACATGTTTCCAGGAAGTATTTGAGAAGAGTTTTCAAGATGACCTAAAGGCAGGAAAGGTCATAGGAACACTAGTAGAGAAACAAATTATAAGACTAAAGTAAAATACACAGAATCAAAGAGAAATATACATGCACAGGATGTACCTTTATCCATTCTGTTTTGTCTACAAATTTAGCAGCCAGTTTTTCTGGATACACAGAGACAGCTTCCAATAGACAGTACATGACTGGCAAACCTAAGTAAGAAAGAATTCACAACCATTTTTGCTTCACAACAAGTGATAAACACAGAGCTCACTAAATTCCTTTAAAGTATAAGAAAACTGCTTTATGAGGCATTCCCCAGTTCCACAAAACAAAAACCAACTTAAATGTAGTATGTGATCCAATACAGCAAATTTACAGACTCAGTATCTATAAAAAGATGCCCTGTTCTTCCCACCCATTTCCAAAGTAAAACATTCTCTATTGTTAGCATTTCTTTCCAAGAAGAGTAATAGAGTCTATCAAGGATGAAGCAAATAAGTTTAGAAAAGAAACAAAGGTTAAAGTATTAAATGTAACGTTCAGTTACAGTAGTGAAGGTAGACAATAATTTTGCTATAAACTCTTAGCTGAGTTTAAAATTAGATTTTTGCTTAAGTGCTTTAAGATCTGTCCTCAGCAGCAGGACCTCCTACCTCCAACACCTGCCAGAAGCTGCTGAAGCAGGCCAATGTAGATCTGAACAGGGTTGGTTTCTCCACTCTTGGAAGAGGATGATGAGGATGTCACCTGGCTGCCTGACATCAAAGTCCGTATGTAGCGACCAATGGCTGGGGCGTGGTCTTGCATGTCAGCCAAACTCTGGGAGGTGGGCACCACTCCTGCACTGTGCGCTAGGCACATGCGCAAGTACAGGACTATCTGAAAGTAGAAGGAAGAATACCAGACAAGCTCCTCAAGAAATCAGTGTGGGAGGGTGCTCTTCAACGTGACGGTCTCCCATTTTCATTCCCCCGTCCTCCCTCATAAAGCTATTCAACAAATTCTCACAAAAGCTGGAAAATATGACTCAGGATGTTAACTGAAATTACCATAATGGAGCACGATTTACATAACAAGCTTTTATAAATCCAGAGTGTTTTTAGTGGAGTTTAATGGAGTTAAAATGCAAACTCAACTTTTAAAGTCTAAACAATTACAGGGACGCCTGGGTGGCTCAGCCTATTCAGCCTCCAACTCATTTCAGATCAAGTTGTGATCTCAGGGCCACGAGATGGAGCCAGGCATCGGGCTCCATGTTCAGGGAGGTAGTCTGCTGAAGACTCTCTCCCTCTGCCTCCCACCCCTGCACTCGCATACAGGCACACACACAGAATCTTGGAGCCAATCATCTGTTCCTGTGAAATTCCAGTCGTATTTAATATCCACCAACATAAGGATTTAAGAAAATGGATTCAAATCATCTAAAGAAGAGTCGAGACAACACCATAAAAACCTCTGATATAAACTGGCTACCAAGCAGTCCTCTTGAAGCTCTTTCTTGACAGTTAAAATAGGTAGTAATTCCATTGCAGGTACTCTTACTCACTCTGAACAAGATTACCTCTTGTCATTTAAGTAGTACAAGTCAACCACCTAAACAACAGATAATCCAAACAACTTCAACATAGCATTGGCTTTAAATCTAAAAAAAGGGGGACCTCTGGGTGGCTCAGCGGGTTTAGCGCCAGCCTTCAGCATGATCCTGGAGTCCCGTGATCAAGCCCCGTGTCAGGCTCCCTGCATGGAGCCTGCTTCTCCCTCTGCCTGTGTCTCTGCCTAACTCTCTCTCTGTCTCTCATGAATAAATAAATAAAAACTTAAAAAAAAAATTCAAATCTAATTTGCTATAAAATCACAATAGTAATCAATGCGGAGCACCCAGTTCTTCCACAAAGAGAATCTCACTGAGACAAATACATTTACAGACTTCACTACAAATTAAAATAATAGCTGTTACCAACGACTGTTTTTCTAATAAACGATCTGGTGAAGGACAATGACATCACAATATGGGTTTACTGAGAACACAAAAAAAATTCACACATCTCTTTGGATGTAACAATATCTTTTACAATGTTTAGAGAGCAAAACAGGAATAGGTCCAAGTCCTACCTCTCCGAAGGCTGCTGGGTTAAATGGAAGGACAGTGGTCCCAGTCATGTACTTAGCTGGAGTTTTCATTCGATGAGAAGCCTAATAAAAATAAGCCGAAAATAAACACATTACTAAAACAAAGAGCATGTGTGCCCTTCCTCAATTCAAAAATAACTGCATTTCTAACGATATTACTATTTGCTACTGTTTTTTTTTTTCTAATCAAAATATTTTTCCACCAATCATACTGATTGCATATGTCGCTCAAACCCTAAATGACAGGTGTGGTGCCTTTTCCCCTTCCTGTTTTTACTGGCTTGTTTAAAAAAAATAAGGGATATCTGAGTGGCTCAGTTGGTTTGGCATCTACTTTCAGCTCAGGTCATGATCCCAGAGTCCTAGGATGGAGCCCTGCACTGGGCTCCCTACTCACTGGGGAACCTGCTTCTCCCTCCCCTCCCCGTTCATGGTCTCTCTTGCTATTTCTGTCACTACTTCTCAAATAAATAAAATCTTAAAAAAAAAAAAAAAAAAAGAATAAACCTGGGTGGCTCAGGGGGTTGAGAGTCAGTTGAACCAAGAATCCGACTCTTGGTTTCAACTCAGGTCATGATCTCATGGACATGAGACTGAGCCCTGAGTCACATTCTACACTCAGAGGAAGTCCACTTGAGATTCTCTCTCCCTCTCCCACTGCCCCCTCGCCCTGGGCACACATACACCTTTGCACTCTCTCTCTCTCTCTCTCCAATAAATAAACAAATCTTAAAAATAAATAAGCCTGCTCTAGGCATCTACTACTAACACAGTCACCTCAGGCCACTGCATGCCAGTTATCTTCATTACAACAGAGGCAAAAGGAAAACAGGAGCACAAAAGCATCTTCTGACCACGAACATGACTATGCCTCAGAGAAAAAAACCACAGCTACTTAGTCCTGACCTCCAACTCCCTCAAGATGCCTATCTAAATGAAAAGCTAGGACCACCAGCATACTCAAAAAAACACTGACATAAAAAGTGGGACAGGAAAAAAAAAAAAAAAAAGTGGGACAGGATCAGGACTGGGGGGTCAGGGCAGTCTGTCTGACCTGCCAGCAGAGAGAACTGCACAGACACAGGAGGCTTCAAAATAGCAGATGTGATGTTTCTTGTGATCACAATGGAAAAAATCTAAACTGTTCCCTCAAGCATCCTTAAACTTACAGGTTCTAAACAATATCCTTAAAAATATGTGTTTTTAAAAAAAAAAGCAGGCATTTTTCAGCATGCCATACCATGGAGAAAATCTTTAAACCCATTTTAAACCCAACCAAAATGTTGAGGAGCATAAAGGGAGTTTAAGTAATTCAGCTTGCGGCAAAACAGATCGATTTTGAGAATTACATTTTTCTCTTCATTTTGTATTTTCTTCCTCTCACTTAGTATAAATACTACCGTGGTTAGAAACCTTACTACAACTCAACATTGTGATAACATTTTAAAGGTGTCACCTAAAAAAATTCATGTTTATTTTCATCATTCGTTATATGACCCAAACTAATTACCTGAGGTTGAATGCCATACCTTTTCTTGGATATAATACACCATTTCTGGGAAAGAAGGCATCTGCTTAGAAGCACTTTCTTTTTTGTTTCTACCAGGAAGACACCTTAATACTCGCTGTGCTTCTCCATGAACTTCTTCCCGTCTTACAGAAAGACAAATCAGAATAAAAAATAAATCACAATAACGGCAGAAAGATTGTTTGATGATTAAGAACAGTCATTTTATTTGACAGCTTGGAATCTGAGAAAATGTCTTAAACATATTCGTGGCTATCGAAGCAGAGAGTCATAAAATATATTGTAAGAGACAACTTCTTTTTGGAAATGTCTTGAGATTGGAAGTGACGTGGCTTGCATCTTTAAAATTTACCCACAGAAATAAACAAGATAGGGTATAACTACAGCTCTGTGCCATGTCAAGGGTCATATTTTTTTGACTCTTGAACAAACTGCTTCTAAATTCCATAGAGCGATAATGAAAACAATATAAATTTTAGTAATTTTCAAATAATTTAAAATGAGCCCAAGTTCAAACAAAGAGCTTTTGAAACTTACGGATCCCCTGCAGCTAGTAAGAGCAAGTATCTGGAAGGTATGTGATCTGAGGGAAACACCGTACTAGCAAACTTCACAGCCACCTGTCGAACTTGAACCTCGGGCTATTTGACACATAAACAACACACACAAACACATACAGATGTTAAAAAAAAGGAGAGGAATCCAATTACTAACAGTTCATTCCAGTCAAGTATGTCATCTTAGTTGTAAACAATCAAAACTGAAGCCATTATTTTTAAGAAGTATATTGAAGTAAATAAAATCAAGACAACTCACTTGGAAATCTTTACTCAAGTTGTTTAAAAGCCTCTGGGACAGCGACTTTTAAAAAGTACTTTTCTGAGCTAAAAGGCCCCTCTGAGTCAGGAAGACCCACAAAGGCCACAGCCAGAGAGTCTCTATACGCGCACATCCTCAGCCCAGCTTTGGGGCCATGGTCGCTGTGAACAGCGTCTGGTTCCCCAAAACTCTCAAACCGTCAGTCATGTGAATGAAATGAAGATAGGAGGCAGGGAACACAAACAGAGGTTACTTGGAATCTCTACACATTGGAAGCAATATATCTCCACGCTTTTCAGAATAGCTCTAGTTTAAACTGACTCCAAAGGAGTTTCAACTACATGAGTATATTCAGTTCACCTAAACAGATTAATAAACTAATCTATGAACACAAAGTTCAACCAGAGAAGCAGCTGAAGAATCTTTATTCTGAAAAGCCTTTTTCTCATGCACCTTCCCTTCGAGTCATTCCCCTAGTCACAAACCTAACACAGTGAGAGGAGAGGGATATTAAATAATAGATACTGTGCTATTCATTGAGGTATTCCTGCTCTTTAAGCATTCTTTGAGTTGCAATAAAGAAAAATGATACTAAGGACTAGTTAATGTGATTTAGCCTAGAGTCTAGTTGCTTTAAATGTAGTCTGAGAAAAGGGATGCCTGGGTGGCTCAGTGGTTGGGCGCCTGCCTTTGGCTCAGGTCATGATCCCGGGATCTGGGACTGAGTCCCACATTGGGCTCCCTGCATGGAGCCTGCTTCTCCCTCTGCCTGTCTCTGCCTCTCTCTCTCTCTCTCTCTTTGTGTGTCTCTCATGAATAAATAAATAAATCTTTAAAAAAAAAAATGTAGTCTGAGAAAAGACAAATTAGCTTTGGTTTAATAATATTGCTACATGATTAGATCTGCATATGTATAACCAGCACCCACATGCAATACACAAGCATCACATCTCCTTGTACCTAGGGAAAAAAATTAGGTATTCTATTCTAATGAGCTTCCAAATAAGCCTACACTTCTTTGCCCATGGTATAGGACAATGAACCATGTGCACTGGATGCTATATGACTATGAACCACATACAGGAACTTCTGACAATGGAACTTATCTATTTAACAATTTTCCTGAGTGTACACAGTAATCCTATCATATTTCAATAGAAACCAGATACCCTTTTGAACCTTTAGTAATTCCCTTGATATCAGTGTAATAAATACATCAGCCAAATTTCAGTAGGACAACTAAATATTAATTGTACCAATACTTTTCGACTTCATTCCTTCTTCTAATCTCCCTCTTTCTACTCCTAGAAATGGAAGACAAAGAACTGACTATAGCAAATACATATTACTTTATACTGTACATTACGTACTATATATACAGATGTATATATATATATATACTCAAAATTTTCTACAAACTCCCATGATAGCCAATAAAAAGATCTAGAAGGAAGAAGACTACATATGATAGTGCTGGCTTACTTCCTACGGACTCCATTTTAAGGTATAAAATTTTTCTTTTTTTTCCTTTTGCTTTTCCCCTGGTGTTGGCTGGAGAACACCACCCTAATGGACTGTAGTGTTCAGCTACCAAGTTAAGACAAAAGACTTCCAACTTGGAGGACACAACATCAAGAACACTTCCCAACATGAAAGGCTTTAAACATAAAACCTCAGAATATCACCACTCCTTGTAATGAGCGCTGGGTATTATATAAGACTAATGAATCACTGATTGACCTCTACCTCTGAAACCAATAATACATTACATGTTAACTGAATTTAAGTAAAATTAAAAAAAAAAAAAAAAGAATATCATCTCTCTTCCATCCCTAAGCCAGATTCTCATCATTAAGAATTAAAAATCAATCATAAATCACAGTCCAAGCGAAAGCAAATATTCCTCTTGTCAAGATAGTTAAGAAGAAAAGCAATTCAAATTTTGTTCTTAAAAATGTACAATATCTCTATCACCAACCATCACAGTTCACACAGATGGACCTACCTTTATTAAGTACGAAGCCACAAGTGCCTCCATGAGAGTTCGCTGTGCTCCCTCCAAAGTACTATAAGCTCCAACCATCATAGATAACGCTTCTTGAATAGCAAGCCGAGTCTCAGGCTCTTCCTATAAATATGATAAAAAATAGTGTTTCCCTCCCTGTCAGGTTTCCAGGTCAGGATCCAAACGGAAAGCATAAACTTGCTGGGTGTTTCCCTACCTTACATAGGGCTTCAAAAAGCTGCTGCACAAGAGCTATATCCTTAGTGAATAAATGGGGCATTCGACTGTAAGAGAATATAAGACCATTGCTACAATCATAAATTTTCAAGAGGCTAGAAGAAAATGTAACTCAACACAAATTTTCTTGAATTGCATTTTCATCTCTAAACATGTCAACATCATTAGATTACCTCCCCAAAGAGCCAAATATTTTTAAAAGTAAATATGAATTCTTCAACTGTCTAACATAAGTAACTCATGATTAAAATACACACTATCCAGATATTCCCTTTAGAATATTCCATGCATTCAGTTAACATTTCTGATTTTAATATAAGAAAAATAGACAACTAAGGCCAAACCACTATTTAAACTAAAGGCTGTCATGTAAGTGCTGTATCAGGTGATCTAGGGTGGCTTTTTTCTGAGCCCCAAAGATCTGTTCCCTGCACAGACAGAAGAAGAGCAAGAGCTAGTCTATACAGGCCAATCCAGGACCTGTGTCATGGCTGGAAGTACCATATAGTGCCATATAGTACCTCTATCTCCCCGCTTTGAAATCTACTGAAGGAAGAGGAAACCAGGAGGAAGTGGGAAGGAGGAAATCATACTATAAGCAGAAGAAAAAAAATTCACCTCTGGAAACAGGACCACCCAGAATCATAATATAGCACTATCAGAAAAGAGAGTCAAGAGATAAACCTTGATGATTGGGATTATAAAGACTAGTAGTAAACAGCAACAAGAACACTTAAGGTCAATCAGATGTCTCCAGGGTGTAAGAAAAAGTAACCCATTAAGACACAATCCAGTTCAAAACCTCATTTCAAGACTACCATTTAATATAGAAACATATCTTCAAATGTAGTGTCTCACATCATTTTTCCTCTATAAGGAAAACATCCCTAAACAACCTATGGCCGTTAAATACATTTCCTTTCAAAATCACAACAAATTTATTCTCCATTCATTATTAAATACCATGTAATTTTTCTTAGTTTACCCGCAGGATATCTCTCACTGAAGAAGAGTTTACTCACCTGGAGAGTTTTCCAACAGCTGAATATGCCATTGACAGTAGCTTAGGGTCCTTGAAATTAGGAAGAAAAAAAAAAAAAAGAACAAAAAACAGACAAAACAAAAAATACAGTAAACGGCAAAACCTTTTTGCTGCAATTACATGCATTATTTTACTCCTTATTAAACCTGGTCTCACTCTGCCTAACTACATGATATTGGCATGTGAACAAAACAAACAAACAAAAGTCCAAACCCAGAATCACCGCACTACTAAAAGGAAAAACAAAAAAAAACTTTGCTTCTCCAGCTCACTTCAAAAGGAAAAATGCAGAGGTTATATATTAAAGAATTCTCTTAGCTGGTGCTAAATTCAGGATATCTTCAACACTATAACCTGCAAACACCAAAATTCATCTTCAACACACTGGGGAAAGTTTAACTTAGAAAATCCACCAATGCTCACACAGACTAGGATCCTCCATCTCTCTCCCCCCAAAATTGCAAAAAGCTGGGGAACAATTACCTAAAAATCTACATGATAATAAAGCTTCCACTCATATCTTCCATTATGAAAAACTAAAGGATCATAGTCATCAAGTGAGTGAGGTTCCCTCCTCAAATAGACAGAATTTTACACTGCTTTATGAAAACCAATTACTCAAAACAAAGTAACAGCTCTGTGAGTTGAATTTCATACAATTAACATTAAGACTCACTCTTCCACACCTGGATGGGCACACTTAAGGATTCATCTGTTGGGGAAACATGCAGGTACCTCCAGGAGGTACACAGATTAGGGCCCTACAGGTTATCTGGCCTCTCTAATTTATTTTAAATATACAGATTCTCCCCTAAAAGCCCAAAAGCACTTTTATTTCTACCAACCATCCCAAGCATCTATCTATGCCATAAAAATAATCTGAAAGGTTCCACAGGCCTCAAAAACCATGCAGGCACTATTCAAGAAACAGGAGAGCCAGGCCTAACGATACCCCCAAAGCACAATTGCACATGAATGAACAGCTTTTCACTAAAAAATATCTACTGAATAACTTTTGTGTATTATCTCACTTAATCTTCACACTAATCCCAACGAAGAGATATTTTCATTTATCTAATAAAGAACAGAGCTCCAAAGAACTTAACTCACCAAAGAACAAAACCAGGATTCAAACTCAATTCTAACTCCAAATGGCAGAATGTTAATTACTATACTACTACAAACATGCATTCACGTTTAAAGATTTAGGAAAATAATGCTAACTACAGTTCTTGAAACTTTACTTCCTTTAGCAAATTCACCTGAACTAATGAAGATGGTAAGAGTGACACAGCAAGGACAAACAGGATTCAAAAACCTACATTCCAAAGATTCCTCATCCCACTTAGCTTAAGGAATCAAAAACTTACTGAATGCATGTTTTTATAGAATTCTGAATTGGTAAAAACTCAGCCCTAAAGAACTAACACTATTTCTAAATATAAGCAAATCCAAATAAAGATCCATATGGAAACAAATCATAAAATAAAATGTAATTTTTTCCATTCCATTTTTGCACAGTGCCTAAAAGCGGAATAAAATGCAATTGCTTTAAAAGATGTTATTTAAAGAAGCGATAAGACCCTTCAAAATTTGTATCACATTTTTAACTTATTTCCAAAAACAAAACAGCAAAAGTTGGCAGTAATTTCTAAAATTCACACCACTTCAAGTAAAAATGTTAAGAAATGATGGAACAATTAGCAAACTGTAACTAACTAAACAAACATGTAGACCAGAAAGGTTAATAACAGAAAATATTTTGAAATATAAAATGTTAACAGTGTTTAAAAAACAAGTCACTTACTTCTTTATATTCATTGATTAGCTTGGTGAGGCCATTCAAAAGCATTGGACCTAATGGCTTAATCTTGATTTCTGGACAACTTTAAAAAAAAATAGCACACATATACAAAGCAAGATAAGAATCTCATTACTAATGTATCTTTTCAGATGATGATTTAAAATAATTAGAGACACAACTGAAATAAGTTAAAATAATCTATTAAAACCTAAAATTATGGAGATCCCTGGGTGGCTCAGCGGTTTAGCGCCTGCCTTTGGCCCAGGACGTGATCCTGGAGTCCCGGGATCGAGTCCCACATCAGGCTCCCTGCATGGAGCCTGCTTCTCCCTCTGCCTGTGTCTCTGCATCTCTCTCTCTCTCTCTCTCTTTCTCTCTCTCTCTCTCTGTCTCCCATGAATAAATAAATAAAATCTTTAAAAAAAAAAAAAAAAACCTAAAATTATTTTAAGATGAGTAAACATGGTTTCTTTCTGGGTAAGAAAGAAATACTTGAATTATTTGGTCACTCCCAATAGCTTGAAATTTTACAGTCAAATAATTTTAAAAACTTACGTTATACAAATGTGATGCACAAACTGCAGGGATAATGTTCTCAATTTTGAATTTGTATTTGTACCAAAAAGTCCATCATACACCACCTATGAGAAACGGACAATGTCAAGAACACCAGTTAATAATAGCGTTTGCTATTCTCAAATATGATTCAACAGCCAATCTTGGGCACTACCTCTCATTATTTAAAATCAATGCAGTTCTTTTTAATACAGATAATCATTTTAGCCGACCAACTTAGGAAGCCCGTCTGTAGCTCCAATCAGTAGTCTGAGGCATAACAAACACAATGGTTGATCTTAAAAGTCCATAAAACTTGTGGGTCTACCAGCAGAAAGCCCTTTGGTCTGCCACTCTGTATCACACAGGGAACTTTAGCAGATAAAGCCACTTTGGGAATATTAGGTTCCTTCAGTACATACGGAGTTAGCCACTCCAAACAAATTATAATAAAAGCTTCACAGAAAATGTCAAGATTAAAGCAGTCTACAAGCGTACAGTCAGGATACAGGCATTCCCTGTATTGTTTAGCCAGGTCTAGGTGGCAAAAGATCACATAGGTGAGTCCTGTATAGCAATGTCAAATAAATCTGAACTCCTCAAATTCCTACTTTTTAAGATAGTCTTACACTTAGGGAAAAAAAAATCTCCTCACACTGGCTCCTAAAACTACTAGCAGTATTCTGATCTCACTTAACAATGATGTGTGACTGAACAGGACTGAGCCTCTGCTAGGTAACCGACACAATGCCGGGTACTGTGAGATACAAAGAGACAAGTATTGCTTCCAAGGCACTTGATCTGGTTGAGGGATCAAAATCTACATACATTAAAAATGGTACAGGACAATATAAATCACATGCTACCTTATTCTGGAAAAGACTTCTGGAAAATTTATCCGACCATGCTATATTATACAGAATAAAATGGTAAGATAAAAGCAGCAAAAAGATTAATCAGAACACTAAAGATTTATTAGAAAAAATAGAATTCATGGTGCACATATTACATGCAAAGACTTATGCTGGGTGCTTTCATATGTTCAAAATCAAGGTGAGGTAACACATCCCTAGTTAAAGTCATTGGTATCAGGAAAAAAAAGGCTCATCTGAATGATACCGTGAAGGATTTCTACTATTGACAGGGGGAAAATATAGGGGGTAGGGCCAATTATGTAGGAAAATAGTAATACAATCATTAAAGACAGGAATATAACCAAGAATATGTGTGAGGGACAGTAAATTTGTTGAGTTTGTCTTTCAATATACCAAGCTTTAGCCAGATTTATTTTGAAAACATATAAATAACTACAAATAAAGCACACACCTATAGGATGTCTATGAATATCTTGTCATAAAATTCTAGCTGCTTAGTATATAATGTAGTGTTACTATCACCAAATTTTATGACCCAAAATTATCAAGACACTACCTGGGAAACAGTGCTGGCAAACACCAATTACAAAACACCAATCATGAAAAAAGAAAGGAAAGAAGCTCTACAATAATTTTATATTTATGGAGACACAGAAGAGAATACTTTAAGGTAGTCAAGTACTAGAGTGCCAGATATGGGGAATAAAAGTTTTATCATCTAGGAGAAAGAAGCAATCACTTCAACAACATAAGCCTTAAGTTAAAAGAGAGAGGTGTTAAGACAGGAATCTATGTCCACCATACAGCAAACACAATGGAGAGTGTCCTCACTTTAGGACTGAAAAAGAAGAGTGGCAGGAAATGGGAACATTTCAGATGGGAGGTGGCACACTGGAGTGAATCCTGAAACATGAGTAGATGTTTACCAGGCTAAAGGGGGAAGGGGAGCTCTGCCAAGCAAAGGGAGCATCATGAGTGGAGACACAGAGCCATGAAAACAGTGTATTTAAAAGACGAACAATCTTCTGTTGGAGCATAAGCACACGGTAAGGGGGTGGTGAGACAGGAGACCAAAGATAAGTAACTGCTAAGTTTTCAGCAATTACTAGGAACTTAATAACAGAATGAGGCCTAACCACTGTGATCTACCCTTTCTATTAATCCATTCAGTCTTTACATTACGATGAGGTAGCTGCTATTATTATACCCGTTTCACAGATTTTTTAAAAAAAATTTTTTTTTAAAACACGCAGAAGCTTATTTAAGATCAACAGCAAGTAACTGACAAAATTTAACTCAAAGCGGACACATTTTCCACTTAACTGACCCACCCAGAAACTTGGTTGCTTAAGAAAAACATTTCTGGAGAAAAGCCACCCAGCAAAGCACTAGTTTGAAAGGACAGTCATCACATTTAAGTCAAATATTAACTATATATAGTATATATTCTATAATAAAAAATTTTTTAACCACGTCTGCAGCTAAACTGGAGAGAGAAAAAAAATCTGGAATCTCATTAATCTTGCTACATACATCAACATACCTCCTGAATATCATTAATGCAGTTCTTTCTGTAATTAAACAGACATAAAAGTTGTAAACAGGCCATGTCTCTTTGGAAAGAATGAATTACCTGAATGTTAGCTGGGAACGTTTCTGCAGCTTGTCTAGAACGAAGGAGATGGGGGACAATCTTTAACTTAACCCTTGTACTGACGGGGTCCCTCTTCAGCTCTGGTTTCAGAACTGCTCCCTGTTAAAAATATGTTTAATTATAATTTAGCAGTTCAAAATTACTGTGCACTGAAACATTCTTGAGAGGTCATCTAAATCAGTGGTCTTTCAAACTTTTGTTTCAAGATTCCTTCTTAAAAACTAAGAAATACTCCAAAGAGCTTTTTGCTTATACTGGAACACCTATCAATATTTGCTATATTAGAAATTACAGCTAAGAAATTTTTTAAATATTCACTTAAGATTATATTAATAAATCCATTATATATTTTTGTAAATAACATATTTTTAAGAAAATTAACTACAATTTCCAAAACAAAAAACTGTACTGAGTGGCACTATTTCATGTTTTCTATAAATATCTTAACTGTCTCCCTTAATACAAGAGAGTTGGAATCTTTTATCTTCTTTTGCATTCATTCTGTTGTGGCACGTTGTTTGGTTAAATTACATTTAAAAAAACTAGCACTGAGTGGGGGCCAAAAAAAAAAAAAAACCAGTTTCATAAAGACAGGTAGTTGGAAAAGTGGGGATGATTTTAACTTTTCAGGTAATTGTAGATATTCTTTGATCCTACACCAAAACTTAATAAATGATAGTTTCTTTATGGTTAGTTACAATTTGGATTTGAAACTATCACAGAACTTTTGCATACGGTGTTATACTAAATTCCAATGATCTATCCTGCCCACTGATCTATCCTGCCCCCTTACCCTTGTAATGCTTCTGTAACATCACTGGTCATTTGGAAAATACTGGCTCACTGAGTTAAGCATTTCATTACAAAACATTTGTTAAAATCCCATGTTATTATTACCACCGATCTCATCAGAAAAATTGTAGGTACTGACAAAGTGTCAGGCTCATTTTGATGGATACAAGCTTCCCTAAATTCTAATTTTTGCTTGAAAGTCCAACTTTTACCATTGCCAATAAACCACGTGAACTGTTTTTCTTGGAACCTCATTTCTTCATTTTAGAGAAGATGTCTGCCAAATACCATCTCAATATCTACAGTTTCCCTGTCTACAGGTAAGATAATTTTAGTGCTTCATCAAAGATTTATTCTCTTTTAAGATTTACTTTAGAGAGGGAAGAGTGAGACAGAGAACAAGCACAAGCAGGAAAGGGAAAGAGAATATGAAGCAGACTCCATGCTGAGCACACAGCCTGATCGGGGGCTCGATCCCATGACCCTGAGATTGTGACCTGAGCGGAAACCAAGAGTCAGCCACTCAACTGACTGAACCACTCAAGTGCCTCATCAAAGATATTCTTAAGCTGAGCTTTCATCTCTCTCTTTTAATTTTTTACATGAGTGCTGACAGTTTAAAAAACACAATAACTACTAGTACTATTTAGTGACACAGTTTTGGTTTGTGCTAGGACCCCAGCAGTTACACCCATCACTGTTTGTGCACCATCAATGCAAATATCAATACAGTTAAAAAAAAAAAAAAAAAATCTCCCTATGACCCAACAAGGGTGCATAGACTACATTCTAGGAACCACTGATCTAATCAAAACCCTTTGGTTTTCTCCATGAAGAATATGAGGCCAAGAAAAGCTCTGTGATTAACCAACTCTCTCCTCCCCAGTACATTTATGTGCAGCCATTCAGGACTAGGATCCAGAGGGAGGCTCCCAATTCCCAATTCATTGTTCTTTCTACCACATCACATTCAATCTAATTGGAAAACAGTATGATGGGGGAGGGGGAATTATGATTTTTAAAACAACTATTTATAGTTTAAAAAGCAAGCAAGCAAACTAGTCCTTGTATGTCTGCATTTGGACTTGAGAACACTTTTTTTTTTTTTTTTTTTTTTTTGACTTGAGAACACTTTCAAATACAGTGAACTAAACAGAACTTAGCTTATTAAGCAAACACCTTACTTGGAGGCTTCAGAAGAACCCATCTACTGTCCTAGATTTTAGACCAGAGGTCAACAGACTGGAGCCAATGGGCCAAATCTAGCCCACCATCTGTCTTGATAAAGCCTATGAGTTAAGAATAGTGTTTATGTTTTCAAATGATTTTTTTAAATCAAAAAAATAATATTTCATTATATGTGAATATTACATGAAATTCAAATTTCAGTAATCATGAAGTCATACTGGCATACAGCCATGCACCTTCATGTGCTGCTGTTGCCTATGGCTGCTTTCATGTGAGGACAGAGTTGAATAGTTGCTGCCTCAGAACCACAGGGGCAGCAAAGCCTCAAAAACCGACAGATAAAGTATGTGGATCCCTAATCTAGACAGTGTACCATCATTTTTTAAGCACAGAAATTAAAACCATTAGCTCAAATTAACTAAGTTACCAAGAAATTTTAATCCACCCAGACTTACATGGCCTAAAATTAGTATTTCCTACAGGATAGGTTCAGTTTAAGCCAAAATAACTAGGAGAAAAAGTTCAAATACATGGAGCTCATGTCAACCAAATGCTTTTTATGATGATGTGAGAATAAACCAAAACAACCTACCTCTTTTGTCTTCAGTGGTATATCTCCAAGGTATACTTTGTACATCTTATTAATGATGGCAGGATTATTCCAGTCAATCAAGCTACAGAAGGTTTCAACACAGCTTGTTAAAATTATTTTTTCTGTCTCACTTCAATGATTTCAAATAAATACACAGCCCCAATATTTGTTACCAAAGGAAAATGTTAGAAGAAATACACAAATGAACTGGGCAACTGACATTGTAGAAGAGAAGGAAAGGGATTAAGTTATAAGTTAGATCAAAGTTAGTTTTTAAACAGAAATACAGGAAGTCACTTATCCCACCCTGATTCAATAGATCATTACATCTATGCCCTAAGTTGCCACCACACAAAAAAACTGGATTATAATTCACTCTCAATGCCAATGCCTTGGAGCAGCTCTGACAGGGCAGAGCTATAGTACACTTGTTCAGAGAGAACTGAGGCAAGCATCATTCTTCTGTTTAACTAGTTGGAAATTCAACAGTGATAAAGTGACCAAAAAAAAAAAAAATTTATTCATTAAAGTCACAGCCCTAAGAAGCTGGCAGCACATCCCATTTCTCTTACATTGTGTCACTATGATCCCCAACCTCCCTCTCTTCCTTATCTGCCAACACAGATTTGCAGCTTTATCACCTAATTCTACACAGCAGGCATGATGCCATTAGTCACTGAGACTTGCTCCTACTTGGGCCCCACTGTCAGGTAAATCAGAATACAGCACTGACTGATGATTGGCACCCAGCCTCTCTCTCCAGCAGCCCCTCCCAGTCATTTTAAAAACCTAGCAACACAGCAATCCTGCGTTTCACTCAATCAGTGAGATTTCACCATCCTATCTTCTGCCTTTTGACATTGGTTCTGCTTCAAGCTATGCTCTATCTGTGCAAACACAATTTATGATGCTGCTTTGACAGTGTTTCTAATCCATCTTCCTTTCATAGTTTAACAATCTGCCTCTTCCTCAGATATCCACAATTCCACTATTCTCAAAGATGTTCATTCCATGATTCTATTTTAGTTATTACTCACTTTTCTCAGATGACTGCTACTAACTAATCCTCAAGCTCTATCTTTGTTTCTCTTCTATAAATATGTCGGGTGTAGAGATTATTGACAACATATACACATTTCAGTAAAACAAAGGAAAACTTAATAGTAAAAACAACTAAAAACTAATAAGGATAATTTTCACCGTCTTCTACTTTTCCTCTTGCTAGCTTTCTAGTTTTTTTGATTACATGTTTGTTGTGTAAATTCAGAAATGTATAGAAATTTATAATCTGTACCATACCCCCTTCTCTATTCCTTTTCAGTAACCACTAACTTTGGTGTATCTTTTCCTAGTCTTCTTTCTTATGCATGTAAAATAGGTGGATGGTATAGCAGGTAAGTAGATCAATAAAGAGAAGCATCACTTGAAAAGAGACTTCAGGATTTTTCTTTTAACAAAAGCGGAAAATATCTACATGTTGTTCTCAACTTACTCTTTACCTCTTAACAATGTTACACTCTTTATATGAAAAAAATGTACACTTGTTTTAACAGACAAAATCAAAACGATTTGGAATACTGCTGCACCATATTTACATTTCCAACAATCCAATGCACTACATGGTGTAAAGAGTGGGGCCAGCTCAAACACAATGAGAAGTTTTAAAGAAAGATTTTTTTGATACTCCAAATCCACATAAATTCTTTGAAAGGGATACCAGGAGGATGCAGTGATAAGCAGCATGAAGGAATTTTAGACCTGAGGGAAATGTTAAAGTACATTCTAGTCCTTATTCCACAGAGTGTAAGCCCTGGCAGATTACAAGAGTCTTCCAAACTCCACCAGCGAGGGGCATGACCAGAATTAATTCCATAACAACTCAGTCCTCCTCTAGGCTGCCTCACCTGACCTACAATGGTACACCAATCCCAGCTGCCACCACACCGTGCTGTCTGCTTACTGACATGTAACCACACAACTAAAGACACAACGAACTTAACTTCCTTACTTGGTTCCACCCCCTTTATTGGTTTCCTTGAAGAGGAAAAATGCAATATATGCACTCCACTGCCTCTCAGCATGTTACTACATTAAGCATTAAAACAAATGAAGAACATAACTATTCCATAATTGGGATTTTTTTCAACCAGGTAACTTCAACTTCTCATGCTGTTTCTCAGGCTTCACACATCTCATGTTTTAAATCAATACACATATTATTTTGTATTCTGATGTGTTCATTTGCCATTACTTGGGGATAATTTACATGTTGCTTTATAACTTTCATAATTATTTTGGCAGATATATAATATTCCATATAGAGACACATAGTTAATTTACTACCATTTCCATATAATAATGGAAATTTGAATTTGTTTCCATTTTTCTTAAAATTACAGGAAAAGGTATAATGAGTAAATCTATAACATGTTTCTATATAAAACCTTTTTCTTCTTTGAATGACTGTCTTAGGATGAATTCCCAGAAGATTTACATAAAAGATTATAAATATTTTTGTGATTCATTACATACTGCAAAGTGCCTTCCAAAAATTATGTTTGTAATGCCAATCAACAGACTATAAAAATAGCAGTTTCAATAGAAACTTAAATGGAGTTTCAACTGTTACACAATTTTATTTACCAATAGGTACAAATTGGTACACCAGTGTTTCATTTTGTATTGATTTTATTGCTCGCACAAAATATTTTCTCTGAGCCTATTAGAATTTGTATTTTCCTCCTGTGTGACATAAGATTATTCAGCACCTCTTTTCATGGGACCTGATTTTTACCATATTAGTCTTGAAACCTACATATCCTTTATTAAAAACAATCTTAAACCTTTTAACTAAGAGGGAAAATAAAAAATGAACCATCTCTGGGTTTGGGCATTCTTCTTAACATTAGTTCTTTAAGTCCATTTACCTTGCCGACAAAGGTCTCACTTCTTATGGTAATTGTTCTAATCCATTCAAGTTTAAAACTGCTTCTCCAAACAGCTTTTCTTCTTTGTCTAACACAGAATCCTGCTCCTAATAAGCAAACTGTCTTTATTACAAATTAGGTACATTTCATAATCTCAGAAATTGAATGTCTCATTACAGAAAATCCTGAAAGGATAAATATGTGTCAAGTGAGCATCTAGAAATATAGCCTCTTTTTATTTTTTAAAGGTGAAAAGGGTATATATATATAGCTTCTTTTTATTTTTTAAAGGTGAAAAGGGATGTAGTTTACCTTTGCTTGCTTTTCAATTCTAGGTCCGCTGCTGTTGCTACACTGTGGCGTGTGTCACTAGAAGCAATCACCAGGTGGAGAACAGCTTCGAGTTCAGGCACCTGTTCAGCTTCTATGAATTTCACTATCCCCAGTTTGCACTGCAGATAAAGGAAGGAAGGGAAAAACTGTAATCAAAGAAACAAATACCACCAACCAAACATTAACAGTAGCAACAGGAGCAGCTCCTGTTTAGGCTTAAATGTGCCAGGAACTGTATGTAATGTACATTCATGATTTCATTTAACCCTCACAGTCTAGGACATCAGTAAGATTATACTTATTCTTCTTACAAGGAAACTGAGGCATGGCTTAAGAGACTCAGACACATAGTAAGTGATGAAAACAAGATTCAAAGCCAAGTCTCTCCAACTCAAAGACCATTATGACACCCAGCCTTCCTACTTAGGTTACAGTCTCTCTGGAATGATAAAGCCTTGAAATGAAGTCCAAATTTGGAGCCTAAAGGTAGGAGTGTGGTACATTATGAACAGAGTAGTTCATGGACTGTTCTGACAGTTCAAAAAAAAACTAAACCACATTCCACAGAGGTTCACCCTATTGTTAACATGTTCATTCTGTCCTCAACATTCTTACAGACTGAAAACAATAGGATGTTAGACACACTCCAGTCAAGGCAAGTGAAATTTTAATCAAACAGTATTCAATCTAACTGAATGGCTGAAATGAAACACAGACTGAAGAGGGATTCTAATTAGAACTTCACGGGATGTGAAAGCACTATGAATTTCACAACAAAGAACTCTAGGGCAAATATATCTGAAAACTACCTTTATCTTTAAAAAACAATTACATAATAGTTCTTATGTATATGAGTCAAGACTGAATTTATAATTATTAAATGACAACAGATGCAATTTAAAAAGGTATATAAACAGATCATAAAATGCTTGTCTATCCTCCCTTGGTCAACACAACTTACTTGTCGCAAGAGCTACAATAGAAAAGACGCAAACATTTACTGAAGCCACAGAAATACAGTTATGGACATTAACTACATAAAGATATAAACAAAAAAAAAGTGCAAAGAAAACAAAAAACAATGCTAATGTCCATCAAGAGACAAGTTAAAATCTTATGTGGTTTACACATAATTTTATATAAAACATTTAAAAAGATGATTTTTTTAAAAAAACCTTATATATTGTTAAATGAAAAAAGTAAACCACAAATACTGTATTATATGTAAATGTAGGTAAGGGTACAATGTACAATATATAAAGTGTACAATATATAAAAATGCATTAAAATGTATCATGTAAAACTGTACTTGCATATATATATATACACACAGACACACACACACAGTAGGCTGTACAATGACACACTAGGGTGGCAGGATTCCAGGTCATTTTTCATTCTCTTTGTGGTGTTTTGTACTACTTGAATCTTTATATTATCATTTTGTCATGAGAAAAAAATAAAAACCATTTTATTTAAATAAAAACTATTTTATTCCATCCTAGAAACTAAATAGTTCATTTCCACACTAGATTATAAAACTGACAAAAAACACGGATAGGCCCTTGAAAATTAGCAAATAATTACCAACACAAGACTATAATTTCATATTAACAATTATTCTCTAGCACGTAGAGCTTTAGTCCTCAGGAGACCTAAATTCAAAGCCTAGCACTTGAAGTGAGATGGTGATACATCTCAAAACCTCAGTTCCTTTTACAAAATGAAACGATTTCTCTTATCTCAGCTGGGTTTAGGTTGTTTTAAGGATTAAACAAGACAATTGTATTCCACGTGCTCAGCATAGTACCGGCCACATAGCTCAAACTCAATAAAGAGAAGCTGCTACCACCATTTACCTTTCTTACTTATATCATGGTTTGAAGAGGGAGGAAAAAAAAATCTATAAAATATAAATCTAATCAAGCATAACCCTCACTGAACAAATCATTCTGTAAATCTGTGAGTGGCTGCAATGCCCCACCTGCCTTTTCCCTCTGCTGGGGAACACTTTTTTTGATCAGCAGTCACTTACATTCCCAAAAAGAAAAAATATCCAATCATTTAAACTGCCACGGAGAGAGAAAGGGAGGACTGGAAGACTGACCCACGTTGCTTGAATTCCAAAATAATTACATACTGAGCTCATCTGTTCTTCCCTGAGGTGCCTGGTGACACAGACACACTGAGGCAACTTCTCTGGAGAGCACCAGTCTTTTATAAAAGCTGCTCAGAGAACATCTGTGTCCTGTTTAAATTCAGAATAAAATGCTTAATGCCAATTTTTCAATTCCCAGGAAGAAAGAGAAAAGGGAGTCATGCTTTTCTCCCATATTGTCACATGTGAGTATAGGAGTTCTTCACTTTACATAAAATACACAGGCCTAAAAAGCTGAACCATCTAAGATAAACTGCATTTTAACTGTACCAAAATAGCCCGGGTGACTATTAAACCCAGAATTAAAAGCTAAAATGAAAGAAGTTAAACATACTCAGTTTCTAAGTGGGCTGTATTTCACCCTTGAACTATGTACGTAATGGTGGAAAAACTAAAGAGCACTTCCCACTCCTCCCTTTCTCTGGGGCTGTACCAAAAAACTGACACACTGAAGAGAGCACATTAGGTCATCAGTCCTTGCCAAGATGTTTCTTTAGAGAGACTGAAGGCATGGGAATTATGTTACACATGCTTCCATGGACCTCCTAGGGGCGAGCATGTGGGGTGAAGTTCCATTATGAACAAGAAGTGATACCTGTTCCAATTGTTCAGGTGTCCACGGGTTATCACCAATAACTCGCTTAGCTGCATAAAAACTCATTCCTGGGGGAGGTTGTGGTATTCCAGAACCTCCCCCACTATTTGAAGAAGAACCCTGTCCTGAAGATGAATTTTGGCGACTCTGGGATTCATTTAACACATATCTGAAAAGGAAAGAGACATTTAATCTCCTTATTAAAACACCTACATAAACATGTACATGCACATTTAATATATTCAATCGTATACTTTCCCCCCCAGAGAATTTTTCTAGAATACCTGAAATTAAAATTTCACCATAAAGAAAAATTCAGAAGGTATCTAAAAAAAGGCATTTACACCTTTGGCAAATTAACCGTAACAGTCCATCTGTTCAACTTGGTTACAAATGAACTATTACAGTTACCAACAATGAATATAAATATTTTGCTTTCGGGAATCCCTGGGTGGCTCAGCAGTTTAGCACCTGCCTTCGGCCCAGGGCGTGATCCTGGAGAACCAGGATTGAGTCCCACATTGGGCTCCCTGCATGGAGCCTGCTTCTCCCTCTGCCTGTGTCTGCTTCTCTGTGTGTGTGTGTCCCTCATGAATAAATACAATCTTTTAAAAAAATATATTTTGCTTTCAATTTATAAACAACTTTTCAAGAGCTACTATGGACCTACTGCATTTTGAGTTTTGGGTTGACAGATACAGAGAACGGTTAGTTGATGATAAGAAGGATTTAAAAAAAAAACAAACATTATTCTGTACCTGAAGCACAGAACATTTTTAGTCATTCCCATTTCTGTTAAGTTGTAATTCACCTTTAGTTCTCCTTATATCCCTGCATTAGAAAATCCACTGAAACCTCCAAACCACTTACTACACAAGCACAAAATGCCCCCAAAAGGAAAAAATATTCAAAAGTACTAGAAGAGGAAAAGCCATAACAATTAGATTTTCTCATTGTATGCCCTTTGCAGCCACTTGTTTATTAATTTACCATTCTATTTTCATTTTTAGCTTCTATGGATTAAAAATAAGATTTCTGGTAAATTTGTTTTGATTCAGTTAACTGGTATTTCTCATCTACAAAAGGAAAACTTTGAAAAAGTTTTTAATTCAAGTCCCTTCAAACCCTAATAAATTTCTATGCTGATGAATTATCAGACTGGATGTTAAAATGAGATATCTGCTATAATAAAAATTAAAACACTTATTAGATCCTGATGGTATAGTAAATTATTCCACATTACTTATATGCTATATCCATTCAATCCTAAGTCTATTTTTAAAAAAACGTGTTAAGGAATCATTTTAATATTTTTATAAAAACAAGGCAAATTCCCACTGTAAGAAAAACTGGATTGAATACATTATATGCCTAAGTTAAATTTGGATTTGTTAAGAAAAACTGGATTGAGGACATTGTGTGCCTAAGTTAAATTTGGATTTCAAAGTTTATTTACCAAAGCCATCATCACCTGCCAATTCTGGCTGCCTCCTGATTTAACAACTATAAAAAGGAGGTTTTCATTTATTTCTCAGTTAAACCAAGACTGGTGGCAGTAAGTAAATGAATCAGTAATTACTGAACAGCTAACATTATGCAAAACACCATTCTAAGCACGAGACAGAAGAATACCAGGAAGTGTAAGATTGAGTCTCTGCCATCTGGAGCAGGTTGGGATAAGAGCAACCCATATGACAGCTTTGACATGTTATCACATGACAAAGAAACTACCAAGAAATAAGAAATGATATGACAGGTACTAGAAGTGAACAGGTAGAGGTAGTGGAAGTGTTTTAAGGTCTGGAAAATAAAACCACCACACTAGAGGTAGAAGGGGAGCAAACCGGAAAGCAAAGAAATTATACACCATGAGCCCTCCTGTGTCTGGATGGGGGTACAGAGGATATGAGGCTCCACACGCTAAGCTTATAGTACATAGTACACTTATGACTAGGGAAGAAACATAATGAAAGCAGCATTTTAGATAAATATCTCTTCAAGCAAAACCACCTAGAAAATCAGTAGCCTAGAAGCAGATCACAACCTGGGCCACTGAAGGGACCAGAGCTCTGACTTCAAGGAGTCCCCAAGTATATTAGGGAAGATGGACTTGTCAGCAATACGATACAAACACAACACGAGGGGATTCCTGGGTGGCTCAGTGGTTTAGCACCTGCCTTCAGCCCGAGGTGTGATCCTAGAGTCCCGGGATCGAGTCCCACGTCCAGCTTCTGCATGGAGCCTGCTTTTCCCTTTGCCTGTGACTCTGCCTCTCTCCCTTTCTCCCCCTTTCTCTCTCTCTCCCTCTCTGTCTCTCATAAATAAATAAATAAAATCTTTAAAAAAAAAAAAAAAAAAAACATGGCAATACAGCTGTATGGTTAGTGTAAAAAGGACCCGGAAAATAGCATCCTCTGCCCAGGACAGGAAATTTATGACAGAGACACACACACCTGACACCTATAAGCTAGTCTGAGATGCTTTTACAAAGTGGTTGTTCTGGCTGTTGTTTTCTTTCTTTCTTCCCTTCTTTTCTGATGGGCATTCTAAGCAGAGAACTGTATTCTCTTAAAACATGAAAGGCAAGGACACAAGAGAATACATGAACTGCATCCATGTATATAACGACTGGAAAATAATACCCCAAGGATTTTAAAGGTATGATCTGGTAAGATGTGTGTTTTAAAAATCAGGGATCCCTAGCAATTTCTGCTCAAGTCCTAATCTCAGGGTCATGAGATGGAGCCCCACCCCCTAGAGGAGTCTGTCTGTCCCTCTCCCTCTACCCCTCTCTCCCACTCAAGCATGAGTAGGCTCTCTCTCTCTCAAATAAATCATCTTTACAAAAATAAAAAATAAAGTCAGGGATCCCTTTGGCAGGAATAGAGTTTTAGAGAAAAGCAGCTGGTGAGAAAGTCATGAAGAGAGCTGAGCAGAAATGAAGCTAGCCCGCAGTGGGCAGTGGTGAGAGTGGTTCTGGGACGAGTCAGTTAGCAGGGAGGGGGTATCAGGGGGCTGGTATTAGCAACAAGAAAAAGGAGGGCTGGAGGCATTTTTTAACTGCACACCAACGAGGCTAAGAGAACCATCGCAGCACTGACAGCAATTAAAGAAAAGGAACTATTTTTATGGGGAAAGACTGATTTCAGCTGGGACAGATTGAGTCTGAAATCCTAAAGCAGCTCCACACCTATAAGGTCAACAAGTGGTGAGGCTGGGGTTTAGAAGAGGTCAGGGCTACAGCAAAAATGAAAACCTGAGACACAGACATTTTCAAGTGAAAGCTGAACCATTTAAAATAGTACTTAACCCTACATAGTGAAAGCAGTTAATAACAAGGTTGCTATGTTTTTCTTTTTTAACCTACCCATAAGGCATCAGAAGGACATCTAGCATGAAGTCCAAAAGCAGCTGCACAGTCTTTGGTTTCTCAGCAAGATTAAACGGAGAAGCTGATTTTGATGATTCAACAGGGTATTTCATGTGAAAAAGGGTTGGTATTAAAAGATGCATTAAGCTGAAAAAACAATTACATTTATTGCAACTACTTTAAAAATAAGTCTTTTATACATGCACATAACAGACAAAACAAAAATCACTAACAAAAAGTGGCAAGTGTAAGGGCCCTGCACTTTCAAAACCACCAACTTACAAAGTCCTAATTTAGGAGCTGGCCTAGCTTTGTTTCTTTGCCATTTTACCAATCTGGGTCATCACCAAAAACACTGGGAAAAAATGTTTATAATATGCCCTCAGTGTTAGTATCTAAAGTTACCAAAAGAGATTTTCTATTAAACTTTAGGTATAGTTCAACTTATAATATGTTCCTTCAATAATTTTTTTCTTTTCTACAGTTAATTTAAAAAGTTATTCTAAATCTAAAGAAATTAAAAACCGATAATGGTACTATTTTGAATATGAAAATTTCCAACGTGTGAACTTATATAACAGAAATTCCTTCTTTCATTACACATGAAAACTTCAAAGAGTGCTTGTACTGTTTAATTTATTTGTAAATATCCATATTACAGTCTCTCTTTTAAAAATACATGTGCTCTAAAAGGCAAAGTAAACCATCATTTAACTCCACTTTGCCTCCACAGTTTCTGCGCTCTTCCTGATGATGCTGACCAAGCTACACTACAGTACTTAGAGCCAAATCTGAAACTAAGAGTGTTATGCAAATCTTTTCACCTCTCCAATTCCCATATTAATAGAAACAAGTGATCTGTTCCTTTAAGAAAACTGCTCTAAAACTTCATATACTCCAAGATAGAAATGTTTTGATGAAAAGCACTTTATAACTAATTTGTGCAATCACATGAAATTAGCTTCTTCAAAAGAATTGGCAAAATAAATGCATCTAGACTGAGAAACATGTTGTTAGTTCTGCATACTTTTCAATATGCTCACATCAAGAAATTTGATAATTACCAAAACAGTAATGTTGAGGTAACACAAAAAATTCAATCAGGGCAGCCTGGGTGGCTCAGTGGTTTAGCGCCAGGGCGTGATCCTGGAGACCCGGGATCCAGTCCCACGTCAGGCTCCCTGCATGGAGCCTGCTTCTCCCTCTGCCTGTGTCTCTGCCTCTCTCTCTCTCTCTCTCTCTCTCTCATGAATAGATAAATAAAATCTTAAAAAAAAAAAAATTTTTTTTTCAATCATTTGTCAGCTGAAAGAGCTCAAGCCTTCACACTGGCCCAAGTAAAACCAAATGTGTGACTCTATTTATGAAAGGTAGCTGTTGACTCATGCAGGTGGGAGATAAGATAACTGAGGAAACCATACCTATCCTGCTGTGGCTGAGGCTTCCCTTCCATGGCAGTAAGAAGCGTAGGGGCCAGTTCACATTGTTTTTCCACTGGTAGGCGAGGATAGCCCATCTTAACATAAATTATCGTAAAATTCTAATGCAATGAGAGAAAAGCAAGTGAGTGTGAAGGAAATGTTCTAGGATTTCAATGAAAACACAAGGTTGATAACTCAGGGAGTTATAGCAAAGAAATCACCTTCTCTCTCCGTATGCTTATCACATGTTTATTACAGCTTGATCAACTATTACATCTCAGGAAGAATGCTAGCCCTACTTACTAAAAATGCTTGCTTTAAGATGTGCTCATGTAAGGGAGCACGACCTAATCTGAAGCACTCACACATGTATCAAGCATCATGTTTTTTCATTTTAAATACATACAATTTTGTCAATTATGCCTCAAAGTTGGGGGGAGGATAAAGCATGCAAATACGCAATTTTCACTGAGAAGAAAAAGCAAGCATTTGGCCTATCTGCACCTATATACCACATGTTAGCACCAGAGCTCCCGGCATGTTGCATTAATCCTTTCAAGCAAAGGGGAGACCCCTGTGAAAGCCTTGGCCGCTGTTTCCCAACTGGTCAGTCACTACAGCCACCTTGGTACAAGGCAGCACTCTGGTTCCTCACTGATAACTGACCAATGGACGATGAACCAAGGGAAACTGAGTGCTGTAGGTATGTTTGTATCCCTAGAATCCATATGAACACTGCATTTTAAGCAAACTCATAAATGTATATCCAGATCTATGCATAAGATAAAGATTTGCTTTTCTGAAGGACTCTTCACTTTAGAACAGCCTTCATAAGGTTATTGTTTGGAAGACATTCTATTTGGCAGTTTTACTGACACACAATGTTTCTATTTGCTTGAAGAAAGGAACGTCTGTAATGAAGCTAGCTATATGTCCAGAGTAGGCAAAGAAAGATGTCTGGACCAGTAGGTGGCTCCAAAGGTTTGGAATCCAGATGTCAGAACTCGATAGATTCAGCCTCAATGCTAGGGCCACAAAAAGATCATCTGACTTCACACGGCATCAACATCTTTATACATTTATTTTTCATGAACACGACAATTCAATGGGAACATTTCTTACCAGCCTCAGTTTACTTCACTTTTAAAAAGGATATCTTTCTAAATATATGAGAAACAGATAGAAATTTTAACAGATTTTAAAATTCAGCTTCCTATCCTTGCCACTTACCCTTTCTTTTCCTTCTTCTATTATTGCTTATCCATGCCTATGCTGCACAACCCTTTCTTCTCTCTCCTCATACAACCTTTGACTAAGAATCAAATCACTCCTTTGTAGATCTGCATACCTGACAAGTCATTTCACCAACCTTCCTTTGCCCAGCAGAAACGCATGCCTTATATCCTGCTCCTACCACTTCAGTGGAAAAACAGTGTGTCATTTGAAGAAAAACCTCTCATGTTTCATTTAGAATTAGTCTAAAGTGAAATCCTAAACTTGCCCATGTATTGATGACATCTAATAAATGTTAGGAGAGAAAACTCACTGTAAGTCAGAAAGTAGTCCAAAAGAACACTCACTGTGACAAAGGAAACTGCAGCAGGGTCCTGGTATTGAACCAGTAGTGTCTCTACCGGGAGCTGTATCTTGGGGCGGCTTTTTATACGCTTATTCAGATGGACCAGCAGTTCCATTACCTAAGATACAAAAAGATATGCACTGAAATTATTGATACCTTTAAAATAAATTCATTTCTCAACTGTGACTTAATGTGATAAGTAGCGGCTACTTTGTGCTTTTCAAGGACATAAATGTGACATCCCAGAAAGGGAATTTAAAAAATCAGGGTCTTACTCCAAAATGCTGTGTTCCCCAAAGCCAGGATCCCGTATGAGCTTATACTGAGGCACAGCCCCCAGAGCCCCTGTGAATAAACAACTGCAGCACACCGGGCCACAGGTGGAATGTTTGTGTCTCCCCAAAACTCATCTGTTGAAGCCCTAACCTCCAGTTTGATGGCTTTAGGAGGTACTTAGCTTTGGCTAACATCATGGGAGTAGAGCCCCCATGATGAGATTGATGTCCTAGTAAGGGGATGACAGGATCAGAGTCCTGTCTCTCTTCCTCTTGTGAGAAAGCAGCAAGAAGGCTCCCCTCAAGCAACCAGGAAGGTCCCCCCACTAGGAATCCAACGTGCTGGCACCCTGACCTTGGACTCCCAGCCTCCGAAACTACAGAAATCAAATGCTGTTTATTAAGTCACCCAGTCTGTGGCCTTCTGTTACAGCAGCCCAAACAGGCTAAGGTACACTGTGAACGCAACAGAAAGGGAAACATGCAAGACTCTGTGGGTTTCCAGAACAGAAAGACTGCCAGATCAAGGAGGACTTAGGAAGTGACAGGAACACTAAATCCTGACAACCAGATGAATTTCCAAGCAGAGAATCGGTTACAAGAAGGAATGAGTTCTAACGTGACATACTGCATGTGATTGACACGCAGAGTGATAAGAGATAACAGCAGGGCCCAGGTTACAAAAGGACGCAGGTAAAATGCTAGAGAAGTTTTACTTTATGCTGAAGATCATCTGATTCTACTAAAGCGCTTTAAGTAATAACAAGCTTCCTGTCTTTCAAGTGGGAAGAGAGAACAGAAAGAGAGATCTGCAAGTCAGTAATTCCTGTGGGTGGAAAGCAAAATCCAGAGGCTTATGTCAGATGGCCCCGCTCTTACTCTAAGAGTGAGATTATCTTGCTCAAAGAGAAGAAATGGAGCACTGAAAAATAACATTTGTAGAAAGCCTCACCTGAGAAAGACTCAGATTTGAGGTATCTGCTCTGGAGGGCCAGGTCTACACTATTTTCCATCATTTCCGAAATGTACACTCTACCCTCAAAGCAAGTACTAAAGAGAGTTGTAGTGGGGCGCCCAGGTGGCTCAGCTGGTTAAGCGTCCGACTCTTGATTTCTGCTCAGGTCATGATCTCAGGGCCATGGGATTAAGCCCCATGTGGGGCTCTGCCCTCAGCCAGGACTCCTCTCATCCCTTTCCCTTTGCCCCTCCCCCCACTCACATGTATGCTCAAGGTCTCTCGGTCTCTCTAAAATACATACATAAATCTTTAAAAAATAAAGAAAGTAAGTTGTAAGACAATTTCTGACAACAGAAGTTCAAATGAACCTAGAACAATAATGAAATGTGAATTTTAAGAATAACAAATCTATAATCTGTCTGTTTAATGAATCATAATGAAATTGCTGACATTTATCAACAGTTTCTGTGCAGAACACACTTCTGCATAGCATTCTGTATTTCCTATCTGATTCTCACAACAACCAGAGAGGTAGAACGGCATTCCCATTTCATAGGTAAGGAAACAGAGGCCCAGAGAACTGAAGTAACCTGTCCGAGGACACTGAGCCACTAGGTAGCATAGCCAAGATCTGACTCCAGAGCCCATCCTTTAAACCTTTCCAACACTGATAGTTGAGTTCAATTCATCTGAAGTGTCTGTCTGTCACCATGAGACATTCTCGGAACCACTGATACCTTACAGAGACCTAGAAACTTGCATTAAAACTTACACACATATTTTCATCTCAACTTCCTCACTGTCCAGACCTAAGATCCAGCTGACTGACAGGGAAAGAATGAGGAGGAACGAGGCTCAAGGAAACAGTCCTCTTCTGACTATCTAATCGAGGCTGAGTCCTGGAAGGACTCAGTGGGAAATCATTACTAATAAAACAATCATGCTCATAGTCATATACTTTTTTTTAATCTTTTTTTTTTACTTTAAATAAATTAATGACTTAGTTTTCTTCGAACAATATTATATTAAATATTAATTTCCTAAGTTTGGTTATCCACCTTCTGAAACCCTCTATAAACCCATAAATATAAAAAAATTTTTTCAACTTGGGATGCCTGGGTGGTTCAGCAGTTGAACACCTACGCCTCCCTTCAGCCCAGTGCATGATCCTGGAGTGTCCTAGGATCAAGAAGTCCCATGTCAGGCTCCCTACATGGAGCCTGCTTCTCCCTCTGCCTGTGTCTCTGCCTCTCTATGTCTCTCATAAATAAATAAAATCTTAAAAAAATTTTTTTTCAACTGAACCAACCTCCTCCATGGACAACTAGGTAACTATTAACCTATCAGTAAACTACAGAATCACTAGCCTTGGGTATATAGTATCTTGTCCATACCAGTTCTTAATACTCATGCATTTATATTCATTTATTCATTAATAAGCTTTTTGAATTGAAAGTATAACACATAGCTAAAGTGCACAATTCAGAGTGTATGGCTCAATAAATTTTCATAAAGTAAATACACTAGAACCACAAAAGCCCTGCACCTCATGCCCCCCCCCAACTCTCTATATTTCTTTGCCAAAGTAACTACTATCCTGACTTCGAACACCATGTTTAAATTTTTGTAACTTATATCTGAACATTTTCCTCGACATAACTGAGATTCATCCATGTTGTTGCTCATAGCTGGCAGTTCACTTTCACTGCTCTAGTAAGAAAATACCACAATTTATCCACTCTCCTACTGACAGACATGATGAGATTATTTCCAGTTTGGGCTATTACCAATAATGCTGCTATGAACATTCTTAGGTAGGCTTTTAGTGCACACATATACAGTATTTGTTTTATATAAACTCAGGACTGGATGTGCTTCGTCATGGAGTACGCATATGATACACTTTAGAGTATTTCCAAGAAGTTTTCCAAAGTGATTATGCTAATTTACACTCCTAACCAGCAGTCTGTGAGAGTTCCAGTCCAACCTTGTTAGTACTTGGTATGGTCAGTCTTTAATTTTTAGCTATTCTAATGACAGCCTAAATTTAAAGTTGGCTATAAAGTAGAATTATACATAACAAACCTCATTTTCCTTAAAACAGCAAATGTACTCTAATGATATGTCATGAGAAATCTGAAACTTTTATTTCTTTCACTCAATTTATCCACAAATCACCAGCTACCTTGAGGGATATCTTGGTTAAATCTAATGTACATCATGACATTGATAGTTAGGAACCCAAAATTACACAACTGAAAATCAATGCAAATTTTCATCAATCACAAAATTTCACATCTTGAAATTATTTACATGTGAGCTTTCAAATAGCTGCCCACTGGAATCCCTGTTTCTTCTGCCCAATGTCTGACCTATCACTCCTATCACTGGGTGCACGTCTGCCCTTCAGCTCCGTGAAGGCGTCACCAGCTGTTCCAACTCAAAACATCTGCATGGGGCCTTCTGTGTCTTCTATGGTCTCTGCATGTCTCTATCTGGCTAGTTCCTACACACCACAGACGCCTTCCTTATGCCCCACATTCAGTTTAAAGCAAGTCCTCAAATATATTCTTTCATAGAATTGTTTTCTATCTTGGCATTTATTACAATTTATATCTGGATACTATTTGCCTGATTTCTTTAATACCAGTCTTCCCAACTAGATGTTTCTTTCATTCACCAGCGTATCCCTAACACCTGGCAAATATAGTAGAAAGCACTGTCCCTAACACCTGGAATACAGTAGAAAGCATTCAGTATTTGCCAAACGAGTGATGAGACTGAAGAAGCTAAATAAGTAACCAGAAACCAACACGGCTCTTTATTATACCTTGCTCTCCTGAGGGTAATGGAAGGCCACAGAAGAGTTTTAAATAGGACAATGACAAGATCAAATACATATGTATTCAGCAAGGCAGTGTTAACAACAGGCATGTCAAATACCGGACAAGAATGTCCTGTCTCTTCCTGCAAACATAACACACATTCTTAAGGATGTTTTTTGTCCAATGAACCCAAATTGGGCCTCAGAATCCCTCTCAGGGCAGACCTCCAAGGAGCCATTGTCAATCAATCAGGGTGGCCCAAGGGATGAAACATGATGACAGCTCTAAGACCTGAAGGTCTAGTATAAATATACCAGAAGACTAATGAACGATTTTAAAAATGAAGGGGACAAATGTTCCCTGTAGAACATTTAGATTAAAAAGAAAATCTTGAGGAGTGCCTAGCTGGCTCAGTTGGTAAAGCACACAACTCTTGTCAGGATTCTAAGTTCGAGCCCCAGAGTGGTTGTAGAAATTACTCAAAAATAAAATCCAAAGAAAAGGAAAGGGAAAGGAAAGATCCTGGGGCGCCTGAGTGGCTCATTCAGTTAAGCATGTGCCTTCGGCTCAGGTCATGATCCCAGAGTCCTGAGATAGAACCCTCCCTGCTCAGCAGGGAGTCTGCTTGTCCCTCTCTCTCTGTCCTTCCTCTCCACTTGTGCTCTCTCTCTCTCAAATAAACAAAATCGGAAAGGAAAGGAAAAAGGAAAAAGGAAAAAGAAGGATCGATCTTGATGTGACAGTTATCTAACTTTTGGTGACAGTACTTTACAAAATCCTAAGACAGGAGCTGTACAATATCTTGCTTTAAAATATATATATATTTTGCTTAATTTTAATGAAGGTTGTATTCACAGTCATCTAATGCTAAAGAATAATTTTGCTCCATTACCACCTGACTTTCACACTGGAATCAAGGGCGTGGATTTTAGATCAAGCCTCCACATATTCAGAATAATTATCTCAATTATATCATCTGGCACTGATGCCAAGTGTACAGTTGGTACTAAATGCAGCTGTGCTAAGCATACAAAAGCTACTTTTAAATCATGTAAGCTGGTCCCAGACTTACTCTCCATTTTGAAAGGCCATAATGAGAACATAAACCTAGATTTCAATAATGAGAAGAGAAAACTCACTTCATAATATATATATCCATTTACTCTCACCATTTAATTCCCTCAACTGTCCCAACATGCTTACCTTTTTGCGTACTCCTTCTTGGGTGCTGGACAGCTTGAGCAAAACAGGAGGAAGGAATTTAGATATAATATTCTGTAACTGTTCATCTGTTTCAGCATGGCCAAGTCGTAAAAAGACCCGTTCAAGCTGATCTATAATATAAGAAGAAAAAAAGAAGAACTTAACAAATCAAACACAACCAAAACTAAGTATTTTTATAGCATAATCCTTTTTCTGTACTGCAGATCTGTCATGATTAACCACAACTAGCCCTGTAGGCAGATGACTCTGACACACTAGGTAACAACACTAAAAAGGTTTACTAGCTAACTATACTTTCTTACAACTGTCCTGGTCAATTAGCCCCTAGAAGAGAGGAAAAGAAAGCCAAGAATATCAAAATTCTCTCCTACATACAGCTATTTCTTTCTTCCAAAGGATTTGTATACTGAAAAGAATACAAAGTTTTGGAAGAAATCTAGATCTAGCTAGCAGAGGAAAGAGAACTTTAATCAGACACCAGGGACAATATATACTTGGTGAAGCCATCCTACTGAAGAAGTTTCTCCAAAGACAGAACCACTGCCCACTAACCATACTGGGATTACCTAAGCAAAATGTGAGAGACCAGTCTCAACCAAGAAAGCCGCTATGAGAGAAACATGTTCACCACCACCACCATGATGTTCTCTGTAAAACCCCGACTGTGACAAAGTACAGAACAAGTAACCAGGACATTATGAGGGACGGGAGGGGTAGTGACAGGGGAACCTACCAATTGCAAACAACTGGGCATTTTCTTTTAAGGAATTACTGTTAATTTTTTAGGTATAATAATGGTATTGTGGTTTATGTTTGTTTTTAAAGGTGATTATCACTGGTGATTAAGAAGACTTCTAGGGGGCTAGATAGGACCTGTATCTTGTTCTGGGTGATGGTTACAGAGATATATATCTTGATAAAAATTCATCAAGCTCTACACTTTCATACTTTCTATCCAGTTATACCTCAATTTAAAATTTTATTTAAGAGAGTCTTTATTTTTCAGAGATCAAGACTGAAATATCTGAAATATCTAAAGGTGAAATAATTCGGTTCCTGGATTTACTTGAAATAACCAAAAGTGTACTAGAAATTAGCTAAGAGAGTAAATTTTGGATGTTCTCACCACACACACAAAAGGTAACTATGTGAGAAGATATGTTAATTAGCTTGACTACAGTAATAATCCCACATGTACATGTATATCAAATCATCACACTGTACACCTTAAATATGTACAATTTTTATTTTTTAATATAAGTAAATAAGGAGACTCATGTCGGTCCTCATAAAAAATAATAGTCAGGTGCAGAAGGGTGAGGAATGGGAAGAGGCCGTATAAATGAAACTAAGATTGGCCACCAATGGATATTCAAGCTGCATGTTAGATACAAAGAATTTATACTTCTGTGTATGCTTGAAATTTTCAAAAAAAAAAAAAAAAAAAGAAATTTTCCATAATTTTTTAAAGACACACATAGGCACACGCGCACATACACACACACACACACACACACACAAACACACACACACACACACACACACACACTGCGAGAACATAGAGGCAAGACATTCTGGTAGCAACAAGCACACCCTGCACCCAAATCTTGGTTTTGAAATACCATTCTCCAATGGTACTGACTTGAAAAAAATGACTGATTCTGGAGCTGGGGCAACGAAAATAAGCAAGATGAATCTGAAGGATCTGGTAATGCTAAAAGAAAATGGGGCCTGGAACATGTCAAAGGTCTACAGGAGCCACCTGAAAGAGTCTCAACGTGGACAAGACCAGAATAATCTGAAGGAGAAAATAAATAACGCAGAATTGAATTATAACCCAAAGTATACAATATATCTACATGAATCCATGCTGATGTAAATAACTGATTAAATGATTAAATTCCCTGGGGAAAAACATTTTCTTATAAAAAAATTTCAAATAATATATGTAGATACCTCCCCCTGCTGGAGGTACAGCTTCATTTCTACCTCCACCCTCTTAAAGAAAGTAGACTAGATTTAGTGACTTGCCTCCAAAGATAAAGAGAGGAAAATGTTAACCCTACATTGGAGACATTTGATAAATACTATTTCTTAACCAGGTGATCAAAGCTAACACCATGACTGATGTCACATGGATATCACGATCCCTGATAGGATGTGACAAGAAGGGCACTGCACCTCTGTGGTGTTTTTTCATAAAGCCCCACACCCCCTATCTAATTATCAGTAAAACAACTAGAAAAACCCAAATTGGAAGACCTTCTACAGGATACTCAGCCAGTACCGTTCAAGACTTTCAAGATCATGAAAAACAAGGAAAGGCTAAGAAACTGTCACAGACCAGAAGAGATGGGGAAACCGGACAACTAACCGCAGCATGGTGCCCTGGGTTGGATTCTGGAACAAAAAGAGGACATTAATGGGAAAAAGTGGTGAAATCCAAATAAAGTTTAGCTTTTAAAATTAATAATGAAGAAAAGGAGGAGGAAGAGGAAAGGCAGGCAGGATGGCTGTGAGATTAGCAGACCAGATGATTCTACGTGGTCGCTAGGAAATCAATCCACAACATCTGTGCCAGTTACAGGAGGCTCTGCCCTAGTGCCTCACAGATCTTCGGCAGTAAAAACTGCCCAGAGATTTTAGCTACAGACACTATGGAAGGGGGCGCCTGGGTGGCTCAGTTGGTTAAGCACTGGCCTTGGGCTCAGGTCCTGATCTCTGGGTCCTGGGATTGAACTCTGCATTGGGCTTCCTGCTCAGTGGGAGTCTACTTCTCTCTCCCTCTCTCTTTCTCTCTCCCTCTACCCCACCCCACTGCTCATTCTCTCTCAAATAAAAAATAATAAAATCTTTAGGGGAAAGAAAAGAAACTACGGAAGAATTGTTCTGTGGAAGACAGCAGAAAGTTAAATTCTTCATAACAAACTGACCTAAAGAATTTGTACTAAAGGCTTAAAAAACCAAGTGAAGCATGTCTCTTTCATTTTTCATACAACCATTTGGTTTCTTCCCATGTATCCCCAGTATAGTGCTAAACTTTCTCACTCTCTAGAAAAGAAAATGTAGCATTCTAAATCCAATAAAATTATTTATGATGGGAATATGGGAATGCCAAAAGGGCACCAAACATCAGGTGCGGTCCCTCCAAAACAAATCAATTGTACCTGAGGAAGAGTTCAAGCTTGCTACACTCTTTGAGGATCAGTGTAACACTCTAATGCCATCTTTAGATACACATCATATTTTAAATAAAAGGTAATTAATCATGTTCAAGCTTTATGAAAAGAAATGTAAATAAGTGCTGATATAATCAAGTGCTAAATTTATCAACCTGTCAAAGCTAACAAAATAAAAAGTAAAGATTTAGCCAAGTATGGTCCCTGAATCCTGTTTTTTAGAGGCACAGAAAGAATCTCAACTCTGGGGTGCCTGGGTGGCTCAGTCAGTTAAGTGGCTGCCTTCAATTCAGGTCATGAGCTCATGGGTTCTGGGATTGAGCCCTACTTACTGCCTCCCTCCTCAGCGGGGAGTCTGCTTCTCCCTCTGCCTCCCCCACCCCACCCCCACTTAAGCTCTTGCTCTCTCTAGAAATAATAAATAAAATCTTAAAAAAAAGAATCTGGGATGCCTGGGCGGCTCAGCAGTTGAGTGTCTGCCTTCAGCTCAGCACATGATCCTGGGATCCCGGGGTCAGGGCCCGTGTTGGGCTCCCCGCAGGAAACCTACTTCTCCCTCTGCCTGTGTGTCTCTGCCTCTCTCTCTCTGTGTCTCTCATGAATAAATAAATAAAGTCTTTTAAAAAAATAATCTAAATCTGAACTCTATGCCCTTACCCAACCCAGGAAACAACCTCATCAAAGTGACAAGGCAAATTAGGCCTAGGACCCCAAAAGTGTATAGTCAGAAAAAGGACTGTAACCAAAAGTTCTGAAAATTCAAAAAAAATCCAACACTCAAATTCATCTTTCACACAGACTCCGTTTTTAGTTGTAGGAAGTGAGATCCTCCAGATACTGTTGTGATGACAAACACTACTTCAGAGTCAGAAGCAAGTTTCTTTTTTTTTTTTTATAAAGATTTCATTTATTTATTCATGAGAACACACAGAGAGAAGAGAGAGAAGCAGAGACACAGGCAGAAGGAGAAGCAGGCTCCATGCAAGGAGCCTGATGTGGGACTCGATCAGGGTCCCCAGGATCACACCCTGGGCTGCAGGCGGCACTAAACCACTGAGCCACCGGGGCTGCCCCAGAAGCAAGTTTCATCCTCTCTACAATTCTGACCTTTATTGTATACAAACTCTTATCAAGTTATTTTCACTTACGAAAAAAGACATTGCAATAACCTCAATTACTGTTATATGTGGAGAATATATTCTGAGCAATGATTTCCTATTCATAAAACTAACATTATTTTAACCTAAAAACTGGAATATGACATAGAGTATTTTACAGTTTGCCTTTCTTTTTTCCTTTGAACACAAATCCTTTATCGGAAACCTTTGGAGCAATATATGTCTCAGGACGTTTTAAATTTTAGAATGATAACATGGTGTATATACTGTGTATTTCAAATAACCCTATCCATCCAATTGGTTCTAGAGTAGTACCTGTAATCAAATACATTCCTATTTCTGTAATAAAACATATGGACACACACACTAAGTGGGACAATCAAAGATTATAAAGAACCACATATCCATTCAGGTCAGGTTTTAAATACCAAATAAAGAACACTAAAATGTCTGGGTACATATAAAATCTTAAATATATTCCCATAGTACTAAATAAAAATCCAATCGTTAATGGCTACCTGGAAACTTTGTCTATCCTAATCCTCTATTCCTGTTATTACTAGTTTTATAGTACCACAAACAATGCTTCAAAGCATTCAAAGAACATTCTTATCCATGCACCCGTGCACTTACATGGGTTTCTGTAAGTTAAAACCCTAGAAATGGAACTGCTGAGTCAAAGGGTAGGTGTGTCATCAAGTTTAACAGATTTTGGAAAAATACCTCAAAAAGTCTGTGCTACTGAATAATGTACAGAGTGTTGAATCACTATACTGTATACCTGAAATCAGTATAATACCGTATGTTAACTATACTGGAGTTAAAATTAAAAACTTAATTAAAAAAAGAAAAGTCTATGCTAATTCATACCACCAGCAGTGTATGTAAGTAGCAATTTCCCCATACCCACTCCTACTCTGAGTAATCAATTTTATAAAGATTGTAAGCAATCAATCTTAGCTGAATATGATAGATGAAAAGGGATCACACTGTTGTCTTACTTTATACCTATCACTGAGGTAAAGTATTTTCTTAAATATTTATTGGTTCTTTGAAATATCTTCTTCAGCAAATTACTCATTATTCTTTTGAATTGCTGACTTGTAAGAGCTTTTATATATTGGGGGAAAATATCTGCCTCTATTCTCCCACACATCATAAATACTTTTTTTTACCTAGTATGCCTTGTGACTACAGCACTTTCTTTTCATATTAAGTTTTTAAAATATAAATTTACCCTTCCTTCCTTTTATGGCTTCAGAGCTTCTAGTCATGCTTAGAAATGCCTTTCTTACTCTAAGATTACAAAAACAAAACAAAACAAAACAACAACAACAACAAAAAAAAAAAACAGTATATTCTACAGAAAAGAGTTAACATAGCAGGCCTGAGACTGCTATCCTTAGAAATGTCTGCCTGCCAGGCTGGCCGTTGGCTGGCATATGGAGATGGATTTCAGGAGATATCCCCCCGCTCTCAGAACTGGTAATAGTGGCACTGTGCCTAAGCCCTTTGTCCAATAATATGGTTTATGCTGAACACCTGCTTTCCTTCTCAGAACCTGGAATTTTGGCGCGTGTTAGAAGATGCCAACATGACCGGTACTGATTAAAAGCCCTCGGCAGAGTCTCTAATGAGCATCTCTGGTAGACAAGATGTCACACGTGTTGTCAGAGCTCATTGCTAGAGGAATTAAGCATGCTCCGTGTGACTCCACTGGGAGAAGACTTTTGGAAGCTTGTACCTGGTTTCCTCTGGACTTTGCTCCATGTGCCTTTTCCCTTTGCTGATTTTTCTCTTTATCCTTTCGTGATAATAAATCTTAGACATGAGTACAAATATATGTTGAGTCCTGTAAATTCTCCTAACAAATCACTTAACCTGGGGGTGGGCCCTGAAGATCCCTGCCGTTATCTACTGATCTATAGATTTCTCTTTCTTCTTGCTCTTATGATTTTGCTTTCTGCATTCAAGTCTTTAATCTAGTTGGAATTTCGGGGAACGAAAGGGGGTATGCCATGTAGATGTAAGAAACCCAGTCTTTTGTGGGTTTTAAAAATATTTTCCAAAAAAATAAATAAAATAAAATAAAATAAAATAAAATAAAATAAAATAAAATAAAATAAAATAAAATAAAATAAAATAAAATAAAATAAAATAATAAAATCTTATTCTGAAAAAAAACATTTCCAAAAGTGCACAAAATATAAGTGTGCAGTTTCATGAATTATTATAAACACCCATGAACCTACTATCCAAGAAAAAAATTTTTGAAACCTGTACTACAAAAACTTCTACTGAACTCACAGCTGGAAAGGACTGAAAGACTGTTCAACATAAAAAACAGTGCATTTCAGGGACCCACCTAGGTTCAAAGAGGTAATTAGCAGCAGTGCAAGAACTAGAACGGAGCCTTCTGACCTTCAGTCTAAGAAACCTTGCCTACCGTGTGCAACTGTCTGCAACAATCATCCCATATTCTATAGGGCACTATGCTACCCATACCACATCACACACAGGAGCCCTGTTTGAGAGCATCACCAAAAGATCACGTGACTTTGTCTCATTCAAGGGACAGCTAAGACAAATCCAGAGCTAACACCAAATGTGTCAAGTTGCAACTCATCCTTCCACCTCCTCCCTGTTCATCTAAATTCTCTCCTCCTGCAAGGCCAGGTACCCTCCTACTTCCACTGTGAAGCAGTAACTTCCTTAGCTGGGTCACTCATGTACTTATTCAGGTATTTACTGAAACCTCAGTGTGTCAGAGCTTGGTGGTCACAGATTACAGAGTGAAGAAGGAAGAGGCAAGGATGTGGCATAGGTTTGCAGCACTTGTATATGCTAGTCGTATGCTGAAAGAAAGTAACAGAAGGCCAGAGATAGACTGCTCAAGACAACAGCATTTAAGGATAAAGGAAGAAGAATTCAAAAAAGGAAATGATAGTGTACAAAAATAGGAAGAAAAACTGAGTATGAGGTCAGAAGAACTAGGGAAAGAAAAAACGAACTAGTCAAAGCTGGAAAAAAAATTTTTATTTCCCCACATAGAAAAGAAATACCTAAAAATCCCTTGCAAGTAGGCTAATGACATATGTAAAAAGTAGAATTTTAAAGATTTTAAAATAAAACTGAGAAAGGAAAATTAAAACTCAAGCACAAAACTTAAAAGACTAATGGGTTAAGAGTTAAAAATATCATAAAACACACCATAAAATAAAAAGTTATAAATAGCAATAATGTTTTTAATGAAAAAGACTTGAACACAGGATACTTTAAACATTTCTGCAAATCAAGAAAATGCAAATTAATCCAAAATTTTAATTAAAAAGGCCAGAAGCAGGCAATTCAAAGATGAGACTCATATACTAAATAACACATAAAAAGATGCTCAATCACACTGGTCAAGAGTATGCAAAATTAACACGATAAGCTACAATATTGCACCTTTCACATCAGAAAAACTTTGCAAATCTAACTACCAATTGTTGGCAAAGACTGGAAACAAACCAAGAGATTACCTGAGTTCACTGCTGATGGAGTGCAAACCCATACAATCTCTGAAAACAAATCTGAAGCAATGCTACTCCAGGGTAACATACCCTAAAATCAGTGCTGTTCAAAGTAACCCAGCTGCAAACTAGCACCAGTCAGAAAAAGATGAGGAACACTCTTCCTTCATTGAAAAAGTCTTACTAGGGTAAGAAAAGTTAAATTAACAATGATTCTTTCACAGTTCCCCCAATTTGCAAAAAATAATTCTCCCGTCCTCAGACCACGTTTCATGTAACCTCTTCCTGGAGAAAAACTCTCCTAGGGAATGACAAGCAGCACAAGAACACCTATAAGAAAATGATCATACACTCAGGATCAGTAAAAGAAAAATCATGGAAACGACCTAAATGTCAGTCAACGGGACACCTAGGTGGCTCAGTGGCTGAGAGTCTGCCTTCAGCTCAGGGCGTGATCCTGGGGTCTTGGGGTCGAGTCCCTGCAGGGAGCCTGCTTCTCCCTCTGCCTGTGTCTCTGCCTCTCATCAAAAAATAAATAACAAACTCTTTTAAATAAATAAATCTCAGTCAACAGGAAAATGGATAAAGAAATTGTGGCAGGGTCATATGACAGCAAAATAAACAAGAGTTAAATGTCACATGGACCAACAAGACAATATCTAAAAACCTAAGATCAAAGAAAGCAAGTACAGAAGGATGTATACAGTTTGATTCTACTTATGTAAAGTTTTTATTTTTTTATTTTTTTAAGATTTTATTTATTTATTCATGATAGAGAGAAAGAGAGAGAGAGGTAGAGACACAGGCAGAGGGAGAAGCAGGCTCCATGCTGGGAGCCGGATGAGGGACTCGATCCTGGGACTCCAGGATCACGCCCTGGGCCAAAGGCAGGTGCTAAACTGCTGAGCCACCCAGGGATCCCCTATGTGAAGTTTTTAAATGCAATGTAAATATGTCGTATAGAATATACATACAACACAGAAATGACAACCTCTGAGCTAGAAGGAAGGAAGGAAGAAGTAAAAGGAGAGAAGAAAAAAAAAGAGAATGGAAAGAACATTTGTAAGGGGTAGCACAGGGGGCTTGAACTGTATATATATCTCTTATATATATTTCTTTTAAGAAAAAAGTTTTTTGCTAAGAGCAAAAAAAAATAAAGATTTTACAAAGATGGGTGGGACATACAGAAGTGTTTCTAAGATTAATCTCTATATTTTCTTCATACTTGAAAGATTTCATTATTTTAAAAAAGAATATATACACCATACTAATTTTGTTTTATGATACAACTATATAAAAAGAGGAAGAAAATATAGCAGTAATTTTTTTTCTTTATACTTTCATGTACTTTTCAAATATTCTTCAGTAAAAATACATTTCTTACAAAAAAAATTTTTGAAAGAAGTTATGTTTCAAGGATAAAGAAATAAATTTAAATCACAGAATTTTATAGCTGAAGAGGAGCCTTAAAGAATATGGAAGAACAAAAATAAGAATATTTACTGGTGGGGATGCAAAATGGCATAGTCTTTGGAAGACACTTTGGAGGTCCCTTACAAAACTAAAAAGTTTCACCCATATGATCCAGCAATTGCACTCCTTGGTATTTACCCAAAGGAGCTGAAAACTTATGTCCACACCAAGACCTGGACAGGGATGTTTAGAGCAGCTTTATTCTTAATCGCCAACTCTTGGAAGCAACCAAGATACCCTTCAGTAGGTGAGTGGATAAATAAACTGGCACATACAAACAACAGAGTATTTTTCAGTGCCAAATAGAAATGAGCTTTCAAGTCATAGAAAGACATGAAGGAACCTTAAAGGCAAACTACTAAGTGAGAGAGGCCAATCTGAAAAGGCTACATACCATCTGATTCCAAATGTATAATATTCTAGAGAAGGCGTAACAGTGGAGACAGTAAAAAGATCAGTGGTTGTCAGAAAGGAATGGGGAAGGAGGGATGAACAAAGAGGAGAACACAGGATTTCCAGGTCAGTGAAAATACTCTGTATATTATAAAGATGGGTATAAGTCCAAACCCATACAATACAGAACACCAAGAGTGAATTGTAATATAAACTATGGATTTCAGGGACTACTGTTGGCTCAGCAGTTGAGCATCCACCTTCAGCAGCTCAGGGCATGATCCCGGGGTCCTGGGATCAAGTCCTGCATTGGGCTTCCCGCAGGGAGCCTGCTTCTCCCTCTGTCTCTGTCTCTGCCTCTCTCTCTGTGTCTCTCATGACAAAATAAATAAAATCTACTAAATAAATAAATAAATAAATAAATCTATCTTTAAAAAAAAAAAAAAAAAAAAAACTATGGACTTCAGGTGATTATATGTCAGTGTAGTTTATCCTCAGTTAAAAAAGGTTCCATGCTGGTGAGTGATGTTAGATGGGGGATTCCGTGCAGTGGTAGGGAGTTGCGAGAGTGAAGCAGAGGATTACATGGGAAATCTCTGTGCCGTCTCAATTTTGTTGTAAATCTAAAACCACTCTTAAAAAAGAGAGTCTGGGGGAATCCCTGGGTGGTGCAGCGGTTTGGCGCCTGCCTTTGGCCCAGGGCACGATCCTGGAGACGCGATCCTGGAGACCTGGGATCGAATCCCACGTCGGGCTCCCGGTGCATGAAGCCTGCTTCTCCCTCTGCCTGTGTCTCTGCCTCTCTCTCTCTCTCTCTCTCTCTCTCTCTGTGACTATCATAAATAAATAAGAGATTTAAAAAAAAAAAAAAAAGATAGTCTGGGGATCACTGGGTGGCTCAGCGGTTTGTTTAGGCCTGCCTTTGGCCCAGGACGTGATCCTGGAGTCCCAGGATCGAGTCCCACGTCGGGCTCCCAGCATGGAGCCTGCTTCTCCCTCCTCCTGTGTCTCTGCCTCTTTCCCTCTCTCTCTCTCTCTCTCTCATAAATAAATAAATATAAAAAAAAAAAAAAGCAAAGTCTTAAAAAAAAAAAAAAACTTAGTCTCAGGGGCACCTGGTGGCTCAGTTTGTTGAACGTCCAACTCTTGATTTCAGCTATCATGATCTCAGAATCGTGAGATGAGCCCTGCATTGGGCTCTGCACTGGGCATGGAGTCTGCTTAAGATTCTCTCTCTCCCCCTCTCCTTCTGTACCCTCCCCACTCCTGTGTGCACGCACTCTCTAAAATAAATAAATCTTAAAAAAAAACAAAACTTAGGTCTCAAAAAAATATATCAAAACACTGAAATTCTTCAATCCCCAAAACAAAAAAAAATTTTCCAGTTTATGTCAACTATTATATTCACATAGGAAAAAAATCCTACTAAAAATAAATATATTCATTTACTTCCATTGAGTATTTCTATAATTCATATTATTCACCTGTCTTTAATTTCTCTATGTAAAGACAAAGAAGGGACCTTCCTTCCCTCTACCCCTCACAAGGAAGAAATAACCAGTAAAGAGGTTCAAGGACTTCACTCACTTCAGCGTTATCCATTAACCACTGATATTTCTGAAAACACATAACTATTCCTGACAAATAAAACTGTCCACATAAATCACTCATCCTTCAGATCACTCCAAGAAAATACAACTTTGACTTCTGAGTTAAGGAGGAAAGGCTATTTTTTCACAGTATTAGAAAAAGCAAACACTGGTTTTTCACTCACATCATCACTTCTACAGAAAAAGTTGAAAGAAGAAAGAAAGAAAGAAAGAAAGAAAGAAAGAAAGAAAGAAAGAAAGAAAGAAAGAAAGAAGAAAGAAGGAAGAAAGAAAGAAAAGAAAAAGCAATATATCCATTTCATCAGATGTATCATCTTTTCATAACAACTTGAACATAAAAACATTCCTTACAAAAAAAAAAAAAACAACATTCCTTACAAAGCGTGCAATGCAAAGATATACCATCAAAAAAAAAAAAAAAAAGGAAAAGTCACTAAATTTAAGGTACTGGTTATCTCCATGTGGTAGATTTTCAGAGGATTATTTTTTGGCTTGTTTAATTTTATGTCATTACTAATTTGCTTCATGAGCATGAATTACTTGTTTTAATTAAAAAAAGAAAAAAAAAGAGAGAGAAAACAGGGGATCCCTGGGTGGCTCAGGGGTTTAGCGCCTGCCTTTGGCCCAGGGCATGATCCTGGAGTCCCGGGATCGAGTCCCACATCGGTCTCCCTGCACAGAGCCTGCTTCTCCCTCTGCCTGTGACACACTCTGCCTCTCTCTCTCTCTCTCTCTCTCTGTCTATCATAAATAAATAAATAATTCTTTAAAAAAGAGAGAGAGAGAGAAAACAGTTATTTCAGGGTAACAAGTTTAGGGAAGTTTTTAATGCTGCTTAAGAAGTTTTCTACAAAGAACATTATTTTTTCTGAATATTTTAAATTATAAATTGTAAATTGCAAATCAGGTTAGAGCTTAAGTGGAAGCTGAGACTGAAATGGAAAGCTGAAAATACCTAGACCGACCCACTGCATCATAAATCAATTAATAATCTAAAGCTGCAAGATATTTTGAGAAAGATCTGTCAAGTTACCATAGAAATACACTAAACTATAATGGAATAACGTCACAAGGAAATACTCTCCCTCATGGTATTTACTTTCTTCTGATTCATACATACATACACACTATAGTCATAAAGCAGTTTCATATGGTCTTTTGAGCCTCAAAACACATCAAGGGGGCAACTAACTGTCTGCATTTATAGATGAAAAACAGGCCAGAGATCTGATTTGCCAAAGGTCACCAAGCTAGTAAGACTAATTTTAAGTTGAGCCAAGAACACATTAGAATGCAGTACCTCCTTCATAAATAGTATTTATAGAAATCGGGTAATATTAGCTCCAACTTACAGATGAAGAAACAGACCTAGAATTAAGAATGAAAAAAATAAACAAACAAACAAGAATGTTGATCAAGACTACAAGGTAGAAAGTGTCAGGGTTAGGGTTCAAACTCCAGGCCAGTTCAACCCCAAACCCAATGCTCCTTCCAGCATGCTAAATTGCAGTACTGTGGAAGCAGAGAAAGGGAGTGGCAATGATACGAAGGCTTGCTGGACAACAACATACAACATGACTCTGTACCCTGGCCACAGTCAATGGGTCAGGATGGGTCCTGACTCAATTCATACCTTCCTCAGCAATTCAGAGGTGGGACCAGAAAGTCAAGCCCCCTTGAGTGCCAGAAGAATAAAGCCAGTAGATAGGACATGGTCATCTTTAGCCTACTCTAGGGAACACAAAATCAGAAGAAGCTGGCCTGAAGAAAGAATGGGCACAAAGGCTAAGAGAGCAGCTAGAAAAACTGGATGATTTCTAGTTCTTTAAGGCCCCTCCTGCTTCCATAAAACTCCCCAAAATAAGTTTCCTGTTTTTGCTTAAGCCGGCTTACAACTGGGTCCAAATACAAACAGACGGTCTTGGCCAAAGGGGATAAAAAAAGAAGGACCTCTATAAAAGTACATTAAAAAAAAATAATAAGCAGCTAGCACATGCCCAGGGTGAATTATCAGATCAGAGAAAGAGTCCTTCCTAAGTATGGACCAATCTAGCCCCAAAGGAATCTTCTCAACCAAGGCCCTCCATTACTCCAGCAACAGTGATCCAAACTGTAATCACTTAAGCATGCCATGTTTTCCCTGCTCAATTATTTAGTCAGCCAAGTATCCCAACCGGGAATACTCTCCCAAGCTCTCCTACCTCTCCATCTCCACACAGCTAAGTCCTCCCACCCACGGTCCAGCTCAGATATTACCTGCAGCACACTTACACATCCCATCTGGGCCTTACAAACTCCCATAGACCTCTTCTGCATCTCTCCTGGCACTCACTGTGTTTTGCTACACATTATGTAACTGCCCGATCTTCTCTTCCTAGACCAAAGCAGTTCTCTGAGGTGTGATCTCAATCTGATTCCACCTAACTACCCACTTGTACACTCCATCCTTCTAATAGAGCTCTTCAGGTTGAGAAATTGTGACTTAAGTCTCTGGGTATCCCAGCACTTAATTCAGTCCCATGCAGAGAGTAGTTGCTCAAGTACCTGTTGAATATATGAAATATTAATTTCCTGCATTAGAAAAGTTATTTAGAAGTTTATACACTTAACATCTGTAGCAAGGGAAAGGAGGAGACTGGCAACAATTTATAATACCTGACATCAGAATCTCTTGGAAAAGGGTCTACAGCATGTATTTTATTACTGTGACAAATGCTTAGGGTTAAAAAAAAAAAAGTGGGAGGAATTCTAGAAGGTCTGATTGTGTGGAAGAACCAGTCTGCTTCAAATCAGAAAGGATACAGTGGTTACTACAAAGTGCAGAGGAGAAAACAAAAAGATGGAGAAAGAGGATAGACCAGTGAAAGAATAGAAAGTCAAACACTCTATACCAAGCCCTTCCTCATGACTCACATCTTCCAGAGTTAACTAAATTACTGAAATGCTTGAAAGTGGAGTATGTACGTATTTAAACCAGTGAAACAAGTGGGTTTTCATGTCCAAACTGACATGAGTGACACCAAAATATCATTTTCAGAAATGGGAACCTAACACCTAAGAAAAGCATAAGTAAACTAAATTCTAGGAAATTCACAAAAACAAGATGTGATGGGGGAGGGAGAGTGAAGGAGAGATGACCACCTCTGGACTTTGACAATCTCTGTGATTAGGAGTGTGAGGCTGAAACTACAAAGGGTAAGGAAGGCCTCGCTGCCATCTAGACTTTTTTTTTTTAAGATTTTATTTATTTATTCATGAGAGACACAGAAAGAGAGAGAGAGAGAGGCAGAGACACAGGCAGAGGGAGAAGCAGGCTCCACACAGGGAGCCCGACATGGGACTCAATCCCAAGTCCCTAGGATCACACCCTGGGCCAAAGGCAGCGCTAAACCGCTGAGCCACCTGGACTGCCCGCCATCTAGATTTTATACATAATAATCCTTCCTGGTAGATCAATCCTGTGAACTATAAATCTAACCAGATACTAACCAATGTTAAAGTAAAGTCCACATTATCTTTTGAGTTCTATATGCCATTTAGATTCATTAAATGCCATTCTAATACTTAACAAAAATCCAAATGAGGCCAGCAAGATACTTCTTCAGGAATTAATGCTTTCAATTTTGATCTCTATTCCCAGGTTTTTATTTTTTTTTTTTTTTTTTTTTTTTTTTTTTTTTTTTTATTCCCAGGTTTTTAAACAGATGTTTGCCCCCACTCCCCACCTTAAAAAAATAAAGTATTAAGTACAAACATACTTAAAAAGAGAACATCAAGGGGTACCTGGGTGACTCTGTTAAGTGTCTGCCTTCAGCTCAGGTCATGACTGCAGGATCATAGGATCAAGGGGCACCAGCTCCCTCAGTGGGGAGTCTGCTTGTCCCTTTCCTTCTGCCCCTCCCCCTGCTTGTGCTCTGGCGCTCCCTCTCGCGCTCTCTCAAATAAATAAATAAAATCATAAATAAGATCATAAATAAATAAATAAATAACGTCAGCAAGTCCAGTAGTAAACATCAACATAGGCCAGGGGTGAGGAGAGGACCCATTCCATCATGGCTCTGCAGGAGCTGCCTCCCCCCAGCCAGGGCTGCCCAGAGGGGAGACAGATAAGAACCTCTGCAAGAAATGAGATTTGGAGCAGGAGGCTCTTGCTGACACAGTTGCTGCTGGTACCCCTTACTCCCAAAATTAAGGCAACCAGACAGACCAACTTCCTGTCCTCTAGCCCACCATCTTACCCCCAGGACCCAGGCAGATACTCCAATATGGAAACCTCTGCACCAGGATGCACTCTTGACTCTGAGCAGGGAGGAGGAAAGGAGTGTTTCTTCTCCTGCCACTTCCAAAGTCCTAGCCACCTGGATATGAGGTCAGGCTACTTTAAGCCCTCTCCCAACCCAGCCTAGCCCCAAGCAAGACTACCCTCTCTCTCCTGCTCACACACACACCCCACTGCCCCCTTCCACACACACACACACACACACACACGCACAAGCAGGGAGGAAAGGAAGAAGTCATAGGGTTAGCTTGGCAGGGCTGGGCCAAGTGGTGAGACAGAAAGGCCTCATCTGTACCCTAGATATAATGAATAAGTGCCAGACTCCAGATGCACTGAGTGCCACAAACACTCCCACCTCCCAAGGAAGCCCTTTCCCCCAGAGACAGCAGCTGGCAGGTGCCCAGTTAGAAATCAGTGTTAATAAACTGATGAGCAGAAAGATTAGTTCAGCTTATGAAAGCCAGCTTAGAGGAGACAATACATACTATGCAAGAGTTCACACTGCATAAAAGTCAAAGGTGTGATAGTTAAGATGCGTTCAAAGCAGCTAATCACTTAGGACAATGCTCATTTCAATGTGTAACCTCTAGAAAATTCTTTATTTAACTCACTATTTAAATTCCAGCATTTGTGGTTTGACCTGCTTGCGATAAGTATATCAAAATTTCATTAACACATCTGTCACAGGCCCAAAAGCACTGAGAAAGAATCTAGGAGCAAATAAACAATGTTCTCATTTCTCTTCTAAACAATTCCTCCAACCTCCCAGTTTTCCATTTCTCTATAATGGAATGAAGATATGCGAGATAGTAAAAATAAACCAAAGTTTATGCTAAAGTTGAGCTTTGATTTATGAAATATTCCATTCATTCTATCCCTCAAAATTCCACCTGAGTTAAGCAATCACACCATCATCAGCAATATACGCACTGAAAAACAGAATGCACTGGGGGAAGGGGAAAGCAATAATTAAATTAGAAGAAAGCAACAGATGCACCTTTGGATTGAAGCCACAACATCCCAGGTACTCACTGGATATTGAGTTCATGGTATCAGAGAATTGCGATCTGAATTTACAGAGTTTCAATCAAAGGACCATCCAATATCACCCAAGAATGACACTAACACCAGTCTTATTCAGCCCCAGAATGAAGTAGAATTTAGTGGCTTTTCCATCATAGTACATGTCAAAAAGGCAAAATTAGGAATATCCAATTACTATGATGATGCCTCTTTCAATGCCTTTTTTTTTTTAATTTTTACAAATAAAACAACTCCAAGATGACATTCCTGGAGCATGTAAAATCATTTTTTGTGGTTGTAGCAAACAATAATACTACTTGTAAACTAACACTCACAGTCTTTTCCTTGTGCACACTGGTAAGTAATGTCTTCAAGTTTTATCTTTTTCTCTCTCTTGCTAATTTTTTAGAATTATGTTTATGCAAAGACAGAGAATAGAGGCTTCAGGAATATATACACTAACATGCACTTCACTAACTCTCTTGGGATAGCTAGAAAAGGAGAAAAAACCCATGAAGATCTTGGTTGAAAACCACTTGCTACTTGATAACCTATGCATTTTTAAATGCTACTACAAAAAAAATGCACACATCCTAAGGAACTAAGGAACTACTAACCTCTACAATCAATGTGATACATGGTTTATCCAGTCTTGACAAAAATCCTCTGGATCACCAATGGTAGGTTCATCCACTCGTACATATGCAATTGTATAAAGAATCTATTATTTAGAACACCAGGAAAAAAAACAATTAAAAGATTTATACTCATTGCTACCATTAAGAAATCAAAAAAAGCACTTTTCATTTCTATGCTAAACTCTAATTTGATGCCCTGCTTTTTGCAAATTCAGAATGAGGAGGAAAAAATTAGAGTGATTATCATATTGGAGAAAGAGTAAGGAGTATGCCCACAAATAAAATTTACTATATAGAAGTAACAGGCTAACACTTTAAAATTATTCACCAAAGACTAAAAAATTGAAATACCAATACAACATAGATTTTATCATATATGTATATGTGTACATATACATATAAATCATAAACATACAAAGCCTTACATGAAAATTAGGAGGAAGCATAATTACATAACAGTTTTAATAAGAAGAGTATTAGTAAGTGGGTACACGTTATCGTACATTACAACTGAGAACGCAAATGGTTAACATTCATAACCCTGGGAACCTGTGTCCTCTCTCAACACTCCTGACCTTCCCTGGTTCTTCTTGGTCTTCTTCTCACCCCACATATGCACAGCCCCCAGACAGCTGTCCCCTGAACAATCTGCCCATTCCCCTGACTCTACCATCACCCCCACGCTCTCCCAAGTTTCAGAACAAGTTCCCACACCCAGAAAGCCACACGTCTAGCATTATGCCAAGTTTTTAACATGCATTATCTCTTCCCACTCTTATAACAACTCTGTGAAATAGGTTTGGTTATTATCCCACTTAACAGAAGAGAAAACCAAAGCCCAGAAGTTAGGTCCCTCATTCAAGGATATTAATCAAAAAGCAGCAGGGCCAGGGCCAGGATTCAAAACCATTTCTGACTCTACAGGACATTGCAGCTACTATTCCAGTCTCCCTAAACAACACAACTTGGGTGCTTCAATAATTCAACTCATTCACTCAACAATTTATTTTTTGAACATAAACCTGTTTTCTCTCTACTTCCACCTCCGTAAATCTGTCTAGAGACTACACTCTCTACCCCCCCCCCCCCCCCCCCCCCCCCCCGCTAACCTCTCAGTGAGATTCCTGGGATCATCTCTAACTCCTCCCTCTCTTGAACAACACTCATCTACTTGGCCAATAATTTCTGCCTATTTTAGGGACTCTAAGTTATATCATCACCTCCTTGACAAATCCACTTCCACTGTCCCACTTCAGACCCTAGGTTTCTTTCACTTGGCCTCCCAATTAGTATTGCTGCTCTTGGTCTCTGGATCCACGCAATCAGTGTTACACCACTGCCACCTGTTATCCTCATAAAACAGATCTACTCATGTTACACTCCAGCTTAAAAGCCTTTGATGGTCCTCTTCTGTCTACAGAACAAAGTCCAAACTGGTTGTGTTGGCATTCCCACACAAGTTGGTCCCAACCTATCTTCCCAGCTTCATCTCCTACTGCACCCCCCAACTACATAATAATAATAACTTACATAGAGCTTAATTGTTTATACAGTGCTTTTTCACATACACTAATCATAACAACACTGAATATTTTGTATTATCCCAATTTTATGAGAAAGAAACCGAGACCTAGAAATGTAAAATAATTTGCTAAAGATCCCAAATTATAAAAAGAACATAAAAGGCAGAAAGGGTCAAGTATCAAACTCCAAATTTTATCTCCTTTCCCAATATTTCTCACAGCCATAGCACCCCTATTCCAGCATATCAGACTGAAATTTACCCTTAAAATGCAGGATACTTTCCAACCTCTATCTTAGCTCAAGCTATTCTCACTTGAAATGTCCAAAGAACGGTGGGAGGCATTCTTCATATTATGTTTCATATTAGTTCTTCCTATTTGTGTAGAAACCTGTATCTACTGTGAATTATAAGCCCTATGAGGATGGGATCAAAAGTTAGTCACTCAACTTTTGGAAAGTGTGTAGGGGAAATAAGCCATATAAGACAGCAAGCATCAAGGCAGAGACTGGCCAGGCCTGAAACCAGAGACCAGAAACGTGGATCAGACCATCTGAGTACACTGGCGGTGCCAGTAATTTTAACATCTATCTTCCGAACAAGGTCGAATGCCCCAGTGCCAACTATTCTCACTGACACTGGCCTTTATTAAATATTTCAGTTTATTGAAAGCATAATTCAAAACAGAATGGGGTAAAAGTGAAGAATTAGAAGTTGATAAAAAGCAGAAATATTATTTCCCATTTTAACTTTCCGTTTTGACTAAGTAACCAAAATTTGAACGGTACAGGCTTGATTTAGCCTTCCTACAAAGATCGGCTCAGCTGCACGGGTAGCTGTCACTGGGGCTATTTCAGTAGGCCGCAGAATCACGTTCACCTACACAGCTTCCCACATCTCACCCTCCAGAGGAGCCGCTCGGCTTCCTGGCACTGGCAGAGAGTGTCTCAGAAGGTATTTGACATGTTGATGATCTGGCCAACTTTTACAAGTGAAGTTCCCCATGGTTATGTCAAATGGTCAAACTGAACAGTGTCAATGTGTTTGAAGATTACAGGCCGTACTCCTTCCTGGCTTGTCTCTATCCCAATAAAGATCAGATGCTAAGGATGCCTTATAATTATAAAGCCCAGAATATGAAACCACCGAACAGCTGACCAGGTGAAAAGTCTCAAATGCTTCCTTCCCTCTGTCAGAAATCTCCCTGTCCACTGCTGAAACATAACCACAATGTCAACTTTTCCATGAACTGGCAGAGGATAATATTAGAAGAAAAACTAGCCCACATGCCCTGCACTGAATTCCATTCCATTCCCAACAGTTATAGCACCCTAAATATAAAGGAAGAAAACTACAGACTTATGAGCTTAAGTAACTTACAAACCCAGATTTCAGATTTATCTTTGACGGAACTAACTGGTCTCTAATGTGGCATCTCACCCAAAAATCTAATTCTACTTCTATTCGATGAATAGCAGAATACTGCCACTTTCTGTACACTACAGGAGATTTCTTCTGGAGGCCAGTAAGACATGGGGGGGGGCAGGGGGGACATGCTGCTCTTGTTATAAACTGTACATTTTCTCTTTCAGAGATAGTAATACAGCAGTATTAATATTAACATCGACTGTGGAATCAGAGAATCTGAATTCAAGCCCTAACTCTGTAACATCAAGAAAGTTCCACCACTGAGACAGTGAGAGTACCACACTTACAGGGGCGTTGTAAGGATTTGGTCAGTCCTGAGTGACTAGAACACACAGACAGCTTTCAATAAACATTAGCTTTATAAATCACCTGACCCAAAGCGACGATTACATGAGATTTGTGAAAGGATAACAAATTCTAAAAAATCCCTGCCCAAGACTTTCCTGCTTACCTTCTGGCAACTTCCCTGTGTCGACGATACTAATCAATCAGTCAACCAATAAAAAATGAAATACAAGAGAAACCGAACGGCTCTGCCCCTCGGGGCTCCCACAAGGCGGGGTGGCACACACCAGTGACAGCAACTGCAGATTTAACTTAAATGTATGGCATGTGTATCCCCTCAAATACAAAGATCTGAAATCGACAGAAACCCAGTGTTACCAGCTATACATCCCTAAACAGCAAATGTGGGAACCACAGATAATATTATTTTAGCATTACCTCTATTACATAATCACACACTTTGGTCCTACATATTTGCTTACACATATGCTTCCTCTTTCCTCTCAGCAGTATTACAATTCTGTTGGTGGACTATGGTGTTTCTTTTGCACCTCACAGCATGTTAAACAGCAATCAAATAGCTGGACTAAGGTAACATCTAGTTAAGTAGTCAGCAGCCTCTCTGACTAGATCTTTCCATGAGCACGAACCCCTTGACTTTGGTACTCAGAGGTAACAGCCCAAAGCCTGGCTGAGTGCACGCCAGAGTCTGAGACACCTGGGATCTGACTCCACCACTCACTTGCTGCAGGACCTTGGCCACCGAAAAAGTCTGTTTTCCATTCCATAAAACGGCAAACATAATTTTACCCACCTCTTAGGATTACTTTGACAAATAAAATATATGCAAAACACTTAATGCTAGTCCTGAAATAGCGAGGGGAACATTTACAGACGTCTCCAATTTACTTTGAAATGCATCAAAAAAGGATGGGTTTTGAGTACTTAGTCCCACCGAACCATGATTAAAAAATCATTAAGACGAGGAGTTTCACTATGTGTATTTTACTAGTTTTTTTAATTAAAAAATAAAATAAAATTGTAAAAGGTGGGTTGAAAGATGGACAGATATGTGATAAAGCTGGTAAAATATCAAATGCAGGATCTAAGTAATGGGCATATGAATAATCACTTTCAACTTTTCTGTATTTTTGAAGATTTTTACAACAAAATATTAGGGAATGGGATGCCTGGGTGGCTCAGCAGTTGTGCGTCTGCGTTTGGCTCAGGGCATGATCCCCAGTTCCTGGGATCGAGTCCCGCATCGGGCTCCCCACATGGAGCCTGCTTCTCCCTCTGCCTATGTCTCTGCCTCTCTCTGTGTGTCTCTCATGAATAAATAAATAAAATCTTTAAAAATATATATATAAGGGAAAAAAACAATGCTGGCATCCAGTAGTTTGTTTTTATTATCACTACTTGTGGAAAACAATAGCCAGCAAATATTCAGATTCTTGGCTTCTTTTTTAAAAATTTTTATAAAGCAAAAAAAAATTTTTTTTATAAAGCATCTTTTTATCAGCCATCTCTCCTTTTATTATAGCCATTCTAAAACTAAAAGTGGCTTCTTTGAAACTTCTTAGCCAGTACTTACGTAGGTGATTTCAAGTTAAATTACTCTAAGGTATCGGCTGCCAAGCATTTAATCTCTTCTGAAGAAACACAGAAACCAAGTCAAGAGATATTTGTGGTCGATGATTGATGACTTGACCAACCAAAACAATGGAAAAGCAAGGATTGGAATTACTTGTTCCTAACTTTTTCAGTAGCTGCTGAAGCCGTATGTTCCAGAAGTACTATTAAAGTATTACCAGAAGTACTACCAGCACTTTACCAGGTACCTGATGTACAGGAGCACGCTGCATATACACAAATACGTCAGCTACTTTAGAACGATACCCAATTTGGGACGCCTGGGTGGCTCAGTCAGTTAATCATCTGTCTTGGGCTCAGGTCATGATCCTGGGGTGCTGGGATGGAGCCCCTGTTAGCCTGGCTCCATGCTCAGCGGGGAGTCTGCTTCTCCCTCAGCCCCTCCCTGTGCTCATGCTCTAATAAATACATAATAAAATCTTTTTAAAAAAGGATTAAGGATATCCAATTTTCCTCTAGTTTTTTTTTCCCCATTCCAACTGGTAATTCAGACTTTAAAGTGCTTAGTGGCACTACAAGAATTCAGATATCATACAGTACAACAATTTAAACAGACCACCTCAAACCCATTGCGATGGCTACTTTCAAAAATACAGAAAAGAACCAGTGTTGGTGGGAACGTGGAAAAACTGGAACCCTTGCGTACTGTTGACAGGAACACAAAACCATATAGCCACTGTGGAAAACAGTATGGTGGTCTCCCAAAAAATTAAAAACAGAATTACCATATGACTAAACAATCCCACTTCTGCATATATACCCAAAAGGACTGGAAGCAAGAGATACTTGTACACCCATGTTCATAACAGCATTACTCACAACAGGTAAGACGTGCAAACAACCCAAGTGTCCATCAACAGACAAATGGATGAGAAAATGTGATACAGACACACAATGGAATATCATTCAGCCTTAAAAACAAAAAAAATACTGTCGCAGGCTACAACACGGATGAACTCTGAAAGCATTAGGCCAAGTAAAATAAGGCAGTCACAGAAAGACAAACCAGGTATGATTCCACTTCTGTGAGATACCTAGAACAGTCAAAATCATAGAGCAGGATGGTGGTTGCCAAGTGCTGGAGGGGGAGGGGGCTGGGAGAGGGAGTTCAGGTTTAATGGGTATAGAGTTCCACTTGTGCAAGATGAAGAGTTCTGGAAATGGGTGGTGGTGGTGGTGGTGGTGGTGGTGGTAGTGGTGGTGATGGTGGTTGCACAACAGGTACTTACCACCACTGAACTATATACACTTAAAAATGGCTATGAGAGTAAATCATGTTATGTGTATTTTGCAGTAACAAAAAAAAAAAATGGAACAAATGAGGGAACGGATCTCCCCAGAAGGCCTGGTAGGGTGCTCCAGCTTGGGCCTGACAGAGAAGCAATCAACTCTGGGGCCCTCACACCAGGTCTCTCTCTCTCAACACACCATGGGCCCGGCGTCCACTCAGACTCTCCATCCCGCCCAGGGTCACACTGTTTATTTCGGTTCCAAAATGAGCAAACACTACTCTTGCCACACCAGTTTTATGTCGAAGCATCGAGGAGCTTCACCTCTCTAAACCCGCCTCCTCTTTAAAACAAGGATAATTCCTACCTACCTACCTTACAAGGTTACGAGGGCGCAAGAGTGAGATCACCCATATATAAAAGCAGCTTCAAACTACCAAACACCAAAGTAAAACAGAAATTTTACTACGTTTAAAACTACTTTCGTATGGAAATTCGGGAGGGATTACACCAACAACAACTTCACAAGGCTTGCGACACCTCACCCCTGCTTCGTTCCACTTACAAACTCCCATCGTCTCTAACACCTTTTTTTTTTTTTTTTTTTTTGGAGGGGGTGTTTTGTCGTGAACCGAAGGGCAGCCACTGAGGAAACAAGCAAACAAAAGCTTTAAGCTGAGCATGGGCGTCTAACCACCCCAGACGCGATCAGAAGTCATCCCACACGTCCTACAGAAAAATCCCATTTCTCCAGGACCCCGGCGCGGGCCTGCGGCGCCCTGGAACTACACTTCCCACAAAGCATCGAGGTGAACCGGGGCGGCGGGCGCGGCGGCAGGGGACTCGGGGCGCCCACCGCTGTCCCCCGAAAGGCTGCGGCGCGGACGGGCGAGGGTGCGCGGGCGCTGTCAGCCCCCCCCCCCCCCCCCCCCAGCGCCTGGCTCGGCGACCCGCGCCCGGCCCTCCCGCCCTTCCTCCTCCACCTGAGGGTCACCGCCTGGTCTTGACCTTTCCGCTCAGTTCCGGGGGGTCACCTTCTCCCCTGCCCCCAGAGCTCCGTTTCCAGAACTGCCCCCCCCGCCGCCCGCCCCTCACACAGTCGGGACCCGGGGCCACCGCGGGGCCGGCGGGACTGGCCGGCGCAGCCCGTCACCCTCTGGGGGGGGAGGGGGAGGCCCCCGGCCGGGCCGCCACCCGAGCGCCACGGGGCCCCCGCCGCCGGCCCGGGGCGGATCGCGGCCAGAGGTGGCTCCGCCCGGGGCTCCGGTTTCAATTTCGCAACGTGACGGTGCAAACCTGAGGCCTACAGGCGCCGGCGCCCCGCCCGCCAGGCCCGAGCGCCTCAGCCCCCCGCCCGCCGCCGCCGCCGCCGCCGCCGCCCGCCCGCCCGGCCCCGGCCGCCGCCCCGGGCCCCTGCGCTGCGCCGGCTCCGACTCGCGGCCGCGGCTGCCGGTGGCACTTACTCAGCTCGTCCTGGGAGGCGGAGGCGGCGGCCGCAGCCATGTTGCGCCAGGGAGGGAGGGAGGGGCCGAGCGGGAGGGCGCGGACGGGCGGCGCGGGGGGCTCGCCGCTCGCGGTGCGGCAGGGGCCGGGAGCCGCCTCCGGTCGCGCGGCGCCCTCGAGGCCCGCCCGCCGCCGCCGCCGCCGCCGCCTGCGTCCCCCTCGCCGCGCGCGGCGCTCCCGCGGTCCCCCGCGAGCCCGCGGCCCGGGCGCTCCCACCGCCGCGCGCCTCTGCGGGGCCGCCGCCGCCGTCTGTCGGCCGAGTCCCGGGGCGCCCGGCCCGCGCGGCGGCTCTGCGGCTCCGCGCCGCGCTCGCCCAACTCACGCCGCTTTTATATTTAGAAAGAGCTGAGCCATCCTCCCAGCGGCCCCCCCGCCGGGCCCCTCGCGCGCCCGCCCGCCCGCGCTCGCTCGCTCGCGGCTCGTCCTGCCCACCTGCCGCCCGCCCCGCGAGCGCTCCCCGCGCGGACCCGGCACGCGGCGGCCTGCGCGGGCGGCCCGGCCTGGCCTCCCCGCCTGGCCTCCCCGCCCCGCCGCGCCGGAGCAGTCTGCGGCGGCCGTGCGGCCACGGGGACGCGCGGGCCTCTGACCTGAGTCCGAGCCGGTCTCCATGCCGGGGATGCTGCGCGCGGCGCCGCGAGGTGGGCGCCGGAGGCGAGGCGGCGGGCGGGCGGGCGGGCGGGCGGCCCGGGGGCGGGGGCGGGCGGGGGCGGGCGCTTCGCCCCGGAGGGCCCGGCCGGCCGGCGCGCGCTGCCCCGAGCCGGGCGCGGTGTCCAGGCGGGGCCCGAGCCCGAGCCGCCGTGTGCAAGGGCCGCGGCTGTCACGTCGGCCGCCGCCGACCTGAGGGAACACGCCTGTCCGGAGGAAGAGACGTGGACTCGGAGAAGTCGAGCCGGGCTCGCGGGCGGCGGGAGGAAGCCCCGCCCTGCGCCTCCCGCGAACTTCTCGGCCCCGCGCGCCCGACGCCGCGACCCGGAGGCCCGGAGGCCCGGAGGCCCGGAGGCCCGGCCTCGCTGGCGGCCGCGGCCCAGCCTGGTCCCCGCGCTCGCCCGAGCGGGCCTGCCGGGCGCCCAGAGCCCCGAAGCCCTCCCGAAGAGTTGCAGGAACCCAGAGACCCAAAGTTCAAATTCAAGTATTTATGCACATCTATGTGTATGTCCTCGAATTTCAATATATTTGAATATATACACACATATGTGTATGCTTACGTGGGCTTTTTTATTATTTTTATTGTAATACCCACGTTCTTTTCGGTCATACCGATTTTAACTTTACGGCTTAAGTTTGTCCATGAGGTCGCGTCCCTGAGAAGCCCTTGCAAAATGGGATTCAAATTAAGGGGTTGCATCATGCTGTACTTCTAAGGGATGGCACCGTCACAGCAAATTAGATAGATCAGATGCCTTTTTTGTTTTTTCTGTTTTTTGTTTTTTGTTTTTGTTTTTTGGGGGTTTTTTGTTTTTTTGTTGTTGTTGTTTTTGTTTTTTGTTTTTTTGGTATAAGCAAGAAATCAAGGCCCTACCTATATGGATTGAAACTGCATTTATTCCTAAAAGAGCTCGGTAAAGCCCTGGTTAATGTCTCACAAAATGAATATATTGTTATTCCAGATGTAACTTAGACGGACGCGGTACTTGCATTTTCCTCTATTGCTTTAATATGGAAATTATACGTGATTTTTGGGAAATTTTTCGAATGATTCAGGATATCGCAGAATTAAAAGCGAAAGGCCTTCCACTCTCACCACCCCACTCCCCAGAGACAAATGTGGTGCACAGGTACTGCTGAGTGTGTATTCTCTGAGGCCTTGTCCATACACATACCTACACCCACCCACCCACCCCCAGAAGTGACTAGGATGGAGAGAGGCTCCTACAATAAAGTTCTGTATCCCTGTTTTCCCCTACAAACATTCTCCCGCGTTAATTCAAAAAGGTCTACACCGCCAGTCTTTTTATTAATGACCTTGTACCACATTAGGTCAACCAATTCCTATTTTGAGGATATTTTGACTCTAGTTTGATATTGACATAAACTCCGTGCATGACAAACTATTGGCAAAGACTACAGTACGGAAGTGTATAAAAGTAAAGGTTGTCCCCCTCCTCCCTGCCCACCATCCCCTCATCTTCTTACTCCCTGGAAATAATCCTGTTAACAATTTGGTGCATCCACCCTTTCCTGACTGTGAATTTATAAGGTAGCTGCACCAAGGATTGGTTTGAGGAAGCCTTGACTTCCCACAACCTCAAATAGATCCTTCTAAAGCTACCCAAAAAAAAATGTAGAGAGAATATAGTTTATAAAAAAAAAAAAAGTTTGTTAGGCAATATTAACTTCCAGACAAGACTAGTTAGCATCTCTTAAATTCATCCTACTAGAAATTTCAGAGTCCATGCATATGCAAATCATGGATATATGGGTATGCACAGATTTGTGTTTGCTTTAACAAAAATGGAATCCTACTACACATATTATTATGTAACTATCTTTTCACCAAACAATATATCAGAGGTGTTTTTCCATACCAGTAATGATAGTAACAACTAATACTAATTGTGCCAGGCTGCGTTTAAAGTGTCCTATATGGGCAGCCCGGGTGGCTCAGCGGTTAAGCGCCGCCTTCAGCCCAGGGTGTGATCCTGGGGACCCGGGATCGAGTCCCACGTCGGGCTCCCTGCATGGAGCCTGCTTCTCCCTCTACCTGTGTCTCTGCCTCTCTCTCTCTCTCTCTGTGTCTCTCATGAATAAATAAATAAAAATCTTTAAAAAATAAAAATAAAAAAAATAAAGTGCCCTATATGGAGGAATTCATTTAGTCCTCACAACAATCTTATAAAGTAGGGATTTCCTTTTTTTAAAAGATTTTATTTATTTATTCATGAGAGACACAGAAAGGCAGAGACATAGGCAGAGGAAGAAACAGGCTCCCTACAGGGAGCCCAATCCATGACTCTATGCCAGGACCCCGACACCTTGACCTGAGCCAAAGGCAGATGCTCAATCACTGAGCCACCCAGGCTCCCCAAAGAAGGGATTTCTATGACACCAGAGCATGGAGGGAAAAATATCTAAAATGCCACAAACTAGAAAGCAGTGGAGCAGGGATTTAAACCAAAACAGTGTGGATCATTCTTCACCACTATGATCTATATGTACAAAACTACCTCATTCTTTCAAATGGCTGCATGATAAGCACATGACGAAGTTTATTTAATCATTGCCCTACTAATGAACATTTAGGTTATCAACAATTTTTTCTACTAGCAGAAGCAAATGCTACTGTAAACTCATATCAACCGAGTTACATACTGCATATACAGAGAGAAATAGGTAGAGGTGGTATTGTTAGGTTAAAAAAAAAGAAGCCTTTAGGGGTACCTGGGTGGTGCAGTCAGTTAAGGGCCCAATCTTGGTTTTGGCTCAGTTCCTGATTTCAGGGTCCTGGGATCAAGCCCCACATCGTGGGCTTGCTGAGGCTCTGCACTCAGCAGGGAGTCTGCTTGAGATTCTCTCTCTCTCCCTCTGCCCCTCCTGCATATGCTCTCTCTCTCAAATAAATAAATAAATTTTTAAGATTTTATTTATTCATGAGAGACACAGAGATACAGGCAGAGGAAGAAGCAGGCTCCATGCAGTAAGCCCTATGCAGGACTCGATCCCAGGACTCCAGGATCACACCCTGAGTCAAAGGCAGATGCTCAACCGCTGAGCCACCCAGGTGTCCCAATAAAGGCTTTTTTTTTTTTTTAAAGATGTCTTTAACATCTCATCATATACAGCAGCTTATAGCAGTTTCCAGTGCTGCTTCTAATCACTAATGTTTAAAGCTCTAATGTTTTTTATACTTGCTTCTTCCTTCAAACTACTTGTAGTTTATTTTCCCACTAAATAGCTTTATAGTCTTACTAGACAATTTGGTTTTTAATAGTGGCCTGGAGATACTTTCTTTTTTTTTAATATGTTATTTATTTATTTATGAGAGACAGAGAGAGAGAGAGAGAGAGAGAGAGAGGCAGAGACACAGGCAGAGGGAGAAGCAGGCTCCATGCAGGGAACCTGATGCGGGACTTGATCCCGGGTCTCCAGGATCCCACCCCGGGCTGAAGGCAGGCGGCGCTAAACTCCTGAGCCACTGGGGCTGCCCCTGGAGATACTTTCTATCTAGAATTTACTTCGATTTCCGAAAACAGACAAGAAGAAATTGTGGGCAGGGATGAACAGGGGACAAAAAAGAGGCCACCGAGAAGCCAAAATAATGTATCACAAAATCTAAAAACTTACATCTTTTACTCTTTCAAAGTCCCCTCTCCCATCTCATAGGCCCTAATCACACTAACTGTATGTACAGTTCTGACAAAGTAGTCTTGTTTCCACAGTAAAAGCAAATTAGAAGCAAATATTAGAGAGCACTCTCCTGGGCAGGTGCTTGGATGACAGAGGAGCTAATGGACACCCTAAAAATGAAGGAAGAAGCAGAAACACTAGGATAAGAAGCTGTAAGAACTCAAACAGCAAAACATTCTAGGGTTATTTATAAAGTACAAAAAGCAGGGCAGCCCTGGTGGCGCAGCGGTTTAGCGCCGCCTGCAGCCCGGGGTGTGGTCCTGGAGACCCGGGATCAAGTCCCACGTCAGGCTTGTTGCATGGAGCCTGCTTCTCCCTCTGCCTGTGTCTCTGCGTCTCTCTCTCTCTCTCTCTCTCTCTCTCTCTCTGTGCCTCTATGAATAAATAAATAAAATCTTTAAAAAAAAAAAAAAAAGTACAAAAAGCACTACCCAACCCAGAGTCCCTGAAGTCATTTCATTTGAATGACGGATGTCCATGGTGATAATCCTGACATCAAGAAATAGCACAAGGACGCCTGGGTGGCTCAGTCAGTTAAGCATTTGCCTTTAGCTCAGGTCATGATCCTGGGGTCCTGAGATCGAGCCCCACATTGGGCTCCCTACTTAGAGGGGAGTCCACTTCTTCCCCTCCCTCTGTTCTTCCCCCTGTTAGTGCTCTTTGTCTCTCAAATAAATAGATTTTTTAAATCTTTTAAGAGAAAAAGAAAACACAGTATAATGATGTTTACTATATCAGCATCAAAAATCAAGGAAATACAAAATATTTTATCAAGCTTTTAACTCAAAATGATAACTATTTTATTTTATTTATTTTATTTTATTTTTAGAGAGAGAGAGCAGCAGGGGAGGGTCAGAGGGAGAGAGAACGAATCTTAAGCTGGCTCCACGTCCAGCATGGAACCTGTCAGGGGGCTAGACCCCACAACACTGGGACCAGAACTCTGAGATCACAACCTGAGCCAAAATCAAGAATCTGGCTCTTAACTGACCAAGCCACCCAGGCATCCCTCTAATAGGCAATGTTAGATGCCTAAAAGGACTCATTCTAAACTATCTAGAAAATCCAACTATCCCAAATGATTCAATTATCCATTCCCAAGGAGCTCCAGACAAGCCAAATTCTATAGAAATAAGTCTCATACAGTACTTATTGTGGTTGCTGAAGAAGTCAGAACTGGATCCCGGGTGCCAACAGAGTCCACAGCACTCATGGTCTTCATCTCTGCTCTTTTCACTAAGTTATTAATTAAAAACATGTTTCACTACACATAAAACCATGTCATGACTCAAAACATTCCACTTCTAGAAATGAAACCCAGAAACATCAGTCAGTCTCTAACCACCATATACAATCCTTCCACTCTTACTCCCTAATTCCTGTAGACTTAGAGTACATTTGGATTGTCCTCATCCCCTGGAACATGTCCACTGCCTTCTGGTCTGTGTTTCCTCTAAGTACCACGTGCTCTGTTCTTAGCAAAACCAAATGGCAATGAAGTCAAGCCTTTCCTTCCTCGGTTTCTATCTTAAGACAGTGCCAATCAATTCCCAACTTTTGGCAAAACCTATCAGTCACTTTATTTTTCCCTCCCAAATATCATTGGGAAAAGGCAGAAAGCTGACCTGGTCCAATACAATACACTGGCCTGCATCTTAGAGGATAAGGCAAGATTTCCTCTATGGATGAAATCTACCTCTATACCAGAAGAGATATCTCCTCTGATTTCCTTTAGACAGTGGCTTCAGAGTTCTTGGTTTACATTCTTCCCACCACCACCACCCAAATTTTTGAAAACCAATGTAATCCATTCACACATTTTTAGATTGGCATCTAAAATTTTCCCTTATAAATAATTGAAAGAGGGGGACCCCTGGGTGGCTCAGCGTTTGAGCATCTGCCTTCAGCTCAGGGCGTGATCCCAGTCCAGGGATCGAGTCCCGCATCAGGCTCCTTGCGAGGAGCCTGCTTCTCCCTCTGCCTATGTCTCTGCCTCTCTCTCTCTCTCTCTGTGTCTCTCGTGAATAAGTAAATAAATAAAATCCTTTAAAAAAATAAATAAATACATAAATAAATAAATGATTGAAAGAGGGAAATTTTGACAATAAATTCTATCATAAACATTAGCATTTTAAAATAAAAACGGAGAAACCTGGGTGGCGCAGTTAAGGATCCAACTCTTGGTTTTGCTCAGATTGTGTTTTCAGGGTCTTGAGATCAAGCCCCCAAGTCAGGCTCCCTGCTCAGGGTGGAGTCGGCCTAAGATTCTCTGTCCTTCCCCCTCCACCCACCCCTCCAGCTCATGCTCTCTCTCTCTAAAATAAATAAATAAATAAATTTGTAAAAAAATATATAATAATAATAAAATAAAATGAAAACCCTTCTGTTATTTCTTTATATATATAGCACTAAATTCTATCCCTGAAACTAATAATACAGTATATGTTAACGAAATTGAATTTAAGTAAAAAATTTGGGACACTTGGGTGACTCAGTGGTTGAGGTCTGCCTTTGACTCAGGTCCTGATCCCTGAGTCCAGGGATAAAGTCCCACATCGGGTTGCCTGTGGGGAGACTGCTTCTCCCTCTGCTTATGTCTCTGTCTCATTCTCTGTGTGTTTCATGAATAAACAAAATCTTTAAAAAAAAAAAAAGAATTTAAGTAAAAATTTTAAAAACATGTGTATATATCTAAGTAAGATTTTTTTTAAGAGTTAATTTATTTATTCATGAGAGATACAGAAAGAGAGAGGCAGAGACACAGGCAGAGGGAAAAGCAGGCTCCATGTAGGGAGCCCGATGTGGGACTCAATCCTGGGTCTCAAGGATCACACTCTGGGCTGAAGGCGGTGCTGCACCGCTGAGCCACCAGGGCTGCCCCTAAGTAAGAGATTTTTTTTAAGTTTGTTTTTTTTTAATAAATTTATTTTTTATTGGTGTTCAATTTACCAACATACAGAATAACACCCAGTGCTCATCCCGTCAAGTGCCCCCCTCAGTGCCGGTCACCCACCCCCATCCCCCGCCCTCCTCCCCTTCCCCCACCCCTAGTTCATTTCCCAGAGTTAGGAGTCTCTATGTTCTGTCTCCCTTTCTGATATTTCCCACACATTTCTTCTCCCTTCCCTTATATTCCCTTTCACTATTATTTATATTCCCCAAATGAATGAGAACATATTAAATGAGATACTGATTTGATGCCTACTATCATCTATTTAAAAATAGAGGCAGCCCAGGTGGCTCAGCTGTTTAGCTCTGCCTTCCGCCCAGGGCCTGATCCTGGAGACCTGGGATCAAGTCCCAGGTCAGGCTCCCTGTATGGAGCCTGCTTCTCCCTCTGCCTGTGTCTCTGCCTCTTTCTCTGTGTGTCTTTCATGAATAAATAAATAAAATCTTAAAAAAAAATACATGAACAATTTCTTTAAAAATCAGAAATTTCATATAATTGCATTTTCTCCTCAAACTCGTATGTCAATTTTACTTCCCCCTCAATAATTTATAATAATGCAATATAGTTTTAAACTTGAAAGCCTTATTGTTCACTTTATCAATCTTTTCTTCAACAAAAAAATATATATAAATTAAAATATTTAAATGTTTTCTGTGGCCTTTTAAAAAATTATTGTGATGAATCATAATTAGCAGTAGTGCCAACTTATCAGAACAACATAAGTATATTACAACTTTTTTAAAGGTTTCAATTATTAGTTATTAGCATATTTTTGTTACAACTTTTGAGAGAGTTGAAATAAATATATCTCTTAATGAATTAGACAGGGGCTTTATGGGGAAAAAAAAGAGAGAGAGATCCAGGTGTTGTTATTCACTTCCTCTCGTTATCTAATTTGGTATATCACATTGTCCCTTCAAAGTCATTTGAAGTTCTCCCCTGAGGGTAATCAACCATAGTTAGACTTGAGGTGGCTAAGAGGTGTGGCTTGCTTATGTAAGGTGAGAGAAGGGCCATTGTGAGATAGGACACCTTGACTTTATTTCTTTTTTTAAGGTTTTATTTTTAAGTAACCTCTATACCCAACGTGAGGCTCAAACTCACAACCCGGAGATCAAGAGTCGCATGCTCTACTGACTGAGCCAGCCAGGCGTTCCATGGACACCTTGAACCTAGAGTGTTCTTAGGCAAAGCAATTTAAAGGAAGAAGGGGGGCACCTGGGTGGCTTAGTCCATTAAGCATGGACTCTTGGGGCACCTGGGCAGCTCACTGGTTGAGTGTCTGCCTTCAGCTTAAGTCATGATCCCAGGGTTCTGGAATTGAGTCCCATATCAGGCCCCCTGCAGGGAGCCTGCTTCTCCCTTTGCCTATATCTCTGCCTCTGTGTGTGTCTCTCATGAGTAAATAAATAAAATCTTTAAAAAAAGAAATAGACTCTTGAATTTGACTGAGGTTGTGATCTCAGGGTCTTAAGATCAAGCCCCACATTGTCAGGCTTTGTGCTGAGCATGCAACCTCCTTAAGATTTTCTCTCTCAAAAAAAAAAAAAAAAAATCTCTCTCTCAAAAATAAATAAACAAATAAGTAAATAAAATAAAGGAAGAATGTATATGACCTAGGGATTGGTTCTCTTAACACTACCTAAGAGTTCTTTAGTTTCTTTGTATCCTAAGAAATCCTTCACTACTCCCAGAGGTCCCTAGCTTCAGGATAGGGCATCTTGAGTGTTTTGTTCTTATCCTATTCTATCCCTAGTCTCTCTTAAAAAAAAAAAAAAAAAATATATATATATATATATATATATATATATATATATATATATATATAGAACCTACCCTATCCTTCTCTTTCCATTCTCATATTCAAGCCACACCTTTACTCTTTCCTCAACCCACTGGACTCCCCTGAAACCAATCACATGAAGATTAATCAACAGCACACTCTGATGGATGCTTTCCTCTTGATCTCATTTGAACTACGGACTCCATTCTCCCTTTCAAAACTCCTCTACCAGGTCTTCCCTACACAATTTTCTCCTGATTCTTTTCTACTTATCAGTTACCTTTACTGTCTTCTCATTCTCTGCCAACCCTTTGAAGTCAGCGCTTCATTGGCTTTTAGTCCCAGACCACTTGTCACTCTACGTGCTCTTTCTTTGCATTCCCCACTCATTCATCTTCAATTACTAAATAACTAATTTCTCTCTCTGGTTAAGTTCTCTTGGACATTTCCACCTAAATGTCCTACATGTACTTCATAGTTGATACACCTCCAACTGAATGTATTTTCCCTCTCAAACTACCTCCCATACCCCTCAGAGTGTGTGGAACCAGCATCCAGTTGACCAAAACAGAGAATGGTAGCCCACCATTCTCAGTTTTACTCACTATCTGCAGATTGTCACTGAGTAGTATCAGTTATGGGTTTTCTGGTTCCCAGCGGAGAAACCACTCGTCTAAATACAACAATATTTGAAGAAGAGGACTGCAGTAGTTCACAGAAACAAAGAAAAATGAAAGAACTAGACTTCAAAAGGATAAGAAGTAGGTACAACTAGGATCTCTGCGACAGGAACTGGAAGATCGCCCTGAGGGGATTACAACCAGATGACCCAGCAACAACACAGCCTTTCGTTTCTAGATGTTGTGGAATAAGAATTATAAGCCCCAAACCTTTAAGTGAACTTTTTTTTTTTAAGATTTTATTTATGTATTCATGAGACACACACACACACACACAGAGGCAGAGACACAGGCAGAGGGAGAAGCAGGCTCCATGCAGGGAGCTCGATGTGGGACTCGATCCCGGGTCTCAAGGATCAGGGCTGGGCTGAAGGCGGCGCTAAACCACTGAGCCACCCAGGCTGCCCCCTTTAAGTGAACTTGATTAAAAATAAAAGAAACCATAGGTGCAAATGCTAATAGATGAAAGGTAGACAACCCTTGACTCTAATTCTTCGGGAACCCAAAGTATTCTGTTGGTCTAACATTTCTCAACAAGAAAAAGAGTTGTTTTTTTAAAAATTTGCATTCTGATGACAAAAGGAGTACGATAAATAAGAGACCAACTCATAAATGGCAAAGGTCACGTTTAAATTTCAAATCTAGGGGAGCCTGGCTATTCTCAGTTGGTAGAACCTGGGACTTTTGATCTCGGGGTCGTAGGTTTGAGCCCCATGTTGGGTGTAGAGATTACTTAAAAATAAGATATTTTTTAAAAATTCAAATTTAAATGTGTTTTACATCTTGTTATTATGGTTATAGCTTCTTTAATGTTTAATAAGGAACAAGACACTATGCTTACGTAATTGAATTATCTCATTCATGCTATAAATGAATTCACTGGTCTTAGGTGTACTACACACACTGCGTGGGTCCTTCTGTCAAATCAGGAGTATTTTGAATGACTTTCTCCCAGACCTATAAGAATTAAAGTCACCTCTCAAATAACTGATCCAAATACAAACGAAGTCTGATTTCTCCAACAGTGTCAAGTTTAAAATCCTGGGATGGGAAAGTTGATTGATCTGGTTTGGATCACTTGTCCACGTTGGTGGGGATTTGGGACTATTAATAGAAGGGGAATGGGAACGTTGAATAGTTAGACAAACAAGAGCAAGCACTTCCCACTAGTCTAAATAGCAAATATTCATTCTCCTTAAAATGGCTCCACTCTGCCACTTCCTCTCTATACCTTGGCTTAATCCACTTTCTTGGGATGCCCAGGTGACTCACTGGTTTAATATTTTTAATATTTTCTTTTTTTTTAATTTATTTATTCATGATAGTCACACGGAGAGAGAGAGAGAGGCAGAGACACAGGCAGAGGGAGAAGCAGGCTCCAAGCACCGGGAGCCCGATGTGGGATTCGATCCCGAGTCTCCAGGATCACGCCCCGGGCCAAAGGCAGGCGCCAAACCGCTGTGCCACCCAGGGATCCCAACTGGTTTAGCACCTGCCTGCGGCCCAGGGTGTAATCCTGGAGCTCCCAGTTCGAGTCCTGCATTCAGGCTCCTCGCATGGAGCCTGCTTCTCCCTCTGCCTGTGCCTGTGCCTGTGCCTCTCTCTGTGTCTCTCATGAATAAATAAATAAATCTTTTTTTTAATCTTCTTTCTTTTTCAAAGATTTTATTATTTATTTATTCATGAGAGACACAGAAGAGAGGCAGAGACATAGCTGGAGGGAGAAGCAGGCTCCCCCCAGGGAGCCTGATGCAGGACTTGATCCCAGGACCCCAGGATCACACCTTGAGCCAAAGGCAAATGCTCAACCACTGAGCCAAGTGCCCCAATCTACTTTCTTTAAGCCATCTTTTGGTAAAAAGAAGTACTCGATCTTTAATCCTTTGCATTCTAGCTTCTAGCTTCTTCACTTTACCTTGATAAAGATCATCACTGTTACTCTGAAAGTGTACCATGATTTCTCTATTTTTTTTTTTAAGATTTTACTTATTTATTCATGAGAGTCATAGAGAGAGAGAGAGAGGCAGAGACACAGGTAGAAGGAGAAGCAGGCTTCATGCAGGGAGCCTGTTGTGGGACTCGATCCCGGGACTCCAGGATCACGCCCTGGGCTGAAGGTGGCACTAAACCGCTGAGCCACCCAGGGATCCCGATTTCTCTATGTTTTAATGTAATTTTAAAAATATATACATATATGCTTTACGCATATGTTTTTATATCTTGTATATTTTATTATAAACAAAAAATGTAATTTATAAAACAAAACATACATATGTATTTTTAAAATTTAAAAATTAACTACAATTGACATATGACATTGTATTCTTTCTAGGTGTACAACGCAATTTACCAGATGTATGTATTATTAAATGATCACTACAATAAATGTAGTTAATATCCATCACCACACATAGTTTAAGAGTTTTCTTGTGATGAGAATTTTTAAGATCATCTCTCTTAGCAACTTCTAAACCGTAAGATTTTGTTAACTAGAGTCACCGTGCTGTACATTATATCCCTAGGACTTTATTATCTTGTCACTGGAAGTTTGTACCTTTTCCCCATCTTCACTCATTTTGCACACCCCCATATTATATTATATTTAGTGGTTTTTCAAGACAGCTTAGGCTCCCTGACATCTCTCAAACATCAAACATTTCTTGTAACTCCATCCTCTCTTGTCACCCTTGACTCATTTTTCTTCTACCTTTTTTTTTAAAAAAAGAATTTATTTATTTATTTGAGAGAGTGCACATGAGCATGAAGGGGAAGGGCAGAGGGAAGGGCAGAGGAAGGACAGACCCTCTGCCCAGTGTGGAGCCTAAGAAAGAGCCTGAGGGTGGGCTCTATCTCAGGACACCCTCCCCACCCCAATCACAACTCCGGACCCAGTCAGATGCTCACTTAACTGTTAGGCACCCAGGCACCCTCTTCCACCTTTCTAAAGTTCCCCTGATTGTATTATCATCTCCCCTCCCTTCTCCTTTATGTATCTCATCAGCAAACCTTTTCTATAAGGGCTAGCTAGTATACAGTTTAGGCTTTGTGGGCCACACAGTTTCTGTCACAACTACTCAACTCTGTCATTGTAACAGGAGAGCAGTCATGAATACTACAGAAACAAAGGAGCATGATCATGTTCCAATAAAACTTTATTTACAAAAACAGTGGGCTGATTTGGACTAAGGACCATGGTCTGCTGATCTCTCATCTAGGAGCTTCCTGAGAGATGAATGTTGGGGACTTGTATGTCTCAAAATGTCTCCAATCTCCACCTGAAATACCCAGGATGCCTGGGATAGAATTCTAGGTTGGAAATAAGGACTCCTCAGAATTTTGAAGGTACTGTCAATTTCTTCTACCCTCCCCAAGGCCTTGTTTGCTTTAGCTCAGTTAGCTCCACTAGCCTGCAGAGGTAGAGCTCTGCCTTAAGATTTTACTCAGGCTCACTGAGCTATCTTACGTCATTAATAACTTTTTTTTTACATTTCTAAAAAATAAAATCAATTTGAAGAAGTTACTATGTTTTCCAGTTTCCTGTATCCAAGGAATAGCTTTTCCTAGAAATTTGGTACTAGGGAAATGTTTGAATTTCACGGAAACTTCTATGCTGTCTTTTATGAGACAATAGGCATTAAGTAATCCATTGTGAGTCACTTTTTGTCTTGATTGTTAGTGTCCAATTGCATTAAACTCCCATACCATATTCAATTCATTTGTATCCTCAGATGTTTAATAAAAGTGAATAAATGTGAAAGAACAGACAATGGGAAGGCAGTTATCTTGTCAGCTGTTTCAGTACTCGGGACTGAAGGGAAAGAAACAGTTATCTCCTTTCATTGGAAGGATATCAATAATATATATCTAGATGGGATATCTACCAGTACAGCCATCTTTACAAAATATAATCTGCCATAGAGTGCATAATTTTGATCATTTCTTTGTTCTCACCCATCAGTATTTACAATAAGTCACCAAATCCTACTACTACTATATCTTGAATCTTTTTTAGCTCATCATCATTTAGACCACCCTCATCGTCCCACCTGGATTATTGCACAACTTCCTATCAAGACTAGTCTTTTTGCCTCCTACCTTATCTTTCTAATCTCTTCTCCATCCTGAAGCCAAAACAGCTAAAAAACAAACAAAAAGCCCACTTATTTGATTAAGTATTCCTTAGCGTGCTTATCCTGACTAGAAATCCCACCAGATTGCTTACAAGTGAAACTAATTTGTGGTTTTCTCTTTCTTTACTGCTGTATAATAACCCACCACTCTTTTTACCATGATGGTTGCATTTAGTCAAAAGTTACGGTTTGGTTACCAGTTACAAGAAGGAGTCATTTTTTCCTCTGGAGATTTATTCGTATGTAGCATACCGCTCACGGAATATTTCAACTAGTGTATTTTTTTAAATAATAAATTTATTTTTTATTGGTGTTCAATTTGCCAACATATAGAGTAACACCCATTACTCATTCCGTTGAGTGCCCCCCTCAGTGCCCGTCACCCATTCACCCCCACCCCTCCCCTCCTCCCCTTCCACCACCCCTAGTTCATTTCCCAGAGTTAGGAGTCAACTAGTGTTAATGTTTCTCAAAGTGTAGTCCAAGGATCACCCACCATGGGCTTTGGAGGGGAAAGTCCCACGTTCGTATTCAAATGAAGAATGCCAAAAAAAACCCCCCAAAAAAAAAACAAAAAAAACAAACAAAAAAAAAACAAATGAAGAATGCCATGTGATTCCAAGGCACATACAGTTTGAGAGTCACTACTTAAAGTTTCTCTGACTTGCCCTGTTAAACCTATGAGTCAATTTTATTTCATGTCTCTCTGTTTTATCCAGCTTCTCCTTGATGTCTAATTTTCAGCCTGACAAGGAGAGGTGGGTAGAGGAGAAGCATATGTACTCAGACCTGGGACTGGGATAGCTTCTTCTTGACTGTGGGCAGTTTCTTCAGCCTACCTCCTGCCTGTGAAATGAACCCAGTGGTTCATCTGGTTGAGCTTGCTCTGTCCTTTTAAACTCTCAGGGCCTTGGGATGCCTGGGTGGCTCAGCAGTTGAGCGTCTGTCTGCCTTTGGCTCAGGGTGTGATCCCAGATTCCTGGGATTGAGTCCCACATCAGGCTCCCTGCATGGAGCCTGCTTCTCCCTCTACCTGTGTCTCTGCCTCTCTTTCTGTGTCTCTCATGAAATAATAAATAAAATATTTTCAAAAAAATTTTTTTAAGTCTCAGGGCCTTGACTCACTGTGGTCTTTCCGTCTAGAATGTTTTTCTTTTTTCTTTTTAAGATTTTATTTATTTATTCATGAGAGACATAGAGACAGAGGCAGAGGGAGAAGCAGGCTCCATGCGGGGAACCTGATGCGGGATTCAATTCCAGGACCCCAGGATCACGACCTGAGCCAAAGGCAGACACTTCACCACTTAGCCACCCAGGTGCCCCTAGAATGTTTTTCTCTCCCAACACCAACTCTCCAAAAGCCATCTAGTTATTAGTACCCTCCAAACAATCCTTCTGGAGTTTCTCAGCCCTTTTTGCTATGCCCCCAGGAATCCAGGCAAGCGTCCATTCATAAATTCAACAAATATACTGAGCTCTACTATGCACCAGGTACTGTTCTAAGGCCTGGAGATTGTGTGTCATGGAACAAACCAGATAAAGATCCTTACTCTTATGGAATCAGTATTCTAGTGATCAAGACAGTCAAAAAAAAAAAAAAACCAAAACAAGATAGACAGTAAGTAGTAAACAAGAAAATTGTGTGTTAGAAAGGGAAACAGGAGTAGAGAGGGGTGCAGTTCCAATTTAAGCAGTGTGGTGGGAGAGCTTCATGGAGAAGATCCGGAAGGCAGGGAGAGTGAGCCATATGGCTATCCCGGCAGGAGCATGTAGCCAGAAATGCCGGGAGGTTGGAAGGAGAGGGAGAGCAAACAGACCATTGTGACTGAATCAGTTAGGTCCAGGAAGATGCGAGGCAGGTTGCGGATGACCAGATTCTATCAAGCTTTGCCACTGCTTAAATTCGGGTTTTTCTCTGAGGGGAATGGGAAGCCTTTGCAGGGTTTTAAGCAAAAGACGGACATAATTTGTTTTTACGTTTTTAACTGTCTCTCCAGTTGGCAGTGTAAAAAAATAAAAGAAAAAAGTGCACTCAATAGGCTATTGCAATATTGCATCCAGGGGAGGCAGGATGGGGTCTTGGACCATGGTGGCAGGTGTAAAAGTTACAAAATTAGTATGTGTTCAAATTCAAAGTGGCGGCATTCGTTATGGCTTGCATAGAATGCATCCCTGGTCTTCTGCAGTGGGGTTTTCCAGGCTGGATTCCAGGAAAGGGCAGGGAGAGGAGGGAGGGGGATGGTTTGAGGTTACCAAGGAAACCCAGCATCGCACATCTGAGAACCTGAGCCGGCTCCGGGCCTCTAGGCCTCTGGCGCAGCAAGAATTCTGCGGCCGAGCCCACCACCCTTCCCCACTGACCATGCGCAGCCGGCCAGGTGGGAGCCTATGGAAAACCCAGGACTCTCGCCGAGCGGGACGAACGCATTCCGGGAGTCGTAGTTCTGCGCCCTGGCGCAGGCGCAGTGCCCCCTCCCCGCCCCCCCCGCCGCCGGCTTGCGCGCGCAGCTCCTGCAGGACCAGTTTCTAGAAGCTCATTGCGGTGGCGTTGGTCCTGACTGCGGGTGCGGATGCAGGTAGCGGTCGTCCGGGGCCCCTGGTGTGGGGGCCTCGGCCAGGTCGCGCGGCCCCGGGGCGCACCCGGGGGGCGGGCGGGGGGGCGCGCAGGAAGCCGGGCGAGCTCACCGTGCACCCGGGGCCGCAGCCTCCGCGGGGAGGTGGGCAGGGTCCTGAATGACGGAGCTTTTCTCCATCCCCTCCCTGCGCCTACGGTCCGGCGAGTTGGGTCCGCGGACGTTTTGGGCGGGAAAATGCCTTGATGTGGGTGCAGGTGGGGGGAGCCCCGCGGTGAGTGCAGGGTGTTGAGCAGCATCCCCGGCTGCCCCCACTGGGTAGGTACAGTCGCCCCCTCCTCTCCCGGCGTGATAACCGAAACGTCTTCGGCGCCCCCCTCCCTTGAGAACTCTCCACCTGCGTCACATTTTCCGCGGAGCCTCCCTGGTAGGCTCCCTGGAGACCGGGAGCAGGTCTCAGCTCTCGCGCAGCCCCAGGTGCTCAGCGCGGCGCCAGGTACGTGGTGGGCGCCTAACATTTGGCGAAGGAATAAGTGACGTCATGCATGCTTGTGTGCCGGGCTGTGTGCTGCTGGGAGGTGGGCAGTTACGGGTATAATAGTCGCAGGAGGTGGAGAGTGTGCTTTCACCTGCCGCACTGTAGCACATCTCAGGTTGTACGGTCCCTTCCTGCGTGCCCTCTGCGGGTGGGGACCCTGCCTCATCGGCCCCCGCGTGTGCCCACAGTGTCCTGATGTTCAGTTATTTGCAGAGTGGAAGAACGCGTGTAACACAGCCTAGGCTCTGTGCAGAAGAGCACTGGGGGATCAGAGGAAGCTTTGTACAAGAGGTGACGGTTGAAAGGAGTCAAGTTCTGAAAGATGAGGGAGAGTTTGGTAGGAGAGGGGAAGAAGGCAGGTTCCAAGGAGAGGGAACCGCTCAGTGCAGAGGATGGAAGGGGTGGAGGGTGTGTGGGATTGGAGAGAGACTTCTTTATGACTGTGGCATCCCTCAGAGGCAGCTAGAGCTCAAGGGGTGAGGTTCCTCTGAGCAGGGTCTCTAGATCATCAAGCATGGCCTTTGCATTTGAATTTTACCTTGGGACTGATGGGGAGTGATAGGACCCAGTTTTGCATGTTAGAAAGAATCCTTAGGCTGCAGTGTGAGACTGGATTGAAGAAACCTGTGCTTAGGTGGATGAAGTGAATGGACAGGTTCTTAGGAAATAAAACTGCCAGAACTTGGTTATTGATTATGTGAGAAATTTGAGGGGCAAATATGAAATCAGGCTTCTGAGTTGGGCACCTGGGTGGGAAATGTGTGGCTCTTCACTGTGGTATGTCAGGAGCAGTTGAATAAATTTGGGACTGGATTCTCTTGGAGCAGTGACCCTTTTCTCATGCCTTTTGCTTATGAGGAGTATTTAGTCTGGAGAAATTTTTCTTGGAGGGTATCTTTAGTTACCCATAAATAACTCCTCAGCTTTTCACCTACAAAAGAAAATTATTCCTTTTAATGTAGAAGTTGGGCAGGGTGGTTCTAGGCCTCTGGGTATGTTGATACATATCTGAACCAAACCAACAACGATGTTTTTAGGAGTAATAATTTGTTTTACTTACCTAACATCTCCTATTTTTTTTGACAGTTTCTGCAAAACCAGAAGCTGAATGAATGCTTGGAGCCTTTGATATTTTGCTGTCTCTAGTGCCTGTTGGTGGACTGTCCTGGTATTCAACTAGAGTCTACGGGGATTGGATTCCTGCTGCTGATACACACTGCAAGCTGTAGTACCCTTGAATAAGATGACCACCATCTCTCCAGATCCTCAGACTCTGGTCTCAAGTGAACCAAATAAGGTCCTAGGGATGGAAACTCCTGGGGATCAAGAAGCTATTCCGAGAGGAGACAGTGCTGACCCAGAGACTTTCAGACAGAGATTCAGGTGGTTCTGTTACTCAGAAGTGGCTGGACCCAGAAAAGCCCTAAATCAGCTCTGGGATCTCTGCATTCAGTGGCTGAGACCAGACATCCACACGAAAGAACAGATTCTAGAGCTTTTGGTGTTTGAGCAGTTCCTGACCATTTTGCCTGGGGAGATCAGGATTTGGGTAAAGTCACAACATCCTGAGAATAGTGAGAAGGTGGTGACCCTAATAGAGGATTTGACCCAAATGCTTGAAGAGAAGGAAGGTGAGATTTATAGATGGCAGGACTAAGGGAGAGATCGCCTCAAGGTGTGAAAGGAAACTCCCCCAAAGAAAGCAGTTGATTGCTGAAAATGAGTCTGAGTTTGGGGTTGGGAATGGCATAGGATAAGCCCCGCCTCTTACTGTGTAATCTAGGGCAAGCTATGTAACTTTTCAGAACCTTTATTTTTTTTTTTAACCTGGTGAAATGGGGTTCCAATCTGCTTAGTTTCTTGTGAGGGTTAAACATGATAAGGTATAATCCTAATTTCTTTCCTTTCTGTCTTGAGTAAGAGGGATTCTTAGAACACAGGAGAGAAGGAGATCATCTGAAATTATTTGGAGTCACAAGCATATCAACCACTCCAGGCCTCAACTTCTGCCTCCAGTGGGCAGGAGCAAGTTTCTAGATTGGGGTGCCCATATTTGTGATGATGGAAATGGTTCTGCACTATTTTGCACTTTGTGACTAGGGCAAATAAGAAATTGAATCTTAAATAGCCATATGTGGTGATCGGCTACCCTATTGAATAGTGCAGTTCCACAGCATTAGAAGAGGAATAGTTCACTTGAATTTTTTTCACTTGTATTTTTTAGATTACATTATTATACATATACAAATGTATAGGATATAAACTGAGTTGTAACATATCATTGAAAAATATTGATAAAAAGACTTGTAGGGTTGATAGCCCTTTAGGGGCATGTGGTCAACTTTGTTAAACTCCCTCTAATATGCTATAGATGTTCCAAATGTGTGTAGCGAGTTACCATAAAGTTCTCAATACATATGTGGGATAGTTTGTATTCTGCAAAAAGTTCCAAGGTGGGGAAATGCATTTACCTCCACAGAGTTAAATTGTGGTCACATAGCTAATCGGTATGTTCAACATTTGGGTTTCCTGACTTCTCTGACTTGTCTGTCCTTGCAACATGGTGCTTCTCCAAAATTAGAGCCTCTCTGTGGAAGGCTTTGCAATAAAGAAGTTCATGAATTGATTGCTTTAGCATTCGGTAAGAACAATTTCCTTAAGAGTCCCTTCTTTCTCTCTGATTACATAATTTTGCTTCTTAATTTCTGTTGGTTGTCTAATAAGCTTGCCTAGAAGTCTTTTCATAAGACAGTAAAGGATGATTTAAAAAGTACTTTATCATTATTGGAAGAAGAGCTGTTGACATCTCAGGGTATGTCATTTATTGGTATGTTCAGATTCCTCATTTTTGTCTTTAGGCAACTGCTGGTGACCTCAGAAGAGAAGTCTGTTCCTGAGACCAGCTTGGTGCTTCCATTCAATAAGCAGTTCTCTGCAAGGCATTATGCTAGGCCTAGGAAGAAAACAAATGAACTCATAAAGCAAATATGCTGTTTTACCTTAGTACATCCATTGAATATTTTAAAAACCATCCTGTAAATTAAACACATTAAAACTGTAGGTGTGTGGATTGAATGAAATCACTTATGGTGAGCTTAGGAATTGAAAGGGTATTTTATAGAGTAGGGGAGAAGCTTGGATTTTTAAAAAAGTGTATCTGTGGCTTTTATCTCAGTTTTATTTTATTTATTTATTTATTTATTTTTTAAATCTATCTCAGTTTTAGAAAGAGTGGGAACAAATTTTTGTTTCTTCTGTACTTTTTCTCCAGAGAGACATGTATAAGAATTTCTAGTCTGAGGAATGCATTTGAAAGACTAGAGTGTTCTTTTCCCCTTCCCAGATCCAGTGTCTCAAGAGTCTGTTATTTCCCAAGAGGAGAACCCTGAAGAAAATAAAATGGTTTCTGTCCTTCGGAGAACTGAGTCCCTGGTAAGCTTCCTTTCACTGGTTTTCATTCTTAAGCGAATACTTAACTGAGCTCCTACTGAGCTCCTACGGAGTGGTATAAAGATACTAGAATAATGAAGACAGTTTCCTTCACATTCTTCACATTCTTTGAGCTCATTCTTCAGATGGTGTTTTACTTCACTTCCCAGAATTTGTCATACGTCTGATTCTAAGAAAAACAAAAAATTTATTAAAATTCTACAGTTATTCTTGATAAAATTAGTCAAGTGAGAATAGAATTTTATTTCCTTAATATAATAAAAAAATCCCTAGCTGAACGGTATTGGAAAAATAAAAAGCAGCTCTCACAATGCCTGTAAAGATAAAGATGTCTAATCATGCTGCAGTTGATGAGCTTTTGAAAGCCGATGCAGTAAGATGAGAAGGAAATGAGGTAAGTATTGGTATGTAAGAGACAAATGTGTGTTATTTGCAGATAAATGGTCTGTTTGGAAAACCTCTGAGAATCAACTGAACAACTACTAAAACTCACGGTAGTTGAGAAAAGGGGCTGGTTACAAATCAATTAGAATAATTTGTAATCGATGAATTACAAATCAGAAAAAAGTATTTTTATTTTCTTTAAAGATTTTATTTATTTATTCATGAGATACACAGAAGCAGAGACACAGGCAGAGGGAGAAACAGGCTCCCCACAGGGAGCCCGATGTGGGACTCTCTCCAGGGACCCTGGGATCACACCCCAGGCCAAAGGCAGGTGCTCAACCACTGAGCCACCCAGGCGTCCCCCAAAATTCTTTTTTTTTAAGATTTTATTTATTAGTGTGCATATGCATGCATGAGTGGCAAAGGAGAAGGAGAAGCAGGCACCCCACTGAGCAGGGAGCCCAACCCAGAGCTCAGTTCCAGAACCCTGGGATCATGACCTGAGCCAAAAACAGACGCTTTTAACGGACTGAGCCACCTAGGTGCCCCGAAAAAGAAAATCTTGTTCGCGATAGAAATTCATACCTCCCTAGTAGACTGATAATGGCTTCCCAAAATATGTCCAGTTCCTAATCCCTGGAACCTGCGGATGTTCATCCAGTGCTGAAAGACTGTATTTCTTGTGACTGTTAGGAATCTGTGACATTCAAGGATGTGGCAGTGAACTTTTCCAGAGGAGAGTGGAGGAGGCTGGAGCCTTTTCAGAAGGAGCTCTATAAGGAAGTGCTACTGGAGAACTTGAAGAACCTAGAGTTTCTGGGTAAAGCTGTCTCTTAATGATCTAATGTATAAACTGTGTATCTTTTCATCCACTATTACTGAAAGATGAGTGCTATTAACTGTATTGACTAGGTATGCAGGGATAATATGACTAATCCTAAAAGTGGGTTCTGAAAATGTACTTTTCTGCAGTGTTTTCTCCAAAAAAGAGTTTCTGCTTCATTAAGCTGGAAGTGTTGAGTATCGCTGTGCTGTCATGCAGGGCACACCTTCCCCAGTTCCTCCTCATATACCAGGATTGATGTCTATATTTGATAGCATCTTCTCTTGGGGAGCCGGAGGCTGTGTGTGAATGCTGGACCACCTTTGCCCTGTGCAGAAACAGTTATTTTTTATTCTTTTCTCTGAGCAGGCTTTCCAGTTTCCAAATTAGATTTGATTTCCCAGTTTAAGTGGGTTGAACTGCCGTGGCTGCTGGAAAAAGAAGTTTCAAAAGGCTCCAGATCAGGTGAGTTGGTGAAAAGCAGACAAATTAAAATAGTTGCTTCACCAAAATTGTTTATGAGAAGCTTTTGAAATGCCGGGTGGGCTAGATGCTAAAACAGGAAGGTGATTAGGTATACCCCCTTGCTTCCTGGAATATTCATTTTAGTGGAGAGACCATTAGTTTAGTCCTCTGAGAAGTAGATGCCAAGGCATGATTAGCTCTACCAGGGACTTCTGGGGGAGACTTGCCATGAATGAAATGGGGAGGGCTCTCAGAATATAATGTGGGTATAACACACCTGTGAATGAGATAGGAAAGGAAGGAAGGTTGGGGAAGAAGCATCTTAGACTGATGCGCGGTTTAAGAAAATTTTGGCAAGGCCAAAGAAAAGTTCCCCAGCCGGAGTGGCCCATGAGGAGTGGCCCATCAGGAGTTCTGTGTCTCACAGAAATGGGCCTGCCCAAGGGTTCCTACTCTACTTGCCATTGACTGGGAGCAGCCTGTGGGAAAGTGGCCTTGGCGTGAATCCTGGGGTGGGCATCAGAGAGCAGCTCCTGGGGCCGTTATGTGAGCACCCCAGAGTTGGAGACCTGAGAAGCATGTTTCTGTGGATGCCAGCATACAGATACTAAAACACAAGGTGTTAGTGGGATGTGTGCTATACTAACACCTGTATGTGGGGCAGTGGGAAATGCAGGAGCGATGGCTTAATTAACACATAAGTTGAATCTTGAAGGATAAGTGGCAATTCGTCCAGCAGACAGCATGGAGAGTGTGATCTCATTTTTGTTAAAAGGAAAACAATTTATATATACATGTATATATCTCAATATACATAGAGATTGTTTTTTTAATGTCTCAACATTAATGTTAACCCTGGTTATCTTTGAAGGATTATATTTTTTCTTTATCTTTTATCTTAAAATTTAACAATAAGCATATTAAAATTTATGTTTAAAAAATAAATTATTGCTTATATATCAATACCTTACTATTTTTTTTAATTTTAAAGAAAAAAATCAGTAATTTCACTTCACTCTATTCCATCTTAACCAAAGTCAACCTGTTGGCTGTTTTCAGTATAAATATGTGCCCCTCTTTCCTAGAAGCATCATGTAGATGTACAACTTGTTTAAAAAATTATTTACAGGGACATCTGGGTGGCTCAGCAGTTGAGCACCTGCCTTCGTTAGGCTCAGGTTGTGACCCAGGGTCCTGGTATCAAGTCCCACATCGGGCTCCCTACAAGGAGCCTACTTCTCCTTCTGCCTGTGTCTCTGCCTCTCTCTCCGTGTCTCTCATGAATAAATAAATAAAATCTTAAAAAATAAGTAAATCTTTAAAATAAATAAATAAATACAGAATTATTTACAGCAGACTGGAGAAGAAGCTCTTGACAGACAAAGCAGAATCGGTAGCTATAATTTATAAAATACTTAAGCAAAACGGTAAGGAGCGCAGTCTATTAAAAAAATGGGTGAAGACCTTGAGCAGATAGCTGACAAAAATAACTGACAAAACTAAAATTGCTGTAATCTTGAAATAAAAGTTCTAAGTCACTGGTCAACAACGAAATACACATTTAAAGCAACTGTACTGAGGTCATGATCTCGAGGTCAGGAGATTGAGCCCTTTATTGGGCTCCACACTCAAAGTCTGCTTGAGGACTTCTCTGTCTGCCCCTCCCCTCTGCTCATGCATGCGCATGTTCTTTCTCAAATAAATAAATCTTTTAAAAATGCACCGAATTTTTAATAATGGTTAATTTCTGGGGAATTGAATTTTGGGTTTCATAGTTAACTCTTTAAAAAATAGTTTTGTGACAGTGATGGTGTGATCTCATGATGAAGAGCCAAGATGAATGATGTGGTTGTTAAGTGAGTTCAGAGTTCTGAGAAGAGTGTAAATAGAGTATGGTAGTAGAGAAGGTTAGGATTTGAACCTGAGGCCCTAGGTGTTTGTGTTTGTGAAGGTGCTATGGGATTGCATTTGAGGTAGAGCAGACACTGAAAGAATAGGATTAAAAACACTGTAGTGTGGTAGGGACAGTGAATGGATGCTTGAATAGAGTGTATCCATAAGGTTGATAGGGCCAGACCGTGGTAACCTTTGAAAGTCTAGTGTATGCAATGCTATATGTCTGTGAGGTGAGGAACATCTTCTGTAAACTTGGTGCTGTTAGGCTGCTTTGAAAAGCAGTGTGGTATAGCGATCAAAAGTAGGGGCTTTGTTGTCAGACTAGATTAAAAATCTGGCTCTGTCGCTTACAATACATGTGACTTTGGACAAGCTATTTACACTCTGTGTGCCTGGTTGTCACATCCACAAAACAGGGATGATATCAGGACCTACTTTATAGGGTTGTTAGGAAGATTTTTTTTTTTTTAATTTTTATTTAGATAGTTACAGAGAGAGAGAGAGAGGCAGAGACACAGGCAGAGGGAGAAGCAGGCTCCATGCACCGGGAGCCCGATGTGGGACTCGATCCCGGGTCTCCAGGATCACGCCCTGGGCCAAAGGCAGGCGCCAAACCGCTGCACCACCCAAGGATCCCCTGTTAGGAAGATTAAGGGAAAATACAAATACAGTGGTTGATATGGGGCCTGGATTCAATAAACATTTGCACTGTCATTTTTATTTGGAAAGAGAATAGATTGGATCTAGAGAGAGCAAGAATGAACCTATTGCAGAAATTTGAAAGGAAGGTGAGAACTTGCATTTTAATCTAACTGTAAGGCATTAACTTTTCGTTTTCCCCAATATTTTTCTTTTTTTTAAGATTATTATTAATGAGAGAGACAGAGGCAGAGACATAGGCAGAGAGAGAGAAGCAGGCTTCCCACAAGAAGCCTAATGTGGGATTTGACCCCAGGATTAAAACCTGAGCCAAAGGCAGACACTCAACCACTGAACCACCCAGGCGCCTCTCCCCAATATTTTTCTTAACCACTATACCTCGTTTCTCTGTATTACTTTTTCTTTCTCTGTTTCATAAGATTCTGAAAACCACCCAAGCCATATTCATATAATTCATAGTCCTTGCTATCTCTCTTCCTGTCTGAGTCCCAAATAGGACAGCTTCCTTTATTGCAAACAGAACACATTCTATTTGTTATTTCTTTTAGAGTGTGAACCTACAGGTGAATTGAAGGAATCCTTTCGAAATCAAGATGTTCTTCTGGATGAATCAACTTTAGATAAAATAATAGAAAGATGCTTAATGAGTGGTAATTATGGCTCCATGGGAGAGTCCCGGAAGCATGGTAGTAAGGAATATTCACAACTCGCAGTCACACAAAAGAAATCTCATGGGAGAGGCAGTAAGGGTGAGGAATTTGACCCAGAAAAGAGCCCCTTTGGAAGTAATTTCAGGCAAACCTCGGACATAATTAAACATCTGAGAGTCTACTTAAGGAAGAAATCTCGGAGGTATAATGAAGGCAAGAAGCCCTTTAGTTTTCACTCAGACCTTATTCTGAACCGCAAAGAACACACTGGAGAAAAGCCACGGAAATGTAACGAAGGCAGGAAAGTCTTAGGTCACTCTTCATCCCTCACCGAACATCAGAAACATCAGAAACATCAGAAAGTACATTTTGCAGGGAAGGCCCGGAAGTGCACTAACTGTGGGATAGCCTTTACACACAGCTCATCCTTTAAGAAAAAAAAGTCCTCTATGTGTGAAAAATGTTGGAAAATTTTAAATCGAGAAACAACCTCAGATAAAGATGAGGGAGCTGAGATGGGAGAGAAAACCCATAAATGCAGTAAATGCGGAAAAGCCTTTGGCTATAGTGCCTCACTGACCAAACACCGGAGAATTCACACAGGGGAGAAACCCTACATGTGCAATGAGTGTGGAAAAGCTTTCAGTGACAGTTCATCCCTCACGCCACATCACAGAACTCATAGTGGAGAGAAACCCTACAAATGTGATGACTGTGGAAAAGCTTTCACCCTGAGTGCCCACCTCATCAAACACCAGAGAGTTCATACTGGAGAAAAACCCTATAAATGTAAAGAATGTGGGAGACCCTTCAGTGACAGTTCATCTCTTATCCAACATCAGCGAATTCATACTGGAGAAAAACCCTACACGTGTAACAACTGTGGGAAATCCTTCAGTCACAGCTCGTCCCTTTCCAAACACCAGAGGATTCATACTGGAGAGAAACCCTATAAATGTGGGGAGTGTGGAAAAGCCTTCAGACAGAATTCTTGCCTTACTCGACATCAGAGGATCCACACTGGAGAAAAACCCTACTTGTGTAACGACTGCGGGATGACCTTTAGCCATTTTACATCCGTCATTTATCACCAGAGACTTCATTCGGGAGAAAAGCCCTACAAGTGTAACCAGTGTGAGAAAGCCTTCCCTACGCACTCACTCCTCAGTCGGCATCAGAGAATTCATACTGGCGTAAAACCTTACAAATGTAAAGAATGTGGGAAATCCTTCAGTCAGAGTTCATCGCTTAATGAGCACCACCGTATTCACACCGGAGAGAAGCCCTATGAATGTAGCTACTGTGGAGCAAGCTTCAGCCGGAGCTCGATCCTTGTAGAACACCTCAAAATCCACACTGGGAGGAGAGAGTATGAATGTAATGAATGTGAAAAGACATTTAAGAGTAACTCAGGCCTCATCAGACATCGGGGATTTCATTCTGGAGAGTAATTCTAGAAATACAGGAAAGTGGGGGGTGGGGTGGGGGTGGAATCTCATCAAATGGTCCCTTATTAAAACCCTGGGGTGCAAACTACCACAGCGTCGATTAGTAGCTACAACTTTGATGGGTTGGCAGCTGGTGAAAAACACTTTCTGCCATTCACCACTCTTCAGCAGATCATAATTAAGGTTGGTAAAGTCATGTGGAAAATGAAGAAAGCAGGATGAGATGTGCAATGATTCTGAAAGGCCAAATGCAAATTTAAAAAGCAAGAGGAGGCTCACAGGACCCACCCAAGAACCTCTACTTCTGGAGAAGGGGTCTTCTTCATATAATCCTTGCTTCTAGCAAGAACTGGGCCCGAGTCCTAACCTGGGTTCTGGGTTCTGTCCCCAGTCTGCCAGCCAACTCACTATATAACCTTGGGCACATCATTTGACGTTTCTAAGTTTGAGTTTCTTTACTGGTGGAATGAAGGGGGTGGGGCTCACGATTTCTAAGTTTACCTCTGATCCCCTATGAAGCTGTGGGAATAAGCTAAACACGTTTGGTTCATTGGAAGTTTCAAGTTTCTCTAGTAGGAAAGTACTCATTTAAGATTCTGGACTTCTAGCTTAGTGAGAATGCAGTATACTCTGAATGCCTGATGCTGGAATCCCAGAATATCAACAGGAAGGAGTCGGAGGAGCTCACACGGGTGTGTCTTCAGGGAATGTTCTCACTGGACAAAGTCCCCCAACCTGTTTTTCCCTCTGGGCTGTGACTGAGGGGATTAGGAATCTAGAGGACACATATTGGAGCCATCTCAGCCATGAGGGTACCAGTCCTGGGAAAGTAGGTTGGGGGCTGGGGAGGGGGGCGGGTGGGAGGAAACGGGTGCTGAAAACAGAGCTATTCTGGATGGATTATCTTTTACAAAATAGAATTCTATTTTTTTAAGAGTTTGCGTATCCCAAGCACAGCCCCCCCGTAATCGGAGTGGAAACGTGTATGGTGACAAAGCTCACAAGTTAAGACTGGGCCGTTGGATATGTGTTGGTTGGTCTGCATGGTAAGGGGTGTGTGTGTGTGCGTAACTAGTTGTCACTACTTAAAAATTAGGAGATTTCATACCAAAAAAAAAAGGCTTGCCTTGAAAAATTATAAGGGCTGACACCCCTGGCCCATATTTTTAGTGGAGTAGTCAGCTGGTTTGGGGTAGCAGCTGCTACCTTTACACAGGGAATCTAATCCACTCTTCTACTGGCCTAGTTCTCTAATTTATAGGACCTGACTTGCCCCATTTCGGAAACCTGATATTATGATCTCCTGCCATCTGGAGAGTATGCAGTCTAAGGTCTAAGGAGACTCCATTGATAGTAAAAATCAGAAGACTGTACAAATCCCACAAAATTACTTTGTCAGTTAAATGTTTTGTTGTGAAAGTAGACCTGAAAAAGAGAGTGAGCAGATATTTGTGGATTATTTCTTCTGAATCCCATTGGTCGGGTGTGAATACTTTTTCTGACTGAAAAAGGAATGAAAACCCTGAGTCAGGTTTAGATCTCAAGTCTTTGGGTTCTGGAGGCACCATACAATATGGTACCAAAAAGTTCCTAAAGTTGAAACTTGAGGGCACTCCTAGATAAATGAGAAGGAAAACAGAGAAGTTGGGGCTTATGGAAGGGAAGAGATCCTTAATGCTAATCGGAGACTCAGCAATATTTGCTGTGATTTAATAGGTTTGTGATGCTACCTCTGGATAATGCTTTTGGTTTCTTCCCAATACCCCAACTCCCCAACCCTCACCCCCCATCCAAAAGCTTGTGGTTCAGACACTGCTGTGTGGTAAACAGATCTGCGTAGTTACTGCTAAACGGACCAACCAGAGACATTCTAGCCATGAAAGGAATGTGGCTTATGAGAATCCTTCATCCTGGTCTATGTTTTTTTCTGAGCGTATATAAACCCTGGTGGGTTTTTTCCCAAAAAGATACAATTTATAGAGAGAAATGTGTAAAATTCTTGAGGCATGTTCCATGATGTTTACTGATTACATCCTCCAGCATTCATAAGAGGATGTTTTATACCAGTATCAGTTGGGTATCTGGAACATAGGGGTTTTCCTTAACAAGTTTATCTGGGTGTAAATTACCTATAAAAGTCATTTCAAGTGTACAATTCAGTGACTGTTGGCAGATCCACTGAGTTATACAGTCATCACCATAATCCATTTTCAGAACATTTTACCACCTCAGTAAGATCCCCATTCCCACACCTAGTCTCAGGCAACCACTCACCAGTTTACACTCTTGTCTCTGTAGAGTTGCCTTTTCTGGACATTTTATACAAATGGGATCGTATGTGGTCTTTTGTTTTTCGTTTATGTATTTTCTAAATGTGTGTTGTAGCAAATCAGTCCTTTATTTTTATTATTAAATGATACCCTATTTTAGGGGTACACCATATCTTGTCCATTCACCAGTTGAAGGACATTTGGGTTGTTTACAGTTTTTGGCTGTTAAAAATAATGCTGCTTTGAACATTGACGTGTAAGTCTTTCTGTAGACACATCTTCATTTTTCTTAGGTAGACGCCTGAGTGGCTGGCTCTTATGGTAAGTTTTTGTTTAACTTTTTAAGAAATTGCCAAATTGTTTTCCAAGTGAGTACATCGTTTTTCATTCTGAACAGCGCTGTATGATCCCCTATAATCTGGGAAATACATATCTTGAAATCTAAAGAGACTCCGTTGATAATAAGTAAAATTCAGGAGAAGAACGTTAAAAAATCCTACAGAGTGACTTTTCAGTTAAGTTTTCTTTGTGAAATTAGACCTCAGAGGAATACAGTGTGCAGACATTAGAGGATTATTTCTTGAGAATTTCATTGGCAGAGTCTGAATGATTTCTAAATGAAAAGGGTACTAAAGCCCTGAGTCCAGTTTCTCTGCATCCTCACCAGCCCTTGTTATATTGTCTTTCTCATTAGTGTCCCAAGGGTTGAAATGGTATCTCTTTCTGGTTTTAATTTGCATTTCCCTGATGGCTAATAATGTGGAGAATCTTTTCGTGTCGTATTTTTTTTATTCTATGTAAAAGTCCTTTCTCCAGTAAACTCTCTAAGTACTAGCCACAGGAGAGCATCCTCAAACCCGGCTTCACGATATTTATCAAAAGCTCAATAACTGCTTATGTATGCTTGCCAAAAGGATATTTGATGTGGGCCATCACCTAAGTACTTAAATTCATTTTTTATATCCTATCAGATCATCAAGAGATTCTAAACTTTTGATCCCTTACAGAATTGTTTGTATTAACCAGTATTTGACTTAATACCGTGTATGTACATTGACAGATGTTAAAATCAGCCCTTTAGCACATTCTACTTTAAAATGAAGACCTTGCTTTTAAAAATGTTTCTTCTTAATGAGTTTCTACTGAAGAAACTTCTTTCAGGTCACAGGACAAGATAAAGCTTCTCCTGTCAGTGAATCTACTTTTATTTTACTTATTTATGAATTCATTTTTAATGTGGTAAAACATACATAAAATGTACATTTTAACTCTTTTGGGATTCCAACTCTGTGGCCTGAAGTATATTCATGTTGTGTGATCATCCCTACTGTGTATCTCCAGAACTTTCTGTCATCCCAAACTAAAACTCATTAAACACTAAGCCCTCATGCTGTCCTGCCCCCCACCCCTGGAGACGACTATTCTTTCTCTTTCTCTGAACTTGAATATTCTAGGTACCTCATATGAATGGAATCATTGAATATATTTGTCCTTTTTGCGTCTGGCTTCTTTCACTTAAAGTCAGAATTTCATTCCCTTTTTAAGGCTGAATAGTATTCATTGTATGCATATACCATGATTCATTCATTCATCCATCAGCAGACATTTGGGTTATTTCCACCATCTCGGCTACTCTTAGTGGTATAAGATAGCAAGAGTCCCTGTTTTCACTTCTTCACAGATGTTACTGGCATCTAAAATGGAGACTCTTTTCCAGAAGGTTTTCCGCTTACTTCCCCTAGATCCCGTAGACGAATCACTGTCTATGGCAGCTATAGCAATCGCTTCTCGGCCTTTTGGCTAAGATCAAGTGTATGGCAGCTATAGCCTTACAAAATGTATTTCTTAGACGACGTAGAAGTTGAAATCAGTCCTTGATGCAGGGGCTGCAGAGTTGGATACCAGTGACGAAAACCAGTCTCGTTCATCTTCATCAGAGCCCTTGGGTGACCAGGTAAATTACTGTGAGCAGTAATATTTTGAAAGGAATTTTTTTTTTTTTTTTTGAGCAGTAGGTCTCAATAGCGGGCTCATGAAATTTAGTAAAAACCATGTTGTAAACAGATGTGTTGTCATCCAGGTTTTGCTCCAAGTGTAGAGCACAAGCAGAGAAGATTTGGCACAAGCCTTGAGGGCCCCGGGGTTTTCAGAGTGGTAAGTTAGCTTTGGTTGCAACTTCAAAGTCACCAAGCGCATTAGTCCCCAGCAAGAGCCTTTCCTTTGAGGCCAGGCGCTGGCGTCTCTCTGGTTAGGAAAGTCCTAGATGACGTTTTCTTATAAGGCTCTTCTGTCTACACTGAAAATCTGTTGTTTGGTGCAGCCACCTTCGCTAAGTAACTAGATCTGCTGGGTAATTTGCAGCTTCTACATCAGCACTGGTTGCTTTAGTGTTTTACGTTACGAAGGTGCCTTCTTTCCTTAAATTTCAACGAACCAACCCCTGCAATCTTCGAATTTTTCTTCACAGCTTCCTCACATCTCTCCGCCTTCACAGAATTCAGGAGAGTTAGGGCCTCACTCTGGATGAGGCTTTGGCATAAAGGGACTGTAATGATCGGTTTGATCTTCTCTCCAGACTTTCTCCCTATCACCAGCAGGGGTGTCTTGCTTTCTTAGCATTCGTGTGTTCATTGGAGCAGCACTTTTAATTTTCTTCGGAAACGTTTCGTTTTGCGTTCACGACTTGGCTGGCTGACTCGAGAAGCCTAGCCTTTGGCCCGTCAGCTTTTGACCCGCCTTCCTTCCGAAGACGGATCGATTTGGGTTTTGGATTTAAAGTGAGACATGTGTGACTCTTCCTTTCACTTGAACACTGGGGGGGCCATTGTCGGGTTAGGAACTGGCCTCCTTTCAGTATTGTTGTTTCTCCGGGAATAAGGACGCCCGAGGGGCGGGAGCGAGACCTGGAGGCGGGGTGGGGGTGTCGGTGGAGAGTCAGAACGTGCACATTTATCAGTTAAGCTCACTGTCTTCCACGAGTGTTCTTGGTGGTGCCCCAAAGCGCTAGTCGTAGCGTCAAGGCTCCCAGATCACAGGACACCGTGGCAGGTGGCGTGGTGGCTGAAAAGCTTAAAATACTGTGAGAATTCCCAAAACGTGACCCATAAAGGGAGCAGATGCTGTTGGGGAAAATGATGCCAACGGACTTGCCCAACACAAGGTTGCCACAAACCTTCAACTTGTGCGTTTGAAAAAAAAAAAAAACAAAACACCACACGCACAGTAGCTGAAGCACAATGACGCCAGATCTGCCTCGCTCCGTTTTTGCAAATGCTCCCCCGGCCGCATTAACGCTTGGTGGTGCAGGACGGCGGGCCACGCTGTAGACGCGCAGGCTGGGCGTGAGGCCGGCGTGTGGAGCGCGGGCGGGCTGCGAGTCCCGGGGGGGTGGCAGCTAGTCCCCCCCCCACCCCCCGGCCCGGGCCTGGTCGGTGCTGCCGGGAGGGGAAACCTCTCCCCTCGTGGAGCGCCCGGGCACAGCCTGAAGCCTGGGGGTAGGGGTCCGCTGCCCGCCTTCCCGCCGCTGGTCGGGTCCCCCGGGCCGGCCCTTCTGACGAGTGTGTGTGTGTGATTCCCCGGGCGGCGGAGAGCCGCTGGAGGTTGTGTGTGCACGCGCTACCTGAGAGGGACGCTGCCTGTGAGCACGCGTGCGTGTGTGCATGTGCTGCCAGAGAGGGACGCTACCTGTGAGCGCGTGCGCGAGCATATGTGTACGCGGTACCTGAGAGGGACGCTGAGACACGACCTGTGAGCGCGCATGCGTGGGTGCGTGTGTGCACACGCTACCTGAGAGGGACGCTACCTGAGACGCTACCCGTGAGCGCGTGTGCGAGCATATGTGTACGCGCTACCTGAGAGGGACGCTACCTGAGAGACCTCTGCTTCCGTTGTTTTTGTTCCGTGTCTTCCTCCGAGCTGTTCCTCTGACGTGGAGGAGCCGCTTGATGAAACATTTGAAGGTCTTGAAAATTCGCCGTCAGAAACCTGTGGTCCGCCGTGCGGCGCGCTGAGGGGTCTCCTTCAGGTGGCGGCGTGGACGTCCCCAAAGGCCTGCCCCAAGGAAGCTTCCCCCAAACCCGGGCCCTCGCGGGGCGCCCCCGCCCCGCCCCACCCCCCCCCCGAGTCCGTCTGCCGCGCAGGAAGTCGGGAACCCCTAGCGAAGTATTTTCCACGCTGAGAAGGTGCGTGGGATCTGCCTGCCGGACTCGCTCGGTCCTAGGGTCGGCGCTGCGGGTTGGAGAGCGCCGGTGCCTCTCCTCGGGGCCTGGGGCCGGCGGTGCCCGAGACGTGCTAGTCTGTGAGGCCCGCCAAGAAGAGCCGCCGCTCTGCAGCCGCGATGAGCGGGCGCGTGGCCCCTGGTTTCTTCTGCTTCCAAGTATCTTCATTTTCTCACTTGATCCGCCCGCCTCACCAGAAGCTTCCTTTCGCTCTCGAAGCCTCTCCAAGACCCTTGGTTTGAAGGTTTTGTTGAGCACGTGTGACCCCTGGGCTTCCCCAGCTGCATTCTCGCTTGGTTGGCTTTATTCCTTTGGCTGGGCCTTAACTTTTCTGTTTCTTCGTACGCCTTGTGATTCTCTTCATTGAAAACTTGACATTTGAATCTTCTAGTTTGGTAGCTCTGGAGATGAGGCTTTCCCTCTATTCAGAGTTTATGGTCTTTTTGATTTCTAGGGTGCCTCTGTGCTGGGGAGCAGTCTGTGGCGAATGCTTAAATTTTTCCAGCTCGATTTCCCTGGGCAGAGGCTGTGGTTTTCTAAATTCTCCCATACGTGATTTTTTTTTTTTTTTTTTTATCATTGTCCAAAAAACCAGGTGCTGTCCCTTAAATCCTCTGGAAGCTATTTCAGCGGGTGGGGGTGGGAAGAGTGGCGGCTGCCTTCTGTGTCTGCTCTTCCTTCATGATCCGAAGCAGCCACCCCCAGTCAGAACCCAGAACTCCAGCGCTTAGAGGCAAAGGTTTTATTTTATTTTATTTTATTTTATTTTATTTTATTTTATTTTATTTTATTTTATTTTATTTTATTTTATTTTATTTATGAAAGACACAGAGAGAGAGGCAGAGACACAGGCAGAGGGAGAAGCAGGCTCCATGCAGGGATCCCGACGTGGGACTTGATCCCGGGTTTCCAGGATCAAGCCCTGGGCTGAAGGTGGCGCTAAACCACTGAGCCACCCAGGGATCCCGAGGCAAAGGCTTTAATTCCTACCCTAAGCTCCAGCAAGTAAACTAGGGCCGTGGGCTTCATCTGGGCGCCAGTAGAGGCTGGGTGGCTCCTGGCGTCCTGGAGGCTGACCTCTACCGCTGATCAGTCAGGGTCTCCGTTGGGATCTAGAACTCTGACTCCAGAGTAATCACTAGATAGACACCTGCTTCCAGTACAACTGTTGTCTAGCTGGAGAGATGGATTCCTGGCGCTACTTACTCCCCCATCTTCCCCGACATCACTTCCTCCATGTCTTTGGAATTTATCTTGCTTTCTGGAAAATCTTTTCAGTTTTATCCCCTGACTCTACTACTAAATGTTTTATTGTTGTTATCACAGTAATTCTAAGTGTATTTTCTGATTCTCTGTTCTCTTTTTATAATCTCTTTTATTTCATGGGTGATTTTTTTTTTTCCTCTTCATGGGTGATTTTTTTTTTTCCCTCTGTGGATGCTAATATAGTGTCTTTCCATGTTTTTCTGCTCCCTGCATTATCTGTCTTTCCTTTGAGTTGTTTTTCACCTGTTTTCTCTCTTTCACATTGGAGGCTTTCCTCAAATTTCTGGCAATCTTTGTTCACTTTTAAGAAGACGGCTCTAGGGATCCCTGGGTGGCGCAGCGGTTTGGCGCCTGCCTTTGGCCCAGGGCACGATCCTGGAGACCCGGGATCGAATCCCACATCGGGCTCCCGGTGCATGGAGCCTGCTTCTCCCTCTGCCTGTGTCTCTGCCTCCCTCTCTCTCTCTGTGTGACTATCATAAATAAATAAAAATTAAAAAAAAAAAAAAAAAGAAGACGGCTCTAAAAAGCTGACTGGAAGGTGTTTAGGTGTTTTCATTACTGCAGCACTATCCAAGGAGCATACTGTGAGCCACATACGTAATTTCAGATTTTCTAGTAGCTACTTTTAAAAAGCAAAGCAGATGAAGTTAACAATACATTTTATTTTACCCAAGAGAGACAAAATATTATTTCAACATATTTTAACCAGTGTAAAAATTGTGAAATAATTATCATTATTATTTCATGAGGCATTTTATGTTATGTTTTGCATTGTCTTCAAAACCCAGTGTGTGTTTTATAAAAGTTGTAGCAGTTCATACACTGAATTACTTGATCCATATTTAGATTTATAAAACTTAGTGTTTAAAAGTAGGTTCACATGGTTCTTCCAAACATATCTTGTTATTCTAAATATGCTTAAAGTTTTCCAGTAACTGGACCAAATTACCAAAGTAATTCAAAGGAATTACTTTACTCTGATACTTGCATCCACATTGACAAAACAGTTCATCTTTCTTATTAGAAGAATTGATTTTGAAGCAAAAGCATATCATTTAGAAAACTGTTTGTTCAAGTAAATTCACTAACTCTTATATCATCTCAGTATTATTAACAGCAAATTTGGCATAAAGTAGTGCATAAAATGGAAACAAAACTAAATTTATCCATATCAACAAACCAGTACTTTCATTTGTCTTGTTTTATTTTTTGTAGCTAACTTATGTAAGATGCTGCTGATTACATTTAAAATTTGTATATTGACCCAATGTTAGAAAAATATGTACAATTGTCATTTTTTATTTGTATCATGAAATATTTGTTTTAACTAAAGTATTTCACCTAAGTAGGTACAAGTTTTTCCTGTTCTAAGGAGCTTCAAAATTAGCATATTCATATGCAGTGTTATGTTAAGGAGAATTCTTGCTCTGCCACTTTTTGTCTTTGGTTTTTGAATATATGGCAGGCATTCCTTTGTTTTAAGAAAACCTTGAATTGGAATTTTTTTTTTTTGAATTGGAATTTCTAGTACAGGGAATCTTTGTAAAAATTCTTTTATAACTCAACCAAGGAACATTAGTAAAAACACAAGATCACTAAAAAATATTCTCTTCACCAGTTCCCTAACCTGGCAATGAATATTTTATAGCATTTGCACATACATACTGAAGAATTTTAACATCTGTATTCATGACTCTTTCTAGAGTCTGCTTTAGAAAACCGAACACAAATATTTTCAATAGTTACCAGACAGTGAAACAAAAGAATGAGGGAAACATCATTCTCTTGCTTTAAAATTCCAGTACTTTTGGTCTTTTGACAACATAGTTGGAGTCTCATCATAGAAACTAATTTTTCTATGTCTAGCTGAAATTCTTCCAACAGATGAGAAAATGTCAAAAACACCTGTCATGAGTTTGAGTTTTTAGGCAATGAATTGACATTTCTTCATAAATTTGGATGTTCTTTGAGACAGAATGTACCAAAATTTTCAATGGGAACTGTCTTATGTGACTCATCTAAAAGTAAATACTTGCAACTTTTCAATTTGTGAGTCAATTAATCTTTATTAGTATTAGAAATTTCTTGTATTCTGTGAACAACATTGTTTAGAGGGTTAATTGAAAAGTTCGATTTTTGTAAATGTCTTCAAGTCTTATAATTTTCTAACGAAATTACCATAACTAAAATGATAATTTCATCATCTCTCCGCCTAAGATTCTTTGTATGTGTGTGTTCAAGAATTCAAGTATTGTAGAGTTGGCCAAATTTACAAGCTCAGCAATGCTGTTAAACTTTTTTTTTTTATGGAAATTACTCATTTCATGTGACCGTTTTGTGGGTTTTTTTGACTGTTAGAATACTTATCGAACTAACTAGATCGTTGCTGAAAATGACAAATACTAGCTGTTGTCTTAAATATTGTCTACAGTATTGAACACTTTTGTATACAACAAACAGCTTTTTCATTTTGCTGTGCCTGCAGTAAGTTGCAATCGCCATTCATCATCGAATGTGCACTCTACCCCCACCCCCTTTTCTCTTGATTGTACTAGTTGTAGTACTGGCTTCTGTAGTGAACTGAATTCTGCCTCAGTAATATGCCTTCGTTTAAAATTTAAATATTTTCCCGTATTTTTTTAATCTAGAAAATAATTATAATTAAAATAGCATCTCAGTTGATGATTATGATTTGCATAGGTATCACTGTAACTTGTGCTGTCTACCTTGGTATACTTGAACTTGTGCTAACCACATAAAATATCCAAGTAAACACATCGTGATGTTATCTCAGTGCATAGAAGAAAATCATCTGAACCAAATCAATCTGTTGATACTGCCTAGATTGGTGAAGTGTTTATCTGTAATACTAGAACTAATGCACGTTCCTGTACAAGCATTACAGTACAGCAACATCCTATGCGATGCAACAGTTAAAGTGAATTGTAGTTCTATGAAAACAATAAAGTTGTGTTGAATGGGAAAATGTTGACTCTGCTTCTGTTTTTTATATCTCAAAATGCGGCACCCTTCATGCCTGCGGTTCTCAGCAGCCTTATGTAGCTGCCACATTGGACAACACAGAGTCAGAGTAAGCAGTGCTGCTAGCCAGGGAGCCCAACAGATCAAAGGGGGCTTAACTGAGTAACAGTTAATTTCCCAGACAGGCTTCCTGCATTTTGTTGCATTCCTGCATTTTGTTGCATTCCAACATTTTTGTAGGTATGCCATCTGGAGGCCTCAGAGGCAAAGAAAGAAGAACGATAGCATTTTACAATGTAAATTTTACTTAAACACTAACCTGGAAACAGCTTAGAACCGTGGGTCCCCACTGGGTGCCAACGTGTCCCAGGTTACTGTAGAGAGTTTTCCTAGGACATTTTAAATTTTAGGAAAACACAGCTATCGCTAATGGGCAAAGCCCCAACTCCTATCGTTTGGGCCTATTTAGCAAATGGGACAATTAGGTATTTCTTAGCTAACTGTGCCTAGAGGCACTGTGAAAAGATGATTATGGTGCTAAGAATGCTCTAACCAAGAAACTGGGAATGTGGCTTAGAAATCCCTTTTCTCTTCTTCCACTGGCCAGAATTGGGTTCCCCCTCATTGTGAGCATGGATTGCTCCAGCCACAACTTCTAATCACTCTGTCCTTTCCTTCCACCACCCCCTCCCCTCCACCCCACATACCTTCTATTCCTAAGGGAGGCAATCCAAAGTCTGTTGATCAGTGTTTCCACCTGGAAGTCCAGGGTCTCTGGGTTAGAAGCCTGAGAACATGGGAGCAGCACGTTAACTTGTGGGCTTCACAGGATGATTGGGTGTTCACTGAGTTCACTTTGAGGACCCCAAAGGTCAGTGTCTGTCATTTATCCTTGGAGCAGTGTAATTTCTCCAGAAGGATCTGTAGTTTTCCAGAGAGGGAGCTCATCTGCCAGGGCCTATATACGTGGCTGTCGTGGATGAGGTGGAAGAAAGCGTCATGGCAGGATGGGAGTTGGAGTTCACCCCACCTTATACAGACTTCCACTTAACCTGTTTTCAACCTGACACCTCATTTCCGCCTTCCTCCAGGCCAAGGGGACCCAAGTTAACCTCTCAGGTTCCACTTGGTGAAAGACTATTTCAGTTTTCTGTGGGGGGTAATGGAGGGAAGGGTAGGAGTGCCATTGTGGGCCAAACTGCTTTTTACACATATTTTCAAGCGCTGTCTTTTTAGCTCTGCAATTTTTTCCCCACTTGCAGAGTATCTGATGCCTCCACCTCCCAAATCTTTGTAGGTGTCCTTGGTACCCTTTGAAGGAAAGCAGTTGTGCTTTTTTCCCCCTGTGCTGTCAATAAAAGTTCCTTTAAATGATAGGTGCCTTCATACAATGTTCTTTGCGGTTACATGTATTTCTTATTCATGATAGTCACAGAGAGAGAGGGGCAGAGACACAGGCAGAGGGAGAAGCAGGCTCCATGCAGGGCGCCCGACGTGGGATTCGATCCCGGGTCTCCAGGATCGCGCCCTGGGCCAAAGGCAGGCGCCAAACCACTGCGCCACCCAGGGATCCCGTATTTCTTAATTTTTTATAACAGATTTACTGAGATATAGTTCACATCACAAAATTTCACCTCTTTTTTTTCAGCTTTATAGAGGTAAAATCGACAAAATTGTAAGACATTTAAAGCATACAAAGTGATGATTCGATATACATTGTGAAATGATCCCCCCTCCATAGAGTTAAGTCACACATCCTAAACTTTACATACTTACCTTTTTTTGATGGGAACACTTAAGTTCTACTAGCAAACTTTAATTATACAATACGGTGTTATCAACTATATTCATCATGTTATACACTGGGTCCTCAGAACTTTTTTTTTTAAGGATTTTATTTATTTATTCATGAGAGACACAGAGCAAGGCAGAGACATAGGTAGAGGGAGAAGCAGGCTCCCTGTGGGGGGCCCAATGACGCAGGACTCGATCCCAGGACCCCGGGATCACCACCTGAGCCAAAGGCAGATGCTCAATCACTGAGCCCCCTCAACTTACTCATCTTATAACTGAGTTTGTATCCTTTTACCAACCTCTCCCTATTTTCCCCACCCCCAAGCCCTGGCAACTAGTTTTCTACTCTCTGTTTCTATGAATTTGACTTTTTTCTTTCTTTTTAGATTCCACATATAAATGATACCACACCACACAGTATTTGTCTTTTTCTAACTGACTTAGTTCACTTAGCATAATGTCCTTGTTTCATCCATGTTGCAAATGGCAATTTCCTTTCCTAAGGCTGAAAGATATTTGTGTGTGTTTTCTTTATCCGTTCATCCACTGATGGATGCTTAGGTTGTTTTCATACCTTGACTATCCATGAATAATGCTGCAAAACTTCATTTATTTCAATTGTACAATTTAGTGGTTTTAGCATCATCACAAAGATGTGCAACTATCACCACTATATTTCAAGAATATTTTTCTCTCCCCAAAATAAATTCCATACCTACTAGCCATCACTTCCTACTCCTCCCTGCCCCATCCATACAACCACTAATCTATTTTCTATGTCTAAATTTGCCTGTTTGTTCTGGACATTGCACATAAATAGAATCATACAGGGGCAGCTGGGTGGCTCAGTGGTTGAGCATCTGCCTTTGGCTCAGGTTGTGATCCCGGGGTGCTGGGATTGAGTCCCACAATTGTGTCTCTGCCTCTCTGTGTGTCTCTCATGAATAAATAAATAAAATCCTTAAAACAAACAAACAAACAAAAACAGCAGAGGCACACATCTTGGGTGGGGTACTCTCATACTTGCCTGAGTTTTATCTCACACGTTTTACTTTCCCCATATGGAATGGGGATTCAGGAGGGCAGGAGCTTTTATTTTTTTAATTGTATTTTTTAATAGCAGATAAATAATTTGTAAGATTTAGAATTCAAAAGGTACAAAAGGTTATATAGTATAAAGTGTCTTTCTTATCCTTGCCCTTCAGGCATTTCCCAGTTCTTTGCCCTGGAGACAAATCATATTATCAGTAGTTTATTACATCCTTCCAGAGGGTTCTCTCTCACACACACACACACACACACACACACACACACACTCACATACTCACATACTTCTCCCATTTTTTCACTGTAGTCTGCTTTAACCCCTACTCTATTTGGAGGCAGAAATGATCAACGGAATTGACAGCTAAAATTCTGAATCTTCCTGTCCAAAAGCATGGTACCCTCCCAAATGTGCCAAGTCTTTTGTGTTCCTCAGTAATGTTTTAGTGTTTGTGGGAGAGGCTCCTGAGTGGCTCAGTGGTTGAGCTTCTGCCTTAGGCTCAGGGCATGATCCCGGGGTCCTGGGATCGAGTCCCACATTGGGCTCCCCAAGGGAGCCTGCTTCTCTCTCTGCCTGTGTCTCTGCCTCTCTCAAGAATAAATAATAAGTCTCACACATTTTTATAGGCTTATAATCCCATGTGCTACCTTTTTGTAGCTTTTGTGTCCCTTCCTTGGTCTGTCATGTTAGACTCCACTGCGGAGGAGCAGTGTGGGCTGCCCTGAGACCCCCACACATTAGCAATGTTTATTTCTTCTCCTGTAATAAGCAATTGGGTGGAAACCTGATGGCTTCAAATTCAGTGATTTCTGCAGGGAGGTGGCTAATACTGTGTACCTAATACAGGCCAGGCATTATGCTGGTGTTTTGTTTTGTCTTGAAGATTTATTATTTATTTTATTATTTATTATTTTTTTATTTTTTAAAACCTATTTTTTAATTTTATTTATTTATTCATGACAGAGAGAGAAAGAGAGAGAGGCAGAGGGAGAAGCAGGCTCCATGCAGGGAGCCCAACGTGGGACTCGATCCCGGGTCTCCAGGATCACACCCGGGGCTAAAGGCAGCGCCAAACCACTGGGCCACCAGGGCTGCCCATTTTTTTTATTTTTTATTTTTTTGAGAGCTTGTGCAGTGAGGTGGAAAGGGCAGAGGGAGAGAGAATCCTCAAGCAGACTCCCTGCTGAGCGTGGACCCTGACATGGGGCTCCTACAACCCTGAGATCATGACCTCAGTGGGAGTCAAGAGTTGGACACTTAATGTCAGTCCCCCAGGCACACCCATGCTGGTATTTGAAGTAAATTATAATACGTATATAGAGCAGATGTTACTATCCTCACTTTACAGATCAGAAAAAGAAAAAAAATCAGAACTCTAAAGTCACAGAAGCAGTTAACTTTTTACGCTAAACCATTATTTTGTACCATAACCCACAAGGAGCATAGCAGGGAGTGAGGTGACTGGCTGTTGCTCACTACGTAATTTTCACCCCTGTTCTAATTACATTCCACTTAAATGTGTTTCATAAGGTAGATCAAACTCATTACAATGACTATTTCTTAGATAATGAAGGTAGTATACATTTTTTATTAAATGGTTAAAAAGAAATTAAGTCATCATCCAAATGATTTCTAGATTCCATGTGTCATTTTTTTCATGCTTTCACTATTGTTTTTCCCAAATTATCTCCTTTCAGCATTCCCATAAATGCAGCCGGCATGTTTTCAAATCCTTCAATGATGTATTCGTGGTACTGGATTTTACCCTGTATCAAAACAACAACAAATATCACAGATTAATTTCATATTCTAACTGATACACTCTTCCCATCATAGCAACACACTTACTGGTTTACACCGCAGGCAGGTTGGAAATCTAAGATGGAGGCCCTGTCCTCCGTGACCTTAGAGTCAGTCTGGGGGCGTGATCCACAGAGTACACCGAACAATTTAATAATAGGCGTTAGGTCACAGTATAATAAGAATGTCCCAGGAAATGATTAAGCAATTTCTAAGTAAATTACATGGAAAATTTTAATAATGCAGTGATCTCAGAAGATGTGGAAGATGGAGAAAGGGGCCCCCATTCCAGGGGATTATCTGCTTTAATTCTTCCAGTAGCTTCAGGACATAGCATCCTTACCTCTTTGACCCCTGAAGAGGAAGAGCCTGTTCAGCAAATGTAAATACCATGGCAGTCTAATAATCTGTCCTCCCGTCAAGCCCAGATTCTTTCAATATATGTTGAACATTCACTTTGGAGTGTGGGAGGGAAGGGTTCATTTAGTGACGGTTTTTCATTTTCCTTTCTACTACAAGACAGTCTACTAAGTGGGACTAATTTATGTTTTCAAGGGTTTTTGTTTTGTTTTTTAAGGGATCTTATGTGGAGACTGGAGTTAGCCGATATCACTTACTTTCCTAATGTATTCCAGTGATGGCCTACCCCTCGTGATGGATTTATGGAGGTGCTATTGGCCTGGGGTCACTCCACTAATTAATATGTATGGAGGGCAGGGATTTGAACTCTTGACTAGAAAGCGCCAGCTCGTTCCTGTTCTAAAGAGGCAAAGAGGGGCCTTGGGTGGCTCAGTGGTTGAGCATCTGCCTTTGCCTCAGGTCATGATCCTTGGGTCCCGGGACAGAGTCCCACATGGGGCTCCCTGCATGGAGCCTGCTTCTCCCTCTGCCTGTGTCTCTGCCTCTCTCTCTGTGCCTCTCATGAATATATAAATAAAATCTTAAAAAAAGTAAAATAAAGGAGGCAAAGAACCTGGAAAGGAGTTAAAAGCTATAACTGAAAGTTTAAAAGTTAAAAGTAGAGCGTTAATAATACAGTAGATTAAGGTACAGAACACAGGGCATGTGGAAAGTCTTTGTACTAATTTTGTTATTTTTTTCCTTAAAACTGTTCTAAAAGAAAAGTATATTTTTCAGAAGGGGAGGAGATGAGAAAAAAAAATAAGTAGATGGGAGAGAAATTAGGCCAAGTCACTAGTTACTGAAAACAAAACTACCATTGGCCCACTCTGTTAGGAGGCATTAGGAACACCAGCACGGTGGCTTCTTGTCATCAGCTGTGATCATGGGAGGGCTAGATCAGATTTCACCAAGAGGGACAAAGAGGCTCCACACTGGGGACTTAAAAATCATTCAGCTCTTCTCAGCTTCCTGGAAAGAGCCCAGCTCAGCACTCCAAGCATTAGCCTGGGAAAAACACCAATCTCCAGTGGCTGCCGGGGGAGCAATCTATTTCTGTGAATTGGGAAACGATGACACAGCCAGGAGTTTAGAGGTGTAATACCACCTTTCCCCTCTAAAACTAGAGTAATGCCCCTTGGTTATTCAGAGTTCTGGGAGAGTATATCACAGCACAGGACAAGGGGATGGGCGTCTTCCTGTGGCTCTGAAGCCATGGCTACAAGAAGACACCGATCTTGGACCTGGAAGAGCTGCGGCACAAAGATGCTCCTCCAACATTTATTCAACAATACTCGTCTAGTGTTTTTTTTTTTTTAATTTTTATTTATTTATGATAGTCACAGAGAGAGAGAGAGAGAGGCAGAGACATAGGCAGAGGGAGAAGCAGGCTCCATGCACCGGGAGCCCGATGTGGGATTCGATCCCGGGTCTCCAGGATCGCGCCCTGGGCCAAAGGCAGGCGCCAAACCGCTGCGCCACCCAGGGATCCCTCGTCTAGTGTTGACACCTGAACCAGACACTATTCTGGATGCTGCGGTACGTCAGAAAACAAAATGCACGAGGGAGATCCCTGGGTGGCTCAGCGGTTTAGCACCTGCCTTTGGCCCAGGGTGTGATCCTGGAGTCCTGGGATCGAGTCCCACTTCAGGCTCCCTGCGTGGAGCCTGCTTCTCCCTCTGCCTGTGTCTCTGCCTCTCTCTCTGTGTCTCTCATGAGTAAATGAATAAAATCTTAAAAAAAAAAAGAAAAAAAAGAAAACAAAATGCACGAATGTTACTGCCTTCGTGGAGGTTACATTCTCACAAGAGGGAGATGGGCAATAAATATAAGTGAATTATAGTATGTGTCATGCTAAAAGACGATAATTGCTAAGGGTAAAAGTAAGCTAAGGAGGATCAAGAATGAAGGGAGATTGCAGGGATGCCCGGGGGGCGCAGCTGGTTAAGCATCTGACTCTTGGTTTCCACTCAGGTCATGATCTTGGGGTTGTGATCTTAGGATCCTGGGATCCTGTCCCTCAATGGGCTCCTGCCTGAGCGGGAGTCTGCTTGTCCCTCCCCCTCTGCCTCTCCCGGCTCGCATGCACGCACACTCACACGCACACACACTCATGTGCGCGTGCTCTCAAAAAAATAAAATTTTAAATCTTAAAAAAAAAAATGAGAGAGGATTTCAATTTAAAATAGGGCCATAAATAAATAAATAAATAAATAAATAAATAAATAAATGCCATTTTTCAGCACGGGTGGTTCAGTGCTTAGTGCCTGCCTTCAGCCCAGGGCCTGATCCTGGGGACCCAGGATCGAGTCCCACGTCAGGCTCTCTACATGGAGCCTGCTTCTCCCTCTGCCTGTGTCTCTGCCTCTCTCTCTCTCTCTGTGTGTCTCTCATGAATAAATAGGTAAAATCTTTTAAAAAACAAATAAATAAAATAAAATCGGACCATTTTAAAAGTTGCCTCATGGGATCCCTGGGTGGCGCAGTGGTTTAGCGCCTGCCTTTGGCCCAGGGCGCGATCCTGGAGACCCGGGATCGAATCCCACGTCGGGCTCCCGGTGCATGGAGCCTGCTTCTCCCTCTGCCTGTGTCTCTGCCTCTCTCTCTCTCTCTCTGTGACTATCATAAATAAATAAAAAAAAAAAAAAATTAAAAAAAAAAAAAAATTTAAAAAAATAAAAGTTGCCTCATTAAGAAGGTAGTTTTTAGCAAAGACCTGAGGGAAATGATCAAATTAAGGAAGCAGTTAGAGGGACAGAGGGCAGTGGGGAGGGGTTGGGCAGAGCGAGCGAGGGGATGAACACTAAGAAATGAAATCAGAGAGGTAACAGAGGTCACATCCTGTACAGCCCTGTAGGTTTGATTCTAAGTGAAATGGAGCACTTTTCAGGGTTTGGAGCCTAAGAATGACAGGGCTTGATTTATGCTTTAAAAGATCACCCTGGCAGCTGCTGGGGCAGAGTCGGGAGGTCAGACAGAGGCTCTTGTAACATCCAGGCCAGAGCAGATGGCGGCCTGGGCCAGGGCAGCAGCAGGGGACGTGGGAGAGCTGGTCAAATCCTGCGGGTAGCTTGAAGGTTGAGCCACCCAGAATTTCCCAACAGATGAGATGTGGGCATGAGAGAAAGAAAAGAATCAAAGATGATTTCAAGGTTTTTGGATTGAGCAACTAGGAGGATAGAATTGCCGTAACTGAGATGGTGAGGTCTGTATATGGAATGGCTCTGGCAGGAAAGATCAAGACATATTTAGTTTTTGACGTATTGAGTGGAAGATGTGTCTTACACATTCAAGTGCAGCTGTTGAGCGGCTGATAGCCCAGGGGAGAGATCCAGGCTGGAGACAGACATTTAGAAGCTGTCAGCACACTGATGATATTTAAAGCCAAGAGCCTGGCTGAGCTAAGTGAGGGATGGGCAGACTGTGGGTAGAGAAGAAAAGAAGCCCAGTCCCAGCCCTTGGGACACTCTACTATTAATTTGGAGAGAAGAAAAGAAGCTAACAGAGGAGGAGGTCCTCTGGGGAGGACGAATCTATGAGGAAAACCAAGAGCCAGGGGAAGAAAGTGCCCAAGGAGAGCGGGATCACCTCTGTCAAGCAGTCCCCACAGCCAAGTGATGCTAAGAACTGACCGCTGCAGTTCACAGTGTGAGGACACCGTCAATGTTGACAAAAGCAATTTTGGTGGAATGGCAAGAGTGTAAAAGCCTGATTATGTGGGTTTAAGAAAGAATGGAAAGAGAGGAACTGCAGACAGTGAGTGTGAACAACACTCTGGGATTTTGTTCTAAAGGGGGAAACCAGGAAGCCCGGGTGGCTCAGTGGTTTAGCGCTGCCTTCAGCCCAGGGCGTGATCCTGGAGACCTGGGATCGAGTCCCACGTCGGGCTCCCTGCATGGAGCCTGCTTCTCCCTCTGCCTGTGTCTCTGCCTCTCTCTCTCTGAGCATGTCTCTCATGAATAAATAAATAAAATCTTTTAAAAAAAATAATCTTAGAAAAAAAAATAAAGGGGGAAACCGAGAGACTTGTGTCCGCGGTGGAGATGGAACCTATTGTGTAGAAAGGGAATGAGAGAGAAAAAAAAAAAAAAAAAGAAAGGGAATGAGATCTAGTGTACAACCAAGACAGTGGCTCTGGAGCCCGTTACCTCTATGACCCATGTCAGCAAGTCTTTCAGAGCCTTCTGGCGGACATCTCCTTGCCAGCGATTAACGATGAACCCTTCCATGCGGAGCTGCTGATAGATAATATTCTCCGGGGGTGGGCCTGTGAACAGGAGGACACATTTAGATGACAGGGTCCAGGAAGGTGGCCCTGGTGAAAACACAAGCAGTACAAATCACGTCACTGTTCTCCTAGATTTCTCCACTCTTTTCTGATCCCTGTGGATCAGACACAGGGGCCTCTGTGGTAGGCAAAGTAATGGTCCCCAAAGACGGCCGTATCCTCGCTCCAGAACCTGTGAATGCCTTTCCTTACATGGCAAAAGGGACTTTGCAGGTATGATCAAGTCAAGAGCCTGTAGATGAAGAGACGATTTTGTATTATCCAGAGGAGCACAATATAATCACAAGGGTCCTTGTAAGGGATGCAGAAAAGTCAGAAGTAGGAAAAAATACGGATGATGGAAACACAGATCAGAGTGAAAGAGAGAGAGACACTGGAAGATTCTGTGTTGCTGGTTTTGAAGATGGAGGAAGGGACCATGACCCAGGAAATAAAGGCAACCTCTGGAAGCTGGAAAAAGCAAGGAAACAGCTTCTCCTCTGAGCCTTCAGAAAGAATTCAGCCCTGCTGACCATTTTAGACTTTTGATCTCCAGAACTATAGGACAATAAATCTGTGTTGTTGTAGAGCCGTAAAGCTGAGCTAACTTGTGACTGACACACACTCAGAGTCCTTACACGGGGAACGTCCAGCCTTCACATGCCAGGAGCAAGGCCCACCAAAAACTTCCCAAACAGTTCTGCAGGACAGAAGGAGGCCCCAAAGGAGAACCTGTGAAAATGTGTGACTCAAGCCTAAATACCCTGATATTCCCGATGCTCAGTGTGTTCTTCTTTTATGGCTTACTGTTGTCCTATGGCATAGACCTATCTCCTGTTCTCTTCTCAAAGCAGATATAAAAAAAATCTAGTGTCCACCGTGGCCTAAGAGCCAAGAAAGAAGAGGTGAAGGGGCTCAGCAATTCTAACCACACGTGCCTTAGCCGTTCTGAGATACCAAGAGTAGAGCAAACAGGAGGCTCACAACGTGGTGTGCATGGGAATCACACAGAGGGCTTCTGGAAAGAGGTCTCTGGCCCTCCCCTGAAATTTCTGATTGTGGATATGGAGTAGATCCCAAGAATCTGTATTTCTAACAAGTTTTCAGGAGATGGTGACGTTGCTGGTCCTGGGCCCACACTTTGGGAACCACCAGCCTGGAAGAAGCACCAGGCTACCCTGTGAGTGAGTTGTGAGGGCGACACAAGAGAGCGGCACGTCCAAATGCTAGGTTGCTCTTGCAGAAGGAGTGCTTCTTCAGAAGATCCACGCCAACTGTACTTCTTCTGGGGCTAAGGACTGGAAGCCTCATTTCCTCATCTTGGAAGAGGATGAAATACTATTTCTGGGCTTATCCATACTGATGGGAATATGGTTTCTTTATTGGGAGCAACGAGAATGTGACATTTTAGCAGAGAGGAAGGGAGGGAAAAAGTAAAACAAGACAAAATCAGAGAGAGAGAGACAAACCATGAGAGACTCTTAATCATAGGAAACACATTGAGGGGTGCTGGGGAGGAGGAGGCTGGGTGGATGGGCTGGGTGATGAGCTTTAGGGAGAGCACATGATGGAATGAGCCCTGGGTGTTATATAAGACCGATGAATCACTGAACTCCACCTCTGAAACTAATAATATACTATATGTTAATTAACTGAATTTAAATATTAAAAAAGGCTAAAACCCATCAATCAAAGAGAAAAAAAGAATGTGGCCTTTTAATGTGGCATTAAAGCCAGGGAAATAATTAATTACCCCCCGGGCTATCCTAACAATGTAATATGTTAGAATTTCTGGAGATCAGAGGCAGCGCAGGATCTCATCTAAAACGGATGGACAAGGCCAGCTGATGCCCCAAAGACCTATCTGAGCAGCTGAACTTCCAAACTCTAATTGCTAAAAAGACTAGATCAAGTTACTGGACCCAAAATATTTGGCTGTACCTAATTGGACTATGGTCAAGAAAATGCATCCTGGAGCTTTGCTCAAGTGGGCAGGCAGCAGATTTCCCATGATTCTAGCTTAGCATCAGTTAGAAAAATATAGGGGAAAAAAAAGTCCCTAACAATAAGACTGCCAACTGCACCTGGAGTCTTCTTAGAGAAGTTAGTGTCTTTGATTTTTCACAACCAAGAGGGAATCCACAAGCTGTCCTTTCCCAGCTCCTTCCACTCTTGCTCACTTGTCTGAATGCAGTTGTGGGTCGTTAACTAGCAGGGCTGTAGGGTTTCATTCGCATGAGTGAAGCCTATCACAGAACGAATACCCAATTTATTTATGGTTATCATCCCAGATCCCGATGACACGCTCCAAAATTCCTTTTTGCTCTGTTTTCCTCCGTTTTTTGGACCACAGGTAAATGTGTATCTCATCAACAGCACAGAATTGTGGAGGGGTGCCTGGGTGCCTCAGTGGATTGAGTGACCCACTCTTGGTTGCCACTCAGGTCTTGATCTCAGGGTCGTGGGATTGGGCCCCAAGCACTTGGCACTGAGTTTGCTGGAGATTCTCTAGCCTGGCCACTGCCCTCCCCCTTGCCACACCAGCTCCCTCCCTCCCTCTCTCTCTCTCTCAAATAAAATAAAATAAAAATCTTTTAAAAAATTGTAGTAATAGAGAAGGACTCAGTATGAAGAGTTCAGAAGACCTGACTTTGAGACTCTGGTGAATAGGACTTAAAGAGCCCCTGGTCCTCTTGGCCATTCATCTCCCATCCATATAATAAGAGGCCTGTACAACATCTCTCAGAGAACTAGGACTCAAGGAATATAGCTCTTTAGCTGACACTGCTTTTGGACCTCTGTGGAGATGGGAGAGAGGAGAGGGCAGTCTGAAGGCAGCACTAAACCGCTGAGCCACCCGGGCTGCCCTGTCTTCAATATCTTAAAGAACCCTAATATTGCACCAGCCAGACCAAGGTGTTCTGTTTCTACATCAGATCATGACTGTCTTTTCACACCTTTACCCAAAACAACAGGTAAAAAATGAAAACTTTTAAAATTATCAACATTTGTCTGTTTTCAGATTGTTATTTTTATATATCAAAAAATGTAATATAAGCTATTTAGTGCAAATATATGAAACTACATATTTTTAGTTTAATAAAGACGATTTCATCAAGAATTATCAGGAAGTCTTAACATTTTGATAGTCACTGGCCTATGCCATGTCTGTAAATCTTCTCCTTGTCTAGTCTTTCTACATCTGTGAAAGCTCATGTGCATGAGCTCATTACCTGGGGGAAGTGGGCGAGTACTATTATATGTCGAGATGGCCCCACAAATAGCAATTCTTCCAAATTTCTTCATCTGGGGAATAACAATGTTTGAAAACTCTCCACCTACCTAAACAGAGGGGAAGAAAAAAAAAATCACTGACTTTAAGTAATCTAAGCACTAGAAGATTCAGAAGTATCAGTAAGTCACAACCATCATTTCATAAAATTTATTTTAGAAGTAAAAAAACACCTAATTGAATTAGCACAGCAGTGCAGAAAATTGCAGTTGGAAAAAGATAGGAGAGGCTGGGATTTCTCTTTGACGGTAGGAACATACTCTGATCAATTCAATAATCTCATTGCTCCTACCTAAAAGCATGGAATAAATACTCAAAAGCCACATCAAGAACAAAGTTGGAAGACTCACATTTTCCAATTTCAAAACTTACTACAAAGCTGTATTAAGAAAGTGTGGGAATAGAAATATAGATCCGTAGAACTGAGTTGAGAGTCCAGAAATAAACTGTTACTTTATGGTCAATTGATTTTTGACAAGAGTGCCAAAACAATGCAATAAGAGGAAAAATAGTCTTTCAACAAATGGTGCAGAATAACTGGATATGGAAAAGAATGAAATTGGACCCCTTCTTACACAATACACAAAAATTAAAATAAATGCATCATGGGCCTACGTTTAAGAGTTAAAACCATACAACTCTTAGAAGAAAACATAGGAGTAAATCTTTGTGACCTTGGATAAGGCAAGGCCTTCTTAGACAGGACCCCAAAAGCCTAAGCAACAACAGGAGAAAAAAATTGGGCTTCATTAAAATTTAAAGCTTTTGTGCTTCAAAGGATACTTTTCTTTCACTATCTAGAAAATGAAAGAAAAGAAAAAAAGAAAGTGAAAGGCAACTCACAGAACAGAAGAATTGCAAACCACATAGAGTCAATCCTCCTTATTAGTGTATTCCATATTTGAGAATGGGACTACTTACTTGCTAACATTTATTTATAACCCCAAAATCAACACAAGCTTGCCTGTCCATTTGGAGACATGCCTAGAGGCAGTGAAAGAGACACAAAGTTCCCAGCTAAGGTCAAAAAAAGGCCAATGCTCTGTTTTCTTTTTTCAGCTCTCCCGAGGGATTACCAGGGAGGGAAGGCAATAGGGGGCAGTGCAGAGTAGTTCAAAAAGCTCCAGCTCTGGGGCTGGTTGGATGGGGTGTGAATCCCAACTCTGGAAGAATGGGTTTCTGGGTAAGCCTCAGGCAAGCTTCTTTCCACTTCTGAACTCCTTTCTCTTTTGAAAAATGAAGAAAATAGAAGCTGTAGGAAGAGTTGTTTTTAGGATTTAAGATTGTAATCAAGGTGAAACATGTATGTATTTGTACATACTTTCCCTAGAAGCAATGGCTCCGGGTTTGTGGGGACTTGATAAAAAACAAACAAACAAACAAACAAAACAAAACAAAACAAAAAAACAAAAAAAACTACCAGGAATATTGAGAATTGAGTATATGTGGTAAGGGACTTCTCAGAACCTTTACGAAGAACTCTTTTTTTTTTTTTTAAGATTTTTTTTAAATTTTTATTTATTTATGATAGTCACAGAGAGAGAGAGAGAGAGAGAGAGAGAGAGAGGCAGAGACATAGGCAGAGGGAGAAGCAGGCTCCATGCACCAGGAGCCCGACGTGGGATTCGATCCCGGGTCTCCAGGATTGCGCCCTGGGCCAAAGGCAGGCGCCAAACCGCTGCACCACCCAGGGATCCCACGAAGAACTCTTAAAACTCAATAAGCCAATTGAAAAAATGGGCAAAAGATTTGAAGACATTTCTCAAAAAATATACAAATGGCCGTAAGTACACAAAAAGATGTCCAATATCATGAACAATTAGGGAAATAAAGATCAAAACCACAGTGAAATACTACCTCAAACCTACGAGGATAGCCACAATAAAAATGAGAGATAGTAAGTGTTGGTGAGGATGTAGGGACATTGGAACCATCATATATTGCTGGTGAGAATGTAAAATAGTGCAGCCATTTTGCAAAAATTTTTGTCAGTTTCTCAAAATGTTAAATATGGAATTACCACGTGACCCAACAATTCCACTTATAGGTTTATACCTAAGAAAAATGAAAACATACGTTCACACAAAAACTTGATCGTGCATGCTCATAGCAACATTATGTATAAGAGCCAAAAAGTGAAAATTACTCAGATGCTCATCAATTCATGGGTGGATAAACAAAACGTAGTATATCCATACAATGGAATATATCCTGGCCACAAAAAGGAATGAAGCACTGATACACATTACCACACGGATGAACCTGAAAACATGTATAGTGTAAGAAGCCAGTCACAAAAGACCACTCTTTGGGGGAAATGAGGAGTCACTATAATGAGTACAGGATTTTTCAGGGGGGAATAATGAAAATATCCTAAAATTGATTGAGGTGATGGTTGTATAATTCTATGAATATACTAAAAAAACACTAAATTCAACACTTTAAAAATGGGCGAGTTATATCTCAATAAAGCTGTTTTTTTTTAAAAGACACCCATACTTTCTTCATATATTTTAGGTGGAAACTCTAGAACCATATTCTCTTGTATAGTACTTTGTTAGTAAATAAGATATTAAGCCCAATTTGCACTCACATTATCAAAGTAACAATCATAACCATCAGGAGAGGCTTTTTTCAAAGTTTCTTCCAAAGACTTTATGGTTTTGTAGTTAAAGGCAACATCATATCCAAGCTTTTTAAGGTAGGCAACCTTTTCGTCAGACCCTGCTGCTCCAACAACTTTGCAGCCCTAAATGGGGAGGAAAAAATGGAAACCATTTATAAGCCAAAAGCATGGACCAACCTCCCCCCTTCCCAGTCTAGTAAGGTCAGCTTCCCCAGGAACACCCTCCTACGTGCTGAGCCACATCTATGAAGATATCATAATGGGCCAATAGGCCCTTAGGTGAAATTAGTCCCTGAATCAGCTTATACCCAACTGTAGCTTCAGCTCGCCTCTGACCAACCAATAGATCCCAGTCTATGGTTATGTGCTTTGCTGTTCGTTTTAACTTGTTGGCTTGACAATCTATTTATTTGACTCTCTTGTTTATTTTGGGGCTTCTCTTGCAGTGACTTGCATGCTATCTTTTGGGACAGTGGTCCTTTAGACTATAATTTGGTCCCAGCTCTGGGAATCTCAGCCCTCTTATCAGCTCTCCCGGTGACTGTCCCCTTATTATTCGATTTGGGCTAAAGTATTGGACTTGATCCTGTCTAATCAGGAACTAGAGAGCATTCCAAAAATCACTTTCAGGATGAGACTAGAGACTGTATTGGTACAATGAGAGTGACTCTTCAGAAATCTCTCTTATATTGTCAATGTATCTTTGACTTCTAAACAAGACCCACCAAACTAAACTCCCTGACACTAGGGAAGGTCTGCTGTGCTCACTGTTGTATTCCCCGTGCACACCCTGGGTATTGAGTCAATGTTTGGTACCAGAAGAAGACACTTACCTTGAGCTTAGCAATCTGCCCCACCACAGAGCCCACTGCCCCTGCTGCTGCATTAACCATCACTGTTTCTCCACCCTTCACACCACAGATGTCAAGGAGGCCAAAGTAGGCTGTTAGTCTGAGGGAAGAGAATTGAAGATACGTGGATAGATTTGTTGCTTTCCACTATAACTCATTAACTGAGGCTCTGTTTTACTACACAAGCCAAGGTGCAGTCTTGAGATAGGATGAGGAGTAGAAAAATGTTAAGTTATGTCTTTGCACCCCGAGTCTGAGTCAGTGAAATCTATATCCACTATGGCAATTGCCAAGCCGCTTGCAAAATTTCAGACAAGTTCATGTAAAATTATTTCTATATGAGACAGAAACTATACATCTGCTTTTGAGTATGTCTGGGGACCCATTAGAGTTGGACATTGAAGGTGAGGCAGCGAAAGGCACAGAAATGTGCACTTTTTTCTGAGGACCCCAAAGCTAATATTCCCACAGTGTTTTTCGAAAGCTGGATGGAGCACCACCTGCCTCAGAATCACTTGAGGAGTTTTATTAAAATTTAAATTCCCAGGCCCCACCTCAGACCCACTGATTCAGAAATTCTGGGACGTGAAGACCTGAACGTTATATGATGAGGTGATTCTTATGCATGTAAGCAACTGAGAACCATTGCCTTAATGAATGCTGAAGCCAGACGGTGCCAGGCAAGTTTGCATAACCTCAGACGAGAAGGAGAAGGCGGATTTCTGATTGTGACATTCCACCCATGACGGCCCTCCCAACCCCAATCTCTGTCCTAGAACATTCTAAAACCAGCCTTTAATTAGACATGTTGACCTAGGATACACAAGGCCTTTCCGAAATATCACATCCTTCTAAAAATGGAAAGGAGGTAAGGTGGAAAAGCCAACAGTAAAGAAATCTTAGGGGAAAAAGTAAAGGCACACTTTGGTCTGAGGGAGACTTATTATTTTTTTTTATTTTATTTATTTATTCATGAGAGACAGAGAGAGAGAGAGGCAGAGACACAAGCAGAGGGAGGAGCAGGCTCCCTGCCGGGAGCCCGATGTGGGATTCGATCCTGGGACTCCAGGATCACACCCTGGGCCAAAGGCAGGCGCTTAACTGCTAAGCCATCCAGGGATCCCTGAGGGGGATTTAAATAACAAAATTGCTTTGTTGGAGAGCAAAACACATGAACCCCTCCAGCTTCACGGAGAAAACAGGGGTTCAATGAAGGAAATAATGTAACCTTCGGGGGGAATGTTAAATCTCTGGAACCCGGACAGCTATAAGACATCCTAGGTTTCAGAGTTCAATTTCTTTTATAGTCTACAGCAGAAGTTCCAGTGTTCTTGAGGCGTTGACCCATCCCACTGGTAAGTAGTCCATAATGGCAGGCATGCTCAAGAAATGGGCGGTGTGTCATAGGAGGTGAGAAACAAGGCATAACTCCTCCTCCCTCATCAGTGAGAACCACCGGAATAAAGGTGATTGTTTGGAGTAAAAGTGCAGTCCTCAGGGGCTTGGAACAGGTGAATGAGACACACACGCAAAGGAATAAATTATGCTCTGTTTAGGATTCAAACCTCCTACTACTTTACAGATTACTCTCTCCCCAACGAAGTCATGGGAGACTGGCTTCAAGGTTTTCTCATGTCTCCCTTCACCCCTGCATTCCTCCACCTGGCCCACTTTATTGTTTTTATTTTTTATTTTATTTTTACTGGCCCACTTTAGAGAAAAAGACGGATGGGATAATACGGTGGGAGGAAGAGCTCACTAGTAGAGGGTACAAGGCAGGCAGGCAGGACCCAGAACCACTATAATTCTGTTGAAGACCCGCTTATTAAAGTAAGAAGCTATTGAGCATCCTCCAATCTCACAATATTGTCTCTTGGCCACAGCAGTTCTGAGGAAATCATATTCTGAGTGCAATATGAATTTGGGGTGTCAGGGACTGGTTTGGCTAGAGGCTGATCGTTTGGGGTATGAATTTCCATTTCATTCTTTAGAAGTCCTCTGAAGGTTGAAAAAGGAAGGGAGGGAGGGAGGGAATGAGGGAAACAGTGAGAGAGGGAAGAAGGGAAGAAGGAAGGAAAAGATCATACAACTTAGAGAAAGAAAGGAAATTCATGAATTCCAGGCTAAAAACGTTTTTTGGGGGGGGAAACTCCAACAAAAAGAATTCAATAGACCTTGCTTCTCCAGGCCATAAGAGGTAACTTGAGGTCCTAAGTGCAGCTGTGACAGGATGAACTGATCAGGAGTCTTCTTGAGGGATAAGGCCAAGGAACTCCTGAGTAGTTCAAGTCTGTGTCAAGCTAAGTGACTGTTCAAAACCATATTTATGACTCGTTTCAGTTATTTAAACTTCAGATCCCTTTATACCTCAGGAAATTCAGATGTACGTAAGGAAATGTGGGGAATGAGACAGTATAGAAAAGCCAAGCCAGAATGAATTCCTTTCCCCTCTTTAAACTCTGAAATGGAGGCAGAGATGAGTGAAGAATGAAGCCAAAAAAAAAAAAAAAAAAAAAAAGAATGAAGCCAAGATGCTTCCAGGGACAGAAGGAGTTGGTTCCCCTGTGTTACCATTTGCCAGCTGCTAGAGAAGGATCATGCCCCTTGCTGCTCCTCACTGCTCCTCTCTGGACCAGGGGGTCTCTAGCCTCATTTTCCTTCTCTCTCCTTCAGTCCAAGGCTAACTCTAGCCCATCTTCTTCCCTTCTTGGTCCTATCATCTACTCTAACCAGTCCCTGAGCTTAGAATGACTCAAGTCTCTTCTTGTTGACCATATTCTGGACAAACTATTTTGGAAAACCAGAATGTCAGGTATTTAAACAAATGAAATATACACCCATGAAACTCACCCTGTCATGCCAATTGTTCCCAAAGCCAAAGACACTGGTACGGTGTCTGGCCACTCTGCAGGCAGCTTTTCCAGATCTTTCCCATCAGAAATAGAGTGTGATGTCCAGCCTGAAGAAGCCACTACCACAGTTCCTGCTGGGAAGGCTGAGTTTTTACTTTCCACAACTCTGAAAGATAAAGCACATTAAGACATGAGAAACCTCTTTCAAGAGATGTGATGTTACATGGTTGGTGTTCCTAAAAGGGACTGAAGTGAACCCCATGGGCTGAAGAAACTATAGGGGTCTGGGAAGCCTGAGTGGCTCAGTGGTTGAGCGTCTGCCTTCAGTTCAGGGCGTGATCCCAGAGTCCTGGGATCGAGTCCCGTATCGGACTCCCCGCGGGAATCCTGCTTCTCCCTCTGCCTGTGTCTCTCTGTGTATCTCATGAATAAATAAATAAATAAATAAATTTAAAGATGTTATTTATTTATTCATGAGAGACACAGTGAAAGAGAGAGGCAGAGATACAGGCAGAGGGAGAAGCAGGCTCCATGCAGGGAGCCCGATGCAGGACTCCATCCCGGGTCTCCAGGATCATGCCCTGGGCTGAAGGGAGACGCTCAACCGCTGAGCCACCCGGGCTGTCTAAATAAAATCTTTAAAAAAGAAAAAAAGAAAGAAAGAAACTGTAGGAGTCATAGACAGAGACCCCAGCAGGAGATAGAGGACAGACATATTTTTCAAGCACTGAGACACACAAATACCTGGCCACTTGCTGCCCCATCATCATGTCACCCTCCTTCAATCTTTTGGCTGCCACTCTGCAAAAAAAAAAAAAATTCTTAATACATAGAGCATCTGGGGAGGGGCGACTGGGTGGTTCAAACGGTTGCGTGTCCCACTTGATTCTGGCTGGGGTCAGGATCTGGAGGTCGTGAGATCGAGCATGGCCTGGGGCTCCATGCTGACTGTGGAGCCTGCTTTGGATTCTCTCCTTCTCCCTCTGCTCCCTCCCCACCTCCCACTCTTGCGCGTGTTCTCTCTCTCTTTAAAAAAATAAAAGAGCATCTGGAGAAAACCATCTTGAGTTCAGGCCACATGAAAAATCAACAAGAAAGTGTGTGCTGAGACGTGAAGGCAATAAAACCTGGTGAAATGCAGGAGGAGAGCTGTTAGTGGTAGTTCTGCTCTGTCACCCCAAAGCGGCATTCTGAGAGCATTTTCCAGTGAAAGGAACATGAGAATCTTACCATCATGCTCCACTATGGATGAGTTTCTACCAATAACTTTTAAAACATAACCCAGGGCAGCCTGGGTGGCTCAGCGGTTTAGCGCCGCCTTCAGCCCAGGGCGTGATCCTGGAGATACTGTGATTTAGAGTAAGAATTAATATAGTCTGTCTATATCTTATTTTTGGCAGAAAGCTCCTAAAACTCCTGGGATTTCCTAAGTGATGAGGTTGATAAAGTTATCTTTTTTTATGTTAACGAGGTGACTTTTGCGAAGCCCCTAAGGAGGGGGGCTGGTTGCCAGAAGCCAACTCGAACTCCGGATTAGAGGGGCTGTAATTCTCACTGCCCCCTCCCCAGACCTCCGGGAAGTAGGGAAGGGCTGGAGGCTTACTCAGTTGCCAATGGTCAATGATTTAACCAACCATGCCTATGTGATGAGCCTCCATAAAATCCCAAAAAGACATCTTTTTGCTGGCAAAGATGAGCATCCATGAATCTTATCGTTGAATCATACTGGGGCAACAGGGGGAAATGACAATCAGTTGGATATTTTAAAAGATGGACTATTTCAAAACAGGGTCCAAAACACAACACATGAATTTTTAGGAGGAAAAATCATACCTCATGTAAGGATCCACGGTAAGGAACAAAGCTTCCAGCAGGACCTCTATAAAATAAAGCATTCCACAGGCAATTAGCAACTCAAGGCTCAGGGCACCTGGGTGGCTCAGTGGTTGAGCGTCTGCCTTTGGCTCGGGTTGTGGTCCTGGGATCAAGTCCCACACGGGGCTCCTTGTGGGGAGCCTGCTTCTCCCTCTGCCTGTGTCTCTGCCTCTCTGTGTGTGTCTCTCATGAATAAATAAATAAAATCTTAAAAAAAAAAGAGAGAGAGAGAGAGACTCAAGGCTTGATGCCTTCCTTGACTTTGGCATTCTAAATAAACACAGATCATCCTTCCGCTGCAGGGTTGCCCTTCTTCCATCTGTGCTTGCTGTTGAAGAGACGAGAGGGTGCCAGCCCAGATCATTATCATCATCCTATTATTTACTTAGCACTCACTCCATGCTTTACATGGGTTATTTTCCAGGAGATTCCCAGCTATTATAGTTTTGTTTTATTCAGGCTTAGGTTAAGGAACCTGCATGCTTACACAGTAAGCATGTAGTCAACTGCCATGACGTGACTGGATTATTATGACTTCCTAGCCTCGGCCTTGAAGCCAGATGGCAGGGTCTACTCATCATGAACTTCTCTTCATTATCATTTGCACTAGGTTGCAGCGCTCCTATGAGGTTTCACTGACAGCCCCCATTAGGATTAAAGAATATACATTTTGCTGGAGTGACCCTCATGCACATTCTCTGGAATTCTGAATCTGAGTCCTGGCCATCTATCCCAACTTAGATGGGACTGAACTTTGGCGTGCTATTTGATTGTGTGCGCCTTCCTCAAAGCCTGCCTACCTGCCTGCAAACACCCCGTGCTGTCTCTCTACAAGGCTAATCTCCAAACACGTTACAGAGTGTGCTGCTGTTTCTCTCCCCTTTGCCTTGTCCTTCCACTTCCCCCAATGGGATGGGAGACTCCTCAATGAAGGAGGAGAGTTTTTCTCTCCTGTCTGTGCATAGGATAAGTCTGAGCTCTGCACATGGCTGCTAGGCCCTGCTTACCCCACTCGCTCACCCAATCATCAGGCTTGCCAGGACCGAGAGGAAATCCTCCCCAAGGTCTGCTCAAAGTCATGAACAATGTACCTTTTCATTGATGAAGGAAATCAGAGGGATCCTCCCACATGACCTCAAGGCTTCACCCAGAAAACCTTGAAAAGTCTCTGTGATAGAGTGCAAAATTGCTCCAATAGCTGTGTGGGGCCTCCTCGCCACTCCTCCCATCAAGAAGTCTATGTGTCACTCCTTGAATCGGGACTTGGCTGTGCGACGTGCTTCGCGTATTAGCGAACATGGTATAAGGAGAGGCTTGAAAGGTACTTGCCAACACTGTGAAGACAAAGAGCTCACAGCCTACTAGAAACTAGCAGGACTGAGGCCCGCATCTCTACAGAAAGCTTGCTAAGCACCAGACAGAGAAGTGAGGTCCATCCTGAGATTAGATATCCTGATGTCACTAAATTTTGAGGTAGTTTGTTATGCAGCAAAGGCTAACTGAAAGTCTTTTCCAGCTCAAATCTTATGACTTACCTCCATTTTTTAAGGACGGGAGTTCAACCGTCTTTAACTCAAAGTTACTATGAGTAGGGCTGCCTTCAAAGTGCTTCTTCAGAGTCCAGCTCTTAGCATGAACCATCTTGAAGTTCCTGGAACACAGTAAGCATGTAGTCAACTGCCACGATGTGACTGCATTTTTTTTTAAGACTTTATTTATTTATTCATGAGAGACACAGAGGGTAGAGAGAGAGAGAGAGAGAGAGAGAGAGGCAAAGGGAGAAGCAGGCTCCATGCAAGGAGCCTGACATGGGACTCGATCCTGGGTCTCCAGGATCATGCCCTGGGCCGAAGGCGGTGCTAAACTGCTGAGTCACTTGGGCTGCCTGATGTGACTGGATTATTAGGACTTCCTAGCCACGGCCTTGAAGCCAGATGGCAGGGTCTACTCATCATCTACTTCTCTTCATTATCACTTAACACCAACCACATTTATTAAGTATTTATTGCATTTCTATTCCTGTGCTAAGCTTCACAGTCATCATCTCATTTTATCTTCATAAACTCCCTTTAAGATAGGCATTCTTATCATTGCCAGGGTACAAATGAGGAAACCGAGGCTTCCTCAGAAATTTCCAAGGAAAAATGTTAACCAACACAGAAATTCTTCCCAGCCAGGATGCCTGATGGCTCAGTGGTTGAGCCTCTGTCTTTGGCTCAGGTGGTGATCCCAGGGTCCTGGGGTCAGGTCCCACCCACATCAGGCTCTCCACAGGGAGCCTGCTTCTCCCTCTGCCTGTGTCTCTGCCTCTCTCTCTCTCTCTGTGTCTCTCATGAAGAAAGAAAGAAAAAGAAAGAAAGAAAGAAAGAAAGAAAGAAAAGAAAAGAAAAGAAAAGAAAAGAAAAGAAAAGAAAAGAAAAGAAAAGAAAAGAAAAGAAAAGAAAATTCTTCCCAGCCACCTCTTGGGTTTCACGAGGGCCCTGGACAACTACCTGGTGTGCAAATGTTCTGTTCCTCACCTCACATAAAACAAATCCTGAGACTCAAACACAAAGAACCTAAGAGAGGTCCATGCTCCCCCGTGAGATGGATGGAGCAAGTTTCTAAGGCCGCCAGACAGTCTGATCCTCCCGAACACCACCGCGGGGCGCTGCTGCTCCGCCCAGGGGCGAGTTTACTTTGGCACCAAAAAGGAAATCCAGGGTTTAAACTTGCCTCCGCAGGAAACCAAAAGATGATTCAGGCCGCCCTGAGCTGGGCGAGCAGGACACTTTGCTGGGACCCACCTGCCCCGCAGCACCTGCGCCTCCCCGCCCCCCCAGGCCTGCTCGCTGGCAGTGTAAGCAGCAAAGAGGGAGGGGGGTCCCCGGAAAAGGAAACCGGACACAGCTTTCCCGCCACAGGAGAGAAGTTCATTCTAGGCCTTCGGCTATGCTTGGCACCTTGCCCTGCTGCCTCTACTTACCCAGCCCTCCGCCGCAAGAGCTTCCTAGGAGGTGTTAGATTTACAAGGGAATGCAAGAAACCTCCGTCGTTCAGGATTTTCTGGAAAGAAAGGGAATGCAAGAACTCACGTCTTTGCCTGGCCTGGGCACAGCCCAAGCAAATCAGAGGCCACGAATCGGTGATCGGACTCCTTTGCTTCCCAACCTCGCTGTTTCAAAGCGAAGGCTGACCTCCGCCGCTCGCGGGCGGGCACCGGGGCCCTGGACCCCCGCAGACTGGTCACCCCGAGGCCTCCATCCCCCAGGACCCGGGCTCCGCCCACCTAGGGCGCCTTCGCCCCCGCCGCACACGGAACTTTCTTTCTTTCTTTTTTTTTTTTTTCTAAGATTTTATTTATTTATTCATGAGAAACAGAGAGAGAGCAAGAGGCGGAGACACAGGCCGAGGGAGGAGCAGGCCCCCTGCAGGGAGCCCGACGCGGGACTCGATGCCCAGACCCTGGGGTCACGCCCTGGGCCACCTGAGTCCCCCGGGCGTGCCCGGAACTTTCTTTTTCGCCCAGTCCCCGCATGAATACGCAGGCACCCTTGGCTTAGAACCTCCCCAACTTTGTTTTTCGGGGTGACACGACTTGGCGAAGTAGCCCTGCTGTTCTCCTTTACTCTTGCAAGTGAAACTTCCTTTTCCTATTCGTTGGCTTGGTTGTGTCTTTGGGTCCGACACGCACCGAGGCGCGACCCCCGTGGGGGCGGGGGCGGCGCCCGGGCCTTTGTGTTGCGGGGCGGTCGCGGGGGGGGGGCGCGGGGCCGCAGCCCGGCTCTTCCACTTGCCTCCTTTCCCGCAGAGGCAGCCCCCGCGGACGGGTGGCCTCGCTGCGGGTCTGGGAGCCCCCGGAGCGGACCAAGTTCGGGGAGAGCCCCACCCGCCAGCCCAGGGGGTCGGGGCGCAGGGCCCCCGGGACCACCCCCGCACCCGTCCGTGCCCGCCCCCGGGCCCCCTCCACCCCGCACCCACCCCTGCCCTCCCCCCGGGCACCCCCCGCCCCGCCCCCGTCCGTGCGCGCCCCCCGCCCCGCACCCACCCGTGCCCGTTCCCCGGGGCCCCCCCCACCCCGCACCCACCCCTGCCCTCCCCCCGGGCACCCCCCGCCCCGCCCCCGTCCGTGCGCGCCCCCCGCCCCGCACCCATCCGTGCCCGTCCCCCGGGCCTCCCCACCCCGCACGCGTCCATGCCCCCCCGGGTCCCCTGCCTTGCACCCACCCGTGCCCTCCCCCCCGCACCGCCCTGCCCCCATCGTGCCCGCTAACCGAATTCCGACCCCACCCTCCTCCTTCCTCGCGTCCCCGCTCCGCAGGCGCCGAGGTTCCCGGGCCGCCGCCGCCCCCGGCTCGCAGGCAGGCCCGTCGGTCCGTCCGTCCGTCCGTCCGTCCGTCGGTGCAGCGCGTCTCACCTCTCCGGGAACACGCAGGGCCTCGCTCCACTCTGCTCGCAGCGCAGGACTCGCCAGTCACTAGCGGAAGCAGCGGCGGAGCGACGCGCGAACCGTCCGCAGCTCTGGAAACGGCGAGAAAAATAGCGGGGCGGGGCCGTGTACCCCGGAGTCCGCAGCTCCGCGTCCGAGACCCGGCAGGAGGTCGGGGCTCTGCAGCCCGGCGCCCACCGCCTGGACTTGTGGCCGCCCCGGGGGTGGGGCCTCCCGGGGGCGGTGCTGCTCCTCCCGGGCGGGTAAATCGCTGTGTGTGTGTGTGCGTGTGTGTGTGTGTGTGTGTGTGTGTGTGTGTGTGTGTGTGTGGAGGGGGTGCGTCCCAGAGCACAGGCCTCCACCGGAGCCCCACCCGGTGGAGCTGTACCTGCACCAGCTTCCTAACTGGGACCCCGGGGCAAAGCTGCTGTGCGGGAGAACCAGCCACGACTTCCCTGCTCAGGCGGGGAGGAGAAAACACAGGGTCACAGTGCGGAGCTTTCTACTTTTTATTAATTTGTTAGAGAGAGAGAGAGAGAGAGAGAGAGAGAGAGAGAGAGAGAGATGAAGGGCAGAGGGAGGGAGAGAAAGAATCTCAAGGCGACTTTGCACTGAGCTCCATTCCAGCCTGGGGCTAATAAGCCTAGTATATTACCACATTGTTTTCCAAAAATATAGCAGCAATTTACATTCCTGCCATTAATCTCTGTGCGTTTCTGTTACCCAAAGCCAACATCAGAACTTGTTATTGTCGTATTCACTTTTTGCTCCTCTGATCAGTGCAAATGAATGTATGCCCCCCAAGGGATGAGATCCGACTTTATTCATATTTGCACCCTTGCACCTGCCTGAATTATTTAGAAAATTTGTTATTGTTGTTTTGCAAGTTACAGATGACTCCTATTGGCTTAAAAAATAAGAGACCTGCAAGTGGTCTGAGGTTGGTTTAGAGACATTTCAACCAATGAGAGGAAGAAGACTCTTGCTAGGAATTTTGTAACATGGTTATTTTTCTTTCCCTTAGGTTAGTTGAACTTCTGCAGCCATTGCCTCACCAGGAGGGAAGCAAGCCTTAGGATTCTGCTGATACCACAGAAAGTAGTGTGTAAGGATGAAATATGCCAAATCATGATTCAGGCACACCCTGAAGCCCATCCTACTTCTGGACTTTCCAGTCACATGAGCCACTCACTTATCTCAAATGGAAGGTACAGGATAAGATGTGACCACTCCAGGGGCACCGGGGTGGCTCAGTAGGTTAAGTGTCTGCCTTCCACTCAGGTCATGATCTCAGGGTCCTGGGACTCCCTGCAAGGTGGGGAGCCTGCTTTTCTCTCCCCCTCTACCCCTCGCCTCTGCTCATGCTCTCTCTTTCTCTCTCTTCTCTGCGCATGCACTCTCTCTCTAATAAATAAACAAAACCTTAAAAAAAAAAAAAGCTAACCACTCTGGGTCAACCAGGATCTCTTTCCCAGGCATCACTGTGACTCAGCTTAATGACTAAAATGAGCAGTCATGGTGATAAAGCTCAATCTTGACTATTGCATCATCACACAGAGTTGGTTAGAATATGAATTAAAGGATCAAGGAAGAAAGAAGATTTTCCTTTGCTTTGCTCTAAGACGAAATCTTACTCGATTCAGTGCTCCGACCTTAGGTTTCAAAGAGCTCTGGTCTAGCGAGCTAAGGGAACACTTCACTTGACGCAGTACAATCATGCAAGTAGTAAGGGAATGTATCTTGTCAAATATTCAGGTAATACAGATGTGTATGGTGTAAAAAGCAAAAGTCACTATTATCTGTTTGGTGGAAATTACCTCTGAAACTTTTGTATGGCAATGCACTTTATTATTTTGTTTTGTTTTTTTTGGCAATGCACTTTAAAAGTAGACAGATCTGTCTTCTGTTTCTTTTCTACAGCTTCCATTGCATTGGTCTGGCGAGATAATGCTTGTGAAAGAATTATAAAACTGGATAGTAATATTACTCTCATAATTGAAAAAAATCCTTTCCTACCTGTAAGACACTACATTTGGAGAGAGAATGATTATGCCTCTTCCCACAGCGCAATGAAATGTGGCCGATACAGCACCAAGTAGGAGCCCTTGGTATCTAATTTCTAAGCCTCACAACAGTCCAGGGAAGAAAATATTATCATTATCTTCCTCAGAGCCTCAGGGGCCTGAAATTCAAGAGGTGAAATCCATTAGACAAGATCACAGAGTTAGTCAGAAGGAGGGTTGGGATTTGAATCCCAGTTAACCTGCTCCAAAGCCCTGCACTTTGCACTATTCCATTTGATCTCCTGGTATAGGTGAGACGGATTCCCCTTGTAGGGAAGGACAAATTTAGGAAAGGCTACACTTACGGGATTTCTGTAAACACCTATTAGTAATGCTATTTTGGACATACAAATATACTGAATGTCTTAGAATGTCACTCTCTCATCCTGGTTTCCCTCTTAGCCCCTCTTTCCACCCTCCCAGCCACGTGGCTGGTGTTTGACAGAATTCTGTGGCAGCACTTCTCTCTGTCTCGTGATGGCTGTGGCTGGGACTGGGGCAGAGAAAATATCAGATAAACCCGAAATAACTTTTTGTACCACCAGTAAGGAAGAAAACACATAAAATATAACGGGACAAAAAATGACAAGGGACATGTCCAAAGGACCCAGAAGCCATCTTAAATGAGCTTCCATTGGTCAAATCTAAGACAACTCCAGCAGAAAAATAAGTAATGAAATTAACAGATCAGTACCCATGTGAGTAACGATAGCAGCTAATACATTAACGGAATTAATATATTTTATCACCCATAAAGTAAGTTATCATGAGTTTATAAACATAAAGATAAAGATCTTCCTTATAGTAGAATGCCAATTAATCAATGTGGATGGAAGAACAGAATTAGAATGTCACCATTCTCTCACCATTGCATTAACAATCGGTTCAGGCAAAAATCATGGAAGCTAAAATAAATAGGGGAAAGTCTGATGCAGAACCGTATACATCTAAAAGCATCTTCACACGTTATTTATGAAATAATAGACGGAAAAACCTGGCAGACAAGTGACCAAAGGCCACATTACCAATAATGGGACAATCTGATGTTATCTTCTGCTTTCTGATATTATGCATGGAGGATGAGAAATGCATACTTGGATTTAATGATGAGGAAACATCAGAAAACTCAAATGGGAAGACTTTCTACAAAATAATTAGCTTGTAATCTTCAAAAGTGTCCAGGTCACGGAAGTCAAGGAAAGCCTAAGATTCCTTTTTTAGATTAAAGTAGATTAAGAGACAGGACCATTAAATGCAGTGCAGGAAATTGGGCAGGATTGGTGATGAGAGGACAGCCGTGTACTTGCATGACTGAAACAGCTGGTGAGATTGGATATGGACTGTAGGTTGGACCAGGAGTTGGCGAACTGTGTATGACCCTCTTGTCAAATCCAGCCTGCAATTTTACCTGGCAAGCTAAGAAGGGGTTTTACCTTTTTAAAAAATTGTGGTAAAAGCCACAAAACATAAACTTTATCATCTTAACCATTTTTTAAAAGATTCGGAGCCAGACGTGGGGCTCTATTCCAGGACCCTGGGATCACAACCTCAGCTGAAGGCAGACACAACCCACTGAGCCACCCAGGAAGCCCCTCGTCTTAACCACTTTTAAGTGTACTGTTCCACAGTATTAACTGTATTCACATTATCGTGCAACAGATCTCTGGAACATTTTTTGGAAAACCAAAACTCTATACCCATCAAACATCACCACCCCATTCGCATTTCCGCCTGGCCCCTGGTAATCACAATCCTATTTTTTTATTTCTATGAATTTGACTTCTTTCGATGTCTTATATAAGTGAATCATACAGGATTTGTCTTTTTGTGACTAGTTTATTTCACTTAGCATAATTTTCTCAAGGTTTTTCTGTGCTGTAGCGTGTAACAGAATTTCCTTCTTTTTAAAGGATGAATAATAAATCATTTATATGAATATACTACCTTTTCTTTATCCATTCATCTATCTATTGACTTCTGCTGTCCTTCCATCTGTTGGTTATTGTAAATAATGCTCCAGTGGACAGGAGTGTACAAATATCTCTTTGGGATCCTGCCTTCAATTCTTTTGGATACATACCTAAAAGTGGGATTACTGGATCATGTGGTAATTCTATTTTTAATTTTTTGAGGAAACTACACACTGATTTCCATAGTGGCTGCATCATTTTATACTCTCTTGGTGCACAAGGATTCCAATATCCCCGTGCCCTCACCAACACTTACTTATTTTATTTTATTTTATTTTATTTTATTTTATTTTATTTTATTTTATTTTTATAGAAGCCTTCCTAAAGGATGTGAGCTGATATCTCTTTGTAGTTTTGATTTGCATTTCCCCAGTGATAGAGATATTGAGCATTCATACATTTGATGGCCATTTGTATTTTTTTTTTTTTTTAGAGAAATGTCTATTCAAGTCCTTTGCCCATTTGTTAATTGGGTTTCTGTTTCTTTAAAATTTGTTATCGGAGTTCTTATATATTCTAGATATTAACCCTTTATCATATGTATGATTTGCAAGTGTTTCTCCCATCCCATAGGTTGCTTTGTCACTGTGTTGATTATTTCCTTTTTCGTGATTTTTATATTTGTAATGATTGAAAAAAAATCAAAAGAATAATGTTTCATGGGCAGCCCCGATGGCCCAGCGGTTTGGCACTGCCTTCAGCCCGGGGTATGATCCTGGAGACCTGGGATGGAGTCCCACATCAGGCTCCCTGCATGGAGCCTGCTTCTCCCTCTGCCTGGGTCTCTGCCTCTCTCTCCCTCTCTCTCTCTCTCCTCTCTCTCTCTGTCATGAATAAATAAATAAAATCTTTAAAAAAAGAATAATGTTTCATGACACATGATAATTGTACTAAATTCAAATTTCCATTAAGTTTAAGTTTAATTGAAATAGTTACATTTTTTCATCTACATCTTGTCTCTGCCTGCTTTAGAACTAAAATGGCAAAATTAAGTAGTTGAGCCAGAGACCACCTGGCAAAGCCTAAAATGTTTACTCTTTGATTCTTCAGAGAAACATTTGCTGACTCCTCAATCAGAAAATAGCATAAAAAAAAAAGAAAATAGCATAATGTCTGTGTTAAACATTCTGATTCTGTTAATCGTGTCATGGTTATTAGAATATTAGTGGTTATTAGAGAGAATATTAGTAAATATTGAGGTATGGGGATGGGGTGATTGCAACTTACTTTTAAGTGACCCAGAGGTAAAAAAAAAAATGTCTGTGTACATGCATACACGCACACACACACAAAGAAAGAAGAGAAACGATAAGCAAAGGATAAAATATTAATAACTGGGGAATCTAAGTAAAATGTGTATGAGTTCTTTGTACTATTCTTGTAACTTCTGAAAGTTCACGATTATATCACAGTTAAAAATTATAAAAAATAATGGCAAGTGTTAAAACCCATTTACAGAGGACTGATAATGAAATCTTCCAATCGATGGACTTTTATGGAGCTTTCATAAGATCTTAACTGAAAATGATGTCCTCCCAAGCGGTGCATTTTTTATTTGGCTCCATCAAAGTTTGTCTCTGCAAAGTTATCTGTTGTTCGTTTTTCTTTTAGGGGGGAGATGGGTGGATAAGAAAATGAAAAACAAAAACAAAAACAATATATATATGGTTACATATTTGCATATAAAACCTGGCAAAATTTCCTGCTTTATATTATAGCTGAGAAACTGAAAGATCGAAGTACTCAGCCCAACAAATGTCCAGTCACATTTTTTCTTCTTCCTATATGTCTCTTTCTCTCTTTTTAAACATTATCGATTGTTCACACTGTGTTTAGTTGATATGTTTCAAATCCTTTTTTTAGGGCAGCCCCTGTGGCGCAGTGGTTTAGCGCCGCCTGCAACCCAGGGCGTGATCCTGGAGACCCTGGATCGAGTCCCACGTCAGGCTCTCTGTATGATGCCTGCTTCTCCCTCTGCCTGTGTCTCTGCCTCTCTCTCTCTCTGTATCTATGAATAAATAAATAAAATTTAAAAAAAAAATCCTTTTTTAGAACAGGTAGTACTTTGAGTTTGAAATTTTAAAAATTCTTCCTATAGGGACACCTGGGTGGCTCAGCGGTTTAGTGCTTGCTTTCGGCTCAGGGCGTGATCCTGGGGTCCTAGGATTGAGTCCCACATCCAGCTCCCTGCATGGAGCCTGCTTCTCCCTCTGCCTGTGTCTCTGCCTCTCTCTCTCTCTCTGTGTCTCTCTTGAGTAAATAAATAAAATCTTTTAAAAATATTATGAGAGCAGCAGGACAATAGCAAAACCAAGTTTCAAATTTTCATTCAAGTAGAAAATACATGTTCTAGATTATTACTACTATATAGATCACTATGGACACTTTTTTTTTTTTTTTAATTTTCTTTTTTTTTTTTTTTTTTAATTTTTATTTATTTATGATAGTCAGAGAGAGAGAGAGAGAGAGGCAGAGACACAGGCAGAGGGAGAATCAGGCTCCATGCACCGGGAGACCGACGTGGGATTCGATCCCGGGTCTCCAGGATCGCGCCCTGGGCCAAAGGCAGGCGCCAAACCGCTGCGCCACCCAGGGATCCCACTATGGACACTTTTTAATGAGAACTTTCGAAGTATGCACCGGGCTTGTAGGAGAACTTGTGTCCCCCTCAGGGTTATTATAAAAAAAGAAGGAAGGAACTGAAGAAAGGGAGGAAGTCAAGAAGTCAAAAAAGAGGAAAGAAAAAAGAAAATAAATTACATTTTGGAAGGTAAGGAGGCAGGATTGAGACACATCTCTCTCTCTCTTTTTTTTTTATATATTTTATTTATTTATTTGAGGGAGAGAGAGACTACACATGAGCAGGGGGAGGGCCAGAAGGAGAGGGAGAAGCAGGCTCCTGGCTGGACCTAGGGCTCCATCCCAGGACCCCTGGATCATGACCTGAGCAGAAGGCAGAGACTTAACCGACCGAGCCACCCAGCCACCCCTGGGGGTGGAGTCAGAGACATTTCGAGTCTGTTTTAAGTTCTCATTATCCTAGAATAAAATCTGACTCCAAGCTTCTTCAGTTTGCTTTAAACCAAAAGAATGTTGGGCGAGGGCAAATCATTTTTTACAATGTTGTTGCTATTCAAGTCAAAGTTACTGGTGATATAGAACTCATGAGTTATGTGGGGACAATTTGGTTTTTTTTTCTTATCACAACACTGAAAATAATATGAACAGGTGCAGTATTTTTGTGACGAGGCGTTTGCAGAATGGAAGGAAGGTAGGTTCACCTTGGGAGGCACCTGCTGTTGCCTTCATGTTGGTGGGGGGGGGCCTGGTGCTCTCTGACACAGCCTCTCTGACTTGGCAATTTTCTGTGAAAGAAAAACTCATGTAGGAGAGTGAATCAGGAATTTGTTGGTTATTATTTGGTTAACCCCAACCAGAGGTTTTTTGTTTTTTTTTTTTCAAACACCTCGCCTTCTTCATTTGCTTATGTTAAATTGCTCCATTTGTATCACAGGATGATGCATGTTTATGTGCCTGACATAGGGACCTTGAGAACAATCTCCAGCCTCAGATGACCCTACAGGTAAGGGTTACAATCACTACTACGGGGGCCAATGTGCTCTGTGATAGGAACAAGCAATTGAAAACACCAACTTCTAAAGAGAGACAGGAGCAACTCTCTTTGGGTTTTTTCCCCTTGCCTTCCAGACCCACTCTTCACTCTGCTTCTACAAATCCAGCCCCTTTCCTCAAATTTCTGCTTGGTTTCCGTGGGTCTGCTGTTGAGTCTCCCTGTTGGGTTACTTTGGATTGGCGATTTGATAAAAGAGGTGTCTTCCCAGGCACCACTGATTTCCTTTTCCCCTGCACACTGCCCTTTGGGTGGGTATGCCCTCTTGTCTCTTGCCAGGAGACTGCTCAGTCTAGTTAACCTATGTAATCACTGTTAAAAAAAAAAAAAGATACAAAAGTACATCAACTTTGAAAGAGAAAATAAGTTTAAAAGGAATCTTAGACAAATGGATTAAATTAATAAAAATTGGAAAAAGGACACACACACTCCTTGTGTCATTGGGAGCAAATGATACCTTGCCCTGTCACCACTGCGGGTCACACATGCATATCAAACCTCTTAGTCATGTAGAGAAAGCTTTGCACTCTAAAATGTAAACAAAAAGAAAAAAAGAGAGAAAAAAAAGAACACGGCCATCACTCTACATACTTTTTTTTAACCTGCATGCTTCTAGTCCCCCAAATGAATGAAACTTGAATTTTTTCCTGTAAGTCACTTACTTACCAACATAATTCCAACCCTAATGTTTTCAATGCTGATCTTTTGTGAATTAGCAACATTTATGGCTATGGCAATCATGTGAGAAAATAGGCTTTTCCACTAAGAACTTGGAAATGTTGGCAATTTTGTGATTTTCTTTTCTTTTAAAATAGATGTTGTATTTTAAATTTATGAGCAAGTCTTTTTATTTTATTTTATTTTATTTAATTTATTTATTCATGGAAGAGAGAGACAGAGACACAGGCTCCATGCAGGGAGCCTGATGTGGGACTCGATCCCAGGACTCCAGGATCACGCCCTGAGCTGAAGGCAGACAGTAAACCGCTGAGCCACCCAGAGATCCCCTGAGCAAATCTTTTTAAAGTCTATGCTTTCTCTAAACATCTTCATTGGAAATTGGTTTCCTTTCTTTCAGACAGGTGTGATGCTTATGCTTTAAATTGGTGATTCTCTGGGGATCCCTGGGTGGCTCAGTGGTTTGGCGCCTGCTCTCGGCCCAGGGCATGATCCTGAGGTCCTGGGATCAAGTTCCACATCAGGCTCCCCATGAGAGGCCTGCTTCTCCCTCTGCCTGTGTCTCTGCCCCTCTTTTTCTCTCTGTGTCTCTCATGAATAAATACAATCTTAAAAAACAACAACAACAACAACAAAAAAAACGAAACATCATGTTGGGGCCACCTGGGTGGCTCAGTCTCTTGTTCTCAGCACATGTCCCAGTGTCAGGGCCATGAGTTCAAGCTCCACACTGGAGGGGGAGCCTACTTTATAAACTAAAAAATAGCCCTTTCAGACCTTAGGAGGTCAGAGTCTCCAGTGATCTAAATCATTATAGATACTCTATCATTCTGCATTATTATAAAATTCCATTTTCTCATTTGTGAAGTAAGGATAACCTCATAGAACTATTGTGAGGATTAAGTGGCATAATGTGTATAAAGCACCAAGGCACTTAGAACCATTCCTGATGCACAGTAAGCACTACATGAGTGAGGCTATATTTCTTTTGTCAGGAGATAATTCTGCTTGTTTCTTCATGCTTGTGAGCAAGAACACTGACCACTGGTGTCCTGGACTATTTTCTTCAGGGCATTTGCACAGCAAACAGCCTGGGAAGACATAGGGTCTCCCTCCAGAGCGGAGGGCGGGTTTGTTTTCTGTCTAGTGTAATAATGTAAAAATGCCCCCTTTGGTGTAAGTGTCTATTATAAAAGATTTGGGTTCCCTAAGCTCAGAGTTCCTCAGCTGTAATGTAAATCCACTTCATGCACAACATTCACCTGGGCTCCCCTATGTTGTCTCCTGTGGGCTGGGGGGTGCAGGTGGGGAGCCAAAGTGGACATGAACCTCATGCTGCTTGCTGTGCCATAAATAATAAACTCCTGCGTCTCTGACCCAGGAGTCTGTGTTTTCTGCTAGCATCTGTGAAACTGTGGCAGGCTAACTTGCTAGCTTGCAAAGGAAGGTAAAAACCTCTGCCCCTTCACAGTTCTTGACGATTATAAAGTACAAAAGCATGTAGTCATGGGGCACTTGGATGGCTCAGTGGTTGAGGGTCTCAAAGGCTCAGGGCGTGATCCCGGGGTCCTGGGATCGAGTCCTGCATCGGGCTCCCTGTGGGGAGCCTGCCTCTCCCTCGGCCTATGTCTCTGCCTCTATCTCTGTGTCTCTTATGAATACACAAATAAAATCTTAAAAAAAAAAAAAAAAAGAGGACTGACTTTCAAAACCCACCTCCTCATTTTATGAGGTTACTAATACTGATTCCAAAACCAGATAAGAGCAATACAAGAACATAATTACAGCGCGTTGACCCCGACCGGGTATGTGAACAGTTTTGCATCTTGATCCAGCAGGGATGGATGTACTCCTAACTGCAGCTGCAGGGCTATGTCATTTATAATAGTCTCCTCATAATCCTTGCCCTCAGAGCAGAACTTCTTCCTTCCTGGTGTTCTTTCCCTAGGCTGTAAGAGAAGGAGTAGGTGGGAGCTTATCTATCATTCATTGGTTTATTTCATGCAGGAACCCAGGGGTGGGGGTTGAGGCTGTTACCACCTATGGCTCAACTGCTTAGGTCTGTCTATGTCTCTGCCCCTCTCGCTGTATCTCTCATGAATAAGTAAAAATAAAAATATTTATAAACAAAAACAAACAAAAAAGCATGCAGTCATGCATAAAGAAGCACAATTTGGTAACCAGAAGTGATTCAGAAACAATTTCATTTTTCACTTCTATCTTTAAATGAATATTTAAAGGATTCAATTCATCATTACCTTATTGCACAACCATGGCACCATCCAGGCCCTCTCACACAATTATGGTCCCCATCTTATCTCCTGGTCTGAAGGATACTATTAATGACCTTTGGAATCTAAATCTATCTGGCCACTGTCCAAAACCACTGATCATTGGCCAAGAGGTAGAGCTGCAGTGGGTTGGCATTTCTGAATTCCCTCCAATATCTCAATTGACCCCTCCCTCCGCGTCCTAGCATGTGATGCACAGTTCCCAGCATTTTCTACCTAAACACCCAATTTCATAGCAACCACACAGCTTTGTCCCTGTCACTTCCTTAGTCCACTTAGTACCACTGACATCCTGATGGCTGACCCATTCCCAATAGAAATACAGGCCACCAAGAATGACATCCAGGAAACTCAATTTTTATAACCTATAGACCTTTTATTGATGTGTTCTTCTTTCCCTGCTTTCATTTCATTATCATAGTGGGTATGAATTTTAGTCCAATTTAGTTTATATAAAATTCCAAAGAGCTTCATTGTAATTACTGCCTGGCAAATGCCTTCATCTTCCTTGCTTCTCTCTTCCTTTATCAGTCAACTTGGTGTAATACTAACCCCGAATAAAACCAACTATTTCCTTTTCCCTGCCTTCCTGTGAGCAGCTGAACATTACTGGAGAAAAATCATGCAACCAGACTGACTGGTTTTACTTGAATGATCACAAACAGCACATTGGCATGCTCAACCCCACCCAGCAATCCCAGTCATTCTCCAACAAATTTGCTTTCTCACACAGTGTGATAACAATTTTGTACTTTTACGTCTGGTCTCAAACCTCAGCTCTTGGGCACGTGGGTGGCTCAGTGGTTGAACATCTGACTCTGGCTCAAGTCATGGTCCTGGGATCCTGGGACTGAGTCCCACATCGGGCTCCCTGCAGGGAGCCTGCCTGTCCCTCTGCCTGTGTCTCTGCCTCTCTCTGTGTCTCTCATGAACGAATATATAAATAAATAAATCTTTAAAAAATCCCAGAAAACAAAAAACCTCAGCTCTCAAGAGATAATCTTACCTTAGGCTTCATTGAGAAAATAGAAACCATTAGGTCAGAGACCTTGTCTTTTCATGGTGAAAGTTACAAACTTCTCTGCCTCTGTACCCATCTTCCCTTTTCTCCCCCTGATGATGGAGGGAAGGTCTCTCCTACTCAAGGTTAATGAACACAGAGTGTATCTCTTCTTTCTTAGGCTACTTGGGTTATTTCTTTTCTCCTGCATAATCAGCCTCTTCTGTATCAACTAGAATGCTTTCCATTACAAATAAAAAGACAAAAGCCACTTATAGACTAAAGGTTCTCAAATTTATATCCTCCACCCACACTCAGGAGCCAGACAGATCTGAATGGGCATTATGCTAATTAGTAGATGCACATGTCCTTAAACTTCTCATGTAAAACCTTATCGAAGGGAATATTTCTGAAATGACTGTTTACCTAATTACACACATTATTTAGGCAAAAAAGATCTAAGTTTGCATATTAGAGATTTTTCTTTGTAAATGTCTTTCCTCCCTTTATTTTTTAAAGATTTTATTTATTTATTTATTTATTTGAGAGAGAGAGTGAGAGGGAGATCACAAGCAGGGGGAAGGGTAGAGGGAGAAGCAGGCTCCCCACAGAGCAGGGAGCCCAACACAGGACTCCATTCCAGGACCCCGGGATCATGACCTGAGCCGAAGGCAGACACTTGACCGACTGAGCCTCCCAGGTGCCCCTCTTCCTCCCTTTAAAAACAGAGCCAAATGCCACTGTTTAAATTACATGGCTGTTGAAAAATCCTTGTAACTACCATCCTGATATGAGTGGGAGTGGGCATTGGAGCTATGTTTAGCTTTCCTCTTTTGTCTATGCAATCAATCAGGTTTATTTTCCCTTCTTAGATCCTTGGTTTTAAAAAGTGCTTCATTCAAGAATTCTGAGGGGAGGCTAAGAAAAAGTGAAGCCGTTGTAAATTGTGAAATTTAGCGGTCAGACATCTGTAACAGACTGTGCAGGAATGGGTATACCCTCTGGTGGACAATTTGGAACGGGCATAGTCTCTGGCCCGCCCGCTGGAACCAGGTTGAGGTACAGGGCCGGGATGGGTTGTCTCCAGAATTTCTGCTCAACAAGATTTTACCTGTGGCTTTTTAGTGGCCAGCAAGTAAACAACTGGTTTCTGTCTCCCTGACGACCTAATGGGTCCAGAATATAAACCCAGGAGGAAACCCAGGAGGAAGAGGGTATGTGAGTTGTGATTTTTCTTCTTGCCTTAAAAAAGAATGCCAGATGAGAAGAGAATTGCAAAATGAGTTTCTCGGGCAGAAGTGATTGAGTGGGCCAAACAGTTAAAAGGCAAATGGATGTGAAAAACAACAAGAACAAATATAGTCAGAAACTTCCTCTCCCCCATTCTTCAAATGGATGGCTGTTAGAAGAGATAGGCAAGAAACAGATATTACTTCCTCTAAAAAAGTAGACATATATCAAAAAGCAGAAGAGAAGTTACAATCTTAGAAGTCTAACAAAATTTAAAAATGAGTTTGGCAGGGGTGCCTGGGTGGCTTAGTTAAGTGTCTGACTCTTGATGTGGGCTCAGGTCAGGATCTCAGGGTTGTGAGATGGAGCCCCACATGTCAGGCTCTGCATAGGTATGGAGACTGCTTAAGATTCTCTCTCTCCCTCTCTCCTCCTAAAAAGAACCTGTTTGGCAATGACATTGGTGGTGTTCCAATTTCGCAAACCATCTCATTCACACTAGGAGACCTCTGTGCTAGTAGATTTGACCAAAAGAAAGAACAAAAGCAATGCTGGTTTTGAATTAGCTTTTTTTTCCTTCCTAGTTGTATAATATCCTTCAATTAAAAAAAAAATCTCGTAGTACTGATTCCTTGCCTTATAAGTATAGAGAACTTTAAAATACCGTAATACCCCACGTTGTATATGGAATGTTGGTTTTTCAACCATTTTTCAAAAAAGATTTTTATTTATTTATTTATGAAAGACACACACACACACAGACACAGGCAGAGGGAGAAGCAGGTTCCCTGCGGGGAGCCTGATGTGGGACTCCATCCTGGGTCCTGGGATCACACCCTGAACTGAAGGCAGACGCTCAACCGCTGAGCCACCCAGGCCTCCCTCAACTATTTATTGATTTGTGGGTATGTAGGTGTAACTTTTGTTCACTTAATTCAAATCAACTTTCGAGCCCAGCAAGCCAATGTAAGTAGGAAAAAAGTATGTTCAATTTGAATAGAAACAACCTTTTGAAAGTCTTATACCCAGAGTGGGCGCCTGGGTGGTTCAGTCCACTAAGCGGCTGTCTATAGCTCAGGTCATGATCCCAGAGTTCTGGGATGAACCTGAGTTGGGCTCCCTGGTCAGTGGCGAGTCCACTTCTCCCTCTCCCTCTGTTCCTCTGCCACTGTGCTCTCTTTCTCTCTCTCTTAAATAAATAAAATAATGGGATGCCTGGGTGGCTCAGGGTTGAGCATCTGCCTTTGGCTCGGGGCATGATTCCGGGGTCTTGGGATCAAGTCCCACATCAGGTTCCCCATGAGGAGCCTGCTTCTCCCTCTGCCTATGTCTCTGCCTCTCTCTCTCTCTCTCTGTGTGTCTCTCGTGAATAAATAAATAAAATCTTAAAATAAAATCTTTTTTTAAGCCTTATACTCAGAAATTATAATGAGGTTTTCTCTAGTTTCAGGTAAATGGAGATTGTAGGTACTTTCGGTCAGACTGATCAGTAGGCATCCAGCATTGTGGTATGAATGCCAGCCTTCTGGGAGTATGAAATTATGACACCCACTGCTCTAGTTGGACAGTGTAGATCCACTAGGCTAAAATCCACGGTTAGCATAGTTTCTTATCTTTACTGTTTCACCATCGCATATGTAGTAAAAGCCAACGAACTCCAAATTGTTTTACCCAGATTATTCATCTGGTAGATGAGTCAATTTGTTCATCAGTTGGAAAATACTGAATGCTAATTACATAAAGACACTCTAAGAAAACAAAGAGTTACAAAGTATGGCCTTAGTGTTTTGTTTTGTTGTTGTTTATATACAGACTTTTTCAAGAGCAGTTTTACGTTCACAGCAAGACTGAGGGGAAGGTACAGAGATTTCCCATATGCCCCTTGCCGCACACATGCACAACCTCCCCTATTATCAATATTATATCAATTCGCTACATTTGCTACAATTAATGAACCTACATTGACACATCATAATCACTCCAAATCCATAGTTTATATTAGTGTCATTCTTGGTGTTGTACATTGCATTCCTTTGGACAAAGGTATAGTGACATGTGTCATGTGTCACATGTCATACAGAGTATTTTTACCGCCCTAAAAATTCTCTGTTCTGTCTTTTCATCCCTTCCTCTAATCCCTGGCAACCGCTGCTATTTTTACTGTCTCCATAGTTTTGCCTTTTCCAGAACGTCATATAGTTGGAGTCATACAGTATGCAGCCTTTTCAGATTGGCTTTTTTCACTTAGTGACATGCATTTAAGCTTCCTCTAGTCTTTTAATGGCTTGATAGCTCATTTCTTTATAGTGCTGAGTGATACACCATCATCTGGACGTACCACAGTTTATCCATTCATCTGCTGAAGGACAGCTTGGTGCTTCCAGGTTTTGGCAAGTATGAATCAAGCTGCTATCCACATTTACGTGCAGATTTTTGTGTGGACATAAATTTCCAACTCCTTTGGGTAAATACCAAGGAGTTCAATTACTGGATCATATGGTAAGAGTTTTTTTCTTTTCCATATATTTTTTAAAGATTTTATTTATTTATTCATGAGAGAGAGAGAGAGAGAGAGAGAAAGAGAGGCAGAGACCCAGGCAGAGGGAGAAGCAGGCTCCACGCAGGGAGCCCGGCGTGGGACTCGATCCCGGGACTCCAGTCAGGCCCTGGGCTGAAGGTGGTGCTAAACCGCTGAGCCACCCGGGCTGCCCAGTTTTTTTCTTTTTTAAGTAATCTCTACACCCAATGTGGGGCTTGAACTCATGAGATCAAGGGTCGCACACCCTACCTACTACCAGCCAGACGCCCCAGAGTAGGTTAAGTTTTATAAGAAAATGCAAAATGTCTTCCAAAGTGACTGTACCATTTTTTATTTCCAGCAACAATGATTGAGAGCTCCTGTTGCTCCATATCTCTGCTAACATTTGGTGTTGGCAGTGTTCCAGATTTTTGGTATTCTAATAGGTACGTGGTGATATTTCATTGTTGTTTTAATTTGCATTTCCCTGCTGACATACCGTGTGGAGCATCTTTTCATGTGCGAAGTTTCCATCTATACACCTTCTCTGGCAAAGTGTCAAGATCTTTGGCCCACCTTTTAATTAGGTTATCTGTTTTTTCACTGTTGAGTTTTAAGAGTTCTTTGTATATTTTGGATAATGTCCTTGATCAGATGTGTCTTGTGCAAATATTTTCTCTCAGTTTGTGTCTTGTCTGTCCATTCTCTTAATGTGGTTTTTCACAGAGCAGAAGGATTTAATATTTTTTTAAAGATTTTTAATTTTCTTAATGTAATCTTTACATCCAACATGAAGCTCAAACTCACAAGTCCAAGACAAGGGTCACATGCTCTACTGACTGAGGCAGCCAAGTGTCCCAAGTTTTTTTTTTTTTATTAATTTTAATTTTTTAATTAAAAAAAAAAAGATTTATTTATTCATGAGAGAGAGAGAGAGAGATTGAGAGAGGCAAAGACATTGGCAGAGGGAGAAACAGGATCTTCGCAGGAGCCCAATGTGGGACTCAATCCTGGATCCCGGGATCATGACCTGAGCTGAAGGCAGACGCTCAACCGCTGAGCCACCCAGGCGTCCCCCAAGTTTTTTTTTTTTTTTTTTTTTAATGAAGTCTACTTTATCAATTATGTCTTTCATGGATTGTGCCTTTGGTATTGTATCTTTAAAGTCACCACCATATTCCAGTTGAATTAACCTTTTAAACTGTAATTTCAGGGTGCCTGGATGGCTCAGTTGGTTAAACATCTATCTCTAGCTCAAGATTATCTAATCTTGAACTTCAGACTAAAAGAAATGGAATCAAGGGCAGCTGGGTGGCCCTCTCAGTTGAGTGTCTGACTCTTGGTTTTGGCTGCGGTGGTGATCTCGGGGTCATGGGATTGAATCCCACATCAGGCTCTGTGCTTAGTGCAGAGCCTGCCTGAGACTCTCTCCCTCTCCCTCTGCCCCTCCCCCACCTCAAATAGATAAATAAATCTTTAAAAACAGTAATAGAAGAAATAGAATCAAAGACCAGAGTTTAAGTAACAAGGATGTTTTGGCTTAAGATGTTATTACTCAAAAAAAAAAAAGATGTTATTACTCAGATAATTTATACTGGTCAACACAACCTACCCAGAAGATTGTTCTGATTTATTGAACATGTTTTTACCTAAGCCGTTGAGCCATAGGTGGCAACAGCCTCAAGGAGGGGGTTTCTAGCATGAGATAAACCAGTGAATGATAGATAAGCTCCCACCTACTCCTTCTCTTACAGCCTAGGGAAAGAGCACCAGGAAGGAAGAAGTTCTGCTCTGAGGGCAAGGATTATGAGGAGACTATTATAAATGACATAGCCCTGCAGCTGCAGTTAGGAGTACATCCATCCCTGCTGGATCAAGATGCAAAACTGTTCACATACCCGGTCGGGGTCAACGCGCTGTTATTATGTTCTTGTATTGCTCTTATCTGGTTTTGGAATCAGTATTAGTAACCTCATAAAATGAGGAGGTGGGTTTTGAAAGTCAGTTCTCTTTTTTTTTTTTTAAGATTTTATTTATGTATTCATAAGAGACACAGAGATAGAGGCAGAGACATAGGCCGAGGGAGAGGCAGGCTCCCCACAGGGAGCCCGATGCAGGACTCGATCCCAGGACCCCAGGATCACGCCCTGAGCTGAAGGCAGATGCTCAACTGCTGAGCCCCCCAGGTGTCCAAAAGTCAGTCTTCTATCATTTTGTAACAACTTGTTCTTTTCAGGAGAGACAGTCTGATGACTTTTTGCCTCCCTAATACTTACACAATAGCCAATATTGGCATTTTCTATATTTCTAGGATTGTTTGCATCTCATCCAAATTTTCCAATTTACTATCCATAGAGTAGTTTTCCTAATATTTTATTCCAGATTCTGTTTCATGGAGTTGCCCACAATGAGAGAGGGGAAGTGGGTCCACACTGTTCAAGCACCTTGTCCACCTCCCTGAGCTGGGTAATTCTTCCCAGGATGCAGCGTCCTGTGACTAGTCTAGCACTGACCCTGGCCTGGCCTTTCGTGGTCCTCCGTGGCGGCCCTGTAGTTTGTCTTATCTTCCCTTGGAGTTCTACCCTTGGGTTAGGCATGCTCCTTCATGGTGCTGGCTACAGTTAGCGACTGAGAGGGGCAAAAGAGAGCTCTAAGGGGTACAGAGCAAAAAGGAGTAGTAAATGCCTGCTTAACCAATACAACAGTTCTTTTTAGGGTGATGAAAAGTTCTGGAACTAGATCGTGGAAATGGCTGCATGACATTTCAAACGTACTTAACACCATCGAACTCTACACTTTAAAAATGGTTTAGATGGTAAATTTTACATGTATTTTACCACAATAAAAAAAAATTAATCTTGGGACCCCTGGGTGGCTCGGCGGTTGAATGTCTGCCTTTGGCTCAGGACGCAATCCTCGGGTCCTAGGATCGAGTCCCACATTGGGCTCCCCGCAGGGAGCCTGCTTCTCCCTCTGCCTGTGTCTCTGCCTCTCTCTCTGTCTCTCATAAATAAATAAATAAAATCTTTAAAATAAATTAATCTGAGACTTAGGGCAAGAGCCTCCTCTGCGTTTCTAAGTTCCTTGATTACTTTTCCCTCAGCCCTACGGGTAGTAGCTGCCCTTTGCATTTTTTTAAAATAAAATCAGGCATCTTAGCCATTTTGCACAACCACTACCATGATCTAGTTCCAGAATTTTTCATCGCCCCCAAATCCTGTACTCATACGCATGCCTTGACTGTATATTAATTCTTTTGCTCTGAGGAGAGAGTGTGGTCGTCACCGAAGCATGCTGCCTGCTGCTGTGAAGAAATTGGCTTCTGCTGAAAGCTAACACCTGGCACTCCTGTGGTGACAAAGGTCTTGACCGGAGATGTATGAGTTTCCTAGGGCTGGCTGGCTGAAAACCACATTTATTGTCTCACAGTTCTTGAAGTTGTAATTCTGAAAGCAAGATATTGGCAGGGTTGGTTCCTTCTGGGGCCCCTGAGAATCTATCCTTGTCTTTCTCTCAGCTTCTGGCAGTTGTTGGCAATCCTTGGCATTCTCTGGTCGTTAAGGGTGTTAAGTACCTTCACCGTGTCATGCAGTCATTTCCACGATCTAGTTCCAGAACTTTTTATCACCCCAAAAAGAAATGCTGTGGCACACCTTCAAGTTCTGCCTCTGCCTTTCCATGGTCATTTCCCCTGTGTGTATGGCTGTTTTCTCTTCTTAGAAGGGCATGAGTCATTGGATTAGAACTCATCTGTATCCTGTGCAATTTCATTTTTTAAAAATATTTTATTTATTTATTCATGAGAAACAGAGAGAGAGAGAGAGAGAGAGGCAGAGACACAGGCAGAGGGAGAAGCAGGCTCCATGCAGGGAGCCCGAAGTGGGACTCGATCCCAGGTCTCCAGGATCAGGCCCTGGGCTGAAGGCAGCGCTAAACCGCTGAGTCATCTGGGCTGCCCTGCAATTTCATTTTAACTAATTATATCTGTAAAGCCTTTAAAAAAAAAAAAAAAAAAGCCACATTCACAGGTCCCAGAGGTTAGGACTTGAATGTGTCTTTTTGGGGAGGCACAATTCAACCGCAATAGGAGCCATCACCAATGTGGCGACATGGAAACCAGCACTGAACAGGGAACACTGTCTATTCATCTGTTTGAGAGGGAAAAACAAAACAAGAAACAAAACAAGCCCGTTTTCTTTTCCAGCCTTGCAGTGTGCCTCAAGCACCCTCTACAGGCAGAGTTTAAGTCAGCCAGCTGGCAATGGGGGACGTGCAGTCTGCAGAGTACTGCTCCCCAGGGCAAAGAATGCTAAGTGTGGAGCTCAGAGACAGTATATTAATAATGGCCACAGGTCAAGGTGCTGTCTGCTTCGAAGTGAGCCAAACTCACTTTGAACTCACTTCAAACTGCGCTAGTTCAATCTTGACCACCAAGCTCTAAACCAGCTGTGGGTCTATGACCTGACAAGGGAAGAGGCCAAATAGAAGAGAACTTAGGCCAAGTCCTGCAGGATATTGGGGGTTGCAGGGTATTGCAGTGGGCGAGGAACGATGTTTTAGGCAGAGAGACCAGTATGAGCAAAAGCAAAGCATATGAGACCCTGGACTGTCAGAATCCTGAAAGCCTGCTGAAGTATCTCAACTCTAATCTGAGGGTCAGGTTGGGGGAGAGTAACATGATCAGATTTGTAGTGTAGAAAATTTCCTTTAACTCAAGATAGCATGGGAACTTCTTCCACCGGGGAAGGAGAGCCCTGAACAGGTACCAGTGAGCTCCTCTAAGAAGAGCTTGCGTGGAGGAAGTGGATTGGGAAACCTGTATATCTGAAGAGCCCCATGGGAGGCAAGGTTCAATAAGAATCAGTAAATGTTTCAAATACGTACATGACATACGCTGACGTGGACATGGCCATGATTTCAAACACAACATGTCTCAAATGGATGCATCATCTTACACCATAAGCCGACTTTCCTTCTGTGATCCTTATTTTAGAGATGGCACCTGGTTGCCCAATCCAGAAACCTGGGTATTATCATGACGTATTCCTCTCCTTCACTCCTCCAGAACCAATGACCCCAAACTTCCCATTTTGCTTCATAAATGTGTCTCAGCTTTTCACTGGTCTTTTCTCCATTCTCAGTGCTACTGTCTTGAAATGGGTAATATCTCTTACTTGGACCCTTAAAACTGTCTCATAATGGTGGTCCTGACATCGCCCAACTCATTTTCTCAGCAGAGTAATTGTTCTGAAATGCAAAATTGAAGGTGTCACTTTACTACTTAAAATTCCACACTGGCTCTCCATTGCTCTTAGGGTAAAGAGCAACTTCTTCAACACGGCTTCCTCCAGTTTCATGGCCTCCACCCCTCATCCCCATTCCTAGGCATATGGCTGTCTTTTCTTTTCTTTTTTTTTTTTTTTAAGATTTACTTATTTATTCATTATATATATAATATATATAATATATAGAATATATATATATTCTATATATATATATATAGAATAATATATAATTCTATATATTCTATATAATATATAGAATATATATATATTCTATATATATATATATATATATATAGAGAGAGAGAGAGAGAGAGAGAGAGAGAGAGGCAGAGACACAGGCAGAGGGAGAAGCAGGCTCCAAGCAGGGAGCCTGATGTGGGACTTGATCTGGGGACTGCAGGATCACATCCTGAGCCAAAGGCAGACACTCAACCGCTGAGCCACTCGGCGTCCCTCTTTTCCCTTCTCTTATCCCAAAACTCCTAACACTCATCCTTCAAGTCATCTTCTATTTGCCCTTCGAGTCCATTTAGATGTCCTGGAATGGACTCTAATGATTGTACCTGACTCTATTAACTTCAGCATGGGTGATTCTCCTATGTGTTTACATTAATTCTCTCTCTCTCCCTCTCTCTCTCTATACATAGAAAGTATGCTCTATGTCATGTATATCTTTATCTTGTTTCCTTTTCTTAAGAGAATTTATTATATCTTGAAGTTTATTTGCTTGTTTATTGTCTGTCATCCACCAGAATATATGTCCCCTGAGGTCAAGAATCTTGTCTACCGGGATCCCTGGGTGGCGCAGCGGTTTGGCGCCTGCCTTTGGCCCAGGGCGCGATCCTGGAGACGCGGGATCGAATCCCACGTCAGGCTCCCGGTGCATGGAGCCTGCTTCTCCCTCTGCCTGTGTCTCTGCCTCTCTCTCTCTCTCTGTGACTATCATAAATAAATAAAATCTTTAAAAAAAAAAAAAAAAGACTCTTGTCTACCTTACTCACCACTATGTCCCCAGAGCCTACATCAGTGCCCAGCTCATATTAGCGACTTAATACATACTGAGTGAATGATAGAAACACATTTTTTTTTTTAGAAACATATTTTTTTTTTGAGGCAAGATCCTTCACGCTGTTGCAGAGTCCTATGCAATATCTGGGGCATAATTACATTAAGAAATAACTTATTGGTGCCAGAAATTCAAATTTAGGTGCGTGACCTGTGTTTGCCCCGGTGACCCTGCACCCGAACACCTTTAGCGCCATCTGGAGACGTCCTGCATGGTCAGGACTGGAGCGTGACCCAGTGCGCAGAGGCCTGAGACGCTGCTAACCACCCTACAATGCACAGGACAGTCCTTCCTTGGCAAATGATCACCGGGTCAGGATGTCAACAGTGCGGAGGTTGAGAATCGCTCAACTAGATGGCTGTGGACTTCCAGGGTCCCTTGCAGACAGACAGCTCCCGGAATCTCTAAATTCATCTTCCTTTTTTTTTTTTTTTTTTTTTTTTTTTTTTTAATTCATCTTCCTTTTGGAAAGAAGGCATGGGGTCAGTGAAAGGAAGGCGTCCGGGGCGGGGGCCTCGGCTTTAAAATTCTGTGCACACATCTTCACGTGGATCATCCGACGGCAAGAGGGCCAGACTACGCATTGCCGCGGGCCAAGGAACCGCGTAGAAGAGAGCGCTCGGGGCGCCGGGGGCTCAGGGGTGGAGCGTCTGCCTGCAGCCCAGGGCGTGACCCCGGCGTCCCGGGATCGAGTCCCGCGTCGGGCTCCCTGCACGGAGCCTGCTGCTCCCTCTGCCTGTCTCTCTCTCTCTCTCTGTGTCTCTCATGCATAAATAAATGAAATCCTAAAAAAAAGAAAGAAAGGCAAGCCCGCTTGCGGAGGCCGCGGCGGACGGGACACGGCGGCCCGCGCGCCTGCGCCCTGAGCCCCCCTCCGGACCCGCGGGAGAACAGACCCCGGCCGCCGCGGCCGGAAGGCAGGCAGCCCCACGCCGGAAGCGGCCGGCGGCGGGGGCGTCCGCTCCCCTAGCAACGGTCGTGAAGGAAGTGGCTGCGGTGCGCCTGCGCGGAGGCGCCGCCTGCTGACGTGGAGCTGGGTCGGGGCGGCCGAGGCCGGCGCGCCGCGGACTGCGGGAGGGCGGCTGGGCCGGCGGAGCCGGAGCCGCGGCCGAGGCCGGGATGGCGGCGCCGCTCGCTCGGCGCGGGGCCGCCGGCGCTGCGGGCCGCTGCTGGTTGGCGCTGCTGCCGCCGCTGCTGCTGGCGCTGCTGCTGGCGCGGCCCGCGGGCGCCCTGGTGGAGGGGCTGTACTGCGGCCCGCGGGACTGCTACGAGGTGCTGGGCGTGAGCCGCGCGGCGGGCAAGGCGGAGATCGCGCGGGCCTACCGCCAGCTGGCCCGGCGCTACCACCCCGACCGCTACCGGCCTGAGCCCGGCGACCAGGGCCCCGGGCGGACGCCGCAGAGCGCCGAGGAGGCCTTCCTGCTGGTGGCGACCGCCTACGAGACTCTGAAGGTGAGGTCCGGGGACGCGGGAGGGCGGCGGGGACAGGTTCTCGGAGACCCGGCTCCGGGCGCGGCCGCCGCCGCCGCCGCCCCTGGGATGTTCGCGACGTCCCGCGTGGCCCTGCGAAGGAACCACGGTGGGAGCCCCCTCCGGGCGTGGAGGACCCCACCGCCCTCTCCTTTTTGCGGCACTTTTTGTTACGCAAAGCTTTGGGCATCGTACAATTTCGCGAAAACAGCGTAAGAAACGTGCAGCTCACACTTGGAAAGCAGGGTGATTGGAAAGGCCTCCGATCCCGAATGACGGCGGTGGCGCCAACCTGACATGACAAGAACTTGATTTCTGGGGATGGTATTAAATGTGACATTTAGGGGCGTCCGGGTGGCCCCGTGGGGGCGTGGGGGGCGTCGGACTCGTGATTTTGGCCTGGGGCTCAGTGTCAGTGTGGGGAGACCGGCTGGTGCTCCGCGGGGAGTCTACTTGGGATTCTCTCTCTCCCCTCACCCTGTTTCTCTCTCTCTCTAAATAAATAAGTTAAATCTTTTTAAAAAGTAAAAATAAATGTGGCATTTAGCTCGGGTTTAAGGACCTGGAAAAACACTAAGAAGAACAATGAACAAGCAGTCAGAAGACCGGATGTTTGACTCTTGGCTCCTACACCCCAGTGTGACCTTGGATAGTGACTTAATATGTCACAGTAGCGGTTTCTTCATATGCAGAATTAAAGCCCTGATACCTCCTCACAGGGTTATCATGAGAATTGAATACATGTGAGAAATCCCCCATCTAAGACCTGGAAATAGGTGCTTAATGACTTGGGGTTCAAGGCTCAGACTTTCTGCCAGGAAGAAATGTTGTGAATATAGGTGTAGTCATTTGACAAAAGTTTTATCGAGCCCTTTGGGGATGGGGAGACGTAGCCTGTTCCGTTTTCTTGGGCTACTGCAAAAATCAAGCCGTATAAGTTGATGTGTTACTGCTTGAAGGGCCCCATCATGCTAATGTGACAGCGATTGTCACATTTTTTTTTTTTTCCAGGCAAAGTTTTCCATGTTGCTGTGTGATCTGTTTTTAAGGACTACCTTGAATGGGTATACTATAATTTAACCATGGATTGTTTGTCCAGATTAGTTTTCCAGAGCTGAAAATACTGAATTAAAAGAGTTAAAGGCTCTTCACCCATGCTTTCCAGAGCACTTTATATAACATGGAGTCCTATTAATGGATATGCCAAGTTCACTGTATTCTCCCTATTGTTGGTGAGACTGTATTTCTTCTTGGCAGCTGACTGAAGAATGGGTGGGGGCTGGGCTGCCAGAGGGTTTAGTTGCTTATTATTTAGGATACAGAGTGATTGAGGAAAGACTTCAGAAAAATGAGAAAGAACTCCATCCAGGGCAACTCAGCATTTAAAGTCCCAACCTTTGTTCTTCTGCAGTAGGGAAATGTAGTGGACCAGACAAGCAGCCAGAAGGCTCTGGTGGCACATAAGGAAGCCCTGGGAGGCTGGAGAACTTCCAGAAGAGAGGGCAGAAGAAACCTTGGCAACTGTTGCCTTCTCCTGGGGCTGGAGATGGGTAGGTTTGGCAGACAGTGGTGAGTGTGTTAGTAAGACATGAAACAAGAAATTCTCGGTGGGAGGAACCCTAAGACTCTATTCTTGCCATTTTCTTGAAGAGACCAATTTGGAGGCTGATTTGATGAATGGTTGCCTCTAAAAGTTTCTGCCCCTAAAGTTTTAGTGCTGATTTGTCAGCTAATAAAAGCTCGGTAAAATCATTTGTCCACTTTTGGGCAGTTAACAACTGGGACGCCTGGAGAAAGTAATTTTTTAATTTTGATTCCAGCAAGAGGTTTGTGGTACTACAAATGTCTCCAAACAGGAAACAAGAATTGGAGTTACACCGATGGAGGAGGGAGCAAGAGAATGTGCTTGTGGTTTCCTCACCCCATGCGGTGTAACTGTCAAAGCAAAGGAATGTCTGGGGATGGTTTGGACCCTTGAAAATCAGACCTAGCTGAGCTCCATGAAAGCTATTTAAAAGTTACAGAGATGGATTTCTAGGTGGTGGAACACTTCCAGAAACTTTCCTTTTTGGACTTCATTGCATTCTCCTGGAATAAGGAAAAGGACTTTGATTTGCTATATGTGGAAGTTATTAAAAACAAACAGGGTGGTCAGATTTTATTTCTGTCATAATGGAAAACTGGGAGTAAGCTTCCAGAGATTTCATTTCTGGGTAATGCAAAGATTTAATGAACTGGGGTCATCCAATTTGGACAGCCTCAGCCTTCCAAATTATCCCCTTGAGGCAATGAGAATGTAACCACTGCTTTACTTGAATTATATCTGCAGGCTGGAATGAGGGCAAGAGGCCCACATGGCCTTGGCTGAGAGCAGGTCACATAGAATAGTGGGAGAGGTTGATGAGCTCCAGTGGCTCTGGAATAAAGAGGAGATGCAGAAGCCTATATAGAATTCCACATACCGTCTCATGGAGGTAGCAGATGCCTACATAGGTCCACTTCATTTGTTTGCTATTTTTGTTACACACCATATTTTTCTCCATAAAGAATAGCAGTAAACCCTATGAAAGGTGTACTTCTCTCTCTCTCTCTCTCTTTTTTAAGGTTCCAGGTTTTATTTATTTATTCATGAGACACACAGAGAGAGAGAGAGAGGCAGAGACACAGGCAGAGGGAGAAGTAGGCTTCCTGCAAGGACCCCGACGTGGGACTCGATCCCAGATCCTGGGATCACGCCCTGGGCTGAAGGCAGACGCTCCACCGCTGAGCCACCCAGGCGTCCCAGAAAGGTGTACTTCTCTACAGAGCCTGCCGAAAAGGAGGGATGGACTTGGGAAGACTGTCTTCCTTATTCCTGGCATATGGAAGAAGCAGCTGATTTTCTGTTTGTTTCCTAAAATGCACAGGTTCCATCTCTGAAACAGTGTATCTAACAGAAATTGTTCCTGTTTTGAAATCTGAAATAATTGAGCTGTAAGTGCACCTGAGCTAGGAGTCTTTTTTTTCCTTCCCTCATTAATTTTTTAAAAAGATTTATTTATTTTAGAGACGGAGATAACAGAGAGTGTGCCCGTGCCCACGTGTGGGGTAGGGAGGGACAGAGGGACAGGGAGAGAAAGAATCTCCAGCACTCTACCCTGAGCACAGATCCTGAGCCCCAACACGGGGCTCGATCTCACCACCCTGAGATCACAACCTGAGCCAAAACCAAGAGTAGAGGCTCTACCGACTGTGCCACCGAGGTCCCCCCTCCCCCCATAATTTTTTGATGACCTTTTAATTTCTCTTATTAGTTTAAGTCTCAATATTTTTAATGTATGTGATTAAGAATCTGTATTAACCTTATAGTGGTGTTCATGAAAACTTCTAATAACCAAGGAGCTCTGAATGTTGGTAATATGTACATCACCAAAATGGGAATTTATATTTGTAAAATATAGTAGATTTATGAGTCTGAGGTTGTCTTGGTCAAATAAATGCCTCTTTGGGGGGGGGGTTGATGGTGGTTGTTAAGAAATAAGTACCCTAATGACTTAAATACAGTTGGTAAGACTAGAAGATACTGTCACAGATCCTACCTGTCTACCTGCATCGAGAGATTGAGGAAAACTAGAGGAAGAAGGATGGGTAATAATGGAAGGCGAAGGCCATGGTCGGATGCTTTCATCAAGTCATGCTTAGTTTATATTCTCAACTTAAAATTACAGTTCTCAGCAGGACTTCAGACTATTATGATTTCACACACTTACATTGGCTTCATAATACAAGCAAAGTTAAGACAATGAAATAGTATTTACTATATTTGACTACTGGGGATTCAGGGAATTCATGGACTTTGGAAGTTAAATAAATGGACTCACTTGCTGTGTCAACATTGGATCTTTTTATGTGGATATAGCACTTATCACACTGCACTGTAAATACTGAGTGGCCTCCCCTCTCCACTAAACCATCTCCTTGCCTTCTTGTTTGTATATCCATGGCACCTAGCCCAGTGTCTGGCACATCAGATAATGAATGTTTGTTAAATGAAAACTGGTATCTGGAGATAGATTCAGTGGATTTCTGACATTTTGACATTGTTATGGGAAGCCTATTTTGGCATTTTACCCTACATTAGTTGTAGGTTTAAAGAGTGGCACAGATAAAGTAGATTGGATGGCTATCAATGAAAAATTCCCACATGAGAGAAAAGTTGCGCTTCTATTTTTTAAGGAGAAATTCTGTTTTTTAAGTGAGAACACTAATATAGATAAGAGTTGCATGAAGTAGATGAAATAAGGATGGCATAGAAATAAACAGATGAGGGAACAGATGCGGGAGCAGGTGGAAAGAATGCACTTTGAACATTTGAGCATGGGAAAATAGAATTTGACAGCATTTTGCAAAATCACAAAAGGAGAACACAAAAGGTCTTGCAGTATTACTGGCATCAAGGTTATCTGATAGGGTAAGAGATACGTGGCAAGAGCCTTTTACTACTCTAGCCTTGTCTTGGCAGGGGAAGTCAGCCACAAGAACACTTCAGTTTCTTTTTATCAGTCTGATTGATGTGTAGCAGGGCTTTAGGAATTAACGAAGAATTTGGCATAAGGGGGCATTCTGAATAACCTGCCCTTTTATGTTACTGTTCATTATTCTTTTCTAGTTTATTCTATTCAATTCAGTCCTTTTTGTAACTGGTACTGAGGTAGGTGCTGGGGAGGAAGCCGTAACAATGAAGAAGGCACAGTTCTTGCCTTTAACATAAACAAGGAGACAGATACTTACTGTTTGGTTATTATTTATTTAAGTTATACAATAAAGATATGTGTAGATTATATTACAGCACTGAGAGGATACAATTATTTCTTCTCTGGGGATTGGAGAAGAATATACTCTTTGATCTGGATTTAGAACAGTTGCCAAAATGTTGACAATGAAGGGACATTTCTGGTAGAGGGAAAAGTTGATCAACAAAAACATGGAGTCGTGAATAGGCACGACTTGTTCTGGGAACGAGATGTAGTTTTGTTAGGTATTATAATAGTGAGTGTTTTTTCCACCAGTGATCACTTTTATTATGTTTCTCTGAAGGACTCTTTGTCTTGGAGAAAAACAATTAACTGTGGCTTCTTAGTATTATTGTTTTTCTTTTTCAGCATCTATTCAGATTAATCAGTCGTTCATAATAATTGGGCATTTATAAAAAGAATAAAAAACATAAATTTCTATTACAGATGGGATGCCAATAAACAGTGAAACTAAGTAAGCTTCATGGCAGATAGTTTTCATTTCACTGTCAACTCTGATTGTCATGACTCCCTGGAACACTTGTAAAGGTTTTGAGGTCTTGTCTGAGTTTAGTGGGAAAGATGAGGTGTTTGATAGTGATTTCTCCCACAGGCCCAGAATAAGGGTGTGGTACTTTATATACCACATTCACTATTTCTGCTGTGAATCCACAAGTGTTACTTATTTTTTTACCTTAATTTCAGCTGTTATTCCCCACTTAAGGCAAAGGTTGGCTGTACACCAAATGTGTTCAATTTTAATTCTGTGACGTCCTGACACATGATGTTATTAACAACCAATCAGAGCTTCTGATTAACATAGAAACTACTGAGTTGATATAATTCTGGCCAGAAACGGAGCACTTGAGATTTTAATTTAGCTTGTGTGGATTTATCACAGATAAAAGAAAATTTTGAGATATTCACAGCACAAACACCCTATTACATTCTTCACAGATATTAACCTAATCTACTACTAGGTTAGAAGCCTGTCAGATGCATGGTAGGGAGAATGTTTCAGGAGACTAGAACATAGTTTGGGATTTGATGATGAACAACCCTTTAATCTGTGTTCAGGAATTTGAACTTTATGTATTGAATAGTGACCAGATGTTTTTTTTTTTTTTTTTGACCAGATGTTTTAAAATGGAGAAATAATGCAATCAGATGTTTCTTTCAGAAGGAAAATTCTGGGAACAATATTGAGAATGTTTTGGGGAAGGCAGGGAGGTTCTTGACTGAATTCATTTCCTTCTGCCATTTTTTGGAATCCCATCATTCCTCTTTGGTAACTTGAAAACCTCTTAGTTGGTATATTTTACAGTATAGTTCGCTTAATTTTGCTTCTTTTAAGGCTATAGTCAAAATTTTCTTCCTTTTTTTTTTTTTTTAACTGTTGGCTGTCTTCGCCTGATCTCCTTTTCTTTCAAGCTGTTGTAGTCTGACAGGTCAGATTTAATTGCTGCTCTTTATTTCTCCCTCCTGGCACTATTTGTGGCATTTGATGTTGTTGATCATGTAGCTGTTTAAGCTGCTCTCCCTTAACTCCCTCAGTGTTATTCTCTCCTTTTTCTCGAATCTTTCTACTCATTTCCTTTCAGTCTTTATAATCTTCTTTTCTTCTGCCTACACCTTAAACATTCCTTTTCCTTAGAGTTCTCTCCTTTGGGTGGGTACTCTTTTCTTTTTGTTTTTTAAGCTCTTCCTGATGAAATTCCTATCTGTGACAACTCTAAAATCTGTGTGGTTCCCTAGGTTCATATTTTCAGTTGTGTTTCATTTGTAGCACAGTTACCCTAAATTAAACATTTTGCAAATCAATCTTGCTATGTTTATTAAAGCATACTTTTTTTTTTTTAACGTTTATGTATTTACTTGAGAGAAAGTGTGCACCCATGGAGTGGGGAAGGGGCAGAGAGTGAGGAAGGAGAGAAGCAGATTCCATGTTGTGCACAGAGCATGGTGTGGGGCTGACCTCACCACTCTTAGGTCATGACCTGAGCCAAAATCAAGAGTAGGACGCTTAATGAACAGAGCCACCCAGGTACCCCAAAGCATATGTTTTGAAAAAGGATATAATGATGACTCTTACACAAACACAAAATGAACATCTGTTAGGTTTTATTTAATTAATTAATGAAGGAACCAGTAAGATATTAAAACCAATTCAAAAGAGAAAAAGTGTCACACATTCATAGTCCAACAGGGAACACTAACGTGCCTGTAAAACTGGCTAATATGATAAGGCAATAATCAGTTGTATTCCAACGGACACGATTTGTCTTTCTGTAAACAAGAATTATTTGTATTCTAGTTTTCTACAAATTACTTCAATCTCTAGAGAGGCACACCCCTCCTACAGGAATAGATAATCTTAGAGGCTCCAGGAATTAAGAAGATTCCAGTAATTTTGTTCACCCTATTTCAGAATTTTCCACCATGTTCCCAGCATCTTCTCAAAACTTGATGCCCTGTTCCTTAATTCTTTATGTCAGAGTACATGGTCCACACAGGGACTGTAATTAGAAACTTCACTGTTAATCCTCAACGTGATTGGTTCTTAAACTCCTAATTATTCTACTTCTTAGTCTCTAAAATCTTTCTCCGTCATTCCATTCTTTACAATATTATCAGAGTTAACTTTCAAAAATAAACACATTTACTCAGTGTTATTGTTCTCATACTTTTTTTTTTTTAATTTTTTTTTTTTTTTAATTTTTATTTATTTATGATAGTTACAGAGAGAGAGAGGGAGGCAGAGACACAGGCAGAGGGAGAAGCAGGCTCCATGCACCGGGAGCCCGATGTGGGATTCGATCCCGGGTCTCCGGGATCACGCCCTGGGCCAAAGGCAGGCGCCAAACCGCTGCGCCACCCAGGGATCCCTTGTTCTCATACTTTAAAACATTTCGTTTTTGAGTAGCACAGACAATAACACTATCACTTTAGCAGGCTTATAAGATCCTCTTTATAGTTCTTATCCAAACCAGTCTTCCTGGCCACACTTACTACACCTTTCTTCTTAAATTTCCCTAGTGCTCAAGTTCCAATGAATCCATCCTATTCGTTGATGCTTCTGTATCTTAACACTTGCTGTTACCTTTGCTTGGAATAAGTTTTACTACATCGTACTTTTTAAGATCCAGTACTCCCGTCTTCTCTGCTCTGGATCCCATTACCTTGATCTCAGGCAGAGTTAGTCCTTTTTCCTCAGCACATCAAATTCCATTTTCTTGCTTGCTAGATTCATCTAGAAGGGAGAGTTCTTGAGACCAGAACATTATCTTATTCATCTTTTTATCCTCCTTTGAGTCCAGCAGAAGGCATTAATGCCCTGCATAATTATTCGCTGAATTGGAAATAACTAAGGTTTCTAAAAACTCAAGTAACCGAGTAGACGGTGATACTATACTATTAACTGAGATACAGACGGATAGATTTGGGTTTTGAGCATGTTTATTCTGGGATATTTATGTAACATTTAGGAAATGATTAGGAGATATTTGAAAATAGGAGGACACAGGAAAAGCAAATCTGTGTGTTTAGGTGACACTGCAAATCATGGAAGTTGTTGAGGCCACATGTAGACAGAAGACATATGAGAAGACAATTGTACTAGTGACTAGGGGGAAAGGAGAGAAGAGAAATAAAACAAGAAGAGAAATAAAACTGATAGTTAATTTTCTTCCTCTTTTAGTAGGATGTAGTGGCCTAGAAAAAAATTTAGGGAAACAGATGTTATTTTATGTTTTTTTTTAAGATTTTATTTATTTATTCATAGACACAGAGAGAGAGAGGCAGAGACACAGACAGAGGGATAAGCAGACTCCGCGCAGGGAGCCTGATGTGGGACTCGATCCCGGGTCTCCAGGATCATACCCCAGGCTGCAGGCAGCGCCAAACTGCTGCACCACTGGGGCTGCCCTACGTTTTTTTTTTTTTTTAAAGGATTATTTGTATATGTATATTTCTTTTAAAATAGGATATATATAAAAAAGATAAAGATTTTTTTTTTTTTTTTGATGGAGAGAGGGAAAGAGAGTCCCAAGCAGACTCTGTACTGAGCCCGACATGGGACCTGATCCCACAATCCTAAGATCATGAACTGAGCCAAAACCACTCAACTGGCTGTGCCACCCAGGTGCCCCAATGGGATTAATACATATTTTTAAGAATGAACAAAATAGAATTAGAGCAGAGGATTAGGGGGCCCCAAGTTTGTCTACTCCCTCAAATATAGCTAGATATCAAATCATCCTGAACGTCTGCAAAATCAGTTGGGAGATCTGAGAAAAGAAATGCTGCAATTCTGCAAATAGAAAAGCAACCACTTTTTGGAAGGTAGGAGGTGAGGATACTTGAATCTGGGGTATATCACGGGATACAGTGGAGGGGAGGGAGCCTGCTTAAGGAGGTCACCACAAAGTATTATAAGCAGCAGAGCACAAAATCAGAACTTCTAGAAGTCTGCTACAGTGGGGTACATCTCTGGCTTAAAGGTGCACAGGCGGCGAAGTGGGCCGGAATCCCAGATGGGACAGCTTGGTATCGGGATCCCTGGGATCATAAGAGGAACAGGGATGCCCAAGTGTGGCAGACTTCCCAGGCACAAGAGTGGAGAAGCTGGCTGAAAACAGTGAGTCTAGGCACCAGCTTTGTGCTCTGGGTTGCCATAAGCTAGGAACTGCTGCAGAGTCACATGACTGCTCCTCTGGCAGGGTCTAGCAAAAGGCAGAAGCGTGGAGGGAGGAAAGCACAGGCCTATTCAGCAGGAGTCTGTAAAATTTGAATTCTGAAACTCAGTGGTGTGCCTGAGATAAAAACGCTTGGTCACAGCCTGGGTGAACACAGAGTTTAGACAGAAGCAAGGGAGAAAAGAGTGATTAAACTGCTTTTCTGTGAGAGCTCACTGGTGTGAACTTTAAACTCCAGGGCTAGAGAGAGGGCACTGCCAGTTTCTTTCCACTGATTGGTGCTGAAATCCTTCAGGGAGCAAAACACCACCACATCGTGGGACGCAGAGTGTCTTACACTGAGCCCTTCCCCCGGCAACAGATGCATTTCCACTATGGAAGAGTACTTGAGAATCAGTGCAACAGGCCCCTCCCCCAGAAGACCAGCACGAGCAAGTGGCTTGCACCCAGTTTACTGATCATAGAGGGCTACAAAGCTTCAGCTCTTGGGGAAAACAGTATATAGCATTCATGGTTTTTTTCTTTTTTTTTTTTTTTATTCTTTAGTCTTTTCCAGTATTATTTTTTCAGTTTTTTTTCTATTCTTTTTAAATTCATTTTTTATATGCATTATATATATATTTCTTTTCATTGTATTTTTTTGTATATATGTGTGTGTGTGTGTGTGTGTGTATATGTTTTCTTTCTCTCTTATATCGGGATCTAGTTTCTTTTAACAAGCAGACCAAAACACACCTAGGATCTAGTGTTTTGTTTCTTGTTTTGTTTTTGTTTTTTTTTCTGGTTTACTTTTTTTTTTTTTTCCTGTTGTTATTGTTTTTTCTCTTTCTTTTCTTTTCTGGACAAAAATGATAAAATGGAGAAATTCACCCCAAAAGAAAGGACAGGAGGTAGTACTCACTGCTAGGGATTTAATCAATATGGATATAAGTAAGATGTCTGAACTAGAATTTAAAACAACGATTATAAAGATACTAGTGGGCTTGGAAAAAGCATAGAAGACACTAGAGAATCCCTTACTATAGAAATAAAAGAACTAAAGTCTAGTCAGGCTGCAATGAAAAATGCTATTACTGAGATGCAGTCCCAAATGGAGGCTATAAAAAGGATGAATGAAGCAGAAGAGAAAGTGAGTGATATAGAAGGTAAAATGATGGAAAATAAGGAAGCTAAAAAGAAAGACAACTACTGGATCATGAAGGGAGACTTAGAGAACTCACCGATTCTGTAAAGCAAAGCAATATCTGGATAATAGGGTCTCAGAATTTGAAGAGTGGAAGAGAAGGGCAAAGGTTTATTTGAACAAATTATAGCAGAGACTTCCCTAATCTGGGTAAGGAAACACACTTAAGTCCAGGAGGCACAGAGAACCTCCCCCCCGCCCAAGTCAATAAAAATAGGTCAACACCTCAACATAAAATAGTAAGTTTGCAAATTTCAAAGATAAAGAGAAAATTCTGAAAGTACCTCAGGACAAGAGGTTGTTACCCTGCAAGGATAGAAACATAAGGCTGGCAGCAGACCTGTCCACAGAGACATGGCAGGCCAGAAAGGACTGGCATGATCTGTTCAACAGGCTAAATGGGAAAAATGTGCAGCCAAGAATACTTTATCCAGCAAGGCTGTCATTCAGAATAGGAGAGATAAAGAGTTTCCAAGACAAAAACTTAAAGGAATTTGTGAACACTAAACCAGCCCCACAAGAAATATTAAAGGGGATCTTTTAAGTGAAGAGAGACCCCGAAAGTAACAAAGACCAGAAAGGAATGGAGACAGTATACAGGAACATCAACTTTACGGGGAATACAATGGCACTAAATTCATATCTTTCAATATTTATCTTGAAGGTAAATAGACTAAATGCTCCAATCAAAAGACATAGGGTATCAGAAGGGATTAAAAAACAAGACCCATTGATAAGCTGTTTACAAGAGACACATTTTATACCCTAAAGACACCTCCAGATTGAAAAAAAGTGAAGAAGTGAAGAACCATTTATCATGCCAGTGGACATCAAAAGAAAGCTGGAGTAATCATCATTATCTCAGACAAACTAGATTTTAAACCAAAGACTATAATGAGAGATGAAGAAGGGCACTGTATTAAAATAAAGGGGTCTACCAGACAAGAAGATTAACAGTTGTACATATGTATGCCCCTAACTTGGGAGCAGCCAAATATATAAACCAGTTAATAGCAAAATTAAAGGAACTTGTTGATAATAACAGGGTTTTGAATGACACACTGGACCAGATATATTCAGAATATCCCATCCTAAAGCAACAGAATACACATTCCTTTTAAGTACATATGGAACATTTTCTAGAATAGATCACATACTGGGCCATACATCAGGTCTCAACTAGTACAAAAAGATAGAGATTATACCATGCATATTTTCAGACCACAATGCTTTAAAACTAGAAGTCAACCACAAGAAAAAAATTTGAAAGGACTACAAATACATGGAGGTTAAGGAGCATCCTACTTAATGAATGGGTCAACCAGGAAATTAAGGAATTTAAAAAATACATGGAAGCAGATTAAAGTGAAAACACTTTCAGAAAACAGTTTAGAACCTTTGAGATGCAGCAAAAGTGGTCCAAGAAGGAAATATATAACAGTAAAGGCCTTTCTTAAGAAACAAGAAAAGTCTCAAATACACCACCTGAAAAAGGAGCTGAAAAAAGAACAGTAAATAGGGCAGTGGGTGGCTCAATCAGCTAAGCAGCTGATTCTTGATCTCAGCTTAGGTCATGATCTGGGTCCTGGGGTCAAACATCAGGCTTACCACTCAGGGATGAGTCTGCTACTCTCCCCCTTCTTCTTTCTATGCCCCTCCCCCTGCTCACACGGTTGTTCTCTTTCTGTCTAAAATAAAAAACCTTAAAGGAAAAAGAACAGCAAATAAAGCCTAAATCCAACAGAAGAGAAATAATAAAGATTAGAGCAGAAATCAATAGAAATAGAAACCAAAAGAACAGTAGAACAGATCAACAAAACTAGGACCTGGTTCTCTGAAAGAATAAGATTGATAAACCGCTAGCCAGACTTCCAAAAAGAAAAGAAAAAGGGCCCAAATAAATAAAATCATAAATGAAAGAGGAGATATCATAACCAACACCTAAGAAATACAATTATCAGAGAATATTATGAGCAAGTTGGCATATAGTATGCTAACAAAGTAGGCAATCTGGAAAAAATGGATGCATTCCTAAGAAACATAAAAACTATCAAAACCGAATCAGGAAGAAATAGAAAATCTGAACATACCCATAACCAGCAAAGAAATTGAAGTAGTAATCAGAAATCTCCCAACAAGTAAGAGTCCAGGGCTGGATGGTCTTCCAGCAGAATTCTATCAAACATTTAAAGAAAAATTTAATAGCTGTTCTTCTGAAACTCTTTCAAAAAATAGAAATGGAATGAAAACCTCCAAACTCATTCTGTGAGGCCAGCATTATTTTAATCCCAAAACAACACAAGGACCCCACTGAAAAGGAGAATAACAGACCAATATCCCTGGTGAACATGGATGCAAAAATTCTCACCCTGGTATCAGCTAATAGGATCCAATAGTACATTATTATTATTATTATTTTCCAACAGTACATTAAAAGGATTATTTGGGATGCCTGGGTGGCTCAGTGTTTGAGTGTCTACCTGCAGCTCAGGTCATGATCCCAGGGTCCTGGGATTGAGTCCCATATCAAGCTTCTCCCAGGCAGCCTGTTTCTCCCTCTGCCTATCTCACTGCCTCTCTCTAAGTCTCTCTTATGAATAAATAAATAAAATCTTTAAGAAAAAAAAGGATTATTCAATATGACCAGGTGGGATTTATTCCTGAAGTGCAATGGTAGTTCAATGTTCACAAATCAATCAGTGTGATAACACCACATCACTAAAATAAAGAACAAGAACTGTATGATCTTCTCAATAGATGCAGAAGAAGCATTTGACAAAATACAGCATCCTTTCTTGTTAAAAACTCTCCACTGTGTAGGGATAGAGGGAACATATCTCAGTATCATAAAATCCGTATACAAAAAACTAACAGCAAATATCATCCTTAACAGAGAAAAACTGAGAGCTTCTCCCATAAGGTCACAGGAACATGACAGGGATGTCCGCTCTCGCCACTGGTGTTCAACATTGTACTGGAAATCTGTTTTTTTTTGTACAGAAAACAAAAAGAAATAAAAGGCATCCAAATCAGCAAAGAGGAAGTCAAACAGTCACTCTTCATAGATGACATGGTATTCTATGTGGAAAACCCAAGACTCCACCCAAAAATTACTAGAACTCATACAGGAATTCATCAAAATTGCAGGATATAAAATCAATGTACAGAAATCAGTTGCATTTCTATACACTGAGGCAGAAAAAAAAGAGAAATCAAGGAATCAGTCCCATTTACAATTGTACCAAAACACATAAGATACCTAGGGATTAGCCTAACCAAAGAGGCAAAGGATCTATACTCAGAAAACTATAGAATACTCATGAAAGAGGGATCCCTGGGTGGCTCAGTGGTTTAGTGCCTGCCTTCAGCCCAGGGCGTGATCCTGGAGTCCGGGATTGAGTCCCACATCAGGCTGCCTGCCTGGAGCCTGCTTCTTCTCCCTCTGCCTGTGTATCTGCCTCTCTCTCTCTCTGTGTCTCTCATGAATAAATGGATAAAGTCTTTAAAAAAAAAATACTCATGAAAGAAATTGAAGAGAACACAGAGAAATGGAAAACCTTTCCACACTCATGGATTGGAAAGACAAATATTGTTAAAATGTCTATGCTACCTAGATCAGTCTATACATTCAGTGCAATCCCTATCAAAACACCATCAACATTTTTCACAACTGGAACAAACAATCCTAAAATTTGTAGGGAACCAGAAAAGACCCCAAATAGCCAAAGTAATACTGAAAAAGAAAAGAAAAGCAGGAGGCATCACATTCTGGACTTCAAGGTGTATTACAAAGCTGTAATCATCAAGACAGTATGGTACTGGCATAAAAACAGATACATAGATCAATAGCATAGAGAACCCTCAGCTCTATGGTCAACTAATCTTTGACAAAGCAGGAAAAAATATCCAATGGAAAAAAGTTTAACAAATGGTTTTGGGACAAATGGACCATTTTCTTAACACAAAAATAGACTCGAAATGGATGAAAGACCTAAATATGAGATAGGAATCCATTAGAATCCTAGAGGAGAATGCAGGCAGTGACCTCTTTGACCTTGGCCACAGCAGCTTATTACTAGACACATCTCCAAAGGCAAGAGAAACAAAAGGAAAATGAACTATTGAGACTTTATCAAGATAAAAAGCTTTTGTACAGCAAAGGAATTTGTCAACAGAACTAAAAGGCAACCTATGGAATGGGAGAAGATACTTGCAAATGTCTTATCCGATAAAGGGCTAGGATCCAAAATCTATAAAGAACTTGTCAAACTCAACACCCCAAAAAAACAAAAAAATCCAGTCAAGAAATGAGCAGAAGAGATGAGCAGACATTTTTCCAAAGGAAACATACAAATGGACAATAGACACATGAAAAACATGCTCAACATCACTCAGCATCTGAGAAATACAAATCAAAACCACAATGAGATACCACCTCATACCAGTCAGCATGGCTAAAATTAACAACTCAGGAAACAACAGATGTTGGTGAGGATGCAGACAAAGGGGTACAACCCTCATGCTATTGGTGGAAATGCAAACTGGTCTAACCACTTTGGAAAACAGTACATAGGTTCTTCAAAAAGTTCAATATAGAGCTACGTTACAGCCCAGCCATTGCACTACTAGGTATTTATCCAAAGGATACAGTGATTTGAAGGGGCACCTGCACCTCAATGTTTATAGCAGCAATTGTCCACAATAGCCAAAATATGGAAAAAGCCCAGATGTTCATCAACAAATGAATGGATAAAGAAAACGTATGTGTACACACACATACAAACACACATACACACACAATGGAATATTACTTAACCATCAAAAAGAATGAAATCTTGCCATTCACAGTGATGGAACTCGAGGGTATTGTGCTAAGTGAAATAAGTCCGAGAAAGACAAATATGTGATTTCACTTGTATGTAGAATTAGAAAAACAAAACAGAGGAACATAGGGGAAGGGAAGGAAAAATAAAATAATATAAAAACAGAGAGGGAGGCAAACCATAAGAGACTCTTAAGTATAGGAAACAAACCCTCTAGGGTTGCTAAAGGAGAGGTGGGTGGGGGGGATGAGGTAATTGGATGATGGGCATTAAGGAAGGCACTAGATATAATGAGCACTGGGTGTTATATGCAACTGATGAATCACTAAATTCTACCCCTGAAACTAATAATACAGTATATGCTAACTAAATTGAATTTAAATAAAGAATTTAAAAAAGAAAATGAACAAAATATTATTACGTTTTCATATATTATTGATTCCTGGCTTTTAACATCCTAAAACCGTTGGTTTCTACTATCTGTGTAACTAAAAATTTTTAATGTAAAAGTGGCTGCAATATCAAATTATTGCAACTTATGTATATTGAGATCAAACAATTCATTATTTCTTTCAAGGGCAAGAACAGAATATATTTTTGCCTCTGGGGAGGGGGGAGAATGATCATTTTCATAAGAGAAGGAAGGATTCAGTGCTTTCTTTGCTTGTGGGTTTCCTCTTGTTCACTTTTGATCTAGATATTGGTGGTTATGTTCCAGTCCTCCTGCATGTGCCCAAGAGGATTGGGAATGGAATGGACACCAGCAGAAGCACCATTTTTTCCTGTAGAGATTAGAAACAAGGAGCTTATTGCCCTGCTTGTCGAGGCTCAGGACAGAGAGGAGGAAGAAACAAGTATAAAGGTTTTGGTTTTGGAAAGAAGTTGGAATCTCCTGACCCTGGGACCTTAAGATCCACAAAATTGCTGAAAGAAAAAGTACTACCTTATTGAAAGGTAAGACATTAAACTGTTTTAAGGTTTAAGCCGTTTTAGCCACAGTAGCATGTTTTCATAAGCCATGAAATCAAACAGTCATTTCTGCTAAACCAAAGGTTTTGTAAAATAATCACCCATCCAGCGTTCCTGAGGAGATTAGAGACCCGTAGGGCACAAGGGATGTTTATATCGAGGGAGAACCGTTACAAAATTTTACTCATTTTTAAAATGACATTTACTGAATGCCAGGCACTGTGGTAGGCCTTGGATATACAGAGATTAATATGTCAGTTACCCTACCTACTTCCAGAAGTTCTCATTCAAGGAAATGAAAAAACATGATTACAATGTGATAAGTGCTATAATAAATAGGTACATGTGTAATAAGAGTGGTCTAACTCTGGAGCAGTAATATTTGTATCCTAAAGGATGAATTGTGGGTTTGGAAGAAAGGGATGGGTATTTGAGGTAGAGAAAATTAATTATATGTTCAGACATAGGTATGAAAGAGTGTGCTGTACCAGAAGAACACACCAAATTGCAAAAATTACTATCTGATGTTTGCTATGGGGCAAAAGAGGGGCAAGTAATGAGGTGTTGCTAGTTAAGAGTGGACTAGTTATGAAGGTCTTGTTTCATGCCAAAGAAATTTTAACTTTCTGTATTAGCCATGGGGAAGCATTGAAGATGAAGAAAAAATTCTGGGAGTACCTGAGTTCAAGATGGGTAGAAGAAAAAATAAGTATAATGGTTTTCAAATAAGTATATACCTGTAGCTCTCAATTGGGTCCAGTTCTCTGGTCTTTTCTTTTTTGCTAATATTCCTAGTATCCTTGTGTTCTTACTAGGTTAATTCTTAACTTTGTATGTTACCAGAGAGTAAGATTTTGATTTAGACTGTTGAGAACTAACTCTCCAATTTGTGCCAACCCTGAACACCTTCCAAAGAGTATTATGCATGCCTCAACTTAAAATAATTTTCTTCATTCTATAGAGAAAGCTGTATACCCGAGTAAAGATTAAATGCTTATGATAAAAGGAGGTGGCAATATTGTTTTTATTTTTGTCGGGTCGGTGAGGTGGGTAGGGTTGCGTGTCTGTGTGTGGAGTTCTTTGTGCGGTTTTTTGTTCGTTTGGATTTCTGATCGAGCTCTCTCTCTCGCTATTTTTTCTTTCTTTCTTTCTTGATTTTTTTATTTATTCATAGAGAACACACAGAGAGAGAAATTGAGAGGCATGAGACACCGGCCAGAGGGAGAAGCAGGCTCCATGCAGAGAGCCTGACGTGGGACTTGATCCATGGTCTCCAGGATCACGCCCTGAGCTGCAGGCGGCGCTAAACCGCTGCGCCACCGGGGCTGCCCACTTTCTTGTCTTTAATCATGACAGGAACATAAATTTATTGTGACCCCAAGGAAAAGAAAACCACCCTAAGAGAAGTCAGACTTGATCCTGAAACCTTCTGTGAGAATTATTTAGTTTGAGGACTCCTTAGAGGACCCTGGTTGCAGTAGAGAGGCCAGACACAAGGTACAGATTTTGGAGTGGCTGGTTGCTGGAACATTAGTTGACCATCCTGTTAGAGGAGCTTAAGACTCAATGAAGTAAGTCACACGTGTAGGAACCAGTGAGAAGATGGTGACCCTGGTGGAAGATCTGGGTGAAATGTTTGAATAGGGATATCTGGATTCTATGGATTGTGACTTAGAGAAGAGAAAAAGAAGGAAGGATAATAGCTATTGGATCCATGACATTCACGTAGCAGATTTCAATGACACTCAAAATCTTGCTGTATACTTTAACCAGGAGTACAGTCAGGCTGGCACAGGGCTCTGTATAGATAATGATGCTGGAGGTTTTAGGAATCTGATCTCAGTATGGCAGTTAGCTTCAAAATTACCTGTAATCTAGTTGGAGCAAGGAGAAGAATCATATTTGAAGAAATACATTTCAAAGGGCATCTGCCAAGATTGGGAGGCCAAATTAAAAGTCAAAGATTTCAGGCCAAAGGCAGAACATTTCTATAAAATTAGTCCAGGGCAGCCGGTGGCTCAGTGGTTTAGCGCTGCCTTAGGTCCAGGGCGTGATCCTGGAGATCCAGGATCGAGTCCCACGTCAGGCTCCCTGCATCCCTGCATGGAGCCTGCTTCTCCCTCTGCCTGTGTCTCTGCCTCTCTCTCTGTGTGTGTCTCTCATGAATAAATAAATAAAATCTTAAAAAAATAAAATAAAATTAGTCCAAAAGGCAAAAACTGGAGGGGGAATAGAAAAAAAACTTAAAAGATGTCTTGAAGTACCCAAAATGAGATACAGCAAAAGATGGAGCTTTAGTCTTCAAGTCTTCAGAACTCTGTATGACCTATAAAGTTTTACCATCTTTAGGTTAGAGCTCTAAAATATGATAATGGCTTATAGAAAGAATAAGGGATTGGCAATTGAGGTGTGTGGCAATTGCCCCAAGAAAATTTTTTTTGACAGAAAAAGACATTCAGGGAGTAAATTTGAAAATGATGAGAGCCTGAACTCGGCCCTCCTTTATAACAGTTCTCATAGTGGCCCTCCATATAGTGCTATGGAATAGACTTTAAATATATGTACATCTAATTCTACTAGATACTAGTTTATCTAGTTTCAAATTCTAGTCAGAGTTTAAAAATATTTTGAATGTACTAAATCTAAGAGAATTGTCACTGAGAGTGTGCTCAGATTCAGAATTATTTTTTTTTAAGATTATTTATTTATGAGAGAGAGAGTGAGCACGCAGGGGAAGGAACAGAAAGAGAGGAACAAGCGGACTCCATGCTGAGTGCGGAGCTCCATATTAGGTCCCTGAGGGCTCCATATTAGGTCCCTGAGATCATGACTTGAGCCAAAACCAGGAGTCAGGTGCTTAACTGACTGCGCCACCCCACAAATTCAGATTTCTTAATAGAAAATATATGATTTAATGGGTACAGAGGAAATTTTGTCATTAACAAACCTATTTTAAATCTAAGAAACTGCATATTGGAGGACTCCAGGGGTCTCCTTGTGCAGTAGGAAAGCACTAGCTAAGATTTTGAAATGCTTTTAGTTAAGAATTTGCAACTTTAGACTCAGAGCAGCTTTTCAAAATGCCGAGATTTTTCTTCAACATGTTTGTATGCTTAAGAAAGATGTGTATGTTACGTTATTTATGAACTGGGCTGTAACAGTATGTTATAATAGTTTTATAATATGTATTATATATTTGTAATGTGTTTTTGTATAATGTCATTTGATAGTCAAAACACTGTAAAATTAGAGCAGATATTATCTCGTTTTACAAATGAGGAAGAATGAGGCTCAGAGAGGCTAAAAATATCACTTGAAGTCACAGAGTTAAACTTTCATCGTTATACTGCATCAGTAGTTTTTTGAGAGGAGCATAATTCTTTTTTATAGACACAGACTGGCTTCGTCTGCTTTTTATTGTCTTAATCATTGCTTTCAACAGAAAACTTTCTGCACAAGGCTGGAAAATGATTGTGAATATCTGTAATAGAGATAAACATTTGTTCTTTCAACAATTATCGAGAGTAGGTATAACATGTTCTGAAGTTACAAGAACACAGTATCCTCATTAGCACCATAACACTGGCTAAAATGGCCTGGTTGTTATTAAAATGTTTTTCTTTTTCCAGGAGGACTAACACACTTAAGAATTTGGGGAGATTACTTTTATTATGCTTATACCTTATATTAAAGTTCTAGAAACAAATTTATGTGTGCTTTTGAAGAGTGGTGGGGAATTTTTTGATTTTGATAGTTTCTTTTATTCACATTAATCTTACATGGTTATAAAATTGTTTGACTTAAGTTATAAACTAAGGCCATTTTATGAACTATCCTATGAAATTGGGTATCTTATTTTACAGGATGAAGAAACACGAAAAGATTATGACTACATGCTGGATCACCCAGAAGAGTACTATAGCCATTACTACCACTACTACAGCAGGCGCTTAGCCCCTAAAGTGGATGTTAGAATTGTGATTTTGGTCAGTGTATGTGCTATTTCAGTGTTTCAGGTGTGTATTGATGGAGGTGTGTGTCTGTCTACATGTGTGTGCTTAAGTGCACATTGCCTAGTGCTGGTCACTAAAACTGAATTAGAAGTACCTTTTTATAAAATTTTACCTGTAGTTGAGACTAATTTTTTTAGAGTAGAAAAATATTCAACCAACTTCATTAATAATGAATCTTAGTGGGAAATCCAAGAAATTGATGATAAATGTCATTATATAATAAGAAAACCCAACAACAGATATTTTTCTCATTGCTCCTATTAGAGTATTTCTCTTCTAACCTGATATTATCATTACTTTTGCAGGACTTTTCAATGATTTCCCATTAAATTTGGGGAAAACCTGAACTTTTTTTTTAAGATTTTATTTATTCATTAATGAGACACACACACACACACACACACACACACACACAGAGCGTGGCAGAGACACAGAGAGAGAGAGAGCGTGGCAGAGACACAGGCAAGGGAGAAGCAGGCTCCATGCAGGGAGCCCGATGTGGGACTCGATCCCGGGTCTCTAGGATCACACCCTGGGCTGACGGCAGCGCTAAACCGCTGAGCCACCGGGGCGGCCCTCATGTCTTTTTTTAGAGGAAAAGAACATGTCAAGTGACTAGAATGAAGCAATTTGCTAGAATGAAAAGTGCTTCTTCAGTTTAATTCCCAGAAATGACATTTACTTTATAAGGCCAAAAAAATTATTATTGAAAAGTAAGGTTGTGGACTTTAAAGGAATCTGCTTTTGCAGAAGTATTTTCCTTTCAAAGGGGAAAGCAAGGATAATTTTACCTTTCTATTTTATTTTATTTTATTTTATTTTATTTTATTTTAAATTTTATTTTATTTATTTATGATAGCCACACAGTGAGAGAGAGAATGAGAGAGGCAGAGACATAGGCAGAGGGAGAAGCAGGCTCCATGCACCAGGAGCCTGACGTGGGATTCGATCCTGGGTCTCCAGGATCGCGCCCTGGGCCAAAGGCAGGCACTAAACTGCTGAGCCACCCAGGGATCCCTACCTTTCTGTTTTATTTTTTTTTTTTTTATTTTTTTATTTTTTTACCTTTCTGTTTTAGATAATGTAATACCCTGGTAACATTCTCTCCCCTAGTTGTAATAGATTGCTACTATAATATTTCATAATATTATTGTGTAACTGCAATATTCATTCAGTAAAATAGCAAATGAAATGTGTGGAAATGTAAGGAATAGGACTTTTTTCTGACAACTAGCAAAACTGTATATTTGTGAAATAAGTTATGTGTTTTCTAGTCAAATAAGAGTCAAATATATTGGAATCTTTTACTTCAGAAGATGATTGAGCATTACTGTGATATATTGAGACTGTTTAAGAAAGAGATGGAATGAATATAATTGCCTGAGTCTGTATCTTGTGATTTTTTTTTTTTTAAGATTTTATTTATTTATTCATGAAAGACACACACAGAGAGAGAGAGAGGCAGAGACACAGGCAGAGGGAGAAGCAGGCCCCATGCAGGGAGCCTGATGTGGGACTCAATCCCGGGTCTCCAGGATCAGGCCCTGGGCCAAAGGCAGCGCTAAATGGCTGAGCCACCCAGGCTGCCCGATTTTTCTTTTTTCTTTTTTTTTTTTTTTTTAAGATTTTATTTATTTATTCATGAGAGACACACAGAGAGAGGCAGAGACACAGGCAGAGGGAGAAGCAGGCCCCATGCAGGGAGCCCTTTGTGGGACCCGATCCTGGGACTCCAAGATCACACCTGGGCTGAAGGCAGGCGCTAAACTGTTGAGCCACCCAGGGATCCCCAGATTTTTCTTTTTTTAAACAAGTTTCTCACTGGCTAGTTTTGCCATTTAGCTCTTCCCCCAGAATGTAGATCACAGTCTCACAGTCTTAAAAAAAAAAGAGAGAGGAAGAGATTTCTTAATAGTGATCTAGGGAAAGCCAAATGGTAGCTGTGAATTCACAGGTATGGTATGATTCCATTTATCCCCTAATCTTGGGTATCTCCTGTCTGAATTAATGGCTTTCTGAAGCAGCTCAGAGCTTACCTGATTTATCCATCCAGCCTTAGGTCCCATGTACATGTGGGCATTGTTTAATTTTATCTTTTATTTACAGAGAATTATTGAGGTACCTATTTTATTTATTTATTTTTTTAAGTAAGCTCTATGCTGAATATGGCACTTAAATTCATGACCCAAGATCAAGAGTTGCATGCTCTACTAACTGAGCCAGCCAGGTACCCCTGAGGTCCCTATTTTTAATCAGCATGATTTTGGGTGCGGTGGGGGGATGCTGTTCATCAAGATGCATTTTGATAGTAAAAATGATCTATTTTTCTTTGTTAAATATTTCAGTTTTTCAGCTGGTGGAACAGCTATGACAAGGCAATCAGCTACCTAGCCACAGTGCCCAAATACCGCATCCAAGCCATGGAGATTGCCAAGCAGCAGGGGTTACTCAGAAAAGCCAAAGAGAAGGGCAGAAACAAAAAGTCCAAAGAGGAAATTCGTGACGAGGAGGAGAACATCATAAAAAACATTATAAAAAGTAAAATAGATATAAAAGGAGGCTATCAGAAACCCCAGATATGTGATCTTCTCCTATTTCAAATTCTCTTAGCACCTTTTCACCTGTGCTCATATATAGTCTGGTATTGCCGGTGGATTTATAATTTTAACATCAAAGGCAAAGAATATGGGGAAGAAGAAAGACTATATATCATACGTAAATCCATGAAGATGTCGAAGTCTCAGTTTGATAGTCTAGAAGACCATCAAAAAGAAACTTTTCTTAAACGAGAGCTCTGGATAAAGGAGAATTATGAGGTGAGTAATTACTGGGATTTTTGTGTCATTTTACCCAAGAAGTTAAAATTTGGTGTATGAGAAGGGATCAGATCACAGAAGTGCACTCCAGTTTCTGAAATCCAAGATTTAAGTAATGAATAAAGATACTATTTTTAATGAAAGTGTGACTGTATTTGGTAGTGGGACAGTGGGTTTTTAACCTGCAATTTTTCTTAAAAGATAAACTTCAAATACGTTGACTCATGTTGAAAATCTTAAGATTGGTCTAATTTGTTGTGTTAAACTGCAGTGGGATAGTATGTATGTTTGCAGGGGTGTCAACAACTTTCTGTTAATTGCTTTAAGTAAAATTTGTTCTTCTCCAAATTTTCTTTCAGTCATGTAAACTTAGCTACAGAGATTAAAAAAACAAAAACAAAACAGGGAGGGAATAAGACATGGAAATTTTGTTGAAATAAGTTCATTTCAAAATATATGAGGATAGAATCTTCTGTATAATAACATATGTATGAAAAGTTACTTTTTTTTTAATGTCTCTAAACTTTGGGCAATTTAATAAATGTTATATTCTATAATTGTCAGCTACACTAGTTACCTTGAGGTGATCAGCTGCTTAGCTAACTTAAAGGAACTATTAATCTCATCATAATAGTATTATTTCAGGTTTGAGGTAAAATTAATAGGCTAATATATTAAATATAAGAATAAAATACAGTGATGGGGTCGGTAGAGCATGTGACTCTTGGCTGGCTCAGTTGGTAGAGCATGTGACTCTTGATCTTGCGGGTCATGAGTTTGAGCCCCACGTCCGGGTAGAGTTTATTTTAAAGAAACAAAACAAAAAATATAGCACAGTAAAATCTTAAGGAATCTTAATATATTTATTTTTTTAGTTTCATAGACATTCCTTTTTATATATGGTGGTATATATAGGTTTATATATTTAGGATACCTAAATAGATTTTACTGAAAGTAGAGTTCCAGTCTGAATTATATTTAAGTAACTTACTATGAATTGCAAGAATATTTTTACAAGTAGATATAGTTAGCCTGCTTGTAAATAACATAAAAATTTAAGGTAACATACTATTTTGCTTCTAAATTACTTGAAAAGTTTTCTTTTTAAAGTAGGGTAAGCAGCCCAGCTCACAAAACTGTATCTTTCATGGGCTAACCTGGGCTGAATTGTCTGTTATTATATGAGGTGATCTTTGTCGTTACTTCCTAAAATTTGGAAGTAAGGTCATTTCTGCCTAAAACTTGATGAAACTGGTTATGAAAACTTGTCAATTTAGCTTCACCTGAAATTTTAAGATGTTACAGAGAGAATTTTCTTTGTCCTTCACCTACATTGTTTAACTCTCTTCAGGAACCTTGATGAAATATTTTGAAAAACCTATAATTATCTTTGAATTTGGAGACAGATTATATATAAGGTCATTTTGTTCCTTGGTTAGGATCAACAAATACTGCAAGTCATCAGTTAAATTTTCAGAGTACCATATTAAAGAAATGAAGTGTGATTCTTTAAGATTGGACATTAGTTGTAGAGAGAGAGAATGTTAAAATCCTTGAAACTTAGCTGATATATGATTTCAGTGAGGAAAAGAATGTATTCCCAAGTATAGAAATCAGTGACAAAAATTAACTAAATTCTTGTACATGATTTTTTGGTTTTTGTTTTTTTAATTTAACACCAAGTGTTAAAGTGCTTAACTGCTTAGTATCCTTAGATGTATGGTCTTCAGAGGACAAACCACTACATTCATAGGAAACTTTTACTAAAGTTATATTTGAAAAATGTAAATATGCCATAAAGGTAATAACAAATATTTCCTTTTGGGTGATAAAGTCATTTAATGTGATTTATACTTACAGGTTTATAAACAGGAACAAGAGGAAGAACTAAAGAAAAAATTGGCAAATGATCCCAGATGGAAGAGATACAGGAGATGGATGAAGAACGAAGGGCCTGGACGGTTAACATTTGTGGATGATTGAGGATTGCGGAATGCTACTATGCCAAACTTTAATTGTGATATTTTCATAACTGAATTATTTTAGAAATATATCAACTGCTTCTCAGCAGGACTTAAAATTCCTCAAATATTTGATTAAACAAAATAATGTAGAAATTTAAACTTTCCCTTAAAACTTTATACATAAGACATTTATGATTGTTCAATTTTTATAATCTATTTGTGGATTTTGTTAAATGATCTGACATGAAGATTTATTCATTGCCATTTAAAATTTTTATATGTTTAGTTAAAAGATTTGACATGAAAATTTATTAGATACCATTTAAAATTTTTACGTGTTAAGTGTTTATTCTTTATAAGTGTTTCCTTATTCTTTGTTATAGTACTACATTTTTCTGCTTCCATGGCCTCTAATATTTTCACAAAACATAAAAAATTATAACAGCATTTAATTACATTGTGTCTTCAGACACAAGCTTCTTTAGCAAAATGATTTCAATTGTCATGTCATCTTCATTACAGTCATTCTAGGATTGAAATATGTTCAAAATATCTCTCTAGGAGAGTCTGCTGCCAGGATGTGTTTATACTATTTTTTCCCCTTGTGATATTCTTAATAAGATCAGAAACTCTCCAGGAGAGTGAATCTACCTTCATGTCCTTGTAGGATGATCTTGATTACAGTCATTATAGGACTAAAATTGTATTCTCAAACATTTTTCCAGAAGAGACCTTGCAAAAAGGTCTTTTCTACCACAGTATGGCTTTCCCCACCCCGTTCAGTTAAAAAAAAAGAAAAAAAGAAATGACGGAGCAGAAATAGTGTACTGAAAAGTTGTTCATGTATTATGAAGTCCTTGAGCCATGAAAATTCCAACGTACATGAAGGTATTTACATGCATTTAAACCAGAAAGAGGAGGTGCATGGCTGTGTGCTGTTCTTTCAAACAGTGAAATATATGTTTTATACATGTGGAAGTGAAAGTAATTCACACATAATTTCAAGCAAGTCTGATACTGCATCAAAGTATCAATCCACAATCATGGTAGTCAATCAGTATTCCTGTTAAAGGATTTATCTCGTTGCTTCATATTAATAAAATGGTTGCAATATATCATAAGTTTGTTGGTATGACATTTTAAATCAAGGATTAACATAATTGTTTTTGTATTACACACTTTTAAAAGATTAGTGTAGATAATAGATATGCAGAGTCTTTTTCTAGCTAAAACAAATGAGTTCTTTCAGGAGCTCAGCCCAAATATGTGATATATACAAAGAGGCTTGAGGAAAGTTTTGTCCTTGTGAGTCATTTAGTCTGTGAGTGAAGGCCTCAGTTGCCTCATTAGATAGAAAACTGGGGAAGGACTTTAACTAGATTATCAGTAGGACCCCTCTGCTGTTCTAAAATTCTGAAATAGTTATATTTTTCTTTTTTTTTCTTTTTTTTTTAATATTTTTTAAATATTTTATTTATTTATTTAGGATAGTCACAGAGAGAGAGAGAGAGGCAGAGACACAGGCAGAGGGAGAAGCAGGCTCGATGCACCGGGAGCCCGACATGGGATTCGATCCGGGGTCTCCAGGATCGCGCCCTGGGCCAAAGGCAGGCGCCAAACTGCTGCGCCACCCAGGGATCCCTAGTTATATTTTTCTAAGGCACTTGCCCATCTGTTAAAATTTCAAACTTTTGGTATTCTAGGTTTTTTTTTAATCTAGTAATATGGAATAATAAAAGGACTGGGGTATGTTAGCATTCATGAAGATTGGCTAATAAAAACAAAGTAAAAGTAAAGTTGGATATTATTTTGCATATCTGCTAGATTGTTGTATATTTTCCTGGCTGTATAGAAACCTCATTTCTGGAATCACCCCCAGCAGCCTGCTCACTTGGTAAATGTTTGGTCATTCTTTTAGAATCAGGGTCATTGCATGGGTCAAGATAAATGGACTCTCCTTAACTGAATGACTATGATTCTTCTCTTTCCTTCCCTCAACAAAATATGCTTCAAAATCCTAGAATGAAGGAAGAGCAATTAGTTGTTACAAGTGTAATCTTTATTGTCTCCATACTCTGCCCATCCCCCACCAAAAAACCCAAAAGTTTCTCAATTTTAGAACCATCTGGAGAAGAATCTTGGCCAGAGGATCCGACAACCTCACTAGTTAGACATTTTTTCTTGTGCTTTTTTTTTAAAGGCTATCCTATCACCATTTCCTTTTGCTTGACATCTAAATGGTTTATGGTTTATGGTGCATAGCTGTTCATTGCTATCATCACTCCATATAATTATGTGCTAAAATTACTCTTAGGATCATATTCATGTCAAATGTCTTCAGAACAGATTCCACTACTAACCCTTTCCTCAGTCTTATTTCTTTACAAATTCTCCAAGTTCTACAAATCAGGTTGGTGTTTCATAGCATGTCTATTAGGTAGGAACCATGCGGATAATCTTTAAAACTACAATTAGTAGACAGGATTTAAATGTTAGGTGAAAAAATAGTTGAGATTAGAGAATTAAATATTTTAGTACTATTGAATTTGTTTAGAAAATCCTAGTTCGTTTTCTTTGAGGGTTTGTTTGTTTGTTTGTTTTTGTGTACTTTGACCAGGGCAATAAACTTTGACGCCAAACCTTGGAGATACTTTGAGTGAAGGCCATTGCTAAGCTAAGCTAACATTCAGCTAGTATTATGAATCAGTCTGCTGGCCCCAAACTGAAAGTTTTGTGGACAGTAAAGAGAAATGGCTTTTATTAGGCGTTATAAATATAAGTTACTTAAATATAAGTAGCTACTTTAAGACATTAAGTCAGACATGACCTCTGTTGAGTTCTAATTGTGCATTTGAGGGAGATAAATAGAACGGTAGGAAGATGGCGGAAGAGTAGGGGTCCTCGACTCCTCCGGTCCCACAAACTGACCCAGATAACTTTCAGAACATCATGGACACCTACGAATTTGACCTGAGATGTAAAGAGAGAACAGCTGGAATGTTACCGAGAGAGAAGCGTTCGCTTCTAACCAGGTAGGAAGGTGGAGAAAACAAGTGGGGGAGGGGAACTGCCACCAGCCGGGCGAAAGTGGAGCCAGGAAAGCCTCCCGGGCAGGAAAGCCGGGCCCTGGACAAGCGGGAACCTTAAAAATCCAAGCCGGAGTGTTCCCTGACGGGAAGCGCTTGGCAGGGAAATCGGGCAGAACCACAGGAGGGGCCGAGGAGCCTCAAGGTTCCCGCAGACACTGGGAGAGGAGCAGCGCCCCGGAGAAGGCTCGCGGCAAACCGCAGTCCCGCCTCCCGCCTCCCGCCTCGGTGAAGGGCGGGAGCGCCGCCGCCCTCGGGGCATCTGGGAGAAGCCAGCGCCCAGGGCCGGGCGACAGGTGCAGGCGGCCGCCCTCCGTTCCCTCCGTTCCCTCCGGGAGAGGGGGTCCCCGGGAGCGCAGGCCCAGCGGTGCAGGGCCCCCATCCGGGGACACTGAGACGGACAAAACTGGCTGTCCTCCGCTCCCCCTGCGGCGGGCACAGGCGGGGAGGCACACGGCGGGGAGCCCCGGGCTGTGCGGATCAGCGCACCCCAGCCCACCCCCAGGGGCATCCGGGCCTGCGGACTGGGAGACTACTCCCTCTCGGGAGCCCGACTCCAGAGCTGGAAATCTGACCATTTTTTTCCCCTCTTCTTTTCATCTTGGACCTGGCAGAGGTGGGGCCACTAGGGAGCAAAGGCCTCACCCGATCAACAGCTCGAGCTGAGCCCCGCACCTGGCAAGGGGCGCGGCATCTCCGCCCAGGTACAGACACCTGAGAATCAGTGCAGCAGGCCCCCCCCCACCCCAACTGCTGGAAGAACAGGGGAAAAGCAAGTTTACTGAACAAGCAGCACTGGAAAGCTCCAGGATTGAGGGAAAATATGTAGAGCTAGAGGCCTTTTTTTTTTTTTTTCATTTCTTTCTTTTTTTCATTATGACTTGTTTTTATATAAAAATTTCCAATGTTTTCTTTTTTCCCGCCTTAACTACACTTTTACCAACTCATTTTTAAACTTTTTCCTTTTTGACTTTCATATTTCTGCAATTACATGTCTTAGATATATTTTTCACTTCTGGATTTCCTTCAATGTACTCAATTTAACTTTGGTAGATACATGAAATATGGGTTTTTGTTTTTTGTCTCATCTTGTTTTACAACGGTGAAAGTACCTTCTAACACACGAAGGTTGGTTCATTCTGTGAGACTATATTCTCTCTTCCCTCCCATTCTGCCCCCCTTTTATCTTGTTTATGTTTTTTTGTGGTTGATGTTGGGTCTTTATATAAGTATTGCTGGTTTATATAAATCTGGGATTGAGCATCTTCTAACATACAGAACAAAATATACTCAGAACTGAGAGGATCCCCCTCTATCAGGGAGACTATATTCTCTCTCCACCACCACTTCCACACTACCAGGATCCCCCTCCTTTTTCTTTCTTCTTGTTTTTGGTTTTTTATTTTTACTATTTTGTTTTAAAATTTGTTTTTCACTTTAGTGGTCCTTTTGTTTTCTTTTGTTCTGTTCTTTTTCTTTTATTTTCTAGTCTCCGATCTCTTCAGAATCATCTATGGTGTATTTTACTTAGGTCGTGGTTGATATTTTTGACTCAGCTCACTCATACAGCCACTGTGCACGGACAAAATGACTAGAAGGAAGAATTCACCACAAAAGAAAGAACCGGAAGCAATACACTGCCAGAATTACTGAATGTGGATTTAAACACGATGTCAGAAATTCAACTCAGAAATACAATTATAAAGTTCCTAGTGGCTCTGGAAGAAAGTATAGAGGACTCTAGAGGCTCTGTTACTGCAGAATTGAGATCTAATCAGGCCAAAATTAAAAATACTTTAACTGAGATGCAATCCAAACTGGATGCTCTAACTGCTAGGGTTAATGAGGTGGAAGAGAGAGTGAGTGACATAGAAGACAAGTTGGTGGAAAGGAAGGAAGCTGAGGAAAAAAAGAAAAAAGCCCACAAGGAAATGTTTAGGGAAATAAATAATAGCTTGAGAAGGAAGAATATATGTCTAATTGGGATTCCAGAAGAGGCTGAGAGAGAGGACCACGAAGTATATTTGAACAAATCATAGCGGAAAACTTCCCTCATCTGGGGAAGGAAACAGGCATTCAGATCCAAGAGATACAGAGAGGACCCCCCACCCCCTAAAAAAAAGGCCAATGAGGGAGATAAATATTGGTACTGACACACACGAGTGTATGGATGAAACATGATTAATCTTATTTGAAAAACATGATACTCTTCACATTTAAGTATGGGTTAAGGCCAAATCTAGAACCTAATAATGAAATCAAATTTGCTAAACAATAAGCAATTCCAGAGTGCATCAGTTTGCACTCCCACCAGCAGTGTAAGAGAGTCCCTCTTTCTCTGTATCCTCACCAACATCTGTTGTTTCCAGAGTTGTTAATTTTAGCCATTCTGACAGGTGTCAGGTGGTATCTCATTGTGGTTTGGATCTGTATTATAAGTTCTTATTTTAACCATGAAAAAATGTAACAAATTTCTAAGATAATATATTGGTAATCTGTACCTTTTAGCTGAGGTAAGGAGGAAAGGATTCTTTGTCCATGGGCCTCACCTACTTTTAGAGCTCTAGAAATAACTACATCTGTGGGAACAGACTGTACTCAAGATGAGCAGTGACATCTCTTGGAAGCTAAAATGAAAGTTCTTTTCCCTACTCCTACTTTGTGAGGTACTCTGTAAGTCACTTTCCTCAGTAGCTATTAGTTTCCTCATCTCTAAAACTGGGATGGACTACATTATATAAAGGTCTCCTCACTCTGAAGTTCCATGATGCAAAAACTTGATGAGAAGACATTTTGGTAAAGTATAAAGCAAAACACAGATGGTCAGTGGCACCAGGCTTGCTTGTCCATGGATCACTGTGGAAGGCTCTATGCAGAACCTTGCTGTTTCTTTCCAAGCCAGATGACTCCTCTCCAAGAGTAGCACAATCAGTTATACAGAGGTGGGCAGAAGTGGTGGGTGTATACAGCATGAAAGAGGAGATGGGAGACACCTCCAAGCATTTTCTGCTACTTATGGCCGACACACAAGTACATTATGTGTCTCCTCAGAGCCCCAAAGTGGCCTCTTCTAATTAGAGATAATCTCCGTTTCAGCTACCATTGTGCTGAGCAGAGGTCTCCCATATCAACATCTTGCCACTTAACATCTCCAACAGCTTAGAGGCACATAGCATTATAGCTGAAGACCTGGTTTCTCCTAAGCCAAACTCATCTTTGTCCTTTACTCCTCCCTTCAAACCTAGGCCTGTTTCCTAACATCTGTTACAGGTACCAGTTCTAGCCAGGTCTCTGCTCAGATCCTTTTGTCCCACCCCCCACCCCCTTCCTTTACATTTTATTTATTTTAAGATTTTATTTATTTATTCATCAGAGACAGAGTGAGTGAGAGAGGCAGAGACACAGGCAGAAGGAGAAGCAGACTCCACGCAAGGAGCCCAACGTGGGACTCGATCCCGGGACTCTGGGATCATACCGTGAGCCCAAGGCAGACGTTCAACTGCTGAGCCACACAGGCATCCCTTCCTTTACATTTTATAACCACCATGGAGTATGCCTGACTTAGTCCTTTGGATTTGTTCTCCATCCCATTTTCACAGTCCAATCTAGGGCCTCATTCAGCCACCCTCTCCACCAAGAAGACAAAAAGCTATCACTGAAGTCATTTTGTTTCCTCACTTTCAGTTCGTTTCGTATCCTCATCCCAGATTAATATTCCTAAAATGTGTTACCATGTGGCTACGCCATTACTTGCCACAAACTTTTCCTTTTCTTTTGAGGTTTTCTGTAACTTTTTGAGTCTTAACAACTTTGTATCTTTATTGCTCACTAGAGCCTTCTCCATCCATCCATTCATCCATCCATCCACTCCTGTGTGCATGGCCTGCTCTCTCCTCGTTGGAATGCTTTCGCCCTTCCTCTGTGCCATGTGCAGGACTCATATTTTCAAAATCTCAGATCTGCCATTTTTGAGGAGCTTTCCACAGCCCTTCCAGTCTGTACCGTTGCTTGGAGTTCTCTGCCACGCCTTTTTGACATGTGACCATTCTATTCTGTCTTCTCAGCAATCTAGTAATGTTTCCAACATGTATTTTCATCCTTTGACTAGGATATGATTGAAGTTCTTTGTGGTGAGGGAACTTGTTACTAGTGAGGGCTTTAACATTTGCAAATCTGCTCTTGTCATAAGAAAAACTTTAACACACCAAAGACTGAACACATAGCTCACAAAATAAAAAGGAAATGTTCAGTGTCAAGATACTTAAAAGATCTGAGATGCGATATTTCATCTATTAGGTTGATAAAGAACCCAATCTAGAATGGTGAGGGTGCAGAGAAATAAGTAGTCTTTTGGTAGGACTAGCAATTGCTACCACCTTCTGGAGGATAAAGTAGGGAAAAGTTCAAGAAATTTTATCTTTTTAGTGCATCAATTCCACTTTTAGGAATGCATGCATGCACCCACCCACCCACCCCCGCCCCAAGCTCAGACATGCACAAAGCTGTATGTTAAGGTGATCCTCCTAGTGTTAAGTAAGAGGGCAGCAGGTAGATTATGATCCGGTTGTACAATGGAGTATCATGCAGTCATTAAAAGTAACAGATGTAGGGTATATCTTTTCTGACTGCTCCTGGCCCCCTTCTGGTTTCAGCACCCCGGTTTCCCTTTGGGGAACCACTCTTCCCCTACCCTCCTCAGTCCATGTAGTTTGCATGTCTTAGCTTGGTTCCTCAGAGATAAAGACTGTAAGATAGAGATTTTCATGCAGAAAGTTTACTGGGGAGTGTCAAAATCAACACCTGTGGGAGAGTCTAGGGAGTGTGGATTGTGCAGAAGGACCTGAACTGTGAAATAGCTGCCATAAAGGCCTCAGATGATCCCAGCAAAGAACTGTGGAGCTGGGACCATCTTTCAGTGTTGTTCCAACCTGAGGCAAAGGGTTTGGGGTTCAGGTCTTACATATCCCACATCAATCTGGATAGGTGCTGACACTGGGAGGGATGGCTATCAGCTAAGGGCAGTTCCCAGAGAGGGACTTAGTTGAGACATCAGTTGTGGCTACTCCCATCAGCCGGGGGAATGAGTGCCTCAGTCCCAAAAAGGGGAAGCTGGTGTTGCATCCCTTCTCCTGCTGTCCAGGCACACCTAACCTGGACATTCCAATTCTACATACTCTATATACCGCTTGCTTTCAAATAATGATGGGTTCAAGGTGGGCACAGGACTGAATAAGGTTGGTGAGATCCAGTATGGGAGTTTTTGTTGGGACAATGAGAAAGGAAAGAAATACTAGGCTGGGACAGTGAAAGCATGGAATGAACATTCTTTCATAGCACCTCTTAGAGTCTATTTACCACTGAAGAAAATGAGGTCAACCTAGAAAAAGCAGAGCCAAAAGAGAGCCCTGAAGCTATTATTTGGGCAATGAAATCCATTACTCTAAAGTTCCTGGGCTTTTCAGTTATATAAGCCAATATGTTACCTTTTTGCATTACTCAAAACGAGTTCTGACAAATACAGTTGACCCTTGAACAACATGGGGGTTAGGGACACTGACCTCATGCAGTAAAAAATCCACATACTGACTCCCTCAAAACTTAACTACTAATAGTCTACCGTTGGCTGGAAGCATTACCAATAACAGTTGACTGACACTTATCTTGTATGCTGTATGGAATATCTACTGTATTCTTCCAATAAAGCTAGAGAATAGAAAATATTAAGAATATCAAAAGGAAGGGGCTCCTCAGTAGCTCAGTCAGTTGAGCTACTGATTCTTGGTTTTGGCTCTCATCATGATCTCAGGGTGCTGGGATCCAGCCCGGAGTCCAGCCCGGAGATGCGGGGACTCCATGTTCCATAGGGAGTCTGCTTCTCTCCTTCGCCTTCTCCCTCTGCCCCTCCACTCTCTCTCTCAAATCAATCAATCTTAAAAAAAAAGAAAAGAAAATCATAAGAGAAAATATTTTCAGTACTGTACTGAAAAAAAAAAAAAAACAACCCACATAAGTGGACCCACACAGTTCAAACCTGTGTTGCTCAAGGATCTACTACCTACAATGGTGACCAATACTAAAGGCAATATTTATGATACATAAGTGAAAAAAATTAACACAAAACATACATTTTACATACAGTAATAATGATGCCAGCTTTGTAAAACGAATGCACCCAATTAAAACAAATAATGCAGGGGCGCCTGTGTGGCTCAGTCGGTTGAGGCTCAGATACTTGGTTTCCACTGAGGTCATGATCTCAGGGATCCGGGATCCAACCTCTGTCCCAGGGAAGAGAATCTCCCCTTTGCCCCTCACCCTGCTCTGCCTCTTTCTACAGTAAAATAAATACAATCTTTTTTTTTTTTTTAATAACTTTTATTTATTTATTCATGAAAGACACAGAAAGACGTAGAGACACAGGCTCCATGCGGGGAGCCCGATGCGGGGACTCGATCCCGGGACCCGGGGTCAGGACCTGAGCCAAATGCAGACAGACGCTCAACCGCTGGGCCACCCAGACGCCCCCAAATAAATCTTGAAAAAAAAAAAAAAAAAGAATGCAGCATCACAGAAACAATGTTTAGAGTTAAACGGTGAGGTGGGAGGGGGCGGGGGAGGCTGAATGGAAGTTTCTTCTCTTGCCTGCGCCTTGGGCCCTGCTTACCTTACCTGCCGACTCACCTGGCGACCCCAGGAAGCAGCAACAGGGGACTCACAGCCCCGCCACGGATTCCCGGGGCTCCTGCCGTCCGTCCTTCCTCTCCCCAGACCCTGGCGAGGCACCCGAGCCCTCAGGAGCTCACGGCGACGCCTTCGCCCCCGGCTCGGGCCACACGGCGTCACGGTTCGGATCCCTCAGGAGGGCGTCTCCGCCCGCCCGGCCCCGGAGCCCCGGAGCCCCGGAGCCCCGGAGCCCCGGCCCCGCAGGTGGCGCCCGCTCCTCCTCAAGCCCCGCGGCGCTGAGGAGACGCGCGGCCCGCGTCCAGGCGCAGGGGCGGGCATCTCCGCGCTCGGGGAGCAGACACTTCCGGGCCCGGCCACTCGGGGCCCCGCGCGGTGGCTCACCTGCGGCTCGGGTGGCGCGAGGGGCGGCCGCGGTGGGGGCGGGGCGGGATTGGGGGCGGGGCGGGCGCAGAGGCGGGCGCAGAGGCCTCCCCGCCCCCGGGGCGGCGCTCCGGCTCCCGGCCTCGCGGCTCCCGCACGTCGCTCCGCCGCCCTCGGAGCCCTGCGCCGCCGCCATGTCTTCCGGCGCCAGCGTGAACGCCCTGCAGCGCCTGGTGGAGCAGCTCAAGCTGGAGGCCGGCGTGGAGAGGATCAAGGTGAGGCGGCCGGCGGCGCCCGGTCCTCGGGGCGCGGTGAGACGTGGGAGGCGAGGCCGGCTGCCCCGCGCCGCCGCTGGGTCTCGGTGGGCGGCGCTCGCCGGCCGGCCTCGGCGGGGACGCGGGCCCGTGTGGAGGAGGCCGGGCCCGGCGGGGCGGGGGAGGGCGAGACCCCCGGAGCGCGGCCCGGGCCGAGCGCCCTGGGGGCGTGTCCGGGCCGGGGTGGGGGCGGGGCGGGGCGCACGCGCAGACCGGGGCCGCGGGGCCGCTGAGGATGCGCTGAGGATGCGCTGGGGGCGCGCGGCGGCGACGAGCACCCGCCTTGGCGAAGGGTCGGGGGCGCGAGCGGGACGGAGACGGGGCGCAGGGCGAGGAGGGAGCGCGGTGTGGGGGACGTGGGGGACGCGGGCCCCGCCGCCACACCCGGTGTCTGGCCGCGCGGCTGCAGGCTCAGGGAACAAGGCTGAGGGGGTCAGTGGGAGGGAAAAGTGTTGACGAAAGGACCAGAGTGTGGCCGCCGGGAGCAACCGAAAGATGGCTGAGGCGAGGAGAAGCGGGCGAAGGCGGGGGAGGAGCGGCTTTCGTTACGTGGGGCTTAGTCAGTGTCCGACGTGCAGTCGCTTGACTGAAAAGCGTGTTGTGTAGTGTGTTGAGCAGCTAGGGTAGCGTTCTGTGTAGACGGATGTTCGTGGTGTTCCAGGGCCTCCACGGCGCCTTCTCCCGCCGTTGGCGCCCGTCTAGGTGCTGAGACTACGGCGATGACGGTGGCGAAGGCCACCGGTAAGTAAAGTAACTTCACCCTCAGTGAGGATCGTAAGACAAGGGAGGGAGCGTCCGTGGGACGCAGAAGGGGTTCCAGTAAGGTATGTGGAAGTAGGAGCAGAATCTGGGCTGTGATAGGGTACGTAGGCTTTTTTATTTATTTTTATTTTTTAATTTAATTTTATTTTTATTTTTTTTTTAGAAAGCGAAAAGCCTTATTTCGAGGTTGAGGGAAAGGAACAAACTAGTTTTAGGTTGAGGGGGAACAAATAGAGGAGAATTGAAGGTAGAGGAGACACTGCATGGGGACGTGGGATTGGAGGGGCACCTTCTGAGATAGGAAGAAAGGAGAGCAGAAGGTGTGTGAAGATAGGTGTTTCGGGACGTATGGACTTAAGGACTTGTATGACGACAGTTTTCTTTGTGACAAAGAAGGCCAAGTTTTCTTTTTATTTATTTATTTTTTAAGATTTTATTTATTTATTCATGAGAGAGAGAGAGAGAGGGAGGCAGAGACAGGCAGAGGAAGAAGCAGGCTCCATGCAGGGAGCCAGATGCAGGACTCCATCCCTGGACTCCAGGATCACACCCTTAGCCAAAGCCAGATGCTCAACCACTGAGCCACCCGGGTGTCCCAGAAGGCCAGGTTTTCTTCTAGGGCAGAGGAAAGTCCCAAGAGTGAGGGTGGAGGACAGTGCTGTTGGGAATGGGAGAGGAGCCCCTAATCCATAGACACCTGTGACTCGGAAGACCCAGCTACTTTGAGATTGGAGACTGATTGTCCTACTTGTGGATTTTTTTTTTCTTCTCCAGTAGCATTTGGCCACCCAGAAATCTGAGTGTCCAAGGTGAATGGTGGTTGATCCAAGTAGTGGGTGAGCAGAGGAAATACAGGAGAAAGATGGAAGGAGGTTGCAAAGGGCAAGGCAATTGAGGGGTTAGCCAGAAGGGCTAAAACACTGGCTGGATAGAGATGGAACTGCACCAGCCTCCTGGTGATAAGACGCGGCAAAAGGGGAGGAGGTATTCTCCCAGAGGTCAAAGAACAGACATAGTGTGATAAGAAGCAGCGTTCAATGGGTGGGAGAGATTGTGATCAGAAAGTAGGAAGTTGAAGCGAAAAATTTCAGATGTGGAGCAGTTACAGGTGTTGGCTGTAACTGTTGCAATGGAGAAAGCTATCGGAGGAAAGAGGTCAGGGAACTGAAACTAGGGTTGTTGAAACTGTTTGGGATGATGTTGGCATCTGAGGGGGAAAGGAGAGCTGTGAGCCAGATGCCTGCCTACCCTGTGGAGTAGCTAGGCAAGATAGTTTCTACATTTAAGAATAAATTATGGGTGATGCGACAGACCCAGAGAATTCAAGTAAACTGCCCAAGGTCACACAGATAATACCTTGTTCTAACCGTAGTATGGTTTCAAGTGTTTGGTAGGCTTCTCTCAGGCAGCACCTTAGGGTGTCACGACTTTTCAGGGTCTAGTTTGCCTCATTTCGGGGCTCAGTGATGAATGGATGCTCTCAGCAGACTTGCTGACCAGTAAATACGCCAGGACACTGGTTTCCTAGCATTTAGTGAAGAGCATCCCTTCCCAGGGATTGTAGTGCTTGATATCCTTCCAAGGGCCCCTTCTCTGTTTTGGAGAAGTCTCTACGAAGTTGCTGGGTGAGCATGGACTCAAACCAAGGCAATGGCAAATGTTCTATGTGTTTGGGCTTGTACACTACTCCACCCCTGGCCCCCAAAGTCTTTTTCCTGTAAAAGTGCTAGAGAAATGCTGACCACTTTTATTCTTCTCTTATTTTCTCAGCATATCCATTCAGCTTTTTTTCTTAAGTTTTTTTTTTTTAAGATTTTATTTATTTATTCATGAGAGACACACACACACACACACACAGAGACAGAAAGAGAGAGACAGGCAGAGGGAGAAGCAGGCTCCATGCAAGGAGCCCGATGTGGGACTCGATCCTGGATCTCCAGGATCACACCCCAGGCTGCAGGCGGCGCTAAACCGCTGCGCCACCGGGGCTGCCCCAGCTTAACTTTTTGACCATGTTCTTTAGGGTAGGGTCTAGTTAGTCCCATTTTTCCAGGGGTCCTAGAAGATAGTCTCCTTCTATCCATCATGTGTGGAATTCATCTGTTCCTCTGATGGAGAAATAGTAAGCATTAGTATAGTTGGTTCTAAAATTCCTTGTGAATTACTGTTGAATATAACCAGTAATTCCAATTATAATTAATATGAAAATGTCAGAACTACTTTTGAGGGAAAAGAAAGCTTAACCATTAGCTTGATAATATTATGTTTTTATATTTATATAATAAATACTGTTCTTACATGAATGAATAAATGAATGAATGAAACCAAAATCCCTAAAGCATTCTAGAAACTAGGTGGTAAACATAACGAGTTCACTTTGCAGTTATTTAGAAGCTTGGAAAAGTAACACAAACTAGTAGTAATACTTGAACAGCAATTGGAACCATTTTTGTACAATAGGAGTGAGATTTTATACAAAACACCTTCTCAGTGCACATAAAATGGAATGTGAGGAAAGCCTCGATGTATATAAAAAGGCATCAAATGGAGGCTAAGAAGAAAGGTAGAATAATATTTATCAGCGCTGCCTACTAAACTTTTCCAGAACTTTGTGATTTAAAGCAGCATTTGCTAACTTGCAATTCTTAGGTCAACAATTTGAGCTGAGCTCACCTGTTTGATCAGTTCTCCTGATCTTTGCTGGGCTCTTCCATGCATCTGCAGTCAGATGGAGGGTGGGTTGGTAGCTGAATGATCTAGGATGGCTTCACTTACACGTCTGGAGGTTAGTAGGCAGGTAGTGGGAGCTGGATCACTGATTCTTCTCCACAAGACCTCCAGTAGGCTAGCCTGGGCTCATTGGGTGGTGGTCTTACAGTTCTAACCACAGCAAGAGAGGCAGCTGCAAAGGCTCTTGAGGCCTAGGCCTTAGAACTTGCCCATTATTTCTGCCACATTTTCCTGGTCAAAGCAAGTCACAAGGCCAACCCAGATTCAAGGGGTGGGTAAAGACTCTACTTCTTGGTGAGAGGAGCTGCAAAATATTGTGACTGTTTCTGCAGTCTGCCACAGATGTATTGCTGTTATGTCAGCACTATTCCAAGTGTTTTACATGCATGTAACTCATTTGATTGTCTCATCAACTCACCGAGTCAGGTACTATTGCAAAATACGTTTCACAGATGAGAAAACAAAAACTGAGAAATTAAGCTAACTTTACCCAAGATCATACAGGTAATGATGGAGCTGAACCTGAGTCTAGGCATCCTGGTTCCAGAAGCTGCACTCTTAACCAATAAGATATCCTGCCTTAAAAGCTTGGTAGAGAAAACTTGTCGCTTGTTTTGGGCAGATTGGTAAGGCTCCAGCCTCGTAAACATTAAAACAGTTTGTTCACATGGCAAACCTGACTGTATCAATGCACACTTTTTAAGTGAAAATGTGTAAAGGAAGCACTAGAATGTGCTATTTCTTTAGCAATTCAGTCTCAAGACTAGGATTCTAAATGGATCAAAGATACAGCTTTATTTTTCCTTTATTTAAGAAGCAACTAAATAAAAATATACCCTGAATCATGGAAATTGTAACATTTTCTCTTTGACTTCAGTTATTAGAACTTTCAGCAAAAAAGAGACTTTTGGCAATCACAAGATGTGGGACCTTTATCAGGCTGTAGCATCATTTTTCAGAGTATCAGATGGCTGCTGGGTGGCTCTGGCTGTGCGCAGCAGGTCAAGCTGTTGTCCCTTTGTTTCAGGTCTCGCAGGCAGCTGCAGAGCTTCAACAGTACTGCATGCAGAATGCCTGCAAGGATGCCCTGCTGGTAGGTGTTCCAGCTGGAAGCAACCCCTTCCGGGAGCCCAGATCCTGTGCTTTATTCTAAAGGCGGGTGAGTAATGATACACCATGCTAAACTGGGGCCATGCCATTATCACAGGTCTTCCCAAGGGGTTGGGCAACTGGGTTTTGAATATCTACTATTGTTCGGGAAATTAAGAAACAGCAAAATGTATCTGAAGAAACAGCAGAACGCATGCCTGTGGAATCCTCTTGGGCACTAACTCATAAGATGTTAATATCCTTATGTACTTGAGCTCTTTAAATGAGTTGGCTAATAGTTATTTCATGACCTTAATCCCACCGTCTTCTGTCCTAACACCATCCCAGAGTTGTGATCTGCTGCTTGGCGCTATCAGCACGCTTGCTGCTCTTGGGGCTACGGACTCTCCAGAGGACAGTTGTTCCTACCACCAGCTGTGATTTCTTTTCTTGGAGGCTTTCAGACTATATCTGTTTTAATAGATGAAGAAATGTAGCTATTAGGGGATAACGTGGATAATTAAAAGAGGTTTAAAAATTGATTACTGAAATGAAAACACCTTTTTAGCGGTATATTAAAAATTTCATGAGTCCTAATGTGTTTGATCCACATTCTCACTTTTTTCCTTTTCTGGGAAGAAATCAGGGCATAGATTACTGGAATCTTTTTCATAGATTTGCAAAAGAAAATTATTCATATTAGAAGGAAGTAATCATGCTGTCAGGTATTGTACCTTTTAATGGAAAATGTCTACATCTATGGTATTAAAATAATAGTCTTATGCTGGCATAGCATTTTCCTTTTTATGAAGCAGTTTAATGGGTACTCATTCAGTGATGTAGCTTGGATGTTTTTTATATTGTTACTTTCTACTTTGAGAACACTAAAGTGACCTGAAATGATGACTAATTTTATGTATAAATCTTACTAATGTGAAAATCTACCTAATTCTCTTTGCAGTAAGGAAGGAGCTCACTGAGGAATGCTTTCAGGCGCAAAGTGATGAATAACTAACTGCCTCCAAGTCTCAAGAAAACACTTTTCTCCAGCCAAACAACTTTTACATATTTCAGACCTTTCCTTACCTATTTCAGATCCTTCAGATCCTTTTCTTTCCCAGAATTTCAGCCAAAATTCTATAGAAATTGGTGAGTTTCTACTCAGATAAGGAAACGGAGTGAGGGGAAGACTTTAGATAATAATGGCCAGACTTTTGGTAAAATGCTTTTATATTTAAGACAAAAATGTTACCACCAAATACACCTCTTTCATAAGTGAATTACTGGTGTTTCTATACCTGGAATATTATGTTTGTTTTATTTACTGGATGTTTACATTTTGGGAAGGCAAACATTTTTGTTTGTTAAAAAATTATTTGTAATTTGTTGTTCCTAAGATTTTTATACCATAACAAAACTTGTTCTTTTCTCATGAATTTGCAGTTTCTAAATAAGACAAGCAAGTATAAAACTGGGGGAGAACAGACTTTATTAATTAAATTATGTCTTGATTTTTCTAAACGAGAGGACTATTTGTAACACTAAATATGGGAGCTATTTCTTAACAAACTTGTTTGGAAAGATTCATGTTATGTTGTGTATTAGATTGCTCCATCTTGTGTATGAAGCAGATTTGGTCTTTGTCTTAAGTTCCTCTACTTTATAGTTGTGGATGTACTTTGTTAAAAAAAACCAACAACACACACACAGAAACCTACATTTCATGTCTTTAAAAAATGTTTAAATGTTATCTTCGGAACATTGCAAATGATTAAAAACAAAATAATGTGAAAATACTACGGCCTAACTGAATTCTTAATGTCACAAGTGTTTTACTTTGGTAATGTGCCTTTGATTTAATTTGGGACACTTTTAAAAGGATACTTTATTTGTGTTTGTAATAATCTTGGATGAGCTTGGAAATAAAATTTCTGCTTGATTCATCATTTTCTTTTTTTTTTAAAGATTTTATTTATTTATTCATGAGAGACATACAGAGAGGGGCAGAGAAATACTTAGAGGGAGAAACAGGCTCCCTGCAGGGAGCCTGATGTGGGACTCAATCCCAGGACCCCGGGATCATGCCCTGAGCCGAAGGCAGACGCTCAACCACTGAGCCACCCAGGCATTCCAATTCATCATTTTCTAGGGAGCAACATTTTGTATCTGATTTTGTTGTAAGGCTTCATGAATTTTTGTTTCCTTGTGAAATTGAGTGTTGGGAGTGGGAAATGAAATTTTTGCTTATGAGTCCTCGTAGAACTTTGAAAAAAAATATAATTTGCAGAAACAGCTCAATTTCTGGTGACATCTGCACTTTGAAATAGTTATGTATAAACCCATAAATAAATGAATATATCTTTTAGCATAATTAGTGTTACTATTTAGAAAAAATAAGCCATCATAGGGAAACTCCCTTAACTTCTGGCCACTAAACTTCCAAGTCTAAGGGATCTGAATCTCTTCCATTCAGTCAGAATTCAGGTGTCTCTTTTCTGCTATTTGTTCTCTGGATCTTTTTTATCTTCTCTGAAATTACACTATCAATTTTCCTTCCTCCTTTATCTTCAACTATTGGATCCCTTCTGTCAACATTGAAACATGTTCCATTCTCCATTTTGACCATAATAAGCATTTTTAAAAATCTCCATTAAAAAACACATTTTCACTTATACAAGTCCTAGAGATCTACTCCACAGCATAGTGGCCGTGGTTAGCATATTGTATTATATACTGAAAAATTTACTAAGAAGGTAGATTTTATGTTAGGTGTTCTTACCACAGAGAATAATAAGAGGATGGAAGGAAGATTTTGAACATGATGGATAAGTTTATGGCATAGATTGTTATAATGGTTTCAGAGGAATATTCTTCAAACTCATTAAGTTGTATACATTATTATGTACAGACTTGTATATAAAAAATCTTTTCTTGATTCTAATTTCTTCTTTGGCAAAAACTTGGTAAGACAGTACACAAAACTATAGATGTCTCACTTAAAATAGATATGTGTCCTAAATATAAACAAATTCACTAGTATATCAAGAGAACATACAACATGACCAAGCTAGTCTGATAAAAGGAAATCTGCCAGTGTAATTCATTACATGGATGGTTTAAAGAGAATCTATGCCAAGTCATTGACAAAATTGAACCGTTCTGAATAAGAACTAAGTGGCTAAGTGAAATTGGAAGAGAACGATAATTATCAAAAGCAACAGATTTCATACTACGTGGTGAAATGTGGACGCATTCAGCATGTTAGGAACAAAACAGGCATACTTTTTATCACTATTGTTCAGCATTGCTTCCTTTTTTTTTAAAAATTTTTATTTATTTATGATAGTCACAGAGAGAGAGAGAGAGAGAGGCAGAGACATAGGCAGAGGGAGAAGCAGGCTCCATGCACCGGGAGCCCAACGTGGGATTCGATCCCAGGTCTCCAGGATCGCGCCCTGGGCCAAAGGCAGGCGCTAAACCGCTGTGCCACCCAGGGATCCCTGCTTCCTTTTTTTAAAAAAAAGATTTATTTTATTTATTTATTTATTTATTTTATATTGAATGTGAGCTGGGGGAGGGGAAGAAGGAGAGAAGCAAAAAAAAAAAAAACAAAAAAAAAAAAGAAAAAAAGAGAAGCAGACTGCCTGCTGAGTGCAGAACCTGACAAGGTGCTCAATCCCAGGACCCTGAGATCATGACCTGAACAGAAATCAAGTCAGATGTTTAGCCAACTGCACCACCCAGGCGCCCCAATACAGCATTGCTTTGGAGGTGCTAACTAATGCAGTAAGATGAAAAAAAATGAAAGGGGGCAAACATTTTAGAAGCAATGTCTATTTATAGATTATATAATTGTACACTTTGAAAACTGATGAAAAGAAATACTCAAAGTTGTAATAGATTTTGAGGGGCTCACTGGATACAAAGTATGTAGAAAAATGCTGGCAAGAGCTAATTAAAAATGGAAATGGAAATTATATGCCATTTTTACTTTAGTGACAATTAAAAAATTCTTAAGATATGTTTAGGTGCCCCTCCCCCCAAAAATAGTTTTTAAAACTCTGTGTGTGTGTGTATAAAACATGCAAGAGTGAAACATGCCTTATTGGATATTAAAACTTACTTTGAATATGGGGCACCTGGGTGGCTTAGTCAGTTAATGTCTGACTCTCGGTTTCAGTTTAGGCTGATCTCAGGGTCATAAGATCGAGCTCCATGGGCTCCATGCCCAGCACAGAGTCTCCTTGAGATTCCCTATCCCTCTCTTTCTGCCCCTCCCTGCCCTTCACATGCACTCTCTCTAAAATAAATAAATAAAATCTTAAAAAAAAAAAACCACCTTACTTTGAAGATGCTGAATCAAAACTATGATTTAAAAAAAATTAACAAAATTATTGTGATCTAGGAATAGACAAATGATTGGATAACAGTTCAGAAATAGACTTAACTTTTCCTATTCAGTAGGAAAATACAGTTTACTAACAAACGGTGCTGGCATTACTGGCCATCCATTTGAAAGGAAGTAAATTGGGCTTGCATTATGTAAAAAAAAAAAAAAAAAAAAAATAGCATGGGTTGAAGAAAGGTAATACAAAAGCATTAGAAGAAAAACTAGGGGAACAGTTGTATAACTAAGTTAAAAAAATTAAAAGGTCTTCCTAAGCAAGGCAGGAAATCCAGAAATCAAAAAAGAAAAGATGTGTATACTGGACTATATAAAATCTAATTTAAATAATTCTATTTAAGTATTGTTAAAAACTTGTATGATTATGGGCAGCCCGGGTGGTTCAGCTGCTGCCTTCAGCCCAGGGTGTGATCCTGGAGTCCCAGGATCGAGTCCCACATCTGGCTATCTGCATGGAGCCTGTTTCTCCCTCTGCCTGTATCTCCCTCTGCCTCTCTCTCTCTCTCTCTCTCTCTCTCTCTCTGTGTCTCTCATGAATAAATAAAATCTTTAAAAAAAACCAACAACCTTGTATGATTAAATCATAAACTAGATAAAAAGACAGGAAAATGTACTTTTTCAGTTCTCATTTTGGATTGCTCTTTGCATTCCCCACCTCCTCTAACCCAGGCTGCTCTATTTATTAAAATTATTGGATCCCTTGTTTCAGGGCAGGCTTATTATGTCGGGGAGCATAACCAAGCTATTAGTGTGGGAGGCAAGGAGTGGGACTCCTGGTGTTAATTCCCATTTGTGCCCTGAGTCTCAGTGGCAAGGGAAGGAGAATCTATGTCGATCCACAGTTGGAAGAGACTGCTGATGTTCTGGTGAGGCCTACAAACTTAGGGCTGGACCTAGAAACTTAGAGTAAGATCTCTAAAAAGGCCTCAAAGTGAGCAGCACTATCACCAACAATGGATCTAAAGGCAAGTAACTCTTTTTTTGTTTGTTTGTTTTTGTTTAAGATTTCATTTATTTGAGGGCGATCCCTGGGTGTCTCAGCAGTTTAGCACCTGCCTTCGGCCCAGGACATGATCCAGAAGTCCCGGGATTGAGTCCCACATCAGGCTCCCTGCATGGAGCCTGCTTCTCTCTCTGCCTCTCTCTCTCTCATGAATAAATAAATAAAATCTAAAAAAAACAAAAAAAGATTTCATTTATTTGACAGAGGGCTAGCAAGAGCGCAAGCAGGTGGGAGGGGCAAAAGGAGAAGGAGAAGCAGACTCCCCACTGAGCAGGGTGCCCTATGCTGGACTCAATTCCAGGGCTCTGGGATCATGAGCTGAAGGAAGACACTAATCACCCAGGAGCCCCTACAAGTAACTCTTTGGAACATGAAAAACTTCACAGGGAAATGCTCTCGGGGGAGGGGGGGGGAAGGTTGCATTGCAAGAGGCAACCTGAGAAGTTGGGGCTGTTTCAAACAATTCCTTGTGATGGGGTTGTGATGGGGTGTTTGGGAGAGGATCTTGGAGGCTAGATCCACCCTTTTGGACCCCTTTAACAAGGGCCCAACTAGGCCCTTCGGACTTCTATGGATCAACCAACCTCATGAGACAATGACTCCATGGGAGTGCTCTGCTAAAGCAGAACTCTTACTATACTCTTACTATAATCCATTGTTCCCAGACTCCTAACATAAGACTTGCTTCCCAATACCTCTGACAGAGACTGTTCCAGTTCCAGGCAGAATGTGTCCTTAAACAGCAGGTGCCATTGAGAGGACTCAGATACTTCTACTCCATTTGGTGAGGAAGCAGGGCCATGAGTGTTGATAGCCTAGCCTCAAGGCTTGCTGCAGTCTATGGTCTATGAAGAAACTCCTCTCCTCTGGAAGCTGATTAAAGGCAGGATAAAGGAGATCTGCAAGCTGAGAAGCCTTAGCCTTACCTTAGTTTAGAAGCAAGCCTGCCACAACTTTAAGAGACTAGAACAGAAATTGCAATTAGATTTCCAGAAATAGTTTCTCTTTAAAGTCTCCACCCCCAGGCAGCCCCGGTGGCGCAGCGGTTTAGCGCCGCCTGCAGCCCAGGGCATGATCCTGGAGTCGTGGGATCGAGTCCCACGTCAGGCTCTCTGCATGGAGCCTGCTTCTCCCTCTGCCTGTGCCTCTGCCTCTCTCTCTCTCTCTGCATCTCTATGAATAAATAAATAAAGTCTTAAAAAATATATATATATAAAAAAAAGTCTCCACCCCCTACATAATCAAGCAAAACCAAACATTCTATAAATAAAAGTATAATAGCAAGAAGACAGTAGGAGGAGGAAGGTAAGAGGTGGTGTTGAGCCCTTTTCAAAAAGGAGGACACGATTAACAGTATCAAACACCGAAGAGATGTCAATTAAGGTGATATCTGAGTGTCTCTAGGATCTAAGAAGGAAGAGGTCAATTTTGGTAGTAATTGGGTGATAATTTCAGAAGCCAGGAAAAAGAGTGTGCTTGTGATCTTTAAACATTTTTGGTGGTGTACCACCTATAATAACGTCAAAAACCCATTACCTACATTGTAGAGATGACATTATAAAAGTTTTGTTAATAACCAAATAGTTGCAAAGAATATAACTTTATTAAAAATTATGACATTTTAAAATAAAATTATTACATCTTTTTAAAAAATGTACTCAATGGAATATAAATACCATAGTAATAGAAACCTACAATCAGCCATTAAAAAATATACAAACTATCCTCTAAAAATGTTGTACCAAGAGTATAGGAAACTTCTTTCTCCAATATGCGGACATTAAATACAATTAATTTTTAAAAATTTTGCCCATCTGATAGGTGATTTGTTTTCCTTTGCATTTGTCTGATAAGTAATGAAGGTACAGATAAATGTTTATTGGCTATTTTTGTTTCTTCAGTGTAATATCTATTCATATATTTTGTTCATTCTTCTATTAAGTTATCTTTTTCCTATCAATTTGTAGGATTCTTTGTATATTTGGAATATAAATCTTTTTTTATTACATAGGTTGCAAATATTTTCTTAGTGACTTGTTTTAAATTTTTATTTAGTAAGGCAACACTTTATTTTTTTAAGCATTTATTTGTTTATTTATGTAAGTAGTCTGTACACCCAATGTGGGGCTCCAGCTAATAATGTTCCAAAGATCAAGAGTTGCACAGTCCTCTGACTGAGCCAGTCAGGTGCACCCCTGGAGGGAACACTTTAAACAGGAAGTTCTCCAACTTTGCCTAGATTTTAACTTTCTTAGTAATGGAGGGTTGACTCTGGTGATCTTCACTTCTTGACTTAAAGGGTCAGACTGAGATGGAGGCTCATTTCTAAAAAGGCTTGCTGGAGGGAAGGTGGGAAGCAGTGAGCTCTTCAGAAGACAACTAGACAATATATATTGCTATTGCTCTAAATGTATATATCATATCAACTGCTCTAAAAAAAGGTTTACAATGTTCAGGTGAATCTGGAAGATATTTGGATCTTATGACATTTATGCCAATTTGAATATTTTACTTACAAAGATGCAACCTATAGGACAGAATGTAGATTCTGAAAATTTAATATAAAAACACTGAGAACATCTAACAACTGCATTTTCTTTAATGAATGAGCAAATCTAAATCATTTTGTTACTAGATTTTCATCAAAAACAAAGAAATGTGGCACAGGACACTATCCTTTCTTTCAAAAAAACCTCAGACGAGTTTGTCCATCAGCTCTACCAGGGACTTTTTCATACACTAGCCGCCGTTTTTTGAATTGTGGTAGTTGTGAGCACATGAAATCTGTCAAAAGGAGAAAAAGGAAAACCATTTTATTCCTGATGATAAAAAAGTGTAGCTATTTTTTCCAGCTATTCTGGTGCATCCTATTTCTTCATCTATCTACAAAGCGTTAAAATTTCCAAACTGAGATGACTATAATAATTACATTTTTAGCATAAATGCACCTGTACCTAATGGCCCAATACTAATTAATGTCATCTACACATATTTGCATGCTCATGCTTTGCACAAATAATTAAATCTCCCTGAATTTAAGACTCTTTAAGTTTTCCCTCATTAAACCTGTTCCTTATCTCCTATCTGTAAAGTTGTGGAATTTATCCTGAGCTCTGATATTTGATAGGTGGTAATGGATGGACTCACTTTCTATGACTGTATTATCTATGACACATTAGCCTGAAATGTCCTAGATTTGAATTCTTTTAGAGGTTGGTTAATTAAATCAGTAAAAAAGGAGGATAAAATATTTTAAATTGTTTTAGTAATTATTCCTGGGAATATAATCTCATAATTATAAAAGCTGGATGCCATTATAAACAAATTTAAAAATCAGTGCAGTAGGTAATTTCATCATAGAGATCACAAATACACATCTATAAGACAAATGGAAAATTATTTTGAGATTATGCCAATAATCTTTGGAATAAACTGTCTAGGGCTGCATTAATATGAATTTTAAAATTCTTGTATCTTAAGCAATGTATTTGAAGGTAATAAAGTGCTACAGGGAAACCACAGTAAAAAAGTAGAAAATTTCCATAGTGATAATGAATCTAGTATCAAAGATTCAAGTGAACTATTTGAATAAAATTTATTTATTTATTTATTTATAAATATTTATTACTGAGAGGCACAGACTGAGACAGAGACACAGAGACAGGTTTGGCACCTGCCTTTGCCCCAGGGCGTGATCCTGGAGTCCTGGGATTGAGTCCCACATTGAGCTCTCTGCATGGAGCTTCCTTCTCCCTCTGCCTGTGTCTCTGCTCTGTCTCTCTTTCTCTGTGTCTCTCATAAATAAATACATTAATTAAATATTTAAAAAAATATTTATAACTAAGTTAATGATTAAATGTAAGTAGACATTTGAGTAATCCATCTATATCCCCAAAAGCTTAAATATTAAAATTTATTAGAAATAATTTCTGAGAACTTCTCATTGAGAAAATGGGAGGATTATCTTATATATTGGGATGTTCTGCTCAAGAACATATAGCAATTCATATGCTTGATTTGGTTCATGCTGGAGAAAAAAATGGAATTTTCATTCAGTTCATTTATGAAGCTGTGATAAACTTCATGACAAAATGTGACAAAGCACAAATAAAGGATACAATAGATTAATTGCATTATGAAAATAGATATCAAAATCATAAATAAATATTAGTTACCATATTCAACAGCATACTAAAAGAATCACTCTTCAAAAGCCAATTATTACAGAATGATAAGGATGATTTAAATATTAGTAAACCTGTTAATATAACCTTGACATTAATGAGTCAATGGAGAAAACATGTTTAATTTTCCCAACAGGTTGCAAAAAAAGTTTGGGTAAAATTCAGCATCTATTTTTTTTTAAAGATCTTATTTATTTATTCATGAGAGACACACAGAGAGAGGCAGAGACACAGGCAGAGGGAGAAGGAGGCTTCATTCAGGAAGCCCGATGTGGGACTCAATCCCAGAAGCCTGAGATCACACCCTGAACCAAAGGCAGATGCTCAGCTGAGCCACCCAGGCATCCCTTCAGTGTTTATTCCTCACAAAAGTTCCTACAAAACTAGGGATAGAATACTTCCCATTAAAATTATGAACAAAACAAATTGTGACTATTAAATTAAACAGGACAAATACAAGTTTTGTGAGTTCTGGGGGGTTTATACAGTTGATCCTTGAATAATGTGGGTGTTAGGAATGCTGACTCTCTATTCAAACATCTATGTATAACATACATACATATATATATATATATATGTATGTATGTGTGTGTGTATATATATATATATATATCTTTTTAAAAAATAATCTCTGTGCCCAACATGGGGCTTAAACTCCTGACCCTGAGATTAAGAGTCACATGCTCAGGCAGCCCCGGTGGCTCAGTGGTTTAGCACCACCTTTGGCCTAGGGCGGGATCCTGGAGTCTCAGAATCAAGTCCCATGTAGGGCTCCCTGCATGGAGCCTGCTTCTCCTTCTGCCTGTGTCTCTGCCTCTCTCTCTATGTCTTTTGTGAATAAATAAATAAAATCTTAAAAAAAAAAGTCACATGCTCTACTGACTGAGCTAGCCAGGCACCCCAAAAATCTATATATAACTTTTGATTTCTCCAAAACTTAACAACTAAGAGCTTACTATTGACTGGAAGCCTTACTGATAACGTAAATAGTCAGCTAACACGTATTTTGTATGTTGTATGTGCTATATACTGTATTCTTACAAGGAAGTAAGCTAGAGGAAAGAAATGCTATTAAGAAATCATAAGGAAGAGAAAATAAATTTATAGTACAATATTGTATTTAGCAAAAAAAAAAATCCATGTATAAGTGGACCCATGCAGTTCAAACCTCTGTTGTTCAAGGGTCAATTGTACAGGTTGGAGGCCGTATTTTATTATTTATTTTTATTATTATTTTTTAATCCCAGTATAGTTTACAGTGTTATATTAGTTTCAGGTGTACGATATAGTGATTCAACAAATCTATATATTACTTAGTGCTCATCACTACCAGTGAATTCTCTAATCCTTTTCCCTATTTAATCCATTCCTTGACCCATCATCCTTCTGTGATCATCAATTTGTTCTCTATAGTTGAGTCTGTTTTTTGGTTTGTCTCTTTTTTTCTTTGTTCATTTGTTTTGTTTCTTAAATTCCACTTATGGGTGAGATCATATGGTATTAGGGGAAGTCTTCTTTTAACAAAACAAAGAACACGAGATTTTCTGGGCCTCTCTCAATCCTCACAAAAGGGCCTATGCATAAAAGAAGCTTTGAAGCTTAAGCTTCTCTCTTTTTTATTTATTATTATTATTATTATTTTTTCCCTATCATGGTAAGGCCACATCTGTAGGGCCATTAGAACTTAATATTTTATTCTAGATGTTTAGGCCAATGTAATAAGAAATGATACAGAAAATAAAGGTTTAAGAGGTATATCATTACAAGAAAGGAGAAAATAAAATTGTCCTTTTAAAAATTAGTATGATTAAATGTTCAGAAACATCAATTGTAAAGAAGAGCTAACTAATAGTGATATCTACTTAGTAGGATTGTCAGAATTCAATAATCCACATAAAAGGGCTGGAAGGGCACCTGGCCCATCATAAGCTCTCAATAAATGTTAGCCTATTAAATATTCCTGCCTGATAAAGAAGCTAATTTTCTAATTCACTGACTTCTCTGTTTAGCCTTTGTTAATTTTAGTCTTCGGCTTTAGACTTGTTCTGATTTTTTTTTTAAAGATTTTATTTATTTATTCATGACAGAGAGAGAGAGAGGCAGAGACACAGGCAGAGGGAGAGGGAGAGAAGCAGGCTCCATGCAGGGTGCCCGATGTGGGACACGATCCCCGGTCTCCAGGATCACACCCCGGGGCTGAAGGCGGTGCCAAACCGCTGGGTCATCGGGCTGCCCTGTTCTGAGTTATATTTAACTTAAGTTGAACACTTAGTTCATCTAAAGCTACAAGAATTTTTTTTAAAGATTTTATTTATTTATTCATGAGAGACACACAGAGAGAGGCAGAGACCTAGGCAGAGTGAGAAGCAGGCTTCCTGCAGGGAGCCCGATGTGGGACTTGATCCCAGAACCTTGGGATGACAACCTGATCTGAAGGCAGACGCTCAACCACTGAGCCACCCAGGTGCCCCCAAAGCTACAAGAATTTGACATATTTTGTTTGCATTTATTTTCTTAGATGTCTATAATTAGAATTTTGATTTTTTGACCCCACAGCTATTGAAAATTCTTTAAGTATAGTAATGAATGCAAACAATTTTTTAAAATTTAGAAATGGTTCTTTTAAAATTACATATCTGCAAGAGGTGGCTGGCTCATGTTGGAAGGGCATGTGACTTGATCTTGGGGTCGTGAGTCTGAGCCCCACACAAGATGTAGAGACTACTAAAATAATAAAAAAAATTACATCTGTGGGATCCCTGGGTGGCGCAGCGGTTTGGCGCCTGCCTTTGGCCCAGGGCGTGATCCTGGAGATCCGGGATCGAATCCCACATCAGGTTCCCGGTGCATGGAGCCTGCTTCTCCCTCTGCCTATGTCTCTGCCTCTCTCTCTCTCTGTGACTATCATAAATAAATTTAAAAAAAAAAATTTAAAAAAATTAAAAAAAAATTACATCTGTGAGTAGTTTTAATAAGATAGTGTTACCTGGTAATGATTTCTTGTCTCCTGAGTTAGATGAGGATTCAGAGTGCCTTTTCTGTCCTAAACATTTTCCAGCTCCTTGGTGGAAATAAAGACTGCTGAATTCTTTTTGATTTACATTAGGATCAGCAGCACAAAAGAAATCCAAACTAGGGACAGATGGTAATTCTTTCCAGAAAGTCTTTTTAGTCTCATCATTTGAACTTTCATATATGAGGCCTTCTAACTCATCCGATGGATATTTTTGCTGATTAGTGAATAAATTATCTTTCTGAGAGAACCATTTGTCACATGTAGTCTGATCTGCACCATACTCTAAGTTGAATGAGTGATTCTGTTGTTTCCATACATTTTTCTTAAAGTTCCAGGGAAGAGGAGATTGAGCACCTTCTAGAGAAAAGTTAGAGGCATATGCTCCTTTTTTTATAGGCCCTTTTGCATCATGTGTTCCCTTTTCCTGATAACTTATAAAATTAGGGGCAACTCTCTTCTGAGTGTCAATTGGTGATGTTATGTTTTCACAGCTCATTTGTGTTAGATCCAAATAAAAGACATCTGACTCTGAATCATTCTGGTTTTGAAAAGAGTTACCAGTCACAGTTCTTGATTCTGTATTAATCAGGAAAGGATTATGTACTATGTTAGCATTACAACTGGAATCTTTCCAGTAACTGGCTTGACTGTAAGAAGTCATAGGTGGTAAAACGCATGGCATTTCTCTTAGTTCCATAAGTGAAGACTTAGAGTTTGAAGTACTGTTTGTATCTTCGTACACTGTCTCTCCTATGTCTGAATAGTGGTAAAATTCATTATGTTCTTGAAAGACAGAGTTTGAAGAGCCAGAAGCTGAACTCTGGGAGGTAAAGGTATTAGTCTGATTCCCATTTTCCTGAGGTGATGGACTTTGAGGTGAGTTTGTTATGGATGAAGAACTAATCTTGAATAAGGAAGTGATGCTGCAAAAATGCTAAAAATTTTTAAAAGTTAATTAATATAATACACATATAATATAAACATCAGTCAAGTAATATAAACAGATACAATATAAACATCACTCAAGTAAATATAAATAACAATGCTTATCTATATGTAAAGAAAGCAAAATATAAATAAGTAGGGTATTATAGAGCTCCATGTCATAGGAACATAACATAATTGGCTCCATTACAAAAAAAAACTTATTATAATTAGAAAATACATTTTCTAATCACTTGTAATAGAATTTTTAGTTGCAGGTTATACATGATTACCATCTGCTTGATAAAAATTTAAAATTTTAACAGTAAGGCTAAAGTTCTCTTTACTACTATAATGAAGGGCTCCAGGATTGTAAGCACATGTATAGTGTGTGTGATCACATACTTGTAGGTGTAATAACATTTCAAAATAATCTAAAGTGATAAACTGGCTGTACTGAATTATTTATATAAGATAGCTTTAAAATGTATAATGAGAATTCAATATGAATTTAATTGAATTCAATATGAAATTGAGCCAATGAGAATTCAATATGAAATTTAGTTCAAGTAAATTATTTCTTTGTTACGTGAAGTCCAAAACAATTAAACTTGGATACCTTCATTTTGAAAACTGTTATGGTAAAAATCAGTACCCAAATGGAAAGGAAACAAACTCATATAAGGCTATGGAATTCAAGTAACTAACCTTTAACACTTTTTCTGGAACTTCAGGTAAAAGCTCCTGAAGTTGACCCAGAGTTGCTAATAATATCCAGTGCAGTGAAGGTCCTTTATTTAACATGAGCTGAGCCACCAGTGGGTTAATAGATGGAAAATCAAGTAAATACATTTCCTCCTAGAAAAGAGTTTAAAGGAATAATCAGCCAATACTCGCTCAACCTAGCAGATTAAAATTGTTGTCATTGCACTTATTGCTCAATTTGAGATGCCTGGAAAAAAGTATGGCTAGTAGGGAAAGAAACTTTGGCAGTTAAGATTCATATGCTCTCAGAATTGAGAAAAATCTTAAAGTTCATTCATTTTAATCACTTATCCAAAAAAATTTGTTACAGTTCATCTCCTTCAAACAACAATTGTTTTACCTAATGGTAGATTCTCTAATGAGAAAATCTAGGGGACTTTTATACCTCAAGATTTCTTTAGCTCTCCCTTTGTAGGCCATGTACTACTATCATTGTTTAACATGAACCATGTTTATGATACTTTCAGGAAAGCCTTGCTGTGAAGAGGAGAGGAAGAACTTCTATCAACCAGAACTGACCTTGATGGTCTAAAATGTGTGTTTTCAGAGATATCTCATAACAGTCTAGAAATACAGCAACCATGTTTTACTATTACCATATTCCCTTTTCTTTCTGGATTGTGCTGGTTTTTTGCACCCTCTTTGATTTATTAAATGACAGACATGTGAGTAGATTAGACATGCCTTGGTAAGAGGGAAACTACACAGACATACATACATCCCATAATTAATTATCCCCATACTTGCCAATAGTACTATGTTCTGTTTAGGCACATATAAAATCTGTGATTAAATATATACAAATATATGAATGTTTGATCAATGTATATGAATACATTAATATTTTATTTATTTGTTGTATAATTTTATTTTTTGAATAGGTAAAATAGTCACATGGTTCAAAATTCAAAAAGGTACTAAAAGGTGTGCAGTAAAAACTCTTATCCTTACCCCATTATCCCAGTTCTCCCCTCTGCAGATAACTAATGTTATTATTTCTTGGTATCCTTCCAGAGATATTTTCTTCATTTACAAACACATATAAACATTAATTTCCCCTTGTTTTACACAAGTGGTAGTATACAATCTCTATACTGCAACTTCATTTTTCATGTAATATATCTTAAGTATCATTCCATGTTAGTATATAAAAAGCTTCATTATTCTTTTTTTATGGTTTCATGATTTGAATATATTAAAAAAATAAAGGTAACAGATACTAGGTTGGTATGAGAACTTGAAAATATGCTTAAACAAAAGAAATTTCTAAAATTTAACTACTCAAACTTATATTTTACAACTCTAACTCTATTTCAGTCTTAATTATGTAACCGAATTACTGACAAATGGAATGCTAGAATTTTGCTATTCCTATACTTACTACTCTTAAATATTTAAATTTAGGAATTAGAAAAAGTTACATTTTATTTTATTTTATTTTATTTTATTTTATTTTTTTTTACATTTTAAAAATATTAGGCATTGAAGTCATTAGATCACCCTATAATATGCTTGTTTTGGAAGTTTATTATAAAAGATCACATTAAAATACTTCTGTGAAGTTGAAAAATACCCATGATTCTGGAAAATTATCTAAGTAAATGCTGTATATTATGGTTACTGCTAAATATGCTCATGCAAACATTATAGGACAAAAATATGCTACCAAAAAGAGAATTCAAATACATGTATTTATATTTACTTTGCAAATATCTAATTTACATATTGGGAGATGAACCTTTGATGGTGAGACTTCAACCCAGGATTTATCCAACCATTCTTGAGGATCTCTCTTCGAGGTCATTAAATTGTGATCAGCAATTTGTCGAATTATCAGTGCAGCCTCTTCCACTCCTGGGGCAATTATAAGCTAAAATATATTTTTTATATATTAGGTTATGGGAAACATTAAGGAAGCAAAATATATCATTCAAAAATTGTTTGTAATTAGAAGAAAAAAAGATATGATTATTTAGGGCAGTGTTCCCTAACCATATTAACCTGCTAACCCATGGACTGGGTTACCTGGGTGGCACAGTTGGTTGAGCCACTGATTCTTGGTTTTGGCTCAGTCCTGATCTCAGGGAATTGAGACTGAGCCCCCTGTCGGGATCCTCACTTAGCACAGAGTCTGCTTAGGACTCTCTCTCCATCTCCCCTTTTCCTACCCCTTTCTCTCTCTAAAATAAATAAATAAATAAATAAATAAATAAATAAATAAATAAATAAATCTTTAAAAAAACCACAACTCTGCTAACCCATGGACCATATTTCCTTCAAATGAATCTAAAAGATGAAGAAGATAAAAACAGAACTGAAAGCAGAAGAAAAAGCCTGGCATTTCAAAAGAGCCAGAAGAGCATGGAGGAAAACACAAGTGACAGGAAGTAAGAGATATTAAGAAACATTTTTTTTAAGAAACATTTTTTGGAGTTAAGTTTAATACATACACATACAGAACTTAGCATCAAATAAGCCAGTATTGGATTAACAATTCCCAAAATACTCTAAATCAAAACTTTTCTTCTGGGCAGCCCGGGTGGCTCAGCCGTTCAGCGCCGCCTTCAGCCCAGGGTGTGATCCTGGAGACCCGGGATCAAGTACCACGTTGGGCTCCCTGCAGGGAGCCTGCCTCTCCCTCTGCCTATGTCTCTGCCTCTCTCTTTCTCTCTCTCTCTCTCTGTGTATCTCATGAATAAATAAAATCTTAAAACAAAACAAAACAAAAAACAAAACTTTTCTTCTTTTTGAATATAGCATCAAATTCATCTGTAAAAATTCTTTATCTTTTAATGTCATTTTGAAAAATCTTGCACTATATTTTTAAAATTCTTATTTTTGAAAATTATTAGATTTAACTTGAAAAAGCAAAATATTAAATATTATTGACATCTAAATTGCAAATAAATTTATTAATAAATGCAGAATGGAAGTGAAGAAATTTAGTTCTAAAAATTGGAAAACTATAAGGATATCATATTATTTTTTTTAAAGATTTTATTTACTTATTCATGAGAGACATTGAGAGAGAGAGAGAGAGGCAGAGACACAGGCAGAGGGAGAAGCAGGCTCCATGCAGGGAGCCCGATGCGGGACTTGATCCCAGGACTCTAGGATCATGCCCTGAGCCGAAGGCAGGTGCTAAACCGCTAAGCTACCCAGGTATAAGGATATCTTATTAAAAGAAGGAAAGAAAATTGCTTATCCTTATAAAATAGCTAGATTTCACATAGACATTTTAATAAATTATATCTAAAATATATTTTATTTAATATTTACTTAATATTTTATTTAATATTAATATTAAGTTTAAAATATTTTAATATTTTATAAATATTAACAATTCAATATAAATATTAAATATAAAATATTATATTTTATTTAAATTTAATAAAATTAAATTTGATTTTAATACAAATCAAATATTATACTCAAATATTAAAATCTGCCGCCCCAAGATCATGACTGGAGCCAAAACCAAGAGTCAGTGGTTCAACCCAGCTGTACACTCAGGCACCCCAGTCCATGGGTTAGCAGTTTAATATGTATAGGGAACACTGCCCGAAATAATCATATCTTAGAAATATAAATGTCCTGTCCTGTAGTGAAAATTCAGGAAACAAAGATTGTACAAACCTCATAAAATAAATATGGCAATTTTTTTCTTTCATAAGATAACAAATACAAAACTGTTAGCACATATCTGGGGAGTACATGTATCCTAAAGAAGGACTTTCTTTAAATTATATTAAATATGTATAGATATTTTTTTGAGAGAACAAGCATGTGAGCAGTGTGGGGAGCGGCAAAGTGAGAGGGAGAGAGAGAAAGAATCTTAAGCAGACTCCACCCCCAGTGGAGTGGAAAGCCTGGCTGGGGCTCAACTCAGGCTCAATCTCATGACCCTGAGATCATGATCTGAGACAAAATCAAGAGTCGGTCACGTAACTGGCTGAGTCACCCAAGCACCCCAAATATGTATGGAGAGCACAGAAGTAACACTGATTCCTAATTAATTTTATTGCAGTTTTGGATGTTTTGAGAAGATTTGACACTTTTATTTAAATATAAAAAGGCACAATTTTATGGTGATGGTAATGAATATTACCTTAATTTATTAGGGCAAGGATTCTGGAGCTCATGGCTAGACTTTGGGAGATTCAGGACCCCCCTAACATTGTTTTCAAAATTTTGCATATATGTTTATCTGAATTCTGCAAAAAGAGTTCATAACAATTTATAGAACTTTTTTTGACATTAGAATAAAATATAGCATAACACTACAAGCAGTATTTTCTTTTAGTTTAAGAAAATGTACTTAAGCTTCCTAATGCTTCCTTGATGACTAGACACTTCAGATGCCTGAAAAAAATTTTTTTACATCCATACTGATGTGCTCTAAAAGGCCAAAAGCCATATTACTAAATACAGTAAAGTAAAGCAACAATATACGCTAAAATAATGAGGGGCAGCCCCGGTGGCTCGGCAGTTTAGTGCCACCATCAGTCTAGGGCGTGATCCTGGAGACCCAGGATCGAGTCCCACGTCAGGCTCCCTGCATGGAGCCTGCTTCTCCCTCTGCCTCTGTCTCTGCCTCTCTCTCTCTCTCTCTCTCTCTGTGTCTCTCATGAATAATTAACTAAAATCTTTAAAAATAAAATAAAATAATGAGTCTAGGGAACTCCCTTTAATGTGGTAGTGTCATCAAGTCAGAAGAATAGGAGGCTTGAGTATTGGTATATTGATAATAGAGAAAGTTGATAGTTGTTTCTCAAATTCAATGAAAAACTGACCTCCTTTAAGATTATTATGTAAAACTTGAAAAGCTTTTGGAATAGTTTGATCGAGGTGGGAAGCCGACTTTTGTTTGGAATGAATTGTGCCTCGGCAGTACTTCCTGTTCCATCCCAGAATGCCTTCCTTGGAACATGTCCTCTATGGGCCATGTCACTGTACCTGAATATAGTATCACTCACTGTATCATATAAGCCAGGGATAGAGGAGTAAAATGATTCTCTGAAGTATATTTTGCATCAAACAGCTTACCATTAGCTGAAAAGAAGCTGTTTAAGAGGTGAAACCACACTTGAATGGATAAATGAGACAAACTTACATTTGTCATTCAGTGATAACTTTTCTTTTTTTTTCTTTTTTTTTCTTTTTTTTCTTTTTTATTTTTTTTACAGTGATAACTTTTCTAAGAATTTTCTTTCAATATTTAATATGCATCATATGATCAAAATGATTGGGATTCTATTTCAAATAAATCATTTGTTAATTTTCCTAACAGATTGTGCTCTGATTTAATTCTATTCAGTAGATATTTGTTGAACATTTTCATTGTGTACAAAGCACCATGTTGGATGCTATACATTTTACAAAAAAGGGTCTGGTTCTTACCCTCCGGGGTGGATGGTATAAGAGTGAATATCTCATGCTATAATAAAGGTATAAAGTGCTTTTGGGAGACTGGGAGGAGAGATTTATCCTGAGAGGATATACCTGGGGAACATTTCTTAGAGATAGTATTTGAGCTGGGCAACAAAAGACAACTCTGAAGGCTGGCAGTAAGGGGAAGTGGGAGACAGGCTGGGATGACATGTTTGTCCATTAGCTGTTTGGTGATAGTGTGGACATATTCAGGAAATGGTGAGTAGAATTATGCTAAAGGAAGGATAACTAGGGGCCAAATCATGAAGTGTGAATCCAGCTGAGTTTGATCTCTATTTTGAATGAAGTAGGAAGCTATGGAAGATCTTTTGAGCAAGAAAATTCAGTTTAACAACATATTTATGAAGAGTCTACTACATATTAGACACTGTGCTGGGTGCGAGGGACCGGGAAAACAAATACACATTTTCCTTTCCTTTAGGAGCTTACAGTTGAGGAAGTGAAATGTTCGCAGCTGTATTTCAGAAATGTAATTGGTGTCAATCTATATGATGTACCAGAGGAGAATAACTAGAAATAAAGAGATTAGTCAGGAAGTTGCTTTGAAACTCCAAGTGAGAGGTGAAGGTCTGAACTTGAGAAAAAGCAGGGAGAGTAGGATGAAGAGACATACTCTAGACACACTGCAGCTACTGATTAGATTACAGTAGTAATGTCATAATTAAGTTTGAGGAGGATGAGAAGTTGTGTTTTGCACAAGTAGGGTTTGCGGCACCTGTGGGATAATCATGTGGAGACTTCCAGTAGAATGCTAGAATATAGGTGTAGATCTTAAGAAAAGTCAAGAAAATTTTAAGGATTATACTCAGAAATGAAAGCTAAGTTTGTGGGAATGTCTGAATTTATTAAGGAAAGGGTATAAGGTGATAACAGAAGAGGACTGAGCCTTGCATTTGGGGGAGTGTCTAAATTTCAGTGGGACATTGAAAAAAGAACCAAGAAAGGATACTGGTTAGAGATCACTACAGCAGATACAAAGAGTATGTTTCACAAGTCAACATTTTTAATCAATGCATATTTATTTATTCATATCCTGCCAAGTAATAATTAAGAGATAAAATATGACTTTAAATTCATTAAAGGCTTTTAATTTTTCTTAAATTTTATTTATTTTTGAAAGAGCACAAGCAGGGGGAGCAGCAAAGGGAGAGTGAGAAGCAGTCTCCCTACTGAGCAGCAAGCCCGACATGGGGCTCAGTCCCAGGACTCTGGGATTTTTTTTTTTTTGAAAATGCATAATCTTTTAATTTTTTTGAAGGTTCTGCTCTGGAAAAAATGACTCTGGGATCTTAACCTGAACCAAAGGCAGATGCTTAACTGACTGAGCCACCCAACCCCCTCATTAAAAGCTTTTAGACCAGAAGTTTAAGTGGAAAGAATATTTATTAACTTGAAAACTATTCTTTAAAGAGCTTTAAGGCATTTTTTGTAGTTTACTAATTTAATGTTTCTTTGCACTGGGCACTTGAGTTTGAGTATAGTTTTGGTTTATGAAAAATACTTATAAACAAACATTTAAGAAAAGAATACCTTTACATCCAGTTCTTCTGATTTTAGCCCATATGATACCAAAGCTGCATAAATCAGTGCTAGATGATGAAGTGTTTTTTCTGTTAGATGGTACCTAAAAAAAAATTTAATACTACACTTATACTCATTCGATGTGTGATTGTACCTATTCATTTCATTTCCACATTTCAGGTTATGAGAATAATCTGGCTAAGATAATGCTGTGTGGCAGATTCAGCACTCTGTTGAGAAGATGGTTGCACCTCCATTCTTTAAGAATCCAGTTAAGGGGATCCCTGGGTGGCGCAGCGGTTTGGCGCCTGCCTTTGGCCCAGGGCGCGATCCTGGAGACCCGGGATCGAATCCCACATCAGGCTCCCGGTGCATGGAGCCTGCTTCTCCCTCTGCCTGTGTCTCTGCCTCTCTCTCTCTCTCTCTGTGACTATCATAAATAAATAAAAAAAAAATTAAAAAAAAAAGAATCCAGTTAAATCTAGGGGATACTGAGAATATATATTTGAGGGGAGAAGTTTAACTCATACCTTTAGAGGCTCCAGGGATGGCTATCTGACTGGTGCCAACTAAAATACTCTATCCCCCTGGCCAAAGTAACAGGTTCAGATATGAACAAACACATGACCAAAGTCAGGATAACTAGAATCCTCCCTGGGTCTTTTTCTTGAGCTGTTAGAAAAAACACTTTTAAAAATAATCGTTATGTAATGTGATGGAGGTGTTAGCTAACCCTACAGTGGTAATCATATTGCGATATACAAACAATCAGCATGTTGTAGACCTTAAACATACACTATCTGGTATGCCAATTATATTTCAATTAAAAGAACATTCTTTTTTCTTCTATGGTTATTAAGCAGTTCAGATGTGAGTCTTGAGCTATCACCAGATATTTCTATTATCTTTATCCACTTTAAGCACCAAAAAGGAAATTTATTGCTTTATATTACTAAGAAGTCCAGGATAAGGCATCATTGGGTTCAGGTACTGAAGCCATTTCATTGAGACAAGGGCTCTCTCAATTTCTTGGTTTTTCTTTCTTGGCCTTGCTAGTTTTTTTCTCAGGCAAACTCTTTCCATAAAAGTGGCTGAAAAGAGTGGCTTGCTGTGCCTAAATTGTACAAACAAGGTGGTTTCTGCTGAACCCTGCTTTTCTTCTTGAGAGTGTAGAATTTTGATATGTGCTAGGTAGAGGGGCCTACACGACCAATCTTTAGTGAGAGCCTTGGGCACTGAGTCTCTAGTGAGTTTTCCTGGTACACAACATTTTACAAGTGTTGTCACAACTCTTTCCTGTGGAAATTAAACACATTCTGTGTGATTCTATTAGGAGAAGACTCCTGCCATCGAAAGATGAATGGATAAAGCCATCGAAAGAAGAATGGATAAAGAAGATGTGGTTTATGTATACAATGGAATATTATTCAGCCATTAGAAACGACAAATACCCACCATTTGCTACAACGTGGATGGAACTGGAAGGTATTATGCTGAGTGAAGTAAGTCAATCGGAGAAGGACAGTGTATGTTCTCATTCATTTGGGGAATATAAATAATAGTGAAAGGGAATAAAGGGGAAAGGGAGAGACAATGAGTGGGAAATATCAGAGAGGGAGACAGAACATGAGAGACTCTTAACTCTGGGAAATGAACAAGGGGTGGTGGAAAGGGAGGTAGGCGGGGGGATAGTTTTTCTTTTCATGAAAATCTGGGTGATAAATGTGAGTCTCCTCTTTTCTTTTGCTGTACATCGATTACACCTCTGAAACATAGGCGAATAGCAATCTAAAAAACAACTTAAATTTTTTTCCAAAACAGTTTTATCTATAGGATACTTCCAAGATCTTAAAGCTTAAATGCTTTACAAGCAAGTTCCAAGCTTAAAATGCTGTACAGCCTTTACTAATACTCAAAATGAAGATTTTAGACCTAAATTATGATTTTTATTTCTCAATTTTGGAAGAAAGGAAAAACAAGGTTAAATGACTTGCTGGAGTTTAATGGAAAAAGAAACAAGAGCCAAGGTGTTTGGACTCTTACATTTTAACTTATACTTATCCTCACATAATAACAATTGTATACAAAGAACTTAGTATAGTACATAAACAAAAATGGAATCAAACAGGGAAGTCAGTAAAGAAAAAAAATCACATATGCAATGTCAAGTATGGAAAGACCTCTATACCTTCTCTAATAACTAACTAAATAATATATTTCTAAGGTTTTTATTTGTTTATTTGAGAGAGAGAGACAGCCCATGAGTGGGAGGAGGGGCAGAGGGAGAGGGACAAGGAGACTCCGAGCTGAGCAGGGAGCCTGACACAGTTCAAAGGATGGAGAGGTCACAATTAACTATATGTGTGCATGAGTTAAAGGATATTAAGGAAAGATTGAAAAGAAAAAGTGATATTTGGGGATAGGATTTGAAAAATGGGCACAATTTCACCAGATCAAATAGTTGGAGGAAGTAGGGAATATTGTAGGAAGAGAGAAATGTATCAGCAAAAGTAGTAGTGGGAAAGTAAGGACCATGTTTGCCAACCAATAAGCAATCCTTCTGGCTAAAATGGAAGGCAGTGAAAATTAAGCCTGAAAATATAGGTTGGGATTATATCCTGAAGACTTTAAGTATTAGGGTGAATAGTATGAATGTATTCAGTAGATAATAGGGAAGTCAGTGAAGGCTTTTTATCAGAGAGAAACAGTAAGAGACTGGTTTTTGGTTTATTAATTGAATGTATGACAGATGATAGAAAGTACCATGGAGACCATCTGGAGGTGGGAAAACAGTTGGTAGTCTATTTTAGCAGTCCACATAAAATAGTAAGATCTGAACTAAAATGCTGGTAATATAAATGGAGACAGGCGATAGATAAAAAAGAGACTAGTGGTTAAATCCATAAGATTTGTTTTCTAATTTCAGTGACTAAAAGAAAGGCAGTGGTCATAAATAGCTAAATGGCAGAAGAGAGGAGATACTTTTGGAGGGGATAGAGAATATAGTGAATTCACCCTGGAACATGTTAAATTTGAGACACTATAAAATATCAGGGTGGAAAAATTTAACACAACATTAGAGATGCATGTCAGGAATTTCAAAGTGACTGCACCTGTGGATATAAATAAAATAATTATATACCAGAAAGATGATGATTGATGCTATGGCAGGGGGTAAGGTTTCTAATGGATCCAACAGAAGAAAGTAGAGAATTCAGATGTATCTGGAGACTGGGACAAGACAGAAGAAGAGGTAAAGACAGAGAAAGAGCAGTTAGAGAGACAGAAGATCAGAACTATGAAGTGTCACGGGACTGAAGAGCTTCCAGTAAGGAAGCACTGGCAACGGTTTCAAAACTTTAGAGCAATCGGAGAAGGACAAACATTATATGTTCTCATTCATTTGGGGAATATAAATAATAGTGAAAGGGAATAGAAGGGAAGGGAGAAGAAATGGGTAGGAAATATCAGAAAGGGAGACAGAACATAAAGACTCCTAACTCTGGGAAATGAACTAGGGGTGGTGGAAGGGGAGGGGGGGGTGGGGGGGACTGGGTGGGGGGCACTTGACGGGATAAGCACTGGGTGTTATTCTGTATGTTGGCAAACTGAACACCAGTAAAAAATAAATTTATTATTAAAAAAAAAACTTTAGAGCAGTGGGGATCCTTGGGTGGCTCAGCGGTTTAGCGCCTGCCTTTGGCCCAGGGCGCGATCCTGGAGTCCTGGGATCGAGTCCCGCGTCAGGCTACCGGCATGGAGCCTGCTTCTCTCTCCTCCTGTGTCTCTGCCTCTCTCTCTCTCTATGTCTATCATAAATAAATAAATCTTTAAAAATAAATAAATTAATTAAAAAAAAAACTTTAGAGCAGTGAAAGATAAAAATACTTTTGGAGGTTGGAAGTGATTCTGAGAGACAGGGATCAGTACAGATGTAGGAAGAGAAGCCAGACTGCAGAGAATAAAAAAAGGAAGTGGCAGCTTCCTTTTATGTGGGTTCATAAAATTTTGAGATGAAGGAAAGGAAGGACATATAATGATACCTTGAGCCGTAGCATGGATTTTTTATAATTTTTAAGTTAACCATATCAGTGGAACAAAGTAGAACAAGATGCTATTTAGTTGGTAAATTTAATAAGCTTTTAGAGAGAAGTGATTGAAAGATGGCATCTTTTAACAGACAAGTCCAGAAACTAAAAAGTAGTAAAAGTGAAGCATTTGAAGCAGCATTTCTTAGTGAAGTAGAGGATGATTTGCATAGAATATCCAGTGGAAATATAGCATCTCCCAAATTCAGACTTGTTTTCTTATGGGCATGCCTCCCCCTTGAGGATCCGTGGGCTCAAAGCAAACTAGATGAGCAAATGGAAAATTTGCATAGCTACTTTTACTCAAAGAAGAGGACCAAATAACTTAATAAATATAAACGTGACTTTGGATGAAGAAATGCTTACTTACTCTGAGTTTAATGTTTTTTTGGTATATAAGATTATCCAACAATAGCTGTACTGGAATGATAATGCCAACAGTCTCATAATGATATTGTCTGATGCCTTCTCACAATTCAATTCTTCTAGGTCCTACCAGAAAATAGATAAAATAAAATAAAAAGATTTACTAGGTTGAACAGTTGTTATGAAATTATTGTTATCATATGTCAAGAATCTATGACATATATAAATTATAATGTGAGAAGAGGCATAGGTATGGGCTTCCATTTTGTGGAAAATTTAAAATCTCACTGGAAGTAGTTGGGGAAAAACTATAGATGTCAACCAGCGAATGATAGCTTCAGCAAGGAGGGCTCATGAATCTCTTCAACTGTAGATATAAAGAAAGCAGCCTACAGAGTGCCCCTATTTGGGCAAAATCCTTTATCGATAGGGATCTGGCTCTCCTAAGGGCAATACAAAATATGTTCAAAAACCTATGGGATAATCTGCACTGAATGCTGATTTAAGGAAGATGACATAGAAGCCATCAATGGATTTCCAGGAATCGCTCTCAAATGGTCTAGAATTATATTTTTCCTCTAATGCAATTAATTTCTGATAGAGTGAATGATTCAGGAAGTGTTTCACTCTAAGTTATATAACTATGAATTAAGATTAAAACAGTTCCCTAAATGGTATTTCCCCCTAAAAAATGTTTTTAAACTTTAAATATGTAAGACATAGTAGCTCTTAAGAACCCCTCTAACAGAGCTTTGTGTTTTCATCACATAATTCTTACACTGCTAATATTTGCTCATCAGATTAGATTTCTACTTTACCATAATATCTGCCATTAATTTATACTACATATCATCAAACCTGGTTTCCCCTTCTTATTTCCACTCTCCCGAATTATTTTCTTTGTAATTTGTACTTCAACCAAGCAAACATATCAGGGAAATTCAGTCAAGAATTTGTACATCTTAAATTCCAAACTATAGGGATTTTTTTTAAGAGAAATTTTCTTTTTTTTAATATCGGCTTACTTACAGGCAGTCCCCACTTACCTTAGAGGAAATCCATGTTACTAACCATGGATGAATATACTACCCCCTCTTTTTTTTTTTTTTTTTAAGATTTTACCTATTTACCAGAGAGAGAGAGAGAGAGAGAGAGAGAGAGAGAGAGAGAGAGAGAAAGCACAAACAGCGGGGAGGAGGCAGAAAGAAAGGCAGACTCCCCCTGAGCAGGGAGCCCCATGCAGGGCTTGATTCCAGGACCCCAAAATCACAACCTGAGCAGAAGGCAGATGCTTAAGCAACTGAGCCACCCATGCACCCCTAATATACTACCACCTTTCGAGAAACATGGTGGCTACTATTTTATTTTTAAGGTTTTCAACAAAGTAATTATTCTGTAAATATATTTTGAAATAGGTCAATATATAACATTAGAGATTCCATATATGCTTTGTCTTCTTAAAGTATGTTAAAAGTTAGAAGGCATTGAAGAAGCTTGGTAATAGTCATTTTCCATAGTGGTAATTTTGATACTTATTGTCCATTTGCAAAGTTTCGGAAGATATCACTAACGGATTATAGTTAAGCTCTCTGAGGTAAAGCTAATAATAAATTACATGGTTATACATATATTTTAATATATTTGATTTATATGATTTATATTTTTACTATACAGTTTTACCTGCAACATTACGGCAGTGTGTTCATCAATTGTCACCACCACATAACACTCTGTACCTCCAAAGAGTTTCAATGACTCACTGCAGCATCTTTCCACTAGTGTGATATTATATCTGTAAAATATCATATTTTGGGGTGATGAAATGGCCAAGAAAAAAATTTTAAGAAAAGCTGTATTGTTCTCCTGCATATGAAATTATTTGAACTACCATGCTTTTTCTTTCATACATCAATTTATTTTACTTTATAAATTTGAGGAATGAAATTATGATTTATTCAGTATATATGACTAATTAGTTGAGATGTGCATTGCCTTAGGTATTTCTTTTTTTAAAAAAGATTTATTTATTTATTCACGAGAGACCCAGAGAGTCAGAGACATAAGCAGAGGGAGAAGCAGGCTCCCTGCAGAAATCCTGATGGCAGGACTTGATCTGGGAATCCCTGAGCTGAAGGCAGAGGCTCAACCACTGAGCCACCCAGATGTCTCATTTAGAACTTAGGTATTTCATTTAGAACTTCACAGTCCTGTTTTCCATGCTGTATTTAAAGCCCTCTAAGAACACTCATTCTCAATATTATCAATGACCCAAAGATATGACCATAAAATTCACAGTAAAAAAGATACATAAAGTGCTCATATTTCCAGATAACAAAAGAAATGAAAGTAAAATATAAATATAAACAATAATAAAATATGTTTTCTCCATAAGACTGATATGTCTTACCAAAAAAGATAGTATTCAGTAATTATTATGGTGTACTACAGGGAGAGACATGTAACTTGACATAAACTCTCTGGAAAACTATTCCTATGTGATATAATTGCATGCTTGAATCAGAGAGAAATAGTGCCACATATATAGCATAATGTTTAGCCATTTAGGATATACATACCTCTGCTAAAGTTATGAAATCAATAACTTACTTGGATTCTAGCAACTGAAGTATTTCTGGAGTATTAAGAAGTCCTTCAGATGCAAAAAACACATATGGAACCTGAATTTCCAGAAGAAAACCACCAAAACTATCCAGCAAGGTACTTCCTAAATAAGAGAAAGTTTATAAATATTTCTCTTTTTTCTCATCCTTCAGTTCTTTCTCTTTTTTTTTTTTTACTAACTATGAGAATAGCAATTGTATGTTCAAAGAGTAGTATAAAAATAAAACATATCCATTATAAAAAATCAGAAGTCAGAAAAAGAAAGGTCTGAAGAATAAAATAAAAACTATGTTATCCTACTACCTAAAAATAAAACAGCATTAACAGAATTTACTAAAAGTACTATATGATACATTATTAGGAAAATAGTAAATACCTCAATAGATAAATGGACAAAGAACATTAATAGGCAATTTACGAAAGAATGGCTATACAAGATCAATTCATATCTGAAAAGATACATATAATCAAATATATTATCTGTAATTAATTAACTATAACTATAAAATATTTTCTGCCTGTAATTCTGCCAAATATTTAAGGGAATAATAACACCTACTACAGTAAAGATATTGGGGAAGGGATTCTCATACTTTCTGCACAAATATTGAGATAGCATTTCTGGAAGGATATTGGCAATATATAAATGTGTGTATACCTTTGACCCAGGAATTCACTTTAATTCTTAGAACAAGTATATAAAAATAAAAAAGATACATAAGGTACTAGAAATCTTATAGTACGATAGTGTAAAATTGAAGCATTGTAAATGCTCCAAATAAGGAATTGGCTCAGTCAATTAAGTTCATCTTCAAAAGAATGGAAGAAGACTCTACATATCAACTAGGATGCTTATCTTTTATGTTTTTTTTTTGGGGGGGGGGCCCATGTTTCAATTATTTAATCAATTTAACATTTAATTCTCTATATTAAAGATTCCAAAGTAATAGTTATGGTGACTGTATTTTTTAGAATTGAATTGGAATGTCTCAGAATTCAAACTTCCCACTCAGATTAGAGGTGGACAGAAAGTAACTTATAGCAAGTATTGAAAGGGATGCACTGGGACTAGAAATGTATGGGCTTTTTAATTTAATGGATGTGAGAATTCACAACTTGAGTCACATACAGTGTTGCTGAGAAATACAAAGAAACCAAAATGATATACAAAGTGGTTTTATTAGACTCTTTCGGAAGGATTTGTGTGTATTTTTTTGTTGCACATTAAGTTTTCTGAATCAGTTAATATACTACAATAGAATTTTCCCCTAAAATTCAATAAAAAATACTATTGCTGAAGTATCCGGTGAAGATTAGATATAATTATAATAAATTGTCCTATTATAAGTAAAAATTAGAAGGTAAAGGGATAAAGACAAATATAGCCAGTAAAGCTTACTTTACAAATGAGGAATATGAGATAAGGGATAAAGAATCTGCCCAAGGTCACCCAGAGCACTGAGGTTCAAGCTTGAATGCAAGTCCTCTAATGCCATTGCTCATTCTCTTTCCACAGATCAGATGCAGAAAACAGACAATTTCCATTCTACCACAACCACAGAAGGATTTTAGTTTATATTCTTACTCTTTAAAACTGTGTCTGGAAGAATCACTTTGAAGGCCCTGTGAGGAATATTCAATTTCTTGCAGTGTTCGGTCCAACAGGAGTTCTCTACAAAATTGTATTCCACCACAAATGAGAAGTTAGTCCATGGGAAATCTGCTCCAATATGTTGATTATGTACAATTATGCAGGAACTTGTACTGAAGACAAAAGAAAACCAAGAAAATGGAATTATATTTGTGTCATTATTTACTTGGAAGGCCAAAGTAAATCATGACTGTTTTTGGCTATTTTATTCTTCTCTAGTTTGTGCCTGCTTATCTTGGAAACGCACTGTTGTATTTTCTGTTGACTTATTCTCCAATTGTGCTAATTCCTTTTTATCTTTCTTTTTGATGGTCATACATTTTTAAAAAATGTTTAAGTTTTTTTTTTTTTTAAAGATTTTTTTAATTTTTATTTATTTATGATAGTCACAGAGAGAGAGAGAGAGAGAGGCAGAGACACAGGCAGAGGGAGAAGCAGGCTCCATGCACCGGGAGCCCGACGTGGGATTCGATCCCGGGTCTCCAGGATCGCGCCCTGGGCCAAAGGCAGGCGCCAAACCACTGCGCCACCCAGGGATCCCAATGTTTAAGATTTTTAAAAAAGATTTTATTTATTTGAGAGAGAGCGAGCCAGCACAAGTGAGGGGAGGGGCAGAGGGAGAAGCAGGCTCCCCAGTGAGCATGGAGCCCAGTGAACACTTGGGGCTGGATCCCAGGATCATGACCTGAGCCAAAGGCAGACATTTAACCTACTGAGCCACCCAAGTGCCCCTTAAATTTTTAAGTAATCTCTACACTCAATGTGGGGTTCAAACTCACGACCCTGAGAAGAGTACTGTGTTCTTTTGACTGAGCCAGCCAGGTGAGCTGATGGTCATACATTTTTCTAAAAAACAAAATCTAAAAAACTGGACTACTTCACATCCTCAAATGCAAGGGATCCTAATTTTATTAACTGAGTCCTCTCAATAACAGACAAGTCACCATGAGAATTCAATCTCATTTTCTTACACATGTGAGGTTTTCATCTTTGAGGATCTACACAACAGATTATCTGACAACTTTGAAATGATTTTTCTTTTTCTCAATGAACTTCATAGATGATTTAGCAACAATAAAAATCAGGGATACTTAAATATCATAAATTTATCATTTCCATCTTCAAATTCCATATAATAGCACTTATTATACTGAAAATTCTCTACTGCTTTCTCTCTAGAGCAATCTAGATAGATAATAGACATAAGTTAAATGCTTTGTGGGATTCTATTTGATTTACAACTTTTTATTATTTGGATCTCAATATTAGAAATAAAAATTTCTACATAAAATAAGGCAAAATAAAAACATTTTTAGACAAGTCAACACCAATTTTATTATTAGCATGCTCTCATCAAAAGAATTTCTAAGGGATACTTCAGAAAGAATGAGAACTCAAAAGAAAGAAGATACAAGAAACAATAAAACCCCCAAAACTGGTATAAACAAGGATAAGTCTAAATGGGCACTTCCTCTGCTACAATAACAATGATCATGATAATTTGGGAATATTAAAAAGCAATATTGAATGAAAATTTTGGACAACAATTATATAGAATATATGACCTGAGTTAAGTATTCTTTTTTTTTTTTTGAGTTAAGTATTCTAATGTAAAACACTTTTCAGAAAGAGGAGAGTGACATTGATTCATCTCAGTATTTACTAAACCTTTTTTAAAAATCAAATTCCAGGAGAAATTATGCTTTTCCTGTGAAACTAGTAGCTTATTCCTCCCAGGTGAAGAAATACATATTTTTACCCATTTAAAACACCTTCAGATTCCAGAACATCTTTCCTTTTGTTTGAATGTATGACAGTCAATGTTAAACCTGTTGGGAAAAAAAGAATAATACAAAAAAATGTTTTCCAGTGTTTTCCTCATATATAATTTTTAGGTGTTCATATATTTCACTACCATAAAAATGAATTAAAGATCTGTGAACAAGGTAACTGTTTAAAATACAGTTTGCTGGATTATTTTTCTGTCTGTGGGTATCAGAAAGTTTGAAGCATGGGTAATATTTCTGGTGTGTGAGTATATATGTTTTGTATGTATAAGCATGGAAATTCTGAATTTATCTAAAATAATAAAATGGATCAAAATCTTATTTTTAAAAAAAGATTTTATTTATTTATTCATGAGGGATAGAGAGAGAGAGAGAGAGAAAGAGAGGCAGAGACACAGGCAGAGGGAGGGAGAAGCAGGCTCCATGCAGGGAGCCTGATGTGGGACTTGATCCCGGGACTCCAGGATCACGACCTGAGCCAAAGGCAGGCGCTAAACCGCTGAGCCACCCAGGGATCCCAAAATCTTAATTTGGAAGTAACTAAATTAAACGCTCATCAATTCTGTGCATTTAGTTTTTTAAAAAAATATTTTTATTTATTTATTCATGAGAGACACAGAGAGAGAGGCAGAGACATAGGCAGAGGGAGAAGCAGGCTCCCTACGGGGAGCCCGATGTGGGACTCGATCCCAGGACCCCAGGATCATGACCTGAGCCAAAGGCAGACGCTCAACCACTGAGCCACTCAGGTGCCCCTGTGCATTTAATTTTGCTTTGCTAAAAATCATGGCTGATTTTACCTTTTTTCTTTAGTCAAAAACGTAAGTACATAACTAAATAACTAGAGACTACATTTTGATGTCGTTTTTTCCTTTCTATTGACTGTATACGAAGTGGACCTATTGGGTGCCATCTACTTCTTAATTCACTTCTGCTTCCTAATCATAATTTAAGTTTCTTATGTTACTGATATTTTAACAAAATAAAATAAATTTCAAAAATTCTGTAGCCACACATAGTTTATTTTTGGTAGGCACTATTGGTTTAAGAATAGCTATCTAGTCAAAATAAATTTTACACTTTATTAGTGTACTTTTGTCAGTTGTTAAGTTCACAAAGGCATGATGTGATAATGAGTAATGCTTAATAATTCAATGTTTACTTGGCTTGATATGACAATAGTTTGGGTACCAATAAGAAGAGAATAAGCAGTATTTCTCTTCTTATATAAATTTATAAGGTCATATTATTAGTTTAAAAAGTTTTATTTTGGGCACCTGGGTGGCTCAGTGGTTGAGCCTTTGGCTCAGGTTGTGATCTCAGGGTCCTGGGATTTAGTCCCGCATCAGGTTCCTGCAGGGAGCCTGCTTCTCCCTCTGCCTGTGTCTCTTCCTCTCTGTGTGTCTCACATGAATAAATAAATAAAATATTTTTTAAAAAGGTTTTATTTTGAAGTAATCTCTATACCAAAAGTGGGACTCAACTCACAATGCTGAGATCAAGAGTCACATGATCTCCTGACTGAGCCCACCAGGCACCCCAGAGTCATACTATTTAAAACCTAATCTCTTTAGCTGTTCTGCCTTAACTGTGGTTTCAAAGCAGATTACTTGCTAAGTGCATTACGAGGATCTTGCAAGCCCAGAGATGATGAAATCACAATTCCTACTTTCTAATACTAGACAGGAAAAAAAAAAAAAAGAGACTTCACTCCTAGACACAGAGGAGAGCTGCTAGTTAGAGAGGAAAAACATTTTCTCAACTTAGAGAGTCAAATATTTTGTGTCAGTAGATCTTATTGAAATGAAATAGAGTAATGATGATATAATCCCCAAAACTAAAAGAAACAGAATGTTCAGCATGAAGCCTAGAAAACAAGTGATATATACAATAATAATTTGCCTGTGTATCTTAAGTACATCAAAGGAAAAGTTGCCCCATTAAGTGGGTTTAAGTATTCTTCTCTGTGGCGCAGAAATATTTCCTAAACCTCTTCATAAAAGTATTACACCAGATACCCAAATCCTTTTGTTTCATAATATTACATTGCTCAGCACTTTCCTAATTTAAAAAAATGTTTTCAGTTACCCTAAATCCAGACAGATGTGGCAGTGGTTCAGGCTCACAATTGTTAACTACTGCTTTTACATTTTGGTACTAGTAATAGCTTGTGAATTTGGTGGATAAGACCTCATCTTCCCAAGACTGGAAAACTGGATGAAATAATAAGATCCAAGCTTGCAAATTTGGATTCTAAATACATGATAATGTCTAGAAATAGCACCTTATAAAGTTCTGCTTGAAAGAGTCTTCCATTCTCATATTACTATAATTTAACAGTTAATTTTGCTAACTGCACTGATACGCAGACATTTCCAATATTTGTACATAGTTCAATTTAATCTTTTTCACTAGTCTCAGTCCACTAGGTAAGTAGAGAGGCATCCACTAGTTCAGTTATTCAGTTCGTTTTTATTAAGTCCCTTCTATATTCCAGGCATTTTAGGGGGTGCTGGGAATACAAATTACGGCATGGTCCTTACCCTCCAGAAGGTGATATGCTAGTGACGAAAACAAACGAGAATCAGTTGTTACAGCCTAAGATGGTAAGTACTGCCTTAGAAGTATGCGCATAATACACTGAGAGTACAAGCGAAAGCCTTTAAATCAAAGCTTCCTGAATAAACGTTTTAACTGATTTTTAAAGGATGTATAGAAGTTAGCTGCTAAAGAAGGGGAGAAGAGTACCATGATAGCAGGAACAGGAGGTGTAAGGGCATGGAGATAGGACACAGCATGATAAATAACTGGGTAGGGTTACAGCAAAGAAATATATTTGGAGGTGGGCAAAGATGCAATTTATGGAAGGAAGAGAAATAGTAAACAAAGGGTAACATAGGTTGAGGGTGGTATTTTATTTTTTAAGACTGAAAGACTTAAAGATTAAGGGAGAGTCATTAGAGAGGAAGGTTGGGTGAGGAGATAACTGATGGGAACACACTGATGTAGGAAGAGATGGGATCCAAAGCAGAAGTGAAAAGTTGGTTTTTGAAGGGAAGAGGTTCACCTCCTTTATAAAGAAAGGATGAAAAGATAAAAGAATAGAAAAGTGAAGGTAAGTCTGCAGATGATAAGGTTGTAAGATGAAAGGTTGTGAAGAGGTATTAAGAGCCCATATAAGGTCAGAGAAGGTAAGTTTGTAGTGGTACCAAACTATCTGATTTTCTTTAATAATGCTCAGGAGCTCAGGTAGAGGAACAGAGGGATTAAATGTCTTGATGGATTTAGAGCTGGGGTTTAAATGTAAGGTACAGCAGAAGGACAAGACTGATTTTTTTATATCTTTTTTTAAAGATTTTATTCATTTATGCACGAGAGAGAGAGAGAGAGAGAGAGAGAGAGAGAGAGAGAGGCAGAGAGACACAGGCAGAGGGAGAAGCAGGCTCCATGCAGGGGGTCTCCAGGATCATGCCCTGGGCTGAAGGCGACGCTAAACCGCTGAGCCACCGGGGCTGCCTGACAAGACTGTTTAAAGTCATGGGCACATCACCAACTCTGGAAAGAGAAAAATGTGAAACAAATAAGGAGTTGACTGATTACAGACCTCTAAGATGCTGAACATCATGGAGGAGGTCAGATGGCTGTGGACAGAGAACAATGTAATAGAATTTAAAGTTCATAAGGAGCACAGTTCTGCATTATTACAAGGTCAATGGCATATCCAAGAAGTGAATATCATTTCTGCTGTGGAAGCTAATGAGACTGTAGGATCCGGGTGTTGAATGAGTTGTTCACATTAATGACACCTAGGATAATTGCAGGACTAGGAGTGAAAAGAATACCATGAAGCAGGTGCACAAATATCCATGGATGATGGGGAATGCTTGGGGGGTTACTAAATGATGGCAATACAGAGTGGTAGAGAAGGGTGTGGCAATATGGCAAAGCCTCAGAGGATAGAGGAATAATGTTTTAGTAAGGATAATGGAAAGCAAGAAATGGCCCTTTCAACCCTATGAAATAAATATATCACATATATAATGAGAGAGAATTATCAGCTTCCCTATGAAAGGGATACAGGGGAGCTGTATCATCAGGGGAAAGCTGGGTTCACTTAACACCAGAAGATAAAAAAGGAGAAGAGTTTCCATATAAGAACAGGTTCCATGGCACAAGGTGGAAAGGGTTGGCAGAGGGGGCAACAGTAGGTAGAAGAATTGAAGAATGACACTAGAACAAGACAGACCTTGGTTCAAATCCTGATTTCCTCATTTACTACCTGTGAGATGTGGCATGTTATACCCTTATGAACCCTAGTTTACTTATTTGTAAAACTGATTTATAGAGTTATTGTAAGTATACAGAATCATTTAGCAACTAGTAGACAATAAAAGGTGTCAACTTAATACACACAAAGGTACATATAATGTACACATAAGTACCTTATAATATTTATATTGCAGACTTAGTCAAGATTTATTTAAAAACTGGCTAGATCCCACTGAGTTATGTACTTTTATTTATTTATTTTTTTAAAGATTTTATTTATTTATTCATGAGAGACACAGAGAGAGAGGCAGAGACACAGGCAGAGAAAGAAGCAGGCTCTATGCAGGGAGCCCGATGTAGGACTCGATCCCCAGACTCCAGGACCACGCCCTGGGCTGAAGGCAGGCACTAAACCGCTGAGCCACCTGGGATCCCCAGTTATGTACTTTTAAAGAATGAATTTTATAGTATGTTATTATATCTTAATTTAAAAACTTAGATCGCTACATTTTTATATGTTCCAAATATTTGCTACCAAAAGAAGTGTAATTTAAAACTCCCTACCTTCCATTTTGTTAAGAATTTTGATGAGTAAATGCTTTTCACCATCTGAGTCCATTCTTATTATAATCAGCACCTGATCAAAAATAAGAATTTCATAGATCTCTGAATAATTATTTTTTCATAGTTTTGCTACTGTGACAAAATAACAAGCTTAATTGGTTACATGAAACTATTGACAAATAAGATTACCAACTAGATATTTGTGCTGTAAAAGATGTCAGTGCTTAAACACAAAGGAATAAATTCTGGTAAGATCAAACATCAATGAGGAAAATATTTTGGAGTAGAGCATTTTTAGCATCCATGTACTCTCATATAGGTAAGTGTATACATAAATTGCCTCTATCTGCACTGTTAGTGCTAAATTCAACCCAGATAAGTTTGAATTGGTTGGAGAAAACCAATATTTGTTGCTATATTTTCCTAGTTATTATTACAGCTTTTTCTTGTGATGGTGGGGGACAACAAATGAATTTCAATTTCTTACTGATTATTTTACTTTAATGACAAGTAAGTTATCTAAGTAACCAGAGTTGGAGATAGAGACAGGAGGGGCAAAGAAAAAAGAAGAAGAAAAAGGCCACATTTGTATCCAGATTTAGCATAAAGCATTTGAAATGTTTTTCAGCTTGAAAACATTTAAGAAAGTATTTCCTCTTAAGTCTTTATCAATGCAACCTTCATATGCTTGAGGCAGGGGTGGGCAAAAATTTCCAATGTAATCCAATGTTAAATGCTTTTTTTTTTTTTTTTTATGGAATCATGTAAGATGAGATTCTGGCTCAAAATCTAAAAATAAATTATTCTGGTTCTGTTATTTGGTATATGTTCATGAACATAAAGTGCCAGACAATAATTCTGAGCTTTGGAAAGCCAATCCATAGAAAACTGTATATAATAAAAATTAAAGTTTTAAAAAATTCAATATATATGAACAATGGCGCAACTCACCCTTTCTCTCAGTCTGATTCTTTTTGTTAACTTACTCAAGAAGAAAACTATCAAGGAACCAAATAGTCTAGCCTATTTCAAAATTTCAGTGTTAAATGCAAAAATTGATCTTACATCCAATTCTTATTTAAGCTGATTACCGTTATCTGCTTTATTCCAGCACTTACCTTAATCTGTTGTTCACTTTGCATCCAATTTAGTATCTGACATTGTAGTTCTTGTATCTTGTAGTTGGTTTCAGGATTTTTTTCCCTAATAAACTGTATGATCTCCAATTGTCTCCAAATGTCATCCAAATAGGAGCCTAAAATGTTTCTGTAGATATCTTTTGCAGTTGACAAATATCCTGTTAAAAACAAAAGTGGAGGGGTGGGGGAGGCATGCCTTTTTGTTCTTTGAGAAATTCCATGGTAAAAACTTGAAAGAAAACAAGAGTCATAAATTTCCTTTAATCCTTTTCTGATTTTGATCAAAGATATTGACTAATGAAAACCTCAAAACTGAATGAAGCTGAAAAATATGTATCAAATATCTCCTTTTTCGGGAACGCCTGGCTCAGTGGTTGAGCATCTGCCTTCCCCTCAGGTTGTGATCCCAGGGTCCTGGGATCGAGTCCCGCATTGGACTCCCCACAGGGAGCCGGCTTCTGCTTCTGCCTGTGTCTCTGCCTCTCTCTGTGTGTGTCTCTCATGAATAAATAAATAAATAAAAATCTTTTAAAAAAAAGTCTCCTTTTAAGTTACATAACAACATAGTCTATATATCCTCTGAATATATCCCATCGTTTCCTGCCTCCTGCCTTGGTCTACACTTATATGCAAGTCCTATGGAAATACTACTTCATTGGAATTTTCTTGGCTTTTATACTTGATTTCTTATTCATGTATATAACAATCTCATTAGTCTATAAGCTCTTGGTAAATAATCCATGATATTTATGCATAATTTATTTGTATAGCTGCTAAAACAGCGGAGCCTAAATTCAGACTCACTAAAGCAGTTTCTAAACACAGAATCCTGAGACCCATCTTTGAAAGTTCATAGTAAATCCAGACTCTCCCAGGAATTTCTCTTAAAAGCTCTTCCTGATTCTCTAACCTTCTGAAAGAGAAGCCTAATCCAGTAGCATCCCTGTTTCAATGGGCTCCCTATCATCTACAGAAAAAGATCTGAACTCTTTTGTGCAGCTTAAAAGGCTATTCATGATTTGGTTGTTATGTCTTCAGGCTTAGTTCCTACTCCTTTCTACCTTATACTTCTTCAGTTTAGCTACATAGAACCATATGCAGCATACCCACTGGGTCATTCTTCTGGGCTCTTAATGCTGCCTATAATACCCTTTCATACTTTACTTACTTGGCAAGCTCCTACTTATTTTTAAACAAATGTTCAGCTTTAAGGGTAACAGTCTCCATCCTTTATGCCATTAATACATATCACTGCCATAATACGCATTACACAATACTGAATTTATTTCTGGGTTAAAGCCCAGAAGTGAAACTCTATACTTTAATCTTGAAACTCATTAGCTTCCTAGCTTGGGAAAGGTAGCAAACTGGAAACTGGTAGAAAAATACAGAATTCTGGAAGGCACCAAAACAGACTGCCAGATCCCCATGGACCAAATTTCTTTCTCAGCCACTATGCAGAGAAAAAGAAAATTGAACAATCTAATTCACTCTTTGATTTTTAGAGGTTTAGAGGAGTGAGAGATCTCTCCACTAAAAATGTTGGTGGTTAAAAGCTTGGTACAGAGCTTAAGTTTGTTTTCCAATAAGTATTTTACTTTCATAGTATGCCTCAAGGTAACCAAATAGCAATGCCCAACTTTGATTTAGTAAAAGTATTTCTTCGAGGAGCAAAAATAATTCAGCCCAAGTATACAGTATATAGTTCTTCATGGTCACACTTAATCCTAGTGTAGATTTTAAGAGTACTTAAAGGTGAACATACCTCAAGCAATCCTCCATAAATATTTCTCTAAAACTATTAAGCATCGAGCAGCAGAGTCACAAGACTCTACAGCACTGGGGGCTCAGATATTCTAGATTCTGACATTCTGCCTTACGTTATGCTTTTGGTAGAACTGATGATCTTTTATGGAAAAAGCAAAGTATAATGAAGACAGATGACTAAATAGAAGAACATGTGATACTATATCCTTATACCAGTTTCAGGTACTGTAAACTAGGGCGAGAGCCCCCAGTCCATATTTGTTTGGGGATGGAAGGAAAACAACCCAATCCAGCATCAATACCCAAGTGGTTTAATTGGAGAGGAAAGGAAAAGGACCATGTTGGGCTTTCTAAATGTAGCTGTAACTTAGTTATAATACTTTGCCAGATAATACTAATATAGTACTTGGCAAATATTAACTCCCAGTGCTGTAGAGGGAGTATAGTTGTAATTCAATGCTGCTCAGTACTTATCAAACCTTGGATTAGAGAAATACTTGTCTGGGTCAGATAAAACAAAACCTTTGGGTCATAGAGCAGAGAAAAATTATTTTCATTTTGTATTTTAAATGGGTTTCAGACATTCTAAATTATAAAACAATTCTATAAGCATACCATTACTAAACAAGTCTACATAACCTTGCAATAAGGAGCCTAGAACAGTAATGTATTGAGACAAATATTTTAATGAATTTGATAGTTTAGAAAAAATTTCTAAAATCTTTAAAATTTTCCAATGTATTCAAAATATCTGGATTTTTTTTTAATATCTTGATTTTTATTCCTCTAGTAATTCATACCCTAATTCACAGGCAAAACTAAAAAAGAAATTGTACAATATCCTACTACTATTAATTTGGTTATATTAATTATATATATTCAGCTAGCAAAGATTCAAAGCCACATTCAATGAAGACCTATAATGTACATGGCAAAATATCATCTTACATTAAAAAGTAGTGCATGACAATGATTATACAATCAAATCTGCCTAAGTCCATTATGACTCTGTAATTCAGGCCTAGATTAAAGAATCTTAAACCTAGTTTTCTAAGTGATGATATTTGTTACAAATGATTTCTTTTAAAGGATACAGGCAGAATAAAAATATATATTCTATTATAATTATGCCAAAATGTATATATCATTTAATGTGGAAGTAAAAGAGGTTACATAATTTCTCATAAGGTGCCTCTTTTTCAAAAAAGTAAGTTATTTCAGATAAAATATTTTAATAGGAACAAAAGGAGAAGTAAAAATTTCTCTCACTAACCCAATGCTGTGTCCAAGCCGCACGTTAAAAGGACATCTCTAATTGTTACCAGAAGATGTAAGAGAGCAGCATGTTTAAATGTCATTTCTTTTTCATGGTTTGTACCTAAGCAAGAAGAAACATATTTAAAAACATAAGATACACATAAGAATTTTGGAATATGTATCAGAATGCTTAACAACACTAGGTAACATTCATTATCAGGTGCTTACTATGTGCCAGGCTGTTTACTATGTGCCAGGCTGTTTATAAGTTGGTTATTTCACTGAATCTATAATGATAACCCTGTCAGACAAGTTTATTATGATCCTCATTTTTTGGATGAGGAAACAGTCTGAATAAGGTTAAGTAACTGTCCAAGGTCAATTTGTGAATAAATGGTGGACCTGGCATTCAAACCCAGACAGCTATCCTTAGTGTTCCTACTCTTGAGTGATTCTCAGTTATAAAACAAGAAGAAAATTAAACTTATAGCTTGCCACCTGGTGAAGACAAAGATGAGTGATTATAAAATAAAGCAATACCTTGAAATGGAGGTAGAGACACCTGGGAATATTTGTCCAAAGATATGACTCAAACCAGAGATATATTTACAAGGACAGACCAACTGTCTACTTAATGTTTTCCATGTAGTTCCAGAGCTTTTTGAAGATGATAGATTGGATTTTTGCACTGTGTGCAAAAATGATATCAAGAAGATAGGAATCTAGGGCTGCTGCCCCAATTCAACCAGAAAAGCTCTAATTTTCTCCATTTTATATAATGGGAGCCCATGAAATATTTATTTGTACCAAAAGTTCTGCTAAAAACTTTGAAAACTGCTCATCAAATCAATCAATAAAGATCAAGGCAAATATGAAGTCGTCACTGGAAAACAAGAAGCAACAGGAGAATCATTTATGGGTAGTATATCCAGCCCCTGTAAGGACTTGTGGAAACAAGTCAGTCATGGCCTGGAAGGGATGAGAACAGGGCAGAGAAACTAGATTTGGTACCATTTTTCTTCTTTCTTTAGAGGAACATCTCTTAAAGTGCAGGTCTGCAGCTGACAAATTCTTTCAGCTTTTGTATGTATGAAAATATCTTTATTTCACCTTTGCTCTCATAGTATACTTTTGCCTAGTATAGAAAACTAGGATTTTTTTCAGTATTTCATTTTATTTTTTAAATATTTATTTGGGAGAGAGGGAGAGGAAGGGGGTTAAAGGGAGGGGAGTTTATTCTCAAGTAGACTCCCAGCTCAATCCCAGGACCCTGAGATTATGACCTGAGCCCAAATCAAGAGTCAGTTGCTCAACCTACTGAGCCACCCAGGCACCCCTTCTTTCAGTATTTTATTTATTTTATTATTTTTTAAAGATTTTATTTATTCATAGACACAGAGAGAGAGAGAGAGAGAGAGAGAGAGAGAGGCAGAGACACAGGCAGAGGGAGAAGCAGGCTCCATGCAGGGAGCCCGATGTGGGACTTGATCCAGGGTCTCCAGGATCACACCCTGGGCTGCAGGCAGGGCCAAACCGCTGCGCCACCGGGGCTGCCCTTCTTTCAGTATTTTAAAGATTTTACTCCACTGTCTTTTTACTTGTACTACTTCTGATAAGAAATTATGTCATCTTTATCTTTGCTTTCCTTATGCAACTTTTTTTTTTTTAATTCTCTGGCTGCTCCTACAATTTTCTGTACTACTAGTTTTGAGCAATTTGATAATGATATGCCTTGATGTAGCTTCATTATGCTTCTTGTGCTTGGGGTTCACTGAGTTTCTTGGACCTCTGGGTTTGTAGTTCTTAACTAAGTTTGGAAAGCTTCCAGTCATTATCTCTTCAAATACTTTTTCTATTTACCCCCTTTGCCTCTCCTTTGAGGACTTCAGTTACTATTATGTCAGGCTATTTGAAATTATTTCACAGCACACTGATGCTCTTTTTTTTCTTTTTAAAGATTCTTTTATCTACCTGTGTTTTATTTTGTTAATAGTTTCCATTGCTATGTCTTCAAATTTACTAATCTTTTCTTCTGCAATATTTACCCTGCCATTAATCCAGTACATTTTTTCATTTCATACATTGTATTTTCATTTCTAGAAGCCTGATTTGTGTCCTTTTTACATCTCCAACTTATTAAACATATGGAACACAGTTATAAGAAGTTTCAGTGTCCTTCCCTAATAATGCTAACATCTTTGTCAGTTTTGAGCTTGCTTTGATGGATTATTCTCATTATGGATTGTGGTTTCCTATCTCTTGTTATGCCTGGTAATCTTTGATAGGATGCCAGACGTGAATTTTACCATGTTGGGTGCCCAACAAATTATGAGTTTTTCTCACCTAGCTGATGGGAGCAGGCATTACTCCCTGCCCTGCGTGAGTGCAGAGTACTACTTACTCTAATCCTTTCAGATGGTTTGTTTCCCCAAACTCAGGTGGTTTCCTCACATATACTCTTTGATCAGTATTCTGTTCAATCCTCTGTATGAAGCTCTCCACTCTCTCATATCCTATCTTCTGAACTCTAGCTGCCTTGGTCTCCCTGGACTCTCAGTTCTGTTTCCTCAACACGGATTCTCCACTGGGCTCTGCCTAGTATCTCTCCCTGTGGTGTGGCCTGGTGACTCTTTCAATGCAGTAAGCTAGGGCAATGATAGGGCTCACCTTACTTGTTTCTCATCTCTCAGGTATCACTGTGCTTCACTGCCTCATGTCTAGGGTCTTAAAAACTGGTTTCGTGTATTTTGTCTTTGTCTTTTCTTTTTCTTTTTTTCCTGAATGGAGGGTAAACTCATCCCTGTTACTCCATCTTGACCAGAAGAAAAGTCCCAGGATTGACTTTAATTAATCTATTTTTCAACCTCCCCCCATCTTGGGAGGCAATTAGGTGGTTCAGATGTTAACAATAATAGGGTTAACTTGATTTTTGCAATAGGAATCTGTCAAGTAATATATGTCAATTAGGAGCATCACTGAGAAGCAATGCCAGATGATATTTGTTACCTTTTTCTCCTTACTTAGCTCACCCTCCAGTATTAGCTTATGGGTGTCATATTCTGAATTAAAGTTATGCCTTCATTCATGACTCATTTCTATACCTTCTATATTCAATTTTTACTCATTTGATACCATAATACATAAATTGTTATCCTTTTAAATAATTGACTTTTATTTGTCTTCACCTTGCTGAATAGCATCACTTATTACTTTTTCTTGCTCCTTTAAGAAGAACCTTGTTTGGTCAAAAATGACAGTGGCAAATGTCCAATCAGCAGCAGGGAGAGTACAGAGGCATTCAAGCTTTTTAAAGATAGGAGTAGCTGCTGCTTCTAGGAGACAGAATGCTTGGCACTGGCTATCTGTGAAAATAAAAGCATTAAAGATAGTGTTTTATAAGGATGGTATGCTCTTTTTGACAAACCAATTAAATATGTCACTTCACGGAAAACTGAACTACATCCAAATTCTTTCCTGAGTTAAAAATCATGAGTTAATGTAGAGGTTCATTTTAGGATATTTGTTCTAAGTAAACTAATTAACAATGAAACAAACAAACAAAGACCCCTCTATGGAATTAGTATAATTTTATGGTATTTATTCAGTAACTAATTTGGCATGACAAGTGTGAAGAGCCATATAAAGAGAATCACATAATTTTTTTCTTTTCCCTCCGGAATCAGCTTACAACCTTAAGCTGAACGAATTTACAACAATGACAAATTGTTTCTAGTTTTCACTTAGAGTATCAATACTTTAAGATGAGCGTTATCACCTTAAGGTCATAAATAAAACTGAACCAAAACAATGAAAAGATATTAAAAGCTAGTGTCATACTTCCTTATTGATTCTAATAATGAGCATGATGTTCTTAAGCAGGCTATTCTTTAGGAGTCAAACAGTATTCTTCATAGCAGAAGCAAAAATTTTAGTCAGTATTGGAAACAATAATAGCTTTTTAAAATATCACCCTGACAGTGGGTAAGAGAACACAGGGAATAAGCTTCAGATTTTTCATTTTTCCTGATTGGGCAGAAGAGCCTGAGCAGCTGCAGTGTGCTGTTGTCTAATGAATGTAGGGAAGCAGCTGTTTAAATGAAGGAAGACATAATACTGAGTGCCCTGGAGTAGAGCAATGGAACAGGGCAGAGGCAGTGAATAGGGTGTTCCAGGTGTGGGAATATCTTGAAAGTAGGAATGGGATGAAGAAACATCTGAAACAAGTGAAGAAAATTGCATGGAAAATCAGGTATGTCTTACTCAGGAAAGTACATTCAAATTTACTTAATTTGAATGTATTTTAAAAAGCATACATCATACCTGATGCTTGAATTTCAATGACATTATCTGCTCTCCTTTCCTGATTCATTTTCTCTAGAGCTTTATGAGTACAAACAATAGGACTTGCTTCCTGAAGAGTCAAAGAAGGTTCTTCTTTATCTTGAAATTCTAATAAAAAAATATTATTTTGCATTACTCAGGAAAACTTAATGCTGCTTTACTTAAAATGCTTTCATGTAATATGATCACAGTTGTTAAAGTTCTTCCTTGAAACATGTCAGTATTAAATTGAACAACTATTCAGGTTAATGGATGTGTCACAGTGCTGAATTGCAGTAGCATAAAGAATCTTGGCATCAACAGATCACTGTTTTGATCTCAGTTCTGATCTAGGTTCAGTATCCTCATATATAAAATATAGATAAATATACCTATTTTGAATATTGTTATAAAGATTAAACATCAAATACAGTTCCTGACACCTAAAAGGCACATATAGCTCAACTGCATTTCTCTGTGGCTTTTCATATACTCTTCCTTCTGCTACTAATTCTCTCCTATGCCCCAAGTCCTCCCCGTCTCCATCCTTTATGTCTTTATTTAAGATTTTATTTACTTATTCATGAGAGACACAGAGAGAGAGGCAGAGACATAGGCAGAGGGAGAAGCAGGCTCCTCACAGGGAGCTCAATGTGGGACTCGATCCCAGGACCCTGAAGGCAGACACTCAACTACTGAGCCACCCAGGCATCCCTCCATCCTTTCTTAATTAGGACAATTCTTACCATCACCCCCCTTCAGCTCTCAGGCATTTTCTTTTTCTTCTTCTTCTTTTTTTTTTAATTTTCATGAGTTTTTTTTTATATTTATTTATTTATTCATAGAGATGCAGAGGGAGAGAGAGAGAGGCAGAGACACAGGCAGAGGAAGAAGCAGGCTCCATGCAGAGAGCCCGACGTGGGACTCGATCCCGGGACTCCAGGATCACGTCTCAGGCATTTTCTATAAGCCTTACTCTACTATGTGGTTAGCTTCTCAGGGTGAGCAATAATATCGTATTTATCTCCAACATGTAATTTAGTGCTGGCATTCAATGTTCAAAAATGTCAGTTTCCTTTCTTCTTTCCCAAGCATTGTAGAGGATTACAAATATACATATAACTAATTAACTTATTTATAGTTACTTATGTTAATTAGATAGCAATGTTATCTATTAATAATATGATTACAAGATAATTTTGGAAATGTAATACCATTTTAACAAATTAGCTTTAAATGCATGTGAAAAATCATGGAGTAAAATATCCTAAAATAGATTGTAAGTACACTTTTAATTAACTATAAATAATTGGAATAACTAGGATTAAATAATACCAATTACTAGACTTTTTGAGGGGGCCTAATAAGTTGTACCATTCTTTCTTGCTCTTGAATTAACTATAAAATAAGGCAAGAAGTAAAATATACACCAAAATATTACCTCTGTTACTAATCAAGTCTAACTTGGAGAAAGGAGCTTTTAGTTTGAGAGTCAAATGGGCTTACTAACTAAACAGTGGAATTGTATGTTAATACGAGACTATAATACCTAAGTATACTGTAATTCTCACACAAAAATATTTTTGTACTTAATTCTTCTGGGTAATTTATGTCAAACATATTCTAGAATACCTATTGTTTCTTTACCAGAAGTGAAATGACAGGACACACACTCCCTTTGATATAGTTATAAGCAGTGAATGTAAAACAGTTACAACTAACACAGAAACTCTTTAGCAAAGTTAAAAAGAGTAGAACAACCAAATGGGCAAAGTATTCTTAAGTATACATTAAAATATAAGTCATAATACTGAGGACTGTCAGCTAAAGGAGAAAAAAGAATGGTAGAATGATCAATACAAGTTAGAAATACTATGACCCTGTATAGCCAAGTTGCAGAAAGAAAGTTTTACAAATAGTGGCTTTTTACAAGTTGAAATGCACTTTTAAATTTTTTGGAAAATATGTATCTATATCTATATTTTAAATAGCCACATCTATCTCCATAGTCAGTATCATCATGAATGAATGCCATTTCCTTTGACTTTGAAAAAGAATATATTCTATTTGAAAGAGCTATATTTCCTTACTTTCTGTAATGAATTATACATTTAGCCCTTAAAGCTATCATATCTGTGCCAAAATATTACTAAATTACCCACCATCGTTTTCTTTATTGCCTGTGACTTCAGTCTTGGAGGTACAAGTCTTATATTTATTTCTCAGCATAATAAAGTCACTCAAAAGATCCAAATCATTCTCCCATTTTTTACCATGTTTAAAAGATGCTTTTTCAATTTTTGGAGAGGAAGATAATTCATCAGATGGTACTGCACAGTCAAGTTCCAAGTAATCTTCATTTTCTTTATTTTCGCTTATTCTGTAAACTGATTCTAGATCATTCTTTGGGTTTTCTTCTTTTGTTGGTTGCTTAACAGATAAATTATCATCAGAAAAACACAAGTCTGATACTTCTTTTGCTGGAGATGAAATATTTTGTGAAAGTAATAAATGATCATTTGTAGATTTCTCATCAATAAGTTCAATAGGTGAGGAACAACTTTTATGTTCTAGCGATGCTGAAAACAGAAAATAAAAATATCCAAATGACTTCCAAGCATAAATGAGTGTACTACTTGGGTATTAGGATAATTTTTGTAAGTTCTTATTACTATAATTTGATCCTAAGAAGTACTTTATTTACTACTTTGAAAATCAATTTTGGGGGCACCTGGGTGGCTCAGTGGTTGAGCGTTTGCCTTTGGCTCAGGTCGTGATCGTGGGGTCCTGGGATCAAGTTCCACATGAAACTCCCTGCAGGGAGCCTGATTCTCCCTCTGCCTATGTCTCTGCCTCTTTCTGTGTCTCTCATGATTAAATAAATAAATAAGTAAAATCAATTTTGGCCTGAATAAAATAAATTTCTAAAAAGGGCAATAATTCAGCACCTCTTTTTCTTATTTCTGGAGCTAGGTTACCAGGCAAAGAATTTCAGAAAAGTCCTATTGCCAATAGGCTTGCAATTAAGTCTGAAGGTCAAAACCTTAGGTATCAAGCAATCCACGGACCAGAAGAATATATCTGCAATACATATACTTGAAAAAGGATAATATCCAAAATATACAAAGAACTCTTATAGCTTAATATTTAAAAAGAAAGCCAATTTATATTGGACAGGGTATTTGAACAATACTTCATATATGTATGCTACAGCAAGGATTAATTGTGAAAATACGCTAAATGAAAGAAGCCAATCACAAAAAAACACATATTGTATAATTCCATTTATATGAAACAACCAGGGTCAACAAATCTATACAGAGAATAAATTAGTAGTTCCACAGCTGGGAAAATGGGAAGTGACTGCTAAGGGGTATGAGATTTCTTTTAGGTGATGAGAAAAATGTTCTAGAATTACTGGCGATTACAACTCCATGGATATAGTAAAAACCACTGAATGGTTTTTATACTTTAAATGGATGAGTTGCATGGTATGTGAATTATATTTCTTTTTTTAAAAGATTTTATTTATTTATTCATAAATGTGAGCCCAATGTGGGACTTGATGCGGGGACTCCAGGATCACACCCTGGGCCAAAGGTGCTTAACCGCTGAGCCACCCATGCATACCAATGAATTATATTTCAATAAATCCATTATATATATTTTTTTAAGGTTTATTTATTTATTTGAGAGAATACAAGTAGAGGGAGGGGGAGAGGGAGAGAATCTTCAGGCAGACTCCCCACTGAGCACGGAGCCTGCCCCAGGGCTCCATCTCATTACCAATGAGATCTTGACCTGAGCTAAACCAAGAGTCAGACACTTAAACAACTGAGCCACCCAGGCTCCCTTCTAATATATTTTTAAAGGAAGGTATACAAATGGCCAGTGACCATGTAAAGTGATGTTCATCATCATTAGTCATCAGGAAATACAAATTAAAACCACAGTGAGATACCACAACACACCCATAAGAATGGCTAAAATCAAAGACTGTCAATACTAATTGTTGACAAAGATATAGAGTAACTGGAACTCTCACACGTTGCTAGTATGAATACATAATGATACAATGACTTTGGTAAACAATTTAGTAGTTTCTTATGAAGTTAAATATATACCTACTGTAAGACTGAGTAATTATAGATATTCACTTAAATGATAACATATATTCACTTAAAAGAAATGATAACATATGTCCACAAAAAGATTTCTTTAATAACACTATAGAAGTTTTTTCCTAATAGTAAAAATCTGGCAATAAATCCAGGAGAGTTTCATATATCCATATGAAAAATTCCTCAGTAATAAGAAATGAACTAGTCATACACATAACATCATAAATAATCTCAAAAATGTTATGCTGAGTGGAAGAAGCCAGACACAAAAGAATTACTATATAATTCCATAAATGAAATTCTAGAAAAAGGGAAACTACTACCTAGTGGCAGAAAGTAGATCAGAGGTTACCTGGGGTCAGTAGTGAAGTTTGTAAGAAGAGAGGGATGGGAATGACTACAGAATGCAAAGGGGCTCAGGGAACTTTTCTAGTGATAGAAATATTCTATATCTTAGTTATGATGAGTAGTTTCATTGGTATGCACATTTGTCAAAATACATAAAACTGTACAGTTAGAATGGGTACATTTTATTATTATAATTTGTACCTTACAAAGTTTATTTGAGAAAAACTTAAATGTCTATAGGGCCAGATAAATAAGCTATGTAAATGAATGAAGTATATGGCCCGTACTTAAATCATAATCTTTAGGAAGATAAATTTTGAGTTTTTTTCTTCCAAAAGTAGTCTATATTTTTTTGTTTTTGCTTTTATGAGAGATAATGGTATAAGAAACATTTTATTTTCCTCTTAACTATATTAAATGTAAGACAAAAGTGCAAGAGTAATGCTAAATGCCAACTAACACCTGGTCTCATTTATGAGTGCTGGGAACTGTGGGGAATTGGAGGTGGGTGAGCTATTACTGGCGTGTCTAAAGTGATGAGGGGCTAGTGGCTCCAACCAATTGTTGCTATATAAGAATATAGGTCTGGTATTTGGAATTTTTAAGGACAAAATACAGATCATTTATCTGTAACTCTTGAAACTGTACATACTGGTAGTTAATTAAAACATTAATATGGGTCAATAATATGTGGGCTAAGACCAGAGTGTCACCAATTTGCAACTTCTGAGATATTTTCTAGAGATATCCTGGTATGTTTAGCAGGCAAATATGACCTGTCATTACTTCCTTCTCTGATTATTTTCTTCTACTTCTCTCTGTTTGATCACCGCTATCTTGACAACTTGACAACGCGCCAGCACTAATACAGTTATTGCTATTTATTTATTTTTATTACTTTTTCGGTTGTAGTTTTTTAAACTTTAGAATTAAACTATCATAATTCTGTTGATGTAAAGGTGAATTACATGTTTTATTTTAACCTCAAAATAGTTTCATATACTAGTAAAGATTTTACATAGTCTTATAGATTTAATACTTTATTTTGGATATTTGAAGACCCCATAAAATCTTCCTCTCTCTTTTTGTTGTCTGTCAATCGACTTAATCTCTTTTAAAATTCTTTTTCCACCCTGAGTAACCATCTAGGCCTTAGGATAGGTGTACATTTCCTTGACATAGTCTATTTTCCTTTTTACCAAAGCCCTCTGTCTTCTGTCTTTGAAACATCTCTTGCTGATACCCATTCTTGCCCTAGTTTCTATCTCCTTGAGCAGTCTCCAACATACACATAAAATTGTATTAAAAATATATAAATATTTATATAAATATAATAAACTAAAAGTGAACTTTCCCAATTTCTTAAGATTTGAATTTACTATTGCACAAACTAATTTAAAAACAATCCATATACTTCAAAAAGGTATAATTCAGGCAAAGCATGTTATATTTATAATAGTGGCATATATAACAAAATAACTCGAAAGATAGATACTCAAAAGACATTTTTGCTGCCTTAAATTGTATAAGTAAAGAATGTTAGTTAAGTGAGTAAATACTCTAGATACAAAGATAGATTATCTATTGTTAAAGAGAAGTTACTAGATATTATTATTGAACACCCAGAGTTCACCTGTCAGATTTAAAAATAACAGTGCTGGTTTGAGTCTAGTCTGATGTAAAATAAACACTAGACTAGCAATTAATCATTTATAAAAAGAAACAAAGTCACTTTAATTGAAAATGGCTAGAAATTTAAAAACAGACTATAGAATTGTAGGACAACAAAGGATTTTAGGAGGAGCTAGCCAAACTTCCTCATTTTTTTAAGGAAGAAAATGGGGCTTAATGGAACTCAAAGTTATAAATTCTGGCAGAGCCAGAGGTAATACTGAATGCTGGAATTTAGTTTTATTTTCCCAATCACCTAGTGGAAAGCCAACATCTAACATTTTCTCATTCTGAAAAATTCACACAAGTAATATTTACTATTATGTACTCACATTCTAATTGAAGTAGTTTTGTTGGCAAAAATATCTCCATTGTAGTATCACTAGAAGATAAATCATTACCAGACAAATACGTATTCAGAAGTTCCAAAGTTTCTGTTTCTATCAGATTTAGTCCTCCTTCTTTCCACCACTCTGTGCTTATAGGATTAACTACAAGGCTTTCTTCTTCAATAGAAAATATCTTTTTCAAATCTGTAACTGAACATTGGCTGCGGGACTCTTCAGTTCTTGGCACTTAAAAAACAATAACAAACCAAAAACAAATAGAAACAGTTCACAGGGCAAAAGAGATGAAAAATACAATAAATAAAATTATACTGAACATTCCTTATGAAATAGCTTTTCACACATTGGGAAAAAAGTGAAATGTGAAGTTATATAACTAGCATCTTCAAGATGCTAATACTTATAAAAGTCCAGAGTATTATAGCAATAGAAGTCATTTAGGGATTTATTTCAATCTGTGGAAGTATCATGAAGTTAAAATTATTCTAGTATTTACTAGGAGATAGACCCATTATTTTGTTTGACCATTTTAGCAATTACTAAATTAATACATTTGATAGCATTTTGAAGAATTAAAGTAAGATTTCCTAAATTTGAAATTCTATTTTATTGTAATGAACCTAAACTAGAAGATATATTTGATCAGATTTTATGATGACTATCATCTTACATATTGTGGCATAGTTTTCTACCTTATTACTTCTAACCTAAATAATGACAAATCACAATATAAGGAGGAACTGAAGCAGCACAACTACTTAAATCATTATCTACATTATAAGCATCAACACAAAATTATGATGAAAAAATTTGAAATCCTAATTTTGGAACTGTGGTGTTTTTTTTTTTAAGATTTTATTTATTTATTCATGAGAGACACACACAGACACACACACAGAGGCAGAGACACAGGCTGAGGGAGAAGCAGGCTCCCAATGAGGGACTCGATCCCAGAACCCCAGGATCATGTCTTGAGCCAAAGGCTCAACCGCTGACCCACCCAGGTGTCCTTGGAACTGTGTTTTTTATAACGACAGTAACAGTAATAAAAAATAAGAATACTGACAATACATTTCTACTAATTATACCTTTCACATTTACTTTTTGTTTAGCATTCAAAAATCAATTAATCTTTACCTGTAAACAAAAATGGGTTCAAAGAGCTTCTGCAGCTTTCTAACTGCCACATCATCCAGTACTTGTGAGCTGATTCTTCAGCAGAAAGCAAATTACTGAGAATGAAGAGTTAAAGCTTAATGTATTAATAATATTGAGCCTTTTTACATACTAAAATTTTAAGAAAATTATTGTTCTAAGTATTTTTTTTTTTACATTCAAAAGCAAGTAAAAAATTTACTCTATAAATGTGTGGACTGAAGTAGCGTGTTCTATAGACCAAATTTCAAATACTTACTTTTCCTCCCCTTGGAAGGTTTGGGAATTTGTTAGCCTCTGAATTGCTCCTGTTTTGCCTATATCTCAACTCCTACCTCTACCTCCCTCAAGGGAACCTGGAGCCAGAGGAGGCTGACTTAGGAGGGTTTTAGCACTTCCTTCCATGAAGTGTGCCGGCACCAACCCTACAAGCCACGCAAAATAAAAATATAATTTATGTAAAATTACTGTGCTTTCTATATAAGACAATAGCTTTAATACAAATTTTTATGAAATTGCTGTCCCCAAGTCCGTTCTAAACAAATTCTGGAGCCACTCCTGGTTGAGGGTCATTGTGAAAAAGTTGTCCCCTCTAACTTCTTAGGAAGGTAAAAGTTTAGTTCTAAAGTTTATTTCAGGTTCTTCAATCTCAGTGGGTGTGTGAGTGATGTATGTCTGTTTGCATGTCTTGGGGTGCCAGGAAGAGAAAGGAAGAAAGACGCATGACAATTAGTGTAAATCACAGTTTATCAGTAGCTATGAAGTTATGGCGTTGGTAGGGAAAATAACACTAATCCATAAACCCTTTGATCTATGCCCCCAAACCTCTCACTCCAAGGCAAGAATTTTTTAAAAAGATTTTATTTATTTATTTGACAGAGAGAGAGAGTGAGCACAAGCAGGGGAAGCAGCAGAGGGAGAGGAAGAAGCAGGCTCCCCATGGGGCAGGGAGCACAATGCAGAGCTCAATGTGGGGCTTGATCCCAGGACCCTGGGATCATGACCTGAGCCAAAGGTGGACACTTAACCCACTGAACCACCCAGGTGTCCCAACCCCCTGCAAAGAAAGAATTGATTGTATTCTGTTTCTTTGTTCATATGGGACATATATGGGCACGCTAATTATAAGTACTGCTAGTTAAGTTGACAGTCTCAGGTAGTAGAAAGCTAGCTAGGTTTTATGTCTAAGCTATCCAGTTTACCAACATAAACCAAAATCTATCATGAGGTGGCAACATGTGAGATTCTAGATAATTCTTGAACCTTACACCAAGATCTCTTTGACAAGCAGACTCCTCAGATTATAGGTAATTACTTTAAAGCAAAAGGAAGGCAAGCCAAGGCCAACAGGAGATCATAAAATAAACAAATATTCTTACTTTTAATATAACTTTCTGAAGACATGTCTGAATTTGATATATTGTTTAGTCATACATAAAAATAAGTTCATAATTCAGTAATCAGCATGGAAATAAAGTCTGATGCTACACAGACTTTTCAGCTTCAGAAAGTCTAGCATAGAGTTTGACATGTGGTAAGCACTCAAAATATTTGTTAATTGGTTATATTTCCAGCAAAAATCTTGTGTATTGAAATAGAAGTAACTGGGGACATAAAATCAAGTTAAAGGTATAGTAACACTACATTTTATATTTCCTTTTTTTAAAAATTTTAACACTTTTTTCTTTGTTTTTAGGTACACAGTTGAGGTGAAAATCCATTTTTTAAACAGGAATTTTAAGGTTTTTATATTCATTAACCAAATTGAAGTGATTTACCTTTTGCTAATGAATGTAGCATGATGAGATGACCTCTTTAAGTTGTTTCCAATGGCCCTAGAACCTATGGCTAATTTTAAAAAGCCTTTTTTGTTCTAACTTATGCAAATAATAATACATAGAAAAGACTTAAGTTTTGTAAGTTCTAATTAGTTGAGTTATAACAGTAAGTAGATATATAGCTTGTGTGATTAAAAGTTTATGATAATTAAGTAAATACTTTTAATATCCGATTGAAATTCAAGATTGTACTAATCTCTGCTAGTTTCTGTTTTTGATTATCAATCTGCCCTAATAGATGGATTAGGGTATGTGAAGTAAAAGAGCACTAAAAAAGATAGTACATGCCCTGCAAATAAACATCTGCACCTTAGCCAAGGAACTAAAAGTATTTAAACAAATTATAAGTAGTTTCTGTACTTGTTCTGTGAGATTATTTTTAGAGTTAGAATCTGATAGGGGCAGTTCTGATTCATGGTAGATTCTATATATCATAGGTTTATTCCCCAAATGACACAATCCTTTGCCAGATGAAGGTAGTTGGGGCCCTCAATACCAGACTCCTTCATTGTGTGCTGTGACACCTTCCTGAGACCATTAAATAGAAACCTGAGCAGCTAGTGATAAGTTGCTCCAGTTGCTCCCAAAAATCCAACAGAATTCTCCTCTGACAGATTAGCCAATCAGAGCTAAGAACTCAAAACTCAATACTCAGCTCCCACAGCATCCATTCTGGGAATAATTCGTCAGACACTTGTAGACTTTCCTGTAATTTTCCAGAAAATGTATTATTTTAGGACTCATTAAGTTTCAAGGTTACAGTGGGGATAAAAGGGGATGGACTGGTTATGCTCCTAGTTTTGTAACGGGCATAAGAGAAAGGAAATGCAGAGACAATTCCGGATAGCAGACTGATCTAATTTAGAAAACATTAAGATACACGATGCCACATGGTAGAAGATAGCAACAAAAGCTATCTCAGACTCCACTGGAGGGCAAATTCATATATTGAAGCTCTAATTCTCAGTACCTCAGAATGTGACTGTATTTGGAGACAAGGCCTTTAAAGAGATAATTAAGTTAAAATGGGGTGGTTAAGATAGAAGCTAATCCAATATGAATAGGAATTTAGGACATAGACATGCATGGAGGAAAGATTGTAAGAAGAGAAAGCTAGACAGGGCACCTGGGTGGTTGAGTTGGTTAAGTGGCTGATTCAGCTCAGGATATGATCTTGGGATTCAGGGGCCCAGTGTCAGCCCTCACATGGTGCTCCATGCTCAGCGGGGAGTCTGCTTCTCTCTCTCCCTGTGCCCCTTCCCCTGCTCATGCTTTCTCTCTCTCAAATAAATATATAAATAAAATCTTTTTTTAAAAAAAAGAAGATAGAAGACAGTTACCTAAGATGAAGCCAAGGAAAGACATCTCATAATGAATCCACTCCTGCTTAATCTTAGACTTCTAGCCTCCAAACTAAATAAATTTAAATTAATTTAACATAGTCTGGGTGTTTAAGCCATTCATCTATTGTATTTGTTAAGGCAGCCTGAGCAAATAAATATACAACTACACTGTCTTTCATAGCAGTGAGTGCCAATAGTGGGAGCTCCATTGGCAGGTATCCAGTGGCAATATCCTAAGCAAATTGTTCTAGTGCCAGAATCTTTAAAATTTTTCAAGTTATTTATTTTAAATGGTAATATGTTCACATTCAAAATACTAAAAATATGAAAGAACCTGGCTCTATCACTTACTAGCTCCCATATTGCCAGGCTACCCAGTTCCCTCCCAGACATAACCAAAGTTACTTGATTCTTGCATCTTTTTAAAGATATTCTATACATATAAAAATAAGTATATACATATATATTCGTATATTCTATTTGCTTACTATAAACACTGTTTTTGTTTACATTCTTTCACAGAGGTATCTTGGAAATTGCTTTTATATGGAGGGATTTAATTAAAGACTGGTTATTTTTTTTTAAAGATTTTATTTTATTTATCCATGACAGACACAGAGAGATGCAGAGAGAGAGGCAGAGACACGAGCAGAGGGAGAAGCAGGTTCCATGCAGGGAGCCTAACGTGGGACCTGATCCTGGGTCTCCAGGATCACGCCCTGGGCTGAAGGCAGCACTAAACCGCTGAACCACCCAGGCTGCCTAAGACTGGTTATTTTGAATTGTAATTTGAGTTCTAGTTATAATCTTTACTTACATTTTACAAACAGGAGAAAATGGAAATGTCTGAAGTCTTGTACATAATGAAGTCACGGAAGAAGGTTGGTTTGTTAGATGTAGATGAGTTAATGGCATTTCTAACTCCACTAGAATACAAAAAGTTTAAAAAATAATTAATTACATAAACATTGAATAAAATTTAGTTTAGAACTCTTTGTAAGTGACTATTATATTGATCATTCTGCTACAACACAAAGTTTTATTTTACTTATTTTTTTAAAGATTTTTATTTATTTATTCATGAGAGACACAGAGAGAGAGGCAGAGACACAGGCACAGGGAGAAACAGGCCCCCTGCAGGGAGCCTGACGTGGGACTCGATCCCTGGACTCCAGGAACACACCCTGGACCAAACGCAGGTGCTTAACCGCTGAGCCACCCAGGCATCCCCAACACAAAGTTTTAATAAAAAGACATTTGGGCTACTTGAAATACAAAATAATAGTTTTAAATTTCCATCTATAAGAAATTACACATATATCACATGCTGTCTCAACAGTGATAGTAGTGATTTAAAAAATACACTGACAACTAAACTTTATTGAGTTTACTGTATGAGAGAAATTCTAAGAGTCTTATGTATAATTATGCTTTCAATTCTGACAACTTAAGTTGTCAGTACTTAGCAGACAGTACTATTTTTGTCTTCATACTAAATATTGGTGATGTTAAGTAAATAGTATTAATGGAGACTAATTCTTTGCCTTAATAAGTCTGGAGTCTGGGTGGCCCAGCACAGAATTACATATTTATGGGGTGGGCTTCAGAAACTGAAACTCATTTTTTCATAAGCAGTCAGTGTGTTTCTAACACTTTCATAAATAAAGCAGTAAACTTCCAAATAGATGATTAATATGATTTAATTATAAATGTAACTACAGGAGCACCTGGGTGGCTCAGTCAGTTAAGTATCTGACTTGATTTTGGCTCACATCATGATCTCAGGGTTGTAATATTAGGCTCCACACTGGGCATAGAGCCTGTGTAAGATTCTCTCTCTTCCCCTACCTCTGCCTACCTCCCTCCACCCCCCGCTAAAATAAATAAATAAATAAATAAATAAATAAATAAATAAATAAAATAAATGTAACTAAATAATAGTATCATCAAAATAGCTACTCAATTTTTAAAATATTTTATTTATTTATGAGAGAGAGAGAGAAAGAGAGTACATGAGCAGAGGGAAGGGCAGAGGGAGAGGGAGAAGCAGACCAGGGAGCCCGATGCAGGGCTTGAGCCCAGGCCCCTGGGATCATGACCTAAGCCAAAGGCAGATGCTTAATCAACTGAACCACCCAGGTGCCCCTCATCAACATAGTTAAGAAGCAACACAACTTGATATTACAGTGGAACAAAAGAAGATTCAGAGTCCAAATCTGGTATGATAATAATAGTAACAATAATGATAGGATTGTTTTAAATTTTTTAAAGATTTTATTTATTCATAAGACACACACACAGAGAGAGAGGCAGAGACACAGGCAGAGGGAGAAGCAGGCTCCATGCAGGGAGCCTGATGTGGGACTCAATCCTGGGTGCCCAGGATCAGGCCCTGGGCTGAAGGTGGTGCTAAACCACTGAGCCACCCGGGCTGCCCAGGATTGTTTTAATTGATTAAAAAGTTAAATTTACAAAAGCACAAAGGTCAGCAAGATTACTAATAATGAGGTAAAATATAAAATTTTATTTAATGAACTATAATAAGATTTCAGATTTAAATATTAATGCTATTTCCTCTGTTCTTCTTCCTCAGTCTTTGTAACTCTGTATCTTATGCAGTTTTGATGTTAGAAGGATAATCGGTTAATGATAGTAACAAATGCAAATGGACAGATAAGAGAAAAAATGACAACTTGGATTGCAATAATAAAATTTTAAACATGAAAACTGTCTCATAGTAGACCTTACATGTGAGTGTATTATACTTTTATATCACATATAGCTAACCGCTGATAAACTCAATGATTCATCCAAAATTTCTACCTGGTTCACTATTCTCTGGTTCACAATGGCTTTGAATGGCCAAAATTTCTGTGGAGCTGCATTTTATATCCTCAATGTCACTTCCATGCTTGGCAGTAAGATCTGAAAAGAAAAGTAAGAAAGACTACTATCAGCATAAGTACTACCACATCAGGTTTTTTTGTAATGTTGTTTGTTCCTCTGTGGCAATGACACCGTTTTACTTAGTATACTATCAGAACCAACTGAAGGCTGGGAGTGGAACACAACAGTCAGTCAGTAAAGTCACTTGTCCTTTACGTTAGCACTCATGGATTTGTGTCCTGCTAATAAGCCAATGGGCCACCCTGCAGTTTTAAGCCCTGCTAAATTTTCAAGTTCTGGTATGAATTTGATTAACTTACTCAGGTTGATTTTTCATTCCCTTGCTTTGATTTGTAGGCTGATACTTGATCTAGTCTTATCTGTAAGAATTCCTTCAAGTCTGTGGTCTAGTAATGGGAAGCATCCTTGTTCTCAATGGATATCATAAATCTCCCTTCACTCCTCCCTAATATTATATATCTTTAATGATTTCAATTGGAATTTATAAAAGAGTAGTTAAATATCTGGGCTTAAATTGTCATCAGAAAAATTCAACAATATTGACTAAGTCTAACTGGGATAAAAAAAATCTACATTTTAGGTTATGATTCTCCCAGTTACCTGATTCCATGAATCACGACCTTACTCTGAGCTTCTCCATATCTAACTAAAGTCAGCATAGAAGTTGTTAGTACTTTGTCATTGTTTATTAGAAAACAACTTTAAAAAATTAGTATAGTCATAGGTGATTTAGATTTACTTGTATAATTATATTGAAATGGTTAATTTGAGAGATGTTTTAAGTTTGCAAGTGTATAAAGAGAAAGACAATGAGAAAAGAGTCTCACCAACAATAATTCTAAGATTTACCTGCAGAACACTTTTTAAAAATCTGGGAGTTCAAAATAAATAAATAAAAATCTGGAGGTTTTTTAAACAGAAAACAGTTTAGTCAAGTACTTTTTTTTTTTTTCAAGTACTTTTATAACAAACACTATTAAATAGTTTTTACAAGTAATGGATTTTTAAATTTATTCTCACCTCTTTTGAAAAGTTCATTTTCATCTGCATAATTTATTATTTCTGGAACTAAGTTTAATGATTCCTTCAGTTCGGAGAGTGATGGAATATCAGCTTCTTGTTTGGAGCTTGTAGATATTAAGAATTCACACTCAGACAAAATTGATGGCTGAAATAGTATAAGTAAAACAAGCTTTTAGGGAGCTTTTCCAGGTAAGTATTTCTGGACTCACAGATATAATTTGTTTAATTGGTGTATCAAATTTTAGACTAAATATTCAAAAATTTTAATGTTATTAAAACATTTTTTAAAAAATAGAGGTATAGTAGCCAAAAATATACTACAAGCAATGTTCTGAGTAATGTCTTTTATGGCCACTGATTATACTAGTGATGTACAGTATTCTAGATGCAGAAATATCTTCTTTTGGCCTAATAACAAATTTCTAAACTTCTGAATTAAAAATAATCACTGTAGTAGATAAGAAATAGTGAATGGAGAGAAGTTAAAAGGGTAGATGAAATGGAATGGATCTTTGCTACATGTCATTAAATACACTTCTTTTTCATTCCTACAGAACGGGATTCTATGTGCACAATTCTCAGAGCTAATAGGTGAGGGATGGGGGGACTAGAAAAGAAGCTAATAGGTAAATTAATATTTTCACCATGTATATTAACATTTTTAATTGTAAGGAAACCCTTTAAATGCCTTATGATATCTGTATCTGTATCTATATTTACATTTCTATCTATATTCTTTGAATGTCTTAAGAAAAGCCCCAAATATGAAACATTTTCAGTTGTTTCAAAAAAATGTTTAAAGTAATTTATAAATGCATTGAATCTATATGGGCCTAGTTTTCCGAGTTTGTTAAATTGTAAAAAATTCTTTGCACTCTCAACTGCTAAAATTCTTTACATAATAATATCATAGTAACAATTTTGTGTCTATCGGAACTGTATGCTAAAAAAGAAGGGATGCCTTTGAGGAATTTGATCTTTAATATGTAATGATGCTATCTTCCTTATTAACCACAGGCAGCACCTAAAATGAAGTCTCAGACCATCTTTATTCTTACTACTTCAATGAGAAACTTCTCTGACATAGTGCTGTTTTGTGTGTAACTCACAAATCAAAATCAACATTTCTAGCTCTGCTTTCCATTTTTTTAATTAGAATATGACCACTTAATGTTCTATACCAGGTAGATTTATTAAAATCACTAAGAAATATTTTTAAATTCACTATACCTCGGCTGCACAATATCAACCAAAATACATCTGAGTAGGACCCAGGCTCCAGGATTTTATTAAAACTCTCCAAGTAATTCCAATGTGCAACCACAGTTTAGAACCACTATCTTAAAGTAAATTTGACTCCGTTACTGGTATATTTAACCTATTACCAAGTCTTTTTTAACTTGACAATAGTAGATAGTTAATGCATATTACTGAAATTTATAAAAGTGTGCTTTACCAACTTTTATAAAAACATTACTGAAAGCAAGTATTACAGTTTCATTTAAACCTACTGTATCTTCTAGCTTTTCCTGACAAAAGTTCTCTTTATGCATGTAAAAATCTTCTTTCACAAGACTTTTCAAATCTCCTTGAAATGAGAAATGTTCCCTTAACAAAAAATAAAACATTAAATTAGTGTCTACTAAAAAAAAGCAAGGTACATACTAAATGTAGCCAACCAAATTAAATAATAATTTAACACAATGATTAAAACTGGAATTGAAAAAAAAGAGAAAAACCTGGAATTGAGATAAATGATAAATATTATTATTGATAACATCTAGACTTGTGAGCATACAAAGATATTTTCTCCCTTAAAAATATTTGCATCAGACAATTAAGTACCTGAAGAAATTAGCTTCTGTGAAGATCTGTTCTTTGAAATCTAAAATGGGGTCCTTTATCAAAAATGGTTTTAGCCTACTCAACAGAGTATGCACAGTTGGTAGCTGACTTTTATATGTCATCAAGTTATTTACAAAAAGGATTTCTTCATCAATATATAAATCTGAAAAAAAAGAAATGTAAAGGAATAAGAAAAAATCTAAAAGTTACACAAAGGGATTTAGTTAGTTACTGCAATTAGCCATTTAAACATCCTTTAAATTCTTTAATTCTTTATTGTATTGTGCATATAAAGCATGCAGCATAGGATTGGCATATAGGCAAAAGCTCAGTAAATTTTAGCATTACTTAGTACACTGACTAGTAACCAAACATCCTGAAAGAGTTGTAATGGCTTTTCTTTTCAACAAAGATTAATAATTGGTGGAAAATATCTTGCAGCCATATCCTCCAAAATAACCAGGGGTAGCCTAATCAGAGTTGTAAAGAAATAAAAGCATTTGACTTTTGTGGAACCTAGTCTTTTCTCTGCATCATTTTACCTCTTAAAGTCTTGAATTCATCCCTAGAGGTTCAGAGATGTAGGGAAAGGAGATGGTCTACAAAACCTACAAATGAGATCAATTCAGATTCTATCACTGTAATGATTTAAAAAATTGTTTCTGGTATAATATAGAAATAAAATTTTCATTGGCAAGTTGATTATAATGAAAGTAATATGGCAAAGTACTTGACAAGTGTGATACATCATATATTAGGAAACACTAATGCTAACAGTTAATTACTGGAATAAATTTCTCCCGTCGATCTCCACCCTATAATGTTCAGGTTACTTTAGAATCTTAGCCAACTACGTCAGTGCTTTAACACTTTCTGAGCCAAAGGAAGGAATGTAAAACCTGTTCCCATTCTACTATAAGCTCCTGAGTGGAAGGAAGAAAGGGAAAATATAAGTTTAGATGAAGAGCTATTCAGAAAGCCAAACTCCCCAAAGCCAAAGCTACAAGGAAGCACGAGCAACAATCTCTTGTTCTGGGTAGTAACCTTTCAGTTAAGTAAATTTAAAATGTCATGAGCGAGGAATAGCATGGAGTGATGACTCCCAGGACCAACTACATCATTGGCATGCATGTGTCTAATAAATATGTGGTGTTAAGCAGGCAGCCAGGAAACATCCCTTTGCCTGGTGTTACCTTGAAGTGCCAAAAGAGAATTTGTTCCATAAACTAGCCTCTTAAGAGATTACTTATCTGAACCTGCCAAGTTTCTGATAATTTCATGGCCAAGAGCTTCCCATAACAAATTTGGCATAGTTCTTTTATATACCAAAGAGAGCTAGCCAATCAATTCCGTATCTAAACAGGGCTTATGTTTGACAATTAAACATAGTTCATTTGTATATCCATTCTGATTACTGAAGTCGTATTAGTAGTAAAAATCCAAACAGCATTTGTTTATATCTCCAACAGGTCCTCTAGCCATTTTCTCTTTCTAGATGAGTAGGCTCATCCTACTATTTCTGCAAGTCTATGGAAAGAAACATCTACCAGTTATGAGGTCTTATTTTCCAACCATCCATTTTTGATAGAGCCACTTGAGGGCAGCAACACACTACAACCAATGTTCTTTGTAACCACACAAAAGTTGTTTTACGAAGGGTGCTACTTCCGTATATTCTTAAGGTTATACAACACTTCCTGGAGTCCTTACTTTATTATAGCTCTTCTATACAGATATGAGGATACTGTTTTCCTCTATTGTAAAGAAGTGTTGAATTGTTACAAAGAAGCAAATATTTTGCTAGTTAACTATGAAAAGAAACAGTAGAGATCTACTTGACAGGACAGACAAGTTTATTCTTGCAGAAGATTCCTTTATCTACCTAGAAAACCCAAGATTACTAAATGAAAACAAATAAAGGAGTTCACTAGGTGCCTGATTAAAAATAAATTAGAAAATCTCCGGTTTTCAAACGTATATAACCCTCCCCCCAATTAATGGAAAATTCATTCATAATGATGACAAGTATACAAACATCAAGAAATCAACATAACAAACATGTGCAGAAAGTATATGAAAGAAAATATAAAAGTTTAATGAGGACCATTTAAAAAATTGAATAAAAGGCAAGATAAATCATTTTTCTGGTTAGTAAGACTAATGGTAAAAAAAAAAAGTAAAAAATTTCAATGACATTACAATTTCTCAAGAGATCTCTTTTGGAAATTAAAAAACTGATTTACTGAAAGTAAATCTAGAAGAATACATGAGAGTAGGAAAAAAATTTAATAACAAAAAATAAGATATTAATACATGTTATTATTATATATTAAATAGTTAAAACTGTATGGTACAATAATAGACAAATTAATAGAACATAATATCCAGAAACACTCTAATGTGGCAAGGATTTAGCATATTTTGTAAGTGGCATATCTAATCAGTAAAGAAAGGAAAGACTATGCCATAAATGATACCAAAATCTTAAGGAAAATCTTAAAGAAAACATGAATACATATTTTTCTAATTTTAGGAAGAATTTTCTAAGTAAAAAAGCAATGAAAGAAACCTTAAAGGAAAACATTGATAGCCTGGTTAGTTTTAAATTAAATATACATTAAATATATCTTTGACATATACAGATAAAATGTAAGAAGAGAAAAATAGATAAGCAAATCATTTCACAAAATAAAAATATGCAAATGTCCAGTAAAATGAAAAATTTTTGTAGATTTTATTTATTTATTATTTAGAGAGAGAATGAGACAGTGAGTGTGTGGGTGCATATGAGCTCAAGTAGGGGGAGCGGCAGAGGGAGAGGAGTGGGAGAGAATCTTGCAGACTCCCTGTCCAGCATGGAGCCCCATGCGGGGCTTGGTCTCAGGACTCTGAGATCATGACCCTAGCGAAAATCAAGAATTGCGCTCTCAACCTACTGAGCCACCTAGGTACCCCAAACAAATAATTTTTTAAATCCAAGTAAAATATAATTCTGCCCATCACATTGATTAAAATGTATTAACACAATATCAGTAGTAAATATACCCAATGATGATAAGGCTAGTATGAATAGGATATTCTCATATCATGCTAGTGAATGTATAGTTTAAAAAATACTTATATTAAATAATTCCATTTCCATGAATTTACTCTACAGAAAGAATTGGAAATGGAAGCATACATTTATGTACATATTTGAAATTAAAAACAACATTAGTCTTCTCAAATTGGGGAATGTATGATACATAAGATTTAGAACTGCAGTCATTAAAAGAACAAAGAATGCTTTTGAAGACAAGTGCATTGTGAAATGTTCTCAAGATAATGTTAACAATTAAAAATAATATAATGCAGATACAATATGATCCCAATAGAAAAACGATTTATGTTTAGATTAAAGGTTTGGAAGTTTTTAATAAGGGACATTCTTCATATTTAGGATGTAGCTATCTTAACAGATGTAGGAAACATTAATAAAATTCAGTCCTCTTTCATGATCAAAAACTCTTAGCAAACTCAATAGAGAAAGAGCTTCTTCAACCCAATAAAGTAAATTCTTCCAACATTTAACCATTGAAACTGACATAGGCATTGTAAATGATTCACCACTGAAATGATATTTACATCATTTTTAATGATGAAACTTTAAAGTATTTCCTTTACTGTCAAGAACGAGATGAGGATGGTAACATCACTGTTTCTATTAAACAATGTCCTGGAGGTCCTAGTCAGCACAATAAGACAAAAAAAAAAAAAAAAAAAGATAAATGTTGTAAAGGAAGACACAGATGGGCAACAAAATCACTGTCTTAGAGGTATCTGTACTCCCACTGCAGCATTATTCCACAGCCAAGGTGTGGAAACCATATGAGTGTCTGTCCACAGATAAGTGGATAAAGAAAATGTGTTTTAAAGAAAACAATTGATAAAGAAAATATTGTTTTCTTTAAAATGTGTTTTATACACACAGATTTAAGAAAATACTGTTCAATCTTAAAAAAGAAGGAAATCCTGAAATTTTCATTATGGATGAACATGGAGGATATTTTGCTAAGTGGAATAAGCCAGGCAGAGAATAGCAAATACTGCATGATATCACTTGTATGTGGAATAAAAAAGAAAAGTAGAATTCATGAAAACAGAGTAGAATTGTGGTTGCCAAGGCCTGGGACTCGGCTGTGGGGAAATAGGAAAGGTTAGTAAAACAGTACAAACTTCTAGTTGTAAGATGAATAAAGTGTGAGGATCTGATGTATAAAACAGTAACTATAGTTGATACTATGCAGTGTATAACTGAAATTTGCTAAGAAAATAGAACTTAAAAAAAAATTAAAAAACAAAACAAAACAAAAATAAATAAATAAAAAAAAAGAAAATAGAACTTAAGTGTTCTTACCAAAAAAAAAAAAAAAAAAGAAAGTAAATATGTGAAGTGATGGATGTGTTAATTCAATGATGGGAATCTTTTATGATGTATATATATATATGTATTAAATTATCACATTCTACACTTTAAATACATTAAAAAAAAAGGAAAAAAACATGTGGGTAGTTGATGAAGTCAGAGGACTGCTGCTTTTTATTACAAATTTTGAGTAACTATTTGATTCTCTAAACTGTCTGCATGTACAATTTTTTTTTAATCAAAAATAGAGATGCCTGGGTGGTGCAGTCAGTTAAGGATCTGATTCTTGGTTTCAGCTTAAGTTATGATCTCAGGGTGGTGGGATTGAGCCTTGCAACAGGCTCCACGCTAAGCCCAGAATCTGCCTGATTCTCTCTGCCCCTCTCCTCTTTCTCTCTCAATCTCTCTGTTAAATAAATAAGGAAATCTTTAAAAAAATAATAAAAATAAAATTAAATTTAAAATAAAGCTACATTTGCATTTGCTTATATATTGCTAGGACATCTGAAATGATATTCATAAAATAATTACATTTATTAACAAATAATATGTGAGTGTTGTAGGAATATTAGTATATATCAACAAACCAATAAAAGAAAATTACCCACTGTTTTTGTCTTAAAGAAACGTTTTGACATTAACGTATAATTTGGTAATTAACTACATTTAAGACAAAATTTACAGTATCAGTTGAATTTCAAAACATAATGCATTCCTTTTGATTTAAACATTGAGACCAAAATATCTATAAATCTGGCAGCAATCAATAGAGCTGCAAAGATAATAAACGAAATTGGCAAATCTAAATTTATAAAATGATGTCTAATGACACAGGACCCCTAAGGCAATATAGGATATGGATAATTTATATGTATTTGGAAACCCAAGCATATTTTCATTCACTGAATAGTAGTTTAGGAAGTTTCTGACTCTGGTTCATGACAGATATCATGAAGTTTACTAATAATGGTTTCTAGTTTTCCACATTAATAATAATAGCTATGTTTGATATCTGTCATGTTTTTTACAAACTATCTCATTACGTGTACAAATATACTAGTTGATCCCCACAAACATTTTTATAAGAAATTAGAATAAGTTAAAAGATATTATAGAAGAAATTTGAAAACCATAAAATTTTTTTAAAGATTTTATTTATTTATTCATGCGAGACACTGAGAGAGAGGTAGAGACACAGACAGAAGGAGAAGGAGGCTCACTGCAGGGAGCCCAACGTGGGACTCCATCCCACAATTCTGGGATCATGCCCTGAGCCGAAGGCAGACACTCAACTGCTGAGCCACCCAGGCGTCCCCAAAACCATAAAATTTTTAATAGCTGTCTTCAAATTACACCACTTTTATTTTATTTTATTTTTTTTTAAATTTTTATTTATTTATGATAGTCACAGAGAGAGAAAGAGAGAGAGGCAGAGACATAGGCAGAGGGAGAAGCAGGCTCCATGCACCGGGAGCCTGATGTGGGATTCGATCCCGGGTCTCCAGGATCGCGCCCTGGGCCAAAGGCAAATTACACCACTTTTAAAGTGGAGATTTAGACTATGATAAAATCTTTTGACTCCAAATTCAGATTATTCCTAAAATATCATGTTCTAAAGTTTAGTCTTTATTCTTTTTGAAAGATTTTGTTAATTTGGAGAGAGAGAGAGAGACTGTGTGCATGAATGAGTGGGAGGGAGCTGGGGGAGGAGGGGAGCAAGGGAAGAGGAAGAGGAAGAGGGAGAGAAGCAAACTCCCTGTTGAGCACAGAGCCAGACCTAGGGCTCCATCCCACAACCTCAAGATCAAGAGTTGGATGCTCAACCAACTGAGCTACCTGGGTGCCCCTCAAGTTTAGTCTTGAATGCAAATCTCTCACACTCTTTCATCTTTAACTAACAGGGATCTAACTAAATCATCACATACCTATTTGCCAACAGTAAAAATTTTATACACAACTTATGTATTTACAAAAAACAGCAGTAAAAGAACCGTTATTATATATATCATCTATTAATTTATTGTAGCTCACGCTATAGCATATCTTAAACTTTAAGTCTTAAAGGTAGTTCTCGCAAGTTTTACACTAGTGGAAGAATTTAGCACCCTCAAGGAAGATGAAAATTTGGAATATAGTTTGGATAAAATGTACTTTAATTATTAATTATGGTAAACTTGTGAAAACGAAGTAAATTTCCTGATCTAATACTGCAACTAATGCATCTCTACTTTGAATTATGGTTTCATATTAGATGAGACTGAAAATCTTGAGCATATTTTAGAAAATAAAATACAGCCATCATTTAATAATCTACTATTTTAATGTTATAACAGATTGCTGTCATCAGATCTGGTTATAATAATATGGTGTGAGCACAATATGATCAAATATCTGAGGCTATTTTGATGTCCAGGACACAGAAACTCCAAAAACAATCAAATTCACACACACAAAAATATTTTCCTAATGTGGCAAAGCTTAGAATTATAATTTTGCAGGTGGATACCCTTAAAAAATAGAAAAATTAAAAATCCAATAAAACAAAAACACTCAACAAAATGAAAATCTGTATGTTAGTAAGAAATGTTTTATAACAATAGAAATAACAAATGTCTCACCTTTGTTCTGTGTTTGAAGTGTTGAACATTTTTCTAAACCGCCAATAGGTGTAAAGACTTCATTATAGTCTGTATCAGTATATAAACTGGCTTCCTCTATTTCGATTGGAGAGTTTGGGTTTGAACTTGGAACAATTTCCTCAAACCCATAGTCAATCTCGGTCATCATTCCTGTAACTGTTTTTCTATGACATTATAAAATTACTGATTATATGATGTCCCATTTTAAAATATCTTTATTAACAAATAGTATATGTTCATTGTAGAAAAATTACAATATTCCAACAGATACAGAGAAAAGTTAGCCCCAACACTTGAGACAAATTTAAAAAATATGCACTTTCTCAATTAGTTTTGGATATTTTAAAACAAAAATGGATTCATGTACATAGTATTATAAAACCTGCCATTTCTGGTAAACAATAAAACATGAGTACATTTATATGTTAATCAATGTACATTCACTTCATTTTTGATGGATGAACAAGATCCCACTGTATCGCTAAGCCATAATTCACTCAAACAGTTCCCTATTGTTGGCAATTTAAATTTGTTGTAATTGCTTGCCATTATACTGCAAGGGATATCTTTGTGCCTTTGCCTGTTTTCTCAAAATATGTTTCCTAAAAACAGAAATGAAGAGGTTAAAGGTATACAGATTTTTAGACTTTGCCATGCATTGTCAAGTTTTCCTTATGTTGGATTTTCAATGTTTGCTTTTCCACATCATTATCCAACCTTTTATATTCTGTTCTTCAACCTGGGAACGTCATCTTCATGCCTGAACTAAGCTCCCTTGCTCTCTGCTTCTGGTTGGGTTCAGCTGATAGGAAGCATTGGCAGGAGATCAAAGGTGGGAAGAGAGACAAGTTGGGATATTATTGTTCCCAAATCCTTTTCTCCTGGGCCACAATTTGGAAGTGGCTGCATTCTTGTACCAACAATTACATCTCATGTCAGATAGCCCCTCTCCTACAGCTAGCCATAGTTCTTACTGAGTTGATTACTGCTCAGTCCCCTTGCTCCTTCAAGCTTAGTGTTAACAACATCCTGGTGTTGCTGATCATGGGCAATTTTTTGGCTCCCTTGACCTTGCCCATTCCTTGCCTGTTTCCTGATTCATCCAGGTATATCTGCACTTTTAAATGAATTTTCTAACAAATAAATATATTACTTGCAATTTAACTACACATTCTAGTATGCCTTTTTCCTCCTGATATCCTAGAATATTTTAGCCTCAATAATTCCCTACACAGACTGAAAGAACCAAAATCAATGCAATTCCCCAATGTAACTGGAGAAAAGTATGTTGTATCTTCAAATTACTGATAGAAAAAATCTCTAAATTTCTCCTTTACTCTTTAACACAATATAAGGAACAAGCTCACCCAGGTCCATATTATTCATAAGACCATTGATTCCTGTGTGAATATTTATAGACTTTTAAATTGTAGCATTTAGATTGCAATTATCTTTTTTTTGTTTTAAATGCTACTAATAGGATCAGTAATTTGTAATAATCATTGATACTATATTTTTAAGAAAATCCAGTCAGTTCTCTCCTCTTAGATATAAATGTTCTATAAAGAAAAGTTATTTCCTGGATTTCCTCCTACCTCCATGTCCAATATCATCTGTTCTTTGTTCACTGACATCTCCTCCTCTGCCTACACTGTAGATACTGATATTTCACCAGCTTCTAATCTAAATGATGTTTGCTTTCTTTCCATATCATTCTATTTGGGTAAATTCATCCACTCCAATTCACTAATTCCTTAACTTAAAAGAAATATTAACTGAGTATCCACAGTGTGCTAATACCATTTTAGGCACTGAGAATGGAGTAGTAGAACTCCAAATAAAATTCTTACCCTCATGAAGCTAACCTGTTAATGGGATGAGAGACAAACAAACAAATAACATAATGTCAGGTGGTAAACACTGTTATGAATAAAATAAAATATTATGGCATCAAGTAAGAACCAGATTGTTGGTAAGAGGTCTATTAGAGGGTAGTTAGTGAATGGGCAGCTGAGGAGCTGATAATTCCATAGCTACCTGAATAATGGCAGGGAATGAGCTATACAAAGGCCTAAAGTGGAGTAATAAGGTTGGCATAGTCTAAGAAAAGCAGAAAGGTCAGGGTGACTGAAACAGAGTAAATTTAGATAGGTAGGCAGGGACTACATCATGTTGGGCATTATAATACTGGTAAGAACTTTAGATTTTATTCAATGTGCAATGGGATACTTTCAGTAGGTTATAACAGAGACAGTTCATGATCTGTGTCTAAAAAAAAAAATTCCAGGTAAACTCTTAAAAGAAAATAGAGGAATAAATCCTCGTGACTTAGGCAAAGCCTCTTAGATATGATGCTAAAAGCTGAAGTGACAAAAGAAAAAACAGATAAATTGGAATTCATCAAAATTTTTTAAAAATTGTGCTTCAAAAAAAATTGTGCTTCAAAGGATACTAAGTGAAAAGACAATCCACAGAAGAAAATATTTGTAAATCATGTATCTAATAAGGGACTTGTATCTAGACTATATAATAAACTCTTAAAATTCAATTATAAAAAGACACATAAGCCAATTGGAAAATGGGCAAAGGATTTGAATAAACATTTTCTTGAAGAAGATAAACTAAAAGTCAATAATTACATAAAAAGATGCTAAACATCATTAGCCAGGAGGGAAATGCAAATCAAAACTATAATGACATATAATGAGCCACCCATTAGGATGGCTATAATAAAAAAGACAGAAAATAACAAGTGTTGGCAAGGATGTAAATAAATTATAACCTTCATACACTGCCTGTGGAAATGCAAGATGGTACAGCTTCTTAGAAAATAATTTGGCAATTCCTCAAACAGTTAAATACTGAGTTACCAATATGATCTAGTAATTCTACTACTAGAGAAATGAAATCATATGTATGCACAAAAACTTACCCACAAATATTTATAGCAGCATTACTCGTACTACCCAAAAACTGAAAACAACCTAAATGTCCATCAACTAATGAATGGATAAATAAAATATGCTATGTCCACACAATGGAATATTATTTGGCCATTAAAAAAACCCAAAGTGGGGATCCCTGGGTGGCACAGCGGTTTAGTGCCTGCCTTTGGCCCAGGGCGCGATCCTGGAGACCCAGGATCGAATCCCACGTCGGGCTCCCAGTGCATGGAGCCTGCTTCTCCCTCTGCCTGTGTCTCTGCCTCTCTCTCTCTCTCTGTGTGTGACTATCATAAATAAATAAAAATAAAAAAAAAAAACCAAAGTGTTGATACATGCTATAACACAGATGAACCTTGAAAACATTATGCTAAGTGAAAGAAACCAGTCAAAAGAGATCTCACATTGTAAGCGTCATGTTGTGTTTTATAATAAGAAATATATATATGGTCTTCATCCCAATTTCTGGCAAGGAACTCCTAAAGCCCTTGGAATTTCCTAAAGGTGTATTTGGTTATGTTAATGAGGTGACTTTTGGAAAACCTCTCTGTTGCCAGAGAACCAACCATGTGATCAGAGGGCTGGAATTTCAGCCCCATTCCTCTGACTTCCAGAGAGGAGAGAAAGGCTGGAGCCTGAATCAACTGTCAATGGCCTATGACTGAATCAATCATGTGCATGTAATGAAGCCTTCATTAGAACCCAAAGGGATGGGGTTCAGAGAGCTTCTGGGTTGGTGAACATAGGGAAATGCTGAGAGAGTGGTGTGAAGACAAAGGGTATAGAAACTCCATGCCTCTTTCCCATACCTTGCCCTATGTATCTCTTCCATCTGGTTGTTCCTGAGTTATATACTTTTAAAATCATCTGGCAATTCAGTAAATAAAATATTTCTGTGAATTCTATGAGTCTGTCTAGCAAATTGATCAAATCTAAGGAGTTATTACTGGAACCTCCAATCTATAGCAGGTGGGTCATAACCTGCTTGCAAGTGGATTCTAAAGTAGGGTGAAAGGGGAGGCAGTCTTGTAGGACTGAGACCTTAACAGATGGTATCTGATGGTATCTCTGGGTAGATAGTGTCAGAATTGGGTTAACTGTAGGATACCCAGTCGACGTCAGAGCATTGCTTGTTGTTTGGGGAAACTACACTCCCTCCCTATGCTAGAACTGGTGTATGATTTTAATTCAATTCCATTTATATGAAATGTCCAGAATAGGCAAATCTAGAGAAGCAGAAAGTAGACTGGTAGTTGCCTGTCTGGAGGAGGAGAAAAAAATGGTGAGTGGATGTTAATAAGTATAAGATTTCTTTTTGTGTTGATGAAAATGCACTAAAATTGATTGTGGTGATAATTGCACAACTCTGTCAATAAACTAAAAACCACTGAATTGGACATTTTAAATGGGTGAATTATATGGTTATGAATCATATTTCAATAAATCTGAAACATAAACCAAACATAGAGTAAGTATAGGGTTTGAAGCCAGACAAACTAGGATTCGAGTATTTTTTTGGGGGGGGTTTGAGTTTTTAAAGAGCTCCAACTATTGATTGTGGGCAAGTTATTTAATGAGTCTCAGTTTCTCATATTTCTCATATTACTATTGGGATAGTAATATCCACCTCACATAATAGTTACAAGGTGTACAGAAAATAAATATATGTACAATTTTCTGCATTCAGTTGCATTCATCTGAATACAACAAGACAAGGAATAGGGAATATTGTTACACAGTTTTCCTCTTACTCTACTTGGCTATGTGCTCTCTCCTGGAAGCTAGGAAGTTTATTGCATGGTTCTCCCTGATGTTTTTGCATTTTGCCCTTGTCTCCATAGTTTGATAGCCTCAACCCCTTCTTTATCCTGTCCATCAAGCTAAAAAGAGTACTATATTTATTCTAATATGTATTTATTAGGAATTTAACATGTCTTTAAACTATGCTGGTGAAGGTTTTTTTTGTTTATTTTTCCTTTGCTGGTGCCTTTTAAAAAATTAGAATAGTTATTTTCATTGGTGCTCTGTTGCAAGTTTTGCAACTTTGACTACAGCAGCTAATTTTCTTGTATGTCCTGTTATTTTTAGTGTGTAATTTTGCAGAACATAAGCTTTCTTAGGAAGAAATGGCAGTAAATGCCCATATATGTTAAAACATAGTACACCAACAAATTAATAAAAGAATTGAGGCCTTCTAATCAATATTAAGTAACAAAAATAGAAACAAGGAACGAAGAGAGGTGAGAATGAGAGGAAAAGCAAGATTTAGGAACTCTAGTTAGTGTTAATAATCAGAATGTTTATTCTTAAAATCCATTAGGTAACAAAACTGCAGTAGCAAAATTATTTCAAATTAAATTTTAACATGAGGAATCTCTGTATTTTCTGCTCAATTTTGCTGTGAACCAAAACTTCTTTAAAAATAAAGTCTATTAAAAATTAAATCTTACTGTATGAGACAAAATTTAAATTAATAATAGCTTAAACATACAGACAAAGTGGAGTTGAGAAGTCCATGGCTAGTAAGGCAGTTTTCAGTGTGTTAGAGACTAAAACTCCTTTGTCCCATTCTTTGACTCCTACATTTAGTTCTTGTTAGTATAGTCCAAGCTGATTGCTGGAGTCAGTCATCTCTAGTCCAGCGTTGGGAAGGAGAAAAGTGAAGGAGAAAAACATGCTGTTTCCTTTAAGGACGTTCCCCAGAAATTGCATAAGCCTCTTTTGCTTAATATCCCGTTGGGAAGAATTTAGTTGCATGGCTATGCTGAGTTATAGGGAAGCTGAGAAATGTAAATGTGATCTAGGTGGTGCCACAGGTCCACCTTCTTTGCCAGGGGCTCTATCTTGGTACTGCAAAATGAAGGGAAGGTCAGATAAGATCAGGTGTCCATTCTTTCAAGACCTCCCATTTCTCCTATACATGAATCTTGTATCATGTATACAAGATACTCTACTTGGCTATGTGCTCTCTCCTGGAAGCTAGGAAGTTTATTGCATGGTTCTCCCTGATGTTTTTGCATTTTGCCCTTGTCTCCATAGTTTGATAGACTCAACCCCTTCTTTATCCTGTCCATCAAGCTAAAAAGAGTACTATATTTATTCTAATATGTATTTATTAGGAATTTAACATGTCTTTAAACTATGCTGGTGAAGGTTTTTTTTTGTTTATTTTTCCTTTGCTGGTGCCTTTTAAAAAATTAGAATATTTTTATTGCCTTCTTGAGGACTTACTGCGTATTCTTGCTCTATGCCTTCAGACATGCTGTTTCCTATGCCTAAAATATTTTCTTTCAAGCTAGTTTCTCCTTCAATGTCCAATTTGATTGAAAAGTTCAATTTCTACCTTTTTAAAAAATATTTTATTTATTTTTTTTGAGAGAAAGAGAGGGAGAGAGAGATACAACACAACACAAATGCATAGAGAGAGAAACCAGAGGGAGGGGTAGAGGGAGAAGCAGACTCCTCACTGGGCAAGAAGCCCAGGCTCGGGGCTCAATCCCAGGACCCTGGAATCATGACCTGAGCCAAAGGCAGATGCTTAACCTTTTACTGAGCCACCCAGGGGCCCCTCAATTCCTACTTCTTGATAAAGCTGATCTTTCCTGCTTATAAATGCACAGTCCTACCAATCTAATTCATGGGGTAAAGAGATCTTAGAAATCATCTTTTTTCTTGTTTATTTAGGTAGGTTCCTGGGCCAGCAGTATCAGCACATCTAGGAGCACACAGCAAGAGCAGATTCTGGGGTGCCTGGTTGGCTTAGCCAGTTAAGCATCTAACTCTTGATCTCAGCTCAGGTTATGATCTCAAGCCCTGTGTTGGGTTCCATGCTGGTCATGAAGACTACTTAATTAAAAAAAAAAAAAAGTACACAATCTCAGGCCCCAACACAGGCCAACTGAATCAGGATCTCCATTTTTAATATCATCAGGTGAGTCATATGCCCATTAAAGTTTGAGGAACACTGATCCAGTATCATTATACTGATAGAGTGAAGTTAGAGAAAATTACTTGTCAAGTAGATACTACTTGATATTTCAAATCAAGACCTGAAATCCACATTTTTTAATTAATGGAGCAGAACTCTTTTCAGTATGCCTTCCTGCTTCCTCATCGCTCAGTTTAGTTACGCAATAAATACTTTGTGTTGGCCTGATGCCTTGTGATTAGACTTTATGATAGTAATCTTATCATTTAATTCTTAAATGGTTAATTTTTTATGTCTATATATTATCTTCCTAACCTGACCTTTAAATTCCTAGGTGTTGGAAATGGTATATTAGGCTTCTTTGTATTTTGAATTGGGACACATTTAAATTGGTTATTTGTTTCTTTCCAGTACAACTAAGGACAGCTTAAATTACTAAAACCTGGAAACGTGAATAATACCTAAATCCTTCTTGGGTCTCATCGACACTCTTTATACAAAGTGAAGCAACAGAGTAAATTACCTTTGCACTGAAATCTCTAATTTATATCTATATTAACAATGTAGACTGGGTTAGATATTCTTCCTTATATTATGCTGTGTTCCTATCTCTGTCATTGTATTTTCTTGTAATTATTTATTTATAAATCTCTACTCCCTATTTTCTTCTGTTCTTTGAGAGTAGAGACTGTGTCTTATTTATTTGTGTATCCTGTATCCAGCATACAGGATTGTATATAATAAATATTTGGTGAATGACTGAACTAATAATAATCTTCTGACAAAGTATGTTAGCAAATAGCCTTGAAATTGCACTTATACTCAGGAAAAAAGACTGATTTTAGTATGAAGTATCCTATAGACACGTTCTACAAGAAGTATAATAACATATTTGCTTTGTTTCTGTGTGTGTTTTATAACACAAATGCATAGAGAACAGTTAATATGTGATAAATGAGGGAAAAATAAAAAGGGTATAAATCACTTATATTAACCTGTTTTTTGTATTCAGATTAGGGCTTTTTCTTCAGCTGAAAGAATAAAATAAAAAAAATTAAAGAATAAAATCTGTGAGGATACAAAGGAAAGGATCTTCTCTCTTTAGATGTCTGGAGAACTTACTGTTTCCCTCCTAAATGTAAAGAGGAAATTGAGGTTAAGGACACATACTTCTCTAGAAACTCCTCCACAAAGAGACTTGCTTTCCATTGATCCAAGACTGAGGTATCTGTCATTCCCCACACTGAAACAGCTGAAACTAGAAAGAAGAATGGTAAACATTAGCTTCTAGAATTTTCTTTTGCACTTAATACCAGGAAGCCAAACATGAACCTTTTACATTATCTTTATTTGCTCACAAATGTAACTTTTCCCAAAATTATACCAGATTCCAAATATTTAAATAATCTCTCTCATTATCACAATTCACCCTTGTCAAAACTCCTTAACTATAGTCAGAACAATATTACCTGAACATATCATCCTCATTTTTATAGCCTCTCTTTTGCTTATACAGCACTACCATCTAGATAGTCCTGTTCAACAGCTCATATTATTCCTGATAAAGCTTTTATTATTAACCATTTCATCTTGTTCTGATATATTTTCCTTTAAGGGCCATAATTATCAGGAGCACTCACTCTGGTGCATAATCATACAAAGCACATTTTTAAATTTATCTATAGTTTCTCTCTCAAGTTAGACCTTTGGTTCCTTAAGAGAGAGAGATCATGTCATATATTAACATCAGAAGAAGCAACTGAGTGAAGCTAAGAGTCAAAGGATATGTATTCAACCACCGATGTTACTTCTTACTAGTTTTGTAATCTTGAACAAATCACTTAACATCTGAGTCTGTGTGTCATTGAAAAAAAAATACATTAGTTTAATGGTTATTAGTACAGGTTCTGGAGTCACCCTGACTACATTTTAATACTTGTATTGCTACTTATTAAGTGTTTGATCTTGAGTAAACCTCTTAACCCCTTTGTACCTCAGTTTCCTTATCTACAAATTAGGAATAATACTAATGGCCTTTTTGTAGTATTGCAAAGATTAAATGTGATGAGACATATAAATTGCTTAGAACAGGGCCTTGTATATTAAAAATAAATTTTGGCTCTTAATACTATTATTGTTTTTAAAAAGAGAAAAAGAAATAGGACAAAATGATAAACTCATTTTTCTTTCTGTTTATTTATTTTTCCTTCTGTAGTTTTAGCTAAGAGTTTGATGAAAGCTATTCTTTATCTTTTTTCCAATCTAATTAAGATTCATTCCATTTTTACAATATTCATTGTAAAATGAAGATATTCGTCCCTCATGTCTGTCCTTCCTTCCTTCCTCTCTCTCTCTTACAGTTTAGTTTCCATAGCCAGTCCCATAATCATGCCCTTACAAAGATACTTGATTCCCTTGCCTCTCTTTCCCTTGCACTAACTTAGGAAAACTCCGACTCTCTACTTGTGTACATACACTAGAACAGCTGAAAATTATGGGGAGAAAGATCATCCAGTCATGCTGAATGAACCAATTTCATATTATGACCATAAATTTCAAATGGGCACCAAACATTGATAGATGATAATAGTACACCTTCCCAACCAAACTGGCTTTCTCCTTTTTTTTCCCCCAAAGATTTTATTTACTTACGTTGAGGAAGAGAGAAAGAGTACACAGGCAGGGGAAGGTGCAGAGGGAGAAGCAGACTCTGTGCTGAGTGTAGGGCTCCATCCCAGTACCCTGAAATCATGACCTGAGCTGAAATCAAGAGTCTGATGTTTGACTGAGCCACCCAGGTGCCCCCTGGCTTTCTCATTCTTTAAGACAATGATATAACACTTTCACCTCTCAAATTTTCAATACTCCTCCCCCTACCCATTCTCAGTCCAGGGCCTTGACTTCACATAGAAAATTGATACAGAGAGTTACCTCATCTTCTACCATCAATTTTACCATTTCACTGGCCTAATTACCTACAAACCCTGCCTTCCTATCTATTGTAATGGAAAAAATATTCTGGCTTTTATTTATACCAAGGCCTCCAGTTGTGCTCTTGATACTATCTCCTTTTACTGTTATCCTTTTTCTTTCCTACATCATCGTTTTCTCTCTTTATATCAAGATGATTTCCACTGGCAAACATTTTATACTCTCTTTCCTTATCACACATTTTTTTAAATCACACATCTGAAAAAAGAAAACTTTTATTGCATTTCTCTCTTCAGCTAGTACCTCATTTTCTATTTTCATAGCAAAATTTCTCAAAAGAGTTGTCTATATTCACCATCTCACACCTGACATCTCATTTTTTTTAGCTCAACAGATTCCAATTAGGCCTCCATACCAAATATTCCAGTGAAACGTCTCCTACCAAGGTCATTAATGACCTATATTTAGTCAAGCTAATTAATGGTCAACTCACTATTCTCATCTTACTTGATATTTTAACAGGGACTAATGCTTTTGACCATTTTTTCTTTGCAACACTTTTTTCTTTAGAATTCTACAATACTACACTCATCTGTTTTTTCTGTCTCACTTGTCTTCTTATCTGGAGTGTTCTAGGGCTCTGTCCTAGGCTCTCTGCCCTATACATACTCATGCTCTTAGTGACTTCATCCACTTCCATAAGTTTATGTGCAATCTATATATGATTACTCCAATTTGAAACTCCAGTTGTGCTCAAGATTTATATAGTAAATTGCCTCCTTGATGTCTTCATTCAGATGCCTAAATAAGCATTTTGACTTGGCCAAAGCAGAGCTATTGACTCTAGCCACAAATTGGCTTTCCATGAGTCTTTCCTTATCTTAGAAAATAGGACTGAGGGCAGCCCGGGTGGCTCAGTGGTTTAGCGCCGCCTTGGGCCCAGGGTGTGATCCTGGAGACCTGGGATCAAGTCCCACGTGGGGCTCCCTGCATGGAGCCTGCTTCTCCCTCTGCCTGTGTCTCTGCCCCTCTCTCTCTCCCTCTGTCTCTCATGAATAAATAAATAAAATCTTTAAAAAAAAATAAAGAAAGAAAATAGCACTGCCATCCACCCAGTTGCTCAGGTCCAAAACCTAGAAGAAATTCTTTATTGTTCTATTTTTTAACTCTCTCACTGTTGGCTGGACCTCTAAAATAATAGCAATTCAACCACTCCTTACGCCTCCATTAATATAAACCTAATTCAAGCTACTATCATCTTTTATGTAAAGTGTAGATTCACTTAGCAATCTAGATTCTGAATCAATACATAGCTTTCTGATTGATTTTACCATCTCTACTCTTGTCTCCCAATCCCACCCCTTCTATACTCCCAGACAACCGGAATGATTTTTCCAAAGCATATATCAGGTTATGTCACTCCCCCTCTAAAAACTGTCCAATGATTTGTCACATTAGCTATAATATAGACAAACAAACTCCATATTATGGCATTCAGTACCTCATATCTTTCAGAAGCTGCCTACCTCTTAGATATCCTGTTTTCATTAATCTGTCTGATGGCCTAATTTTCTGGTCTTTACACTCATCAAGTTTATTCCTGAGTCAGAAACTTTGCATTTGCTTAAAAGGCTTTACCCCCATATTGTTTTATGGTTGTTGCCTTCTCCTCATTCAGATCTTAACTTAAATGTCCACCTCCTTCCCTAAGCATCTTAGGAATCAGTGCTCCTTACTAAATTTCGTATCACAACCCTACTGTCTTTTCTACACATTTATTAATACCAGACATTAGCTTCTGTATTTAATGGTTTTATTGCTATATCCTTCTTTCAGTCTGAAAACCCACTGAGGGAAGGAACTACTTCTGTCTTTTTAGTAACTGTCCTTAGCACCTATAACATGCCTGGTACATAATACGTGCTAAATAAATGTTGCTAACTAACTTGACTCCTCTACGGAAGCTACTTCTTTCTTAAATCCAGCATGATAAGAGCAAAACATATATTTTGTACATACGCATTTAAAAATAGTTTTATGTGCACTGTATCATAACATTTTAAAGTAGCTCTCCTACAGTTGAGTAAGATCCTATAATACCATAAATGTTTACAATGCTAGAATATTTTAAGACATCATCTACATATATTTTATTTGTTCTATTCATATCTAGTATAAAAGCTTCCCAATTCCCTACTTTGTCACCTACATTCTGTCATAAAAATATTAATTTGTAACCTTCTTAGAGTTCTGATATGAATAAACACAACACAATTTATTAAGAAAAAAATCACACTTTCTTAATAATTTACTGTGCTAAACTCTGACATCACTTTAAAAAAATTTTTTTAACTTATTCATAGAGACACAGAGAGAGAGAGAGAGAGAGAGAGAGAGAGAGGCAGGCAGAGACACAGGCAGAGGGAGAAGCAGGCTCCACACAGGAAGCCTGACATGGGACTCGATCCCGGGTCTCCAGGATCACGCCCTGGACCAAAGGCAGCACTAAACCGCTGAGCCACCCAGGCTACTCTGACATCACTTTTAAAAAGCTTCTGCACAGCAAAAGAAACAGTCAACAAAACTAAAAGACAACCTACAGAATGGGAGAAGATATTTGCAAATGACATATCAGATAAAGGGCTAGTATCCAAGATCTATAAAGAACTTATTAAACTCAACAGCAAAGAAACAAACAATCCAATCATGAAATGGGCAAAAGACATGAACAGAAATTTCACCAAAGAAGACATAGACATGGCCAACAAGCACATGAGAAAATGCTCTGCGTCACTGGCCATCAGGGAAATACAAATCAAAACCACAATGAGAAGCCACCTCGCACCAGTGAGAATGGTGAAAATTAACAAGACAGGAAACAACAAATGTTGGAGAGGATGTGGAGAAAGGGGAACCCTCTTGCACTGTTGGTGGGAATGTAAACTGGTGCAGCCACTCTGGAAAACTGTGTGGAGGTTCCTCAAAGAGTTAAAAATAGAGCTACCCTATGACCCAGCAATTGCACTGCTGGGGATTTACCCCAAAGATACACATGCAGTGAAATGCCGGGATACCTGTACCCCAATGTTTATAGCAGCAATGTCCACAATAGCCAAACTGTGGAAGGAGCCTCGGTGTCCATCGAAACATGGATGGATAAAGAAGATGTGGTCTATGTATACAATGGAGTATCACTCAGCCATTAGAGACGACAAATACCCACCATTTGCTTCAACGTGGATGGAACTGGAGGGTATTTTGCTGAGTGAAGTAAGTCAATCGGAGAAGGACAAACATTATATGGTCTCTCTCATATGGGGAATATAAAAAATAGTAAAAGAGATTAAAGGGGAAAGGAGAGAAAATGAGTGGGAAATATCAGAGAGGGGACAGAATATGAGAGACACCTAACTCTGGGAAACGAACAAGTGGTGGTGGAAGGGGTGATGGGTGGGGAGACAGGGTGACTGGGTGATGGGCACGGAGGGGGACGCTTGATGGGATGGGCACTGGGTGTTGTACTATATGTTGGCAAACTGAACTCCAATAAAAAAGTATACAAAAAAATAAAAATAAATATTTGAAAAATAAAATTAAATACATTTTTTGAGAAATAAAAAATAAAACTTACCTCTCATCCATGGCCTCCTAAACTTGTCATCAATAACTTCTCCATAATAATTTCCGTCTTGATATAAACATGAAGGGATTCGAAGCAGTAAGGCATCTCTGTGAAACTTCTTTCTAACTACAGTCTGTGTAAGAAAGTAAGATTATAAAGTCTTTTAATATATTCATCAGCTTTAACTATCAATATTCAGAATATTAAAATTCTGTTCTTTTAAATTTATATTATTTGTATCTGAAGGTAATACCTGCTTATTGCAAAATATAAAATAACACAGAATATGTAACTGAGAAAGTCAAGGTCCCTAGTAATATCGGTAATAGTTTGGCATATTTTCCACCGGCTTTTTTTCTAGGCTAGGCTAAAGTGTGTGTGTGTGTGTGTGTGTGTGTGCGTTTGACGAAAGTGAGATCACACCATTTATATAGTATGCCATTTAGCAATATGCTTTTTTTCACTTAACAGTATAATACAGCTGTCTTAATTTTGTTTTCTATGTCTTTGCATTATTAAACTTGTGACAACCAGCAAATAATTTTCTAACTTAAAAAATATCAACAAATAGAACTATTTCTTCAAGCTCATCATCTATGGTGTGCCTCTGAAAAATGCCCTGCTATTCTTCTCAGATTATCAAAACCTTATTTATCAAGAAAAAAAATCCTATTTAATCTTTCAAGGTCCATCTTAAGCAATATCTCCTCTATGAAGCTTTTCCTCAGTGACTCTCAACTTCCCATAAAATTCGTTATTCTATATATTTTGACAAATGATAGTTTCTTGGGAAGCTAGTTTATGTTTGCTGAAGGTGATATACATATTAAATAAGAGGTCTTAACTATCCAAGAATAAATTGTACAAAGAAAGAAAAGTTAAAGTAATTTATATAAAATGAGGACCAAAGATTCATAGCAAAAAGAGAAAAAAAGTTTGATTAATACTTTATCTAGGGCAGCCCTGGTGGCGCAGCGGTTTGGCGCCTCCTGCAGTCCAGGGCGTGATCCTGGAGACCAGGGATCGAGTCCTGCATCGGGCTCCCTGCGTGGTGCCTGCTTCTCCCTCTACCTGTGTCTCTGCCTCTCTCTCTCTAGCTGTGTCTCTATGAATAAATAAATAAAATCTTTTTTAAGAAAATACTTTATCTAAAAAAATGAAGTAGTTATAAGAATTAAGTTTTATATCTAACAAAATGTTGTTTATAATTGGCTTGTAACCATACTGTTTTTTTTCATACTGTTTTTTAATCAAAATTTTCCTACAAACTGTATTATATAATGATATGCATGATAAGAGTTATTACTTCACCTTTGATTATAAAGAAGATATTTTATTTATTTAATTTAATATTTTATTTATTTATTCATGAGAGACACAGAGAGAGAGGCAGAGACACAGGCAGAGGGAGAAGCAGGCTCCATGCAGGAAGCCCGACGTGGGACTTGATCCCGGGTTTCCAGGATCACGCCCTGAGCCAAAGGCAGATGCTCAACCACTGAGCCACCCAGGGAAGATATTTTAAAAATCTATTTAACCGAAATATTCCCAAGGCATTTATAACTCCTTTAATATTCAAACCATTCTCTTCCTCTTACCTGTAATTAATCTAATATTGCAAGGTCTTCATTTGACAATAGCTTTACCTGTTATTTGAGTGGTTCCTCAACATTGTTTTCATGAACCTTACAAAATTCTACAACTTTTACAAGATTTGCCATCAACTAGTATCACATTTGTACTATATCATGGGGTGTGATCTATGAACAAGAAACTAAGATACCATGGACAAGGATAAAAGTTTAAGGATGTTTGAATTTTGAAGTGGCCAATATATTCATAAGTATATTTGTTTAACAATGACATCTGATTCCCTACCATGTATATGTTATAATAACACATTTACCTCCCACAGTTGGGAAGAAATAATAAAACCTGAAGATATATAAATGTCTTTCTTATTTTCTATAAAATGTAACAGAGTTTTAGTTACATTGGAGAAACTTTTCTTCCCAGTAATGAGGTCAAGATTATAAAGAAAATCAAAATTTAACCTGTCAATTAAGATCATAAGAACAATGAATTGTTGTATGACGATTACCCCAATTAGTTTCGTAACAATGTACTGGAGTCTCAGCTTTGTATAAGCTGTTTAAGTTCTCTAGACAGGAGTTTCCTAACCTGTAAAACTGTAAGACTTGTGTAACAACGGCATCTTACTCTTGCAGTAGTTATGATGATCAAGTGACACAATCCATCAAAAGAGTAATCAATGTATCTCACTCATAGTAAGTGGTCAATATATGCTGTTACTGTTATTTCCTCATGAAGATCCCTCCCTCCCCACACTTTTCAAGGAAGATCACTCAAGAATGTTCATAAAAGCAGCCCAAATATGCCAAGAATTTCCTTTTTTTCTGCTGACAACTTCAAATGCATGTTGCATTATCAATAATTTCCTTCTAAAAATGGCATTTTTAAGGTATAGTAGAAGTGGGAAGAAAGTTTAAATAAATGTCAAAGTAATTAGTTAAACTAAGGATTAATCTAAGAACTACTGCAATTATCATAATCTTATAGTGAATGCAGATAATATTTTCATATCATAATTCTTAGTAGTTAGCGATCCAGTAACACTCTACCTCATATAAATAGTCTATTGCACAATATTTGAATGCTGAAAACATGTCTTCTTTCTTTGAAAGCGGTACAAATTTCAGTATCTGGAAATATAAAAAATAAAATTAAATGTTGGCAAAATAGCAAAGCAAGGAGTAGAAAACCATTCTTAATCACAAAACTTTGGTTCATTTATTTTTAAAAAGGCACTAAATGATAAAAAAGTTAACTTTAAAAAATAACATTAGTTACTATGATTTAAATCTAATATGAAAATAATGTATGTTGATATAAAATTGTTAATCTATTTTTGATATATGTTCATATATTGTTTAATCCATTTAACTTCTGGTTGGTGGATTGAAATATATACATACTGTGATCATTTTGTTGCAAAAGAGGCAGGAATTTGCAAGACTGATACAGTGGTTTTCTCAGGACAACCATATTTCTTAAGGGGTCTTTAAATAGCATGACCATAGATAAAACTGTGCTGAAGCAGGAGAGAAGAATTTGGGAAATTCTAGTCTTTTACTTAAAAAATAAAAAGCCCAGGGGATCCCTGGGTGGCGCAGCGGTTTGGCGCCTGCCTTTGGCCGAGGGCGCGATCCTGGAGACCCGGGATCGAGTCCCACGTTGGGCTCCCGGTGCATGGAGCCTGCTTCTCCCTCTGCCTGTCTCTCTGCCTCTCTCTCTCTCTCTCTCTGTGTGACTATCATAAATTAAAAAAAAAAAAAAAAAGCCCAGGAGTGGCTAAGTAGGAAGAACATATGATTCTTGATTTTGGGGTCATGAGTTCAAATGCCATGTTGGGAGTAGAGATTACTAAAAAATAAAATAATAAAAACTTTTAAAAAGTAATATTAAAAATAATTCAGTAATATTAAAAAAAGAAAAAAGGCTGAAGTTAGAATTCCCTAATACTTAGCTCAGAAAGCCATGACATATTATTCTTAGATAAATGGGTAACTATTGTAAATAAACAATTTTTTTAATTTAGCAATAAGTAAAATTTAAAATGCTGAAAGAGTCCAAGATGGTTCTCATTTATGTGAGAACTGGAGCAATTACAGCTTATAAGAGTCACTGTAGGACAGAGTCCAGTGTATCAGATAGTTCTTAGTATTCTGATCAGTTATTTAAAATGTTTTGGGGGATTCAGAAGTAAACCAGAAGTCTTCACATAGTAGTTTGTCAGTAAGTTCTTAGCGAGTGAAACAAACATTTTAATCCAAATGTTTTGCCTTAGTTCCATTATTATTTTATTATTTAAAAAAATTTTTTTAAAGATTTTATTTATTTATTCATGAGAGACACAGAGAGAGGCAGAGACACATGCAGAGGGAGAAGCAGGCTTTTTGGAAGGAGCCTGATGTGGGACTCGATCCCAGGACCCGGGATCATGCCCTGAGCCAAAGGCAGATGCTCAATCGCTGAGCCACCCAGGGGTCCCTCTTGATTTTAAATTTGTTTGAAGTTTACTTGTTCCCTTGCCTATGGTGAAGGTACTGCACCAGAAGACCTTAAGAGCTCATCTACATTAATTAGCTATGAATCTATTCCTATTTTCAGTCATCATCGACTGAACATTCTTAACTACTCAACTACTGTCTTAAAATACTAAGAGCAAAATGGTTATGGAATACGATTACTTTATTTGATTAATGAATCAGAAGACATTTTGGATATTACATAAGCTTTCCAATGAAAAACCCAATAAGCTATCTGAATTATTTTTAATATTACTAGGTTCTGTGGTATCAACAGATGTGGGGAATACACCAACATAGTGTTGGTGACCTCGTTCAATCTTAATTAAAGATTAACATAGCATTTTCTTACTGGTGATTACTTCTCTGGAAATATTTTATTTTTTTACATCTTTTTTTTAAGATTGCATTTATTTATCCATGAGAGACACACAGATAGAGAGGCAGAGACAGAGGCAGAGGGAGAAGCAGGCTCCAGGCAGGGAGCCCAACGTGGGACTTGATCCCAAGACCCCGGGATCACGCCTTGGGCTGAAGGCAGATGTCCAACCGCTGAGCCACCCAGGGATCCCACTGGAAATATTTCCTAATCACTGTACCTCCATACCTTCTCCATACGGTGTATCAATAATCTTTGAGGAAAAAAAAATAATCTTTGAGGTAAATATTAATGTAGAATTTCCATTTTTTGATACTGTGCTTTCCTAAAACATCATCTGATTGTGCCTCATTCTAAAAGTCATTTCAAAAAGTTTAAAACAACTCTACTTAATCCATTCGGTTATTGTCAGCAGTGTTTATCTTAAATTTTCCTTTCTTGGGAAGCCTAATATTTCCATTCACTTCAGATTTGTCACTCTCATCAACTACTTTGAACAATAATTACTGTTGTGTTGAAGTTAATCATTTAAATTCATGCTGAACCTATAATAGTAAAATAAGATATTATACATCATATATATTCATAGAATTCCTTTCACCTATCAGGTTTACTTCATTGATTACAGGTATTTGAACCATCTTATAATAGTGGATGGACAGGAAGAGAGATAAGTCAGCCTTATTTCTAAAATCAAAGGGAGTGGACAAGCAAAATCATGGCTAAAGAGAAAAGTCTTTTAAAAATAATCAACTTTTCAATTGCAGCAATTCCTGAAATATTTTTCCTTATCTGTTTCTAGAGATTTTGTTTCTCCTGTGCTACCTCCTGATCAGGGTCAAAATGGAAATGCATATAAATAATTAGGTTAGAGGGCAGCCCGGGTGGCTCAGTGGTTGAGCGTCTGCCTTTGGCCCAGGGTGTGACCCCGGGGTCCCGGGATCGAGTCCCACGTCGGGCTCCCCTCAGGGAGCCTGCTTCTGCCTGTGTCTCTGTCCCTCTCTGTGTGTCTCTCATGAATGAATAAATAAAATCTTAACAAGAAAGAAAGAAAGAAAGAAAGAAAGAAAGAAAGAAAGAAAGAAAGAAAGAAAGAAAGAGAAAGAAAGAAACAAACTTGGGAGGTAACTTCTAGAAGAAACCACTAAAATAATTCAAAGTAGTTGCCCCTTGGGAGTAGCCCTTTTGAGTGAAGTAGGGGACTGCCTCTCTCTCTGTGTGTCTCTCATGAATAAATAAATAAAGTCTTTTAAAAATAAAATTTTTTTAAAAAAATAATTAGGTTAGGCCCTTATGCAGAAGGCCAGAGAAGTTAAGGTACAGATTTTTTTTCCACCCAGTTTTACTGACACATAATTGAGATAAAAACTTTTACATATTTAAAGCGTACGTATCTATAATGGAACATTATTTCCAAGATTATTTAAGACACATAGGAGTGAATGAATTTTGGGGGCTGGCTTCCCTAAGGAGATTTCTCCCCTTCCTTACTCCTTTGCCTAAAAACCACACTTGAGCCATGTAAACACCGCAGAGGAGGCAAGGCTCACACATTTCCTCACATCGTTTGGTCCATACAACTCGGTGTTAGTGGGTTGAGACCCCCGGGCCATTCTGCGCCCCGCACTCTCCCTATTCCCGCCTCATCAGGTTACGGGGACCCGGGCGCTGGGGTCTCAGCCCCACAGAGCCACATAAGCCGCCCTCACAAATCTGTTTTCCAGAAATTCTGGAGCCGCCATCCTCTACCCCAGCCTGAGCTCTTCTTCGCGTCTGCTCATAGAACACCCCCCTCCCCTCATCCCCTCAGCCCCTCAGGGCGGCTCCCCGGGGATCAAATCACCACCTACCCTTCGGCACCTGAGAAAATTCCCGCCTACTGCTCACGTGATCTCCGGCGCAGGGGGGGCGGGCTCAGCGCTCCCATTGGCCACGCAGGCCAGGCCCCGCCCCTCGAGCTCCCGGCATTCCCGCCTGCGGTGGCTCAGCGCCGGGGGTGTTCGGCGTCCTCGTGTGGCCGACGCACGAAGCCTCGGTGGCCCCGAGGGGACAGTGACAGTGGGGACGGTGGCGGGAAGCCAGAAGGAACCGGTATGAAAGGCTGGGCCGGCGGGGCAAGGGGGCCTGGGCTTCTAATGTTGGTTATTAGCTTAATCCTGGCCGAACCGGACGGGGCCAGCGGGGAAGCAGGGGCGGAAGCGTTCCGGGAGGCAAACGGGGGAACCCGCCCCCAGGTGCAGGGACTCGGAGAAGCGAGAGGGAGGGGGAGGCCGGATTCAGGTGTTGGTCTTGCCGCCGGAAGGGCGTTAGAGGAGGGCGGCAAGATAGCTGGAGTTGGGACATGCGTACTGTACACTTTGACCGATGGCCGCCCCTTCGCAAACACGCTCGTGTGAGAATCCGGAAGAAGGGTTGTCTCTTGTGTTTCTTCACTGCCGCCTTCCTTTCCGTGACGTAACTCGGCATCGAATTTCTTCCCACGATCTTGCAAGAAGTAACATGCATTTATTTATTTTACCAGCATATGGGTGTCTTTCCAGTTAATTATTAACAAAATACTAATTATGAAACATCAGCGGAGGCTCAGCGGTTTAGCGCCTGCCTGTGGCCCAGGGTGTGATCCTGGAGACCTAGGATCGAGTCCCGTGTCAGGCTCCCTGCATGGAGCCTGCTTCTCCCTCTGCATCTGTGTATGTGTGTGTCTCTCTCTCTGTGTCTCAAATAAATAAATAAATAAATAAATAAATAAATAAATTCTTTAAAAAAAAGAAGATAGAAAGAAACATCAGTGGATGAGCCATAGTATTCTCCCAAGTTACTGACTTCATTCTATTTTGTACAGGTTTGTGCAGTTGGCTGCATTTAATGTTTGGTAGTAATCAATAGGATGATGTTCGTCTGGCCTTGAGGTACCTGACTGCGTGTTCTTGGATTAAAACTAATTCGAAATTAAATGATTTTGTAAAAATTAACAGAAGTTAACACATTTAGACTCCCTGTAACCAGTAAAACCATTCCTAAAATGAACGCAGGAAACGTAATCTCTATTACTAAGCTTATTCCCAGATAACCAGTGTTAACAATCTGGGGTGTGTCTTTGTAAAATTTAATTTAATTTTTAAAATTTAGGATCAATTAATTAACATATTGTGGTGTTAGTTTCAGAGGTAGAGCTTAGTGATTCTTCAGTTGCATGTAATACCCGGTGTTCATTACATTAAGTGCCCTCCTTGATGCCCATCATCCAGTTACCCCGTCCCCCACCCAAGGGTATTGTCTTTTCATACCTCCTTATATGTTCATACAAATTTATATGGACATGCACATACAAAAGGGTTTGGCCAGTTACATAAAAATGAGTGATTTATTTTCTACAGTAAACAATACATCATGAACAACCTTCCAGATAAACATATATAGATTTAACTCATTTTTAACAGCCGCATAATATTTCATAGTAAAGATACGCCTTAACTTACTCAAAAAATTCTGCTACTGATAGATTTAATAGATTGTTTTCAGGTTTTTTTTTTTTTTTTACTTTGACAAATAATATGGCAACAAGAATTCTCATAGAGTTTTGAATATTATTGCTGTTATTCCTATGGTATAAATGTGTTGCTTTGCTGCCTTAAATAGTAAGAGCTTTTCAAATTTAATAGCGCCAATTTACCTTCCAAAAATTTATAGCAAGTTATGTTAAAAATGCCTGAGAGATCATTTTCCAGAATACTCGACAGAAATGAATGTTTTGCTCTTTAAAAATGTTTGCTAGTCTGACAAGAAAAATGCTCTCATTATTGTTTTCAATTGCATTTTTCTGATTACTGCTGAGATTAAACACTTTTTAGTTGTTCATAAGCCCTTTGGATTTCTTCTTCTGTGAATCCTATTAATTGCCTAATTTGTGTGTGTGTGTGTGTACAAGATCAGGGGATTTTTCCATTCATTAGGTTGTCTTGTGGAGATCTTGTGTATAGGTACGTTAGTTAATATCAGATTTGACTATTTAAATAACAGAAAATTTCCAAGCATATAAAGTTTATTTCTCTGTCACACAAATGAGGTACAGAACCAACAGGCTCAGGTCTGATATGGCAGCTGTGCCCAACAAAATCCTCAGGGACTTAACTATCCAGTTCATTGCTCTCATATTCGTGTATTGTGGCCCTCTGTCTCATGGTCCTCCGTCTCATGGTCTCAGTATTTATGTTTCAGGCAGTAAGATAGAGCAAGGAATGAAAAAGAGGAGAGGTCAAGGGCACAATGCTTCTTTATATATCTGAAATTAAAATTATGAAATATAATGTTCATATAGAAAAATGCGTAAGACAATTTATAGCTTAAAAAATGACTTTAAAGTAACATCCAGGCAACCTCCACTCAAGTAAAGAAAGCAGCATTGCAAGAATTTCAGAAGCTGTGTTCCCTTTTCTAATCACAACTCTCCCTTGAGGAATTCTCCCCCTAGACCTAGAGATTACTATAATCCTGACTTTATGGTAATCACTGCTTTACTTTTCTTTAGTTTCACCCAAGTATGCATTTCTAAATGACACAGTTTTGCTTATTTTTAAATGTTGCTGTTTGTGTTAGTTTGGTTTTTGTTTCTATTCAGTGGATGCCAGTTGTATGTATGTTAATTTCATTGCTGAATATACCATCATATAAATATATCTCAATTGATTTATCCATTTTATTGTTGATGGACCTTTGGATTATTCCAAATGATAAATAATGCTGCTTTCAATATCCTTGTACATATGTCCTACTTATTCATATACACTTTTCTGCAATATAATTTTAGGAATGAATTTCTAGATTATTGAGTATGCATATCATCACACTTATTCAATAATAGCAAACTGTTTTCCAAAGTGATTATACCAATTTACACTCCTACCAGCAGTTTGAGAGTTCCTGTTGCTTTGTGTCCTTACCAACCATTAGCAGCTTCATTATTAATTAATTTTGAATATCTGGTAAGTATCTAGTTGACTCTCAAGGAAGATTCCCTTAAACTGCCACATGACACTTCTGCTTGCTTATATCTTGTTGGTTATGCCGTTATAACCTGGTCACTCTTAGCTGTAGTAAAGGCTAGAAGATTCATTGTTTATTCAGAATAGTCATGTGCATAGTTACAACTTGGATATTCTGTTATTAAAATAAGAAGGAAAGAACAGATTTTGAGACATATATAATAGTTTCTTCCATGTAAGAATAATAATTTAAAAATAGCTAACTTTTATTCAGCACTTACTATGTGCCAAGCACTATTCTAAACACTTTACAACTACTTATAAACTGGATACTATATTACAGGTAAGAAAACTGGAACATTGAGAACTTAAGTGTCTTGCCCAAGATTAAACAACTAGAAAGTATGGGACAGAATTGTAGACCCAGGTAGTCTGGCTCAGAGTCCATGCTTTTAGGGTGGCCATAGATTCTTTAAAAGGAACATTTACTCTTAGCCATATATTTAACAAAGATTTTCCTCCTGCTTGTCTTTGGAAATTTCTAAAAGTAGCTTTCTTTATACGTCTATAAATTTTAATTCACCATTACTTCCATTATTATTATTTTGTATCTAGGTGGAAGTCAGTTTAAACACACTTGAATATAAAGATTTTATTTATTTATTTTAGAGAATGAGAGAGAGAGGGAAAGAGAGCACACACGGGGAGCAGCAGAGGGAGAAAGACAATCCCACGCAGACTCCACACTGAGTGTAGAGCCTGGTGTGAGCCTCCATCTTACAACACAGATCATGAGCAAGCCGAAATCAAGAATCAGACACTTAACTGCCTGAGCTGAGCCACCCAGGTCCCCTTAACACACTTGAATATAAACAAAGCTGAAGAGCCATAAAGGAAACTGGAAAAACCCTCTGCTATCCAGATCAATTCCATACATTTATGGAAATCTCTTCTAATAATAAGCTTCATTATTGTATTTACATGCTGTGCTGTAGAGGACAGAGTAATAATGCTTAATATTTACTGAGAACATACTTTGTGCCAAACACAATATAAGGCATTGAAAATGCAAAAATAATGAAAACAGATCTTAACCTTTGAGAAGCTCATGAATTCTTGTCTGATGTTGTTCTGATTTTTTTTTTCTTTTCTTCAAACAATTCTGTATACTGATGCCAGGATGATATTTCCAAAACAACTAATTGAGAATATCACTCCCCTGCTCAAACTTTGTAATTTATCACATACAGGATAAAATCTGAAATTCTTAGCATGTAGCAATTATTCCACCCCATTTACTTTGGAACCCTGCACCATTAGCCATTCTTTGAACATCTCCCAGATTCTTCGACTTGCAAGTCTTTGTTCCTGCTGTTTTATGTATATCCTGATCACATGTTCAGAACCTGTTTATGCTACAGAGTTCAGTTCAAATGTTTACTCCTCCCACTGATAATCTTAGAATTAGTTGTTACCTGTTTGGCACTCTTACAGCTTTTCTCAGTGTCCCACTTTGGACAGTTTTCATGCTTTATAATTGTTTTATTCATGCCTGCTTCTACCAGATTGCTGTCTTATTAAGAAGGTGGGCTATGCACCATGTCTTAATTATCTTTATATGCTTTGTATACACTAGCACAATGTTTTATCTCTAAACATTTAGAGTAATCTCTCAAATAGATATTTAATTCACTACTTGAAATTTGGCACTAGGTCATTCTGAAATAATCAAATATTTTTTTGCATTTTCTATTAAATGTAGATGTTCAGTGTTTTTGCAGGATCATTAATGCGTATAAAACATTACACACACCAACACACATCAGCCAAAGTGAACATGGCATAAATACGGCTTATAGTCAATTCTAGATGGAGTTGCAGATTAGTCTGAACCAGATTATGCAGAAAATCTGGATATATGGAATGAAATAATATTGCAAAAATGTGTTGCATAAGTAACTTGTGTTGTGGTTGTTAATTTACGGGTGTAGTCACATACTATCTTTTGATCAGTAAGGAATGATTTTACATCAGTAGATTGAGAGCAAACATTTTGGCACAACATAATTAATCTAATTAAACTAGGTAATAACACTAGAAACAAGCTGTGGTAGCATCAGCATGTAAAGAAATTTTCACCAGGATACAAGGAAAACCTAATATTTCATATTCATGTAATTTACCTTTTCTTCAAATACAGAAGCCAAATGTTTCGTAGCCTATTTTTGCAACATTTGTCCCTAAAAACACTATCAGTTTTCTCTTTTCCACATGTTGAACCCCTAAACATTTTTCTGATTATGAGTCATCTCATACCTTAAATGTTTATTGTATCTTATACACACGTTAAAAAAATGTACCTAAGCTAAGCTTCTAGCTAGGATAAAAACATTATCCGTGTTTGGACTTGACTCTGTTCCCCTAAAGAAGCCTTAGGCTGGAACGAACAGCTGTACTTGAGTGTCCATTTCCTTCTGAAAAATGGAAGGGCTAATTACACTTTAATAAAAAATTTCTCTGAGTAACATTCACTCTAAAGCTTCTCATATTTTATGGTCCAGTGAAATTAAGGCATTTCCCAAAAATTACATAGGTGAGATAGGAATATAGGTCTTTCGACTTCCACCTAGTGAGGTGTAATTGTTCACTCATTGGTTTAATCTATCAGTTTTTTAGCAAGGAAGGAGCAGAGGGAGAGAGAATTTTAAGCAGGCTCCACACTCAGCGCAAAGCGCAGCACCCAGGGCTCGATCTCATGACTCAGATCATGACCTAGGCTGAAATCAAGAGTTGGATGCTTAATCAGCTAATCCTGCAGTTGCCCCTATCTATCAATTATTTTTAGCACATATTATGTGCAAGGAACTACACTAGTTGGGGAGAGCATATGATTCTGTCAATGTGGCAGGAGAAATAAGACATTTATATAAAAAACTAGTTGTTCCCTGAGGAAATTGATGTCATAAGAGTTACAGGAGCTTAAAAAGGAAATAATTCTTTATTGTTTTAACAAATAAATTGTAGAGATACAGAATAATTGAATAGATATCTCATTTAGTTATTTCACCAGTTAACCACACCTATGGGAAATCTAGCTGTTTGAATCACAAAAGCATAACAGAACCACTGTGTACCTAATGGAAAATGAACCAACATATAAAATAAATAACTTCCTAAGGTCTAAACTGCAAATTGAAGCTATAGTAAGTTATAACAAATCACAAATATCCATGGTAGCCAATATCATCCTTATACAAGACGGGAAAACAATTTCTTTTTCTCTCCAAAAGAAGTCTTAATGTTGCTTTATAAACAGCAATTCTCACAACTTCATATTTTGAATTTGGACCCAATCTTGTACCTCACAATGTAAACTAATTTAACAAATAACTTTTGAACACCTACTACGTGTTTGGTATGTACAAACATAGTAGGTTAGCAACTTGTATTGTTTCTTACAGGAAAAAAAAAAAAAAAGAAAGTAGCCAGAAGCAATAATATCTAACACTATTGAACACCTTCCTTCTCTTTTATGTTTTTTTTTTAAATTTATTTATGATAGTCACAGAGAGAGAGAGAGAGAGGCAGAGACACAGGCAGAGGGAGAAGCAGGCTCCATGCACTGGAAGCCCGATGTGGGATTCGATCCCGGGTCTCCAGGATCGCGCCCTGGGCCAAAGGCAGGCGCCAAACCGCTGCGCCACCCAGGGATCCCTCCTTCTCTTTTAAATATCTTTTTCTTTAGCTTCTAGCTTCCTGATCTCTCCCACCTGTTCTACACCTAGATTCTCTGTAATTTGGGGGGAAAATAATAAAACCATAAAATCAGGTTTTTTGGTTCTACTACAAATATATGCTCTGCAGCTTCAGCTGGTCCTTCAATGCTAATTATCTCTATATATTTCATATGTATATGAATATACATACGTATATACATATGAAATATATATATATGAATGAGAGAGTCTGTATGTGCCAGCAATGTTCTGAATGTTAGAAATAAGAGTCTCGGGAAGCCCGGGTGGCTCAGCGGTTTAGCACCACCTTCACCACAGGGTGTGATCCTGGAGACCTGGGATCGAGTCCCATGTCTGGCTCCCTGCATGGAGCCTGCTTCTCCCTCTGCCTCTTTCTGCCTCTCTCTCTCTCTCTCCCCCCCTGTGTCTCTCATGAATAAATAAGTAAAATCTTTAAAAAAAAAAAGAAATAAGAGTCTCAAGACAATGTCCATATCTTTAGGCCCTTTGTCATATTCCAACATCTTGACTAGTGGTTCTCATTTGAAGTGTTTTGCCTCCCAGAGGGCATTTGGGATATCTGGAGACATTTTTGGTTGTCATAATTAGGGGAAGGGTTGCTACTGGCATCTAATTAGCAGAAGCTAGGATCCTGGTATGAACATCCTAAAATTAAGAGGAAAGTCTACCACCACCCTTAAATAAGAATTATCAGCCCAAAATATCAATAGTACCAAGGTTGAGAAATCTTGATCTTAAGGTTAAAGACTAAACTATATCCACACTCTGCTAGTCATACATATATAACTTACCCCATTCCCTGGAGATAACTTCACTTTCTTGAGTGAGAAGTTGTGTTCCCTCACTTTTCTCTTTTTATATCAAAATGTCCATATAGTCTTATTTGGCATTTTTTTCTTCTTTTTGTGGAAAAATCTTCTTTCTTTCCAAGACTGACCTCTTCCAATATTTATGCCCTACCCTATTTTCCAAACTATTTAAGATGCTGACAATAATGCATTCTGTATCACAGAATAACACAGATAAGAAATTAAGCAAAGGGTACTGTTCTCTCTGGATTTTTTATCTCATCCCCACTTACCACCTCCAGAATTTAGTTCACAGGTTATTTCCTCCCATGGATCTTCATTCTATCCCCTACAACAGGTTCTCTCTATGTCTAAAAGGCACTTAATTATATTGTCTTAAAATATTCTTTAAAAGGATGCCTGGGTGGCTCAGCAGTTGAGCATTTGCCTTTGGCTCAGGGTGTGATCCAGCAGTCCCAGGATGGAGTCTTACATCATACTCCCTGCAAGGAGCCTGCTTCTCCCTCTGCCTATGTCTCTACCTCTCTCTGTCACTCGTGAATAAATAAAATATTTTAAAAATAAATAAATAAAATATTCTTTAAAACTCTTATTATTTTGATCCTTCTGTTTTTTTAACTTATCTGTATCCCCTAGGACTCCTATAATTTTCTCCTAACTAATCTCCCAGCCTCTAATCTAGCCTGCATTGTGCTGTAGAATTTAGGTTATGTCAACTACTCTCATCAAAGTTCTTTAGTAATCAACCATTGCCTATACATAATAACTATGCCACATCAAGCATCTTTTGTTTACAAGATACTATGCTTGGAACTTGACTTAGGTTAGTATTAGTATCTCCATCATATAGATGAGAAACTCAGGCTTACAGAGGTTAAGTGTGTTGCTCAAAACTATAGCTAGGATGTGAGGAGCAGATTCAAATCCAGGTCAGTCTTATGCCAAAGTTTTGGCATACATTTTGCACAACTCTTCATTCCTTAAGGTGTCAAGTCCAGACAGACGAGTTTGGCCTTTAGGTCTCTTTGTGATCTGGCTCCAGACTTTTTCCAGCTCCTGCCGACCTTCATCTACTCTATACTCCTGTTAAAGTACTACTGTTCTTTGCATACTCTCTTTTCTTCTCTTTGCTCCCATTCATATCATACCCACTGTCTATGTACCCTTCTCATACATTTCTAGAGGTCCAAATACCCACCCACTTTCAAGCCCAACTCAAGCTTCCCAGCCAAGTTCCTTAATCTCTGATCTTTTCCTTTTTTTTTATGATGAAATTTTTCTCACAAATTTTAATATTATAAACTATGTATATGCTTTTTTGCCCTTTCTCTATCTTTACCTCCTTTATTTTTAAAAAAGATTTTATTAAAAAAAATAAATAAAATAAAAAAAATAAATAAAAAAGATTTTATTAATTCATGAGAGACACACACACAGAGGCAGAGATATAGGGAGAAGGAGAAGCAGGCTCCCTGAGAGGAGCCTGATGCAGGACTCGATCCCAGGACCTCAGGATCACGACCTGAGCCAAAGGCAGCTGCTCAAACACTGAGCCACCCAGGTGCCCCATATTTTTACCTCCTTTAGAACAGGGAACTCATTATGTGATAGTAACATATTTTTGTGTAGAATTTTATAAACTCCTTAAAATATGTTAAGAACTTGGCAAAGAGCAAGAGCTCAATAAATGTTTCTTTGCTTGTTTGGTTCTAATCTTCATCATAACAATTCTCTGAGGTATTATTATACTTTAATAACAGATAGGAAAACTCAGGCTCAGAGAGATCAAGTGACCTGCCACAGGGCAGAAATATTCCACTATGACCCAAGCTCTAACTCAGATCTCTCTCTAATTGAGAGTTCTTTCTACTATATTACGTAGGGCTTCAGAATTTTGGTCCCCAGTATATCCTAGCCCTATACCTTGGTCACAGTAGTTATCAAATATGACCTGAATGAGTGAGTAAATGTCTGTTAAGAACATTCTTTGAGGTCGAAAGTCATGAGAGGTTTATTGGCCACCAAGAATAACAACACTTTAGGATGTGACTCATCCTCACACATAGCATTTAGGCAGAAGGAAAACAAACCCTCCCATTCTGATAAAATATCTTAGGCAACATTAGGCTCGAGTCTGTATTATTATCCACCTAAGAACACCCATGCCACACACCTTTAACAAACAAGTTTTTGTGTTATTTAAAATCAGTGGGTAGGAAGAAAATTGAGAGTAATTTTTCAATTTTTGTTTTTCATTTTTCTGCAGCCAAATTTGTCATTCTGTCTCCTTATTGTCTGCTTTTTGGGGCATGTTTAGAAAGGTCACCTCTATTGCAAAAATTATACAGATATTCAAATATATTTTCTTTACTGTTTTTATCATGCTATCCTTTACATTTAGAAACTCTGGGATTGTGTGTCCATGCATGTGTGTTTCTGTGCATGTATGTAAGGCATTAAATAGGTTTATAATTTAATATTTCTATCTCAAATAAATAAAATATTTTTTAAAACTAAAAAAGGGGGAAGGGGGGGGCACTTGGGTTGCTCATTCAGTTAAGTGTCTGCCTTCAGCTCAGGTCATTATCCCAGGGTCCTGCTCATTCAGTTAAGTGTCTGCCTTCAGCTCAGGTCATTATCCCAGGGTCCTGGGATTGAGTCCCGGGCTCCCTGCTGAGCAGGGAGCCTGCTCCTCCCTCTTCCTTTGCCTGCCACTCCCCTGCTTGGTCTCTCTCTCTCTCTCTTTCTCTGTCTCAAATAAATATATATTTTTTAAATTTTAAAATAATATTCTTATATAGTTTAATGAATTATTTATTGATTTCCCTTCTAATTTAAATTACATCTGTATCATATATTTCCATATACAAATTATTATACATGTAAACTAAACTTTCCAGATTTTAAATTTATTTCTATTGATGATTTACTGCTGAGCTCTTTTTATTTATGTATTTACACTGTTTTAACTATTAAAGTTTTAATTTCTGGGCAGCAATCTCATATGCTATTTTTTTTTTTAAGATTTACTTATGTATTTATTTATTTATTTATTTGAGAGAGAGAAGAAGTAGGAGGAGGGGCAGAGAGAAACAAGCAGACTCCACACTGAGCATGGAGCCTGTCCTGGAGCTTGATCTCATGCCCCTGAGATCATGACCTAAGCCAAAATCAAGAGTTGGATGCTTAACCAACTGAGCCACCCAGTAGTGCTCCCACTACTGTTCTTAAAAAAAAAAAAATTTCTGGCTACCATTTAAGGCTTATTTTTTTAAGTTTTATTTATTTATATATTTATTTAATTTCTACACCCAATAATGGGCTTGAACTCATGACTTAAGGACCAAGAGCTGCATGCTCCTCTGACTGAGCCAGCCAGGCACCCTTCTAAGGTTTATTCTTTTAAAAAAATATATTTTATTTATTTACTTGAGAGACAGAGACAGAGAAAGCATGAGCAGGGGAATGGGGTAGAGGAAGAAGCAGACTCCATACCAAGCAGGGAGCCCAATGGAGGGCTCCATCCCAGGACCCTGAGATCTTGACCTGAGCTGAAGGCTGACACTTAACTGACTGAGCCATCCAGGCATCCTTTAAGGGTTTATTCTTAAAAAAATAAAAAGCATAAGAAATATTTTGTCAAGATCCTATATTTTCTTTTGCTGAGATTCTGATTAAGATGAAATAAAAGTGATAGATTAATTTGGAGAATTGAATCATTTTAGTATACAGTCTTCAGAATCAGAGAATCTAATATGGTTTTCTACTTACTCAAGTCTTCTGTCATTTTTCCCAATGATTTTATAATTTTACAATTTCTATGTATTTGTGTATGCGTGTGTGTGCGCGCGCCACTTTAATAAAGCATAGTGCTTTATGTCATATATTCAAGAATCAACTACTTGGTTTCCAAACTCAGCTATGCCATTTACTAGCCATGTAACCTATTCTTTCACCTTTGTGTACTTGTTCCTTATTTCTTCCTCCTGTAATATGGGCGATAATAATAATAGTGCATCCTAGATTTATCATGAATATTAAATGGGTTAATATATCTAAAGTGCTTAAAACAATACCTAGCACACAGTAAGTACCCTATAAATACTATGATTACATGATTATGTAGTATATATTCACATTTCATGTTTCTTGTTAAATGTATTTGTTTTATGTACTATTGTTAAAAATGAAATTTTTTTCTCTTCTCTTATGGATGGCCATTTTATTAATTTCGATTATGGAGTGCAATCTCAATAAACACTAAGCTTTGAAATTTCAGCCTCCAGAGGGCTCCCCTTTCCTGTGAATTGCTATCATTTCCCATAACTTTTTTTTAATAATAAATTTATTTTTTATTGGTGTTCAATTTGCCAACATACAGAATAACACCCAGTGCTCATCCCGCCAAGTGCCCCCCTCAGTGCCCGCCACCCAGTCACCCCCCACCCCCCCTGCCCTCCTCCCCTTCCACCACCCCTAGTTCGTTTCCCAGAGTTAGGAGTCTTCCATGTTCTCCAAGACAATTACTCTTAAACAAGTTCCTTGCTTAGTGCCTTGCACACAGTAGGTAATCAGTAAATACTTGTTAAGTGAATCATCTTAGAAATCACTGCCTCACAGAAATGTTAGAAATAATAGTTGATTTTCTAGGCACCCACCCCATAAAAGCTTACTTATTTCAAGGATGTAATAATTTATCCATGATTCGCGGATTAGCAGCTTGAGTTATGGGTTCTATGGGTTCATAGAAGGGGCTATGAAGTGGGATTCAGGAAAAGAAGGAATAATTTGCTCTTATTTCTTACAGATCTAGCTGTAGGCAAAGTATGAAACTGAGATGTTTGTTTTCAGCATTTCCCATAACTTTTTAAAGATTTTTAGGTCACTTAGAGCCAAGTGATGAAAAGGAAAATGTGTCTGATCCATTTGAAAAGTCAAGTAAGATAAATAAGATCAACAGCTAGCCCATTGAAAGTATTAACAGGACAAGCAATCCTCTTGTAAAACTGAAAAAAGAGAAAACAACTGAAAATGAAAAAAAAAATAGAATTAACAACCACATATAAATATCCAAGAAATTTTTAAAAAATTACAAGAATACTCAAGGTTTAACTATCAATAAAGTGAAATTTTTGACAACATAGGATATTATGTATGAAATATAAATTATGAAAATTGATACAAGGAGAGGCAGAAAACTTGAATTGATCAACAACAGAAGAAAAAATGGAAAATATTACCAATCTTCTACCTCTGAAAAAGGAACTAGGTCAAGATTTTTTATTTTATTTTTATTTTTAAAGATTTATTTGTTCATTTATGATAGACAGAGGGTGGGGGCAGAGACACAGGAGGAGGGAGAAGCAGGCTCCATGCAGGAAGCCCAACACGGGACTCGATCCTGGGACTCCAGGATCACGCCCTGGGCCAAAGGCAGGCACTAAACTGCTGAGCCACCCAGGGATCCCCAAGATTTTTTAAAAATATTTTATTTATTTGTTTGAAAGAGAGTGAGTGAACAGCAGGAGGGGCAGAGGGAAAGGGAAAGAGAAGATCTTGAGCAGACTCTACACTGAACGTGGAACCCAGTGCAGGGCTCAATCTCATGACCTTGAGCATGACCTAAGTGGAAATCCAGAGACTGACGCTTAACCTACTGAGCTCCCCAGGCACCCCCAAAATTTTAGGAACAGTGTTATTTACAGAACATTGAAAAAGATGGAAAACTTTATAAACAAATTAAGAAGGCAAAAAGTTTATAAAACAAATTAAGAAGCCAAATTAGTGAGGAATAGCAGATGAAAAGAAAAAGCAATAGGCCAATTAATAATGAAATAAATGCAGAAATTCTAAATAAAACATTAACAAATTGAATACAACAACATATTAAAAGTTGAACATACCATGATCCAAATAGATTTTATTTCAGGAATGTAAAGTTAGTTCAACATATTAAGACATGAACTTTTGATTTATAGTTAAATAATAAGTAAATCTAAATATTTGGCATTTTTCTCCTAATATCCTACTTTGCTACTTTGTTTGGTCATCCCTTCCTAGAACATTTTCTTCTCCATCCCGGAAACTCTTAACTTCTCTTTAGACTCAGCTCGGGTCACCTCTGGTTTTTCTTCTCTCACTCCTCCCTATCTGAGCTAAGAAACTGCTGCTCTTGTATACTTCCACAATATCTTGTATTTACCGCTGTTACAGACTTATCAAACAGCTTTGTAAATGCTAGTTAACTTATTTGTCTCCCCCACCAAACTGTGAACTCTTGAGAGTCAATTTATTTCTAAATAAATTTATATATATATACAAATATGTATATTATAGATTATATATTTATATATTATATATATGTGTATCAGGAAGGCTGATATATAAAAATTTGGCAGACTCCACTGAGAAATATATACAGATCAAAACTGGAAATCAAAAGTGTTCACTAGTTACTGTAAAAACTATATTGGAGGACAAGATTTTAATGTCTAGACTGGACTTCTTGATACTTCACCTTAAAATCAAACTTCCTTATCCTGTTATAGGCAAAGTTTGGCAACCTCAGGCCTATCTGGAAGGCACTAGTTATTTACTACATGGCAAGAACTGACTAGTGTTAACCTTCTCTGTATGGAGCCTTGTAGATGCTAATATGTTTATTAATGTCAGTTGTTCTTTCTATGGTTAAGTGAGAGGTGAAGAGAAAGGCCAGAAGTATTATTCTAGCTGAAATACTGCATGGGGACATGAAGCCAGAGAAATAGAGGATACCTCCCTGTAATGGCTACCTAACTTAGAATATTTTCCTTTAGGATTTAGCTGCCTACAATTTCAGAGAAAAAATGTCAATTGCAGTAACTATATTTAGCCTGAGTGCTCTCATTTAACTTAACAGGACTTTTTTTCTTTAATTTATAATTTGATTTGTATGCTTCCTCAAATTTCCATCAGAATAGGTGGGTAAAAAAAGTAACCAAGACATGTAAAATTTCCTCATAAATCTATGCATTCTCTTACGTTCTCTGTACTTTTTTTCTGGTATCCTGGATCTATTCAACCTCATAAATAGCATGCTCTGCTAACACTGTCAGATGAGGAGAGGGCCAGCAAAAGTCAGAGAGTGAGGACAATCTTAGAATAGGAGTCCAGGGCAGCCCTGGTGGCTCAGTGGTTTAGCACCACCTTCAGCCCAGGTTGTGATCCTGGAGACCCAGGATCGAGTCCCACGTTGGGCTTCTTGCATGGAGCCTGCTTCTCCCTCTGCCTGTGTCTCTGCCTCTCATTCTCTCTCTCTGTCTCTCATGAATAAATAAATAAAATCTTTAAAAAAAAATCTTAGAAGAATATGAGTCCATTCACTTAGCATTTATTTCACTAGCTTTTTTCCTCTGCTACCAATATAACTAGTAGATAAATTCTGGAGATCTAATGCACAGCATAGTGATTATAGTCAACAATACTGTATTATATACTTTAGAATTGCTAACAGACTAGATCTTAAATGTTCTCACCACAAAAAAGAAATGGTAATTATGTGATGTGATGGAGGTATTAGCTAAAGCTATGGTGGTAATCATGTTGCAATTTAGACATATCAAATCAACACATTGTACAGCTTAAACTTACACAATATTACATGTCAATTATATCAATAAGAAATAAAAGATATATCATAATTTGTTCTTACCTGTTGATGGACACTTAGGTCATTTAGCAACTATCCCAAGTAAAGCTTCTGTGAATGTTTGTGTACAAGTCTTGGTGTGGATGTGTTTTCATTTCTCTTGGATAAACATCTAGGAGTGAATGGCTGGGTATTATGGTTTGTGTATGTATAATTTTTTATTGTGCTATAAATGACATGTAACAAATTAGTTTCAGGTATATAGCATAATGATTCAATATTTGTATTTATTATGAAATAATCACCTCAATAAGTCTAGTTAGCATCGGACACAACACAAATTTTTTTGTGTGTGGTGAAAACTTTTTTTTAAAAGATTTTATTTACTTTTTTGAATGAGAGAGTGAGCGAGCATGCATGGGGGGAGGGGCAGAGGGAGAAGCAGGCTCCCTGCTGAGCAGAGAGCCTGACTTGGGGCTTGATCCCAGGACCCTGGAGCATGACCTAAGTAGAAGGCAGGCACCAGGCACTTAACTGACTGAGCCACCCAGGTGCCCCATTGTGATGAGAACTTTTAAAATTTATTCTCTTAACTTTCAAATACACAGTACAGTATTATTAACTGTGGTCAACATGCTATATATTATATCTCTTAAGACTTCTATAACTGGAAGTTTGTTCCTTTTGACTACCTTTACCCATTTCACTCACCCCACAATCCCTGCTCTGTCAACAGTCTATTCTTTGTATCTGGGAGTTTGTTTTTGTTTGTTTTGTTTTTTAGATTCCACATATAAGTGAGTCATACATTCATACCTACATATATATGATTTTGTATTTGTCTTTCTCTGTCAAACCTATTTCATTTAGCATAATGCCCTCAAAGTCCATTCATGTTATTGTAAATGGCAAGATTTCCTTCTTTTTTTTTAATTTCCTTCTTTTTAATGGCTGAATAATATTCCTGTGTGTATATGTGTATATGTGTGTGTGTGTGTATGAGAGAGAGAGAGAGAGAGAGAAATCACATTTTCTTAGACACTTAGGTAGTTTCTATGTCTTGGCTATTATAAATAATGCTGAAATGAACATGGAGGTGTAGATATCTTTGTGATTTAGTGTTTTTGTTTCCTTCAGATAAATACCCAGAAGTGGAATTGCTGGATCATATGGTAATTCTATTTTTTTTTCATCTTTTGAGGAACCTCCACACTGTTTCCCATAGTGGCTGCACCAATTTCCATTCTCACCAACAGAGCACAAGGGTTTACTTTTTCCCACATCAACACTTGCTATTTCCTATGTTTTTGACAGTCACCATTCTAACAGGTATGAGGTGATATCTCATTGTGGATTTTGATGTGCATTTCCCTGATGATGATTGATGTTGAGCACTTTTTCATGTACCTGTTGACCGTCTATGTTTTTTTGGAAAAATGTCTATTCAGATGCTCTGCCCATTTTTTAATTGGATTGTTTCTTTTTTTGGTATTGAGTTGTATGAGTTCTTTATTTATTGGATATTAACCTGTTATCAGATAGATGATTTACAAATATTTTCTATTTGGCAAGGTTATCTCTTCATTTGTTATGCAGGAGCTTTTTGGTTTGATGTAGTCCCACTTGTTGATTTTTGATTTTGTTGTTTGTTTTTGTTTTAAATCCAAAAAAATAACTGCTAATACTAATGTCAAGGAATCTACCCCCTGTGTTTTTTTCTTCTAGGAGTTTATGGTTTCAGGTATTATGCTCAGGTCTTTAATCCATTTTGAGTTTATTTTTGTGTGTAGTGTAAGAAAGTGATCAGTTTCATTCTTCTGTATATGGCCGTCCAGTTTTCCCAGCATCATTTATTGAAGAAACTATTTTTTCACATTGTATATTCTTGGCTCCTTTGTCATAAATTATTTAACCATATATGTGTGAGTTTATTTCTAGGCTCTTTATTCTGTTCTATTGATCTATGTGTCTGTTTTTTTTAATTTTATTTTTTATGTGTCTGTTTTTATGCCAATATCATACTGTTTTGATTCGTATAGCTTTGTAATATAGTTTGAAATCAGGAAGTGTGATGCTTCAGCTTTGTTCTTCCTTCTTAAGATTGCTCTGATTATTTGAGAGCAACTTTCTTAATCCCTCATATCATATTGAGGACAGGCTCTTATTTCCCATCTTTCTTCTTGCATCTTTCTTCCCCGTTTTCTTTTCTTATTCCTCTTCTGAAAAAAAACTTTTTCTTTTTTTAATTGAAATTCAACTTGCCAACACATAGTATAACACCCAGTGCTCATCCCATCAAGTGCCTTCCTTAGTGCCTGTCATCCAGTCACTCCATCCCCCCATTCCCCCCGCCCCGCAACCCTTTATTTCACAGAGTTAGGAGTGTCTCATGGTTTGTCTTCCTCTCTAATTTTTCCCCACTCAGTTTCCCTCCTTTCCCAAATAGTCCCTTTCACTATTTCTTATATTCTGCATATGAGTGAAACTATATGATGATTGTCCTTCTCCGTAAAAACTTTTTTTTCTACTTCTGTTCCTTATCTTCCTTCTTTTGACTTTCCCTTTCATATTCATTTCTTTTTTACATTTATTTAATACAAATTATGGGTTGCTTCTAATTTAAGTGGCAAAGAGAGAGTATTGCCCCTGAGGGAAATTATCAATGGTACCAGGGTACAGAGTGTAGGGAGAGTATTGAAAAATGCAACAGAAAAATCAATTGGATTGTCAGCACATATAATGGTGCCTGAGGTAAGAGGAAGTTGGGAAAAGTCTAGCTCTCCTCAAAGGTAATATATATTAAATATATGTGCAAAATATCACAGAAAGAATGAAGCTGTGATATTATGATTTATAATAAGAAATAAATATTTGGTCTTCATTCTGGTTCTACGCATAGGGCTCCTTTTTTTGTTTTTGTTTTCTAAAGATTTTACTTACTTATTTTAGAGAGAGAGCACAAGCAGGGAGGAGTGGCAGAGGGAGAGAGAGAAGCAGACGATTCATTGAGCAGGGAGCCTGAGGGTAGGACTCAATCCCAGGACCCCGAGATCATGACCTGAGTTGAAAGCAGACACTTAACCTACTGAGCCACCCAGGTGCCCATGGCATAGGGCTCCATAAACCGTTGGAATTAACTGTAGAGAAAGAGATCTTTTATTATGTTAATGATGCAACTTTTGGAAAGCACCTAAGGCTAAGGCTGGTTGCCTGTGCTGGTTGCCAACCTGATTTGAGGGTTGGAGCTTTTAGACTAGTCCTTCCCCACCTATGCGGAAGGGAGAGGAGCTGGCAGTGAAGTTCAGTCACTAGCAGCTGGTGATTTAATCAATCATGGCTATGTAATGAAGCCTCCAAGGACAGGGTTCAGATAGCTTCCAAGTGGGTGAACACATGGAGATTGTGGGAGAGTGGTGTGTTTGGAGAGAGGATGGAAACTTAGCATCCTTTTCCCCGTACCTTGCCCTATGCATCTCTTCAGTTTGGCTGTTGCGGGCTTATATATATTTATAACACACTGGTAATGTAGGAAGTAAAATGTTTCCCTGACTTCTGTGAGCCACTCTAGTAAATTAATGGAAACTAAGGACAGGTCTTTGGAATCTCCAATCTATACCCTGTTGGTCAGAAACATAGATGACTACCTGTACTTGAGATTGGTATCTGAAATGTGTATGTGGTGGGGGATGAGGGCAAGGTGGGGTATAGTCTTGTAGGACTGAGCCCTTAACTTGTGGAATCTGATGCTATCTTTGGGTAGATAGAGTCAGATTTGGGTTAGAATTGAGTTAAGTTGTAGGACACCCAGCTAGTGTCAGAAAATTTGCTAGGTGTGGGGGAAAAACCCACACATTAGAATTCAGTGTAGAATCTTAGCAGCATACTCACCCTTTGAGTATTCTGAGAAAATAATCCAAAACCCTGGTTAGAAAGAGAACAATGCTTCTATAGATGTAGGTGGCCTGTTACTGGTTTACTATAATTATGGAGACTTCCACTAAATCCAGAATTGAGGGAATTTAAAGGACATTGTAATATAATCACCCCCTGATTTTTGATATGTGCTGAGATTCCTATTAGCCAACAGTAATTTGATCTGGCTATTTTTTTTTTTAAGATTTTATTATTTTTTCATGAGAGACACAGAGAGAGAAAGAGAGACAAAGACACACACAGGCAGAGGGAGAAGCAGACCTCCTGCAAGGAGCCCGATGTGGGACTTGATCCCAGATCCCAGGATCACACCCTGAGCTGAAAGCAGATGCTCAACCGATGAGCCACCCAGGCATCGGTAAGAATCTGATCTGGCTATTTGGTAAGAATACCTTGGATTAAAGTATGAATGCTGAAAGATTTAGCTAATTGCTTTGTGAGGACCACCTAACAGTAAGAGGGTGATACCAGGCCAGGCAGATGGGCTTTGTCCAATAAGGATTGCCAAACCAGTCTGTCTACTACTACTCAGGCTTTTTTGTTGCTGAGCTATCGTGTGGTTGAGCTCTGACCCAGTACGACTTTATTCTAAAAAAATACATCTATTTTTACAGAATAGGACTACTTATTCTCAACTCTTACACCATCCTATCTCAACCAGTCAGATGTGACACTTTAGAGAATGATAGAAGGAAATTAATACCATGGCAAAAGGAACAAACTGAGGCTATCTCAGGCAAACCAGGGAATATAGTTACCCTAATTATAAATGACATTTTGTGTAAACATATTCAGGATTTTGCAAGTAAAGGATGGAGTTCTGGAGAATTTCTCTCTCTGAATCTACTTTCTCACTTTCCTTCCTCAACCCACTTTCTCTAAGGTTTTCTAGTGTTTCCTTCAATATCCCAGCCACTTTTTCTCATTCTTATATACAAGAATCTGAAGTGAATAAAACATTAAAACTAGTATCATACATACTTGAACTTCAGCTGCTCTCTATACTTAGCAAAACAGATGTAGTTTTGTGGGAACTTCAGAATCGCTACCAGTATGGCTGCTGCAGGTACAGCATTTATGTCAAAGGTTAGTCCGTATTTCCTATTTTCCTTTAGAGAAGGAACTTTATGCCCCTTGTCTGATGTGTAAAAAATAAACAGTATTAGAATGTTAATCTGAAATCGCATGAAGTTTTATGTGGAATAGCTTGTGGATTAATAAAGTATTCTTGTTTCTTTTTTATTGAGATATAGTTGACATAGTATGTTTAAGGTGAACAACATGCTGATTTGATATATTTCTGTACTGCAGTATGATTAACAATGAAGCATTAGCTAATACCTCCCTCACGTCACATAATTACCATTACTTTTTTGTGGTGAAAGTACTCTTGATTCTGTCCTATGTGGCACTCACATGGCTTTTCATATCTCCCCCAAGCAAAGCGAGAACAATTCTGCCTTATTCATAAATTTGTGTATCCATGCTGAATGCTTTATTTTTTTTTTTCCATGCTGAATGCTTTAGATGTATGCACCGTGCATGTCACAAGACATAATCATGTCTTCATAAGGTTGAAGAAAGAGGTAAACCTATGACAGCCAGCCTAACTCTGGGACTTCAAAAAATGTCATTGACATCACAACTGACAGAAAGGTCAGAGGGAGGGCAAATGATGGGAGGCAGATGTACTTCCAAACAACTTTTGAAAACTGGCTTTTTAAGTGGTAAACAGGGTGTCCTCACCTACAAATTGGACAAATACTTGCTCTTAAGTTCCTGGCATGAATGGAATCTGGGAATTCAAGGGAGGCAGAATGTGCCACAAAATAATCAAAACATGGATTATTTTGAGCTGAAGTCAATTATGACCCAGAAGACTCAAGAAAAACTTTTACCTCTCTCCTTACATACCTAAAAGAATTTAGTTAAGGGACCTGGCCCAGAAAAAGAACTATTATCAGAGATAACTTTTTCCCCCTTTTTTAAATTGAAGTATATTTGATATGATATGTTACATTAGTTTTAAGTGTACATGGTGATTCAACAACTATATACATTATGCTTGCAAGTATAGCTACTCTCTGTCCCCACACAACACTATTACAATACCATCAACCATATTCCCTATTGCTGTACCTTCCATATCTGTGACTTACTCATTCTGAAACTGGAAGCTTGTATCTCTCACTTCCCTTTAACGCATTTTGCCCATCCCCCCACCCCTCTGGCAAACACGAGTTTGTTTTTTGTATTTATGGGCTGCCTTTTTGTTTGTTTATTAATTTGTTGGTTTTTTAGATTCCACCTATAACTGAAAAGCGGTATTTGTCTTTCTTTGTCTGACTTATTTCACTTAACATAATACCCTCTTTGTCCATCCATGTTGTTGCAAATAGTAAGATCTCATTCTCCCCCACATCTTCTTTATCCATTCATCTGTCCATAGACCCTTAGGTTACTCTCATATCTTGGCTATTGTAAATAATGCTTCAATAAACATAGGGTACATATATTTTTTGAATTAGTATTTTCATTTTCTTTGAGTAAATAGTGGAATTATTGGGTTATATGGTATTTCTATTTTTAATTTTTCAAAAATCTTGTATAGGGTCCATGCCCAAAATGAGGCTTGAACCCATGAACCTGAAATTGAGAGTTGCATAATCTACTGACTGAGCCAGTCAGGCATGAAGATCTTATTTTTAAGTAATGTCTACACCCAACATGGGGCTCAAACCCACAACCCTAAGAACAAGAGTTGCAGCCACTGACTTAGCCAGGTACCCCTATTCTTTTAATTTAAATTTATTTAAATTCCATTAGTCAACATATAATGTATTATTGGTTTCAGAGATAGAGGTCAGGAGTCTTATATAAAACCAGTGCTCATTACATCACATGCCCTCCTTGCTGTCCATCATCCAGTTACCCTATCCCTTACCCTCTCCTCTCTGGCAACCCTCTGTTATCTGTGATTAAAGGTCTTTTATGGTTTGTCTCCCTCTTTGATTTCATCCTGTTTTATTTTTTTCCCCTTCTATAAGTCTCTGTTTTGTTTCTTAAATTCCACATATGAGTGAGATCATATGATAATTGTCTTTCTCTAATTGACTTATTTCACTTAGTGTAATAAGTCATTGCAAATGGCAAGATTTCGTTTTTTTGATGGCTGAGTAGTATTCCATGGTATATATACCACATCTTTATCCATTCATCCACCGATATACATCTGGGCTCTTTCCATAGTTTGGCTATAGTGACATTGCTGCTATAAACATTGGGGTGCAGGTGCCCCTTTGAATCATTCCATTTGTATCTTTGGGGTAAATACGTAGTAGTGCAATTGCTGGGTTATAGGTAGCTCTATGTTCAACTTTTTGAGGAACCTCCAAACTGTTTTCCAGAGTAGCTGCACTGGCTTGCATTCTCACTAACAGTATTCGAGGGTTCCCCTCTCTCCACATCCTCATCAACATCTGTCATTTCCTGACTTAATTTCAGCCATTCTGACCGGGGTGAGGTGGCATCTCATTGTGGTTTTGATTTGTATTTCCCTAATGATGAGTGATGTTGAGCATTTGTTTTATGTGTCTCTTGGCCATGTGTATGTCTTCTTTGGAGGAATGTCTGTTCATATCTTCTGCCCATTTCTTGATTGGATTATTTTTCTTTTAGGATTATTTGTTCCAACTCTGTAAAAAACATTGATGGTATTTTGATAGGGATTGTGTTGAATGTATAGATTGCTCCAGGTAGCATCGACATTTTAACGATATTCTTCCAATTCATGAGCATGGAACATTTTTCCATTTCTTTTATTTTTTAAAGATTTTATTTATTTATTCATGAGAGACACAGAGAGAAGGCAGAGACATGGGCAGAAGGAGAAGTAGGCTCCATACAGAGAGTCTGATATGGGACTCGATCCCGAAACTCCAGGATCATGCCCTGAGCCAAAGGCAGATGCTCAACCACTGAGCCACCCAGGCATCCCCATTTTTCCATTTCTTTGTGTCTTCCTCAGTTTCTTTCATGAGTACAGATTCCTTGCCTCTCTGGTTAGGTTTATCCTAGGTATCTTATGGTTTGGGGTGCAACTGTAAATGATACTCCTTAATTTCTTTCTTCTGTCTCATTGTTAGTGTATAGAAATGCAACCGATTTCTGTGCATTGATTTTATATCCTGCCACTTTGGTGAATTCCCGTATGAGTTCTAGCAATTTTGGGGTAGAGTCTTTTGGGTTTTCTATATAGAATCATGTCATCTGCAAAGAGTGACAGTGTGACTTTTTCTTTGCTGATTCAGATGCCTTTTATTTCTTTTTGTTGTCTGATTACTGAGGCTAGAACTTCTAGTACTATGTTGAACATCAGTGATAATAGTGGACATCCCTGCTATGTTCCTGACCTTAGGGGAAAAGCTCTCAGTTTTTCCCCATTGAGAATGATATTCACTGTGGGCTTTTCATACATGGCTTTTTTGATTTAAGGTATCTCTCTTTTCCTACACTGTGAAGAGTTTTAACCAAGAAAGAATGGTATGCTTTGTCAGATGCCTTTTCTGCATCTATTAAAAGAATCATAGGGTACTTGTCCTTTTATTAATGGAGTATATCACATTGATTTGTGGATGTTGAACCACCCTTGCAGCCCAAGAATAAATCCCACTTGGTTGTGGTGAATAATCCATCCTTCCTTCCTTCCTTCCTTCCTTCCTTCCTTCCTTCCTTCCTTCCTTCCTTCCTTCTTTCTTTCTTTCTTTCTTTCTTTCTTTCTTTCTTTCTTTCTTTCTTTCTTTCTTTTTTTTTTTTTGTAAATAATCTTTTTAATGTACTTTTGGATCCCATTGGCTAGTGTTTGGGTCATTATTTCCACATCCATGTTCATCAGAGATATGGTCTGTAATTCTTTTTGGTGGGAACTTTGGTTTTGGAATCAAGGTAATGTTGGCCTCACAGAAAGAGTTTGGAAGTTTTCCTTCTATTTATATATTTTAAAATAGCTTCAGAAGAATAGGTATTAATTCTTCTTTAAATGTTTGATAGAATCCCCTGGGAAGCCATTGGGCCCTGAACCTTGTTTGTTGGGAGATTTTTGGCTACTGCTTCAATTTCCTTGCTGATTATGGTTTGTTCAGGCTTTCTATTTCTTCCTGTTTCAGTTTTGGTAGTTTATACATCTCTAGGAATGCATCCATTTCTTCCAGATTGCCTCATTTATTGGCATATGGTTGCTCATAATATGTTCTTGTAATTGTTTATATTTCTCCAATGTTGGTTGTGATCTCTCCTTTTTCATTCATGATTTTATTTATTTGGGTCCTTTCTCTTTTATTTTTGATAAATCTGGTCAGGGGTTTTATCAATCTTATTAATTCTTTCAACAATCCAGTTAGCTATTAGTTTCATTGATATGTTGCACTGTTCTTTTGTTTTCTATTTCATTGATTTCTGCTCTCATCTTTATTATTTCTCTTCTCCTGCTGGGTTTAGGTTTATTTGCTGTTCTTTCTCTAGCCCCTTTAGGTGTAAGGTTAGATTTGTATTTGAGACCTTTCTTGTTTCTTGAGAAAGGCTTGTATTGCTATATACTTCCCTCTTAAGACTGCCTTTGCTGCATACCAAAGGTTTTGTACAGTTGTGTTTTCATTTTCATTTGTTTCCATGAATTAAAAAAATTTTTTCTTTACTTTTCTGCTTGACCCATTCATTTTTTAGTAAGATGCTCTTTAGCCTCTATGTATTTGATTGAGTTCTTTCCAAATTTTCTCTTGTGATTGAATTACAGTTTCAAAACATTGTGATCCAAAAATATGCAGGGAATGATCCCAGTCTTTGGTACCAGTTGAGACCTGATTTGTGACCTATTATATGATCTATTCTGGAGAATATTCCATGTGCACTCGAGAAGAATGATGGAAGGATGGAAAATCCTGAATATATCTGTGATGAAAAAAAAAAAATATATATATATATCTGTGATGTCCATCTAGTCCAATGTGTCATTTAACACCCCTGTTTCCTTGTTGATCTGCTTAGATGATTTGTCCATTGCAGTGATTGGGGTAGTAAAGTCCCCTACTATTGTTATGTTATTATCGATGTGTTTCTTTGTTATTAATTGGCTTATATAATTGCCATATTAGTGGCATAAATATTTATAATTGTTAGATCTTCTTGTTGGATACCCTTTGATTATGATATAGTATCGTTCCTCGTTTTTTTATTGTAGTCTTTGTTTTAAAATCTAATTTGCCTGATATAAGGATTGCCATCCCAGCTTTCTTTTGATGTCCATTAGTATAGTTTTCCACTCCCTCGCTTTAAATTTGAAGGTGTCTTTGGTCTAAAAAGTCTCTTGCAGATAGCATATTGATAGATCTTGCTTTTTTATTCAATCTGATACCCTGTATCTTTTGATTGGGGCACTTAGCCCATTTACATTCAGAGTAACTATTGAAAGGTATTAATTTAGTGTCATTGTATTACCTGTAAAGTCACTGTTTCTGTATATTGTTTCTATTTCTTTCTGATCTATATTACTTTTGGGCTCTCTCTTTTCTTAAAGGATCCCTTTTAATATTTCTTTTGGGGCTGGTTTGGTGATCACAAATTCTTTTAGTTTCTGTTTGTCCTGGAAGTTTTTTTATCTCTCCTTCTATTTTGAATGACATTCTAACTGGATAAAGTATTGTTGGCTGCATATTTTTCTCATTTAGTACCTCAAATATATTATGCCTGTCCTTTCTGGCCTGCCAGGTCTCTGTGGGTAGAACTGCTGCCAGTCTAATGTTTCTACTCTTGTAGGCTACAGACCTCTTGTCCTGAGCTACTTTCAGGATTTTCTATTTGTCTTTGAGATTTGCAAGTTTCACTGATATATGCTGGGATGTTGACCTATTTTTATTGATTTTGAGAGGGGTTCTATGGTTCTCGTGGACTTGGATGCCTGTTTCCTTCCCCAGATTAGGAAAGTTCTCTGCTCTAATTTGCTCCAGTATACCTTTTGCCCCACTCTCTTTTCTCTTCTTCTGGGATCCCAGTTATTCTAATATTTGTTTCACTTTATATTATCACTTACCTCTCAAATTCTCCCCTCGTGATCTAGTAGTTTATCTCTCCTTTTCTCAGCTTTATTCTCCATCATTTTGTCTTTTAGATCACTAATTTTCTCTTTTGCTTCATTTATCCTAGTGGTTAGAGCCTGCATTTTTTTATTGTATCTTATTAATACCCTTTTTTATTTTGACTTGATTAGATTTTCATTCTCTTATTTCTCTAGTAGATTCTCTAGTGACTTCTGTGCTTTTTTTCAAGCCCAGCTAGTATCGTTATTATGAACTCTAGTTCTGACATCTTCCTTAGGTCTATACTGAGTAGATACCTGGCAGATAGTACTGCCTCTTGTTCTCTTTTTTTGAGGTGAGTTTTTTCATCTTGTCATTCTGTCAAGAGAGGGATAGATGAATGAGAGAACAGAATACTAAAATGGCAACAATGACCCCAGATAAATATATGTTAAATCAGAAGAGACTCAGAACTGAATCTTTTTTTAAAAGAGAATATAATCAGACAGGTGAACAAATAGAGCAGTACACTGGATCCTGTGTATATTTTGGTCTGCTTGTTAGAAAACTATATCCCAAAATTGTAATGAAAGAAAAACTTATATATGTGCAAAAATAAATTAAATACAATGAAAAGATAGATATAACTGTAACAATGAAAATTAAAAGACAAAAAAAAAAAAAGAATACAGACAGACAGATGAACAGAACAGAGAAATATACCATATCCTGAATGCATTTTGGTCAGTTTGTTAGAAGAAACTACATCTCAAAATTGTAAAGAAAGAAAAACATGTATATACAAAAATAAAATTAAATACATTGAAAGGATAGAATATAACATAAAGATGAAAACTTAAAAAGACTTTAACAAAGCAGAAAAAAACCCCAAAAGACCAGAAGAAGAGAAAAAGGGGCAAGAGGAGTGAATATAGTCAGACAGATGAAGAGAACAGAGCTGTACACTAGATTCTGGGTGTATTTTGGTCTGTTTGTGATTTTTTTTCTTTTTTTTTTAAGATTTTATTTATTCATGAAAGAGAGAGAGAGAGGGAGGCAGAGACACAGGCAGAGGGAGAAGCAGGCTCCATGCCGGGAGCCCAACACGGGACTCGATCCTGGACTCCAGGATCACACCCTGGGCCAAAGGCAGGTGCCGAACCGCTGAGCCATCCAGGGATCCCCGGTCTGTTTTTAATTTTTTGAAGAACCTCCATACCGTCTTCCATAGTGGCTATACCAATTTACATTCCCACTGACAGTGTATGAGGGTTCCTTTTTATCATATGTAACTTTTTATCTAAAAGACCTCTCTGTAGGGTAGGGCAAACATCTAATTACCAAACATCTCTTCTTATAGTCCTGTGAATTACCCACATTCCCTTTGTAGCCCCGGGCCCGTATCCCATTCCTTAGCTCAGGACAGCAAATAAGCCTTAACTTCTCTACTATATCTTTGGGGCTTCTGTATATACAAAATTATATTTTTCTCCTATTAATCTGTATTATATCAGTTTAATTATTAGACCATCCAAAGAACCTAGAAAGGAAGAAGGAAAAATCTTTCTTCTCCTACAGAATGAAGTCATCTTCAAATAGTGTCTCCACATTTGTCCCAGGCCATGGGAATCATTGTCAGAAGAAAGAGGGTGCACTCTTGAGAAACACTGTAATGTATAATAATGATTTAAAGAATATCAAACATTTATATGGGACTTTCTATATAAATTAGAGACTGTTATGAATACTTTTCACTTGTTACCTTGGGAAAAACCTAGACTTGGAGTCATACAGGTTCTAAATGTTGGTTTTGTCGTTTTATAGTTGTGTGGTCATAGGAAGAAAGTTCTTAAACTCTAGTATTAAATTTCTTCAAGTGCAAAATATTCCTAGAGTTGTGGAAATAAATGAGATCAGGCATGTACAAGCTCTAGTAGCATGCTGGCACATAATCATCCTTTCCCTCTGTGTTCGTTACCCTGCGAGCCTTCAGATGACCAAAAATTGATGCAAAGTGAACACTGTCTGAAGGCCAGGGAGTAGTTAACCATTCTGATATCACATGATATGGAGCATTCACATGAGTGCCCATTAACTTTTAAAAGGTTATGTGTTTCCATCTGCTTGGGAAAAATCCTGTTTCTATGACATATTTTCACAAACATGGAGAAGTTTGGAAACAAAGAGCCTGGTAGGATTCCCCCAAACCATAGGAGACATCACAAGAATGGCAAAGACTAAAATTATGAAGGTGATGAACTTAATTTGCATTTCCTTTTAGGGTCCTGAGAGTTAAGATTTTTATTTTTCCAAAAGGGCATTCATGGAGAGATATCTAAGTGTCTGCAATATACCAACAGAAACATATTATTTCTTGTGAACTGGCACTTGTTGAAGGAGGGTGACCCTCACATGGTTTCTTTCTGTCAAAATCTTCAGCTTTGTGCTATTTGCATCCCCACCCATACAATTACTAGTAAAGAATATAGATGATTCATATTGATAATTCTTAGTACCAAAAGACTTGCTAATTAAAATAGTCAACAACCACAAACCACTTTGGTAGTGAGGCTGGTCTAAATAATTAACCTCATTTTGCAAGCAAAGGAACATAAGCACTGAAACAATGTAACCAAGCCAAAGCCACAACAAGTGAACAGCAAGGATAAAGACTAGAATTCAATAAACCCCGAAAATCAAATCACAATTGCCTTGTACAATCAACCTTTGTTAACCTTCAGCAATTTGATGGTTTTTTTCTGTGGTTGTGCTTGTGGGATTCAAAATTGGGCTTAATTGGACTGTATTGTTCCTTGGTATGTATCATAGATAAGCAAAGCAAATTGTGCCTAGAATCAATCTCTCTCTCTCTCTCACACACACACACACACACACAAATATATACACAATCTATTGAGAAAATTCCTTCCTAAATAGTGATCTCCTAATTAATAAATACTTTTAAATAATCAGAGAATAAATGCTGAGTCCCTTTAGGGGGACTTTCAGGCTAAAATGTTATAGACAGAGGTACCAGGGACACTTTAGGATATAAGGTAGTTCACTTCCATGCTGTGTGTTACCCTATTTCTGGCTCTTGTGATTTAGCCAGCCTATAGAGAGAGTATGTCAAAGTCAGTCGCCAGTACCAGCTCTCAATGCCCAGGGTATTTGCCTAGGATCCTGGAATTTACCTAGCTAAGATTACCATCCCAGGATGCATGAATATCCTATTATTCTGAGTTTTCAGGTTTCAGAGCTCTCTGATGTTCTGTTGTATGCTGGTTTTGAGAAACTGTCTCAGGCTCTTCTCTGGCTAACTGGTTTCATACTCCTAGTAACTATGTAAGACACTTTGTATCCATGATCTGTGGTGCAGCCAAGGGAACAGCTGGAAAATATTTTGAGATATTGAAGATTGTTTTCTTTTTGACCCTTGTGCTTTCTTGAACAAGCTATCCTCTTCCTAGCTTTCTTAAACAAGCTATTGGGTGGAAGCAATAGCTTCTAAAGATACTGATCTGGAGGGGTGGGCCTATACAGTCAAGAACAAAAAGTCAAATTCTTGGCTTTGAATTCTAAAGTAGGCTGTTGAAATTGATAGCAGAGAAAACAGGCTTACAAGCACAGACTTTTAAATTGCAATAGTTGGGCTGTTTGAGAGTGAAAGTATTTTTTAAGTTCAGAAGCTTGTCTTTAAACCAAGAGCCCAAATCCAAATATAAAGTTTATACCATAATTATCAGATTTTGGAACAATATAGGATGCTGGAAGAGCAGTTTTCCTAGCCAAAAGAAAGTAAGATTTCTAGGAGTTGGCAGGAGAAACAGAATTGGAGAGGACATGAAAGGAACTTGTCTTTATGGGTGAAGTTTCTATCCTTAACAGTTTTTAGGCTGAGTCCCAAGAGGAATATTGAAGAAACTCATCAGCTAGCTATTCCGTTGAGGTTTAGGGGGCTGTCAGAGCAGAACCATCATCAAACTCCCCAGAATATTGCCTGACCAGATAGCACACCTTACAATGAAGGCTTACTTTCTAGGAGAGAATCTGAACTGAGGAGGGGCAGTTGCTAAATGAGGTCACCGGATAGCTGGGCCTAAGGCAGCTTCTTGGTGTTCTGCACACCTTGCATGGTGTGAGAGAACCTTCAAAAGTTCCTATGCCACAGTATGATAGTTCCCCAAAAAATCAAACACAGGGGATCCCTGGGTGGCACAGCAGTTTAGCGCCTGCCTTTGGCCCAGGGTGCGATCCTGGAGACCTGGGATCAAATCCCACGTCGGGCTCCCGGTGCATGGAGCCTGATTCTCCCTCTGCCTGTGTCTCTGCCTCTCTCTCTCTCTCTCTCTGTGTGTGACTATCATAAATAAATAAAAATTTAAAAAAAACCAAACACAATTATCATATGATCCAGCAATTTCATTTGTAGCTATATACTGAAAACAGTTAAAAGCAGAAACTCAAACGTACATTTTTGTAATTATGTTCACAGCAGCATTATTCACAGCAGCCAGAAGATAGAAACAACTCAAATATCCATTGCCAAGTGACCAGATAAGTGAAATGTGTTATATATATACACACACAATAAAAAGGAATGAAATTCTGGTGGACGCTATAATAGGATTGAACCTATAAAACATTATGCTAAGTGAAATAAGACAGATGCAAAAGGACAAATACTGTATGATTCCATTTATATGCCATATATTTAGAATAGGCAAATTCAGAGACAGTGGAATAATGGTGACTAGGGACTTGAGGGAGAGAGAATGGAAAGTTGTATAGGTATTGGGTTTTAGTTGAGATGATGAAAAAGTTGTCAAAATGAGTAGTGGTGATAGTTGCACAAAATGAGAATATGAGGGGCATCTGGGTGGCTCAGTTGGTTAAGCATCCAACCTTGATTTCAGCTCAGGTCATGATCTCAGGGTCCTGAGATTGCGCCCCATGTCAGGCTCTGCACTCAGTGTAGAATCTGCTTGAGATTCTCTGTCTCCCTCTCCCTCTGCCCCTCCTCCCCCTCACACACACGCTAAACAAACAAACAAATAAATAAATAAATAAATACATTCTCTTAAAAAATAAGAATATGAACAATAATGCCAATGAACTGTACACTTAAAATGGAAAAAAATGGTTAAAATAGAAGTATTTATGTGATGTATATTTTACCACAATTTTTAAAAATTGGGGAAAAAGTTCCCATGCCCCCAGTAGGAAGATAGAAATGACTAGAATGTAAAGACAGGGGGTGTGGAGTGACTTGTGAAGCCCTGATGACTGATATGCTAAGAGGACACACAATTTGTCATGGTTAGAGTGGCAATTGACAGCCATTACACAGGAAATTAATTTTTCCTTTCAGCAGAAGCCACGGGGTGATTTGCTAATGACCGCAAAACATATTTCTCTCCCCTAAAGTCAAGGTGATAGACTACCCAGGACACGGATCATCCAGATCTTAGGTGACTACTAAAAAGTGACAGAAAAAGGTGAAGGGAAAAAAATTTCAATTTGACCATTTCTCCAAAAAGGATTGAATTTAAAATAGAAGTTACCAAGATTACTTTGGATTACAGGGTTAGGTTTTCCATTATCAATGAAATAAGGACTCCAGAGGTAAAAGTTAAATTATAGGTAACTCATTTCCATTTTGCATGTATGAATGTGTATGACAGTGAAACGTATTCCCGTGACATGGCTGTATACCTTTTCCAAACTTAAAACTAAGGAGCTTCTCAAATCTATGGCAATTTTGGAGCTTTTCTGTGAGGAACAGGGAATTCCTTCTGGTGCAAGATGAGTTCAGCTTATCATTGGAGATGGCTATGCAGTGTCACTGATGGCCAACCTTGAGACCAACCCCAGAACATGGGTGTTCACGAAGCTGGATCATTGGAGATGGCTATGCAGTGTCACTGATGGCCAACCTTGAGACCAACCCCAGAACATGGGTGTTCACGAAGCTGGATCTTTGCGGTACTTAAAGTTAAAGCAGTGAACAGACCTGGCTCTTCAGGTCCTGTGATACGCGTTGGCCTTTGAGAACACTCTTATTATTATTGAGATTATTGGATAACCTTCCTGCCATCACCTTCCAGTGGTTAGTGATGAGAATACAGAAGGGCCTCCTAAAGCAATAGCTATTGATAACTGCTAATCTGTGTTATATACGTATTCTGTGCTGGCATTATGCAGGGTACTTTATGGTTATCCCATTTAGGCCTAACCATACATCTGTAGGATTAAGTACTAGTTTTGATCACATTTTGCAGAAAAGGAAACTGAAGTTTAATAATGGCCCATCACTTGTTCTAGGTCACCTAGGTTACTTACTACCTAGGTGAGAGGAAGGAAGAGAGAGGAAGGAAGGACCCAGAAACCTAACTTGATAGCCCAAGTGCTAACCGTGACAGTACACTGCTTATTGTTTGGGGACATCCTCCTACTCTGAAAAATCTAGCTTGACATGGATATTCCTGGCTATGGTATAGTAAACAATGGCTTAAGTTAGATTTGTGTTTAAGGACTCACAGGTTGATTACTGGTCCACATAAACAAAGGCTTCCATGTGATACCTAATAATTTAACAATGGCTTTGAAATAGGACTTTTTCAAAAGTATTTAGCATATCTTGGGGTTTACTAGTTTTATGAGGAATTCATCACCCCAATTTTATCCAAACCACCTCAGAAAAAAGAACATGCTGTATCGTTAAGTGGTGGAAAACTCCATTGTCCCAAGCCTACCCTGCCTCCATACTGTTGGAAGCTTTACTTTTATCGTGGTACAGGGTTATCATATTCATAGAGGCACAGATAACTGACTGCCACAACTACTTCCTGTGGGAGTGAGAACAAATGGTTTTAAATGATCACAAATCAGGTCTTAACCAATACCAAAAGATTGAGATTGTCCCCGCATATTGTCAGACCATAATGCTTTAAAACTAGAACTAAATCACATGAAGAAATTTGGAAGGAATTCAAACACGTGGAAGTTAAAGACCATTCTGCTAAAAGATGAAAGGGTCAAGTGGGAAATTAGAGAAGAATTTTAAAAATTAATGGAAACTAATGAGAATGAAGATACAACCGTTCAAAATCTTTGGGATACAGCAAAAGCAGTCCTGAGGGGTAAATACATCACAATACAAGCATCCATCAAAAAACTGGAAAGAACCCAAATACAAAAGCTAACCTTGCACCTACAGGAGCTGGAGAAAGAACAGCTAATAAAACCTACACCCAGCAGAAGAAGAGAGTTAATAAAGATTCAAGCAGAACTCAATGAAATAGAGACCAGAAGAACTGTGGAACAGATAAACAAAACCAGGAGTTGGTTCTTTGAAAGAATTAATAAGATAAACCTTTAGCCAGCTTTATTAAAAAGAAGAGAGAAAAGACTCAAATTAATAAAATCAAGAATGAAAAAGGAGAGATCACCACCAATACCAAGGAGATACAAACGATTTTAAAAACTTATTATGAGGGTAGCCCCGGTGGCGCAGTGGTTTAACGCTGCCTGCAGCCCAGGGTGTGAACCTGGAGACCCTGGATCGAGCCCCACGTTGGCTCTCTGCATGGAGCCTGCTTTTCCCTCTGCCTGTGTCTCTGCCTCTTTCTCTCTCTGTGTGTCTCTATGAATAAATAAATAAAATCTTTAAAACAATAAAATAAAAACTTATGAGCAGCTATATGCCAATAAATTAGGCAATCCAGAAGAAATGGACGCATTTCTTGAAAACCACAAACTACCAAAACTGGAACAGGAAGAAATAGAAAACCTGAACAGGCCAATAATCAGGGAGGAAATTGAAGCAGTCATCAGAAACCTCCCAAGACACAAAAGTCCAGGGCCAGATGGCTTCCCAGGGGAATTCTATCAACCGTCTAAAGAAGAAACAATACCTATTCTATTAAAGCTGTTCGGAAAGATAGATGGAATACTTCCAAACTCATTCTGTGAGGCCAGCATCACCCTAACTCCAGAACCAGACAAAGACCCCACCAAAAAGGAGAATTGTAGACCAATATCCCTGATGAACCCAGATACAAAAATTCTCAACAAGATACTAGCCAATAGGATCCAACAGCACATTAAGAAGATTATTCACCATGACCAAGTGGGATTTATCCCCAGGATGCAAGGCTGGTTCAACACTCCTAAAGCAATCAGTGTGATTGATCATATCAGCAAGAGAAAAAACAAGAACCATATGATCCTCTCAATAGATGCAGAGAAAGCATTTGACAAAATACAGCATCCATTCCTGATCAAAACTCTTCAGAGTGTAGGGATAGAGGGAACATTCCTCAGCATCTTAAAAGCCATCTACCAAAAGCCCACAGCAAATATCATTCTCAATGGGGAAACACTGGGAGCCTTTCCCCTAAGATCAGGAACACAACAAGGATGTTCACTTTCACCACTGCTATTCAACATAGTACTAGAAGTCCTTGCCTCAGCAATCAGGCAACAAAAAGGCATTCAAATTGGCAAAGAAGAAGTCAAACTCTCCCTCTTTGCAGATGACATGATACTGTACATAGAAAACCCAAAAGACTCCACCCCAAGATTGCTAGAACTCATACAGCAATTCGGCAGTGCAGCAGGATACAAAATCAATGCCCCGAAATCAGTGGCATTTCTATACACTAACAATGAGACTGAAGAAAGAGAAATAAAGGAGTCAATCCCATTTACAATTGCACCCAAAAGCATAAGATACCTAGGAATAAACCTAACCAAAGAGGTAAAGGATCTATACCCTAAAAACTACAGACCACTTCTGAAAGAAACTGAGGAAGACACAAAGAGATGGAAAAATATTCCATGCTCCTGGATTAGAAGAATTAATATTGTGAAAATGTCAATGTTACCCAGGGCAATTTACACATTTAATGCAATCCCTATCAAAATACCATGGACTTTCTTCAGAGAGTTAGAACAAATCATTTTAAGATTTGTGTGGAATCAGGAAAGACCCCGAATAGGGAAATATTAAAAAAGAAAACCATAGCTGGGGGCATCACAATGCCAGATTTCAGGTTGTACTACAAAGCTATGGTTATCAAGACAATGTGGTACTGGTACAAAAACAGACACATAGATCAATGGAACAGAATAGAGAATCCAGAAGCGGACCCTCAACTCTATGGTCAACTAATATTCGACAAAGCAGGAAAGACTATCCACTGGAAAAAAGACAGTCTCTTCAATAAATGGTGCTGGGAAAATTGGACAGCTACATGCAGAAGAATGAAACTAGACCATTCTCTTACACCATACACACACAAAGATAAACTCAAAATGGGTGAAAGATCTAAATGTGAGACAAGAATCCATCAGAATCCTAGAGGAGCACACAGGCAACACCCTTTTTGAACTTGGCCACAGCAACTTTTTGCAAGATACATCCATAAAGGCAAGGGAAACAAAAGCAAAAATGAATTATTCGGACTTCATCAAGATAAGAAGCTTCTGCACAGCAAAAGAAACAGTCAACAAAACTAAAAGACAACCTAAAGAATGGGAGAAGATATTTGCAAATGACGTATCAGATAAAGGGCTAGTATCCAAGATCTGTAAAGAGCTTATTAAACTCAGTAGCAAAGAAACAAACAATCCAATTATGAAATGGGAAAAAGACATGAACAGAAATTTCACAGAGGAAGACATAGACATAGCCAACAAGCAGATGAGAAAATGCCCCGCATCACTGGCCATCAGGGAAATACAAATCAAAACCACAATGAGATGCCACCTCACACCAGTGAAAATGGTGAAAATTAACAAGACAGGAAACAACAAATGTTGGAGAGGATGTGGAGAAGGGGGAACCCTCTTGCACTGTTGGTGGGAATATGAACTGGTGCAGCCACTCTGGAAAACTGTGTGGAGGTTCCTCAAAGAGTTAAAAATAGAACTGTCCTATGACCCAGCAATTGCACTGCTGGGGATTTACCCCAAAGATACAGATGCAGTGAAATGCCGGGACACCTGCACCCCGATGTTTATAGCAGCAATGTCCACAATAGCCAAACTGTGGAAGGAGCCTCGGTGTCCATCGAAAGATGGATGGATAAAGATGTGGTCTATGTATACAGTGGGATATTACTCAGCCATTAGAGACGACAAATACCCACCATTTGCTTCAACGTAGATGGAACTGGAGGGTATTATGCTGAGTGAGGTAAGTCAATTGGAGAAGGACAAACATTATATGGTCTCATTCATTTGGGGAATATAAAAATTAGTGAAAGGGAATAAAGGGGGAAGGAGAGAAAATGAGTGAAAATATCAGTGAGGAAGACAAAACATGAGAGACACCTAACTCTGGGAAACGAACAAGGGGTAGTGGAAAGGGAGGTGGGCCGGGGGTTGGGGTGACTGGGTGATGGGCACTGAGGGGGGCACTTGGCGAGATGAGCACTGGGTGTTATGCTATATGTTGGCAAATTGAACTCCAATTAAAAAATAAATAAATAAATAAATAAATAAATAAATAAATAAATAAATAAAGTCTGCCTTAGAAGCATGAGGGGTAATCTCAGGGAGTAGGCTTGAAGCAACTGAGATAGACCTAGAGGCTTACCTCATGCCCTACAGGATGGTCTTGTATGCACTGGGCAGGCAGGTAGATAATGCCTTATCTTACAAACCAGGGAAATAATAGTATAAACATTTCTCCACTTCTCATTCCTTCTGTCCTGTGATATCTCAGCAATCCAGCCCCAGTGATGACTGGGCACTGTTTGGTACAGGAAGCATGCAGATGCTCTGTACCTGAGCTTGATTATGACCACCCAACCATCCAGAGCTTGCCTGTGGAAATGAAGAATTCAGGGGGGGGAGCTGCTCTGACCAGGAACAGTTAAGAATGAAATAAAATTCAGACCAGAGAAGCCCATTTCTCGGTGTTTTATCTTTGTCCTAAAAAGAATTTAGCTAACCTCCAGATTATCCAAAGTCCTTAATATGCCCTACAGAGACATCTGATAGCTTGATATATACCCATTTCTAATGTCCTCACACTTAAAGCACCTTAACCAGTTGTAAAGACAGACTTCCAGAGGCTGAAGGGATTGCTTACCTATTTCTGATTATTAATGTCCCTGAGACAACTTCCATAATGTGTCCCTCCATATACAGTCCTTCCAGAATTTTACAGTTCTAAGGAAAGATTATTTTCAAAATATAATCCAACACTAAAACTATTAATCAGAAAACATATCTTTTCATCTCTTTTTGTGTGAAAAGAGCTAAAGCTAAAATTTTACCTTCCAAGTAACCCCAGCAAATTTAGAGAACAGACCAAGAAAGATGAGATATGAAATCCAGAAAACAGTGCACAAATCTAACTCAAGCACAGAGAAAGGAAATTCCTGGACAAAGCTAATCAGTAGGTCTATAGAGCAGATATTCCAGATTGAAACTGGAAGGTTAAGGGCTCTCGGACAAAATTTACATAAATAAAGGGAACTCAGTATTTAAAAAAATATTTTTGACAACTTGGAAACGTTAGGAAACCATAAATACAAATAAATCAAGAAGAAAGAAAAGCCATTAGAAATACAGAGGAAAAGTAATCTAGAAAAAAGTCATGACTCAAATGTGAAGCAAAAGACTTTCAGATCAAGATAATATAGTGGATTTATATCATGAGATCCCATTTTGCTCCATAGACATAGCAAAAATAAAAATATAAAGAAAAAAACCCAAAAGGTATAAGTAGGTTCAAATATCAGATAAATGCAAAAATCCAAAATGGAACAGAAACTCAAACCAGTAAAAAGAACTAAAGCTGGGGCAGCTCAAAGTTTGCCTTTTATAAAGTGAAAGGGATTAAAAATGTGCCTGTGAGACAGGAGACTGGAGCCAGAAACATAGCTCAGAACCTTGAACAGTAGTGGGCATTCTCAACACTGTGAAAATGGAGTGAAAATTAGCTACTGCTAACTGCTGCCTGGGACCATAACTTCTGATGAACTGCAGACCAAAGAAGGCCAAGGCCAAGATCATAGCCTTGCAACCAGGATATAAGCCAAGACACCCAATGGTACATGACTAGATCTGTCTTATCCTTAATATCGCCTCTGATCCACGATTATGAAATCTCTGAATTAGGGACCAAGAGGGCCGAGTGGAGATAAAAAACTGATAGGCAAGGAAGAGTAAGGAGAGAGGTTGAGAGAGAGAGCGCGCCATAAAATAAACGACAAATTCTCACTAAGACAAAACAAAATTTCAAGACACAAATTTATTGCTGATAAAGATGGCTACTAAGCAGAGGGTGGATTGGAGGATGTGGAGTGTTGGTGGGGTGCAAAAAAATGGTGGCTCCTAAAATACAAGGGAGACTTACTTTTCTTAGTCTACACTTTGGTACCTTTCAAATTTGGGGAATGAATTTTCTTTTTTATCTAGCGTCTATGGAAACCTACCTGCTTCAGTTTATAAATCTTAAATTGATAATATTACCTATTTTTAAGGGTCTCTGGAAGGTTTTTTTTTTTTTTTTTAAGAGAAGTTCTCTTAGAACCTTTGCCCAAAGATCCTATTGACAGTTGTACAGAAAAAGCACCCAATAAATATTTGTTGATGTTGGTATTGTTGACAATGATTATGATAGTGCCAGTGATGAGATGAACAAGAGCTCATTTCATCACTACCCAAACCAGAGCACCAGAGCTTTGTGAAGAGTCAACATCGTGATGTCCCCAGAAGGGCATGTCAACAATGTCATTGACCATTTTCTTCAGGGCTGGGTACTGCCCTTAACACGATTTCTACTCGCTATAAGGAGTCTCTCCTCTGTACTCTCTTAGCATATCATTCTGCCCCCAAAATAGGTTTTTGGATATCTTATCATAAGATCTGGTAGCCCTGACTCTCATAATTCCCTCCATTCAGTGGATGATGCTGTGGTTGAGAGTGACCTGTCCATTGGGGAGGAACCCACATTTCAGGAAGCTGAGCATGCTCACTAGCCAAGTGAAGAATCTCAGAAAGCATATTATTAAGGGATGGGTTCTTATCTCTCAAGAGCCAAACACACCCACTTCAGCATTGTCTAGCAATTACAGACAAACAGACGAGGGGTAGGGGGAAAGACATGGAGTCATTACCACATAGCAGACCATTTAGCCCAATTAATTCTGCATCAGCTCTGAATAGAGCGTGGCCCAAGGCATCTCCTGGAATTTTATATTCTTCATCACAGAGACATGATCTTTGTCATGGAGGATTCTCCATCCTTGCTCCTCCCCTCACACCTTCCTCTTTACTTTTTTCCTTCCTTTACTCACTAGGCATGCTTTCAGCTTTGTGTGTCAGACACTACAATAAGAAGGTGGTAAGAATCACATGGCAACTTTTTTTTTTTTAAGATTTTATTTACTATTTTCTTAGAGTGAGGGAGAGAGTACAGAGGGAGAGGGAGAAGCAGACTCCCCGCTGAGCAGTGACACCCCCCCCCCCCCCCCCCCGCTCGCCTGCTCGCCTGTCCTGTCCACACAGGGCTCTATCCCAGGAGCCTGAGATCACAACCTGAGCCATAGCTAACAGGCACCCCACATGCCAACTTTAAATTAGGAGAGTCTTTTAGAGCCCAGCATCAGGAGCTGAAGTGGGTTTTATCAGACTCTAAAGAATAAGTGGAGCAAAGTCCAATTAAAACTGAGCAGTTCCCATCAAAGTTGTGTATGCATGAGTAACGCCCTTTCCTATACCCACACCTGATTTGGTTAATCAGATTCTGTGGGCAGTTGTAGGTAGGATGGTTAGAAAGATTCCTGAGTTATCTGGGCTCTTTGAAGGAGGAACAGAAAGAGCCACTGCCCAGTATTGTTGTGTAAATTGCTATGCAAAGGAGTGCCTAAAGGGGGAGAGTTGGGGCAGAAATCAGGCCTGTGCTCTGCGCCCTAACCTGTGAGGTGAGGGGTGCAGAGCATGGGCACATTTTTCTCATTCCCACAAAAGTAGTGTATATTGTAGGAAGCAGATCTATGTATGTTCTCTGATTGTAATTCTCTGATGGGACGGTCAAGGAGTTGTAAATCAGAGCAGGAATACTGGCTGTGTGGAGAGGCACAGGCTTTACAAGGCAAGGTGCAGCATGGATATCCCTATCCACATCAGGTCTGCTTTGAAACAGCTTAGAGCCAGGGTTTTTCTGAAGATCCACTTCTGACTTAGAATTCAGACTAATGGATCTTCTGGTTTCTAGCCAGTCATTCCTCACATTAGCCTATTGTTATTTATCTTCCTGGAATGTGAATGTGTGCACTTTATCCTCACTGGCATCCTTGTATAGGGAATTTCTAGAGAATCCCCAAGAAGATGCATCTGAACTTGAACACTAAGCTTTTGAGGAGCTATGTCATAGAACTGCTGGTTTCCCAGGGCTAGCCTTGTTGTCACCTAAAAAACCTGCCTGGAAAACACTAGATTACAGTTGTGGTTTTGATCCTGAATTCTGTGCCTGCTCTTAAATAAGACCTTTCCTCTCTTGGGCTTCAGTTTCTTGGTCTATACAGTAAGAGGATTTGGTCTTTATTGTTCTGTCAGGCTGTGGTCATACCCTGCCTGGCTTTCAGAGGTTGGAAGCGTAAAAGTGACTTGGCTGCAAGGGCTGGTTTGTAGTCCCGCGGAGCCCACATCTAGGACAAAAGGAATGATATGGTTGGAAAGCACAGAGCCCTGTGCTTCTCTCCCTATTCAGTTCATGCCAAGTGAATCAAGGATATAATTGCCCTCAGCATACCAAACATTACTATACTTCAGTTCAGCTTCTCCTTTCATTCGTTAAGCCCTTGTGGAAGTTGCCATCGCTCCCACCTGTACATGAGTATGCAAGTTGCTACAGTAAAAACCCAGGAGCTTTGAAGTCCTGGTTTCACTCCTTAATAATTAGGTGACTGATTCCCAGTTTCCTAATCTGTAAAGTGGAGATAATAATGTTTATGTCATGGAGTTGCTGTGAGGATTAAATGAGATTCTGTCTAAAAAGCATATGGCAAAAAAAAAAAAAAAAAAAAGCATATGGCACAGGGCCTGGCTGATACATGATAATTTCCTTTCCTCTCTCACCTATGCACTCCCCTCCCCCTGCCCCACCGCCAGTGTGCACATGTCAGTAAGGACTTAAAATTTTGTACCCTGGAGCGGTGAATTGACTGTCTAATGACACAAGTTCAGGCGTGAAACAAGTATGCACTTGGCTATTTGCAGCTTGAAATCTCACTCCTGCCATTTTTTCACTACAGTTTCATCTGAAGAGACATCTCAAAAAAAAAAAAAAAAAAAAAAGAGACATCTCATTAGAATGATTTTTTTTTAATGTATGTTTTTCCCTCTGAAGTGATAGTTTCCTCCAGTTGTGCTGGACTGATAATTTTGTGTATGTATGGAAGAGGTTAGCATCCAATAGGTCCACTTAAATGGCATTGGGAAGTCCCCTTAAATTTCATCCTCAACGCTCCCTGGTAAGTTGACTGTCTCCCAACATCTATCTTTGATTTTAACCCCCATTGTGTTGTTACTGATACCCAGAATTGAAGAATTCTTCAGGAATTTCACTCCCTCCATTAGTCAGCCCATTCCAATCTATGAAGTACTATTTGCAGCAATCACACACTGTTCCTATCTGTGTAAAACAAGCAAGTTAGTATAATGTACTAGTGAAGAGCAAGGTCTCCATATCCAGACTGTTTGATTTTTTTTAAGATTTTATTTATTTATTAGAGAGAGAGAGCACAAATCAGAGGGAGATGTAGAGGGACAAGCCAACTCTCCACCAAGCAGGGAGCCTGACATGAAACTCAATCCCAGGACCCTGGGACCATGACCTGAGCCGCTGAAGGCAGATGCCCAAGCGACTGAGCCACCCAGGTGCCCCCCAGACTATTTGATTTCGAAGACTAACTTTGCTACTTTCTAGCTTTGTGACTTCGGGTATAGTTAATTTCTTAATTTCCTTATCTAAAAAAAAAAAAAAGCCAACCTGATAAGATTGTTGGGAAGATTAAAAGAGGGTACGTGGGTGGTCAGTCAGGTAAGCAGCTGCCTTTGAGGATGGAGCCCCAAGTCAGCCTCTTGCTCAGCAAGGAATTTGCTTCTCCCTCTCCCTCCGTGTTCTCTCTCTCACTCTCTCTCAAGTAAATAAAATCTTTAAAAAAGAACAAAATATGAAATGAGTCAATATATATAAAGTGTCTGATACATAAAACGTTTTCGTAAATGTCTGTTGTTGATAATAATAGCAAAGATCTCTTCTCCACATCAAAAGTTGTCATATCCTAGAATGCAGCTGAGAATGGCCCAGTTAACTGCACTAGAACTGGGTGAGAGGAGCTGGTACCTAGAACCTGAACCATCTGTTTCAGAGATACGCCCAGCTGCAGGTCTTAGAAACCTTGAGACAGACCATTGTAACTGGAAGGAAAGACAATAGATAGCAGATGGTCGATTGCAATGTTTAGAGCAGTTTTCTGCTTGATCTCCTGCCTGATCATAAAAGAGAGCTCAAGTCCCTCTCTCTACCAGGTGGGACATCTGAGCACAGTATCAGAAAGGCTGTGAATTCCTGATCATCAGCCATCTTTGCATTGTTGGTTTGATGGCCATGAACTTCGAGGCCATGTCCTTGACCTCAGTCTGCTCCTAGGAACAGTATATGCAATTTGTGTGAGTTACCAAATGGCTGCACCAGGACTTGGCATATCTGATTAAGAGAATTTCTTGGGAGAAAAGGAAAAGGAGGTGCCCCTGGCTCTGACTTCATGCCTAAATCCTAAGCGCATGCTTGCTTTGGGTGCTGAAGGCCTGAGTTTTTATTAGAAAGAACACAAAGCATCTCTTGGTAAAGGTTTATATGCCTTTTGGTTTACCCTGCAATGTAAAAAAAGGGAGGCGGGCAGGAATCAGGATATGCTAGGATTACTAAGGCTTCTTGGTAGTCAGAGCATGCAATAACCACCCACACCTGATCATTCTCAACTTGCTGGACCAGTTGAGGAAAGCTGCAATAGTCACAAAGTCTTAACTCAGGTGTGTAACATCAGAATCTAGGAGGATGCCTGGAAGGCAGCATTCTACAATGACTCAGGCAGTCTGAATACTGGGGATGCCCTTCAGTTTCTGCACTTGAAGACATTAATTTTTAGAAGTGCAGAGAATAAAGGATAAATAACTGGATTGGTGGGGGAAAGCTCCCTATGGGAAGTGATCCACCTTCTTCAATTCACTTCCAAAATCAGCTTCCCCACTTACCCCTCACTTCCATCCCAGATCATGGTCCTCTACCCTTCCTCTTGACCTAACAGACACAGGTTCTCCCCACAGGAGACCACTTCCCCTACTGCCCTTTCCATACTGTGTCTACCAGAAGGACCAAAAGAAGGAGCATCATTCTTACATCCCAGTGTCATTTGTAGGCTATTACTCCTGTACCCTCAAGTAGAACATTTTCCTATGTTGAATTTCAGGCCACTAGGTTATTCCACAGTTCCCTTCCTTGACTCAAACTACCATCTTTCTAGTCCTTCCCCCACTTTTACTTCTGGCCCCTGATCATGTCCAGTACCTTAATAACCATGGGTGACCACAATGTCTGTGGGGATGATCTATCCAATAACTTTTTGACCTTCTCAATGTCATGATCTCCATGTAATTTTAGTCACACACACCCCCCGCAACCCCCCCCCCCCCCCCCCCCCCCCCCCCCCCCCGCCCAGTCACAGACAAATCTTGGATCTTATCAGTTGCCCCAAACTACACCTAACTCTAGTACCCTCTGGCTTCAGTATTCCACTTCTCTTACTCCTTGCTCTTTCTAAACCTACTCTTTGATCTTAACAAGACCTCCAGTATTTGATTCTTCTATTTTCTTCCAGTCTATTTGTCTTCCCCTATCTAACCTAAATTCTTAACTCCTCAGATTATTACTGATTAGCAAAAACTTTCTGTTCTTTTGTCTCCTTAAAATTTTATCTAACCCACCTGGAAAAACAGCTGGACCTTCCACGATGCATCGCTGATAAACTGTTCTATTCCTCATCAAAGTGTGAATTATTTTTAATTATTCTCTGCAAACTCTGCCCCTTACGTGTCCCACCCTACCTCATCACTCTTACAAGATGTCCACAGAAAATAAAAAGTGTTAAAAAGCAATTACCTTAAGTCTCTGTCCCTCATCTCCAGTATGCTGAATTACCTTCATCTCCCTCCTCTGGTCTAAAGCTAATCCTCTAACATAAAGCTAATTTAAAGACAAAGCTACCTGTGGTCTGAATTTTATCCCTCTCTACTTCATGGACCTTACTGCATCAGTTAACTCTCTGGTATCATTAGTGTCTCCCTTTTGACTTGCATCTCAGAAGCTTCTATAACAGGTAGGTCTCTATTCCCTAGGCTTTTGACTCATCTGGGAAATATCCACTCAGAGCCTCACTTAAGGGCTGCCATTAACAGAAATAAGAAAGTCAGAAAGGGGGAAATATTTTTAGGAGCAGGAATTAGGAATTGGGACTTTAGGGTTTTTTGTTTTGTTTTGTTTAAGACTTTATTTATGTGAGAGAGAGAGAGAGAGCAGGAGCCAGGGGGAGGAGCAGAGGAGGAGGGAGAAGGACAAGCAGACTCCCTGTTGAACATGGAGCCCAATACAGAGCTCGATCCCAGGACCCCAAGATCATGACCTGAGCTGAAGTCAGACGCTTAACAGACTGAGTGACCCAGGTGCCCCTGGGACTTTAGTTTTTTAAGTACAGAGTTTGATGGGCTATTCCAGTAGAAATGTAAAGTAGGAGGTTTGCAGATGCACACAGGTATCTTTAGGAGACAGAGCAATCCTAGATGTTCAACTTTCTTCCTTGCTCTGACACATCAAGGGCATATATAACACTATCCATTAACTTGGATAGGACAGGGTTGGAGCTTATCCCTAAGTATTTTTTTCCCTAGATAGGTCCTTGGTGTTGAAAACCCAGATATTACAGCTTTGAATTTCATCTCAATCTCTAGATGTGGAATCCAGAAAAATTTCTCTAGTCTTAAAGCAGAAAGTGACAGTATAATTCTGGATCCTTATTAGGAATTCTTTTATTTTTGTATAATTGAGGAAACAGTCAATGTGTAGCCATATTTATTAAAAGAAGGGCTCCTCCAACTCTTGTTAGAGAATGACTTTACTAGGGCACCTACCTAGCTCAGTCTATAGAACATGCAACTCTTGATCTCAGGGTTGTGAATTTAAGCCGCACATTGAGTGTGGAGTATACTTAAAGAATAATAATAAAGCAGGGTTTCTTTTATTTATTTAGGGCTTGCATTATTTTTTTAAGATTTAAGCGTTTTTTATAGTTTTTTAAAATTAAATTCAATTAACATGTAATGTATTATTGGTTTCAGAGGTAGAGAAGAGTGACTCATCTGTCTTATATAATACCCAGTGCTCATTATATCACGTGTAGTAGGGCTTGCTTTAACAAAAAGAAAGAAAAAGAAAATGACTTACTGTTTCTCTGAGAGTCAAGGTGCATTATTCTCCAGATGCTTCAGCTCTCTGCCCCTGCAGGGTACCACCTCCTAACAGAATTTCTACTACATTTAGATTAGAAACAGGCGGAAGCTGAGAAATGCTGATGAACTTTTGGGTAGCGTGTCTTTAGCCTTTGGTGGAACTACTCCTCAGAAGTTTACCATAGTCCAAATTCCCTTTGATAAAGTTGAGCTTTATTTCTCTGATGGATAATTAATTGCTGGTTGTCTTAATTACCTCATTACATATTTCAAAATTATCCTATGTTGCTTTGAACTGCTATAATCAACAGACTTTTTTGATAATAACTAGTTATAAATATCACAAAGTGTACTTGAACATTCATCAGAAACAAGGATTTCTGTGCACTAACAGGATGACATTTATCAGTGTGCTTGAATATCTGCAGTGAAGCTCTGCTAAATGGTCATTTGTCTTCTTTTTGAATCATAGGTCATTATACAGGATTTGGATAGATGAAAACTTAGAAACAAAAAAGATTGGAATTATAAGACTAGAATTATAAGACTATAAGAGTCTTTTAAAGGTCACCTACTGTTTGCAGCTACTGGACCGGACTGTAAGATTTTATATATATTCTTTTTTAAATTAAAAGTAAATAAATAAAATTCTTAAATCCCAGTATAATTAACATACAGTGTTATCTTAGTCTCAGGTATACAATATAGGTGATTCAGCAATTCCCTACATTACTCAGTGCTCATCGCGATAAGTGTACTCTTTAATCGCCATCACTTATTTCACCCATTCTCCCCACCCACCTCGCCTAAGTGTATGTTTCTTGGTTTGTCTCTCCTTATTTTTCCCCTTTGTTCATATGTTTTGTTTCTTAAATTCCACATATGAGTGAAATCATATGGAATTTGTCTTTCTCTGACTTATTTCACTTAGCATACTCTCAAGTTCCATCCATGTTATTACAGATGGCAAGATTTCATTTTTTATGGCCAAAAAATGTTTGGCCAAATTTTTATGGCCAAATATTCCTTATACATTTCAGGGGAATATTGCACACACACACACATACACACACACACGCCACATCTTTATCTTTCATCAGTCGATGAACACTTGGGCTCCTTCCATAACTTAGCTATTGTAAAAATGCTGCTATAAACATAGAGATACATATATCCCTTTGAATTACTATTCTTGTATTCTTTGGGTAAATACCCAGGAGCACGATTGCTGGATCTGAGGGTAGTTCTATTTTTAACTTTTTGAAGAACCTCCATACTGTTTTGCCAGTTTGCACTTCTACCAACGGTGCACAAGTGTTTTTCTCCATATCCTCTCCAACACTTGTTGTCCCTTGTGTTTTGGTCTTAACCATTCTAACACGTATAAGGTGATATCTCATTGTAGTTTTGATTTGTATTTCCCTGATGTTGAGTGATACTGAGTATCTTTTCATAGGTCTGTTGGCCATCTGTAAATATTCTAACCTCCTTCCCTTTCTTCCTTTCTTTCCTGTCTTCTTCCTTATCCTCCTCTTTACACAAACATTTACTGAGCACTTACAACATGCCAGGTCCTATGTTAAGTATGATTAGTATTTAATATTGATTTAGTGATGAACAATAATCAGTTCCTATCTTTAATACTACCTAGTAGGAAAAAGAGAGAATATGTTACTACATCCAGGAGACTAGGCAGGACTTCTATAATTCCGTAACTCAAATAAGTAAAGGAAATATTTCTAGGGAGGTTATACTTGATACTCACCCAAGGGTGAGTATCAAGTAGCCAAACAGGTAAAGGGGAACAGGGATTCCCAACAGAAGAGAGATGATGAGCAACATCATGGAAGAGTGAGAGCACATGGTGAAATGTAAATGAGCATATTGTGCGAATGTGGATAAAGGAGAATCTGGTCACCTATTCTGATGATATTTCATTAAAAATAAAAAATAGGCCTTAATTTTAACTCTTTTCTTTAGCAGAATTCTTTAAAAATTGACAAGAATAAAACCTGATTCTATATTATTTAATTAGAAGTGCCTTAGTATCAAATATAGGAGGAAGAAACTCAAAGGACATTTTTCATCTCTTCAACTTTTAAGAGTTACTATTTGCTGAGGGCATGATTATTAATAGGAATAGTTAAGGGAATAATTTCTCAGTTATTCTCAGCCAGTCTTCCTAGCAGTATTTTATTCAAATCAGAAGGATGTTAATTCTATTTTTCATTAGATAGAGGGGTACATCCAGTTGTAGCAAATAGACTCCTAACCTCAAAGAGTTAGTTGGATTAGCCTCAGGAAATCCTGGTTTTTATTCCAGTGTGGCCCATATACTCAATTATTATATTCATGAGAGAAGTTCTTTAAGGACTGGCTATTAGCTTCGTTTTGCATGCAAAGGCAGGAAGTGATAAACCCTAAAACAGGGTCACATGGCTTTTAGAGTTGATGTCACTGAGGTCTCTTCTCTTCTTTCTCTCTTGAGCTCTGTCCTTTTATCCTCATCCTTCCTCTTCGCCTATTCTCTTTTTCTTTTGTCTAAATTTTTTTTTAAGATTTTATTTATTTATTCATGAGAGACACACAGAGAGAGAGAGGCAGAGACACAGGCAGAGGGAGAAGCAGGCTCCATTCAGGGAGCCCAACGTGGGACTCAGTCCCGGGTCTCCAGGATCACGACCTAGGCCAAACGTGGCGCTAAGCCGTTGAGCCACCCGGGCTGCCCTCTTTTGTCTAAATTTCTTATTAATTTATGTCTAATACCTACCAGTATCTCTTTGGGCATTTACATTTTTCTGCTAGTGATTTGGGCTTCTAACACTGTACCTGAAAAAAGATTTCAAGCTACCCTTCAGACTGCTCACTTCTCAAGGAATGTCCAAGTTCCTCCTACGATCCCTCACATATTCCCACACTTGACAGAACCACCCTAGAAGAGTGGGATCATTATTGTCTCTGTGTCACTCAGGAGCAAGTCTCTTGTGGAGGATCCTATCTGTCCTTGGCCCTGCCCTGTTAGGCACTTTTAACAGGGATGTGTACAAAGGCATAGATGACAGATTCAGTTTCCAAAATGATCTCAATTGGCTGGAATGCTGGCGTGAAATCAGCAAGCTGAAATTTAAATCAGATGTAAAGTCCAATGTGTTAAATGTAAAGAGAAACGGCAAAAACTCAAGTCCTGACTAGGATTAGTTAATGTGGACTAGATTGAAGGTTTTAATTGAAAATTAGTTTAATATAAGCCCAAAGCATGAAGCAGCTGTTGAAAAGGTTAACATATTATTAGACTGTGAATTAAAAGTAGGGTCCAGATCAAAGGAATGAATTATCATACCATACTGTGTGTTATCATATCTGAAACATGAGTTTCTATGGGGAGGCAAACAGGTAAGGTGGATGGAGGGAGAAGGACATTGAGAGGTCAGCAAACTAGAAGAGGGTCTAGACACCATGTCAGATGAAAGTGGTGAAAAAAACTTGGAAAATAACAACTAGGAAGAGTCTTGCTATCCCAAGGTCAGTATGAGCCAGACAAGAACTCAAGAGGAATGTAGCAATAGCTAGTCAATCCCCATCTCTGTCCTCCCTATGCTCCCTATCTCTGCACAGTTTATTTTTATCCCTGTGAGTTCTTCTTTTTTTTTTTTTTAAGCTTTCTTTTTTTTTTTTTTTTAAGATTTTATTTCTTTATTCATGAGAGACACAGAGAGGCAGAGACACAGGTAGAGGGAGAAGCAGGCTCCATGCAGGGAGCCCAACATGGGACTTGATCCCAGGTCTCCAGGATCACACCCCGGGCCAAAGGTGGTGCTAAACCACTGGGCCACTGGGGCTGCCCTATCCCTGTGAATTCTAAAATGAGTTCAGATTTCTTACATCCCAGACCTTTGCTCCACTACACAGATTTTATCTTTCTATTGTAACTAAGGTATGGAAGGGGTTGACTTCATGGGTATATATAGGGCCCTGCCCTTAGGTGGACCTATACTTGGTTTAATGTTTCCTTGAAATTCATAACAAGTTTTCTTTTTTTTTCCTTTTTTTTTTCATAAGTTTTAAATAAGGGGCCTGGCATTTCCATTTTCTACTGAGACCCACAAATTATGTAGCTCATCCTGGGTATAGAAAACATCCTTTTCTTCTTAGACCAGTTGGAGTTTTCTAAAAGGAAGATTTGCTGTGAAAATGAGCTAGCAAACAATGTCACTATATTGATAGCTAGAAAAAAAGAATAAAATTTCAGATTACAGGTTAATCCCAAAGTGAACTAGAACTCAGCCCAAAAATGTGATAGGACAATTAAGGGGGTCTATAGCTTCTGGTTCCCTTCCACCTCATTTTTAGCTGCCCCAAATGTTAAGATATGTACATGATCTGAAATGGATTTTGGTTTGACAATAAAACAAGTTGTGTGATCTATAATATGGGCTCCATGCCAGGAATGGGCCTTAGGGTCACTGGCTTTAGCTTCATTGCCACTTGTCACTCCCCTGTGTCTTACCTCCTCCTGTTTCTTTCTATTCAATGGAGATTGAGGCTCTGGGTTCTTCAGTTTGACTCCATTTACTTCCTGTTTACTAGTGAATCGAAAAGACAAGTTGCACAAATTGGAGAACCTTGTCTTCCTCACCTCTTATTGGCATCATGTAAAGTTGCCAGATTTAGAAATAAAAGATGCCCAGTTAAATTAGAATTTTATTTTATTTTATTTTTTAATTTAATTTAATTTAATTTAATTTTATTTTATTTTATTTTATTTTATTTTATTTTATTTTATTATTTTTAAGATTTATTTATTTATGATAGACAGAGAGAGAGAGAGAGAGAGAGGCAGAGACACAAGAGGAGGGAGAAGCAGGCTCCATGACGGGAGCCTGACATGGGACTCCATCCCGGGACTCCAGGATGGCGCCCTGAGCCAAAGGCAGGCGCTAAACCGCTGAGCCACCCAGGGATCCCCTAAATTAGAATTTTAGATAAACAATGGGTAGTATTTTAGTGTGTGTTCCAATATTGCATGACATACACTAAAAAATTATTTGTTGTCTAGCTGAAATTAAAAGTTATTTGAATATCCTGTATTTTATCTTGGAACCCCACCATCATTGATTGACACCTGTGGACCTTGGGCTGCCCCAGACATTTATGATATGCCTACCATCAATTTCCTTGGAATCCATTGGCGTGTCTTAAGGGTTTTTTTGTCTTCTGGTCTTGCCTAATTTCAAATCCTGGCTCCTGCAGTTTCTGTCTCTGCTCTAATTCCCATGTCAACAAGAGAGCAGAAATGACTAACAGATGTATCCTGAGTTTATTAAGCAATCACTTATCTTTCCCAATTCATGTTAGCAATTCTTCCCATTTATTCAAGTTCTCCTTCATTTCCATCTCCAAGTACCCTAGAGAAGTCACAGTTACTAAATTTTGCAATAGAGATTGTGATTGGTTTTCTCACCATTATTTCCCCAGTAGCTACTGGATTGTATGACACCCAGTGGAGTTTACTAGGTATTTGTTGAATCAGTTAAATAAAGAATAAATTTCCTATAGACTGTTAGAATAAAGTGTCCTATTTTATTCTGGGAGAAGGAGTAGGGCCAATAGTATTAATGCTTAGGAAAATAATTTTGGCTTCAACAACTCATCAAATTTTCTACCATCAGAATTGGAGTGGTAGTATGAGAAGTCAAGAGCTGCCCAGCCCTGGCAGTGTTCAGGAGGAGGCTGATTCCCACTTAGTAAGAAGCTGTTGCCACAGACAAAATTCCTGGACTGCAGTGAGAATTGTTAGATTGCTTCTAGCCCTAAGATTTAAGGATGCTAATGACTCTCTCCACACACCTTTTTTTTCTTTTGCAGCTTGAAATTTGCCTATGCTATTGAATGCTGCCCTGCTGAGACCTAGGATGTATAATGGTTGCATGCACATATTAATGATGTGACAACTACTTTTGATTTCAGATCTTGTAGGATATAAAGACAAAGTGATTCCTGTTCATAGAACGTAAAAAGGTCTTAAGTTTTCAGTTTATCTTTGATTTATATGTTTCTGTGTCTGTATGGCTAGACTCTCCTTGGCCTTTTGAAAAAGGAACACGGTGTAACAGTTGAAAATAAGTGACTACATGTCCATGGGGGGAAATGTTCTGAGTGTCACCCAAAAGTACAGTTATTCATGGAAACCCAAACTAGTCCTTCAACATGAAAGAGAATGTTTGTGGGTGTGGTAAACATAACCGTTCCCTGCCAACAACCCTGGAATCCTTATATGTCCCTCCACTCTTTTATGTTGTAGTGTGAGGGAAAGAATGAGATAGGTGGTGGGGAGTAGCAGAATGATAAAGAGGTATAGGAGAGTGGAGGCAAGATGAGTGATGGGGCATCTGGGTAGGGCAGTCAGTTAAACATCAGACTCTTGGTTTTGGCTCAGGTCATGATCTCAGGGTCGTGAGATCAAGGCCCCTACCTCCCCTACAAAGACCTGCATCAGGCTCCACACTGAGCATGAAGTCTGCTTGAGATTCTCTCTCCCTCTCCCTCTGCCCCTGCTCAACACACAGGCCTGTCTCTCTCTCACTCTCTCTCTTTCTCGCAAATAAATAAATAAGTAAATTCTTAAAAAAAAAAAAAAAAAGGATGAGTGATATCCCTGGGGCCAGGATGGGAAGTATGTGATGGCTCCAGATATGTGTGTCAGATGTGAAAGCTGAGTAGAGGCAGTGGGTATATAATTATACACTCAGTAATATTTAATATAATTTATTTCTTTAAATAAAAATTAATGTTTTGGGTGATGAACATGTTTTAAAGTCAGATAATGATGGGGCACCTGAATGGCTCAGTAGGTTGAGCGACTGCCTCTTGGTTTTCACTTGTGTCATGATCTCAGCCTCTTGGGATCATCCCAAGTTGGGCTCTGTGCTTAGCACAGAGTCGGCTGGAGATTATCTCCCTCTCCCTCTGGTCCTCCGCTGCTCATGCTCTCTTACTCTCTCTCTAAAATAGAAGTAAATAAAATCTTTAAGAAAATAAAATAAAATTAGATACTGATGGTAGCACAGCTCTATGAATATAATGAAAACCACTGAATTGTACACTTTAAAAGGATGAATGTTATGCTATGTGAATTATATCTCAATAAGGCTTTTATAAAAATTAATACAAAAAAACCCCACCCAACTTCATGATGAACAAAATACCAAAATATTAATGAAAGTCAGGATCAGGCTGGAACACCCAAACCTAAGGACTACCAGTACTGCCTGAGAGAGATGGGAGAAGGAAAGAAAGGGGCCCACATACAGCAAAGAGGAACAAATACTTTCGGTCTCCCTTTTGTGTTCCAATTTTTCTTTCCTAAGCTACAGACACTAACTTCCCCCCAAATTCCTCTTTGAAAAGTCCTGTCTCCACTTGTTCCTTCCCTTTCCTCTCTCTGCTCCACAGTTCATAGTAGAGTGCAGGGGAGGTCGAGAGAGAAGCAAGCCAGGAGCTAAGTTTATTTTATTTTTTAAAAGATGTTATTGATTTATTCACCAGAGACAGAGAGAGGCAGAGGGAGAAGCAGGCTCCCTGCAAGGAGACCGATGTGGGACTCGATCCCAGGACCCTGGGATCACAACCTGAGCCAAAGGCAGATGCTCAACTGAGCCATCCAGGTGCTCCAGGAGCTAAGTTTAGAAGTAGTAAGGAAAGTAGGTCAGGGCCACCTCTAATTCTGGCAAATGTTTGTAATAAAGTGAGGAAAATACTCATTTAACAACTGGCACACAAATTTCTAAAGGAGGAAGTTTAAGGAGGGAAAAATGCCTTGAAATTTTTTGGGGTAGAAGTTGGGATCATAAGAACATGTGTGTCAGCCTGATGACCAAGCTAATGAGGCCAGCCTTGCTACCTAAATCAAAAAGAGGAATTTGTTTATCAGGAGTTGTGGGCTCAATGGAGGAGTGGGGAGACTCTTGCCAGTACATTCTACTTATATCTAAAAGGGCCTTTAGAAGAAAGAAGAATTGACACCAATATTTTCTCAATAGACTCAGTTTAAATATTTGGGGCCCAATTCTCCACGGCTCATACTTTATTACTTGACACATTTCACAGGGTTATTCACACTCAAAATATTAGAATCTGTATTAAACTCAAGATACCAGCCAGATAGCCACATTTCTTATTTTCTTAACAGATGTTCCAATTTAAGAGCAGTTGTTTACAATATCACAGAAGATTCTCCTTTCCACATTACAGGAGGTTTCCCATTGAAAATGATAGTTTAATGTGAAACATGACAGACCCTATAGTTTCACAGCTCTTAAGAAGCATAAAGATAACTGTCTACTGGCTTTTCTATACTCATTTCTTGTCAATTATCACTTTTCCCAGAACTTTCTGACTGTAGCCCTATTTTGTTTTACCTTGGGCAAGCCTCAAAAAGACTTACTTTGGCCCAAATCAGAAACTCCAGAGTTGGGTCTCCAGGCATCAGTATTTTTTGGAAGCTTTCCAGATTTTTTCCAATATTTTGCCTTGGTTGAGAATTGCAAGAACTGAATCTTTGGAGGCATGTGTATTTTTTTTTTTTTTTGAGGCATGTGTATTTTGAAAAATTTTTATCCCCTCCTGTCAGTTGAGATTGATTTAATTTGATGGATTAAATAATGAATTAATTAAGACTTACTATGTTTTTTCCCTCACTATCACTTGTCAAAAGTGCAACCTAAAGAATTAGAATTTAGAAACCTATATATATATATTTAAAATTTATTTAGAACTTATTAGTGATTTTTTAAAAATTTTTATTTATTTATGATAGCACGCACAGAGAGAGAGAGAGGCAGAGACACAGGCAGAGGGAGAAGCAGGCTCCATGCACCGGGAGCCCGATGTGGGACTCGATCCCGGGTCTCCAGGATCGCGCCCCGGGCCAAAAGCAGGCACCAAACCGCTGCGCCACCCAGGGATCCCTTAGTGATTTTTTTTAAAAGATTTTATTTATTTATTCATGAGAGATGCAGAGAGAGAGAGGCAGAAATACAGGCAGAGGAGAAGCATACTCCATGCAGGGTGCCTGATGTGGGACTCGATCCCAGTACTCTGGGGCCACACCCTAAGCCAAAGGCAGATGTTCAACCACTGAGCCACCCAGGTGTCCCAGAAACCAATATATTAATCCCAAAGTAGCCTCATAATTTAGTTCCTAATAATAATATTTTGAATAACTCCATTGATACTCAGTTGATTAATTCACTAATTTGTTCATTAACTCACGTATTGTTCAGTACCTATTGTGTGCCCATATTCTTCTAAGCACTGCAATATAAAAGTAAACAAGATACAGTCCCTCCCCTTAGGAAAAATTGACAAGTTGACAGGCAATTACAATGTAGTGTGATGCATATTAATAAAAGAGTAAATAAAAAAAAAAAGAGTAAATATGTGGAACCCTGGGCATGCTTTAAAGGGCATTTTAGTGAATCTTGAAGGTTGTAAAGTTTAGAACATATTGACTAAGCTGAGACTCAGTGGATGAAAAGGACTCAATCTGAATGTAAAGACACAAGAGATGAATAGTGTGGAGGCCAGGAGAAAAATAGAATGAACTCAACCAAAGAACTCTCAAAGATCCACAAGTAGTTGAGCTTAAAATTCAGGGAGGATAGTGATTAGACATAAGGCTGGACAGATAAGCAAAAGTTAGATTATGAAGACTCCATCTGTCACATTATGGAGTTTAGATTTTATCTAGGTGGGGTGTCATAGAAAGATTTTTTGGAAAGTCAGAATGAGTAAAATTGAAAATTTGACAATACCAAGAGTTGATAAGGATATGGAGTGACTACAGTTCTCATATACAATCTCTACTAATGTTCTGTGACCCAGCAGTTCCACCCTAGGTTATGTAACAACAGAAGTGAGGCATGAGGCATGTGTCAAACAACTTATATACACAAAAATGTTGAAACAGTTTTATTCATAATATCTAAAACCTAAAGATGATCCAGGGCAATTGGTTGGCCCAGTAGTTGAGCATCTGCCTTTGGTTAAGGTCATGATCCTGGGGTCCTGGGATCGAGTCCCACTTTGGGCTCCCGGCATGGAGCCTGCTTCTCCCTATGCCAGTGTCTCTGCCTCTCTCTCTCTTTCTCTCTGTGTGTGTCTCTCATGAATAAATAAATAAAATCTTTAAAAAAAGTCTTAAAAAACAAAAACAAAAACCTACAGATGATCCAAATACCTATCAACAGTAAAGAGGAGTAAACAAATTGAGGTGTATTCATAGGGTGAAATACTACATAGCAATAAAGAAGAATGAATTACTTATATATGCTACATACTGGGTGAATATCACAGACATTGAGTAAAAGGGTCATTCATACACAATAAAGAACCTTTATTGTATGATTCCATTTATATGAATTTTTAAAGTGGGCAAAACTAATCTGTGGTGACAGCAGTCAGAATAGTAGTTACCTTGGAGGTGGAGTATGACCCAGGTGGGGACATGAGTGAGCCTTCTAGCATGCCAGAGTGTTTTACATCTTGATCTGGTATACATGATTGAAAATATATTAAGTCATATATTTAAGATTTGGGCACTTTACTAAGTTACACCTCCGTTTGGGTACTTTTTAACATCTTTTTAAGTAACATCTTTTTAAGTTATATCTCAATAAAAATTAAAAAGGGGAGTGATATAACATGATTTGCATTTTGGAGTGACTACTCTAAGTCATGGAATGGACTGGAAGCAAGAAGAAAAATTAGCAATAATACCAGTGAGAGACTGGTGGCCTGAAATAGGAGATGGATTAATTTTACACCTAAAAGGTAAGGAAGAAGGAGCTTGGTATTTCTTGTATGTGGTGGATGAGAGAGAAAGAAGTGTTAAGAATGGTTCAGAAGGTTCTGGCTTAGGCAACAGGATGGATGGTGATGACATTCACTGAGTGAGAGCAGAGAGGTGGAGCAAACTTGAGGTCATATTTAGTAAATGAGAAAAGGTCTGGGAAGGAAAACTGGGTGTGGCTAAGGCAGGCCATCCACTCTCTTGGGCTGGTTTGATGAGAGGGTCATAATCTCAGTTTGAGTCACCTGCATTTGGTTAGCACTGGAAGGACAGGCTCCAGCCAGTCAGAGTGGTTGGGGGAGATAGTAGGAACCTCTGTCACCTTGTGAATAGGAAACTGTGGTTTGAAAACAAGACCTGTAAAAAATAAAGATGGATTTAGAGCAATGGGCCTCAAGTTTCCAAAATATCAGAAAATTTAAAAAGTAAAGGCAGTATGCCAAAGGAAATAAATATGTAGACCATCTTCAGACATGTGATGAGGAACACAGATCTTGGGCCTTTGAGAATGCATTTCTGTGGTTGGTTGTGTGGAATGAGGAGTCGGGAGGCACAAGGGCTCTGGGGCCCAAAAGACACAGGTTCAAACCCCAACTCCATTATTTATACACACTATGACTGAGGGCAAGCCAAGTAAACATCTATAAGCCTTGATTTCTTTATTTGAAAATGTAGCAAATAATACCCTCTATCCCAGGTGTGAGGTTTAATTAAATTCATGTATGTGGAAGAAGTTAACTCATTATAGGTATTAAATATATATAGATTTCCCTTTCTTCTTATTATGGACAAAGTGTCTCCTGTTAAATATATATAAAAAGTCCAAAGGGTAAAATGGTCCACTCAGACCACTTTATCAGATATTACTGTGCCTTTTGTTAATTGGTTTTCAAAATCCTATTCTGCAACCATTTCTAACTCTGTGAAGTAATCATCTTCTCCCTGTAATGCATGGTATAAAAAAGTAACCCTTAAGCACTACAAGAGGTGTCTTTATTCTTGGCCATTCCTTCTCTGATCTCCCATCTTTCTCCTACTATAATGCTGTTGAAGATTCTTGTACATGACTCAGAGATTGAATAATTGGCCTTATTACTGTAGTTTAAAATATAAATTTAACAAGTGTATTTAATTAGGATTAGTTGGGCAGCATGTAACTAAATGCCCTAAAACAATGATGGCTCAAAAACACACAAATGTATTTCTCCTGCAGAAGAGATCTGGAGGTAAACATTCGTGGGGTTGGCGCAGCGGCAATCTGATAACATATGGGCTTCAAGCTACTGTATTTCTTCTGTCTGCCACATTAGCACATGGCTGCCATCCTTAAGGTATCTCATGATTCAAGATGGCAACTGTAGGCATCTTGTCTTAGCTGCCGGCCTAAGAGGGAGGAGAAAAGGCATAAGGACAATAAAGAGCCACTTGCAGATGGGGCAGTTTTCTTATGTGGGCTTCTTTTTTTAAAGAAAGCTGTGACTAGTTGGCATTGAACACTAGTTGTTCAATCCAGAAACCTGGACATCATTTCTGACTCCACTATTTCACGTCCATATATAATAGTCCTTTTCTTTGAGCCTTCTAAATATTCCTAGAATTTGTCAGCTTATTTCCATGTCCATCGTCACATTTCCAAATTCATGGCATTATCATGTTTCTGTGTAATTCAGTGTCTGTATCAAGCCCTTTTGGGTCCATTCTCCACACTGTAGCCTGGGGATTTAATAACCACAGCTGATCACATTACCCCTTGTTAAAATCCTTCAGTGATTCCACTTTATCCTCAGAATAATGTCCAGACTTCTAACCTGACTTATACAGTCTTTAAATTTCAAAGCAGGCTGAAAGACTGTTGTAGGTTGAGTTCCCCCAGGAAGCTGACTCAGAGATTAGCATGCAGGAGTTTTATTAGGGAGTCCTCTTGCATGTCGTGCCACATCTATGAAGGAGAAGGAGAGAATTAAGATTGGACAGAGGAGGAAGTTAGCCTGTGATGTGGTCACATTAGAGACCTCAGTTACCAGTATGTCTCCATCTAAAGCTGGGATGACCCATCAGAATTGTCCCAAGTTGAAATGAGAGGGGTAGGTCTTTACATCCACATATTGATCATCCATTTGGCTATGGGTTGCCCTGGGAAAGGGGCATGACCTTAGATGAGGCCATCCACACATTCTACATCCTCTTATGCTAACACCAAGCCCTTTTTAGAACGTGGACTCAAACTCAGGACTTCCATGTGCCACACCCTGAAGTATTCAGGACCTCTCACCTAATTTCCTCAGCTTATTAATTAATCATGTTCTCCCTTTCATCCCTTTTACATTTGGCTCCTATGACACTGAAATCTTCTAATTTTCCTCCACTTCATGATTATTCTGTCTCACCTTTCTGTGTTGGATAATTCAGTTTGCAAACTTCTAAACATCTGAGCCTGAGTGTCTTGGAGTTCAGTTCTTAGACCTCTTCTTTATCAGTGCTGATGACTTTGTCAATCTATTTCAGGATAATTGGCTTCTTTGTAATACTATAGATTTTATATTTTACATCTTAAAAAATTATTTTTGTGGAAGGATCCATAGAAATCTCTAGATTACCAAAGTGTTCTATGGCATACAAAAGGCTAAGAATACCTACATAATAATTGCACTCATGCCCTTAAAGTTTATTTGCATGTAGATAACCCTCATACTTATATTTTTAATCCTTTATCCCAGTTACTTACTGCTGTGTAACAAATTGCCAAAAATCGTAGTGGCATAAAACAACAACTGCTCTATTATATTTCAGTATTTTATAGGTGAGGAATTTGGCATTGACTGGGATGACTCATTAGCATTCAACTGGCAGATGGCCAGGTCTGGAGAGTCAAAACTGCTTCACTTTGGTAGTGAGGGCTAGAAAGCTGAACCTATGTGGGATCATTGACTGAAATACTACTGTGTCTTCTCCAGCATGGTGGTCTAAGTGGTAAGATTTTTTTTTACGTGGAGGATCAGGGCACCCTAGAGTACATTCCAACAGTCCTCACTAGAAATTGCAAGACTTCTTCTCATGGCCTAACCCTGGGTGTTCCAAAATGTCACTTTCACCACTGTTTGTGGGTCAACCAAGTCTCTATTGCAGCCTGGATTCAATAGGAGGGGAATTAGACTGCACTCAAAGGGAAGGGAAGCAGAGAATCCATGGCCATCTTTAATTTACCACAGATGCCTAATAGGTATCTCATTTGTAATACATTCAAACAAGACTCTTAATTTCCTCTCCAAATCTATTCCTTTAGATGATCACTGTCCCAGTAAATTGGACCAGTGTTCACCTACTCAGGCTCCATCTCTTAAAGCTATCTATGACTGCCCTCTTTCTTTCATATTCTGTATCCTATTTATTAACAAATCCTGCTGACACTACCTTCAAAGTTTATTAGTCTCTTCACTTCCATTGTTTCTGTTCTCATGGAATCTATATTTTAATGGAGCAGGCAATAAAATATATACATATTTATATGTACAATCCACATCATCCTTTTCCTACTTTAATAGTCTCCTAACTGGATTATTAGCTTCCACTCTTGTTCTCATGGACTCTTCACTATGCAACAGTCAGAGAGATCCTATTAAAGTCCTATCAAAATCATGCCATCCATGTGCTTGCTCATAATATTCCAGTGGCTTTAAATCTCAAAGTAAAATCCAAAATCTTTACTATGACCATCAGAGCTTTACATTTTCTAGACCCTGGCCCTTACTCTGACCAATTTCCCACTTTTCTTCCTTTTCCTCGCTATACTCCACCCCCTGGCTTATGTGCTCTCCCTCCAAGAAGCCAAATGTGCTCCTCTGGGGGCCTTTGCACTTAAACTTTGCACTAAATAGAACTCTCCCTTCCTACATATTTACATGGCTTCCTCCCCCTCTTTGTTCAACTCTTTACTCAAATGTCATCAGAGAAGACTTTCTACTACTGCAGAGATATTTACTCTGTTCCCTCTATACGATGCATATATTTGTATTGCCTGCATGCTCTATTAGGATTCAGACTCCATGAGAACAGGAACTTAGTTTTGTTCATTGCTATTTCCTCATCACTCAGGACAGTGTCTATTATATAATAGGTGCTCAATAAATATTTGTTAAATGAGTAAATAGATTTGCATAGTCTGCTTGTTGAGTGATCCAACACTTGGAGGCAGAAAAGGATGTTCAGTAAAATCTTGGGAGTAATTTGGCTCAGTGTGGAGCAGCACTTCTAAACTTAATAATGAGGAGATTTCATTTCAAATCTAAGAAAGGTATAAAATTTGTGAATCTGCTTCTCTTCATTCTCTTTAGAGATCTAACAATAGTCCCCATTAGAAGAATTATGAATTGCCGACATTGACACAGTACTTTCCTTTTATTCTTTCTTTAGAATATTAGATTATATCCTGTCTCTTTCCAGCCTATACATTTTATAGTCCTCTGACAAGATTCCTCTTCTACTGATAAATATATGTACCCTAGCTGAGGGTAGTTGCTAATATACACCATGGAACAAATCATCAAGGTCCTGTACAAGATGAGCTGGTCAAGGTGATAGGAAGACATAAACATAAGAAGAGATTGGGAGAGTTATTATAATATAGGAGATTATAAATGCTAGTAAAAATTTCCCTTAAGAGATAATCTAACTTCTATTTTACCATATATGCTAAGTGGTGAAATATCCCAATTAACATAAAAATATTAAATTATATCTTTTTGAAACACTAAAAGCAATGTAAATACTAGCAGAAAGTGTCAAAATTTTTTCAGAACTCCCTAAATTAACCAAAAACCTACAATCATCTGAGGAGACTTTATTTAAGAAAAATGGCTGAATCTGAGTAAGAACAGTTGGTTTTTTGACATTTTCATGTGCCCTATTTGCATACTTTGAAGTGAATGGAAACAAAACTACAGTATCCCAAAACTTATGGGATACAGCTAAGCCACTGCAGAGAGCAATTTATAGCAATAAACACCTATATTAAAAAAGAAAGATTGCAAATCAAAAATCTAAACTTCCACCTTAAGAAACTGGAAAAAAAAAAAACAACTCAATGTAAACAGAAGTAGGAAAATAATAAACATGAAAGTGGAAATAAATGAAATAGAGAAAAAGAAAACAATAGAGAAAACCCATGGAATGAGAAGTTAGTACTTGGAAAAGATGAATAAAATAGACAACATTTAGCTAGACTGACCGAGAGAAAAGGAAGAGGAGTCAATTACTAAAGTCAGCTGTGAAAGAGGGGATTTTACTACTGAGTTTACAGAAAAAAATAAGGATTACAGGGGAATAACATGAACAACTGTCGACAAAGCAGATAACCTAGATAAAATAGAAAAATTCCTAGAAAGACACAAACTATTGAAACTGATTCAAGAAGAAATAGAATATCTGAATAGACCTATAACAAGTAAAGACGTCAAAATTATAATAATTGAAAAACAAGAACAAAAGAAAAACCCAAGCCCAGATGACTTCACTAGTGATTCTACCAAACATTTAAGGAAGAATTAACACAAATCCCTCAAAAACTTTCCAAAACTTAGAAGGGAATACTTCCCAGCTATTCCATGAGGGCAGTATTATCAACGAAAGGCATTGTAAGAAAATACAGACCAATATCCCTTATGAATATAGGCATAAAAATCTTCAACAGAATACTAGCAAACTGAATCCAGCAATATACAGAAAGGATTATACAACGTGACCAAGTGGGATTTGTACCACGAATACAAGGTTGGTTTAACATCTGAAAATCAGGGAGTGGCTCAGTGGTTGGATGTTCAGTTCAGCCCCTTATCGTGAGCTCCCTGTGGGGAGCCTACTTCTCCCTCTGCCTATGTCTCTGCCTCTCTCTGTGTGTCTCTCATGAATAAATAAAACAAAATCTTAAAAAAACAAAAATATCTGAAAATCAGTGTAGATGCAAACAATATATGTGACAAAATTCAGCACCCTTTTATGATAAAATTATTCAACAATCTGGGAATATAAAGGAGCTTCCTCATTATGATAAAACCCACAGCCAACATCATAATTAGCGGTGAAGTACTGAAAGCTCCCTCCCCCCCATAATCAGGAACAAATAAAGATTTCTGATTTTGCCGTTTCTATTCATATTATACTAGAGGTTCTAACTGGGGCACTTAGGCAAGGAGAAGAAATAAAAGGCACTCAGACTGAAAAGAATTAAGTAAAAATATTTTTCTTTTGAAGTAAAGGTATTTCTATTAGAAGAACATGATCTATCATAAGATAGAAAATCTTATGAACCCATAAAGAAGCCATTAAAACTAATAAGTTCAGTAAGGCTTCAAGATACAAGATCAATATATAAAAATCAACTCTATTTCTGTACACTGGTGATGAGCAATCCACAAATGAAAACAATTCCATCTACAATAGCATCAAAGAGAATAAAATACTTGGGAAATAAATTTCAGAAAGGAAATGTAAGATCTGTGCACTAAAAAGTAGAAAACTAAAAAAAATTAAAAAATAAAATTAAAAGTAGAAAACACTGTTGAATGAAATTAAAGAAGACCTAAGTAAATAGAAAGTCATCCCATATTCATGGATCAGAATACTTACTATTATCAAGATGGCAGTACTACCCAAATTGCTCTATAGAGCCAGTGCAACCCCTATCAATATTTCAGCTGTCTTCTTTGCAGAAATTGACAGGCTGATCCTAAAATTCATATTGAAACTCATGAGCCAAAGCAATCTTGAAAAGGAACAAATTTGGAGAACTCATACATCCCAAATTTAAACTTCCTGCAAATCTACAGTGATGAAGACCATATGGTATTAGCAGTAGAATTGAGAGTCTAAAAATAAATCCACACATTGATGGTCAACTGATTTGCAATATGCATGCCAAGACCATTCAAGGGGGGAAAATCATCTTTTAAATAATTGGTGCCAGGACAACTAGATGTCCACGTACAAAAGAATGAAGTTAGACTTCTATGTCACAACATATAAAAATTAACTTTAAAAAACTAAATAGGGATCCCTGGGTGGCGCAGCGGTTTGGCGCCTGCCTTTGGCCCAGGGCGCGATCCTGGAGACCCGGGATCGAATCCCACATCGGGCTCCCGGTGCATGGAGCCTGCTTCTCCCTCTGCCTGTGTCTCTGCCTCTCTCTCTCTCTGTAACTATCATAAATAAATAAAAATTAAAAAAAATTAAAAAAACTAAATAAAATTATATCAAAGGCCTATAAATAAGAGCTGAAGCTATAAAACTCTTAAAAGAAAATAGGAGTATAAATATTGTGACCTTGAATTAGGAAATGTTATCTTTGATATGATACTAAAGCACAAGTGACAAAAGAAAAAACAGATGAATTGGACCATTAAAATGAAAAACTTTGTGTTTCAAAGGATGTCATCAAGAAAGGAAAGAGACACCTGGGTGGCACAGTGGTTGAGTGTCTGCCTTTGGCTCAGGGCGTGATCCTGGGATCTGGGATTGAGTCCCACATCAGGCTCCTTGCCTGGAGCCTGCTTCTCCCTCTGCCTATGTCTCTGCCTTCTCTCTCTGTGTCTCTTATGAATAAATAAATAAAATCTTTAAAAAAAAGAAAAAAGACAACCCACAAAATGCCATAAATGTTTACAAATCATGTATCTGATAAGGGATTTGTATCCAGAATATATAAAGGATTCTTACAACTCAATAATAAAAAGATACAGACCCAATTAAGAATCACCAAGGGATTTTAATAGATATTCTTCCAAGAAAATATATAAATAGCCAATAAACACATGAAAACATTTTCACCATCTTAGTCCATTCAGGCCGCTAAAAACAAAATACACAGACTGGGTGACTTATACACAACAGAAAATTATTCCTCATCGTTCTGGAGGCTAGGAAGTCCAAGTTCACAATGCCAGCATGGTCTTGTTCTTTTGAGAACCCTCTTTATGGTTCATAGCCAGCATCTTTGGAGTGTGCCCTCACTTGGTGGAAGAGGTTGGGGACCATTGTAGGATCTCTTTAATAAGAGCAGTAATCCTATTCACGAAGGCTTCATCTTCATGCCCTATTCACCTCCCAAAGGCTCCACTTCTTAGTTATGTCATCTTTGGGGACTAGGATTTCAACATGAATTTTAGGGGGTCACATTCAGGTTAAAAGATTTTTTGTGTAGACATTTTTATTTCTCTTGGATACAAACTTAGGAGTACTGAGTTGTGTGGTAACTTTAACTTTTTAAGGAACTGATACTTGTTTCTAAAGTGGCTCTACCATTTTACAATCTCACCAGCAATATATGTGGGTTTCCATTTTCCCAAACCTTCACCAAAACTTGGTATAGACAGCCATATTAGTAAGTGTGAAATGGTATTTCATTATAGTTCTGATTTGCTTTTCCTTAATGGCTAATTGTTTCTATGGTCTGAATGTGTTTTTAGTGTATTCACTAAATTCAGTGATTTTTAGTGTATTCACAGAGTTGTACAACCATCATTACCTAACTTCAGGACATTTTCATCACTGCAAAAAGAAACCCCAGGCTCATTAGAAGTCGCTCCTCCTTTCCTCTCCCTCTAGCACATGGTAACCACTAATTTAATTTCCATCTCCATAGATTTTCCTATTCTGGCTATTTCATTAAAATAAAAGTATGCAGTTTGTGACTACCTTCTTTAACAGCATATTTTCAAGGTTTATCCACGTTGTAGCATTTAAAAGTAATTTGTTCCTTTTTATAGCTTACATAATACTCCATTGTATGGATATACTACATTTTATTTATCCTTTTATCATTTGAGTTGGATTTGGGTTTGAATAATGCTTTTCTTTTTTCTTTTTGGCTTATGAATAATGCTATAATCTTTGAAAGTGAATTTTATGGTATGTGACTACATCTCAAAAAGGTATAACAAATAACAAAAGCTGAAAGAGGTTAAATGGAATCTTTCATATTTAGAACTTTCTAGAAATTTTCCATTGTTTTACAAAAACTCAGTATAGTGGATATGGTGGTTATCTGTCCAATTATATTTTCCCCCATTCATTACATAGCTGCTAGGTAGTTTGGGTGTGATTATCCCTACTACCAGCTTCAGTGGGTCCTGATTTGACCGTTCTAGTCTTCCTGCCATAGCCTAAGCCAGTTAACAAGTGGCATCAAGGGGTTTTGTTAGGTGGATACGAATAACTCACACATTTTCTTTCTTCTCTCATATGAAAGGAAAACTATGATGTACAGGTATCCGTTAGCAGCCATCTTAACCATGAGAGAAGTCATCTGGCAGATAAAACTGAGACAATAAGGAGAAAGCCAAGACTATCACAGAAAAATGGAACAAGAGCCCTAATGGAGCCTTGGCTGACTTCTGTGTCTTTTAAATTGTGTGTGGCCACATGACTAATTTGCCTAAAACAGTCTCAGTTTATACCAGTTCTCCTAGCCTGATTGGTAATAGTGCCCCCTTGCTTTCTCAAAAGGGTCCTGATTTAGACATTTATATGGTCACATTCCCTATAACTAGATTTTCAATTGCATATCAATTATTAGTTAACCAAGGTCAGCTGTTTCTCAGATTGTGTCCATTCAAACTGTTTTCTGGCTAACTCTCAGCATGCTCCCTTTGATTATTCAGTTGTTTTAGAAGACTTGGAGTCCCAAAGGAAACACAAGCAAGACATCTTGCTTTCCTCTCACTTACCTGGTACTCTCTTACTCTTTCATTAGGACCCAGGACTTCTCCAGGAAGTCTTTCTAGACTTTACTGAATATAAGAAATCATTCCCAATCCCATACAATTCTCTTCATACCTCTTTATCAACACTTAAAACATTGCATTACAATGATCTGTTTTCATGTTTATCTTCCATAGTCAACTGGGAACTTATGAAAAAAACTGTTAACATCAGTTTTAACTTTGTATCTAAAGCATGAGAACAATGTTCTCCTGGAACCTAGTTTCTTTTGAAATTTGTTGAGGAATAAAGGAAAAGATATAACTGAATAGGAAAGCCATTTGTTTACCTTGTTATCTTAACAGTCTTGTTCATATAATTTTGCTCAATATTTTCCACTGTACAGCGACTGGCCCTTAATGATGTCCCCCAAACCCGAATGATTACAAAATATAATTAATTACAATGGGCAGTTGAATTCTAGGGATGAGCTTAGTGTAGAAAAGGCCCCAATAGTTGTTTCTGTTTCCTTGAATTGCTCAATGGGCTGTTTCATGCTTCTTCACACTTGAGATAACACTTCAAATTTTTGCCCGCAATAAAAATAAAGCTCCAGGGGCACCTGGGTGGCTCAATTGGTTGGGTGCCTGCCTTTGGCTTAGGACATGATCCTGGGTACTGGGATGGAGTCCCGCAGCAGGCTCCCTGCTCAACGGGAGCCCACTTCCTTCCTCTTCCTCTTCTCCCCACCCACCCTGCTTGTGCTCTCTCACTATCTCTCTCTCTCTCTCAAATACATAAATAAAATCTTTTAAAAATAAAATAAAGGTTTAAAAATAATCTGATAGGGTTTTTGAATCATAAGATTGCTAGACTAGATGGAGGGCTCATCTTCTTCACAAATTCATACTTAGTTTGGTGCTATGCAAATATAATCCTTTTTTAAAAATCTCAAATCTAAGAAAAACCCCCAAGTGTATATATTGTCATGCAAAGTAGACTCTGAAGGCTTTGCCTTCAGTTAAACCTGATCGCCTGATGCATTTTATTCTGAGTATTTTTAAGGTATTTATTACCCCAAATAATATTTTTAAAGATTATTTTATTTACTTGAGGCAGAGCGAGAATATGAGGTGGGCGGGGCAAAAGGAGTGGGGAAGGGAGAAGCAGGCTCCCCACTGAGCAGGGAGCCTGATGCGGGCCTGGATGCCAGGACCGTGGGATCAAGACCTGAGCTGAAACCAGATGCTTTTTTTTTTTTTTTTTGAGCCTTAAGGGCATCATTTATTTTTTTTTTATGTATTTTCATTAACATTTATATCATTATTTATTTAGAGGCCTCACATTTCTATTGTGATTTCCAATTGACCCCTGTAATATTTTTTTAATTTGTTTTTTATTGGTGTTCAATTTACTAACATACAGAATAACCCCCAGTGCCCGTCACCCATTCATTCCCACCCCCCCCCCGCCCTCCTCCCCTTCTACCACCCCTAGTTCGTTTCCCAGAGTTAGCAGTCTTTACATTCTGTCTCCCTTTCTGATATTTCCCACACATTTCTTCCCCCTTCCCTTATATTCCCTTTCACTATTATTTATATTCCCCAAATGAATGAGAACATATAATGTTTGTCCTTCTCCGACTGGCTTACTTCACTCAGCATAATACCCTCCAGTTCCATCCACGTTGAAGCAAATGGTGGGTATTTGTCATTTCTAATAGCTGAGTAATACTCCATTGTATACATAAACCACATCTTCTTTATCCATTCAACTTTCGTTGGACACCGAGGCTCCTTCCACAGTTTGGCTATCGTGGCCATTGCTGCTATAAACATCGGGGTGCAGGTGTCCCGGCGTTTCATTGCATTTGTATCTTTGGGGTAAATCCCCAACAGTGCAATTGCTGGGTCGTAGGGCAGGTATATTTTTAACTGTTTGAGGAACCTCCACACAGTTTTCCAGAGTGGCTGCACAAGTTCACATTCCCACCAACAGTGTATGAGGGTTCCCTTTTCTCCGCATCCTCTCCAACATTTGTTGTTTCCTGCCTTGTTAATTTTCCCCATTCTCACTGGTGTGAGGTGGTATCTCATTGTGGTTTTGATTTGTATTTCCCTGATGGCAAGTGATGCAGAGCATTTTCTCATGTGCATGTTGGCCATGTCTATGTCTTTCTCTGTGAGATTTCTGTTCATGTCTTTTGCCCATTTCATGATTGGATTGTGAAACCAGATGCTTAACCAAGGAAGCCACCCAGGTACCCCAGCCCCAAAGAATATTAACACTTATTCAATATCACTGTTTCTTACATGTTAGAAGGCCCCATTTATATCTAAATACTTTTTAAATCTTATTCTTTGCTTGGCATAATATTATATTTCAAGGCCTGAAATGAATTTATTCATCAAATAAAAATATCTTTGTTTGCTCTTAACTATTTAATTATATTTTTTCCTATTCCGTACAATTGTCATCTAATTGCCCTTGTTTCTGATCGACTAAACCAGTTATGTTGGCAAGAAAATGAGATTTATAAGATATCCTTATTTGTGTAAAAAGCAAGAATTGTAGAATGTTACATGCTTTTATTATAGATAGACTGATTTTCTAAAAAAAAATCCTTATAAGTATAGTTAATTTTATTTTTTTATAGGTAAAAACAGTAGAGGGAGAAATGGGGAAAGTGATCTAGATGAAATTAGAATGAATGAACTCATTAAGGAATAATACTAAAACTTTCATAGAATTTACATGTGCTTGGAACTGTTCTAAATATTTAAAATGAAAAAAAAAATATTTAAAATGTTAACTTTTTTTTTTAAGATTTTATTTATTTATTCATGAGAGAGGCAGAGACATAAGCAGAGGAAGAAGCAAGCTCCACATGGGGAGCCCAATGTGGGACTCAATCCCGGAACCCCAGGATCATGCCCTGAGCCAAAGACAGACGCTCAACTGCTGAGCCACCCAGGCATCCTTAAAATATGTTAACTTTAATCCCCACAACACAGGTCCATATAGCTAGTAAATGGTAGAACTGGGATTCAAACCCAGTCATTTTGACATTCACAGTGGACGTGCTTAATGGATAGTCTACCCTGAATCCTAAAACAAAGCATTCTTAAGATAAAAGGTATTTTATAGAGATCCTAAACTCAGGTGGTACAGCTTCTCTCAACAGCCTTTGCTCCTTAGTAAAAGTTGAATTCACACTTGAATTAAATTTTTAATACTATGAAATAATACCAGAATAAGCAGATTTTATTGGCATTTCCTTGAATTATTTTACAGGAAGAAAGCACTTATGAAAAGGACTGTTCTTTTTAATTCTTCTACTTGTTGTTTACTCTCTTAGATGAATTGTTCTGAAATGACAGCTTTATGAAATTCCTCTTAACTGAAGCAAAAGATGTGTTAAAAGAAAATAGCAAGATTTTTAAATTGCCAGTATATCAGCATAAAATATATGATTTATTCTTAATTTTCCTAACATCTCTGATGGTGAAATTAACCTATATAGAACATTCGTTTCCAAACTAAATAATACTAAACAAAAATCTGCTTTGCAATCTCAACTGTGAGGATTGATCATCTACCATATATTGTTTAAAATAACTTAATATTTTACTTATATGAAGAGTATTGGCTTTGACAATCAGTCTGACAGACTGAGGTCCAAACTCCAGCTCTCTCACTTATCAGGTGTGTCACCTGGATAGCTAACTTAATCTTTTGACTTCTAGTTATACATTTCATGACTTTTGTGAAAATCAAGTTAGTATTTCAAAAACTTGCTGGTATATAACTTATGTTCTTATGTTCAGTAAATATTAAAGTCTCAGCCTCTCTCTTTGTCTCTTTCTTTCAATATACTACCAAGTTTGTTTATACACATACACAGCTTAGGTGAAGTTTTTAATATTGTAAGCTTTAATAAATAAATAGAGTTGAGTCTATCTAAAAAGAAAGCCATTTTCAGGGCACCTGGCTGGCTTAGCCAGTGGAGCATCCAATTCTTGATCTCAGTGTTGTGAGTTCAAGTCTCACATTGGGGGTAGAGATCACTTTAAAAAAAAAAAAGTCTAAGGAAAATAAATAATTTTATAAGATTTTTAAAACTTTTAAAGCAATTTAAAAAATATTTGAAAAAGAAAATAGTTGACATTTACATGAGACATATTTGGAAATAGTTTAAATTTAGCTTCCTTTAAGAATAAACATTAGTATTCCCACTAGCACACTGTGGATTAAAGTGAAACCAAATATGAAATTTGAAAAGAAAAATGAGTATGAAGTAAATCTTTTTAATTAGTTGTTTGGATATGAGCACAACAGCTGTGAATGAAATGAACTCTAGTGAACTCCAGGCACTTCGCTGGACCACACCCACACATACAAACATACTCTACCTGTGGATTGTCAGGATCAGGCCCTGAACTGACAATTTGCCCAGAACCTTTGTGCATTTGGAGGCTATTCACTGTAATATATAGTATCTTAGGATTTATTCCTATCCATTTTATGGGTAACAAAACCAGCGAAAGTTAAGCACCTGAGCTAATAAGTAGATAAGGCATTTTTCTAACTAATTGCAAACATGCTTAGGGGGAAAAAAAAGAGAAGAATTGTTTCTTTTGGCATTAGCACAACAAATTTCAGATCAATTGATTCTTTGTTTTTAAAATTTCAGATTTACCCAGTTTCTGGAGGATCACCTTTAAAAAAAGAAATCTTTCTAGAGGGCTGAAAATTTACAGTATACCTATCTTTTAAAAATAACACATTAACCATAGGGAACTGAATTGTGATTTTTAAAATGTTTATATGAAAGACTCTTTATAATAATGACAAAGATGGAAAATATATCCAATGCGGACATAAAAAGCATGCTGTTGACGGTCAAGTATGGGCGTTGGAGCAGGTCTTCAGGTTGTGATTAGGCAAACTAATATGTAGTTACTCTCAGTCTGTGATCTAATTGTATAATATGAAGGAGGGGTTATGGTAGTTAATGTGTATTTTTTTCCACAAAGAAAAAATACATTTTTTAAAGATTTTATTTATTTATTCATGAGAGACAGAGAGAAGCAGAGGCATAGGCAAAGGGAGAAGCAGGCTCCCCACAGAAAGCCCGATGCTGGGCTCAATCCCAGGACCCCAGGATCACGCCCTGAGCCAAAGGCAGATGCTCAACCACTGAGCCACCCAGGTGCCCCAAGAAAAAGTATTTTTAAAGTATTTGCCAACAAAGGAGAAAGGTGAGCAATTTTTCCAGTGACTTCTCTCAATGTAGATTATTCATTCATTCAACAAATATTTGAGTGCCTAGAAGGTGCAAAGCCCTAGTATCTGATGACAAACTAGTTTATCTTATTCAGACACATTTTCAACGTATATATTTTTTTGAGTGGAGTATTATTAATTTTTAAAAAATAGACTTTATTTTCTGGAGCAGTTTTAGGCTTGAAGCAAAATTGAGCAGAAATTACTCACAGTTCTCATATACTCCCTGCCCTAATGCATGCACAGTCTCCCCTACTATCAATATCACCAGAATGGTGCATTTGTTACAGCTGATGAACCTCCACTGACACATCATTATCACCCAAAGTCCACAGTTTATATTAGAATTGACTCTTGGTGTTGTAGATTCTATGGGTTTTGACAAATGTAGAATACATGTATCTACCATTATTGTATTGTACAGAATAGTTTCACTGCTCTAAAAATCCTCTGTGATTTGCCTGTTTATCCCTCACTTCTCCCTCTGACAACCACTGATCTTTTTACCATCTCCATAGTTTTGCCTTTCCCAGAATGTCATATAGTTGGAAAGATTTTTTTCACTTAATCATATACATTTAAGCTTCCTCCATGTCTTCCATGGCTTGATAAGCTCGTTTCTCCTTGGTGCTAAATAATATTCCATTGTTCGGATGTACCACAGTTCATTTATCCATTCATCTGCTGAAGGACCTGGTTGCTTCCAAATTTCGTCAATTATGATTAAAGTTGTTATAAACATCTGTGTGCAGGTTTTTGTGTGGACATGTTTTTAACTCTTTGGGTAAATAACAAGGATGCAATTGCTGGATCATATGGTAAGAGTATATTTAGTTTTGTAAGTAACTGCCAAACTATCTTCCAAAGTGACTATACCACTCATAATTTGAAAAAATAAATTATGAAAAATTTCTATTTGGTTTTTATCAACTTCTTTGTAAAATAGAAAAATGACCATTTTCCACCATAAAAACTATAATGCTCATTATAGTAAATCAACAACATAAAAAGGCAGGTAAATATCAGCACATTTCATTCTTCAAAGACAAATACTTAAAAAGAAAGACAAGTACTTAAACAATCGTCTGGTGTAATTTCTTTGTCTTTTTTTCTGTGCATAGCCTTTCAGTGCCACATTTTAAGCTTGATTTATCTAGAATCTCACCAAAGATAATGTTTTTCATAGATACAACCCAAATCAGGGAATTCTGATTGTTGAAAATGTAACTTTAAAAAATGTAACACCAACTTTTTAAATACAGGCAGTTGGAGGCATAATGTAACCAAGAGTTACCAACTTCCCAAAGATAAATTGTTTTGTTTCTCTGAAGTAACTTATGTACCTGTGTTTTCCCAGCCTTCTGACCTATCTTTTCTGGGACATGCGGCTAGAACCAATATAATTTCATTTCAGTTTCAGTTTCAAGTCAGCTAAATATTTTGGTTTGGGTTTGGTTTAAGGCAAAAATGTGTTCTAGCTACTTGGTTTGAACCAGCTATTTTTTAATTTTTTTCTTGCTAAAGTTTTATAATCTAAAATATCTAGGACCATTAAATGACAGTCATATTTGGATTTTGTCTGTCTCTGAAAATATTACTCCTTAAACTGTATGAATTCTAATATATACTAATACTACTGGATTGTCCCTGGAAAGATTCAGAAGCCCTGACCTCGGTGAAATTGTTTTTCGAAAAGAGAAGGCCTTTTAGACAACCAAAAAAATGTTAACTGCCAAAAAGTAAGATCAGTGGGCAGGGTCTTTGCTAGATTCCTATGCTGCTTGCTACATGGAAGAAATGTACACTTTTACAGTATCTATAGAATGTTAGGATTATGTATTCTAGTGTTAGGATTGCATATTCACCTGTATTCATTTTAGAATATGTAATCCTAATATTTTATAGGTACTACAGAATGGTTTGGACAAAACCAAATTTAACTAGGTCTAAGTACAACATAGCTGATCTTTTTAATCTACTGATTATATTCAATTATACCAATCTGTTAATTTTTAATATGTGCTTCTTTCATCTTTCTTGGCCTCATTTCCATGTTATTGATCATACTATATAAAATATTCATGGTAAGTCCCCCCCCCCCAAAAAAAAACATTTTAGAGAAAAGCAGAATATAACACAATGCTTTAACTGACCAATTGATATAGTTTACTAAATCTAAGAGGGCATGAATTGTAAGATGCACTTTTATTTACATATGATTAACAAAAAATCTACCAGGTGGTGTTAAGGTGGTACTAACTGGGGCAGCCCCAGTGGCTTCACGGTTTAGCGCTGCCTTCAACCCAGGGCGTGATCTTGGAGACTGGGGATCGAGTCCCATGTCAGGCTCCCTGTATGGAGCCTGCTTCTCCCTCTGCCTGTGTCTCTGCCTCTCTCTTTCTCTCTCTCTCTCTCTCTCTCTCGTGAATAAATAAATAAAAATCTTAAAAAAAAAAAAAGATGGTACTGACTGTGAGATGCGTTTCCATCTCAGAAAGGTTAAAACGTGTGAAAGTTTTTTTTTTTTTTTTTTTTTTTAAGAGGGGCGAGAGGCAGAGGGAGTGAGAGAATCTTAAGGAGGTGGGGCTCAGTCCCACAACCCTAAGATCAGGACCTGAGCTAAAACCAAGAGTGGGACTCAACCCAATGAACCACGCAGGTGCCCCATGTTAAAGTATTTTTAAAAGTGAGTCCTAGGGGTCCTGGGTGGCTCAGTGGGTTAAGCACAGGATTCTTGGTTCTGGCTCAGGTCATGATCTTAGTGAGATCAAGGCCCCAGGTGGGACTCTTAGGTCAGCATGGCATCTGCTGGAGATTCTCTCCCCCCCCCCCCCTCAGTCCCTGCCCCACTGCCTGGGCACACTCTACTTCAAATAAATAATAAAGTATCTTTAAAAAAAAAAAGGTGAATCCTGGAATTAATTAACAACAACAGTGATGTTTTAAAATTTCCATTTATATTTTGCTGGTAGTACACTATCCCGCTATAACTTTAATTCATTAACCAGTGACTGAACAATGGAAGTTTCATTTGTAAACATGGTTCTTACTCACTTTATCCCATTTCCCATAGTGAATGCAGAATTGGTTGTCAGACATTAAACTCTTTGTAGTTTACCATTTAATTGTAGATTAAGGTAGTTCATTTAATCAATATCAAACATAATAAATAGCCAACGACAAAATAACCAGCTTCTTTCCAAAACTGAATTCAATTCTGAAATCTCTCAAGGGAGGTCACGGATTATTTAAAAGGAAATCACTTGAAATAATAAACATTGTCTAAACATAAAACAATCAAGAAACAATATAAACTCATCTAGGCTAAAGAAACAAACATTTAGTATTGGCTTAAAACATCTCTCTGAACTGATTTAAAGTTAAGATAAAGGCTAGATTACCTGACTCTCCAAGGTGCGCCACCCCTTTACATCTTAGAGCATTGCTATCCACATATGTAATTTAAAACTTTCTGGTATAGCTAGCCTCATTTGAAAAGTAAAACAACCAAAACAGTGGCATTAGATAATTTTTCATTTAACCCAACATATCACAAATATTGTCTTGACACGTAATCAGTATAAAGTTCAATAAGGAGTTGGTCTTCAACAATGCCTGTCGGCCACATCTGAGTAGCTCGGTCGCCGCAGGTGGCCACCCGTTGGACGGTAAGGAGTCTTAGGGTCGGTACTTGATACTGATTGATTTCTTACATCCCGAGTTTGAGAGTTTCTTGTATATTACAGGCTGCCTCGCGGCGCCCACGGATCTGGGAAGGATCGGGTGCTTTAGCTCTCGGGTCGGTGAAGGCAGGGAGGGAGGGAGCGGTGGGCCGGCCGAGCCGGGCCTCCCGGAGCCGCCTGGACCTGCGCGTCTCGCTGCGGGCTGCAGGGCCCGGGGCGCCGCCGAGGGTCCGGCGCCGCCCGGCCGAGCCTCCGGGGGGCGCGCTCCCGCCCGCCACGGTGACGCAGCGGGCGCGAGGCCGGCGGGGGGGCCGGGGGCCGGGGGCGGGGGGGCCGGGGGGGCCGGGGGGGCGGGCGGCAGCGGCGCGCCCCGCCCCTCGGAGGGCCGGGCGCCGCGGTTCCGGAGGGCGGGGCGGGGCGCGCCGGGGACTCGCAGCGCCGGCCGCCGGTTTCGATTAGTGCGCGGAGCCGCGGCGGCGGAGCAGGGTGCGGAGTCGAGCGGCCGGGCCGGGCGGCGGGGCGGCGGGGCGGCGGCGGGGCGGCGGCTGCGGCGGCGGCGGCGGGGGCGGGGGCGGCGAGCCCGAGCGCGGGGCCCGCACACCGCAGCGCCCGCACCGCGAGCGCGCCCGGGCCGGAGCGCGGAGAGGACGAGCGCGCGGGCGGGGCGCGCAGGCCCTGCCCGCCCCTTCCGTCCCCACCCCCCCGCCCCTTCCTCTCCCCACCTTCCTCCGGCTCCCGCGCCCCCGCGCCGGGCGCCCACCCTGTGCTGCTGCGGGAGCGCGGTCCGCGGCGGCGGCCGGAGCGGGCCGGGCCGGGCCGGGCCGGGGGATGGCGCTGCTGGACCTGGCCCTGGAGGGAATGGCCGTCTTCGGGTTCGTCCTCTTCGTGGTGCTGTGGCTGATGCATTTCATGGCCATCATCTACACGTGAGTGAGGGGCTGCTGGCGCGGGGTCGGGGCCTCGGGCCTCGGGCCTCGGGGCCTCGGGCCGGGAGGGCGGGAGGGTGGGAGGCCGTGCGCTTTGGAGACGGGCGGGCTCGGGTGGGGGTGGAGGAGGCGCTGCCCGTCCCGCTCGCGCCGTCCCCGCTCCCCCTGGACCGCTGGGGCGGGGGTCCTTGGGCGGGGGAAGGGGTGAGTGGGGCGGTGCGGGGCCGCGGGCGACGGCACGGCCCGGGGGAAGGCGACGGAGCTCTTCCTGCGTGTCGGGCGGAAGGCTGCTTGCTCGCTCGCTTTCATTGTGTCGGGAATTCCTCTGGCTTTTCGCCTGGGCCAAGATGCATATAGTGTGTTGCTGCTGCTGCTGTTCTCTCGACCTGGGCGACATTTCTATGATGATGATGATGGTTTGCACCCTCCCGGGAGCTGCACACAGCCACCCGGAGACCTCCCTGTGGATTTGCTCCTTCCTGGAACAAGCTCTATGCTTTTACCTAGGTGTGGAGCACCTGTCCACCCTGAAAAATGTCCACCAACCCTCCGGGCTGACGTTAGAGCCTTGAGTCATGTCAGCTACCACATTTCATTGTGGTTTGCTTTCCTTTTTTTTTTTTTTTTTTTTCTTCCTAGTTCCTGATGTATATAGTCTCATTTTGATTTGTCCCCTCCACACACCTCTGTTTGTTTTTTTTTTTTCCATTATGAATTCAACAAATACTTCTCGAGGCCTGCTGGATGCCATTCACGGGGGACACAGTGCCGAGAAGGGTGGGATTTCTGTCCTCAGAGAGCTTACATTCTTACAGCAAGGGAGAGACATAATAAAAATTCGAATAAGGCTATCTCAGATAGTGATAAAACCTCTGGATGATATAAAACAGGGTGGTGGGATGAATCATGACAGAAGGTATGTGGCTGGTTCTGAGATTTCAATTTTTTTAAATATCTTTAAAATAGGATCTACCTTTTTAAAGAAATGAAAGAATTGCAATAGAGCACATTTCTCATACGGACTCACTGGCATTTTAGCCTGAAAGAAAAATGACTATACATACTAATCTTTATCACCAACTAGAAGTGGGCATGTCTTAATAGAAGAGATGGGAGGACCTTTAAGAAATTCGTTGCTGTTCTCCCCCCCCCCCCCCCCTTTTACTACGGAAAAACTGTTTTCCCTCTTGGAAATTCTGCATTTTATTAGTATAGGGTGGCAGTTTCTTGGCACTGGAGAATGATGCTACATTGTAGAAGACATACTGATATTTCTTTGCAGATGAAAGAAAACATGCCACTTGGGTATTGCTGATCTTAGTTTTTGTGGTTTGTGAGCTGTCATCGCCGAACACTTTCTGAAGTTCATTTTAAATATATGAGTTCTTAAAAATCAATTTCGTGACTTTTTTTTTCCAATCATAAACTCTTTTTTGAAAATGCTTTCTATATAAGGAATTTAGCACAGAGAGAACTAAAGAAAGTTAAACACACATCAAAACTCCTTTACCTTGTTAACCTTTTGTGACTGTCTTTGCAGGTGTGTGTGTGGGGGGGTGTGTGTAGAGAGAGATAGAAGAGAGAAGGGAGAGAGAGACGGAAGGGGGTTGGACATTATGGTTATTCTGTAGCCTGCTTTTAAAATTAATCTATTTAGTAAGTGCTTTCTGGGAAGCTCTTTTGTACAAGGCACTATTCTAAGTGCTGGAAATAAGGTTGGAGAACAAGATGTCCAGTAAAGTGTCATGACCGTTTTTCCCCATGTCAATAAATATATGATCTCTGCATCATTTAAAATAGATGCATGGCATTTTCATTTATGAGGTACTAATATATATTGTTATTAGTTGGCATTTAGGTGTTCACTTCATCAAGATTACAAACAATACTGTGGTGAATTCATACGGGTACATCTTTGAGAGAGGATTTCCTTAGTTTACATTCCTGAAAGAAGAATTATTGGGCCAGAAGCCTGCACATTTTAAACTTTGATACATGGGCGCCTGGGTGGCTCAGTTAAGGTTGAGCGGCTGCCTTCAGCTCTGGTCATGATCTAGGGGTCATGGGATGGAGCTCAGCGTCCCTGCTGAACAGGGAGTCCTCTTCTCCACTGCCCCTGCCCCTCCCATCCCTGCTTTTGTGATCGCTCTCTCTCAAATAAAAAAATAAAAACCATAAAAAAAAAAAAAAGCCACCAACTTTGATACATATTGCCCTATAAAAAGTTGTATCTATTTATAGTCCTGGTAACACTGTTTGATGGTGCCCACTTCCCCTTACTAAGTATTGGGCTCTTCACTGTTCTGTTTTTTATTTTCATTCCTTTAATTACTGGTTCCATTGAACATTTTTTTGTATATGGATATGCTAGTTTTATCTAGTTGTAAATTACATACTCATAATCTTTTGTGCTGCAGTTTATTGCTCTGTTAATCATCTTTGATAGGAAATTGTTTTTCTGTGATAGGTTGCAGTTTTTTTCCCACAGTGTGTTTTCTTGTTTTGTTTTGTTTTTCAACTATGTTCATATATTTAACTTGGAGAAAAGTGTATGTGCCTGTGTTTTGGGTTGTCAGGACTTTTTTTTTTTTTTTAATGTTTCTAACTTGTATACACATATAGTTAATGTCTGTTTTCCTTTAGTAATTTGAATTTTCTTTCTTGTTTTTTTTTTACACCTTTTATCCTTTAATGTACTCATTATCTTACCTTGTTATGTGATGAGAGCTAGGTAGAGCCTTAATTTTAGATTCACCTAAATATTTAGCCCCTTGTCCCTAAATCACTTTGTGAATTATTATTTGATTATTCCACATTTCTGAAATACTGTCTTTATAATGGACTACATTCTTCTGTATACTTGTATGTTTAAAGATTCACAGTGCTGTTTCATTGATCTATTCTTTTTTTTTCATTGATCTATTCTTGTACTAGTATTCACTGTTTTAATTAATGATGTTTTATGACCTTATTATTGGTAAGGAAAGCCCCTCATTCTTTTGCAAACTTTATTGCCTTTACACATTTTCTTTTAAAGATTTAACTTATTAATGAGAGACACAGAGAGAGAGGCAGAGACGCAGGCAGAGGGAGAAGCAGGGTCCGTGCAGGGAGCCCGATGTGGGACTCGATCCTGGGACCCGGGGACTTGGTCCCAGGACCCTAGGATCACGCCCTGAGCCAAAGGCAGACACTCAACAGCTGAGCCACCCAGATGTCTCTTTAATTGCAATTTTTAAATCTTGTTTTTAAATTGGATTTATTAAATTTACAGGAGAAATTTGACTTCTTTCAACATAGGACTATGATATATCCCCTCAATTATATAAAGTCACACTTGTGACTTTATCATTATATATATTATATTAGCATATTATATCTTAGGCTGCATCGCTACAATTATATATAAATATATGTAATTGTGTATATATTATATACATAATATAGTATAATATATAATTGTAGCGATGTGGCCTAATATTCCAAGTAAACTGTGCTGTTAGACTTGAGACAACTCCACAGTTGTTTTAGGTTATTTATTTTGTGTTTAATGATGAACAGCAAAATTTTCTCTAAATACCTTTTAGTGTTTGAGAATAGTGCAAACATTTAGCTTAGTTAAAGTACAATGGAGAGGCTTTGTATTTTTTTTTTTTTTTAAGATTTTATTTATTCATGAGAGACAGAGAGAGGCAGAGACATAGGCAGACAGAGAAGCAGGCTCCATGCAAGGAGCCTGATGTGGCACTCAAGGATCCATCGGGACCCTCCTGTGGGACCCCAGGATCATGCCCTGGGTCAAAGGCAGACTCTCAACCACTGAGCCACCCAGGCATCCCAAAATAAAGATATTTCTCAGTTTAATGAGTTCTTTTCAGCCGAGAACTGGGGTTTGTGCCCCTCCCCCTCACTGTATTAATGAAATTGCAAACTTGATATCTCCGCATTTTGACAAGGAAAGCTAAAGGACACTGGCAACAATATTTTAGTTAAAATAGTGTGCTAACATTCTGTATTTTATTGAAGAATGTTTTTTTTTTCTAAACACATGTTCTGTGTCCTCGAATCTTTTTTTGAAATAAGGTAAAGTATACATAAAATAAGCAGATATTGAAACTCTCCTTCTAAAACTTTGTGCTTGCAACTAGTAGAAATGGAGCCTATTTCTAAAACTCATATGGCTCCATTATCTGTTTGTCACATTAAAGAGATGAATCTTAGACATCTAATTGTTAAAAACATGTTAGTCATGCAAATATTATAATAAATGGTTAAGAAAAGCTATAAAACTTTTAAAAACCAATTGGTTATTGTTTAAAATTAAATAGAGTGTGTAATGGCATCCAGTTAGATTCAATGTTCTACTGAATTGTGTCCCCTTAGAAAGAGACAGAGCTAAGTATTGGCCTGTTTTTAAAAACAGAGCTCAGGGGCGCCTGGCTGGCTCAGTTGGCTGAGCATGCAGCTCTTGATGTCAGGGTTGTGAAGTTGAGCCTCACGTAGGATGTAAAGATTACTAAAAAATAAGTAAGTAAACTTAAAAAAAAAAAGGGAGCTCAGTGTGATTAATTCAATGAACAGTTCTTTCTCAAATTATTCAGATTTCACAAGTGTCTCACGATTCATATAAGTCTGCAATTTAAAAAAAATTGAGATAATTTATAAACTAGAAAGCCATTCCTTTTTTAAAAAAATATTTTATTTATTTTTTTGAGAGACAGAGCAAGCATGAGGGGAGAGGGGCAGAGAGAGAGAGAAACAGAGTCCCTGCTGAGCAGGGAGCCTGATGTGGGGCTTGATCCCACTATGCTGAGATCATGACCTGAGCCGAAATCAAGACTGGGACACCCAACCGACTTAGCCACCGAAACACCCCAGTTTCCAATTTTAATATTGAACTGATGTTTAGTCATTTTGTAATATATTCTGGATGGCGGACGTTTGTGAGATTACTGCCTATAATGTTCTCAAGATCATATTCAGATTAGAGTATTGAAGTTCAGAGCTCTTAATTCTCAAGATTTTATTTTATTTTATTTTATTTTATTTTTTTTTTGATTTTATTTTATTTTTTGTAATCTAAAAATAACTACTGATTCTAACCTCAGTGGGCAGAATTGGTTAAGTGATCTTCATGAGTTTTTCCTTTTTGAGAACTAGTGTAGTTTGGTAGCTTGGGAGCTGTGGTGAAATCCTGCAGAAGTCTAGAACCAGTCATTTTCTTCTCTTTTTAGGTCTTGGCAGCCATATTACTGGATGATAAGGGTATCTGAGCCACGCACCTTGCCGCCTTTCCCTCCATCTCCCTTCTTTTTCTTCGCTTTCTTCTCATTTCTCCCTCTTCTTGGATTATTATTTTTTGTCCTCTGTAGTGTTCAGTGCTAGGCTTTTATCTTTTAATTGTCTGGAGGTGCCAGGCTAGTGTGGAAATACTTCTTGTATCTGTAAATATTAACTGCCCTCTAGTAAAGCAGAGGTCTTTCCCTGGAATTTTCAGTTCATTCTACTTTTTCTAACCTTTTTGGCACAGCCACATGTATACCTGCTGCACGGCTTTTGAGTGAAAAGTAATACCGTATCTGGAGGTCTGTGAACATCCTGTCAGAAACAAATTGTTTTTAATGTAAATTTTAGTATTTCGTATGTTATTTTTAGCAAGTATGATCTTTGCCTTAAATTCATTAATACTTTGGTGTTCTGAGCCGTAGCAGAATGTAAATTGAGAGCTGCTTTTCTGGGTTCAGTTCTGAGGATCTTCTGGACTGTGGTCACCTGTTGATCAGTCAGGGTTATTGCTGCCTGGACCACTTTTTGGGTGAATGAATGAGGCAGTTGAGCCCCTTTAACCTGAACCTGGAAGATACCAAATAATTGGATGTTAGTGTGATAGCTTTAAAAAGCGAGCTGACCATTGTAATCTAGCGTTAACATTCCGTGATGCCTGTGAACTCATCATCCCACCCTTTTCCTACATCATGATCTTCTCTGTACTCTAGATTATCGAAACTATCTCCACTCACTGGTATCTCTACCAACAGCCTTGCTCCCTTTCTTCTTTATTTTTCTAACTGTAGCCTTATCCTCCTGGAGCACTAATCTTAGATCATGTGCTTATAATTTTACCATGGTTCCCCCAGTGCCTTCAGGTTAACATGCAAGCGCGTCAACAAGACATGCACAGTTCTTCAGGAGCTGAGCCGTTGTACCTAATTCTTCAGCAACATTGAATCACTGACATTCCTCTGAATATGCTGTGTATTTTCTTTAGAATTATCTTTCCTTCCTTTTTTCCCCCTCCTCCCTCTCTTCATTTTTCTTTAACGTCTACTCACCCAGGTCTATTTAGACTTAGCTTTTTGCTATATAAAGCCTTTCTTATAATTTAGTGCCTTGAATTTACCCTTCTGAATTATAAATGTGCGTTCAGCTGTCTCTTTTCCCAATTAGATTGTAAGCTCTTGAGGGTTAGATAGTGTCTTATTTACTGTTCTATCTCCAGTGTGTACTAGGCACTCAGTTGTTGCTGGCTGAATGAATGAACTTTGAGTTTTTTCCAGTAGTAATGGTGGATTTTTTTCAGTGTCATTAGTTCAGCGTCATTTGGCCATTGTGATCTGAGGTAGATGATCCGATTTGGGGATGCTTTCAGTGGTGATGGACTTTAATGAAATTTATTGGACCAAATGGAATCTTTATTTCACTATTTCTAATTAATTGCAGACTAAAATAGAAACAGAGTTCTATTAATAACATGCTTACCTACAAGTCTGATCCCCTCCCCAAAGTTTCCCTATGGGAATGCCCGTCTTGTCATAAATAATTTTTACACTAAGATCTGACTTGGCAGGGGATGCAAAGCCCAGTGTTCTCCTGAGTTGGTTGAGATGCAAATCCACAGAATTTTATTTTATACACAGAATAGTTGAAATGTCACATTCTGCTGTAGGGAATTTTATAGCAGAACATTAGGATAGTCCCATTAGTTCCTTTTGATTTGAAAAGAGTTTGAGCGTGTGGTTATGTTTGAGGGTCTCCTGTGTTTTTGAGCACTATGTGCTCAGTCCATGTCTTCTGCTGAGTGCCTGTCTTAGTTGCTGTTAGCCAAACACCATGCTCTATCCATATCCCATATACTAGGTCCAGCTCTGTTGTCATCAAAGGGTCAGTGAGTTGGGATTGGAGGGGTGGTTAAAATTAATAAAGATCTCCAACTTGTTTTCAGTGGCAGTGGAATCTTTTGTACTCTGTAGTGTGTAAGTCCACTGCCCAGTGGAAATAGTTGTTGTTTTCCCATAAGGCTAAGTCACTATTGGCTATTATGTGTTCTGTGGGGAATCTTGTGTCTGCAGAGTTCAGGTTGTACCAGAAGGTGTTCCTTTCTGTTGCTGAAGAAGCCCTACTGTTTTTGAAAAGATAAGTGCAATATGGAAGTGGCATTAATCATGACATACTCCGATCATAAACACACAGCAACAGCCTTCCAGGGCAGAGTCACAAGTAATAACAACAGAAGCCTTTTATCATGGGAAATTGCAGGCATGGACTCTGTGAAGCAGGGGCCTGCTGATATAACAGTCAGCCTAATTTTACACGACGTATTAACAAGCTTGGTGGCATAGAGCAGAGGAGATAAATTCCAAGAGTCAGATAAATTGGTTCAACTGAGCCCCGTAGCAGAACTGTAAAAAAGCGCACTATCTGGGGCTTAACGTTAAGCAAGGTGACCTTTGCCGGCCAGGAATCTTTATTCTCCCTTCAGGGCTTTGTGTGAGGTTCTTGTGCTGCACTTCTGGGAGGTATGGCTTTGCATTAAGATTGCTGCAGAGCTGCTGCCAGCCCCTTCAGTCGAGGTCTCCCTTCATACCAGCTTCCCTCCTGCTCAGAATGAAATTAGAATGTGAACCGGTAGGGACACCTGGGTGGCTCAGTGATTGAGCGCCTGCCTTTGGCTCAGGTAAAGATCTCAGGGTTCTGAGATTGAGTCCCACGTTGGGGGGATTGCTTCTTTCTCTGCCTGTGTCTCTGCCTGTGTGTGTGTGTGTGTGTGTGTGTGTGTGTGTGTGTGTGTGTCTCATGAATAAATAAATCTAAAAAAAAGAATGTGTGAACCAGTAAAATAAGTCATTTAAAGTGGCACACACCATCAAATCAACAACTTGTGAGAAAGGCAGAGAGAAAGCAGGGAGAGGAACTACAAGATAAGAAGAAAACCCTAAGCCAAAACGATGAAGAAGAGTCAACAATTCTAGAGACTGAGCTATTAGGAAATAAAAATCACCCATGATGAAACTGTTCCATCAGCTCAGAAGTTGAAAACCCTTGTGCCAAGAGCTGATTAGGACCCGTCAAGCTAAACCTGCTATAAAGTCCAGTAGGGCCCCTGAATAGTTCTTACCAGTCGCTTGGGGCTCTTTGAAATGTTCCCTGAATAGATGTCCTTCTAGGCCCCAGTGGAAAGCAGGACCCTGAAGGCCGGTCTCTCCCCTGCTCCCCATCCCACCGCTGGTCCAGCCCCGCAGGTGTGCCGCCAGCGCCTCCTCCCCGCTGCCCCGAGGGCACTGGGCTCCATTCTGTGATTTCGGGCTTTGCAACAGAGAGTGACTAGCTTCTGATTGAGAATTTAACTTAGAAATCATTCCTCGGGAATAACACATGGAAGTTGTCCTGTGCTTTCTGTCTCTCCAACATTGGTTACTCACGTTCCAGGATCATTTTATTCTTTAAAAATGAAACTAATCAAAACCATCGACCAGACATAGCGGAGGTACATTCCTTTTGTATCCAGTGTGTTCCTGAAAGTGTCATAAAATCAAATTATGAAAATCAAATGGATGTAGGTGTTAGAAGGGGGAGATTCTATTTGTTTCTTTTTTTTTTTTTTAAGATTTTATTTATTTATTCATGAGAGAGAGAGAGAGAGAGAGAGAGAGAGAAAGGCAGACATGGGCAGAGGGAGAAGCAGGCTCCATGCAGGGAGCCCGTTCATAGAGAACTAAGGTGATTATTAAAATCCCGAATGATGGTTCTGCTGGGCTCAAGGCCTAAGGCGTGCTGCCACTGGATTGGGGGCTTTCCAGGTGGTAGGGGTTGTTCAGAGAGTCCCCCTTCCCGGCCTCCCCCTGGCCTGGACTGGGGTGAGAAGGCTGCTTTGTAGCATTTACTCTGGGGACTGCACTGGGTATAGTGATTTAATGGTCAACAAAACAGTCTCTTCTGGAATCCCTCAACACGTCTCCATCCTAGAAGGCAGTGTGCTTGGATTACATAGTAACTGGGAGTTACTTTGCTCATTGTGTCTGCCCTCGGCTCTCAGCTCTGAGTGTGGGAGCTCTCCTGGTAGCGGAGCCAAAGGAAGGAAGGGTTTTTGTGGCAGTAGAATCCCACATTTTGAGTGAGGCTGAGGGTAGAGGAATTCAGAGAAGCCAGGAGTATGCAGCACCTCTGCCCAACTGAGAACCTCTCCAGTGATTTAAAAGGAGAGCTCAAGCCACTTTCAGTGGATCACTGGTGATATTTAATGTTCCTCACTGTCATGCTTCTGTTGCCTCTATGTTTTTAGATGAGCTCTTACAAATATAAAATGGTTCCTAAATATTGGGCGTAGTTTTAGCTTTGCATATAATTTAAATTTTGCATTAAATATGTTTTATGCCTTGTTTTGACTTCTGTTTTGATCATGATTTGGGACTTTTGATGATACCCTTTTTCCCTTTTAATCTTTCTTAATACACCACGGTGGTTTTATGTTTAAAAAAAAACCCCGAGTGTGCTTGGGTGGCTCAGTTGGTTAAGCATCCAACTCTTGATTTCAGCCCAGGTCATGATCTCAGGGCTGCAAGATTGAGCCTCATGTCGGGCTCTGTGCTGAGCGTGGAGCCTGCTTAAGACTGTCTCTCCCTCTCTCCATCTGCCCCCCACCCCCACCCCAAGTGCTCATACTCTTGCGCTCTCCAAAAAAAACCACCCCAAAACAACAACATGGGCGCCTGGCTGGCTCAGTCAATGGAGCATGTGACTCTTGATCTTGGGTTTGTGAGTTTGAGCCCCACATTGGGTAAAGAGATTAATCAAAAACAAAATCTTAAAAAAAAACAAAAAAAACAAAAAAATAACAAAAAAACCCCCAAAATTTTAAAAAAATAAAAAGACCCATCATAATGGTTTAATATTTAAATATTTATGAAAGAATCTTTAAGCATATGAATTTCTAGTTCTTCCATTCTGGTGTATAAGCCTTATCAACGTTTGCCATTTCTAAATCTCTTACTAGAACTATAGTAATTTGGAGAAGTGGAAAATGTCCTTAAATTTAAAAAATTATCAATAACAGCTGTCATTGAATGTTAACTTTGTGGCTCAATCTCATCTGTTTCTCACTGCTTTATGAGGTAGGTACTAATCATCCCCCCTTTTTTAAAAAAAGAGAGTTAAAGAAGTAATTTACCCAAGGATACTCAGTTCACTGTGAAGCTGGTATAAAAATCCAGGTGATCTGCTCCAGCCCAGGCTCTTAAACCAGCATGTGGCTCTATACAGCCAGTGATAACCTAAAAATAACCCCGGAAGTAGTCCACAGGGATAGAGTATCTGTATGGGACTTTCTCCAGTTGCTGTGACTCTTTCGTTTCTGATAACTGGCAACACTGAGAGTACTGTGGAGGGAACCCCTACTTCTTGTCTGCACCTCTCCCCCATTCTCATACCACTTGACCTGCCCCTTCTCGGCCTTCTTGTTTTTAGCCATCCCAGAACTGCGATCCTCCCGAGCTTCCACCTCTTCTCACATTCTTCTCTTTTTACAGTGATCTAGTCTTCCTCAGGTCCATGGTTTTCAGCTTTGACTGCACTTCGGAGCCACCAGGGGAGTCCTTAAAAAAAAAAAAAAAAAAAAAAATACTCCTTGCCTGTGTCTCAGCCCTAGACATTCTGGTTTAATTGGTCTGAGCGTCAGGATTTTTTGAACTCCCCAGGTGATTTTCTTGTGCAGTCAAGGTTGAGAATAACTGCCCTAGGCTATGTATCCACAGTTGTGGCATCCATCCACCTGTTATCTCTTGGTTTCTTGGAACCGGCCATCTAGCCAGAACTCAGAGTTCATCGCTGCCTCATCTTGCCCCTCGCCTTCCCTCCTATCAGTCTGCCTTGTTATCCTGAACCCATCTCATAATTTATAGCGTCTCAACTTTCCACGTCGCGCAGAGGGTGACCACTCAGCCATGTGGGTTAGTACTACTACACATTCATGGTCTCAGGTCTCCGCCGAGCCTCGGTGCCGTCTGGCAGTGCTTTTGTTTCTTTTTTTATCCTCCGTCACGCATTATTGGCAGAACCTCTTTCCAACTCTTCACCCTTCTTACCTTTGGTCTTGTCAGATTTTCCTAATTCCTGCTTCACACTGGGCCCTATCATGCCATTAATTATTTTAACTTTTCTCTCACTCTATATACTCAAGTATTAAAAAAAATATATCCCCCCCCCCCAAAATTAAACTGAAAAACCTTTCCCCATCTTAGTTGTTCAGGCCAGAGTAACTTTTATTCAGGTCAAATGTCAGGGGATCTAGTGTTTATTCCCTGTTATCCCGTTGCACTTCTCATTCATTTCCTTCTTAGCCTGTTTTCATTTACCCCTGCCCGCAGAGTTCAAGGGCATCAAGTCCACACAATCAGGTGGGCATTTCATTTCTTTTCTTGACCTCTCAGCTGCATTCAGTGTTGCTCTTCCTTGACCACTTTCAAAAAGAAAACAGCTTCACCAGATAAAGCCTTTTTTAGTAAATCCTTTCTTCCTGCCTTTCTTTCTGCTTCTTGGGCGACTCACACATAGTCCTCTTCATGCATTACTGGCCCTATAAGACCGTCAGCTCCCAGGTAGAGCTTATGTATTTAACAAACGCTGGATGGCTCCGTATTTTTACCTCTAGACTAACCTTACCTTCTGAGTTCTGTATGTATTTATTTACTCTTATTTAGTCAATGTTTTTTTTTTAATTGAGATAAATGTACTATTTATCATTATTTTGCTGGAGCCTGGAGAATTTATAGTCTACTGTAGTATGGTTCACTGCGAGCCTGCATCAGAATCATTTGAGATGCTTGTAAAAATAAGCTTCGTAAGCTCTGCAACTGATCCATTACATTGTGATTTTTACCTGTGGGCATCGTGTATATAAGTGTTGAGAAACACTGGTCTCAAAGCGGTGAGCTGGGGCAGTTGGAGCACTGACTTCATCTGTTTTCCATGTCGTAGGAGTCACTGTCCTCCTTTATCTTATGTCCAGTATCTTAAAAGCCACCGTTTCCCATTTGTTTCCCACATCTTGTCTGATTTTTTAAAAAATTGCTTCAGGTAGACAAGCAGATCCAACCTCTATCTCTTCATCTTGTCTGAAAGTGTAAGTCCGGGGGGTGGGGTGGGGTTTAGGCCAGGGTTTTTGATACTTTTGTAAGGACAGAGACAAGGCTGCAGACTAAATGTATTAGCTGCAAATTGGAAATAACCCAAATGCCCATCAACAGAAAGTAGCTAAATAAAGTGTGGTGTATTAATACAAGGAATATAGGCTGCAATAAGAATGAAGAACTAGGCGCAGCTGGATGGGACAGTCGGTTGAGTGTCCCACTCTTGGTTTGGGCTCATCATGATCTCAGGGTTGTGAGATCCAGCCCTGCGTTGGGCCCTGAGCTTAGTGCAGAGTCTGCTTGAGGTTCTCTCTTCCACCCCCTTTGCCACTCCTGCTTGTGCATGTCCACTTGCTCTTTCACTCTCTCTCTCTCTCAAAATAAATGACTCTTTTTAAGAAATGAATGAACTATAACTAAATGTAACAGCAAAAATGAATCTCACAAACACATGAAGTCAAAGAAACCAGATACAATTGAGTACATCCTATTGGATTCCCTTGAGATAAAATTCTAATATTGGCAGAATTGGTGTGTTGGAAGTCATTACCCTTGAGGAGGAGGGTAGTTAGTAGATGGGGACGCACAAGGGCTTCTGGGATTCCAGTAATATTCTGCTTCTCGATCTGGGTCCTGCTTATGGGTGTTTCACTCTGAGAAGATTCATTGAGCTGTATACACACATGTGACTTTATGTGTTACATATCAATAAAAAGTACTCTTCCCCGCCCTTTAAAAGAAAGACAAGGCCCTGCAAGCCAGATGCATGATGGGAAGGTAGAACTGGATTTCTGGTGTAGAACCTCCAACTGAGGAAGGACTGTACAAAGGATCCTGACAGAAAGTGAGTCACCTGCTTTAGGTCAAGGGTGGAAATGGGCACCCATGATAAATCCAGTGCAATGGGTGGATGCAGTGGGCTCAAGTTCAGTTCTTAGTCCTATAGATCCCCTGCTCTGAGATACCAGAGGTAAACCGGTTTGAAACCAGTAAACCCTGTAGACCCTGTCAGAGCCACCTCACTTGGAGGACTCAGGCCATTTTTGAGACTCTGGGCAAATGGGCTGTTGATCATATTTTGAAAAATAGAGATTGGCTTACAAAACACTAGCCATGGCCAAGGCACCCACCAGCATCCTTTCTCTGTGTGGCGGGCAAAGTTATATTAAAGTTCTCGCTTTAGAACATAGTTTTGTTGACTATAAAAGTTTTATGTAGAGAAAAGCTTCTGTACAGGTGTAACTCTTCCATTAGACTGCAGCTCCGTGGCAGTTGGGAATTCCCCTGTTCATTTTATCTCCAGTGTGCAGGATGATGCCTAGTGTACATCTGGGGTTCAGAAATGATTGTTCAGGGAGGGAATGGCAAGTAGTCGTGGAGCACCACTGTGTGCTCACTGTAGTGCCATGTGATTTGGTGTGTGATGTAATGGATGTTTTACTGTTTTTGATAAACATTTCACATAATTTGTAACAAGGGGCTTTGTCAGTTATGTTACATAAATCAAAACAATATGCTCCAAAGTAGGATTCTTGTATCCTAGGGGGTACTTCACAAGATGACTCCTTAGGGGGTATGGAATGAAAATTTGGGAGGTTGGGGGGGGGGGGAGAGAGATGGGAGAAAGATAAATGGGATTTTTTTTTTTTAAGATCCTGTGACATAGTTTGGTTATAATTGAGTAGAAATTTCAGATTTAGTATTAACCAGAAAGAGCTTCATTGTTGTTCAGTGAGTCAGAATGAGTCTGATAAAATACTACATTCTTGATACAAAAAGCTTTCCGAAGGACAGGAGGTATATCTCTATTAGCATTTAAAGTAAAATGTCTTAATAAAGAGGAAGGGAAGAGGGGGACGTAGGATCAGTCCTGGACTATTTAACGCTGTTTAAGTTATCCTTGTTTTTAATTTAAAGATTTGCCAAATTCAGTGAGCTAGTGGGCTGGGTTTCTCTGTATTGGTCAACCTTGTGCATGTTTCGATAAGTTTAATAGCACTTCATGATCATGCAGTGGGAAAATATGAAAAAATTCCTGGGATTCCAGGCCTTATTTTGTCTTCCATGTCTCAAACTGTTCCAGGATTTCAGTGCCTTGCCTCCCATTCTCTCTGCCGCATTCTGGATAATTTCTTCAAATCTAGATTCCAGTTGTCTAGTTCTCTTTTAAGCTGTACATGCATTCTTCTGTCTATTGCGTTTCAAATGTGAATGATTATATTTTTTATTTCTAGACATTGAGTGTTTTCTTCACCTAGGATGGTCTCTCATCCTTTCTCTTGGGTTTTGTTCAAGCAGCACAGGTAATTTGTGTTATGGGTTCCAAACCCATGTGTTGGGTGTTCTCTTGGAAGACTTTTTCCTTTTATTCACTTCATTCAGGAGTGAATCCAAGAAGGCAGCATCCCCATCTTTGCTCTGTGGGCCAGCATTTTTCTATTTTGCCTTTCAGGGATTCTGTATTTATACAAGATGGACAGAACAGAGGTCCCATCATTCTTGTCTCAGGCTTGTCTCCATCTCTAGATCATCAGGGACTAACAGATGGCCCTGGGGCAAGCATCCAGCACTCCCTCATAGATTTCTCCACATTTCTGACCTGGGAGGTTTTCTCTATTTTTCTAACAGTTCACTCATGTATTTTAAAACATGCTTTTAATGCATTTCTATTAAACATTATAAATATTATGTTAGATTTGTACGTGTGTGTGTTGGCTTTTATATGCATTTTTTAAAAGTCTCTGGAAAGATGGACAAGAAACTAATAATGCTGAGAATGAGGGACAGGGGTGACAGGGAGACTTCTCTTATGTGACTGAGCCATTTAGGCACCCCTTATTTTATTTTTTGAGAGAGAAAGCTTGGTGTACCCATGAGGCAGGGAGGGATTGAGGGAGAGAGAAAATCCTAAACAGACTCCACACTCATTGAGGGCTCGATCCCATGACCCTGAGATCATGACCTGAGCCAAAATCAAGAGTCGGATGCTTAACCAACTGAGCCACCCAGGCACCCCAGTGGTTGTATAAGTTTTAGATCATGGTTTTACCTCTGTCCATCCTCTAGATGAACTTGCTAGATGAATATTTTCCTAACTATCTATGGCAGAAGATCAGCTCTTTAAAATTTTTCCAGTCTGGCATAGACTGATACTTTGGTAAACTACAATAAAAATAAATACTGATCACGTGCTTGGATGGCATGGAAATGTCAAATTGCTGTAAATGTTTCTAAATGCTTTCTCTTCATTTCTTCTCATCGCAGACCAGTAAAAATGCAACTTATCCACGAACCACAATGAGCAGCACTGTTGCAAATGATACCCTATTATTTTCTGGCATTTGGAGGTTGTATATCAGAAATTGATACTATCTTATTTTTTAAAAAAATCTCTTACTGGTTTAAATTTTTTTTTCCATTGTAGGTAACCCATTTTTCTTTCTGTAAAATGTTTTATGGCCTTATCTGAAATGTTGGATATTCGCTATGGCCTTTAATTAACTGAGCATGAGCCCAGGGCTAACTGCTGTGGATGATGATAGTGGTGTACTTTCAGAAGTCATTCATAGATTAATGGTGTATTTCATCAAATCAAAGATGCATTGATTATGGTGTTTTCTTGATCTTCTAGAAGGTTTCATTGGCTGGTTTTCATGCTACTAATTTAGGACTGCCATCTGGCTGCCACCAATTGTTAAGATGCCATCGATTTCAGAGATGTTAAAATGTGGAAGAACGTGTGTCTTAAAATATCTTGCACATGGTCCCGTGATCGTTCTAACCTCTAATTACTGTTGAGTGCTTGGAGACTTGCTTATGAGGAGGAGGAAGGATTCAGTGACTTCCTTTAGAAACATCACCACTCTGCTGAAAGGCATCTCTTCTCTTTGTTGTCACACCATGAGCATTAACTGGGGCAGATTCTTTCATTAATTCGCATGGCTTCCCTCCTTAGGAGCCTTTTGCTGTGGCACCCTTGGGATGGACCAGCGCTGAGAACCTTGGCCAACTTATCTGTGTAGTGGTGGTGGTATATTTTCCAATGTCATTAATAGACATTTTTTTTCATCATAGAGATTTTTTTTCATACTTTCAAATTCCCTCTGTTCTGCCCCTGCCATTCTGAGCTTGTGAATATTAGAAGTTCTGCTACTTACCCATTTTCTTGCTTGCTGTGCCAGTAGCATAATACTTCTTTCAGTTGTGTGTTATGTAGGCTGCTTGTTATAGAAATTTCTCAGATTTTTCTGGTTATACTTCTCTGGTTTTCTGGGGAAGATAGGAACTCCTCTCCCCACCCCCCACCCCCCACTGTTTATATAGTTCTTGGTCCACTTTGATGGCAGTTTGGGAGGAAGGGCAGTTAACATGTGGGCTAACACTATAATTCATTTCTTCACCATGTATTTATTGAATGCCTACTCTCTGCTAGGCATAGTTCTCTAAGCACTGAGAGTACAACCATAAACAACAGTCTTAAACTCCAGCCTTCATTGGAACATTCAATCTTCTTCATTCTGGTTTTCCTAAACTGGGCACTTCTCTGGTTACTTTGCTTCATTTTCAGATATCTGAGTGTTGTACTGTATGTTGGCAAATTGAATTTAAATAAAAATTAAAAAATAAAAGTTAAAAAAACAAGTAAACAAATAAAACTTAGAATTTAGTAATTTCTCGATAGCCTCACACATACTTTATCCAGAAATAATGTATATATTATTTGCTTTTTAGCCGATTACACCTCAACAAGAAGGCAACGGACAAACAGCCATATAGCAAGCTCCCGGGTGTGTCTCTTCTGAAGCCACTGAAAGGTGTAGATCCTAACCTAATCAACAACTTGGAGACATTCTTCGAATTGGATTACCCCAAAGTAAGTACAACCTTGAACTCATTAGAAATGGGTGAGATTCTTTTCTCTCGTGTTTCTCTCGTAAAGAGCCATGTTGACTGTAAAAGGTGAAGGGATTAAAAATGCACAACAATGTCGGTCTCATACAATTTATGCTGTGATAGCAGTAGTCACAGGACAGAAATGGAGTTGAGGAAGGGGACAGATTTCCTTTTGTAATCTTGTAACCACCTGCATGTCCATCTGAATTAGAAATCCCAGAGTAGACCTCCTGGAACTCAGACATTGTTAAGTGCCTGGCAGTTTGAATAAAAAAAATCTTGTTCCATGAGAGGCATATGTGAATGACGAGAAGAAGAGGCAGTGAGAGAGAAAAAGCAGCGTTTAGTGATCTGAGATGGGATGCAAGATAGCTAGAAGTAAATGTAAATTACCTTGAGAATCTGGCTTTTGAGCCAAGAATAGGTTATAATTAGCAGTAAGATGGGGCTTCCTCATACCTAATTTCTAATTTCTTTATCTTTCTGGGTTTTAATGCCATATGTATTGTTTGTTGTTTTTAAAAAATTATTTTTATTTAAATTCAATTAACATAATGTATTATTGGTTTCAGAGATAGAAGTCAGTGATCTGTCAGTCTTATATAATACCCAGTGCTCGTTACATGTTGTGCCCTCTTAAATGCGCATCACCCAGTTACCCTATCCCCCCATGCCCTCCCCTCCAGCAAACCTCAGTTTGTTTCCTGTAATTAAGAGTCTCTTATGGTTCACCTCATCTTTTTTTTTCCTTTCCTCTTTTCCCCTATGATCCTCTGTTTTGTTTCTTAAATTCCACATATGAATGAGATCATATGATAATTGTCTTTCTCTGATTATTTCGCTCAGCAAAATATCCACTAGTTCCATGCATGTCTTGCAAATGGCAAGATTTCATTCCTTTTGATGGCTGAGTAGTAGTCTACTGTTTGTTGTGTTGTTTGTATCATTCATCTATACAATCTGTAGATCTGTGAACTCAACATATTCCTTCATTGGCGAACTCCCAGTTTTCTTGAGGTGACAGTATTCTTTTTATCTCTTCCCTTTGATATTCCACCTGTAGTTTCTTAGGAGAATTGACTGTTTCTTGATTTATGTAGGCAGCTTGATTGCCGCTTTTTAAGCTGCCTGTTTGAAACACTGCTTTTGAATGTGTTTTTACATTTCTAGCTGCTTGATTTGAATTTTCCTCCAAGGTCCCTGTTCACTTCTGTCAGTTTTTACCCTTACTGTCTCAGTTTCTCCATAGTTTTTGCCCTTTGGAGACTCTTGCCCTATTTCCTTAGAACAGTGTATCCCAACTAGTGAGGAGGAAGATAATATATCCACCACACTTCTCATGGTGACTGTTTTTCACACTCTTATTTCTTTTCTTTTAGCTCTTATTTTTCTTGGTAGCATCAGTGAAAAGAATAGAGAAGACACAGATGTGATAGCCTTAATGCAGCTCTTATTAAGTATGTAGACACAAGTATAATTCAGTTATTTTTTAGTGTTGTTTTTATATTAGTGCTTTTAAAGTGTGGAAGTCTAGGTATTTGAAGCTAAGTTGAAGCAAAACAATTATGTGTTTTTCTTCTAGTTTATGTGTGTGTTTAATAATTTTAGAGATGTGAAGCATGCATGCAATATCTATCCAATAAATGTAGTATGTAATTTTTAAAAAATCACTTGATTTTCTTCAAATGTGAAAGTGTAAGAAGTATTCCTTTGTAATTTAGAAAGAATGATACAAGTAAAATTAACTGTAAAATAAGCTTTGCAATAAGAAAAATGGAAGGTTTTCAAGTCCTACATTATGTGGGTAAATGCAAAGAATTTTTTTAATGAAGAATATTTTCATTGATATTAAATCTCAGAATAGCTTAGAATCATGCATTTATCCTTGTTGAAATTTAATGTCACATTTCAGTTGTTTCATCATCATCCTGCCCTTTTGCCATTACTCACTCTCAGAGCTTACTTATGGAACTTTTATGTTGGGTCCTCAGGAAATGATAGTCATGGAATTGAATTGGTTGCGGAAGTTAGTGTGGGTTTTAGTTGCAGAAAGAGTTTTTAAAAATAACCCAAGAACATATGTATCCATTAATTCTGAACATTTGGGATAAGTCCATGATTGATTTCTCCTTCTGAATGAAGATTTTTTTAATTACAATTTGAGATTATCTTAAGAGCTCTAGTTTTTGCTTTTTTTCCACTTATGCCATTGGGGTCTTTAAATTGGTTGTGGAGAAAGCTGTTTTGATACTTATTATAAAATGAGGAACTGCATATATAAGAGATTGTTTTTATTCTTTTTTCAAAGTTTTATTTACTAAAACTTTGTACAGTACTAAAAGTACTGTTTGTTAGCTGTGTAAATAGAAAATAAAGAAAGCAGAGGGAAAGTCTAAGGATCTGCAATCTAAAGGAAAATTTGGACCTTGCCACATTTTATTGACTTTTTAAAAAAATTTTATTGACTTTTTAAAAAACCAAGCCCAATGACAAATGTTCCCCAAGAAACTAAAGTTAAACCACTGAAATCCCACAAATCTGAGAATGAACAGACAACTTGCTTGTGTCACCAAGGAGACCCGTAGTCCTGAAACGAACATTTGTGTGACTGCCAGGCCCAGCAAACTTTACTATTGGCTTTTTGTCGACTTGAAGATTGTTTTCTAGAAATATGTCTTATTTCATTCCGGACTTAAGTTTTTCCTCCTCATTTGATTTGGAACATTATAAACCATTCTGGAAAAAGAACATGTTGAAATTCAGAAATTTTACTTAATTTTGGACACGTGCAAGAAGATTTACTACGTACTTGTTCTGAATTTCTGGGTTTAAACTTTGGTGAGGATTGTTACTATACTAATTGCCCTGAAATATTTCAGTGCTTTACATATCTTGTCAATCCACTTGGTTTTGGTTTTTGTTTTTTTAAAGATTTTATTTATTTGAGAGAGAGAATACATGGCATGGGGAGGGGCAGAGGGAGAGAGAGAAAGAGTCTTAAGCAGACTCTGTGCTGAGCCTGAGGTGGGGACTGGTGCCAGGACCCCAAGATCATGACCTGAGCCGAAGCCAAGAGTCAGACACTTAACCGACTATGGCACCCAGGAGCTCCAGTCCACTTATTTTAATATTTATTCCTTGAGGGGAAAAAACACATAAGAATGAAAAAGCCATACAATTCATTTTCTGCAAAATTGAGCACTCAGCTTGGTGTCAGCATAGACAGCCCTTTAGGGAGAGATTTAGCCGCAGAAGGAAGATGTGGTAATCAGTTTCAAATGGTTTGACAGCTTTACGTTAGTAAATCCTGGCCATATGAAGAGTTTTTAAATTAAATGATTGGAGGGGATCCCTGGGTGGCTCAGTGATTTAGCGCCTGCCTTCGGCCCAGGGCGTGATCCTGGAGGCCCACGTCAAGCTCCCTGCATGGAGCCTGCTTCTCCCTCTGCCTGCATCTCTGTCTCTCTCTGTCTCTGTCTCTCTTTCTCTGTGTCTCATGAATAAAGAAGTAAAAATCTTAAAAAAAAAAAAAAAAAGAATAGCTTAAATGATTGGAGCATGAAGCTGTGGTAATATTGGTGGGTTTTTTTTTTTTTTTTTTTTTTGCCTTTTTTGCAAATAGAGAATTGGCGTAAGATGTTACAAGTCCAGTGCCACATGTGGACTCTTTCTTGCCAGTGGTGTAGTTATCCGTAACAGGACTTGTTTTCTTACTGAATGGTCTTCTAAACAAAGAATTAGAGAAGACAGAAAATTGAATCCATTACCAAAAGACCAAGCACAACGTATGTGGTGAAACTACTAAATCTGCAAGACTAGGAATTTGCCACGTAAATTTAGAAAACCGTATAAACAATTTCTTGAAAATAGAGAAGCAGAGCTGTCCAGACTTCGAATTCAGAGCTGTGTTCTTATGAAACATTTCCTTCCTGGCATCTTTCTTTCACTCAAAAGTTATCCTAAGGACAAATGCATTAACTTAATAAGTGTTATTAATCTCCATGCTGCAAGAATGTTTTAGGTATTTGGGGTCTAAATCTATTCTGTCATAGAAAATTTCTATTCTGTTGTCATCCAGTATCATCATAAAATTTTCTGTAGAGATGATGTATAGTTATTTATAGACCAGGATATTCCTATTTGATATGCCGTATAACTGATTAATATCGTTAAAACAGTTTTCTATTTTGAGAGGATGTTTTATCTTATTTGCTATAGTGCAAAGTTTATATTCCTAATATCTACAGGGCCAAATCAGCAGTTTTCCTAATGCTATTCACATCCCTAAATCTAGTATTTTATATGCATCTGAATTTATTTATAAAAGATAAAAAGTAGCATTCGTGATTTTTGCCATTTCAGATATTCTGTTTTTAAATATCAAAGGCTGAATCCCACTTTGTGGATTTCTGACACACACACACACACACACACACACACACCCCTTGTTCTCAGCCTTTTAGCCATTGCACTGTTTGAAAAGGAAAAGGGAAAATTAGCCAGTTCTAGCTATTAGTATGTAACCTTACTAAAGACTAACCTTCTCATCTGAACTACTCTGGGGTTTATTTCTGGATTTTATGTATTCATACTATATCACTTTATAATGGAATTCACTATATCTTAAAGCCCTTTCTGAATTATTAAATGTTTTCTTGAAATATTTTTAAAGTGTAATATTTTTAATAGACACTAAGTTTTTGAACATATATTCTTCTGCCTAATCCTTTAGATAGTATAAAAATATCCAGGGGTGCCTGGGCAGCTCAGTCCGTTAAGCCCTCCGCCTCTTGATTTCAACGCAGGTTGTGAGATCAAGCCCACATTGGGTTCTGCGTGGAGTCTGCTTGTCCCTCTCCCTCTGCTCTTCCTCCCTGCACCCCTGTCACTCACGCACATACTCACTCTCTCTCAAATAAATAAATAAAATCTTTTTTTAAAAAGAATCCAGAGAATTTTTTTTGTATTAGCTAAGAGAGTCTTTAACCAATTTGGTGTGTTGTATTTTGCCAGTTTCAGGGTAGTTGGAAGTGATTTAACTATTCTAATACAGAGGTTTCTAGCAAATAAAATGCTTGATCAAACTGAAGACATGGGTCATTATCATAGCTGAAAACGAAGACTCCTGGTTAAAATCTAATAGTTCAGAGAATACTTGGAATGCTTACCTCCTATTTGGTATGATTTTCAATATCCAAAACAAGTGAAAGTTATGTGTTTAATAAGAATCTGAACATTTTTTTAATGTGACTTGAGTTTTGTTCGCACTCTGGGTAATCAGGAGGTTTTTAATTTTCCTTTGAAATTAAGTTTAAGGGGTATAATCAGTAAAAAAAAAAAACTTTAATTTTTTAAAAAGATTTATTTATTTTAGAGAGAGAGGGTGCAAAGGGGTGAGGGACAGAGGGAAAGGAGGAGAGGAGAACTCAAGTGAACTCCCCACTGAGCGCAGAGTCCCATGTGGAGCTCCATCTCAGGACCCTAAGATCACACACTGAGCCAAAATCAAGAGTTGAACATTTAGCCAACTGAGCCACCCAGGCGCCGAAAATAAAAACTTTAAATCTTGCGTTTGAAGAAAGGTAAACTCTGCCTTCTCTGAGTGCATTTCCAGAACTATATTTTGCAAAGTTTTCTCTTGCTAGGGAAAAAAGCTAAGACTAACTTTTTGATTATATTTTATGGAATTATATCACTTATGAACATTTCCTTTCACTGTTCTTGCTTATACCTGTAAAACAACCTGAATTCTAAAAGCATTAAAGAAACTCTGTGGTGTTTGGAAGAATGAGGAATTTTTTACCGCAAGCCTGGCTGAGCAGCATGCTCTAGTAGGGAAGCCAGTTGTTACCTTTACCCTTTGGAAGGTCACTTAATCTTTCTGATCTTCATTGCGAAGGTCAATTCCTTTTAGCTGGTTCAACCAAACATTGTTTTGAGAGTCCTTTGGGAGGATGACTGATGCTTTATAGGACGTAGGAGTCAACCCTTTGGGAAGTTCAAGGGTGTGGGCTAGAGTGGTGTCCTTCCCATTCTCAGATTTTTTTTATCTGGTCCCTGGAGACGAGGCATCTGTAAAGTTGGTTTCGATACCTCCTGAGTGGCAATTTTGGTCAGTTATCATTGAAAATAGATAGTTGATAGAATGTATAAGAATAGTAGGTAGAAAGTATGAGGAAAGTATGCATTGTTTCCCCCTCTGCCTAATTATTGAGAAAACTTTTTTTATTTTTTACCTAAAAAAATCATGTTACTTTCTTCTTTGACTTTAATCCTGGCCCTTTTCATATTCAACCACTAGTTCCCATGTTGCTAGTTTTTGCTGAATTTCCCCTTTACCTGTGCTAGTCCCTGTAGCTCAGATACTTATAAAGTTATATCCTTAGCTCTTTTTATTTTTTAGGACCCATAGATTTGGTTTTTTTTTCATGAACATAATTAACCTCCCTCTTTTGCTTAAACATGCCCACCCCATTTTAGAAAGGATTGGTAGGAAATTTGTCACTGAGTCAGCATGAATTGAACAGCATTTTTGAAAAACAACAACAACAACAACAAAAAACTAAGAATACTTACCCTATAAAATAATATAGTAGCATTTTTGTATGTGAAAGCAAATACTTTTTAAAAACTTAGTCGTTTACTCAATGATAACTTAAAGATTTAGCTCAAGATTTTATAAATCTGGTTATATGTCAGAGTCACCCCCAGATTTCTAATTCAAAAGTAAGAGTGGGGCCACGATTCTCTTCTTTAAATAAATGTCCCAGGGTAACAGTCAATTGCCAGTCAATTGCAATGAAGTGACATCCCTAACCTACTGAGCAAAATAAAGCCCTGGGTATTTTCAGTGTTAAAAGGCTAACCATACTTTTCAGGATGATAGATTTTCAATCAATTTTTTTTTTTTAATTTTATGATAGTCACACAGAGAGAGAGAGAGGCAGAGACATAGGCAGAGGGAGAAGCAGGCTCCATGCACCGGGAGCCCGACGTGGGATTCGATCCCGGGTCTCCAGGATCGCGCCCTGGGCCAAAGGCAGGCGCCAAACCGCTGCGCCACCCAGGGATCCCTAATCAAATTTTATTTCAAAAACTGTTATATAGCAAAAGTCTAATCTCATTTTGTCCTTTTCATGTAAAGAATTTGGGAACACCCTTTAAATAGATCATTATGGAATTTGACATATAATTTATAGCACCTTCGTGAAATAATAAATTCAGAGAGAGCTTCTAGAGAGCAGAGTGGGTGTTTATTTTGCTTGCTTTCTGTGTTGCTTTTACACTGTTGGGCACCCTGTATTAAGTAAATCTTCAGTGAGGAAGGCCCTAGAGAAGCTTGAGATCCCATTTAATTACCAGGCCATGCCTATCTGGGAATGGCAAGACATCAGCAGTGAGGGCTGCCAGTGTCTTCATTATCTCTTCTGCCTGCAAATAGGCCCCCTGTTCGGGGAGAAGCTGCTCTCGATTAAAGCAACACTTGATATCATAAGTGTTTGCATCCATTATGAGTACTCTCTTAACTTTTAAACTGTGTGTGTACAATTGCTTGTTTTTCTTAATGCCTTTTTATCAGTAAATCTAATAATGTGCTTATTTTTATAAGAGATTAATTTACATAAAATGTGTTCTTTGACTAGTATGAAGTACTCCTTTGTGTACAAGATCATGATGATCCAGCCATTGATGTATGTAAGAAGCTTCTTGGAAAATATCCAAATGTTGATGCTAGATTGTTTATTGGTAGGTAACAAATTAATTCTCCAATAATCCTTTTTGCTTTAATAGTATTAAGTATCAGTAATCTTTGTATTAAACAATAGTGAAGTTATTAGGATGTTTGCTTTATCATGTTGGAATAGTGATAGGGTATGTTTGTATCCTTTCAAGAAAACTTAAGTTCTAAAAACACATGTTTTTTTCCTATCTGGGATTAACAAAATAACCAAAAAACCCCTACTCCCTCCCCATTACCCTATCATGTTTTTCTCAGTCAGACATAAGAGTTTGTTGTTTTTGTTTCTTTAATATTTTCAGTCTGTGGGCTTTCCTATATCTCATTCACTGTAATTGGGAGTTGAGCAATAAAATTTGCTTTTATGATATTTCAAAAATAATATATATTTTTAAAAATGAATGTTTTTCAAAAGCCTAGGGGCTTAGTCTGAAGACTTGTAGAGAGATATTTGCCATTAAACATTGATTCATACTTAACTATTGATACATTAACTTAAGAATTAAAAAACTGAAACTAACACATTTTCAAAGAAATTATCTTTGAGAATGAAGTTTTTTCCTGAATATATTATTAATACTAAGGAATGTGAAGCATAATGTTAAAGTATGTTTGCTTAAATTATTACATATGAAAGTACTTTTCACTTCTCTCTACCCTATATCTGAATTTTAGAAAATACTTCCAATGTTACACGAATCTTTGACTGTTGCACCTTTACATTTTTAGGTGGCAAAAAAGTTGGCATTAATCCTAAAATTAATAATTTAATGCCAGGATATGAAGTTGCAAAGTATGATCTGATATGGATTTGTGATAGTGGAATAAGAGGTGAGCTTCTTTTTATTTATTTATTTTACAAAACTATTCATTGGATGATAAAATGCCAAAAGCAATCTGAAAATATATTTATCAATCCTTTTTGTTTGCTATTAATTAATAAAGTAATTTATTTCATTTTTTCATGGTAAAATGTCAAGTTATACTTAGTAAGATTTGGAATTTTTTAATGCTAACCTAGAATGTTACATGTATAAAAATATTATTACATTGAACAGAAAATTCCAACTATTAATAAAATTGTCATGGTCCATTATATAGGATTTTTCATAGTTGTAAATTTTCCTTTTTAAACATTTATATTCCAATTACCACAAGTTTCTCGACTTCAGCATTTTGGGCTGGATAATTCTTTGTTGTTGAGGCTGCCCTGGGGGATGATTAGCGAGGATCCCTGCTACACACTCCATGCCAGTAGCACCTCTTTCTCTGTTGTGACAACTGAAAACTGTCTCTAGACATTGTTAAATGTCCCTTGCAGAGCAGCAGTTGAGAACCACTGCTCTCGAATATGTGTATTTAAGATCCAAATACACTCATAGATCAGATTTCGTTCATAAAGACTTGAAGGAAATAAAAATAAGGTCATGTAAAATGATAGGAAATGTTTGCTATTTGAAGAGGGAACAATGATTTAAATTTTTTTATTGGCCTAAAATGCAGATTGGAAAATTAAGAGAAATGTGGCAGGCCTAATTAATCAGGATCATTACAGATCTATTAGTTTGTGGTCAGAGATTATATTCATTCTTTGTGTTTTCTATCTTATTTTCTATCATATATTTGTTATGTTTTTGTAACACATGTACACATCTCTGTCGAGTATCATCTCATTGAATTCTCAGCAGTTTTATGAGAGAGACCCTCTAAGACCCTCTAAGAAAGAGGAGGCTCATTTTCTTATGGTTAGAGAATGCAGAAGCCAGCATAAGGACTGAGGTCCTTTGACCTCTGCTCCTGTACCGTTTCAGTTAGGCCACATTGTCTTTAGGACAGCTTAGAGGTTCTGAAATAGGAGGAGTAACATTTTCAAGGTATATCTTGTCTCTGGTACATAGTAGGTATATATTAGCCTGGAAATGTATAGCATAAATTAGCTTATCATAAATTATGCCTTTTTTGGAGATTTTGTATTCTACTTAGAAAAGTGATTGAGAATTTTATTAGATTCAAATGTAAAAAAAAAAAAAAAGAATTTAATGATAGTTCACAAAATGTATTTTGCATTAATGGGCATTTTACTAAAAAGATTTTCTTTTCCTCTCTCCCTTGCCACCTTTTTGTCTTTTTTATTGTAGTAATTCCAGACACACTCACTGACATGGTTAACCAAATGACAGAGAAAGTAGGCCTGGTTCATGGTCTGCCTTATGTAGCAGACAGACAGGGCTTTGCTGCCACATTAGAACAGGTAAGTACGGTGGTCATAATAATGTTCTTATTGTCAGTCACATCCCTGATCTGCCAGAATCTTGAGAGTTAGGATGAACTACCCAATGTGAACTGTAATTAAGTCTGTTTTAACGTGCTAAGTACTGGTATCCAACATGAGATTAGTGTTTTATGAGTGAAGACATTTTTGGGCCCCTGCAATCACTGACAGCTGAACTTACTACACTCCCGCAGTGAATGGATTTATGGAGGAAACACCTTGCGATCTCATTACCAGCTGAACACACCATAGTCTTTATCTTTATAACCCTCGCTTTCAGTTCTAGAGTTAGGTTCTAGACTATAGACTTAACATAAAAGCACATGGCATATAGTTCTTTCAGAGACCTAATCTGAAAAGAATCTTTTTAAAATATCAGAGTATTTAAATACACAAAATGGAAAATTATTCATACAAGTCATTATAAAATCCATTTGACTTTCCTTTTTTTTAAGATTTTTTTATTATATTTGTTTTTTTTTTTTTTTAATTTTTTTATTTTTTTATGATAGTCACAGAGAGAGAGAGAGAGGCAGAGACACAGGCAGAGGGAGAAGCAGGCTCCATGCACCGGGAGCCTGATGTGGGATTCGATCCCGGGTCTCCAGGATCGCGCCCTGGGCCAAAGGCAGGCGCTAAACCGCTGCACCACCCAGGGATCCCTTTTTATTACATTTGTGAGGAGAGAATAACCCTACCAATGAGAGAAAGTTTGTATTTTTTTTTCCCATGTGCCTTTTTAAAAAGGTGAGATGGTACTCTAAAAACAATTTGTATCTGATTTTTGTCACTTCATTATCTTTTCTCCATATTTTTAACTTTATATAAAAGTGATTTTTTTTTATAAAAGTGATTTTTATTGGCTGTATCACAGTCTATCACATGCATGTTCTATACCTGATTTAACCATTTCTGTGCTATTAAACATTAAAGAAGAAAAACTTGCTTTAATGTCATCAGGGAAGGATATACACTTGTAGTCTTTTAAACATATCAACTTGCTTTTAAGCGTATCTGCACTTACATTATTTTGAATTGCAGTCTTGGGATTACCACAGATCTGAGGGGGTAAAGGTATGTTGTGAGTGGAATTTAACCTTTGGCAGTTTGAGCCATGAACTCTTACTATTGCCCATGAATATATTTGTCCGATTTCAAGAAATCATTAAGTCTTTAAATATCAGAGTTTTTGTTTAGTAAGAGAAACTCTGAGTAGTTACTTTAAAAGAAAATACTTTTTTTTTTAAGATTTTATTTATTTATTCATGATAGATACAAAGAGAGAGGCAGAGACATAAGCAGAGGAAGAAGCAGGCTCCCTGTGGGGAGCCTGATGCGGGACTCGATCCCAGGACCCCAGGATCACTCCCTGGGCCGAAGGCAGGTGCGCTAAACTGCTGAGCCACTCAGGGATCCCCAAGAAAATACTTTTTATTCCTATATGCCACCTTGTATTTTTGTTTTAGAAATATTCAAGTTGTGGGGCATCTAGGTGGCTCAGTCAGTTAGGCATCTGCCTCTGGTTCAGGTCATGATCCCAGGGTCCTGGGATTGAGCCCCACATTGGGCTCCCTGCTCACTAGGAGTCTGCTTCTCCCTCTGCCCCTCCCCCCTGTTCATGCATATGTGCATGCTCATTCAATCTCTCTCAGATAAGTAAATAAAATATTTTAAAAATAAAGAAAAATAACATTGGGGAAATAGGGAAGAAGCTCAGAGACTCGGGCAGGAAGCAACTAGCTATGAAAGGATGCACAAAAGGAATTAAAATAGGATTGTCCTATAGGTTGATATACCTATAAGTGCTGTTTGTATATATGCATGTGGAAGTATATACACAACGTACATACACATGTAACGTATATTCACATACATACGCCTGTATGTGTAGATGTAGTTACACAAACTTTTTTTTTTTAATTTTTATTTATTTATTTATGATAGTCACAGAGAGAGAGAGGCAGAGACACAGGCAGAGGGAGAAGCAGGCTCCATGCACCGGGAGCCCGATGTGGGATTCGATCCCGGGCCTCCAGGATCGCGCTCTGGGCCAAAGGCAGGCGCTAAACCGCTGCGCCACCCAGGGATCCCAACACAAACATTTTGAAAGTAGGCTATATAACATATTTGTTAATATTTGACATCAGTGAGTGATATTTTTACCTGACTTATTTTATATCCAAATTAAGTTTTATTTGGATAAATCTTCAAATCTTATAGCTTTAGGGAAGACAGTATTTATTTGAAAATAGAATTATTTTTTCTTAGAAGAATATTTTTCTTTGTAATGGTGATAACAAGAATAGTCAATCTAGGGGCACCTGGATGGTGCAGTTGATTGAGTGTCTAACTCTTGATTTTGGCTTAGGTCATGATAATCAGCATCATGGGATTGAGCCCTATATGGGACTCCTCACTCAGCAAGGAGTCTGCTTGAGATTCTCTCTCCCTCTCCCTTTGCCGCTCCTCCTGCTCTCACTCACATGCTCTCTTTTTCTCTCTCTCTAAAATAAATAATTCTTAAAAAAAAAAAAAGAATAGTCAAATAAATTACTGATTGCCTGCCACATGTAAACAGTGTTTTGTAATAATTTTTATTCAGGTAGTTTATGTAAGAATAAGAAGATATTCAGTCAGTCATACTTAAAGTTCATTAAGAAAAAAATGTTTTAGATACCATACTTTTAACATAACATTCTAATTATACATATATGTTTTTGCTCTTTTTGGGGACAGGTATATTTTGGAACTTCCCATCCAAGGTCCTATATCTCTGCCAATGTCACTGGCTTCAAATGTGTGACAGGAATGTCTTGTTTAATGAGAAAGGATGTGTTAGATCAAGCAGGAGGGCTTATAGCTTTTGCTCAGTACATTGCTGAAGATTATTTTATGGCCAAAGCAATAGCTGACCGGTAAGCAAACTAAATTACATGAGGCTTATAGTACTTGTAGTACCTGACTTCTGTTGGTATATTGTATTTGTTAAGCCCATGGGTTAAGGAGCTATTTTATTTTATTTCTTGCTAGTGAGTACAGGATAGATTAATATTTCTATAAAGTAATTCCTATTATTTATAGATATGTTATAAAAGAAATAAATGAAGAAAATAAGTGTTCTGATTCTTTTACATTCTTTAACATAGTTTGGCATTAAAAGGAAGCTTCTCTGTGATTATAAATTTACATTATTATGGATGTAAATTTCTGTGTGTTTCAGAAGATTAAAAATATTAGTGCAGTCTTAAGCCAGCAGGTGAAAATTTAAAGAATATGATTGCACATTTTGGGATTTCTTAGATTATTTGATGCCTGCTAAGAAGCCACCTAACGGTTCACAGAATGAATTCACATTTCTCTGTCAAAACACATGTTTGCTTTTAAAGGGGTTCATTGCCCCTTTGTGATAATTTACTAAAGATAGGATTTTAAAAATTGACGAAGGTTTTTAAAATTCTTTCATGTTGGTATTCATGTACTCATAGTTTCATAGTGTTTCCCATGAGATACATAATGCTTTTTGTTTGCATTTCTTGTGAATATCCACACATAAATCACACATCCCTCCTCTACACCCAGCCTCCTCCCATTTGAATTAGTGGTTTTTTTGGTTTTAGTTTTGGTTTTGCTTATTAGTGATCAAGGACTAAACTGAAATACAGAACCCGCTCCACTTAGTACTTTCAAAATGTCTGCATTTTAAGTGTCTTAAACCGTAAACTAAGGGGTTGCAGTCTCTCTCAGCTGTAGATGGTACTTCATGGGCCTGTGTATTGCTCAGAGATCCATGAGTCTGATATACCCCAAGTAGGGTGCTGATCCTGAGAACGAGGCTCACCCTGAACACCAGCGGTTGCTTACTCTGTATAGTGATGAGTAAATGTATAATCAGTCGTGCCTGCATGTGTTCATCATCATCATAGTTCATTTTATAATTGTCTTAATTTTCAGAGGCTGGAGGTTTGCAATGTCCACTCAGGTTGCAATGCAGAACTCTGGCTCTTACTCAATTTCCCAGTTTCAATCCAGAATGATCAGGTAAGCCAGCTGTTCTTCTTTTTATACTGGATGAAAAGAGAAAGGTTGAGGAGTAATTTTTACATGGTCTAGTGTGATATTCAAAATACTGAAAAGTCAAGTCTTGCTTAGTTCCAGAAAAGAGAGGTTAGCAACCTTATTAAAATAGATTTTTAAATTTTTTAAAGCGTAAAGTCAATTAATTAATATATAACATGCTGTTGGTTTCAGAGGTCAGTGATTTGCCAGTCTTATATGCCACCCAGTGCTCCCTCCATCGCGTGCCCTCCTTAATGCCCATCACCAGTTACCCTATCCCCCACACCTCTTACTAAAATAAATTTAACGTTTAAATATATTTTCTTTGCTGTGTAGCCCTGAAAGCATTCAATAAATATGAGATGCTGAAGTGGGGGAGGGGGGATGGCGTAACTGGGCACATGATGGAATGAGCTCTGGGTGTTCTCTGCAGCTGATGAATCACTAAATTCTGCCCCTGAAACCAGTGATACAGTATATGTTAACTAAATTGAATTTGACTAAATAATTTTTAAAAAGAAAGATGTTGAGACTTTGATTTCTTTAATATGCTTATCTCTGTTTTCTTAACTTTCTATACTTTGAATTTTATAATCTTTATTCGTTAGAGTGTAGGCCATACAAATGAATTTATAGACTTTTTTCTTTGATATACTAAATAAAAATAGAAAAGAGATTCATTAAATACTCTTTAAAGAGGAGGGCCTTCATATCACAGAATAAAGAGCTGGTCATTTGGTGGAAAGATTGGTTAGTCTTGTAGTCAGGCTGTTGTTTAAAAAAGGTCTTTTTTAAATAAATAAATAAAATAGGTCTTTTTTCTTTTAGGTGGACCAAATTACGAATTAACATGCTTCCTGCTACAATAATTTGTGAGCCAATTTCAGAATGCTTTGTTGCCAGTTTAATTATTGGATGGGCAGCCCACCATGTATTCAGATGGGATATTATGGTATTTTTCATGTGTCATTGCCTGGCATGGTTTATATTTGACTACATTCAACTCAGGGGTGTCCAGGTATGTGGATAGGCATGAAAAGATTGGCAGTCATTTGGTGGAACTAAAACTATTTTTATTTTAGAAAGGGTTGATGAAATCTATCTGAGCCATTCTTTAGCTTCCTTTTGAAGGTTAATATCAGGTTTAAACATTACTTTCTTTAGTAGAATGTGGATGCAAAACTTAACTTGATTTTCAACTTTCAGTTGGTAGCTAGACTAGGACTTTTATTAAGGCTCCAAAAAAAATGATGTTAAGCAAATCAAGTATTCAAACTAAAATATGTTAGGATTAGCCATTATTTTAATGCTTTTTCTATTCATAATTAACATTTTTTAAACTGATACAGCACAGCAGTTCAGTTATATAAAGAAACAGGCTTGATTTTATATAGTATATTTAAAAGGGTGATATTGAAGAATTTCATTTTTTAACTATGTTTAGTTCAACAGCCAGTAAATCCATCTTTTTTGTTTTTTAATTCCTAGGGCGGCACACTGTGTTTTTCAAAACTTGATTATGCAGTAGCCTGGTTCATCCGTGAATCCATGACAATATACATTTTTTTATCGGCATTATGGGACCCTACTATAAGCTGGAGAACTGGTCGCTACAGATTGCGCTGTGGAGGCACAGCAGAGGAAATTCTAGATGTATAACTACAGCTTTGTGACTGTACATAAAGGAAAAAAGAGAAGTATTATAAATTATGTTTGTATAAATGCTTTTAAAGATCTACCTTCAGTAGTTTTATCACATGTATGTTTGATATCTGTTCTTTAATTTATTTTGCATGGCACTTGCATCTGTGAAGAAAAAAAAAAAAAAACACATCTGTAGTCTTGGCCAAATGGTACACTTTATTTTGTGGAAGTATTGAATCAAGAGAATTGGTTCTAGGAACCTGGGTTTGATTTTCGTTGTTTGTTTATTTTTTAAAAATAAATATATATATATAAATATATGAATGCTCTGCAACAAACACTATGACAGTATCCTTCAGTAGAGAAAGTTTCTTATCTGTGAGTACACTCTTTTAGAACATTTATGGGATGGCAGCAGCTTTGTTTTGGAGTTTAGGAAAGACTAGAAAGGAATCACTTTACACATCTAAAGTGAATGGTATTGTATGGTGAACAACCCACACTGAGGTACTAACTAAGAAACTTTTTCATGCTCTATGCCTACCTCTTGTAGTTGTTGCAGAGCCAATATAAATTGAAATAAGGTAGCTAGGCCTTGCAAAAACAAATGGAAAAACTTTAAAAATAATAATAGTAAAAGAGCTGGAGTCTAGTATTTATATGAATCTGTGAGAGATATTTTTTTTGGTCTCACTGCAATGAACCAAAAGTGGTTGAGTTTGGTTTTTAATTGTAGCCATGTATTGAAGGCATCCTTTTGACCAACTCTTGTTGGTTCTGTCTTGAACCATTGTTAATCACTGTGCTGGTAAACCTTTCCTTCCCTGCTCCCTTACCCGACCCCACCCCATCTTTCCTTAACTTTTTTTTCGGGGGTGGGGGGGGATTTGGGGTGGTTTTGTTTTAGTGTGAGTGGATGTTTTGATAGTTGTGAGGAAAAATGCATTTCAGACACATTTCACACATGAGCTATTTTCTTACTCAGTATGTCTTATTGTTAAAAAGAATGTAATTTCATGATACAGGTATTTAATATCTTTTTTAAGTAAGTAAATATTCTAGCCATCAAATAAATTGCAGTAGAGTATTAAGTGAGGACAGGATGAGTTTTACTCTTAAAATCAATCAGTATCAAACTAAGTCTACTGTGTGTGTGTTTTTTTTTTTTTTTTTTTACTCTTACAGTTAGTCTAGTCTTATTTAAATTGGATTTTTGTATTCCAGTTTGTATGACAGAGTAGACTAGATCAGTGCTAGTTGTAAATGCATGCTGTCTTTCACTCTTCTCCCGCCCTGCCGCTAGACTTGCTTGTCACGTTATGCTTAACTTGTGGTGAACTGGACTTGTTTTTGTTTAAAAAAAAAAAAAAAATAGGCAAAATGTAAGGGATAGTGCATAAGCCTTTTTTTTTCCCCCTGTAGTGGAATTTTTGCTTTTTCTCTGGGATTGGATGGCATGTTGTCTACATGAACGCCTGCTGCAGGGCTGACGCTGGCAATATGGCAGCTTTCAATTCTAAGTTACTACAGTTTCCATGTCAGAGCATAATGTGTAGCATATCAGCAATAATTACATATTTATAGAAAACGGACACATTTTCACCTCACTGAGCCAATTCATTTAATTGTCTAATGACTAACATACATGGTTTCAAGTGTACTATACCTATTCATGTGTATATACTATGGATACACATTATGTATAAGCTTTTCTCTGGGCCAAACTGCTTCAATCAAAAAGTTTTTTTTCTTTTTTTTTTTTTTTTTTTGCGCCTTATGACGAATTTGTTTGAAGGGCATTTTCTTCATGAACAAAGGCTTTGATGCATATTCCTTTCCATGTGAAATGGGTAGTATTGCTCCCTGAGGAAAGTTGCACAGTGAAAACCAGTCTAGTTGTGACCCACTTTGTGTTTGTTTTTTTTTTTTAATCTCGATTACAAAAGTTGAATTTTGCGAATATGTTTGTAATTTGTTGGTTTGTTTAATGAAGTTTGGTTGATGCCATCCTTTGCACCGCTGAAGTGAAATTTTGCTTATTACTTAGCTTTTTGCTAATCTCAGTATGGGCAATGTAACAACAAATCCAAATGGCTGGACAGACTTCTTGTGTTTTGTAAATATAAAAAAATGACTGTTCTGTATGTGTGTTTTATGTGGTAATGGAGTATTTCCTTCAAGTGAAACTTCATTTAAGCAGAGTGATTCTTTGTTTAGCAAGTTTAGAGTGGTGATAATATGGTAAGAAATAATATAAATGTTGAAGAAAGCATCACAACAGAACTGTAGGAGTCCAAATTTAATAAACCATTAAAAAAAAACAAGTGTCTAGAATATACCACATTTTATTATTTAAAATCATTGTATCAAGTTTTTTTGTTGAAAATAAAAATTTGAATACAATCAAAACATTAACAATAATGTATTTTTGTTTACTGCCTTTTCCTTTTTTTATCTTTTTATAAGTCACATATTGTGCCGATCACATCAGAATTACTGGGAGAATTCTCTCAAGCGTTAATTTTGACATCTTCCTTTTTACAAAACTGTGCTACAGTCAGGCTTACGGCTTAACATTGGGCTTTTCTACATTGGTTGCACATTAGAAACACCCAGAGAGCTTCAAAAGAAGAAATAACACATGCCTGTGCCCTGCCCACAGAGATTCTGGTTCAGGTACTCTGGGACGAGGCCTGAGCTCTGCTGGTTCTGTGCAGGCAGACCTGTGAAGCAGTGGCTCGTCATCACCTGGAGAAGAGACCCATTGGCCCCTTGGGCCCCTTCCCACCCCGGCTCCCAGCCTCACTTGGCTTCTTAGGTGGTATCACTCCAGTGGCGGGCAAGGCCCAACCAAGGAGAGGAAAGGAATGGCTCTAGGCCTCCCATGCAGAGACCAGCTAGACCCAGTGGCCCACACACTGGCCAGGGCCAGGCTCCTCCCACGCTGGAGGCCTCTCCACGTATATTTCACCATCAGCCTGTGAGGGAAGAAAACTTTTAACTGGAGAGTAGATCCCAGGGGAGGAAGGGTCTAAAAAGAATTTGAAGTGATGAAAATGTTTTACTGTTAAATAGTAGTGATGGTTGCACAATCTTGTGAATATATTAAAAACCGCTCTGAATTGTACCCTTTAAAAGGCAAATTTTATGGTCTGTTAATTATTATACCTGGATTTTTTTAAATAAAGAAAATATTAAAATCACCATTAATGTATCATTTCCTTCCAGTCTTCTGACACCCGTTACTGAAATGGGTTTGAGAGAACACATAGAACTGCTTGTTTGGCCATTTTCGAAATCTTTCTCGATTTGACAGGTGAAAATATTGGAGCTCATAGTTTAAAGATGGATCTTTTTTTTTTTTTTCCTTTAAGTAGGCTCCACACCCAGCGTGGAGCTGAGCACAGGGCTTGAACTCACAGCCCTGAGATCAAGAATCAGATGCTCAACCCACTGAGCCATCTAGGCGCCCCTCGACATATGAATTTTTTTAATGGCTAACAAGATTGTGTATTTTTATACGTATGATTTATAACCACTGGAATTTCTTCCATTTCTTGATCTTATTTAAATGAGGGTCTTAATGTTTCCTTAATGTGTATTCCATGTGTCTCTTCTTCTTTACCATAATAAACAGTTTACCAGACAGAACACTGCTAAAGTCTTTGCATTTAGGATAATGTTTTCCCAAGGCAAGGTGGGGAGGGCATGGAAATAATTGATGAACGTTTGTGCAGCTGAATGGCCCGCACCAGTATCCTGAAAAAAGACCAGTGTTCCCAAATGTGGTTTCCCTCCCTGTCTTAGAACCATTTTCAGCATTGAAGTGACAATATTTTTACAGTCTGTGTATTCCCATTTCTGACATGAAGCTTACTGGCCTTTGGGTACTGTTTTTTTCAATACGTTTCTGAACTTTATTTGCTAGTATTTAGAGAAATGTTTTCTAGGCTTTAGAGCGAGGATATGCTAACTGCAAAGTCAGTTGGGCTTTCCCCCTTCTGTACTCCAGCAATTCTTTATTTAGCCAGGAATGATCTGTTCTTTGAAAGTTTGAAAGAATTTATCCATAAAACGTTATGGGCCTGGCACTTCAATAACCTTTTCCAGCTTATTTTGTTGATAATAGTTCACATTTTCTATGTCTTTTTTTTTTTAATATTTTTTTTAAATTTTTTATTTATTTATGATAGCCACAGAGAGAGAGAGAGAGGCGCAGAGACACAGGCAGAGGGAGAAGCAGGCTCCATGCAGGGAGCCCGATGCGGGACTCGATCCTGGGACTCCAGGATCAGGCCCTGGGCCGAAGCGCTAAACCGCTGCGCCACCCAGGGATCCCTTTCTATGTCTTTTTAAATCAATTTTAGTCACTTAAACCATTGAGATTTTGACAGCGTTTGACAAATTCTCTTCAAACTTTTGCTAGCTACATAGGCTGTTGGGCGGGAGGCTTGCAGCCCCTGTGCGGATTGAACTTGGACCTCTGGTCTGAGAACAGCCATGGGCAAGGCCATCCCTCCCGAGGCCACCGATACCCTCTTCATATAAAGAAAACCTGGCCCCGGGCGGCCTGGGTGGCTCAGTGGTTGAGCATCTGCCTTTGGCTCAGGGTGTGATCCCAGGGTCCTGGGATCGAGTCCCACAGCATCGGAGACAGCTTCTCCCTCTGCCTGTGTCTCTGCCTCTCTCTGTGTCTCTCATGAATAAATTAATACAATCTTAAAAGGAAAAAGAAAACCTGGCCCCATTACTCCTCTTCTTAAAACACTTTAATGGCTTGACGTTACCTTCAGGATAAAGCCCAAGCTCTACTCATGGCAGAAAGGCTATTTGAGATCACATCCTGGGGGCACCTCCAGACTCCCCTCTTGCCTTTTTTTGCCAAACCCACTCACGTTAACCTCATCGTAAACTTCCTGCAGTTTCCCTGATGGCTGCTCTTTCCTGCTCTGGGCCTTTGTGTGTGTTGCTTCCTCAAACAATTCCTCCAACCTCCACAGTGGGACTCTACTCAGGGGCCAGCTTCTCCATGACTTACCTTCCCGAGTTCTGTGTCCTGTGCCTGTGCCTCTAGCCTCACCCTACACTTCTGCCCTAGACCTACCACTGGTTATTTTAATTGGCCCTCTAGTTGTTCGTGTTCATCATTAAATTGGAAATACCAAGGGCAGGGAGGGCCAGTAACTTAACTTGACTTTGTGTCCCAAGCTCCTGGCTTAGGGACCTGATACAAAGTCCATTCTGCTGAATGAATGAATGAACAAATAAAGATAAGCACGCCTGTGCCACTAATCTGGTGCCTCTAGCTAATCACATCCCAGGAATGCAGTCTGTGGAGCCAGACCGGATCCACTCTCCAGCGTTACCATTTGCTTCCCGCACGCCCTCTCTGTGCCTCAGTGGACACCAGCGCGATCTCCTTCGCAGGGGTCGGTGTGAGAATGAAAGGAAGTAACTGCATTTGACGAGCCACATTCTCGGTAAAGGCGGGTGTTCCGATAAGGATCTCAAGCCACCAAGTGAAAATGAAAGCTCAGTTACACAGTCGACAAAGTAGCTCTTCTTCCTCCAGGGCTCGAGGGAAAGGATTGTTCACAATCTGATGGGAGAGAGTTGCTGGATCTTTTTGTAGGGCAGCTGACCCCTCAGCCCCGGCTGGTTCAGGGGACGTATCCTAGCATTCCAGATGAAAATCCATCGGGTTTATTTAAACTATTACAAACAATGCTGTTGTCGCCCGCATGATCCTGTCCCGAATGTAAGAGTCAGTGGCTGGAGCTGCGAGGCCCGGCAGAAAACCCCAAGAGTCGCTGCGCAGACCTGCTCCCTGCAGCGAGAGCGCGCGGAGCCTGGAGGCCGAGAGGCAGGTGTTCACGGCCCCGCGTGGCCACACGCTGCGTGGAGGGAGGTGCTCCCGGGCCCGGGCGGCATTCAAGGAATTGTACCTGGCTGGAATGTTGCCAGCTCCTCTCCTTGTAGAAGGACAGCTGGCTCCGTGTAATCCGAGAGTTTCCTGGGTGCCCTGTGACTCCGAGCCCTGAGCAGGGAGCGTGGAGGCCGAGTCCCCAGACCCGGCCATCAGAATTCCCTGCCACGCGGCGTGGCAGCCACCACGGTTCCCAAACTGTAGTATAAGGGCAGCTTCAAATGCCAACTGCAGTGCTCCACTCCCACGTCCGAAAGCCAAAAACCCTACACCTTTATAAGCTTTCCTCAGATTCTGCTGCGGGCCTTGCCAGGACCCTTCAAGGAACATTCCAGTAGATCTAGCTTTCGGCGGGAATGCATTTTACGCAAGGACGGTGGAGTGAGGGTGATGGCCTTGTGGCCAGAAGAGTCGAGGCTCAGCCCCTAGGACATACTTATTTTGATCTCTAAGCGAAGTGGCTGAGATATTGTGGTTTATAATAAGAAACATAGGGGCGCCTGCGTGGCTCAATCGGTTGAGCATCTGACTCTTGGTCTTGGCTCAGGTCTTGATCTCAGGGTCGTAAGTTAGAGCCCTGAGCTGGGCTCTGCACTGGGCGTAGAGCCTCCTTTTGAAAAAATAATATTAAATATATATTTGATCTTCATTCCCATTTCTGGCACAGAACTCCTAAAACCCTTATGTAATTTTCCTGCGTGACAGGAGGTCTTTTGTTGTGTTAATGAGGCGACTTTGGGGCTGCTCCTGGGGCTGGCATGGTTGCCTGGTTGCCGGGAGAACCCAACCTGGGACTGGAGGGTGGAACATGCAGTCCCACCGGCCCCCCAACCCCAACACTCAGGGAAGGGAGAGAGGCCAGAAGTTGAATCAATGACCAGAGGCCAATGATTTAATCAATCGTGCCTATGTAATGAAGCCTCCCTAAAGGATGGGGTTCAGAGGACTTCCAGGGTGGTGAACTGCAGATTGGTGGGCGATCCATGTGCCACGGAAGCTGCAAGCCTTTCCTCATGCCACGGCCTCCACGTCCTCTCCCTCTGGCTGTCCCAGAGTTGTTCCCTGCGGTGACCAGATAATCTCGTAAGTGAACTGTTCCTGAGCCGCTCTAGCAAGTCAGTGGAACCCAAGGCCGGGGTGGGGGGTTGGGGGGGGGGGGGGGGGGGGCATGGAAACTCCAATCTAGAGGCGGTTGGTCAGAAGCACAGGTGACAACCTGGACAGGCTTCTGAAGTGGCAGGGGCAGGTTGGGGAATAGTCCTCTAGAACTGAGGCCTCGGCCTGTGAGACCTGGGTACAGAGTGTCACAGCAGAGCTAAACCTGGAGACACCCGGCTGGTGTCCTGAGCACTGCTCGGCGGACGGGGAGCCTCCCCACCGCACGTGGGGGCTGTGCCTGGGGCACATGGTGGCCCAGTGGAAGCGTAATCACTGGAGGGCCCGCCGCACTCGGGACTCCACGAGGCGGATCATCTGAATGGCAGACGTTGACTGGCAAACAAGAGGTCTGGGATCTCTTGGAGAGGAAAACACCATGAAAAGTTAACGAAGTTTTTAAACATTTGCTTCTTAGGAACTCTAATTTTGGGGCCCCTGGGTGGCTCAGCAGGTGAAGCATCTTCCTTCGGCTCAGGTCATGATCTCAGGGTCCTGGGATCGAGCCCCACATCGGGCTCCCTGCTCAGTGAAGTCTGCTTCTCCTTCTCCCTCTGTGCTCTCTCTCTCTCTCTCAAATAAATAAATACAATAAGCATTAAAAAAAAAAAAAAAAGAAACTGTAATTTTGAACTTTGTGACCAGGGTAGCTGGAACTTTAAATTTTTACTTTGTTTTCACAGAGCAGCGCAAAGGGGAAAATGGTGTGGAAGGGGCTCCATTGGTGCGTCTGAAGACATTGGACCAAAGGTGCTGAGTGATGGTGGGAAGCATCTGTCCTGCAGGGTCCCGGTGATGAAGACCAACAGTTGCTGTACTAGGGAATTCTGAGAAAAGGACAACCTGTCATAGTCACTTCTCTCTGGTCTCTGTCCCTTCCAGCCTGGCCACAGAATGAAGAGTTCAGACACAGCTAAGAACTCGTTGTTTGACATCTGGGCCCTAGGATCCCAGTCTAGCTGCTCTACGTCCTTGCTGTGATCTTGTCTGGGTGAAACTGGTGTGATTCCACCCACAGCAGGGGAGCTCAAAAGATGATTGAGCTTTTTTCCACCTGAGAACAGAGCCCCCCACCCTGACCCTCCTGCCAAGCCTCAGCAGAAATGTCAGGCTTCCTCTCCCTGTCACAGCTGCCCATAGTACAGGGGCAGTCAGTCCACCACGGCTTGAGGGATTCCCACAACCCACTTGCCAAATTCTCAGGCAAGAGAAATTGCCAACGAAGAGAACATGTCATTTGCAGGAAAGAGACCAAGTGGGACAGAAGATGTGGGTAAGTGGAGGTGGAATATAATGGGGGAAACAGAGGGGAAATTCAATTAAAAAACATAATGAGTGGGAAAACATAATGAGAACTTTCAAGAAGATGGAATTAGAGCATAACAAATGAAATTATAGAAGTAAAAGGCAAGATTTCTAAATTTAGTACTTTGCTGTAGAAACAGAGTGATTCCGTCTAAAAACCAAATCTGTGTTGGGGGGGGGGGGATGTCTCAGTAATCCAGAGCCAAACAACATAAAACAAAGCATACTAAATGTGAAAATGCACAGATCCAAGACATAAAGGACGGAGGGGAGACTTCACAGTCTAGCAGTTGGAGTCCTGGGAGAAAGGGGTATGAGAGAAGAATCTGAAGACATGATTTCTATTTAAAGGGCCCAGGTGAGTTTATTGAAAAGACACACCCACAGAGAAGCATCCTGGTGAAAGTTCTGAGCTTCAAGGATGAACTCTACCCTCATTAGCCGGAAAGAATGAGTTACTGACAAAGGAAAGAGAGTGAGGCCATCCAGCAATGAACTATCAACAATACTGAAGGCTCTGGAAGGCACATGGATATCTACAGGCTAGTAGGAGGAAAGGTGGGTTATGATCAGGAAATCTTGCTTCCAGTCAAAACATTATTAGAGGAGGGGTGGGGGGAAGACATTTTTGGACATGCAGGGCCTCAGAAAGTACACCAGCCATGTGTTCTGTCTGAAGAAAGGGGTCAAGAAAACTCCAGAAAATAACCCCCATCGGAAATCTCCGCATGAGAGAATTGAAAGAATTCAAGGAAACAGTGGTGAATAAGGAACCTTGTGTGAGTCATGGTCTGAATGGATGACGCTAGTGTGGCATGGAAAAATGAGAATTTTTGAATCAGATAAGGCTTTTTAGAGGGGGAATTTCAATAGCCTTGGCTAAAATTAGAACTTATCTCAAAACCTAGGTGTAAGGACGTGAAAGCAAATGGGGAAGGAAAAGTGGTTTTAAGCTTTGTTGAGGTCCACCAAGGCACAGGGAAGGGCTGCAGAGCCATTTCATGGCACACAACCAACAACTTCAAGTTGCCTCCTAGACAAAAAAAGTCTTTGGTTCCGTTCTTCCACGGAGGAAATCTTAATGGTAGTAGTAATATCCCTCAATCTCTCTCTCTTGTCTCTCTCTCTCTCTCTGCCTGTGTGTCTCTCTCTCTCTTTCTCTCACCCAGTGGTGTCCTTTCTTTGCCCTCTCAGTTACCCATCCCTGTTCTTGTTCCTGCCCATGTTCATCTTATTCTTCACACCAGGCAGGTTAGCAACAGATTGCAAACTTAGCTCCTGGCCCACCTGCTCAATGCCCATCAGGATGCCCATCAGGATGCCCAGTTGGACAAAAGGAAGAATTTCTCCCTTAAAAATAAAAAGAACTAGCAGAAACCTTGTGATGATGGTTACAATATGTTATATTATTTATATATTTATATATTATATAATATATAGTCCACCCATTAGAAGGCTGTGCACTTTTTTTAAAGTATTTATTTATTTATTTATTTATTTATTTATTTATTTATTTATTTATGAGAGAGAGTAAAAACACGAGTGGTGGGGATAGGCAGAAGGAGAAGCAGACTCCCCATTGAGCAAAGAGCCCGATGTGGGGCTCAATCCCAGGACTCCAGGATCATGGCCTGAACTGAAGGCAGATGCTCAGCCACTGAGCCACCCAGGTGCCCCAACATCAAAGGACTTTTAAATCTTTGCTAATTTTTATCAGCAAAATCCTGGCGAATATGTGAGATTAGGGGCTTGACCAAGGAGAGAGGGACATGAATAAAAATTAGGCAACATTTTTACTTTTTCTTTTCTTATTTTTTTAATAAAGATTTTATTTAGTTATTTGACAGAGAAAGAGAGAACACAAGAAGGAGGAGCAGCAGAGGGAGAGGGAGAAGCAGACCCCTCACTGACCAGGGAGCCCGATGTGGGGCTGCATCTCGGGACCCTGAGATCATGACCTGATCCAAAGGTAGATGCTTAACTGATTGAGCCACCCAGGCACCCCTAGGCTACATTTTTTGATATGGTATTCTTTCCAGGGATCTTGGGTGAAAATACTAGCTCCAATAGCTGGGAAGACATCTGATTGCTTTTCTCAATAGGCTGGCTGGAAACTGTCAGAGATGGACCACATCAAATGAAGACAAAACGTTAGCCGGGGACAACAGCAAAGAAGAAATAGAGAGACTTAGGAAGACAGGGATTTTGGAATGCATTTATGATGCATGATTCAGTTTATCTCCCAGTAAAGATCAAGAATGTCCTCCTATCGTCAAACCATTGAGAAACACATTTGTTCAGGGAGAGCAAGGATCTTTGTGAAGGTATTTGGACAAAGAGGCCGATAGGAAGAACAGGCTGTGCTACAATAGTCTTCCTGATGTCAGGAGGGATGGTAGGATCAGGGAAGGATGATGGCCTCTTGAGCAAGGCCAAACATTGCACTTAACCACCAGAGGCCCGGTATCTATAATTAATGTAATTGGCAAAGGCACTACAGTGGTAATCGGAATGGTCTGACTCTTTGATGGTATCTAATTAATAAGTAAAAGATCCAGAAACCAATGGGAAGCCTCCTACAAGTTTGTACCTGATTTCTGGAACAAAAACCCTCCAGTCTGGTGGAAAGAGATCTCACTCAAGCCACTTCAATGGACAACCCCATGTCCTCACTCAATTCGCAGGCCTGATTTATTTCAGAAACTCTGAGCCCTTGAATGAAAGGAAGGGTGCATATCCCTGATAAAAAAAGCATCTGCGATAACATGTCAGGTTTATACTGTGCCTCTTTCTCCTCATCTTCTCCAAAGAGACAGCTATTTATCAGCATCAATGTATACTTAGGGAAAGAAAAATCTCCCAACCTTTGGCTTTGAAATCATGGCAAACTAGAATGCCTCCGTGGATTCCCAGTGAGTGGAGCTTCATAATGATCGAATTCTAAATATTTTATTCTAATCAGCCTCACGTTGGGCCCTGTGAAACCATGCACCTACCTATCTTGTGGTTGAGCGTAGCTGAAACAGATAAATTTAGAAATGAACATAATTTTCAAGTCTGCTTCCTGACCCCTGACATGAGGGCTATTGTGGTAAGAGAAGCAAATTTAAGCCTCCAGGGAGTACCGTCCACTAGAAACATGATGTGAGCGTGCGTCTAATTTTAAGTTTCAAGTGGCCATAATTTAAAAAGGTAAAGAGAAACAGGTAACCTTACTTTTAGTAATTTATTTTATTTATGCCACTACATTCAAAATAGTATCATTTCAACATATAATCAATACACAACTTATTAATACACTTATTTTTGTCTGAAGCTACACTTACAGGACATCTTATTACGGACTAACCGCATGCCGAGTGCCCATGCGGCCAGTGGCTATGGTATTGGCTGGCCCAGCTCTAGAGCTTCTCCCTTCTACTCTGAGAGCAAGCCAGAAGCAACGACACATTCCTGGAAGATTCTCAGAAATGCATATGCAATAAAAAAAAATTTCATTGTGGTTGTGGTTGTTTGGGAATGGCTCCTTCCATATCCCTTTTTAACATGCCTGTTTTACCTGCGCAGCTGTCAGATAAACTCAAAGACATATTCCGTGTTCTTCTAGACTTAATTAGGTAGTGACTCAGATCGTCTCTGCTGTTCCAGATGTGGTCTCCTCACCAGAGCAAACAAGCACAGTTCTGAACAATCTGGGGTGCAACGATGGGCACCCAACGATGGGCTTGGTGCCCGGTTCTGTCCATCCAGATAAGAAGGCAGTAGTTGCACTTTGCTTTCACCTGCAGGCCCACCTGCGCACCTGCCACCCTGTCCCGGGATTACAGGGGCTGCCTCTGTGCCACTATGTAGCCTGGCCTTTCTCCCTGTTCCACAGGACGTGATGCTGGCCCATCCCGTGGATGACATCAAGCTAATAGAACCTAGAGGCCAGGATGCGGCAGGTACTTTTGGGACCTTGGGGGAGATATAGATAGGACTAAAGTGAGAGATGCATGCCATGAAAATATAGGGGGCTGCCCCCCCCCCATTAAGTATAAAGCTCTCGTAGAGTACAAAACGGGATAACCACTCTCTTTTCTTTTCTTTAAGATTTTTTATTATTTATTTGAGAGAGAAAGCACAAGAGAGGACAAGCAGGGAAATCTGCAGAGGGACAGGGAGAAGCAGACTCCCCGCTAAGAGGGTGTCTGATGTGGGGCCCCCAGGCCCCCAGGACCCCGGGGTCATGATCTGAGCTGAAGGCAGATGCCTAACCGAGTGAGCCACCCAGGCGCCCAAGGCTTGGGATACCACTTTCGAAGGAAGAGGTAGGTGGGCCTTGCAACCTCTACCATTAAGGAAGAGGCACAGCACTCAGCAGACCTCTTTAGATTTGGGGGACACTGTATACCACATTTAAGCGCGCCGCTTTGACCGTTTTACTGTGACCAATCCTTCTAGGATTGAGCAGGATCCAGAGCAAGGAAAACTTGTCCAGCTTGTCACCTGTGCTTCTGATCCATCAGCTATAAATAAATCTGAGGTTCCCATGGCCCCCCTCCTCCGGTTCAATTAATTTGCTAGAATGGCTCTCAGAACTCAGAGAAACCTTTACTCATAGTTTACCAGTTTATTAAAGGATATGATAAAGAATACAGATGAAAAGCTGAGAGAAGAGACACAACAGGTGAGCTCTGGAAGGATGCCAAGTAGGGAACCTAATGCGGGACTCTATCCCAGGACCCCAGGATCATCTGAGCCAAAGGCAGATGCTCAAACACTGAGCTGCCCAGGCATCCCAAATTAAAACCTTTAAAAAAAAAAGTCACTACTAATCATTTTTCTGGTTGCTTGAAAAAATTAATCTGTCCAGATGTCTGTATGGATTCAAGTTTAAACTTGACATTCTGTGAGCTTTCTTTGTTGTGTGGTCCTCAAAAATCACATTTCGGCAAAGCAAGTTATATCTATTAGAAACATTTCTCAGGAGTAGCATCTGACTCCATGTTTAATGGAAAGAAAAGAGGTAACATTTGATTATCTCATCACGCACCAGATCTCTGAGCCTATTTGTCCCCCCCTCCCAAGAACTTTATGAGGCTGGAATGATTATATTCACTTTACAGATGATAAGAGTAACCAAGGGTTCTGGCAAATGAATATCCCACTGTTTTCAGAATTCCCACCTGCCAGACTAATTTAGGCTAAGGCCTCAGTTCTCCTTTTGCGCCATATGAAGGGGCTCACAGAGAACTCAGCAACGCTATAGTCATCAGAAAACTACTGCATCTTTTTCATTTCCAGCTTGGGGCCACCAGAACTCAATAGGAAGAGCAGAGGGAGGTGGGTGGGTGAGAAGAGCACAGTGCACTCATTCTCAGTGGGGTTGTTGGCAACCACTCCCATCCACAGAGTTGACAAACGTGTTCCCACTGATTTCCTTACTGACTGAGATCTTCACAAGGACTGAGTAGGCATCATGAGGTTCATCTTAAAGATGGAGAAACGGAGACTCACGAGTAGACCTACATGTATGTATAATTGTGCAATTAGTAATGAGCAGAGCTGAGGTTTGAGTTCAAATCTTCTGACACCAAACCCAGCACATTGTCTACTGTGTCGAGGCACAGAAGAATATGAAGGATGGGGCATCTTTCTGGATAGAGCCAGGGGCCTGGGGTTCCCTGGTAGGAGGCCAGCATCCCTGCAGGGTGTGCTTCTTTCCTCAGGTTCCTTTGGGACCCTTGAGGCAAATCACTCGGTGCTGTATCAATGCTGGTGTGGCATGCTTTCTCTAGCACCCAGGCCCAAAGATGGCCATATATTGGGAAACAAGGTGGTGCTGAGTAACCCTACTCCTCCCTCCTAAGCCACCTTCCAAAGTGACTGAGACATAATTATAAGATTTTACAGAGACAAAGATAAAAAATACTAGCTTTATGGCTGCAAAGGAGACCATGGCTTCACCTCCCCAGACTTCCTACTATTTATCTGCCAAATAACAGTCTTTTCTCTCTGAGGAGCAGAATGTGTTCTGGTAAGTCCACTTCATGGAGAAGCAGAGAACCTGAGTTTTCAGAGAGTAGGATGCTCCAAAAGAGAATTTTCCAGTTGCTCACTCCTCCTCCCTTGGAGAGCACTGTATGAAGGAGAGACAGGCTGAACGTGTCTGCCCATGATTTCTGGGCAGTGTCAGGAAAGGGGAACAAGCATTCCTTCCTCTCAACACTGTGCTTCCCATATTGCAACATCCTGAGTCTACCAGGGACCATCAGCAGATGCAAAAATGTAATCCATTGTGATGAAGAAATGAAGAAAGAAAGACAATGGTCTTTGATGTCTTATCTCAAATGGTAGGTAAATGGGACAATCATATAGGAGGAAGGACTGGTAACCAGGAAAAGCAGATGTGTTATTTGTGGACTGGTATAACCACGAAATTAGATTGTCAGGGCTGTAAAGAACCTTGGAGATCATGTACAACAAATCCTTCCCTACCTGATGGCTTGTTTGTCAAGGTCATATGGGAATTCGTGGAACTGGGATGTGAATCCAGACATTTAGTCTGGTTGTCCTAAAGAAGTCTACTGACCTCAGCCCCATGCTCATGACCCCCTTCTAAGGAAGGCTTTCTCACCTTAGGTCCTAGGCTGCCCCTGTTGATCCCTACAGCATGGGCATCTGATGGAACAGTAGCCAACCTAGGTGCTGGTCTATAAACTCAGCAGAAGGGATTCCAATTACTAATTGAACCCACCAGATTCTGTCTTTTGAGGATTTTTGAATATGAGACATTGGGCATTGAGCAAATGATAGAAAGAACAAAAGCAACAGAACACAGGCCGTAGGAAGACATGAGCTGAAACTATGAGTGAGCAGAGTGTGAGGTCAGGTGCAGTAAAGAGCATTTCATGGAGGAGATGTGGACAGCAGAAGAAAGGATAGAGGGGCAGGATCCAAACAATGGTGAAGCTTTAGGGCAGCAATTAGCTCGTCCTGCTGCTGAGGGAGGTGTAGACATCACCCAGTTGCCAGACCCACGTTGGACCCTGTACTTTACCTTCCAATTGTCAAACTATGTCCTAGGCCCTGAGGAGGTTAGCTATTGAGCTATTATTTGTAATCACCAGGGACCTGGTTATGAGGCCAAGATGTCATTCTTTTTTATATATATTATTTATTTATTTATTTATTTATTTATTTATTTATTCATTCATGAGAGACACAGAGAGAAGGCAGAGACATAGGGAGAGAGAGAAAAGCAGGTGCCTCACAGGGAGCCTGATGTGGGACTCAGTCCCGGAACTCTGGGATCACATTCTGAGCCAAAGACAGACGCTCAACCACTGAGCCACCCAGGAGTCCCGATGTCATTCTTTCTTAAAACCACCAACACTCATGGTAAACTGGCTAGGCCTCTTTGTATGCTACAACCCAAACAGGCTAACACATTAGCTTTTCCCCTGGTGACTGCACCTGTACAAACCATACACCTTAGTATGAAAAGTTTTGATCCAATGTCTTATCTTCCCTGGCAGGAAGACCTAAGGTCTTTAATTAGCCCAGAACTCACCTGTGATCATTTCTCCCATCCCAAATAATCACCAGTACAGCCTTAAAAACCTCCTGGCACAACCTAAACGACTCCTTTTTTCCTGGCTCACTAAGCAGCGACTCCTTGGGCAGTAGGTACCTCCATGACGAGTGTCCGTCCTAAGGTCCAAGAATGGCGTGAGCAGTCAGGATGACTAGGTCCCTAGAGCATGACTACCTATTCATGGACATGGAGCAGATGAGTATGAGTGTATGAGTTGAATGTGTGTATTGGACGGAGGGAGGTAAGTCAGGTGGGGAGAGAAGAGGAATGCACCTGATAGCGAGGAATTGTCATCTCTAGCTTCGCTTGGCTATGTCCCAACCTACTCCTACTTGATTCCCTCACCCTCTTCAGTCTTTTTTTTTGGCTCTGTATGACTCTTCTCTCCTCCTTTCCCCAACCTGTCTATAGGACCCTGCGGTGATATGAGTAAATCTTAAAGAAGCTGCTACAGAATCCAGGTCTCCTTTTGCCAAAGAGTCTCCAGTGATAAAAGCATGGATTTTTCACAACTGGATGCAAACTGTATTTTATTGTCTCATCCATAAAATTGAGAGAGTTTAAAAGCTCACTTTATTTACAAAGGTGTAGGACAACAAGCACTCTCACACATCTCTGGTAGGGGTATAAATTGGCACAATTCTCAGTATGAAAATTACAGATCACATGCCTTTTGACCTAATAGTTCCACTTCTAGGAGTTTATTCTAAAGATATACACATAGCAGGGCAGTCTGGGTGGCTCAGCAGTTTAGTGCTGCCTTCAGCCCAGGGCTTGATCCTGCAGACCCAGGATCGAGTCCCCCATCGGGGTCCCTGCAGGGAGCCTGCTTCTCCCTCTGCCTGTGTCTCTGCCTCTCTCTATGTCTCATAGAGACACATAGAGAGAGGCAGAGACACAGGCAGAGGGAGAAGCATTTATGAATAAATAAATAAAATCTTAAAAAAAAAAAAAAAAGGATGGCTCCAATGAGGAAGAAGCAATCTTTGGAAGTCTCTGCAGCCTGTGATATGGGGTAAGCACCGTGGTAGAGCAGTTTGTCTGGATTAAGAATGGAGATAGGTAGGTGGCATCTCCTTTCATCAAGCCTTGCCCGATTTTTCCAGTAAAATGACACAGAGAGCACTTCGCTCATCTCTGACAGATTGCAGCTGAAGAAAGACTATTCACCAACTCTTCTCCCTTTCTGATGAATGAAAGAGCGCAAGAGGGTTGTGACTATGTAATAGGAAATACGGGGCAAAAAACGACAACACTGTTGCATAGGAAAGGCCAGAGTGCTGTGTAAATGGGGAAGTCATCTTCCAGTTCTGACCTCAAGCAGGAAGAGACTCCTCTGGCCAGAGAGCCTTTAAAACCCCTGATTGCCACCACAATTTATGATGAGTACAGCCACCAGAAAAGAAGAGTCCCAGCAGAGCGTACACTCGGTGTCCTTGGGGATGAGAGAGCACCAGCCTCACTCAGCTATTCCCAGACTAGGCATCCACTGTACCTTCAAGCCTGTGCAGAAAGATGATGTAGAGCAGTTGGATCCTATGAAAAGAGGCAGACCTTGGGACACCTGGGTGGCTCAGGCGGTTCAGGGTCTGACTCTTGGTTTCTGCTCAGGTCATGATCTCGGGGTGGTGAGCTCAAGGCCCGCATCAGGCTCCACACTCAGCACCAGAGTCTGCTTGAGATTCTCTCTCTCTGTCCTGCTTGCATGTTCTCTCTCTCATAAATAAATAAATAAAATCTTTAAGAAAGAAAGAAGGGAAGGGAGGAGGGAAGAAGAAAGAAAGAAAGAAAGAAAGAAAGAAAGAAAGAAAGAAAGAAAGAAAGAAAGAAAGAAAGAAAGAGAGAGAAGGAAGGAAAGAAAGAAAGAAAGAAAGAAAGAAAGAAAGAAAGAAAGAAAGAAAGAAAGAAAGAAAGAAAGAAAGAAAGAAGAAAGAAAGAAAGAAAGAAAGAAAGAAAAAGGCAGACCTCCCAGTGCAGGGCACACTGTGTGATGGGGACATAGCGGCTGCCTATAGAGAATTAGACCCAACCTGCCCCTCTGCTTTAGGGTCATCACCAGAACTATCCAAAGAGGAGCCAGACCTGGGGTTCAGAACTCACCATGGGCTGTTACCCCCATGTACTATAGCCCCACTTCAGTTGTCCTCAACATTTCACTTTGCCATTTCCATAAAGCTCTGAGCTTGGTGAATTCCAAGGCAACACTAGAGTCCTCTAGAAAAATTAGGATATGTATCACCCTTCCTATCATTCCTGTCACACATTACAATGGTTCTTCATTTGAGGGGGCATGATAATTGGGTGGAAAGACCGTTTGTTTCACTTGCTACTTTATGTAGAAAGAGCCTTCCTGTGCTTTATTTCCTTATCTGCAGCATTAGCTTCTACAATCCTGAGGTAAATTTTCTGACATGGAAAGAATGGGGAGGGAGTTGAACAGAATAATGGTGGGATCTAGAGTGTCTGGATGGCAGGGAGATACTTCAGACAGAAAAAAGAGCAAGGCCCCAAATAAACCCTGACTGTAATGTTGGTCGTGTTCATTGTGAGGACAGGTGTTTGCCCTCTGATAATAAGCAGACTTTAAACTTAGGTGTGAGTACAAGTCATGTCAACAGGGGTGGTTCCAGAGAAATCCACAGTAATTGCCTAAGACACAACATGAGCCCGCAGCCAAACTCTCACACTGAAAAACTACTGGCAAGTCGGAATGCCAGTCTTGATGCGGCTCATTAGGTAATAGAAAAGGTACTGATTCTTCCAAGTCAACAAACATCTTCTGATGCTTCAAAGGCTAGCCAGGCAAGCTATTCCAGCAATGGAGAGGTGTGGCTCCGGTGTGTGGTGACACATGGTGAACACCCAAACTCTGTATGCTGATTAGTTGTGTAATGGGTGGATGAGTCAAAGATCATGTTTCCTAGTTTGTCAACTACTTGGTAGTTCCCAGAAACTTGCTCCAGACGTCGAGTGGCTCCATCCATGCAAGCAATCCCAGGGCTGATTATGATGAGCCCACAGAGTCATCATCAAGACTCAAATTTCAGTGTCTTAAGCACTGAAGCAAAATACTCCTGACTCACATCCTTGATCCAAAGAGGGGGCTTTTGGTCAGAGATCATGTTTCTGTGAGCATCTTCATTTTCATCAAGGCCTTGTGAATTTATGTTGACAGTGCAAGAGAAGGGGCAAAGGAAGAGTCGGGTACAGCAAAGTCAGCTCTTGCAGGTATGAAATCTTACCTACAAGACACAACCCCACTGGCCAGTCAATAGCACCCACAGTTGTGGTTCTATAGTCTCTCCAGTGAGCTTCCTCCCACAAGTCCCCTGACTATAATACTGATATCAACACTGGTCGCCCTGCTACCCAGTAGTCATGGAGTGGGTGGGATGGTTAGCTCTCCTTCCAATCCTCAGGGCTGCAGGAAGAACCAAGGAGTCATACACTCCCAGGGATGATCCCTGGCTAAGCTACTTAATAACTGGATGACCAGGGACAAATAACCTAGTCTCAATTTCTTCATCTGTATCTTAAAAACAATAACATCTATTTTGAAAAAAATAAAACAACAACAACACATCTATTTTGTAGGGCGGTTATGAAGATCAAATCAAATAAGGTATATAAAGTACCTAACACAATGCCTACCACAAGTAGAAGCTCCATAAATGGTAGTTCTCTTATTTATTTATATATATTTTTTAAGATTTATTTATTTATTTATTTATTTATTTATTTAGAAAGAGAGAGATAGAATTCATGAGTAGCAAGGGGAGGCAGAGGGAGAGGGAGAAGCAGATTCCCCAGCACAAGGTTTAATCCCAGGAACCTGAGATCATGACCTGACCCGAAGGCAGATGCTTAACTGACTGAGCCACCCTTATTTTTATTTATTAAGAAGTTTTATTTATATATTTATTTTAGAGAGAGAGCATGCTCCAGCAGGAAGGTTAGAGGCAGAGGCAGAGAATCCCAAGCAGACTGTGTGCTCAGTTCAGAGCCCAATACAAGGCTTGATTCACTACCCTGAGATCACAACATGAACTAAAACCAAGAGTTGGACACTCAACCCACTACACCCAGGCACCCTGATAAATTATAATTTTCATCTCTGCATTAGTGAGTCTCAGAATTGGAAAAATGTTAAAGGTCACCCATTAAAACCCTCCTTCTGCTATTCCATTGACCCCCAAGACATGTGGCCATCCAGCCTCTGCTTTGAGTCTCTCCAAGGCAAGAGACAATACTCTAGGAATGTTGAGGTTCTTGCTGAAATTGAGCTGAAATACCCCTGTCAGGGGCTTCTACTATTTGGAATAGCAACCCATTGCCCACGTGCAAGAGTAGCACTCTGGCTGTGCAGACTCATTGCTGTTCACATAGACCACAACGTAAGGAGTCGGGCAGGGTGGCGGCCCTGTCTAGGGAACAGTCATCTAAATATTTGGTGTCAACCTCCTATTCCTTTGAGTCTTTTCTTTTCCAACCAAAACCTCCAAATTCCTCCTGTCATGTCTCACATGACAAATTTTGTATCTCCCATCGCTTAAGTCACTTCTCCCAGTGCTCAACCATGTTCTGCCCAGATCTGGGCACAATGCTCCAGTCATCATCTGCAGATGATGTTGGGAGAAATGAGATCCACTTTTCACATTTCGTGCTGCTAAGCTATGTTCTCCCACTACTCCATCCTGACTGGCATGACCTGTTTTATTATTTTAGTTCTCATTTAATCCTTACGCTTGCCCTGCGAAATTTTATCGTGCAAGGCACAGCTCACCATTCCAGATGATGAAGACATCTTTGTATCATGCAACATACTCATTCTCTCATATTGGTACAAAGATTACTCAAGACTCAGAACAAAGGGCAGAACTCTTTATTCCACTCTTAAGAAAATTTCCTCCAACTTGACATAAATTAATTCTTTCTTTCTTTCTTTCTTTCTTTCTTTCTTTCTTTCTTTCTTTCTTTCTTTCTTTTCTTTTCTTTTCTTTTCTTTTCTTTTCTTTTCTTCTTTTCTTTTCTTCTTTTCTTTTCTTCTCTTCTTTTCTTTTCTTTTCTTTTCTTTTCTTTTCTTTTCTTTTCTTTTCTTTTCTTTTCTTTTCTTTTCTTTTCTTTCTTCCTCTATTTCCCTTTTGGTATTTGTTGTACTAGCATCCAGTTAAGATGTCTCTTTATTGACCACAACCTAACTATGGGAGACTTTGTTGAGTTTCTTGTTCAAGTTATTTATTCCTTCACACAACAGTATTGGGCACCTGCTGGATCTTGGAAGTAGTAGGTACCCAGAGTATAGGCAGCGTTATGCTGGAAAATGTTTAACACTGACTACCTGCCCCCCCCAAAAAAATCCCTGGTTGGTAGCATTTGCTGATTTCCATGACATAAGTACCTCCCAAATGGCAGATTTATAACTATTAATGTGATGTCACAAAACATGGAGCTGAGACGGTATGTGCACAATCAGCTCTCATGAGCCAGCATGAGTCAACTCCAGCACAGCACTGATGATGTACCCATGAACCATAGATTGTTTCTTTCTTTTTTTTTAAGACTTTATTTATTTATTTTGAGAGAAAGAAAGAGAGAGAGAGCACAGTGGGAGGGGCAGAGGGAGAGGGAGAGAGAGAATCCCAAGCAGACTGCACACTGAGGGCAAGGCTGGTTGTAGATGGTGAGCTCATGACCTGAGCCAAAATCAAGAGTTGGATGCTTAACTGACTGAGCCACCCATGTTCCCATAGGAAAGCTCCAAGAGGTTCTTATAGTCTGGTGATGCACAATGGCAGTCTTCCCTCTAGATGTGCCATGGAGAAACCATGTCAGTGGAGGAATTAAGATTTATCTGATGTGATTTGTTCTCAGGGAACCCATGTCATTTCATAATTGCAGTGGACTCTTTTAGGTGCTTGTGGACCTAAATGTTTCATCCCAAGTTACTTCCAGAAGCAATGTTGAACTTATTTATCTATAGTTTAAGGAATCTATCTTCTCTCTTTTAAAAATTAGAGCATTTCTAATCTTTTAACATGTTGACTATTCTCCATGAGTCCTTCAAATTCTCCCTGAGCAATTTGGAAATCTCATCCCTAAATTCTCAGAATCTTGGAGTGAATTCCATTCCAATCTGAGAGCCCAGAGCACATACTGCCTCTTCACCCACCTCGAGCTTTGGTTCCGATCAATGTTTATTCTTCGCTTTTGGATCCAAAGACCTTTCTATTTGATGAGAATAATAAAAGGAAAATAAGGAGAAGGATCCTTTCTCCATGTTTTCGTGACAGATAATCTTTGCTAAATTCCCCATCCCCAAGTTGTCCTAATCCCTGGATCAGGAAGGATATATTATCTTACATGTGAACAGTGAACATGTTTTTTTTTTTTTTTTTTTTTTGCAAAGAGCAATTAATGTTGTGCCTGGAATGAGGCTTGCCAAGCAGCAGATCTTAAAATGAGAAGATTATTCGAGATTAACCAGATGATCCCAGTGTAATTACAAAAGTTTCTTAAATATGGACGAGAGAGGCAGAAAAGATTTAAAGATGCTACACTGTGGGCTTTAAAGATGGAGGAAGGGGCCATGAGCCGGAGGATGCAGGTGGCCCTTAGAACTGGCAAAGGCAGGAAATGGATTCTCCTTTACAGCTTCCAGAAGGAAAACCGCCCTGCCTACTCTTTGATTTCAGTCTCGTGAGACCCATGCTGGACTCTGACCTCCAGAATTGTAAGACAATAACTTTGTGTTTTTAAACTCCCCACTTTGTGGTAAACTTACCACAGCAGCCATAGAAAACTCATACATGAGGGGCACCTGGGTTGCTCGGTCTGTCAAGCATCTGAATCTTGATTTTGGCTCATGTCATGATCTCCGGGTTGTGGGATCTGAGTCCTGCATCTCCTGCATCTCCTGGATCTCCTGGGGCTGGCTCCATTCTGAATCACGAGTGTTATTTTTTTCTAGAGGATAAGAACTTTAATACAGTCAAAGTGTATCTTCGCTTCCTAATCCCTCTGAGGAACCCATGTGTTCACGGTCTTGTGATTCTCATAAATTTGACTTCACTTTTTGATCAGTATTGCTTCTCTACTTTTGCTTCTCGACAGATTTGTCCCCCATCCCCACCCCCACTTCCATTTCCTCTGCACCATGAAACCATTAGGAAAGCAAAGCAAGAACTTGGCCACATTTTTGGTGTAGGGGCCACTTTTAAGCAGGAGGCTTGAGCAATGGAAACTTGAGGGAAGCAGAAGGGCCCGAAGGGACTACCAGGCTGAATGCAAACAGGCCACCTGGCATAGCCAGAGACCCTAACTGACCAATTACAACTGGGCACAGTTCCTAAGATTACTCCAAACGAGAAAACTCCCTATGTTCCTATAATCCCTCACTCCACCCTATAGCTGTGGCCCCTCACACCACCTCATAGCATACAGCCTTTCCTTTGCTGTCCTGCCCGTGTCTCCCCAGCGATGTATTCAATAAACTCATATCTCTTTTGTTCTGCTTTGTATGAATTCTTTCACTGCCTGAGCTACCAGCCCCCACCCGATATTTGGTGGCCCCCTCATCTAATTGGATGACCCCACATTTGGGTCTTACATGAATGAGATTTTCAGGAGAGGGTGGAGAGCTCATGTATTACCAATATCTTGCCCTTGACTTCCCTTCAGCCGGGTGAGCAGGATGCAATTCTTTCCCACAGCCAAGGTTCTTACATATTCTCCCCCCCCCCTTTTTTAAAGATTTTATTTATTTATTTGTGAGAGACAGAGAGAGGGAGACAGAGACACAGGGAGAGGGAGACAGAGACACAGGGAGAGGGAGAAGCAGGCTCCATGCAGGGAGCCTGATGTGGGACTCGATCCCAGGACCCCAGGATCACACTCCGGCTGAAGGCTGTGCTAAACCACTGAGCCACCCAGGTTGCCCCTATTCTCCCTTTTTATCCTTCCTTACCTATGTGCCCTCCACTGAGTCTCTAGCCTAAGGCAATTGATTTCTACACTACCATGAATGTTCCCTTGAGTAACTCTGTTCTCTTTTATCTCTGTGGCCCAGCCTTACATTTCATGCTCTAGAGTCTCTGGAACTGTGTTTGATGAGTTTATTACTCATGCTCTGTACTCAAGTACCCTGAGTTCATCAATCATTAATATGTCCTAGATGCTGTGGGACACAAAAGATGCTCCGTGTGACTCAAGTCCTACCTTGTAGTTGAAACATTATCAGATAACTATGCTGTGAGATAAGAAGTGCTGTGTGCTCTAAGAAAAGAATTGATAGGGGATCTCTGGGTGGCTCAGCGGTTTAGTGCCTGCCTTCGGCCAGGACATGATCCTGGAGTCCCAGGATCAAATCCCACATCGGGCTCCCTGCATGGAACCTGCTTCTCCCTCTGCTTCTCTCTCTCTCTCTCTCTCTGTCTCTCTCTGTGTGTGTGTCTCTCATGAATAAATAAATACTTTTTTTTTAAAGAAAAGAATTGATAAGGTTCAGTGGGAGCCCTTAAGTGGGAAACAGGTCACCTCCAACTTGAAGACAGACTTCAAGGAAAAGGGACTTTCAAGCTGCGCCCCTTGAAAAGTACAAACAATTTCAAAGTTAAGGTTTTGGTGTGCATTGGAGAGAAGTTTCTTGCCCTGAAGAAAACCAGCTACAACCCTTCCTCCTAGGAAGGCCTGCACCAGAGTACTGTGAGAAAGTGGCTTTTAGGAAAAGTATGGCTCAATAGAGTTAATGAGGTCATGCAAAATTGTGAAGCTTCATGTAGGGTTGGGATGATAGTCAGGTCTTAGATGGGGAGTAGCACTGGAAAATAGCCCATTAAGAGGGGTTCTAGACTTCAGATTCTTTGGCCCTAATACCTAGAGTTGCTGGTTGGCCTGGGAAGACATATCTGATTGGTCTGGAAGTGCAGTTGTCAATCTTTGGGCATCAGCTGTCTCCTCTGAGGAGCAGGGCTGTGCTGAGAAGATGGCCATAGAGAGAAAGAATGGAGGCAGAAGTAGGGATAGGAAAGGAAGAGGAGGCACACAGGATCCTAAAAGCTCCCCAAGATCTTACAGCATAGCCTGGCTCTGAGTGAGTCATATCCCTGGGTAGGTCTTGCAAAAAAGATATCACATCTTCCCTGGCAACAGCTTCCATTCTTTGGAGACAGGTGCCTTCTCAAAGCCAAACCAAGGCCTCATCTGTTGGTGGAGTCTTCCATCTAGACCACTCACCAAAAAAGATGGCATGGCTAAGCTTAAAGGTTCCTGGAGGGTACCTAAGTGAAGACCTCTCTCTACAAGGAGGAAAATTAGGCTTAAAGACAGGAAAGGATTTGCCAAAGTCATTCATTTAGCAAGGAGCTGCATTAGAACTTGACACCAGGCCTTCTTATACTAGGTGCAGCGATTAAGAGAACACCAGCCTCAGAACCACACAACACACAATCAAATCCTGCCTCCTCTCCTAGCTGAGAGATTTGACTAATTTAACCTCTTTCAGGCCCAGCTGTCCCCTTTATCAAGATGGAGACGGTAATATAATCTACCTCTGAGGGTTGTTGTAAGGCTTAAATGAAATAAAATGATACACGCTTAACTGACTCACACAGAGCAAGTGTTCAGGACGTGTTGGGGAGCAAAGTACAGTCCTCTTTATCTACACCCTGGAATAAACACCTCCGACCTCCAATTCTTGTGCCCGGACCAAACAACTAGGTAGTCGATATTGAGTTTTCCACAGCTGGTCATAGGCATCACTCCCTTGGTTTTGCTCAAAGCATGGCTCAGGGAGATGAAGAAGAGGGTCTAATTCCACAAACCCTGCTTCTAACCCTACTCTCTCTGTTTACACTGGGGTTGCAATTTTAAATATCCACAGAGAACAGACAGGTATATAAACAAGTACAACAGGCCAGGTGAGATGTGTGACAAATTGGAGAGTACAATTTGTTCCTGGCCTCATAAAATTGCCTTTGCTTCACTCCCGGCGGTACTGAGGGCTAGTAGCTAGCCACTGGGGAACAAGCCATAATTTGAATTATAAGAATGCTTACAATGTCACCTTTGTGAGGCCCGTGAGTCAATTCTTGACTGATAACACTATCAACATTAGGTGGGTACCTGTGACCACTGACCTGAGCTTTATCTCCTAGACATAGTGAACTGTACCCAACAATCTGTACTTGTATGAATTGCATTACTGACAGCTCAGAGGAGAATTTGTGGCTGCACACAGAGGTGTGCTGGTCACTGTACATTTTAGAGTTTTTTTTTCTTTTATCCTGCCTAATTTTTAATTATTTGTTTATTTATTTACTTATTTAGACTTTATTTATTTCTTTGAGAGAAAGAAAGAGAGAGCAAGAGAGAGTATGAACAGCAGTAGAGGAGAGGGAGAAGCAGACTCAATGCTGAGCAGGGACCCCCACCCCCACCCCCCGCCATGGGGCTCAATTCCAGGACCCTAGATCATGTCCTGAAGGCAGATGCTCAACTGACTGAGCTACCCAGGCACCCTTAATTTTTTGAAAAATTCCTTATTTCCATTAAGAAAGAAATTGTGCTTCATGTAATATGTTCCAATAAAAATGTATAGAGTAAAATGTTTACTTAGGGGCACCTGGGTGGCTCGGTAGTTGAACATCTGCCTTCGGCTCAGGTCATGATCCTGGGATCCTGGGATCAAGTCTCGCGTCAGACTCGCTGTAGGAACCCTGTTCCTCTCTCTGCCTATGTCTCTCTCTCTCTCTCTCTCTCAGCTTCTCATGAATAAATAAATAAAATATTTTAAAAATAAATAAAATAAAATCCCTTATAGAACCACCTCTTCAGGGATAACCTTAGCAAGAGTTTGATAGGTTTTTTTTCCGGGTTTATTTTATACACATACATACACGCCCTGTATTAGTTTGCTAGGCTAGGGCTGCCAGAAGAAAGTACCACAGACTGGGTGACTTAAACAACAGAAATTAATCTTCTCACAGTTTTGGAAGCTAGACATCTGAGATAAAGGGGTCAGCAGGGTTGGGTTTCTTTCTTTTTTTTTTTTTTAAGTTTTTTTTTTTTTTTAAAGATTTTATTTATTCATTCATGAGAGACACAGAGAGAGGGAGAGAGAGAGGTAGAGAGAGAAGCAGGCTCCATGCAGGGAGCCCAATGTGGGACTTGATCCCTGGTCTCCAGGATCAGGCCCTAGGCCGAAGGCAGGGGCTCAACCGCTGAGCCACCCGGGGATCCCCAGGGTTGGGTTTCTCCTGAGACCTCTCTCCTTGGCTTGCCGATGGCCACCTTCTACCTCTGTCTTCACATGGTCTTACTCAGTGCATGTCTGTGTCCTAACTTCCTTTTCTTATAAGGACACTAGTCATATTGGAGTAGAATCCATCCTAAAGACCTCATTTAGCTTCAATTACCTCTTTAAAGAGCTTTTCTCTAAATACAGTCACATCCTGAAATACCCAGGATTAAGACTCTAGCATATGAATTGGGGGGTTACGTATGAACTCAGCCTCACAACACACATGTACGATTTTTCTTGTCCTGAACAGTTCTGCAACTTGTTTTTTCTTCACTTAATTTCAACACGTTTCCAAATCAGAAGATTGTGTATCTTCCTGAGGAGGCTGAGATACTGAGTAGTTAGCTTCCTCATCGCCTGTGTATAGCAAGAGAGAAGAGGCTGGGAATGGCCATTTGAATCAACAGCCAATGGCGTCCGTCAAAAAGCTATGCCGGCTGGTCACGGCCTCTCTTCCTCCTCCTTCTTATTGCTTTTATCACTTTGTGTTTTTGCCTAAAGTTCATGTGATTTTCTTAGGCTTTTTCTTCATACCCCACATCAAGTTGGCTCCTGCATAAATCATGCTCTGTCTGCTATTTCTATGATGTGCAGTCATTGGAAAATGCTATGATGTCCTTGCTTACTTTTCTTAGCTCTTCTGGCTCCTTCTTTTATCTCATTCAGTTGATTTATTACTCTATCTTTTATCTCTTGTTTTCCACAGAGGTCACATGCTCTATCTTTTCTGTGGAGAGTGCAAGGCATGTGTTATCTGAAAGCCTCTGCTGTTCCCTGGGATATATTCTCCAAGTCTCCTGTTGACTGTCAATAGTGGGAGTGCTTTCTCCTTTACTCCTCTCCTTTGTGTCTTTGGATTCCCTGTGCATTCTGCCCCTGGGACTTAAAAATGCACATCGATACCCTCTTGTTTGGCCTTTCAGCAATCTGTGCATGCATGCATGCATTTACGCATTTTGTCTCAGCTCTTCTGTGACCCTGTCAGGGCCCGTCATGTGGGCCTACCTTAAATCTTCAGACTGTTCCCAATCTGAGGTGAAGCTCATTCCCTTTGCAGATTTCTGAAGGCCCCTTGAGCATTGCTTTGATGTGGCAGTCAAATCTACTGCAGTGGCTTTATTGTCATCATTAGGAAAGATTTTCTTACTTCAAGATTACGTAAATGTTCATCCATCTCTGGAAGTATATTTCTTGCTATTTTTTTCAAATGGCTAGCCAACTTTTCCAATACCATTTTTGAAATTATCCAAATCTGTCCTACCTCTGTAATTTGCTGGACAGTGTTTATACACATAGTGTATATATAATATCCTGCACAATGTAAAGACATAGGACTTTTCTGGGCTTTTCTTTCAGCCTTGCTAATGTAGCTCTTCCAGTTAGCTATTTTTGGAACACAAATGTATATTCATAAACACATTATATTGCACTGTATTATATTTTATACAGAATATATATGAAATTTTAGGCTTATAATACAGGAACTTGAAAGTTGCATAAATTAAAGCTTGCACTGCTCTCATCTTGTACTTAGACCCCATGGGCAAGGTCTAGTCATCGCACTGATTAGACTAGATTAGAACACAAGAGATATGCCCTAAACAAGAGAACTTAGGGATGACCTTTATTGCCTGTGGGTGAGGCTGCTAGAGCAAGGCCCATGCTGTGACTCAACAGTGAGAAATTTGTATGAAGTTATCAAACTTTTATTTTCATATAACGGACAGGGGCAAGTCTTCTTTTTCAAATGATCAAAACAAGTGGCCCGAAGATTTATCTTAGGGAGAGAGCACTCTGTATACAAAACATTTCATAGTCCTCTTAGACACACAAAGTTGGTTCTCAGGTCAAAAAGCCTAGTCATAAGGTGTAAAAAGGGAGTTCAATTGCCTTATGAGAACGAAAGGAATTATTTTAGAATTCCATGAGGAGATGACAGAAACAAGGAAGGCAGACAGAAAAAGCAAAAGCCAGTGATACAGTGAAATCCCCAGGGCTAAGATTGCTAAACAGACTTTTAGGAGGATACCCAATATTCAGAGTTGAGTTGTTGGTATTGTTTTTTTAAGATTTTACTTATTTATTTGAGAAAGAGTTCAAGAGCAAGTGGGGGAGGGGGTGTTAGGGGGGTGGAGGGAAGAGGCAAAAGGAGAAGCAGACTCCCTGCCGAGCAGGGAGCCCCACATGAGGCTCGATCCCAGGACTCTGAGATCATGACCTGAGCTGAAGGCAAATGCTTTACCTCAAAAGCCACCCAGATGGCCCTGTTGGTATTGTTTTGACATTCACCATCTCTCCAAGTTCTCTGCATCCTTCATTCCTCAAATGAAAAGCCTGGTAGTGGGGATGGGGAGGGGAGTAGAGGGCAGTAGCTGCATCCATATCTGGGTCTATGTGCTGTCATGGATGGTCCATAATCTAAACTTATTCAGTAGAAACATGAACCAGAACAGAGGTAATAGTGAGCAGGTCAGTTCCTCAAACTATTGTAAAAACTTGGGAAAGATCATTGATTTCTATACATTATAAAATGAAGACTTCAGGTTACACTAGATCTTGCAAAGCAGGGTGATCTCAGCTGACGTCTTGCAGTTATCCAAAAGTTCACTGACTATGCAAAAGAACTGGCATCACTCAGCGATTTGGGAAAATGCATTGCTGTATGGCTCAGTTTACCTCCTAGAAACAAGTGAGGAGAGAGAAGAAAAACAAAATTTCAAAACCTCTGTTAGTTTTTCTTTTTTAAAGATTTTATTTATTTATTCGTGAGAGAGGCAGACACAGGCAGAGGGAGAAGCAGGCTCCCTGCAGGGATCCCGATGTAGGACTCGATCCCAGGACTCCGGGATCACGCCCTGAGCCAAAGGGCTCAACCACCAAGCCACCTGGGTGTCCCTTTATTAGCTTTATTAGCTTTTCTAATGGTCCGTTTTTTAAGCAGCGCAGATTGTATGTGATTTTTTTTTCAAAACGTGGCTAATCATAATAGCTTCTTCAGGGATCCCTAGGTGGCTCAGCGGTTTGGCACCTGCCTTTGGCCCAGGGCGCGATCCTGGAGGTCTGGGATCAATTCCCACGTCGGGCTCCCGGCATGGAGTCTGCTTCTCCCTCCTCCTGTGTCTCTGCCTCGCTCTCTCTCTCTCTCTCTCTCTCTCTCTCTATGTCTATCACGAATAAATAAATAAATAAATTAAAAAAATAATAGCTTCTCCATAGGATTATAGGATTACCTGATTAATGCTGTGAGTATAGTGCTTTGGAAGTGTCTGGCACACAGTAAATTCTGCATATGTTTACTATTAAGACTACAAGTATAGCTGTCATTATCATGCTTATTAGAATAAGGGGAATTGAGATGGAGGGCTTCTAAGAGGAAAGGTGCTGGAGCCTTCAGGAGCAGGGAGAGGAGTGCCTGCTCCCAGTTCACCCCTTCACCTCAAACAAGTGGATCGTATACAAAAAACAAATGCCTGTGGGAAGTTTTGGTGGGGGGTACAGTTGTGGGGCAAAGGATCACAGAAAAGTAGCTGAGTCATGGAGCAGGGAAGAGAGAATGGCTTCAGGAAGTGGGATATAAATAAAACCAAGAGTGTGAGGGAATTGCAACTTAAAACCAGAAATGACTGGGGGTCAATAAACTCACCGGGAATCTGCAAACATAACTAAAAAGGACATTGAACTTCCCATTGAATTTGGGGTTAAAGAAATCGTGCCAATCAAAACTAAATAAATAAAAAGCCAAAACTACATTTAAGTGATGATCTCAGTTCATATTGAAAATAGACTGTACAAGAAAGTTGAGAGAGAACTCATTGAAAATCTATCGGATGAACATTTCTGGGAAAGTGGTCATTTCAATGCAAACTTGCAAATTCCTTTCCAGCCTAGACTCATGAAAATAAGCAAAAAATATCCCCAAATAGAGAAGGACCCAAAGTCATACATATTAGGCAAATTAGCTAGCTATGATTCAATTCATACCAAATTGAAAACTGGTGCTGGTAATGAAAGCATTAACATTTGAGTTGGTGAGCATTGGTGGTACGGGAAGAGGACGAAATTCTGAGAATCTCACCATTACTACCCAACAGAGAGGGTGGGTTGTGGATCGTACATTCAAGACCCATTCCTCTGTAAGATATTAATAAAATTACAGAGAACACTGGATAAGTAGCTCTTCTTGTTGACTTGACACTCCTGAACAGGTTAGGTCTTTAGGGGAGCTGCAGAACAGGAGTGACTGGGTAGAGTGTGGGGGAAGATATGCCAACCACCAAAACCAAGCACTAGCATCAGCATCTCCCTAGCCAGATCTCCATCAAAATGGCTGCCTTTCCCCAAAGTCAGGATCAAACAGAGGTATGGAGACCCTCCCTACTGTTCCCCCACCAGAAAGACACTGATCTGAAATCAGTGAAGTTGCTCACAGTTATGGGATTTTTAACAACTCTTGAAAAGAAATGTGGCTTCCCAGCAGATTACCAAACAAACAAACAAACAAACAAAAAACCCTGAACAATAAATAAAATAATGGACTACAAGAGAGAGTCCAGAAGTAGAATTTTACATATATCTAGTCAATTGATCTTGATAAAGGTGCCAAGGTAAAGCAAATAAAGAAAGAATAGTCTTTTTCAATAAATTGTGTTGTTGAAATCCCTACTTCACATTATTATATACATCAACATTGATGTCTCACTATACACAAAAATTAACACAAAAGAGATCACAGACTTAAATGTAAAAGCCAAAACTATAAATCTTCTGAAAGAAAACATAGGAGAAAATTTTTGCAATCTTTGCCTAGACAAAAAAAAAAATTTTTTTTAAGATTTTATTTTCAAGTAATCTTTGGGCCCAAATATGGGGCTCAAACTCACAAAACCCCAGATCAAAAATTGCATGCTCTAATGACTGAGTGAGCCAGGTGCCCCCTAGGCAAAGATTTCTGAGATAAAACACCAAAAGCATGAGCCATAAAAAGAGAGAGAGATAAATTAGACTTCATTGAAATTTAAAACTCTATTCTTCTAAAGATGCTGTTAAGAAAGCAATGGACTGGGAGAAAATATTCACAGTTTGTCTATTTGCCAAAGCACCCATATCCAGAATATATAAAGCAGTTCTGTAGCTCATAATAAATAATGAGGCAATTTCTTGTCTGGGTGAGGGAGGGAAATGGGCTTTGGAAGCCTGATAATAATACAAGTAATATAAAGTGTTCATTGTTTGCCAGGTGCTCTTCTAAGTCCCATATACATATTATTAGCTCATTTAATCCCCTGAACGATTCTGGGAGGTAGGAATTCCTATCTCCATTTTACAGATGAGCAAACTGAGGCAGGGTGGCAAGAGCCACAGGGTGAGAGAATAGCTGAAAGAGCACACTCCCCCCCATACCACTGTCCCTGGGTGAATGGCAGCAGGATGGCAATGCCCACAGGAGGTCAATTGGAGAGGGCCCCTCTGCCCAACACAGCATCTTCTGGTAATGACAGGTGGGGCAGGTGTTTGGCCCCCACTCATCACCTTGCTTCACCACCCCCAATCTGTGACTAGGAAATGATAAACGAGGATGCCACCCTGCAAAAGACCTCTGCCTGGATAAACTGGTTTAGAGATTGCCCAAAGAGTGGGATTGCCTGGGGCCCTTGGGGGTGTGCTAAGGTGGAGTGGTTGGGCCTCCCCGGCCCCCCTCCCCGGCCCACTCATCTGGAGAGGAAGACAGCACTTGTGTCTTCATGTCTTCATCCCTCCCCAGGAGGCACTGGGCAGCCAGAGCACACATGGCCACAGCAGGCACAGGGAATATGAGCTCACGAGGAAAAAAAAAATGAGACATCCGAGGAACACAAACACCATAAAATAAAGATGACAAATTGAAAAGCTGACAGCAGAGGAAGCAGAGTTAAAGGCCCAGCAAAATAAATATCAAATAAAAATTACAGATGTCCTTGGAAACGCAGGGAAGGAATTAGAAATGGGACAGTACAGAAAGAATAATGGGTGTGATGAGGAAGGAGCAATGTCATGGGAGACATAAGGTAAGTAAATCACTTTGACTTTATTGCCACCTAAAATAATGGCAAAAATTAAAAGACAAAAATGTGTGTTCATGACCATGCGGAATTCCAACATTCTGGGAGAGAAGGCCGCGTTACAGGGTCGTGAAATTGCGCTGAGAGACTTGACTCATTTGGGGAGAAGACACGGAAAATTTTAAAGGGTATAAGACAAGGTGAGAAGGAATAACACATCAGAAGAGAAGAGCTGGAGAAAGCTGGAACCAAGGTTTAATTTGAGGCAAAACAGATTTCAAACTCTTCATTTCTTTCCCACCCTGCCCCCCCAAAAACAGACTATGGGGAAAAATAATGATGTCATGTAATGGTACAAGTATAGTAGACCCCAAAAGACATAATGATTACGAGCATGTGTACATCCAACTACTTAGCCTTAAAATAGATAAAGGAAACTAGGGAGAAACCGATAAAGCCACCATTTTTAGAAGAAGTTTTAACGCTTACTCAGAAACTGTTAGATCACACAGATTTTAAAAATTAACTACAGTAGAGAAGATTTAATTAATAGAGGATTGGACATTTTTAAACCAGGACTCAGCTACATATTTTTTCTCGGCACGTCTGAAGGAAGGGGCCCACGATAGCAGTGATTCTCAAAAGCAGGAAGTCTTGTTGGGAAAGATAGTACTAATTCATAAAACTGGTCGTGATAAGGGAAATTTATAGGATCAGAAAAATTAAAGCGAGTCTAAAAGTTTAAAAAGCTGCATTGAAAGAGATAAAATTCTAGGACAGTTGGCTAAACAAGAATGAGACTCTGACAGAAATATGGAAAATCGATCTAGACTCTGGCTAACGCTAACTTTTGCAATCTTTGCTTAGACAAAAAAAAAAAATTTTTTTTTGTCTTCAATTCTTAGAACTAATATTCAGTCAGCAACCACTGGGTGCCAAGCACTCTTTCACATGGCATCCCATCTTACCCCATCTTTATTTTTTTTTTTAAGATTTTATTTTTTATTCATCAGAGACACACAGAGAGAGGTAGAGGCACAAGCAGAGGGAGAAGCAGACTCCCTGTGGGGAGCCCGATGCGGCACTCGATCCCAGGACCCAGGGATCACACCCTGAGCCAACCCAGGTGCCCCTCACCCCATCTTTAAAACAACTCTATGAGCTAGGTACCACTATTATCCCCATTTTACAGAAAAGGAAACTGAGGCATGGAAAACTTAAGTATCTTGCTCAAGGTTACCCAACTTCTAAGTGTGCCATAAGAAAGCAATTAAAATAAACTACATATTAGAATATGAGAGGGAATATTATCATCGTTATACCTATTATGTTTTGAGAGAGAGAAAGCACGCATGCATGTGTGTGCATGTGAGGGGGAGGAGCACAGAGAGGGAGAAAGAGAGAGAGAATCCCAAGCAGGCTCTGCTGTGACTGAGCCACCCACGCATCCCCATTATATCTATTTTTTAAAATTGAGGAATCTCACTTAGGGAGGGTTCATTAATTTTCCCAAGGTCACAGAGGGAGCAAGTGATGGAGCAGGTACTTGAATCCAGTTAATCTCCCTCTAAGAGCTGAAGCATGTGACCACTAACATGTCTCTCATCAGTGAGATCAGAAGAAGCTCTCTATAGACTCCTTTTGAAATTGCTCAAGACAGGGCGCCTGGGGGGCTCAGTGGTTAGAGCATCTGCCTTGGGCTCAGGTCATGACCCCGGGGTCCTGGGATGGAGTCCCGCTTCCTGCTTCTCCCTCTGCCTATGTCTCTGCCTCTGTCTGTGTGTGTCTTGTGAATAAAAAATAAAATCTTTAAAAAAATTTGCTCAAGACACATTGTTAGGTGGAGGAGAGAATTTGGCTCCAAAAATAGTATGTAAAATATTTCCTTCAAAAACATAACATACACTAATACATATGCACACATTTTATCATATGATACGCAATAATAGTATTTTATTCATATTAATTTATATTTATTGTATGGACATTTATTTTTTAATATAATATTTAGAATAAGTACATAAGAAAGTTATATATTACATATAGAGAGGGGGAAACAGAGACAAAGAGAGAGACAGAGAGAGATTGAATAGCCTGGGAAGAGCTTTGGAGTCACATCACATATATTGGATCCCAGCTCTACCATTTACACACTGGGTGGCCTCTGGCAAGATTTAATCTCCCCTTGCCCCCTCCCTTCCTGTAAAATGCGGCTAATACTGATACTTAACTCAGGGCTGTACTGATGAAACCAGTCGCTACATGGAAGGGTGGCCCACCAAGGGCAACTGCTTACTAAGCATTAGTTACTTTGGTGGTTAAAAATGGCCATTTCTGGAGACTATTACCCCGTTGTTACTTTAGTAGTCAAGGAAGATTAATAAATTGGGAATAAATAACTCTACTATATACAGAGTGATATGTGATATCTAGGTGATACTAATGCAGAAATAGGTAGATCAATGAACTAGATTGGAGACGTCAGAGAAGTCCCCATTATACTGGGATATTAATAGGTAATAAGAATGTGGAACCAGTGGGGAAAGTGTGTCTCTTTCCTCTCACCATTGGGGTAAAATGCGTGGCTACTCTGGGGAAGAAACCAAAGCTGAAGTCAACAAAGCATCTCCATTCCTTCTGCAGACGTGCGGGGCTAATTGAGCCATCCTGCCTATCCCCGGTGGGTCAGTGAGCTGGTTTAAATTAATGCCACTAGTATTGCTTTTTCTCTTCTTTTCTGAATTAGAATATCTGGCCGAGCTGGGAATCGGGTGGAAAGAGTCCACTTAGGACACTGCTCTCAGCCCTGGTGCCTAGCAGGCGCCTTGCACCCCGGGCCCCACCCTGTGCCTTTAAATCATCCCTGGAAGAGGGCCCATACATCAGCATTTTTCAAAGACTCTCCCAGATGATTCTAGCATGCGGTCAGGATTAATAATCACTACTTTACAGGGTATTATTTTACCAAAATGACATATTAAAGGTTAATTTCCTAGGAACAAAAGTTCACACAAGCTGTTTGTTAAGAGATTCCCGCATTCCTCCCCTCGGGGGATCCTAGTTGGCAGGTACACTCTGCATTTAGATTTTCCTTCGGGAATGTTAATTGCTTGAGCTATCATAACAGAATGGAATTTTTACTTTTCCCCCCGATATGAGAGAGAGAAGAATCTGTACAGCATGGTTGAACTCTGACCTCTACGTCTATTTGGATAGCACCCCCAAAACCAGCAATGCAAGTCGGCCTGTTTATTTATTTCTTTTTAAAAAAGATTGTGTTTATTTATTTGACAGAGAGAGAGAGAGAGCACAAGCAGGGGGAGCTTCAGGCAGAGGGAGAGAGGGAGAAGCAGGCTCCCTGCTGAGCTGGGAGCCTGAGGAGGGACTCGATCTCAGGACTCTGGGATCATCACCAGATGCTTAACTGACTGAGCCCCCCCAGGTGCCCCAGTGATCCTGTTTAACTGCCAGACTTGTGCACCACAAAAAATGCAGGATTGAGCCACTTCACAGCACCGAGAAATCACCAGGCCGCCCTGTAGAGCCCGAGGTAATGAGGAAACCAAAAGTCTTTCTAAAGTCAGAAAGCTCTGCTGTATCTCCAGGCCTTCCTCCTGGTTTCCAAGCAGCCAGCCACCTGCTCTCAGCTTTCACCAAGAACTAAACAATTTAAGGAAGGAAAAAGATTATTCTGGGCCAAAAAGTTTCTGGGAAACTTGAAGTAACGTTGCCGAGGGAGAGGACGTCTCTTGGCCTCATTCCCCTGTCAGGCATGACCATCTTCTGGGAGGGCGGAGGAGAAGAAAGCCCTTTATCTTTTCCTGGTCACGATCTTTTTCCAGGCCTCACCGCCCGAGCTCCTGCTGAAGGAGACCTGTTAACCACTGCTTCGGGGGTAGAGGGGCAGCTTGAGATTAGATCACCAAAGATAAGGTCGGGCAGGATCAGCGGCTAGAGTCGCTCTGCCATCTATGATGCTCGAGGTGCAGTGACACACACAAATGCGCTACTGAGCCAGAAATTACAACACATGTCAGCTCTTTCTGGAAACCTGTCCTTTGGGAGGTGAAGGCAAGTTGCAAATGGGAATGGTTTGATGGATGGGTTTATTTATTTTTATTTTTTTTAAGATTTTATGTATTTATTCATGATAGACATGGGTGGGGGGGAGCAGAGACACAGGCAGAGGGAGAAGCAGGCTCCATGCAGGGAGCCCGACGCGGGACTCGATCCCAGGATCCCGGGATCACTCCCTGAGCCAAAGGCAGGCGCTAAACCGCTGAGCCACCCAGGGATCCCCCAGATGGATGGGTTTAAAGAAGTATTTGACTGCCTGGGGTGGACACAGCCCACGTTTCCAGCGCCCATCCCCGCTTCTGGAGCAATGTTAGAAAACCAATGCTGTGCAGACCAAGCTTTACACATAAAAGGAGAGTTGGCGCAGGAAGCACACAAAGAGAAAGTCAGAAGGCTCACGCTGGTCCCAGCCAGGTCCAGGCTTGTCCCTCCTGCAGCCCGGCTACCCCAGGGGCAGTAGACTAGGGGTGAGGCCAGGGCTGGCAGGAGTTGTTGCTCTGGCCTTGGCTTTTAGGCAGCACACCTCCTCAGAGTGCCATCTGCCCCACACCCCCCAGCAAATCCCTCTGCTTTGATGTCACACACCTGCCTTCCTTTCCCTTTAGAGATTTTCTGGGCCCCCAGAGAGATCTTTCTTGGGAAGTAAAAGGAGTAGAAAGAGCATGAGTCAGGACATGAGAAGACCAGAGCTTTGGGACCATGTGACCGAGCACACTACTTTTTCTTCCTCTGAGCCTCATTTCCATATTTTAAAAGAATGAGAGTCTAGATTTCTCCCCCTCCCTGTTGTGGACGTGGGAGTCACCCCATACCTCCCTCATCATGGCAACTCTATTGCAATTGCTTCTTCTGTCTCCCTGACCAGACTGAGAGCTCACTATGCCAGGGCCATGTCTGTCTTACTTATTCTTGTGTCCTCACTACAAAGGCACGGGGACAGGCAATCAGAAAATGCATCTGTTGGATTAGAGAGAGGAAGGAGGGAGGGAGGGTGAGCTATCCCAGCAGGCCCCTGGGTGCCTGTTTGCATAAAGGTTGCCCCGAGCCCTAAAAATTGCCTAAGCCGGGACAGAAGGAAGCTGCTTCTCTCCAATCCCGAGGCAAGGGAAAATAAATGAGGCCAGATGCAAAACCAAGCCGTGGCCCAGATCTCCAACGTGAGGCTCTGGAAACGTGAAAGAAGCAAAGCTACCTGTGGGGGCCAGGGTTTCGTGAATACCCCAAGCGGGCCCTGCAGGGCTTTGGCAGAGCAGAGGGTGGGAAGGGTTTCTTCCAATGGCACCAGAGAGGCCCGAGGCCTTGCAAGAGCCAGCAGATGAGACTTTGCTAGAGCTTTGTCATTAGGTGCATTTTCTAAATCTGAAAGGAATGCTGCAGACTGGGGAGGGCACTGGGGGAGCTAGGGGGGCCTGGAGAAGAATGCTGGCGTTAGCATGGGGCTGGGCCTGGGACGACCCTCGGGAAGGGCCCCACAGCTGGCAGCCCCAGAACTCGCCACCTGCCTGGAGTGATCTGGGGAAGACTCTGGTGTGCCCCGTTGACAAATGTGGCGGAAGAGGGAGAGAGCACGTGGGTGGACTTGGAATCAGGGGATCTGAGAATAATCTGGCAAACACATTGTCGGAGCATCATCCAGGGTCTTAATTTTTCCAAAAAGAGGAAAACAGAGAAGTGGTTATCATTAGATTATTTTTGTGGTAATCCTGACCTCACAGAATCATGGAATCAGGGGCACCTGGGGGGCTCAGTGGCTTAAGCATCCGACTCTTGATTTCAGCTCAGGTCACGATCTCAGGGTCGTGAGATTGAGCCCCACATCAGGCCCTACACTCAGCGAGGAGTCTGTCTGAGATCTCTCCTCTCCCTCTCCACCCCCCTCCGCCCCCTGCTCGCACACCCTCTCTCTAAATAAATAAATAAAATTAAAAAAAAAAATCACAGAATCAGAGGTGTTGCCCAGAGGCCCATCCCAACATTTATTTTTATTTTTTAAAAGATTTTATTTATCTATTCATGATAGACAGAGAGAGAGAGAGACAGGCAGAGACACAGGCAGAGGGAGAAGCAGGCTCCATGCAGGGAGCCTGATGTGAGACTTGATACCGGGTCTCCAGGATCATGCCCTGGACCAAAGGCAGGAGCTAAACCGTTGAGCCACCCAGGGATCCCCCCATCCCAACATTTATAGAAAGTATTCCTCCCAACAATGTCAAGAGCAGCTACCATTTTTATTCTACTTCTTTCTGCCCACAGGGCCAGGATTAGGGGAAGAGGAGTGGGGCACTAGCCTTGGTGCAAAATGTAAGGGGTGCCCCAAAACTCAGTAATCACGGTAAATAATATGTTAATGCCCTGATGCAAGAAAGTCCATGATGAACAAAAGGGCAAAATTTTAGAGAAAGGCAAATACAATATGATTTCACTCACATATGAATTTCATTTTATTTATGAATTTTATTTTATTTTATTTTATTTTATTTTATTTTATTTTATTTTATTTTATTTTATTTTATTTTATTTATGATAGTCACACAGACAGAGAGAGAGAGGCAGAGACACAGGCAGAGGGAGATGCAGGCTCCATGCACCAGGAGCCCGATGTGGGACTCGATCCCAGGACCCCAGGATCATACCCTGAGCCAAAAGCAGACGCTCAACCACTGAGCCCCCCAGGTGCTCCTGTTTTACTTCTTTTCAAACACTCCTCAGGATGAAATGATGCTGCTCTGTATTTGCCGATGTCTCTCCAGTCCCTGACACGTAGTATAAGCCCACGATACATCATTACGTGAATAAAGTACATGAATGGAGCACTTGCCGATGAGATATCTTGCGAAGTGCTTTACATGCGTGATTTTAACTACAGTCGTACAGATAAGGAAGTGGGCTGAGGGGCGTTAAGAGGCAATTGCACTTCATGTGGCATAAGGTCACGTAACTAGTGAGTGAAAGAAGGCTAAAATCTTCCAGAATCCAGCAACCCATGTCATTACCTCTACTACCACCCGGGCTTTGGGTTCCTCATTTCTCTCTTCCAAGGAAAGATTTAACTCTATTCCCAAAGTCACTCTGGGCCTTCTCCACCGAACCATTGTTGAGGAAACAGCAAAATGCCAATCCTTTCCTTAATTACAAGCATGGCCATCAGTAGGTTTTGCACGTCCAGAAGGCTCTGGTGTGCCCCATTCATGGATGGGGCGGTTCTCCCCTATCTGGCTGAGGTTGGGGTGGCCTCCTTCGTGCAAGTCCGGCCTGTAATCATGTAGAGTTTACCCACACTCATCTTCCTTCGAGGCTGCGAACTGTCCAACTGTCCAATCAGGTCTGATGAGATAGTAGCAGCTCCGGGACACAGATCCTATCTGTACTTGAGCTTCTGGCTGACACTGCCCCTACTTGTACTCTCTCCCTCTCCCTCTCTGTCTTTCTTTCTGACAAATAAATAAAATCTTTAAAAAAACAAAATAGACAAGTTTGGATACCATAAAATTCACCAGTCATTTTACCGACTTGTGTAACTAGCACCACAACCCAGTGATAAACACTCCCATCATCCACTAAGATCTCTCTTCCCCATTTACAGTTAATCCCCATTTCTACCCACAACCCCGGGCCACCACTAATCTACTGTCTCTATGGATTGGCCTTTCCTGGACATTTTATGTTGATAGAATCATTCAGTTGCGTGTCTGGCTTCTTTCGGGGAGTGTGATGATTCTCAGGTTGGTCTCTGTTGTAGCGTGCATCGATTTTGTCCCTTCTTAGTACTGAATACAACTCCAGATGTGTGATTTGAATGGGACTGAACGAGCAGCTCTGGCCATTGGCTCCTTCCCCTGAGCCTCTTTCCTGGAGACCCACCCGCAGGCCCCCCAACCCCAGCTCTGAGTACCCTTCTCCCCAGGTTGTCTCCATGGGACAGCAAATCTGACCGCCTCGTTTGCACTTGGAAACAGGTGGCTTTTCCCGTCCTCAACCCAATGTCCTGTGGTGGTCCTGGGTCCCCTTTATCAGACAGCAAGCTCTCTGCGGGGAGAATTGGGTCCTGGGCTGCTTCTACATGGTCTCAGCACTCCAAGAGCAGTGTGAGCAGAGAGCAAGCGCCTGAGAAATATGTGTGAAGGATGCTAGTGTGCAAAGCAAGGCTGCCACAGAGAGTGTGGACAGGCCTGGTGTTCTTTCCATCCCTTCGGCCCCAGCTGCCTGGTGCTCAGTGTGTGCTCAGCCCCCAACCCTGAGTCCAGAGAGACACAGAGTGAGAGCTTGGCTGTGTCAGCTCCCCTGAGGCCATGGGCCCAGATGTCCCTCCAGTGAGTTCTACAGAATATACTGGAAAGAGCAAAAGCTCTGGCTCTGAGTGACCTCAGGAAAGGTTTCTCCTCTGGAAAACAGGAAAAGTATCCATGCTATGAGATTAAATGAGATAAGGTATCAATAAAATAGGCCCAGAGTACAGTGGTGGCCTTCTTCTCCCTTCCCCCCCCCCCGGGGCTTTTCTCACCCCTCCCACTTCTCCCAAAGTCCATGGATAATGGAAATTCAAAGCCACTTTAGAATTTGGCAAAAGCAGTATCACCATCCTAAAGGTATTACTCTATCTGTGGAAGGATTGAACATGTCGGGGGAAGGGGTTCCAAGGACTGACTCAGTTTTGACATTGCTGAGACGCTGCCAGGCACAGTGGCTAATGGACAACTCTCAGCTGTGTTTCATTTGATGCCTATTCTAGAAGTTCCAGAGAGGTATTGGCAACATTTGTCAAGGTAGAGGTTTCATATTATAATCTGGATTTCTGCCTTCTCTTGAAAACAAAAACAAAAACAAAAACAAAAGGTCTGACCATTGGGCTTCATGCCTTGAAGGGCAAGCACCCCCCAGATGGCTGCGGATCTTCTCTGGCTCTGAAGACTAGGGTCCATTTTCTCCCCCCACATTCATTTCCATCTCCTGCCTGGCCCCTGACCCGCTGGAACCTGTGCTCCTGTAAAAGGTGATGCCCAAGGGGAATCATTCCTGGGATTGACAACGGTTTAGGAAAGAGCTGAGTTGCTCAGAGATGTTCATTGTCCACTTGGGGTGAGGCCACTTTTATTCTGCCTTTATTTTATTTTATTTTATTTTATTTTATTTTATTTATTTTATTTTTTTATAGATTTTAATTATTTATTCATGAGAGACAGAGAGAGAGGCAGAGACACAGGCAGAGGGAGAAGCAGGCTCCCTGCAGGGAGCCCGACGTGGGACTCGATCCCGGGTCTCCAGGATCAGGCCCTGAGCCCAAGGCAGGCGCTCAACCACTGAGCCACCCGGTGCCCCCCACTTAATTTTACCTTAATACCCACTGCAACATATAGATGATAGTAAGAGCTGAAAGTGGGGAGTGGGGGTGTCGGGAGGGGAAGCTCAGCTTGGCCTTCACTCTTCGCCAGGGTCTAGGAAGGGGAGGTTGGGTGAATTCCTTTCTATGCCTCAGAGCAGAATTCCTGCCCAGCCCTTCCTGTCTTCACGGGAGACTGTGTGTAGCCTGCCTAGCCTGGTGGCTGGCGCAGATGCTCTGAGCACTCCGTACACACTTAACGGCGAGTGTTATTGCTTTTGTCGTTACCATGATTAAACACTTGATTTCCTGCCACTTAGCCAGCTCCCAGCAAGGTGAGTTCCTAATACCCGTGCCTTTTAACAGCCACCTCCCCTGGCTTCTGTCTCCTGACCTCTCCCAAAAGCCTGGACTCAGGCAGCCCTGCACCCAGTCCGTAGACCCACCATGGCACTACCGCTTGGGCCCTGATTTCTGCCTTTCCTCCTCCACCACTAGCACATCTATCCCTGGTTGCACTGCTTCTATTTTTTTTTAAAGATGTTATTTATTTATTCCTGAGAGACACAGAGAGAGGCAGAGACACAGGCAGAGGGAGAAGCAGGCTCCCTGCAGGGAGCCCGACATGGGACTCGATCCCGGGACCCTGAGATCATGCCCTGGGCCGAAGGCAGACGCTCAAACACTGAGCCACCCAGGCGTCCCTTGGTGGCCCTGCTTCTAGCTGTTTCAGGTCAACAGCTCAGGCTGCCTGCCTCTGGCCTAAAATGCAGGCTCTTTGAGGCAGTGCCTCCCAGTGGGAATCTAGACAGCAGAGGACACAGAGGCATAGGCTCCTGTGACTCTCAGCGGAGTGAGGACCTCCATGCATGAGAGCAGCCTCAATGCCTAGGCCAGTCCCTGGTACACAGCAGGTGCTCAGTGCTTGTGGAATGGATAAATAAGTTAAAAGACAAATGAATGAAGGAGTGTATGAAATGGATCAGAGGCCTGAGTGGTAAAAACCATATGATTCTGTAACTCTCCTCGATGGGTTTCTCTTTCGTGAGTAGGGATAAAATCAGCGAAGGGAAGACAGTCTGTGTGCTGTTCTTCTAGGGGAAGAGGCAAGGAGATTCCCTTCTCCACTGCGGTCCAGCCCTTAAATAGAGCACAGGGTCAGTGGTGGTGACCTCTAAATGAGGTGGGAGGGAAAGGGGAAGGGAGGGAAGCAGCCACAGCACAGGAAGGCCAGACAGCTTGGAGAGCCAGCTGGGGGCTGAGAAGGCACCGAGGGCCGAGCAGGACAGAGGCCTGCTGGGAGTTTCCTCCTGTGAGCACCACTCCTGAAACATCTGCTCCACAAACCCCAACCCTGATTTGCTACCGACCTTATGCCAGGTCCTCACTCCAGCTAGGGGTGAGTCCACTGGGGGGGGGTCTGTTCTAGGGTTATCAACACACAGGGACCCCATAAAGGCAGCTGGGTAGTAGCCTGATGATGTAGAACCAACAGCATCACCACCACAGCACATGGCCTCCCCCCCACCCCCATTTCCCTGTTCTGCTTCTCTTCCTGCCTGTTTTCTGTGCTAAGGGGAGAGCTGAGGCCACTTGGGTTTACCAAGCCCCAGACCGATGAAGCAGCTCCCCTTCCCTCGGAGCGGTCCCAGCATCGTGAGCCCAGATATGGACTCTCCACCTTCTCCTCCCCCGCCCCCACCTGCCCATTTGTCCCCAGGGATGAGCCATGGACCCCTTTGGGCAGTGGGAGCCAGGGTGAAAGAACCAGGCCCCTCGCCCTGGATGGCGGATCGCTTCTTCTCTTTCTTCTGGCCACGTATCTCTCTCTTTGAGCAAAAAGTTCATTTTCTCCAGCCTCGGTCCACTTCCTGGGGTTGATTTTCTTTCACCATGATTTTTGGGGAAATTTGAGCTTTTCTCTTTCTGGTGCACAGCAAACCTGGGGGTGCTCTGTGGGCTGGGATGGGGGCAGAGTCTAAGCAGACTTAGGCCTCTGGGATGCTGCTCCTTCTGCACCTCATCCTGGGGCACCATTCCCTACCACCACGATGACGCTCCAGTTGGGGGGCACCAGGGGAGGCCACGTGCAGCATATGTACCACTATCCTACCTTGGAACTCTTCCGTCTCGGGGCACCTGGCTGGCTCAGTCGATGGAGCATGCAGCTCTGGATCTTGGGGTTGTGAGTTTGAGCCCCACGTTGGGCAAGGAGCCTACTTAATTTTTTTTTTAATTTTAAAAATCAAAAATTAAAAAAAAGAGAACTCTTCCCTTTCATTTGTTACAGATGCTCTTGCCTTACCCACCTCCTTGTGACGGTGATAATCACACCTAAAATTTATTTTGTTTGACCAGGTATTAGGCCAAGCACTTTATCGCATCTGATGTTCGTAACAAATCTACAAGGCATGTGACATTATTTCCTTCATTCTTCAAATGAAAAAATAGGCTTAGAGAGAGGATGTAATTTGCCTAAACTCACCCACCAATGAGTGGTAGAGCCGCAAATTTGAACGCAGGAAGTGAGGCTCTAAAGTCTTTTTTTTTTTTTTTTTTTTTTTAAGCTCTAAAGTCTTATGTCTTGCCACCGGTTCCATATCCTCTCACAGGGCAGAGGGGTGGAGGGAGGAGGGGAGGTTAGGGCAGCTAGTAAGCAAATCTCTAGGGGTGGAAACATCTGTGAGGAACTTGAAGCAGCTCTCTGGTCTCCCCAGTTCCCAGCTGGTGGGGAATATGTTGGTGCCCGTTAGACTCTGGCACCTGGCAGGCATGCTTTCAGGGCACCTCTTCGTGCTGCTAGACACACCCCAGTCTTCAGGACGCCCGGGTGGCTCAGCAGTTGAGCGTCTGCCTTTGGCTCAGGGTGTGACCCCAGGGTCCTGGGATCGAGTCCCACGTTGGGCTCCCCGCAGGGAGCCTGCTTCTCCCTCTGCCTGTGTCTCTGCCTCTCTCTGTGGGTCTCTCGTGAGTGAATAAATTAAAAAAAAAAAAAAAAAAGATTACCTCAGCCTTCAGACCAGAAAGAAGAACCTTCTCACTGGACCCTCTAGTGAGGCAGCCTCTGCCCAGCTCCGGGGGCTCATGGTCCCATGGAGCCAACACACACCCTGTGTTCCCTGCCCTCCTCCGGAAAGGCCGCCTCCTGGGCCTGGCCTGGAGGAGGCCCCGCCTGAGGGAGCCTCAGACACGGAGCATGGCCTCCCCACCCGTCAGGCCTGGGCGGCCTCTGGCACTACCCTGTCTCCAGGGAAACCGCCAGCATCCCCGGGATTAAGCCGAGCCCGCCACTCCGGGCCTTTGGGAACCCTGACCCAGCTGGGCCAAATCTTCAGCTCTAAACACGGGGACGTGCGTTCCCGCGGGGCCTACACGCTCTCAGGAGCTTCCCTGTCGCAGAGGAGGAGGGGACAGTATTTATCCCTCAGCGTTTTTCATCCTTTTTCCAAACCTCAGCTGCTGTTCTCACTCTGTCAAACCCTGGACCTCCACCCCCTGCCCTCTCTGGCCCTTGTTCACAGAAAACCGCCCATAATCAGCTCCGGGCCCACACCCACATGTTTATTTTTTTCTCCTCACAGAAGCGAAATATGTCCGCTGCAGTCTGAGGTGCCTCAGGAAGACAAGAACTGCAGGGCCTTGCTGAGGGACTGGGGGGGGGGGGGGGGGGGGGGGATCCGAGAAAGAGAGGAATCTGGACCGAGGCTGAGATTTCTGGCCCGAGCACGTGGCTGTAGAGGCTAACGGAAGGAAGCTTCCAGTAGGCCACTCACAGTCCCACTCTCTGGAAAGGGGGTGGTCTAGCCGAGCCAGCGTGAAGACCTTTGGGAAGTGCGCCCCATCTTCTGAGATGGAGCAGGGGGTCCAGGGAGCAAGGCTGGCCGTAGGGCGGGGGCCCCCACGGTGTTTCTGTCAACCGGGCTCTGGATCAACCACGGTCGGCGCGGCTTCTCTGAGAAGACTCCGGGCAGCGAGAGGAGGCAGGGGCCCCAGGAAGGAGGCCGAGCACCGTGTGCCTCGAGTGGCCGTTGAGCCAAGGAGAAGACACACAGGAGAACTGCCCCCCGGTGTAGCTGTGACGCCAGACGGGAAACCACACCGAGCAGGCTCCCCCGTTAGGCCTGCCCTCGGCCCTGCTCTCTGCAGGCCGCCCTGTCGGTGGGGCCAACAGGTGGTCCCGCTGTCCTCTTCTTGCAGAGATACCTCTGCGACAGGAATAATGCTAATGCCTAAAATGCCAGGCCCAGAGGAGGTGGCCGGGAAGCTACTCCGGGGCAGCAGGGACCCTCCTGGCAAATTCGACCACAAAGTGCCCCCTTCTGAACACGGGCAGCTTGAGGAAGTCAGGATAGCTCATGGGAGTTTCGCAGCCTCACACTTAGACGTGAGAAATGCCACATTTCTTTGTTCCTATAAATACCACGGACTTTCTCAGGGCCCGCACACCCCCGCCGAGCGGGCTAGTCCGCCTCAGCCCAGTTCAGGCGGCCTCTCTCGGCATCTCCCTGCCACACGCTCACACGCACACACAGAAAATGCTGCAAGGGATCCCTGGGTGGCGCAGCAGTTTGGCGCCTGCCTCTGGCCCAGGGCGCGATCCTGGAGACCTGGGATCGAATCCCACGTCGGGCTCCCGGTGCATGGAGCCTGCTTCTCCCTCTGCCTGTGTCTCTGCCTCTCTCTCTCTCTCTCTCTCTGTGACCATCATAAATAAATAAAACTTAAAAAAAAATAGAAAAAAAAATGCTGCAAAAGTCCTGAGATGGCCTGTGAGCGAAAGCCGGGCGTGGGAGGCAAGTTGGTCCAGAAGAGGTGCATCGAGGAAACCCATCGAGATGGGAGCCACTGGCTGTGGAAACTGCGAAACATCTCAGGGCCCCCGGGGGGGAGCCAGTCTGATTTCCGCAAGGGGTACAGCAAACGACGTGGTAAGGAGGGCCCGTTGTGCTGTAGGATGCTTTTGCCCACAGACAATCTGTGTGGGTCCAGGAAGCTGCAGGCCTAAATGGAGGGTCGCACAGCAGGCGGGAGGAGGCATGCCCGGGGGAGACTTCCCAAGGCCTCGGTGGCCCTAAGAGGGCTCCTCCCAGTGGGGGGCTCTGGAGGCAGGCCTCTCGCAAAGTGTTCCTTTCTGCTGTGTACTTCTCAGACAGTCCTCCTCAACCCACTGACTTGTCTTGCCTCTGATCTCTCCCCTTTGGACCTTGGCTTTGTATCTGGTTTCAGTTCTCCACTCTATTTTTTTGGAGAGAGAGAGAGAGAGAGAGAGAGAGGGAGAGCAGGGGGAGCTGCAGGCAGAGGGAGAGGGAGAAGCAGGCTCATCGCTGAGCAGGGAGCCTGATGCGGGACTCGATCCCAGGATCCTGGAATCATGACCTGAGCCCAAGGCAGATGCTTAACCGACTGAGCCACCCAGGCGCCCTGTCAGTTCTCCACTTCAACGCAGGATTCAAGCAGGATTCATTCGTGATTCTCTTTCCTCACTCTGAAGCTGCGAGTCCTTCCTACTGACTCAGTTGCCCTGGCTGCTTCGGGGAGCATAGGTGCGAATCCATGGGCGCTACTCTCCCCAAAGCCAAAGTTCAACAGTCACCCTCGTTGCCCTGGGGGGGTCCCCATTTATCCCAGTCCCCAGCTCCGGCTTCATAGGACACCTCCTGCTTGCTGGGCCTTCTGTGGCCTGGCCTCACCCGGTCATTATCGTGCCCCATGGTCAGTTGATTCTTCAACAATCACTAATTCCTCTTCTTACTCAAATGACAGAGAGAGCAGGAGCTTTTTCATTGCTGAGTTCCTGCTCAGGAAATCCTGTTCCCCTCAAGGGGAACTATGGTGCCCCTAAGGCTAGCAGCTCCCCCTAGTGGCAGTGGTGCAACTACAGCCCAGGGCGCCGAGCAATTGAACACTGTTCCTTGGCACACTTTATTTATTTATTTATTTAAAAAAAAATTTTTTTTCCTTGGCACAGTTTAATGTATTCTACAGAGATTGGTAATTTAAAATTCACATCCATCCACCGAAAGAGGTATTATTATTATTATTATTATTATTATTATTATTTTGTGGGTAAGGAGATGGGCACAGAGAGATTAAGTAACTAGCCCAAGGTCACAGAGCCAGTAAGGAGCAAAGCCCCAGGCTTTAAACCCAAGAAGTCTGGTTCCAAAGTTGGTGATTTAACTTCTGTGCTACACAGACTCGCAAAACAAAACACAGGACCCACTCACTCCACTAAAACCCTCACACACACCTCCAACCCCCTCCCCCAGAGATTCCTTTTCCAGCAGACAGGCTACAGACTTACAGATGGGTAGCGTGAGCCCCCTTCCTCATCTAACTCTTAGCAGGTAAGGTGGGAGAAGGATGGTACTTCTCTGACCAGGCAAGCCTCTGCTCAAAGTTCCTTCTGGTTCTGGAGCCCAAGATGCCTAGTCAATGGCCTTATCGAGCATAAAGATAGCCACTATTTTAAGCCGCAGTTTCAGACTTTTTTCGGTTCTCTTTTTGCCATGTGGCTCTGGCTCTTAGGCACAAGAATGTAATGATTTTGGACTACGGACTCGGTTCTAGAAAGAACTTGTCTGCTCCATTTCTCCTGGCTGCTCCACCTCCCTATGAAGACAGAAGCAATCCCAACGTCTCAGCGGCCACCCCAGGCTGGAAGCCAGCACCTGGAAGCCCGGAGGAGCCACCAGACTGCTCAGCAACTGGAAGAGATGTCCAACTTCTGGTCAAGGAGCCCTGTACACACAGGAGGGGCGATCTTGGCCTCAGCACATTACTCCACCAGGACTTGTCCCCAGCAGTGGGACGAATGTGAAGGGTCTCATGAGATGTCTCCTATTGACCATGCGGGAGAGCTTGTGGTCCTGGTGCTTTGAGGACGGGCTCATAGATATGACGTCATAGTTTAAAAGCACAGTCCACAAGCTAAAAGGATTTTTAAATGGAAGCCAAGTCTTGAATTTGCGTCTGTATTGTACTAGAAGGGATTTAATTTCTAATTCCTAACGAGGTTACACGAGACAGAGCCTTTGAGAGGATGACTGCCAAAAGAGCAGACTTTGAAATTTGTAAATGAGGCCTTCTTGAGAATCTTCTCTTCCTTTTTTCTGTTATGCCGTCTGTAAAGTTAACTGCCCAGCCTTCCCAGGAGCTGTTGATGGCAAAAGAAGTCTTGATGGAGAGTTTGGCTTCTCACCAAAGGAAAAATAGGGGCACAGTAATAGGGTGACTGTCTATTCCTGCTGAAGCCCTAAAATATAAAAGAATCCCCCACAATGGGACATCAGACCTTCTCTATCTCAATGGTCCCCAGACTGGGGTTCACAAAGGTAGCACATTTTGAGCTGTTGGAATCAAATCCAAGACATCATTAACATGAATGCAGCACGATTTTATGTACCACTGAGAAAGGAAAAAAAAATGTTATCAACTACACCAAGCATTGTATTTGTTATAAGATGCATCTGGGTTTTAGAGACGTTAAAATGTGAAAATGAATTCCCAGAACCAATGAAACATGGTTGATTCAGTGTGGTTGGGATGAAAGGGGTCACTCCTCACAGAGCGCTAAGGGCGGCGTTTGACACACCTTCTAGTGTAGAGCTCAACGGTGAACTTTAATTGTTGAAATATCTTGGCTGTTCCGATATTCAGGAATTTAATCCTAAGAAAGGTAGGAGGTCCTATTCAGGGAGAATAATTCTCCTCTCACGCAGAATGGAGAAGTATAGGTTGAGTTGGTGAGGAGAAAGGTCACAAGGAGGCTGCCAGAGGATACGCCAGAAAGATGGATGGCATGGACCTGAGGTGAGCACACCCTGTCTGTGCCCGAGGGGGGGACTGTAAGTCTGGTCTCTGTCTAGATCCAGCCTAGAGAAGGGGAGCCACTGTCTACCAGAAGCAAAGTCACAGCAGGGAAATCTTGTGAAAAGGCCTAAAAACCTATATTATCACCCACAAAAATGAGGCCACGAACTAAAACCATGTCTGCCAGGCAAGGGTGCCTCACCACCCAAGGGTAATTGCATTCTTGAAGGCATTGGGCATGAAGGAGTGCTATAACCCCAAGAGAAGGAAGCATAAGGCCACCACATGACACCTCTCCACCCACCACAAAGTTCTGTGTCATTCAGGGGGGAGACCAACACAAGACCATGAAGGAAGGGCCATCTGACTCAGGCCTACTTCCTCATTGCCACCAACTGTGCCCACATTTGGCAGTGGCCATTTAGCAACACCAAATCCACTGCACATCATTTCTGGATCCCAGCTAAGTCCTGCTACCCCTACTTTTACCTCTCCTTTTCCACTGCCATGAGTCAATATGACCTATAAGATTTTTGCTTTGAGGAACGTATGATCATTGCCTGTCTGACCAAATAAGTGGTGTTAGGATTCCATGAGCAAGGGATTCCAATTAAACAAAGCAAAGTGAACACATTAAAAACCCACTCAAGGGACAGTAAAAGGAGTGATTTTCAACAGCCATAAAACCGACAAAGAGAATTGGAGAGGAAATAATAGTCGACTCAGGTGTCAGAACTACTTTTGTAAAATTGAGAGCAGATGGAAGAGATAAAAGATGGGAGGAAAGTAGGGAGCCTGTCAGAGGAAACCAGGAAGAAGCAAGATGGCCCCCACTCAGGAAAGGCTTCGGGCTTGGACTTAAGACCAGTATGTCTCACAGCAACATAAGAAGCCAGGAGACAATTAAACAAGAACAGCCCTGACTGCAACAACTATCACTTTTTTAAAGAAAAAAAAAACAGTTGCCTCCCTCAACTTAAGGGGGAGAAAAAAAGCATCCTTCACCCAAATCCTGTCCTCAGCAAGATACATCCCTCTTTTCCTTCTCTTCTGTAGTCATACCAATGTTCAATATTGTCTTCTTTCCCTGTCCTCGTGTCCTCCCCTCTGTCCCATTCCTTCAGGAACTTCCATCTGCCTTCTCTCCCATCACTTTGCCTAAAGCCCAATGGGCACTTTGGTGTCCTTATAAGATTTGAGATCTCTTCAGTGTTAAGGTGATGTTGTTCATCTTTCTCTCTCTTAAAAAATTTTTTTTAATCTTTTTATTATGAGAGACACAGAAAGAGAGGCAGAGACACAGGCAGAGGGAGAAGCAGGTTCCCTGCGGGAAGCCTGGTGCAAGACTCGATCCCAGGACCCCAGAATCATGACCTGAGCCAAAGAGAGACGCTCAACTATTGAGTCACTCAGGTGCCCCTCTTTCTCTCCTTCTTAAGATTCTTTTTTGCCCTTGGTTTCTGAATCTTCATTAAAGTCTGGCTTCTCCTTCATGACCTTCCTAACTCGCTCTTCCTTTTTCACTTCTTTATGTTGGTTTCCTGGGGATCCTGTATTGTTCTTGATTCACTCTAGTCACTGTACCAACTCTTGCTAGAACCTACTGGAAACTCCACAAGGCTTTCTCGTTGATGAATTACACTCAAATGAGTTTATCATCTTCCCAACCGTCTTCTAGCTCAGAAAAAGGCACCACCATAAGCCTGGCATTCCTATCCCATTTCCCCCTCTCCCTCCCTGTTTCTGTTATCCATTACTGCATAAAAAATTACTCCCAAAGCATAGTGACTAAAAACAGGTATTTATTTTACTCATGATTTTGTGAGTCAGAATTCATGAAGGGCTTGGCTAGGCAATTCATCCCTGATCTATATGGTATCTGCTGAGACATCTCGGGGTGGAAGATCTACTGCCAAGATGTCTTCTTCACTCACATGCTGTGACACGTCAGGAATCCATCTCTTTCTCTTCACATGGCACCTCATTCTCCAGGATCTCTCTGATGCCTTGGGCTTTTCACAGCTTGTTTTCTGGGTAGTCATATTTCCCACCCAGAGGTTCTAAGAGACAGGAAGTGGAAGATACCAGGCTGGCTGGGCACTGACTTGGAACTGACACAGGGTTACGTCTCCTACATTGTATTGATCAGAGTAGTCTCAGGACATACCCAGAGTTGAGAGGGTGGAGAAAGGCTCCATCTCTTGATATGGGTGGGAAATACCGTTGTGACCATCTCTGGAAATAGTCTATCATGATTATCCATACAACCAATCACCAGATCTTATTTGTTCCACTTTCAAACTCTACTTTCCAACTGCTTCTCAAATGCAGTCACTTCTTTCCATTTCCACCACCTTACCCAAGCCACCATCTTTTCCTTCCTGGCCCCATCTCAGCTTCCTAAATGGCTTCCAAGGTCCTTCTGGATCTCCTTTATTCTCTGTATGACTGATAGCACGATCCTTTTAAAAAGCAAATTTAATTATGTTTCTTCCTGTACTTAAAACTTTTATATAGCTCCCATTGCTTGTAAAAGGAAAGATCTAAAAACAATAAAAATAAATAAAAGGAAAGATCTAACATAGTTTGCAAGTCCATTCATGACCTTACCTCTGCTTGTATTTCTACCCTCAACCCAGACAGTTTGACAGATTAATGTATAGTTCTACATATTTGGAAGCATTTTAAAATAAGTTTTTAACGTTATACAAAATTGTTTGTGTATTTATGTGAATGCTTCATCTATGCCTTCTGGGTGATTTAATTTTGATTATGAACTTCTGGTGCCTATAAAATAGCTATCACCTGAAAGGTGCTTAGAGGTGAAGGTCCTGTTTCCAAAAATGTATCACCGTCATACTTTTCTATCTTCATACTTTGAATCTTATCGCCTCTGTTCTTTTTGGATGCAATTTAAATGATTGGTTATTCACAAAGACTGAAACCACTCTGTGTTCATGGCTTCTGATCTTTTAACAGTAGCTCTTTTTGAATGGCCTGTTTTACAAAAAATAAAATGTATTTATGTGATATTAAGTATAAGTAAATAGAATTTTTAAAAATTATTACAGATGTTTTTGTCTTTTAATAGGATAGTTTTACTCATTTACATTTCTTGTCATGACTGATAAATTTGGCCTCTTGAATTTTATGTTTTGCATTTTTTCTTATGCTTCCTCTTGTTCCCCTTTGTTTTCTGTCCTCCGATATTTAGCTTAAAGTTTTTTGGTTTTGTTTTTTAAAGATTTTATTTATTTATTCATGAGAGACACAGAGAGAGAGGCAGAGACACAGGCAGAGGGAGAAGCAGGTTCCATGCCTGATGTGGGACTCGATCCCAGGACCCTGGGATCACGCCCTGAGCCAAAGACAGACACTCAACCACTGAGCCACCCAGGCATCCCAGCTTAAAGTTTTTATGACAGATCTTTGATAGTGTTTTGGAAAATTAATCAATGTTTCTAATTCTATTCATACTTATCTTTATATCTTTGCATGATGAAAACTTTTTTAAAATGTTGACTAGACCACTTTCTTTTCCCGACTATTCACTATTGGTTCCTGACCACCTAATATGCAGAAGACACAGATGGCACAATGGTAAAGAAACAACCTCTTCCCTCACAGAGCCTATACTTTAGCAAAGAAGACTGAACATAACATAAAAAAAGTAAAATAAGGCCAGATACAGGTTTTACAGCCAGATTATTGTTATACATGTTTAACTATATGATCAATTTCAAGAATTAGCTTTGGTTTTTGTAGTCCTTTCAGAACTGAGTTTACCTTTATTATATATAGTAAGTGATTTATCAGGCTACCATGATGGTCCTATTATCAGGTGCTTTATTTATCTCCTGTTGGCTATAACATGTCATTCAAGTATCTAGGTAAAGGGATTCCTTATGGGCCCTTCAAAAGCCAGCCAGCAAGGCAAAGGGCACTCAATACCATGAAAAATTGACACATTCATGATTTTTCACCATCAGGGGACCATGATACATGAGGTAAGCCTGCAGTAGAAAAAATAAAACTAGAAAAAAAAAAAAAAAAGGAAAACTTCCTGGCAAAGTTACAGAGACCCCTGCTCAGTTTTGAAAGATATTTTTCTAAGACTTTCGGAACTTGAGTAGCCTTTATGCATTTATCGCTCAAGGAACAATGACCATTTCAAGGTTCACTGTACCCGTAATGAGAGATCATATCTAGCCATGCAAAAGTTGAGGTATGTCTGGTAATAGTAGCATGGGGAAGTTAGGAAACCAGAAAGGAACTGAAATGATGGGCTCTGATCCCACAGAGTCCAGATTGAGATGGCACTTGTTTTCTCTTTCATACCAAACATCTGGGACCTGCCACAGGCTGGTGGGTAAGGGAAAGGACTAGCCGCTTGCATAATGACTGCTTTTATGAACAGATACTTAATCTAGACAAATATAAACAGGAGGTAACTCTGAAACTGTAGAACCCAGAGACTGGGGAAACAAAATTAGTCTGAGAGTCAAGAGAGCATGTCAAGATTCATGTCAGGAAACCAGCCCAAGTTCCATGCCAACATTGTGCGCCCTTGTTCATATGTCAAAGACAGCTGCTTACTCTTTGGTTATTCAATGCATATTCGTGGTCTTTCTGACCCTGGGTACATTCTGCCTCTTGTCCATGTGGGTCAGCTTCCTGATGGTGGTAGAAGAGAAAAGAAGCTCGTGTGAGAAAGAGGATAAACCACCCAATATCCAGGCCCACTCTATTGATCCTTGAAAGGTCTAGAGAAGTTATTAACTGCCACCAAACCCTTAACTTCTCAAATAGGAGTTAGTCCTAGAAAAGAAAAGGGTGGGGTATTTGGGGCAAAGCCTCATATTCCATACTCTTGGGAAAGGCAGCAGAGATGAAGTAAATTTTCTATGTGGGATCACGTGGATTTACTAAAAGGAGATGTATAGGACAATGGTTTGGTAATATAAACTAAGTATTTATTTCCACCAGTATTTCACTCCTCCCCTCTCTGTCATTTCTCCTCATCAAACATAGACTATGTATTCACGAGTGATTTTCAGTAAAAGGTATTTCCTTAGATCTATACCCATCATCCATCTGTCTACCTATCTATGTACCTATCACCATCTATCTATCTGTATACATATATGTGTAGTTATTTATATATTTAGAGCTCCTTATATATAAAGTTCATTTAATGCATTCTATTAACTACTTATATATTTCCCCGTCATTTTTTAGAAATTGAAAACCAGCATTTTTGCATGGTATATAATACAGAAGCAAGTTTAATTTTAAAATGATTTATTTTAGAGCGATATCTTATCAGTGTACTACAAGTTCATTTTAATATAGTCTGATAATATGTAAAGGCTTTCTCTTATTTGACAAATAACATACTCTGATTTTCTTTGATTAAAATAGAAATAATCTTTTTTTTTTAAGAGAGAGAGAGAGTGTGTGTGTGTGCACAAGTGGGGGAAGGGGAGGCACAGAGAGAGAGAGAAAGAGAGAGAGAGAGAGAGAGAGAGAGAGAGAGAATCCCAAGCAAGCTCCATGCTTAGTGTGGAACCCAAGGTGGGGCTCAATCCCATGACCCCGAGATCATGACCTGAGGTGAAGTCAAGAGTAAGATGCTCAACTGCCCAGGCACCCCCCAAAATCACAATTTTAAATAAAAAATTTAAATGACATGTTATGTTGAGTTTAGTTGAGGATCAAGCACATACGAAAATGAAGAACTAAATCACAGTAGACAAAACCCATTGTTCATAACTTTGACATTTCTGAATATTAAAAAATTCATTGAAAATTTAAGAAACAACACAGAGGATCATAGGGGAAGAAAGGAAAAAATAAAACAAGACAAAATCAGAGAGGGAGACAAATCATAAGTGACTCTTAATCATAGGAAACAAACAGGGTTGCTGGAAGGGAAGAGGTGGGAGGATGGGGTAACTGGGTGATGGACATTAGGGAGGTCATGTGATGTAATGAGCACGGGGTGTTACATAAAACTGATGAATCACTGACCTCTACCTCTGAAACTAATAATACATTATATGTTAATTAATCGAATTTAAATTTTAAAATATATTTTTTTAAAAAGCAAAAAAATCAATTGATTCACTGTTTTGATTTTTGCATTTTACTTCTGACTAATAAGATTAGAAAGTTCCACGCAGCTAACAGGAGGCTTTCTCTGCAAATGAAAGAATCTAGGTATAGATAATCTTTATTCCCAATAAGCAAAAAAAGGTAATGGAAAATACATGTTACCATAGTTTCTTTTTTTATATTAATTTTTCAAGTATTAGATGCTCTTTATTAGGCTATATAAGAATCTGATTTGGATAAGTGCAACATACGATAGAATGAAGATTAGTTTGAGGCCAATTTATAGAATTATTCCTACATATCCTTCAAGACTTTGTGGCATTTATCACAATCAATTGTGAAAATAAATAAAATAATATAAGTGATAAGTAATAAAAAACAGCTGTTTAACCAAGCAATACAACCTCTAGATAATTCATTCTCCAGAACATTTGTCTGACTCCCATTAAGTATTGTATATGCTTACTCCATGTGCACCTAGAGGCTCTCAAATGTTCCAAATCACAGGGACAAATATTGCTTAAAAAAACAGAAATTGAACCAGATGCCATTAGCCACCTTTAATGGTATGAATCCCCAGAAACGTCACTTGGAAAATGCTAAAGCACTGATGTTCAAGACAGCAAGCTAATAGAACACAACTTAGAGCTGCCTGACTTAGAGCTCTAAAACCAACCTTTTCTTCCTTATAAATAAATATTTCTGCAAATCATTATGTATAATAATAGCCGTAGGAAGAAAGGCCCCACAAAATTGCTGGAGAGATGCAAATTTTTAAAAATGTATTTATAAATTTACTTAGATACATGCGAGTTGATTTGAATTTAAAATGCAGTTACTAGAGAAGGCCCAGCCCCCTTCCAAACTCAGTGTTTTCCACTGAGAAAGTAGCCTTCTGAATATGTAATTATTTTTCATGCCACCATATATTGTTATTTGCACTGGGTTACTGAGCATATTCGAAAACTGCTCTTTCTTATCCATACCTTCAGGATAAGCAGGGCCTGGTCTATCCCCCAGGAAGACACCTCTGAGAACCGATAGGCAATAACTGGTAGGCAATAGAGTTTTTGGAAAATCACCTCAAGTATATTCAAGGACACTGTCACTATATTTTTGCCACAGAGATAGTTATCCTTCCAGCTTGTAAGGAAACCCATTCAATTTGTCTTTACTAATTGCCCTAGGGCCCAAAACAGAAGACTTAAGAAATAAACTTTGGCCTAACTTTCATTTTGTTTGTTTGTTTCCCTTCAGGGAACCAGTTTTAACCCCCTTCCTCTCTGAGGAATTATATTTGTTCTTCTAACACCTGTCATAACTAACCTCAGTAGCAATGACATTGAGTGTAGTAACTTCCCAAGATGCCTGACAAAGCCAGCCCCAAAACCAAATCTGGCCTCTGAAAGAATTCTTTCTGCAACAGTGTGCTGCCTCAGTAAACCACAGGACTGACTCTGGGACAGCCATGAAGCAGAGATGAGTGGTGGTTATCAGAATTGCAAGTGTTCTCTTTTCGGGCTAACTCATATAATCAAATAAATCAAAGATTACTCTTTCAAGCTCAGTTGGAAAGCACCATTCATTCCTTCCAGGAAAAAAAGAAAAGCTAGAGAAAGTCATACCCAAGAGTGATGCTATTTCATATTGCCTTTTTAAATTTCCTAAATCAGCCAGTGTAACCATTTCTCTCCTCACTTCAATCCAGACCTGGAATGTGGAAAGGGCTAGAAAGACTTTCCTCAAGGCCCAAGGAAGCGCTGTAAGGAAATGAGACCAGAGTGTTCCCACCTCATTAGAAGGTCCGAAACAAAGTCACCATCCACATGAGATTAAGCTAAGTCTCCTTCTCCCATCTTTTTGCTCCTGCTCCTGCCATATTGACATAAGTCAAAGGGAGGTGTTTACTGCTGAGTCAGGCACATCTCTTCTGTTTTGATTTCATGGGAATAACAAGAATTGCAATCATTAAAATACTATCTAAAGGAACTGGAACCCTCATATACTGCTGATGGGAATGTAAACTGGTACACGTTATTTCTTAAAACATTGAACATGCCATGCTAAGTGAAAGACGCCAGACACAAAGGCCACATACTGTATGATTCCATATTTCTGACATTTCCAGGATAGGCAAATCTGTAGAGCTCAAAAATAGGTTAGTATGGTTTTCAAGGGACAGGGGAAGGGAGGAATTGGGACTGACTGCTAATAGGTATGGGGTCTCTTTTGGGGGATGATGGAAATCTTCTGGAATTAGATAATGGTGATGGTTGCACAACATAGTGAATATACCCAAAACCACACAACTGTATACTTCAAAAAGGTAAATTTTATGTTATATGAATTATATTTCAGGTAAAATAGATTAAAACTAAAAACACTGGGGTCCCACATTCCAAAAGGTCTGAATTAAAGCAACAACTTTATATGGATATATTCCATCACATAAAGGATAGCTTTTGCAAGTTAGAAAAAAAAAGGGGGGCGGGGATGGAGAGAAATAGGAAGACCAGTTGCGTCTGATAAAAATGATCTGCTGATCTACTTGTATTTTCATAAGCAAAAAATAAGGTCAGATAGAATCTGACCATAAATCGTACCATAGATTCCACTCTTGGGAATCTACCCAAGGGAAATGAAAATATGGTCACACAAGTAATTGTACGAGAATAGTCATAGTTGCATTATTGATGATAGCCAAAAACTGGTCCACCCAGTGGTGAGTAGAACAGTAAAATGTGGTGTATCCACATAATGGAATACTCTTCAGCAATTACAGGAAGAAAATAATGCTCTGTGAAAAGACATACACAAAATACTTCAAAAACATGATGCTAAGTGCAAAAAAAGCCAGAGACAAAAGACTACATATTTTATGATTTCACTTGTGTGAATTTCACAGAAAAGGGGAATGATGAGAAAGTTCTAAAATTGGACTATGGTGACGGTCGCACAGCTCTATGAATGTACTAAAAATTACTGAAGTGTATATTTAAGTTAGTGAAATGGAAGGGGAGTGCCAGAGGAGGGTAGGAGGGAAAGAGGAAGAAAAGAATTGAAACAGAAAGAAATATTTTTTAAGACATAAAAGTATAAAACAATGGGACAGAAGTAACACAAAAGTTTTAGATTCAGACACAATTAATACAAAATACTCAGAAAAGTTTAAATACGATGTGGGTGAAGGTATATCAAGCAAACACAGAAAACCCTGACAATATTCATAGCAGAAAAGTGGAGTTCAAGGGCTAAGCCTTCAGCGAGACAAAGGGAATCATTTTATATGAATAAAAGTTAAAAGATTCAGGGAAGAAAGATTAAAGCTGATCATGTTCGATTTTGTTCCTAAATACACTATTGTATCTGTCCCCGCTGGTCTCTTCCAATCAAACGGACAACAAATAAATTTATTAAAATGTTGAATAATACATACAAGCTTGACTCAGTAGATACATTTAATATGTATAAAATAGTTTCTTTTTTAAATACCCAAGAAAAATTTGCACAGAGAAACAGCCCAGGAAGAAAATCTCAGGTTCTGAAACACAGAACTTTTTCAGATCATATTCTTTGACCACAGAGCATAAGGCAACATTAATAACAAAACTACAACACAAAAATAAAACCTCCACTACAGAGGAAGGGAAATTTTAGTTCTCCCCATGCCACATGCTTCTCTGCCCACCCTCTTCCTCTCTCACACTCTTCCTCTAAGCCAGGTGGCTTCAGAGCTCTGCCCACTTCTTTGTCCCTTTCTAGTTCTGCATGCCTGGGAACACTGATGTCCAGATGGGGACCATCAGGACACCTCTCAGAGCCCAGCCAGCTCTCCCAGCACGATACCTGAGTATTTGCTCCCAGGATTTAGAGCAGGGTCTCTGTTGGGCTTGACCCTGAGTTCTGTGCTCCATTCTAGCTTCTCCAGAGCTTCTCGATGAACGTTACTATGAACTGGCTCAGCTATTAAAATGGTGCTTCGATTCCCATTTGATTCATGTTTCTTGTATAAAGCTCTGCGGGAATCTCTAAGGAGAAGTACAGAGTGACTGGATGAGGATGATTTATGCATTTCTGCAATCCTAGATATAAATATTACTGGTAAGTTTCACTAACATTCCATTTTGATTTTTAATATCTACCAACTGGAAACTAGAAAAGACTTCTGTGCTGCCCAACATTAAAATACTATTACAAACTATTTATAAAATGAGATGCTTCCCAAAAAATGAACTGTTGAGACTTCATCAAGATAAAAATATTCTGCACAGTGAAGGAAGCAGTCAACAAAACTAAAAGGCAACCTGCAGAATGGGAGAAGATAGTTGCAAATGTCTTACCAGGTAAAGGGCTAGTATTCAAAATCTATAATGAAGTTCTCAAACTCAGCACTCCAGAAATAAATAATCCAATCAAGAAATGGGCACAAGACATGAACAGAGATTTCTACAAAGACAAAATATACATGGCTAGTAGACACATGAAAAAATGCTCAACATCACTCATCATCAGCGAAATACAAATCAAAATCACAATGAGATACCACCTCACACCAGTCAGAATGGCTAAAATGAACAGCTTAGGAAACAATATGTTGGTGAACATGTGGAATAAATGGAACCCTTTTTCATTGTTGGTGGCAATCCAAACTGGGGCAACCACTCTGGAAAAGGAGTATGGAGATTCTTCAAAAAGTTAAAAAATAGAACTACCCTACAACCTAGCAATTGCATTACTGGGTATTTATCCAAAGAATACAAATATAGTGATTGAAGGGGCACATGCACCGAAATGTTTATAGCACTTATTAACAATAGTCAAATTATGGAAAGAACCCCAATGTCCATCAACTGATGACTGGATAAAGAAGATACGGTGCACGTGCGCGCACACACACACACACTGGAATATTACTCAGCCATCAAAAAGAATGAAATCTTGCCATTTGTAATGACGTGGATGGAACTAGAGGATATTATGCTAAGTGAAATAAGTGAGTCAGAGAAAAACATATACCATATGACTTCACTCACATATGGAATTTAAGAAACAAAACTGATGAATATAGGGGAAGGGAAAGAAAAATAAAATAAGATAAAAACAGAGAGGGAGGCAAACCATAAGAGACTTTTAACTATAGAGAACAGACTGAGGGTTACTGGAAGGAAGGTGGGCAGAGGGGATGTGCTAGATGGGCGATGGGCATTAAGGAGGGCACTTGTTGTGATGAGCACTCGTGTTATATGTAAGTGATGAATCACTAAATTCTATTCTTAAAGCCAATACTACAGTGTATGTCAAATAAGTTGAATTTAAATAAAATCTTGGAAGAAAAAAATAGGCCTTTAGAGAGACAACTAAGTTAAAATAAGATCATTGGGGTGGTCTCTAATCCAACATGACCAGTGTCCTTATAAAAAGGGGCCATTTGGACATAGAGCCAGACCTGCACAGAGGGAAGATAATGTGAAGACAGGGAGAATGCCATGTGAAAGCGAAGACAGCTATTGAAGTGATGCATCTCCAAGCCAAAGAATTCTAAAATTTGATGGCAAACCACCAGAAGTTAGGAGAGGGGCATGGAGCAGATTCTCTCTCACAGCCCACAAAGCAACCAACCTGTGGACACCTTGATATTGGACTTCTAGCCTCCAGGACCGTGAGATCATAAATTCCTGTTGTTTGAGCTAATTTGTGGGACTTCATTAAGGCAACCAGGAAACTAAGGCATCATTAAAAATGCTAGCTCTTCTGCAGGGCAGGTCTTTTGAAAGCCCTACAAAAAGTTGTCCCCCGCTTGTTCTGTGACGTGAGCCTTCTGGCCTGGGTGTGACTTCTTCTACCATTCCCTAAGCCCCCTAGGACAGCTCTCCTCTTCTGGGATTCCTTGTCTGGGTGATGCCCTATTGGTAGGGTACCTTGCTGTTGAAAGAATCAGTGGTTCCTTCTTCCTCAAAGGGGTGTGAGGATAGAGGAAGAAGAGGAGCACTCCTTTCTCAAAAAGGTGTCAACCTTGTACTTCTCAGTCCTCCCCTTGTATTGACCTGGGGTTGGGAAACTGTGGTTCGGGTCAGAAAGTCATCTGTGAGGTGTCTGACCCCAACTTCTGGATGCTTTTGAACTTTGAATACATGGTGTTTAGCTCCATTTATTCTCCTTATTAGCCAGAGTTCCAAAAACAATCAGAAAAATGCCACTTGGTACCTTGTTATGTAAGGATGATGATTCTATTAAATTAAAATATATCTTGTATAAAAGAGTTGCTTTCATTTAATAATACTTTTTAATTTAATTTTATTTATTTTATTATTTTAAAGATTTTATTTATTTATTCATGAGAGACACACAGAGAGAGAGAGGCACAGACACAAGCAGAGGGAGAGGGAGAAACAGGCTCCATGCAGGGAGCCCGATGGGGGACTCGATCCCGGTCTCCAGGATCATGCCCTGGGCCAAAGGCGGCACTAAACTGCTGAGCCACCCAGGCTGCCCAATAATACTTTTTATAAACAAAGAATAATAATAATGTGTTAATGTTTAATGACAGAGATTTAAATAAAACCCACCCCAAAGAAATCAAGACGATCAAAATAATAAAGATCAAGGTGGAAACTAATTAAGAAACAAAATTGGACAGAACAGATGAGTAAATCCTTGAGCTGTTTCTTTGGGTTATCTAGTTATTTAAAAATAATACTAAGGCAACACAAATAATAAGATTTACCCTGAATTTTAAAGAGGATTTGTTTAGTGACATGAAGATTTAGAAATCATCAACAAATGCCCTAAATTTCTGTATGCTGATGAATATGAAGACCCCAGTGAAATACACAATCCACACTCTGCCAAGCTCCCTGCCACCCCCTGCACCCCATCACACCCCAAGGCCTCACTCCTCACTCCAACAGCCCTGAAGCAGTGGAGTTTCCTAAGAACAAGGTCATTGGCCCTTAAGGCTTGGCAAGACTTTCCAACCCCTTTCTCTAATAATGCAAAACAATTGAGTCACACTACAAACCTCAAGGCACCACACCCATTCCTTTCAAGTAGTGTTGACCTTGTCTCTTTGCAGGCTGACCCACAGTCCCCTGGTTAGCATTGCAAAAAGCCTGACTACAAAATAAGCTGGGAGAACCTGGAGACTAAAGGGCATAGAGTCCACTGTTTGACTTGGAAAATACTGAACTAAAGACTGTTAAAGCAAAGGGGGGGGGGGGGGGGGGTTGGGGAAGATCATAAATATTCCGTGGGAAAAAGTTAAACAATTTTGCACCAGGCTTTTCAGTTCGATGCCTTACCTAGCCCCATCTTTTCTGGTTTAGTTGTATAAATGTCTGATGTTGTCTTTTCTGTAAATTGGATGTAATCACTTATCTCACAGAATTCTTAGAAGGAATAAGGCTGCATATGCAGAAGTACTTTGCAAAGAACAATACTTGATATGATGATAGTGCATGGAGAGGAGTTTCACTGCTCAGTAAGGGATGAGAGAGGACAACACACACTTCGAATCTGTTCTAGGGCAATCATGACAGTCAGCTTTCAAATGCAGCTGTCCGCCTTGGTGTCTTCCAACCCTGCTTGGAGCTGCCAGTGGGCTGCTATGAGGTTAAAGACCCTTTATAAGTCAGAAGGTCCAGCTGCCCCAGCCAAGGAGGGGGAAGTAGCATGCTTTCAGACCCCAGTAGTCCCACCAGGGTTAGGGCAACCCTAGACCCTATCTCCTCCTCTTAAGCACCCAAATTTCTTGATCACCAAGGCCTTTGGGTAAGAGCTAGAGTGGGAGTACAGATCTAGAGAACTGACTTTTCACTGTGAAATAAGTATTTGAAAACCCCACCAGGACCCAGACCCATCTGGAGAAACATAGAGTAGATGAGGCCATTGGAGATGGCTCAGCCCGAATGGGACTAGGGGCTCATTGATTGGTCTGTATGTTGGTGTGTGATGGAAACACACTCCTCTGTCTTTCCTAGCAAATATTTAGTAAAATCCACATTGATCATGAATGTTTTGTTAAATGGATCTTCTTTAGGAAAGAGTGCAAAGAGACCTTGAGTCTGGTGTTGTGAGTAGCAAGATCAGAGGCTGCACTTGGAAGATAGAAATTCCTGAAATAGACAGTAATATACATCTTAATAGTCCAAATGAAAAATTTTAAGAGTTTCTGACTGACCCAACTTGGGGCAGGAATGACTGTTTGGATTAATAAACTATGGCCAAGTGGGTACAGCCAAGTAGTATTGACATAATAACTAGAGGTCTTGTGAATCAGGGGCTATGGCCAGGAAGAGACGCTTTGCGAGCTGGGCAGGTGCTACAAGAGGAGCTGCCACGAGAATGCACACCACAATGTGAAAACAACGTATCTCTGGGGGTGAGATTGTGGGTGTCTTTTAGTTTCAGTTTGTGTCATTCAAGGATGGGTTAGCTGCAAGAAATAGAAACACAAGGGGCACCTGGGTGGCTCAGTGGTGATCCCGGGGTCCTGGGATCGAGTCCCGCATTGGGCTCCCCACAGGGAGCCTGCTTCTCCCTCTGCCTGTCTCTGCCTCTCTTTGTGTCTCTCATGAGTAAATAAATAAAATCTTTAAAAAAGAAATAGAAACACAACTCTAACCTTCTGAGGGAGAAAGTGAAAAATCATGAAAAGGCTAACATAAGTGCACTGAGAGTAGGGTACAAATGGTCTCAAGAACAGCCAGAAACAGAATCTTGGACACATTGCCAGGACCATCTCTCACTTCCAGTCCTCTCTGAACGTCAGTTTACCTCCCCCCAGATTTTTCCACACAATGGGAGACATGGCTGCAGGAGGCTCCCCAGCCTGGCCCAGGCTGGCTCCCCAGCCTCTTTCTCTACAAGATGAGACTGATATTTACTCTGTCTGGTTCCAAATTTTAAAATCCCAGAGAAGATGAACTTAACTCAGGCAGGAATCTCGACCGCCTTGTTCCCCATTCTATCCACACTACCTGGCACGTGGGAGAGCCCAAGTCCATGTGTTAAACAAATAGCGGAGGTGAGGGAAATGGAGGGAACCTTTGTGAAAGATGACTCCCGAGCTTGGTGACCAATGGGGAGGTGATACCACCAACTCAACCAGGCTTTGGAAGAGTAACAGCCAGAGCACTGCTTAGCAGTGAAGAATGTGTACATCAGATTTAGACGGTCTGGATTGGAAAATCCAGCTCTACCACTGACCAGCTGTGTGACCGGGCAAGTTATTTCCACCTTCAGAACCTCACCGGCTCCATCCCACAAAAATGGAGCTTATTTTAAATATTTTTTAAAATTTTTATTTATTTATGATAGTCACACAGAGAGAGAGAGAGAGAGAGAGAGGCAGAGACACAGGCAGAGGGAGAAGCAGGCTCCATGCACCGGGAGCCCGACGTGGGATTCGATCCCGGGTCTCCAGGATCGCGCCCTGGGCCAAAGGCAGGCGCCAAACCGCTGCGCCACCCAGGGATCCCAAAAATGGAGCTTATTTTAACACCCAATTTCTAGGGCTCCTTGTGAAAGTTAAATAAAGTACACTGTACAGGGTGCTCAATATGACTCATAGTATTATATTCTTCTTTCAACCCCACTGCATTATGCTTTTAAATTGACTTTCACTATCTTCATGGTTGGAACTGATTATTCTCTAATAGGAGCATTAAGTTTCACGCTTCACCATTCCTGCCCCTTGATCAGGCTGTTTCTCCAGTCAACAGACAGGAATGTGTGCTCCACCATACATATCTCAATGGGGAAAAAAAAAACACTGGAGCCCCCACTTTTGTTAGGGTCCTGGTCATAACAGAGCCTATGCTGTAAGAAGTGTTTGTATGTTGCAGAAGAATGTCACCAGGAATGCTCTTGGCAGCTTGCCAGGCAGCAGAATCCAGAAGCAGGTGACAGTCGTGTTCAGAGAGCGCAGGCCTCGCCCAGCAAAATCTGAGACAGTGTGAGGACAACCACATGGCCGTGCTCGCTCATTATTGCTACCATACCTACACGTGGGGAAATCCAAAGGCTTTGACCTCTCTCTATAAACCTTACGGTTGAAAGACTTTTCCCCTCTTGGTTTTTAGGTATCAGCTAAGGATTGGAATACATCCTTCACCTGAACACTTAAGTTTATGTGGTCTTTTGATACGGTCTTTTAAATTTCTCCATATATAAGGACTATGGCTTTTGGGTCACCCCCGCCTTCTAGATAGGTAATGCTTTGAAGGTAAGTAAGTAGAACCCAGAATAAGAAGGAAATTTTGTGGGTTTTACTTTTTATTAGTAGAAGAAATTTTAATATTTTATGTAAAGGCCTTAATTTTTATAACATCCTCAAATATGTTGGGGCAAATTATATTTTCCAAAGATGGCTACTTCGATATATACCCCAACTCACATACTCTGATTATAAAGAAAAGTCCAAATAACTAGTTTCATTCAAAAGATACTGATTGTGTCTCAGTAACTACTGACGCCTATGTCCTGACCCAAAATTCAGACCTCAACACTTGACTTAAAGTCATGTTAGATCCTACTCTGCATTCGAGTAATGTTAAAAGCCCAGGATGTAGAATTAGATTTCCTGGGCTTGATTCTTCATTTACTACTAATTATATGACCTTGGATGAGGGACTTAACTTTCCCGTGCCTCTATTTCTTTATCCAGAAATGGGAATAATAACTGTTCCTAACTCATAGAGTTGTCGCTAGTAAGTTAATACACATAAATATCTTAGAATTGTTTTTGCAAACGAATCATACACTTATATATGTTAGCTGATATTATTATTCTGGGTGTTCTTGCTCAAGTGGCTGATATAGAAGGAAGGAAAAGGAAGAAATAGAGAAGTATTGTGATCCAGGCCCCAACTTTACTTCTTCTATCAGGTTAATAAATGAAGGCAAGGAGTCATCTGTTGACTCTACTGCTGGCTGCTCTGTTGGGCACTTCTTGGGCAACTATGTCCTAACATGCTGTGACGGGACTGGGCTGGGGCTGACTTGACCCACATACTTTCTGGAAGCTGAGGTTTGGGGGTAGATGCGTGTGTGTGTGTGTGTGTGTGTGTAGGGGAAGATGGAGACATCCGGGCACTGCAATGAAAGCCAACCTTAAGGAGAGAAAGGACCAAATTCAGGATATTGGCTGCCCCAGGAACTAAGTACATGTTTTATCATCTCTCCCAAGTCTGGGCCCCGCCTACCCTCAGTCTTAACACTGGAGGGAGAGAAAGAGTAAGGCAAAGCCTATAGAGTAACTTGTGCTGAGGCCCAAGCTGAGGCCTGATTCTAGGCAGGGAGTGCACTTTGGAAGAGAGGAGAGAAAAGGCGGGAATGTGCTTTGAGCTCCGCAACCTTCCTGCTCCAATCAGTGAGGGAGAGCCGGGGGCCTGCCTCCTCCGTGTCCAGCTGAGTTGTGTTCTTCATGACTTACCAGACTTCCCATGCTTATCCTGCTCCCTGAACTCTGAGCACCATGACATACGGAGACTGTCCCATGGTCGAATGCTTAGGCTGGGTTCTGTGCTAAAACTAAAACAGTTGGGGGTGCGATGAGGGGCAAAGGGGTGTGGGGAAGAGAAGCAAGATAATTCCTTGAATGCTTACTAAAAGTCAGGAAAAGAGCTGGGCCCTTTCCTGTGATCTCATATAACCTTCAAAAATGACTCTGAGGGGCCCCTGGGTGGCCCCGTCAGTTAAATGTCAGGTTCTTGATCTTGACACTCAGGTCTTGATCTTGGGGTCATGAGTTCAAGACCCACATCCCAAAAAGACCCAAAAAGAAAAAGACTCTGAGCTTAATATTTCTATTTATTTTCAGGCAAAATGGAAACTGAAGTTCAGTTGTTAGAACTAGAATTTGAATCCAGTGCTGATTCCAAGGTTCAGGATCTTCTGAGTCAGCCAGAAAAAAAAAAAAAAAAAAAAAGAGGGAAAATAGGACAGCCGATGCCAAAGCAGGACTTGAGATTCACAATAACAGGATACGCTGAGCACAGCAGAGCTCGCTGGTTATCAAACTCATCAGTCACCTGCTCTCATCCCGCCTGTTTACAAGTCAGGAAATGAAGTGGGGATGGCAAATGTGAGGAGAAACTTGACAAGCCAGCCAACTCTAGAGCTTTCCCTCAGCAGCATGGTTCTCTCGTTTTGTTATCTGCAGGAAAGATGAAATGTCAAGGCTGAAGAAGGTTGCTCGATAAGGGCGTAGGCCACGTCTCCCGCACAGACTGTAGGCACAGTGAGAGAAATCACAGATGTTGGCTGAGCCATGGTAAGCAGAACCCCTGGGGCACCAGCAGCTTCCTGCCCCAGCCAGCCCCTCCCTTTCTGATTCAAGGGCTCCCATGGGCTCACAGACGCAGTAGGATTTAGCAGACTCTACGGGTTCAAACCTTGGTTCCACTGGGTCCCCTCATAGGGTTGTTGTGAGAAATACAATAAGACAACATCTGGAGGGTCATGTTCACTCACTTCTCTTGCCAAGGGTAATTCTAGACGATCCAAATGGTTACAGGGTCCTGCTAGCTCAAAGCCTTAAATATTGCTAAGTCAGCCTCCTTCTGCAGCCTCAGTTCAAGCTACCAGAATGCTCCACCAAAACATCCAATCTGACTTCATCACAGTCACAGAGAAATGGATTTGAAGGTGGGGGGGGGGGGGGTGTATCATTTAGTTTCCTACCTATGTTCTACTCTAAAGGTATGTGTGCTGCAGGGTACCGTTAGCTGACACAGTTTAGAAATCTTCTGGTTATCTTGCGAAATAGCACATTCTGTACACTATCTTAGAGGCCTGGGTGGTTTCCAGTCACTTTGGTGGTAAGAGTCCTTTCCATTTTACAGTTCCTTATCTAATAGTCACAACTGACCATGAAAGCGTCCACGGCCTACGTGGCTCGGCTCAGTAGCAGTGGTTCCTCTTCTGGAGAAAAACCCAGATATTTATATTTTAAGACCATTAATGACAGGTAGTACACTTGCAGTGTTGTGCAACCTCCACTACTGTCTAGTTGCTGATTATTTTTATCATCCCAATAGGAAACCTCAAATCCATTAAGCAACCACTCCTCATTCTCCCCTCCTCCTAGACTGGCAACCACCAATCTATTCTGACTTTATGGATTTGCCTATTCTGGATATCATAGAAATGGAATTATACAGATAATGTATCTTTAAGAGCTAAGGCTAACCTAGCAGACTGAGGGGTGCTGGACTGAGAGGCCTTCAGGCCAATCAGAGATCCCCAGGCTCACTGATGCATTGAGGTCTGATTCATCTTGACTGACCCAATGAGTGACTTTCTTAGATGAGGAAAGATATTTGACTAGGCTGCTTTTTTAGTGATTCTATGGGTTGAAATCCCATCTTCCCTCTTCTCTGGGCCTATCATGACCCAACTTGGTCTTGCACATCAAAGCCAAAAGCTCCAGTACTGTGGTGGGGCCATTCTGCTATAAGGATTGAGCTCTCTTATGCTATTTTTAATAAAGATTTTATTTATTAATTATTTATTTGAGAGAGCAAGATAGTGTGCACAAGAGAGCACCAGGTGGTGGGGGCAGAAAGAGAAGCCAACCCACTGAGCAGGGAGCCCAACATGAGGCTCCATCCCAGGACCCCAGTATCATGACCTGACCTGAAAGCAGATGCTTCACTTCACCACCCAAGGGCTCCTCTCTGAGGCTATTTGAAGCCAAAGAAGTAGATGCAACTTCTTGAGAAATGAGTATTAGATGAGAAAAGGTTATAGGACAGAGCTGTAAAGAACTCCAACAGAACCGACTGGATGGAGGAGTCATTGACAAGAAGGCTAAGAAAAAGTGATCAGAAACTTAAGAAAAAACCCAGGATTGTGAGACATCACAGAGGCCAGTGAAAGCATGTTTCAAGAAAAGGAGAGGTGCCAACAGAGATCAAACAAGCTGAGGGTGAATAGGCCAGCTTCACGAGAGCAGCTCCAGTGGAGGCTAGGTTGCTGTGGGTTGCAGGTGGAATGGAATGGAGGTGAGGGGGGTGGAGACATGAGGGTCAATGTCAAGAAGTCCAGTTAAAAGAAGAGAAGAGAAGTGGGTTGATTCTAAAGAAGGCCATAGGGTCTTAGGAGGGTTGTTTAGGGGGTTTGTTTTGGGGCATGGAGAAAAAGAACATATTTTAAGGCTGATAGGGAGTCTCCCATCAAGGAGAGATTTGATGGGCTGGAGGGGGGACAACCACGTATTATGGTCCTTCAGAAGGCAGAAGATGGAGCAGAACAAAGTTTTTCTGAGAGTGGATTTGCCTCAGCCATGAGAGTCTGGGCAGAAGACCACCAGGTACACAGTCTGTCAAACACGTAAGAAGCAGGGAGACCCGGGTAGTGATAGTGCGGGCACAGAAAATGGAAGGCTCCTCCCTGGACTGGTCTGTCCTCACATCAAAATGACTTCCCATAAGTGGTCTTAGACCAGGAACTGGTGCCGAGCCAGCCTGGCTCCTGTCAACATACCTCCCTCAGGACTCCCTCCCAGCTGTCCCACAGGCAGACAAAGCCTCTATTTGAGAGTCGTTCATTGTGTAAAGGGATAGTAATGAGTGGAAAAGGTGGATTAGAGCAGGTGCCAGAGAACAGAATTCCTGATTCCCTAAACTCTGATTCCCACCCCCTTTTGACAGATGCAATGCCCCTTAGCTGGAGCAGGCTCTGAGGATTAGACCAACCACATGGATGAAGGAAATGATCAAAATAAGTACACAGAGCATGTTTCACGGGAAGAAGTACAAACAATATCTTGGTTATTTAAAATAAATAAATCAAGAGGATTTGGAATCTTTAATTATCCTATCTCTGCAGGATGTACATCCTGAGATTTGTTTGTCCTCTCCGGGACAGTTGGCTCCATTTCCAATGAGATTACAAAAGCCCCAAAAGCCAGGGCCCAACTGGAGCAGAGAAGTCTCCTGCAAAGTCACGTGATCCTTCATGGCACTGGTGACCAGGCATCCGAGGCCAGATCCCCCTCCCCCAGAAAGCCCCAAGGGTGGGCTGCACACCAGTCTGCAGCACCAGCAAAGCATTGGGGCCTCTGCCCTCCACCTCACCCTGGCATTCCGGTTTCACCCATCGAATCCAATCCAAGCTCTCCTCTCTTCCCCTCCTGGGCATTCCCAGCACAACAATGATCATGTGAGGGGTGAGGTGGGGATCAAAGGAATACTACAGATTCTCAGGATGAGTCACAACTCTCCTGAAGAAAGAGGAAATGTTGGTGTCAAGTGCCTGTTTCCTAAACCAGGGCCTTATCTTGCCCCCAGGTTGATCGCCACAGATAATGCAAGTCAGTGATTTCACCAACTGCACTCCAGGCTCAGAGTTGGACTGCAAAGGGTACTGAGAGCACGGATTCCTAAAAAGCACTTTTATGGCACGATCATATTTAATTCTCACATCTCTGGAGGCACAGACGGGATTACCAGAATATTTTGGATGATGAAACTAAAGCCCAACAGTGTTGATGATATGTCCGTGGTTGTACAGGCTAGTAGAGGAGTCAGAATTTGAACCTGGATCAAGCTGATTCCTGTCCGATCCGGTTTAGCTGCCCAAGACTCAGCCCCTGGACTCAAGGAAACGAACAAGGAATGTAGGCAAATTACCATGATGTGATTGTGCATCAGAACCCAGTAGTGAGGGGTTCTGGGTGGCTCAGATGGTTAAGTGTCTGTCTTCAGCTCAGGCCATGGTTTCCAGGTCTTGGGATCAAGGCCCACATTAGGCTTCCTGTTCATCTGGGAGTCTGCTTCTCCCTCTCCCTCTGCCCCTCTTCCCTGCTCATGTGCTCTCTCTCTTTGTCTCTCTTTCTCTCAAATAAATAAAATTAAGAAAGGAAGAAAGAAGAAGAAGAGGAAGAAGAAGAAGAAGAAGAAGAAGAAGAAGAAGAAGAAGAAGAAGAAGAAGAGGAAGGAGGAGGATGAGAAGGATGGAGAGGAGGGGAGAGTGAGATGGTTAGGGGGTGTCTTGACTCGGGTGTACGTCCGGCTTGTCGGCCGGTGATCTTCTCCCTTCGCTATGCTGACTCCAGCCATCCCTCCCTCACTCCGACCTCCATCCCTCCCGTCCCTCCCCTCACCACTTCCTGAAAGCCTCAAGAAACAAAGAAAAAAGCATATTATCCCGTAGGAATTGAGAGAATGGAGGAAAAACACAATCTTAACTTTTAATCTAAGAAATATGGTACAACTGTCTAAGGAGAAACCAATCAGGATACCTGGAAGCAAATTTGTTTTTGAAAAATCTTGTCAGGTGGATTTGTAAGTTGAAAAAACAAAGTAAGACTTCCAGGAGTGGAGGGGAAGTCAAACATATAAGTTGGGACCTAATGGGAAGCTTTGGATATGCAGAGATAGGGGAGACCCAGGGATGTTACTCCCAGAACAGATTCGATAAAACAACAGCTACAATTATCAAACAGAAGTCTTAGAAGCTGAAGCATGATAGGAATGAATCTGTAACTCAAACCTGGATGTGCAAAAAAGGGCAACATTGCTGTATTTGCTTAATATAAAATCAGGGTATGTATGACACTGAGCCCCCGTTCCCTTTAGCTGGCAGGATTTAATTTAATTTCAAAGATTGAGAGGGTTCTCTTCGCCTCTCACCTCCCGCTGCCTTCGCCACTCCAAGAGTTAATGATTGGGAGTTGGGATGTGAAGCCAAACACTCAGGAGGCATCTCTGTCATCGAGGGCCAGCAACTTTTTTTTCTGCAAAGGACCAGGTAGTAAATATTTCAGGTTTGGTGGGCCCGATGGGTCTCTGTCATAACTACTAAACTCCACCATTATTGCTTGAAAGCAGCCGCAGACAATAATAGGCAACCATTCTTAGCTAACAGGTCACACAAAAACAGATGGTGGGCCAGATTTAGACGCAAGGACCAACCCCTTATCAACATGATGTCTAGCAAGATCCCCATAGGCCAACCTTACGTAGGTCCTTGAAGTTGGGTGGCTCTTTGCCAGGGCTGAGAGCCCTGGTCCCCAGAATCCAGGAGGACTTTCCTGTACTTACCATGGAGTTGGTGCCTCTGGGTGGCCTGTCATCTTCCTGAGGTTCTGTGGAGGATGGACCCCAGAGCACCATGACAGGTATCCCCTGCTTTTCGAAAGGTCATATTAGGCCATTTTGCTTTTATGAAAGACCTCCCTTAGTACCTTTTTATCTAAAGCAGGACTTTCAAATTTCGTGCAAAAAGGCAAAAAGCAAAAATAGTGTTCAGTGTTTGTGTTGCAGGGGAGCCTGTATAGAGGCAGCGCACACTCTGAGCAGTGAGCGGCCTGGCCAAGCTCCTTCCCCAGGAGGATCTCAGCATGGGGTGGGGGGGAAGGGGGGGATACAGAGCTCTGGGCTGCGGCTGGGAGCAACTGTGCTTGGTCTCCATTTACTCTGTGCATCCATTAGCAAGAGGGGCCTCAGGTATCAGAAAAGCCTAAGAGTGATTATTTTGGGGGTCCAGGAATGCTCAAAAGTGTTTTCCTATAAATTCACGGTAATACTTCTTCCCTTTACCCCATTTCAGCTTTGGAAAGTTTTCATGGGAACGCCCTACTTTTGGATAGCGGGGGAACCTGTACTTACAAAAACTGCAGACATCTGTTCCTTCTCTTGGGGAAAAGTCTTTGCACTTTCACTCCTGGAAACTTTACCCCTCAAACCCACTCTCAGTTCCTTTCCCTCAAATCATATATACTCAAATCCCCCAGGAGAAAGGGGAGAAAGTCAGGAAGGGAGATGGCCTGCCCTTCTTCTCTAGGCCCTGGGGCAAGGGAGCTTGAAGACTTGGACACCTGCTGAAATGCTGAGTAATATACAAAGAAAACAAAGACAACCACTTCCTTCAATAGATTATCTTGTCCAGTACCAGAACTTTCTACCCCAGAGCAAGTTCAGGCTTCAACATTCCAAACTTACGAGTCCAGACTGTCCCTTCACACCTCAATGGGTCCTGGTGTCAGATGTCCTCAGAAAACCTCCAAAGGGAGGTCAGAGTTCTGGTGACAAGGAAGGGAAGTACATGATTCAGTCTTTTCTGGGACACCAGGCTCCAATGAGGATGACTCACAGTCTTGGCTTGTAAGCAACTTTGCTAATCACTTTGACAAACCACTGTTCCCTACCAGCTGCCACTCCAGGAGGACTCCCAGCATATCTGTGGTATGAAGAACACCTACCAGCCACTTTCCACTTTCCCCACAAAAGCCTGTTTTGCTTCTGCTTTGGGTGAATTGCTTAAGTCTGTGGACCGTGAGCCGTAACTCCTAGAATGGGAGAACAGATGCCACTTTAGTTGTGAACTTGTCTCCAATCCCCCCAGCCTCAAAAGGCCTCATCCCTCCTGAATTCAAAGCATACACTCAAGAGTGCCTGCTATTCATGTCATCGTTGTACCCTTAGCCTATCTCGGGCCCCCGTTTAGCACTGGCTTCAAGCATGGTTCCTGTGCCACCTGCTCCCCAGTAGGTTGTCCAGGCTTACTGGAAGAGAATATTCTCTACACAAGGCAATTTGAGATAGTAAAAGTCATCCTGGGAAGGTAGAGATTGGGTGGACACAATTGTGCTGGGAAATTGCTCTTATAGAGTCCATGGGAGGCAGGTGTCTATTGCCCAGATTTATTCGCTCAAGTGGAAAATAGAGACCATCATACGGGTTGATTTCTGGCTCCTTTCTGTGCCCTGCACCCGTCAACCTTAGACAATAAGATCACTTTTTAAAAGTTATTTATGTGAGTAATCTCTATACCCAATGTAGGGCTCGAACTCATGACTGTGAGATCAACAGTCACATGTTCTTCTGACCAAGCCAGCCAGTCACCCTAAAGACATCATTTTTTGTACCCACAAACATCACACAGGAAAGACTCAACCAAGCCTTGTAAAGTGGATGAGTTAATGAAACTCACTCTCTGGGGTTTGGCCACATTTTGCCTAATTCTCCCCCACAGCTCTAGAGAAAAAAAAAAATCTAAAATATCTCAGGGGTGCCTGACTGGCTCATTTGATAGAGCATGTGACTCTTGATCTCGGGGTTGTGAGTCCAAGCCCTACAGTGGGTGTAGAGATTACTTAAAGATAAAAAATCTTTTAAAAAGAAATAGCCCTCTCCTTCCACAGAGCTGTACAAAGGCCCCTTGCTTAACTGTACTTCTTGACAAAATGATGCTTACAGTCAAAATGGCTGCCACACATCTGCTCTCAAGAGAAGAAGAAAGGGAAAGGAGAGGCAATGGTCCCAATTGTGCCCTTTATCAGCAAAGTAAAAGATTTCCCAGAAAGTCCCATAGGAGACCTCATTTCAGCCTGATTAACTAGAACTGTTTGCTCTGTCCACCCGGAGCAACAAAGGAGGTTGGGAACCTGAGTGCTTTGCCTCTCTAGAGTCTCATGCAGAGAAGAAGGATCTAGATAAGTATAGGAAGGGTTAAGCTGAAATTCTCCCATAAATAGCTGCACAATTTGGAAAAACAAAAGCACTGAAGAGGAAACTAGCTCTATTCTCTACTGATATATATCATAAAACTACAGGAATATCATCAGGGATACTCTCAAGGGAGAGAGAAAGAATTAGCCCAGAAACAGATCATGATTTTTTTAATTAAAAAGTTTGCTAACCCTTGGGCTAGATGAATGAAGTACCTTTGCTGCTTAGAGAACTGCGACTCCGAATGAGCCGTGGCTCTTGTTGGAGGGAAGTTAATCCAAGAAGATGGGAGCTCTCCATCTGCTGCCCTGATAGGCCAGATCCCCTCCTCCCTTCGAAGCTGGCAAAGCATGAGCAGAGGATGCCCGCCCTAGCATCTAGGTGATGCCACAGGGGCATTTTGAAGATCCTCAGGGCTATGACTTCTATCTCTCCTGAAACGAGGTTGAATTTTCCAAGAAAACTGAGTGGGGACTAGGAACTGTGGGGACCTCACAGAGACTATAGAGGGAAGGAGGAAGAACGAAGCGTTCTTTAAGGAAAAGAGGACTCTGTGTGGAAGACCTTCTTTGTGGAGGTGGTAAGGACTTGCCCCTTATGTTATATAAGAGGAATGAGTCAACTGAAGAAAGTCTCAGTTCGTCCTCTGTGACAGCAAATCTTCTCTTTATTAATAGATCTGTGATTACCCCCTTATGAGCCAGCATGTGTTTGGTCTGTAGGAAAATCATGAGCAGAAAGTTCTCAAGAAGGAGAGAGCAACCATTGTTATGCTACTTTGTTGAGTGCTGGCAGAAATGATCCTGAAAGTTCATCAGCCCTCTTTCATGGATGATGATGATGATGAAAAATTAATACAGTATCTGGCATTTCATGAGCATTTAGTATATGCCAGAAGTAGGGATTGTATGATTTAATCCTCAAAACCACCCTTTGGAGCTCTGCTGTTGCCATCCCCCTACCTTTTATCTTTTGTTTTTTTTTTTTTTTTTCCTTTTATCTTTTGGATGAGGGAATTAAATATAAGTTAATCATCCAAGGCCAGCCAACCAGCAAGTGGGTAGAGAGACCCCAGAGCTCAAGCCCTAAACCTTACTTGTCCCACCTCCCTTGGCAGAGCCCTTGATCTACCAGCCCAACTGCCAGTAGAGAGGCCTACTAACAGCAGGAGAGAAGGTCCTCCCTGGCATGAGAAAGCCTGAGGCTAAATAGTCTAATTTCCTGACTCCTTTCAGCTCGTAGGTTAATAAGAAATACCTGCATTGTATAAACATGAGGACACCCCTACATACCAGATGCACCCAGAATTGCAGCACTTCGAGTGCTCTGTCGAGAACAGGCGGAATCAGGTGTTTTCTGAATTCCTCATTTTCAGTAAGAAAAGTCAATCTCAGTGAATAATGGTATCTCCTAATTGCATTAATTTGTGTTACTCTATCTTCCACATTTATTGGATATTTCATTGCCTCTTCTAGAATAGCCTCATTGTGTCCTTTCCCATCTAAAATTTGACTTGGTTCTTTTCTATCAATCTGTAGGCGCTCTTTATATATGGGGACATTAAATCTCTATCACGTGTATTACTAGTATTTTTCCCAATCTGCCATGAGTCTTTGACTTTGACTTCATAAAAAAAATTAATGTAGCCAACCATATCTATGTTTTCCTTTATAAATTCGGAGTATTCTGATTTGCTTAAGAATTCTCCCTTCTTCCGGTTTACACTATATTCTTCTAAATTTGCTTTTTATCACATGTAAAACTAATCCGAGATACACTTTTTATATGTGATACATGAGGAATATGTCCACCCCCTTTCCTCATGATGCACAGCCAGACCACTAATGAAATAGATGGATTCTCTTTCTGCTTAATTTGATGTCCAGCTTTGTCCTATATTTACTATCCACACGCTCTCAAGTTTATTTCTGGACTCAAGTACCTTTCTCTGATCCATGTATAGATTTTTGTGTCAAGTTCAGTATTTTCATCACCATTGCTTCATAGAATTTTAAAAAGTGTTAAGTAGGGGCACCTGGATGGTTCAGTCAGTTGAGCTTCTGACTCTTGATTTTGGCTGAGGTCATGATCTCAGGGTCAAGCTCTGTCCAGCTCCGTGCTCAGCACAGAGTCTGCTTGAGATTCTCTCTCTCTCCTTCTGCCCCTCCTCCTGCTCAAGTTATCTCTCTCTCTCTCAAAATAAATTAAAAAAAATAAAAATTAAAGCTAAGAGGTGTTAAGTCACTACAAGTCAAGCAAAATGAAGAATGAGAAGCTACTGGATTTGGATTTGAGTCCCCAAACCTTGATCTCCTTTCTGAGTGCAGTTCCATGCTAGATTTACCGATGTTTGGAAAAGAGTGGAAAGTATAGGTTGTGCTCTTGAAGAATTCAGCAGTGAGAGGATGTGAGAAAGTGGTATGGTGGATTGAAAAAGAAGCAAAGAAAAGGGAAATGTTTTAAAGCCCAGGGAAGATTTGCACGTTTGTGACCCAGAATGAAAGTGCCAGTGAAGGGGATACACATCTACCAAAGAGTTATAATCATCCATAAACTTCTTCCCCAAGAACTAAAATACCTTGATTATCATAAAACAGTGTGAATTAGTTTCAGGCACTGTATAATATGTATTGCCATGAAGGCTTCCTGGACTCTCAATCCAACATTAAGTGTTATATTTAAAAACATAGGTGAAAAAAAACAGATGGAGGAGATTAAGCGGGACAAACTTCATGTTACAAGAAGTAATGGGGAAAAAAAAAGAAGTAATGGGGGTGAAAAGTACAGCATGGGGAATACAGTCCAACAATATTGTAATAATTTTGTATGGTGACAGGTGGTAGCTACACTTAGTGTGGTATTTAGTAATGCATATAAACGTCAAATCACTATGCTGCATCCTGAAACTAATGTAATATTTCATGTCAACTACACTTCAATTATAAATAGATAAATAGATAATAAATATCAGCTACATCCTCCCTATTGGTGAAAACAGATGAAGTTCATTTTTTCCTCTGTAAAATACAATTCTGAGACAGATGCTAGGGGAGGAGGCCAATGGAAGGCACTGGATTCTGAGGCATCACAGGGACTCTGCTTCCTCATAACTAAAGTAGCAGCAGTGGTTTTTACCTGGTTTTTCTTCTGCTCCAAACAAGGAAATAGCTAAAGCTGTGCTCCTACACCCGAGGGCAAAATTCTCCAAACACAGCTGCGCACTAGAATTAGCTGAGGAGCTTTAAAATAAAGTCAATGCCCAAGTGGCACCCTAGGCCAATTAAATCCATCATGTGAGACCTGAGCATGAGTATTTTATTTTAAAGATTTATTTATTTATCTGAGAGAGAGGGAGCATGCAGGAGTGGTGGGAGGGTACAGAGGGAGAAGGAGAAGCAGACTCCCTGCTGAACAGGGAGCCCAACATGGGGCTCTATCCCAGGACCCCAGGGTCTCCTGGGATCATGACCTGAGCCAAAGGCAGATGCTTAACTAATTGAGCCCCCCAGGAGCTCCTGAGCATAAGTATTTTTTAAAGCTTCCCAGACAATTTCAATGTATAGCAAAGATTGTGACCCACTGATCTGAAGTTTCTGAATCGGCCGACAAGGCAATGCTGTTTTCTGAAACCAGTACATGTGAGACTTGGCAGGGTCCAGTGTGAAAAAATAGTAGAGACAGACAACCAACACTCCCTCGTGTGACAGGGCACACCGCTTTACTCAGGCTGTCCTTCAAGGAGAATGCTGGTGATACCCTCAATTGGGGTGCTTTCCAGGGTATTTCTAAGACTAGGCAAGACTCAGAAAGGCACAACAGTATTTGCGTATTGGGGTGCTTTGGTCAGTGTGCGGGGGTGGGGAAGGTTAAAATATCACAGGAAATGAAAGAGAAGCTACTCCTGAGATGAAGTTGAATGTGAGAATTTAATTCCTAAGAGCAAGAAAAGAGTCATTCATTGAGGAGTTTTCTAGGAGGTGAACTCATTTCTTTGTCAACTCTCCAGCCGGCTGGCATGCTGTTTAAACCGATGGCCCAGAGGAATTTAAAAATTAACTGTACTATAAATTGTTCTGACATACAAGCACCTAGAACAAACACATATTCACACCCACCCTAAGATCAGAGCAAAACTAAAAATATATTTACTGGGAAACAAAAGGAATCGTATTGAAATTTAGAAAGTAGAACACTAGAGTGTCACCCTGACATCTGAGAAGCAAAAAGAAGTATTTGCTAGTGTTTGATTTTTATTCCCAGGGGTCGTCTGTTTGTGGTCTCTTAACTGGGGAACAGGAAGTTGAGTTTATCATCCAGAAATTCCTCTCAGCATGAGACAAATGTCTGCACTTATGTAACTTTATATTCAAAAAAATTTCCAAGCTCAAGTTGAGAGTACAGAGCCCTGGTGAGAACCCCAGCTCTGGATCATAGGTGACCTTGGATAATGACTTTAACCACACTAAGTCTCAGTTTTGTCATCTTTAAAATAGCGATCATGATGATGATGAGACAGTTGGACACCTACAGCATAAGCTGTTTACAAAGAGCTTAGCTCCATGCCCGGCACGGGGTAAGCATTTGATAGGTCTTGATCACTCTAGTCATATTCTATTCAAAAACTAAAAGACTGAGAAGTGTCCCTGTCTGTCATTATCTGATATGTAAAGATCACACAGAAATAGCTGAAATGTTCTGGCCTTAATAAGAGACACATGGTTTCATTTATAGATGCACTATTCTGAATCTGAATTCTTGATTTTGGTCCTTCAGCTGGGACCACTCTCCCTTCTGAAATAGTCCTCCTGTCTCTTAGCTACCCCAGTGCCCTCTCCAAGTGAGAAACTAAAAATACACTGAGTAAACATAGTACAAACTATCGGTTTATTTTTAAGTTTTCTAGATTCCCTTGGAAATCTAACCATCTCCCATTGGCACATCAACTCACTCTGAGGAACGCAGCCAGATAGAATGCCATCTGGAAGTAATCAAGAGTTCCATGATCTACCACCAGTCTCTAGCTCATGACCTCAGGGCAGTACTGAGGTCACAAGTGAAGGAAATTCCATAGGTTCCCACCAGTATGAGTTCTGGAGGCATGGACAAACTTCTGGAAGAATAAGAAAACACTCCCCCACAAGCACATTGGCCCACCACTGATTGCTAAGGTATGTGGTGTTGCGAGAGAGACTGCCCTGTCAAACACTCCATTTCTTCATTGTTTCCTATCACATTGGGGCAATGTCTGGAGGCAAAGCCTACTTCACAATCACAGAGAACCCTGAATAATCCTGTATGACATAACTGGAAACTAGATGGAAAGAGATTCCTATGTGATCTAAAATGTTATAGGTTAGAGAAAGAAGAAATTCTTGTCAGTTAACAAATACCAATATACTTCTGTTCTAAACAGATAATGCACAAGAGAAAACTAAAGATATCAGAACAGATTTTTAAAGTATTCTAGGGGCACCTGGGTGATGCAGTCGGTTGAGTGCTCAGATTGTGATCTCGGGGTCGTGGGATCAAGACCCACATTGGGCTCTATGCTCAGTGCAGAGTCTGCTTTGGATTCTCTCTCCTTCTCCTTCTGCCCCTCCTGCTTGTGCTCTCCCTCTCTCTCTAAAATAGATAAATAAGTCTTTCTAAAAATTAAAAAACTAAAAGGTTCTAAATAAAGTACTAGTAAATAAAATCTAGGAGTAGATTTAAATAGCAATATAGCATGAGTATGAGTATGTATTCCAATAATGCAAAGATAGCTAAATATTAGGAAATCTACACCAATATTGACCAAAGGGGGAAAAAACATATGATCCTAAGGTAGATATTAACATAACATTTAGTGTCTACCCCTGATAATTGCTCTTTGTGAAATGGGATTCAGTGAATGATTTCCTTAATATCAAGACATATCTTAAACCAAGAGCCGATATCATCCTTGGTGATAACGTCTATGACATTACTTTTATGTGATAGTTATTGCAATTAGACAAGAGAATAAAATAAGAGTTTTAAATATTAGAATGAAGAAGACAGAATTATCATTATTTGCAGATAATACAAAGATTCAGCAGAAAATTATTGAAAAATAAAAGCAAAAGAGAGTCCAAAAAGTTTTCATGATATCTTGATATTCAAAAATCACAAATCTTATAGTGTATTAAAATATAATCCCAAGTCAATCATTTATAAAAATATAAAAACATAAAATACACAAATAAACTTGAATTATATGAAGAAGCAGAAAATGACCAAGAAATATAAAATAATAGGTGACTACGTGAAAAGGCATACCCTGGAATAATATTCAGTATGGTTGTAAAAATACAAATTCTTCCAAAATAATCTAGAAAATCATCTTATTTCTGGTCAAAATCCCAGCATGCTACTTGTGGGAGAGAGCATTTTCAAAAGTATCCCAACTGCATAATAAAATGGTGATATTTCAAAACCATGATTGGCAAAAGATAATCACATCAATAATTGTGCTATTATAACTATGATGAATAGTAGGAGAGACAAATACAGGTTTGGTATGAAGTGTTTTAAATAAAATGTGGGTTCTTGTTTCATTCATTACTCAAATTCCAAATACAACAAACATTGTAAAGTAAAAACTAAAATTATATATATAAAACCTAGAACAAAGACTGCACAAGTATTTCTGTAATCTTGGGTGGAAGATATTTCTAAATACATCCTAAAAACCAGCAATCACAAGATTGATAACCTCGACTGTGACAACGAAAAGTTTCCAATGGCAAAAACAAACAATAGCCAAAAATAAAGCTGAAAGACAAAGAACAAATGTGGGGAAATATGTGTAATATGAATGACAGACAACCTGCTGCTACCCAAATATAAAGAGCTGGGCAGTTAAGAATAAATCACTCCTCCTTCCAAATAAAACAAAGAACCAATAGTTTCTTCAAAAGAAAGAAAACGAATGTGGTGACTCAAAACACACACAGACCCCTATGTTTATGGCAGGATTATTTACACTAGTCAAGCTATGGAAGCCGCTCAAGTGTCCGTTCCCAGATGACTGGATAAAGAAGATGTGGTGTAGACACACAGTGAAATATTACTGCCATAAAAAGAAGAATGAAATCTTGCCATCTGCAACGATACACCTGGAACTAGTGAGTATTGCACTAAGTGAAATAAGAGAAAAACAAATACGATGTGGGGTTTAAGAAACCAAATGAATGAACAAAGCAAACAAAGTATAAGTTCTGCAGCTGATAAATTTTTTTCTCCTGTCTCTACTGACCTCTGAAGAAGGGAGGAAATACAACCAATGGCAGTTCTTACCACTCACTCCTATCACACACCTCCCAAACGCCCATCACACACACGCACACACACACACCACATATGCACACACACCACATATGCACACATGGAACATACACACCATGCACACACACAACACACATATGTACACATGTAACACACACGCATGCGCACCTTGGGCAGTTCGTTGAGGAATCACACCTGTGTCCCTGTAGTGTGCTCCTTCTTAGTGTACTGTTCAGCTCTTTCTAAGCTTTTTGTTCTTTCTGAATCCAGAATACTGCCCATGAATGTGCTCGTGGAGGGGACACGTTCAGCCTCCCCTCCAAAGTGGAATCACTGCACAGAGAAGCATCACTGTCCATTTCCTGGTTCAAGTCATGGGAAGGGCTTTCTTCCCTTTGCACAAGGGCTCTGTTTTTGTGAAACAAAGCCCGAGTGTGCAATGAGCTGATTCCACCAGTAGGTTGTCTTGTCTTCGGTTTTGATGGTACTAGGAAACCCCCCACCTTCCCCAGTTGTGCCAGTCTTCAGGGGTGATTTAGCAAGAGGTTCTAATTGTGAGTGACTGCATTAGAGGCCACCATGGACCATAAACTGGCACATAATGACTTGTCTACTCACAGCAACAAAAATCGCACAGAACACGGTCCATGGGTCAGCAGACACTGTGGAAGCCAGCACGGACTCCAGGGCGGTGGCTGCTCCAACGTATTGCCAGTCTCCCCTCGGGGATTGCCATCAGAGCCTGCAGCACATTCTTCTGGTCTTCTGAGCCCACAAGTGAAATCCTTTGTGCATTGCATTCGGTTTTTGGAAATAGGCAAAAGCCAGTTGCCACATTCTCCAATTTATAAAAGAAATGTGCAACTGGTTAAGTTCTAACGATCTGTATCTTATATGCATATGGAACGTTTCCATCATAGATAGAGGCACACAGCGACTGAGAAACCCGTAAGGTAGCAAGACTAGTTGATGCTCTGCTGTAGGTCAGTAACACATTCTGAAGGCAATTAATTCCCGAAGGGGATTTCTAAGGCCTTCTTTAAACATTAGTAGCATCACAAGTAAATAATCTGATTTGTTTTGGGGGAAAACCATGAATATCTGGTTTGTTTTGTGGGGGAAGAGCCACGTTAGAGACTTAGCTAGATAATTTATCTAGCTGATATTCTCTGCTTTCTAAATGTTATTTTGAAAGGCTTGATAAGCAGCTCTTCCCCTTCCTACACGTACCTCCCTGCATCCTCCAGCACCAGCCAATCCAGCGCACCACCACTTCCTTCAGTTTTTCTTTCCTAAGGTCTCCCTTACATTGGACCTTCCCCTCTGGCTCCTCCACTGTGATGTGTAACATCTCTCTTGCTGAAATGTCATGCCCCCATTTATTTATTCACATGCCCCCATTACTGGAGGTTCCCCCCAGTCTTCTCTACCTGACAAAACCCTCCGAGTCCTTCAAGGTCCAGCCCCAAATCCACCTGAGTATGGACTTGCTGGCCTCCTGCTTTGCTCCCTGCCGTTCTGCTTGTCACACTGAACCACTGTGTAGTGGAGGGCTTCCATCGGGTGGCACTCAGTCAGGTATCTGCTGGGTGTTGTGAAACGAAGATTGGACGGATTTCTTAACCACAGGGGAGGTTCAGGGTCAAAATGAAAGGGGGAAAAAAAACCACATCACTTTCAGTTGGGCTAATATCCATTTTGCACAGAATGAATAATAAATTAACAACAGATGGGACTGAATTTTGCACTCCCAGTCTCATGCCTTTGAATCTGTATGGGGAAGCTTCCCAGGCACACTCCATACGAGGGACACCCATCAAGTCCTCTTTCGGGTTTAAGAAAGTTGAGTTATGTGATCAATTGGAAGCCATCAATTAGAGAAGACTAGTAGCAGGTAAGAAAATAATAATAGTATTAGGGGCACCTCGGTGACTCAGTGATTGAGTGTCTGCCTTCAGCTCAGGTAGTGATGCCGGGGTCCTGGGACTGAGTCCCTCATTGGGTTCCCTGCAGGGAGCCTGCTTCTGCCTCTGCCTATGTCTCTGTGTCTCTCATGAATAAATAAATAAAATCTTTAAAAAATAATAATAATATCAGGGAATATACAAATTGAAGATACACACTGTGTGAGCCAGGATAGAAACCACACCTCACCTTTAGATAGTGAAAAGCTCGGTCAGCCGTCTGATGTTCACCTGGCTTCCTATTCCAGTGTTCTCAGGTTCTTCATTGGTGGCTCTGTTTTTGGAAGTGCGAGAAAAACTAAAATACATGTATGACCTCCAGAGAAAAACATCAGCAGGCTTATGAACCGTCTGATCATTTTTTCCCCTTGCAGGAGGAGCTTGCAGGTTTTCTTACTGATGATTAAGACTTTCACATAGTAGGCCTCTTAAGTCGTTTGTTAGCCATGTTTATTGCACACAAGTTTTGCCCACACGGTTAGACATTTATTCCCCCCCTTCCCTAATAACCCATCACTCCCCAGTAATTTGAAACAGCCACCACAGCTTTATACTTAGCAGGGAGGAGATTGCCAGTATGCATGCCTCCAAATGCCACACGGGCTGTAAAGGTGGGCTTGAGGGTGGACCCAGAGCACTCCAAGCCAACTGGACAATGACATTCATGAAGCTAAAAACCAACCAACCAACCAACAAACCAACCAACCAAAAACCTGTGGTGACTCAGCAAGTTTATTCCTGGGAATTAAAAAAAAAAATTTATCATAATCTCCACACTTTGGTCTTAGAGTATGTGGCCTTACTATTTGGAGCATTCCCAAAACACAGGCTTAGACTAACTTAAGCTATGATTTCTTTCACTGTGCACCAAACCCCATCCCTTTGTGTAATGGTTTAAAAAAAAGTTTCCTTTCACAATAAGCATTCCCTGTAAGTCTTATAAAAATAGATATAAATGACTCCAGGGACCTATCACCACTCCCTTAGAATGTCGGGCGAGGAGCCTCCTCAGGATTAGCTGGGAATTCACCGAGATCAGGGAATTTTGGAGCTTCTCTGGTGAAACGCTTGGAAGGGGCAGAGCTGGTCTCCCTCTCCTTTGGACTCAAGTCTCAGGCTCTCATCTCACTCGCTAAACTTCTGCTCAAGACGAATTCTTGTCCCTGCTGCTCCTTTCAAACAACTTCCTTTACTTCGGGTTTATCCCATGCAGCATGGTGCTTGACCAAGCAAGCGATTATGCAAAGCAGAAGCCCTACAGGAAAAAAACAAACAAAAAAGTCCGTTTGGAAACGTTATCAGAGGTTCCTAAAATGCAGGCTCACTCGCAGTGGAGACAAGAGGTACTATGAGCCCTGCGTTCTTGGGAAACCAGTCAAGTCCCAGGGATTAAGGGCGATGGCTGGGGTGACCAAGCTGATGCCAGCTGCATGGGGAACAAGGGGCCAGCTGGCACCCCACGATAGGGGAACTGGTCAACCTTAGAGAGCCAAGCCAGCGGTACGGTGCATACAGACCACTGCATACAGGCCAGTGCATACAGACCGCTGCACAGACTGCTGCATACGGACCGCACTCCAGGCCAAGCCCCGAGGCTGTTCAGCTGTGGGCGGCCTTCAGGAAGGCAGACTGCTTCCTGCCCTCCAAAAGTGGGGCTCGGTCCTCTCTCTCGGTGATAGGCCTTGGCCTTTCTGGGCTGGGCTCTCATGGGGACCCTCCCGCCCGTCTCTCCACTGTGGGCTCCAGCTCCGCGGCCCACCCCAGGTGCCTCAAGGGGCGCCCCCCGGAGCTGCAGGGGTGAGCAGCAGCAGCCTGCAGGCAGAGGGCGAGGGAGCCCCAGAAATGGGGCTGCAGAAATGCGGGGAGATGGAGGCAAGTGGCTGTTACCGCCGGAGGCGGACACGCAGTCTCAGGACATCAACGCTGGCAGGTCCTTTACCTCCGCCGAGGTCCTGCAGTCCCCATGTGATCTTTCTTTCTTTCTTTCTTTCTTTCTTTCTTTCTTCTTTCTTTCTTTCTTTCTTTCTTTCTTTCTTTCTTCTTCTTTTCTTTCTTTCTTTCTTTCTTTCTCTTTCTTTCTTTCTTTCTTTCTTTCTTTCTTTCTTCTTCTTTCTTTCTTCTTTCTTTCTTTCTTTCTTTCTTCTTCTTTCTTTTTAAAGATTTTATTTATTTATTCCTAAGAGACACAGAGACACAGGCAGAGGGAGAAGCAGGCTCCCCGTGGGGAACCTGATGCAGGACTTGATGCCAGGACCCCGGGGTCACGCCCTGAGCTAAAGGCAGACGCTCCACCGCTGCACCCCCAGGTGCCAGCAAACTGCTGCAGATGCACCAAACTCAGACGCCTAGGCAGCCCGGATGACGACGTATTAACCTTCCAAGAGCAATCCAGCGAGGACATGGATGAAGGCAGGTCCCAGGCGGCCACGCGGACAGAGCCCGGCCTCGGCCCTGGGCCACGCTGGAGGGGTGCCCCGCCCCCACTAAGCGCAGTGTGCACAGTTCAGGGCTCGCAACTGCCCGGCCGCTGCCCCTTCCCAGGCTGCATAACAACCACCCTGGCCCGGCGCTGCCCTCCTAAACCAGAAGGCGCCCGGGGGCGAGCCTCCCGGCGTCCCTGACCGCCACCCGCACGCCAAAGCCCCTGCCCACGGAGGGCCCTGGATGCCCCGGTGCTCTGTGAGACCCCAAGCCACAGTTATTGCCCGCCCCTCCAAAGATGCCAAGTTCCCTTGGCTCCTGGAACCCAGGCTTCTTTCAGGTTCTTGGGTCCACTCTTCCCTGGGAGGCACTTTGAACACAGGGAGTAACAGCTGGTGGCTAAGAGCTGTCACTGCTTTTCCCTCGGCCCCAGCCACTCTGGGCCACACACTCCTACTGCCAAGTCCTTGGCCAAGGGAAGGGCTGGGCGCTGGGGATGACCCTTGTGCCCTCCAGCTCTGCTCCCTAGAGCTCTCACCACCCTCTGGAAGCCTTGGGTCTGGTCAGTGTTGCCTTACCTTGCCTGCCCACCAAGACTCAGGATGGCCACTTCCAGGGACTGTAGGAGAGGCCTAACCCTCCAGGGCCACACACTACCTCTCTCAAGTTTGGCAGAAATAGACTTTTTCAGGCCAAGCTCACAAACCCTGAATCCTGCTAACCCAAAGGCTAGGAGATGCGACACCTGCCCATGGGCCCAGAGAAATGGTGCCCTTTCCCTCCGCCAAAGCTCTGTGCTTCACTCAACTGAGTGCATTCAGGCACAGGTGAGAAAGCAGCCGTACAGACCCAGCTGCTTTCCTCCCCTGGGCCATTGGTCCTTTCTACTCCTGGCAGCCTTGGCACCTCCACCTAGAGAAAATAGAATTATGCCCCAAGGTTTTGCCATAAAGTCAAATAGCCTCATCAGAAGGTCCCAGGCAATACTGTGGTGAAGTTTAAAGTTCATAATTGATCTTTTTTGTTAGCAATTTGCGGTTCGCAGAATTCCAAGATGGCAGGTAATCCCTGCCCCCTAGTGTTCACAGCCTCTACAATCTTCCCCTCCTCTACCCCACCCTCCTCCACCCCATGGGACTTCTTTCTAAACGGTAGAACACAGCAAAGGTGAAAGGATTTTGCAGATGTAATTAAGGTTCCCAATTAGTTGATTTTCAGTTGTCTTGGGTGGGCCTCACTTAGAAGAGACTGTGCCCTCCCTGCAGTCATAGATGCTCCTTGCTGGCTTGACGAATTAGGCAGTGTGTCCAGGAAGCCCACAAAGTAGACAAATGCAGTTGGCCTGGAGGAACTGTAGGTGGCATCCAGGACCTGAGCCACCAGCCAGCAAAGTGTTGGGACCCCCTGCCATACAACCACAAGGAAATGAACACTGCCAACAATCTAAATAAGCACAGAAGAGAAATCCTCCTCAGTCGAAACTCCAGATGAAAATGCACCCTAGCCAATACCTCCACTGTGGACTTGGGATACCCTGGGCAGAGAATCCAACTAAACTAACCCCAGATTCTGACCCATAGAAACCGGGGGGCGGGAGGGCAGCCTGGGTGGCTCAGTGGTTTAGAGCCACCTTTGGCTCAGGGCGTGATCCTGGAGACCTGGGATCGAGTCCCACGTTGGGCTCCCTGCAGGGAGCCTGCTTCTCCCTCTGCCTGTGTCTCTGTCTCTCTGTTTCTCATGAATAAATAAATAAAATCTTTTTTAAAAAAAGAAAGAAACCAGGGGGGAATAAATGTGGACTGTTTTAAGCCACTACATTTGTGGTCATTTGTTACAGAGCAAATAGAAAACTCATACATGGCTAAAAGCGTATGTGGTCTTTGCTATACTTCTCTCACAAATAGTTCACCATCTAGTTCCTAGTTGTCTCCCACAATCACGCGACCAAAGAGTCACAAAAAAAACTTGTAAGAAAAATCACTGCATCACTACTGTGTAACAAGGAAAAATACACTCAATAATAAGAAGCTTTGTGAAATTTCCAGAAGGCCAAAAATATCAAATTTAAGTTAACAGCTTGCAACAGAATTAAGTAGGAAAAAATATTTTTTTAAAAATAATACTCTGGTGGGGCACCTGGGTGACTCAGTTGGTTAAGCCCAACTCTTGGTTTTGCCTCCAGTCATGATCTGAGGATCGTGAGCTCAAGCCCCACATCGGGCTCCGTGGTCAGTAGGGAGTCTGCTTGAGGTTCTCTCCCTCTCTCTTTGCCCCTCCCCCTCAACATTCTCTCTAAAATAAATAAATCAATCCTTTAAAAATTAAATAATACTTTGGTAACAACAACACTTTGGTAAACTATTTGGGTAAAGGTGGATGGTTACAGCATAGATGAGCCAAAAAAAAAAAAAAGACACAGGTAAATTGTTCTGTATTTCAGGAATTTAGGAAGTTCAATAAAGAATGAAGATGGGAAAGGAAGAGAACTCTGAATAACAGGGATAACTAATATCCACTTGTAATTGTCTGCATATCTGAAATATAATACTCTCTGATGTGGAAAGAATAAGGGTCACCAAAGATGTCCACGTACCAGAAGCTGTGACTATGGTACCTTCCACAGCAAAAGAAACATTATAGATGCAATTAAGAATCTTGAGGTAGGGAGGGGTGCCTGGGTGGCTCAGTCGATTAAGCATCATCTGCCTTTGGCTCAGGTCATGATCCAGGGGTCCTGGGATCAAACCCTGCATCAGGCTCCCTCTCCCTCTGTGGCTTCCCCTACTTGTACTAGCTGTCTCTCTCTTTCTCTGTCAAATAAAATAAGTAAAAATTTTAAAAAAATCTTGAGGTCAGGAGATAATCCTGGATTTTCCAGGCAGGCCCAATGTAATCACAAGGATCCTTATATGTGAAAGAAGGGATGGGTAGACAGAGTCAGAACGTGATGGGAAGATGCCACTGGCTTTGAAGATGAAGGAGAGGCCACATCTAAGGAATGTAGGCAGCTTCTAGGAGCTGGAAAAGGCAAAGAAATGTATTTTCTCAAGAGCTTCCAGAAGCATCACAGTTCTGCCAATATGTTGACGTTAGCCCAGAGAGACTCATGACAGACTTGTGACTCCCAGAACTGTAAAATAATAAATGTGTGTGGCTGTAAGCCACCAAGTTTGTGGAGGTTGGTTATAACATCAATTGGAAAGTGATACACTCTCTATTCACATTATCTAAACGCCCAAATTCCTTACCGAGACTTTGAGTGGGAATCATGGAAAGGAGCCAAGTTCTACAGGTGGGTGAGTGGGGGTGGAACAGGGACCCCATACAGGAGAGTGAGATGATCCATCCACCGAATCAGTTCAGAGGAAGCAGAAACTAGGATTCTAGTTTCTAGACTCTAGGGTCCCAGGAATATAACCCATGTGCCGTTCCTCCCTCACAGAATTTGCAGAAATTGTAAAAGACAGCACTGGACACTCTACCAATTTTGGAATAAGGAGCTAAATTAATCCTACCCAAACCCTAAATGTCTTGGATTAGGCTGAGAAGGAAGCCAGGCCGTACCCATCAGGTTTTGCCTTGACACGTGTAACTGGATATTAAAGAGAACACTTTTTCTTATGAAACTTTATTTTTATGCCTTTGAATAGCAATACAGTCACAGGTTTAAAATTAAAAAAATGAGAAGCTGAACATCCGAAAGACTCACCTTCACCATGTCCACCCCCACTCCATTCTCCCTTGCTCTATTTGTAACCATTTGCATTAATTCATTATTATTCCAGTGTTTCTTCACGTAAAATTGAATATGTATTTTCATTCCCCCCCTTTCTTACACAAAATATAGAATATCATCTACCCAAAACAACACATCTTAGGATCTCTCCACATCGGTGCCCAGAGCACTTCCTCATTCCTTTTTCATGGCTGCATGGTATTCCGCAGTTACATGGAGGTTATCATAGTTCATTTAGTTTCCTCCTGAGGGGCATGTGGGTCGTTTCTCAGCTTTTGTGACTATAAAACTATGTCACGGTGGATAACCCTGTACCTGGGTCATTTTGAACACATGCAGGTGAACCCACAGGGAACAGGACAGCTGGGGTTGTAGCACAAGGGCACCCAGGCAAAGGCAATGTAAGTATCGCCAGGTTCTCTTCCTTTCCACAGAGATTGTACCATTCTGTACCCTCACTAGCAGGCTTGGGTGCCCGCTTCCCCCCAGCCTCATAAGAGAGTGTGTTGTTAAACCTCTGGATTTCCCTCAAATTGACAGGTGAGAAACGATACCTTACTAATTTGCATTTTTCTTAAAAGTGAGGTTGAGCATCTTTTTTTCAATGTTGAAGAGCCATTTGCATTTCTTTCTCTATGAGCTACATTTTCATATCCCTTGACCCCAAACCGTTCTGTTTTGACCAAAGTTCCAAACATCTGAAAATAGTAGGTTGCAAGGACCTCCATCTTCTAAAAATGAGGTTTTCCCAATAGTCTTGTGGCCCTTAGCCCCAAATCCAGGATATAAAGTGGGAAAGGTCAAAAGAAAGAAATTCTTTGGAGGAAGCCATTGGTGAGCTGAGCATTTTCTATCCCCAACCACAGTGGCAGGGAGTGAGGGAGCTTTCCTCCGGGCAAGCCTGGAAAGAGAAGCTTCAAGGGAACCCCACACTCAGAGAATCTGACTTGCATACCCTAAAGCTTTGGAAAGACTGGCCTGGCAGTTGATTCCAAGGAGAAGAAACTCAAGAGTCCAGAAGCTAAGGCTGTTGGGCCAGACAGCAGGACAAGAGTGGGGGCCATGCTGGAAGCAAGCTATGCTTTCACTGGCGGGAGGAGAGGGTCAAATGAGTAAGAAAGCGAGTCTGTGGCTGGAGCTAGCTGTGAGGCCAGGCAGTCCTCCATTTGGCATGGCAAGGATCTGTGAGTTTCCACGAGTCCAGTAGAGACCTTGGAAAGTAATTATGTTGGAGGAACCACCTTGATGTGACTTTTCCCAAAAAAGGACAGATATCCAGGGCAAGAGGACTCCAGTAATGCCAGCAGTGGGAGGGTGTGGGAGGCACTTTCAGGGTAGGAGCTAGAGTCGTGACTCAAGAGTCCAGGAGAATAAAATATAAAATACCTAGACATGGGGTTCCTGGGTGGCTCAGTGGTTGAGCATCCCCCTTCAGCTCAGGTCGTGACCCCACGGCTCCCATATGGAGCCTGCTTCTCCCTCTGCCTATGTCTCTGCCTCTCTCTATGTCTCTCATGAATAAATAAATAAAATCTAAAAAAATACCTAGACATAATAAAAATAAGCATATGCTACCTTTGTAAGTTGAAAACTAGAATATTCTGAGAGGGACATACACAAAAAAATGAAATGGAGATGCATACTGTATTGCGGGATGGGAGCACTCTTTGTTTAACACATCCTCCACCCCCACCCCAAAATGTTAAGATCTGAGGGAGAGACTGATCAAATAATTCTTTAGCTTATGTACAATAAATAAGTATCCATGAATAAGTATATAATAAAAGCTGAGAATAATCAAAATTAACAGAAAGAGTGGTAACTTACTTTTACATGTTAGGAAAAACCCTATTTTAAAGTTACAGCAGGTGGTATTGGCACAGAAATAGATCAGTAGAACAAAGGAGAATGTTCAGAAATAGACTTTGGTATATGATTCAGTATATAATTCAAATCACGGGGGGAAAAGTCAATGAATATTAATAGGAAAACTGGCTAACCGATTTAGCAACTTACAAAAAAAAAAAATTCCCTGAACCTCACACCTTATACTAAAATAAATTTCAGATGGATTAAAGATTCGAATGTTTTTTTAAATTGCTGAATTATGTTACATTGAGATTGGAAGGTCCCTCTAAGCATGGCACCAAAGGCAAAATATATACGGAAAAGATGGATAAATTTGACTCTATAAAGTTTTTCTGTGGCAATGTATGACACAAACAAGGTCAAAAGGGAAATGATAAACTGGAAAATTTGTTTACAAAATATACCACAGCTAGGAAAAAAATTACTAAGAAACAAAAGAGCTTTTCATATTTATAAAAGACAAGCCAAGTACTGAGAAAAAAGGCAATTTGCCAAGACAGAATTACAAATGGTCAATCCACGTGCAAAAATAGAGATATGCAGATAAAACACTGAATCCTCATTTTTCACCCATCAGATTAGTCAAGATGAAACACGGCAACAGTGCCCAGTGGTGAAGCTTTCAGCTGGGGAGAGTGTAAACTGGTGTAAACCTCCTGTTGAGGTTCCTCTGACGATAGGTAGTAAACACAAAATGTATATCATTTTCAATTTCATTCCTAGGAATTTAGTCTAAATGACAATTACATACAATTACACAAATTACATAAGGATAGTAAACATCTGGAAATATTCTAAATGTGCAATGCCCAGAAGAGTACAGGTTAAAAAAAAAATCTATAGCACAAACTTGTAATTTAGTCACTATTGACATAAAAAAAAAAAATGTGCCCAGGAAGGAAAGAAACAATCATTTACAAAATGACATGTGTAGTTTGACCCCCTTTTGGTAACCCTGAGTGGTGCCCAAAAAGTATGGGTATGGATACAGGTGCATGCAAACGCATCACCAAAATGATTCATTCATTCTCTTCCTCTCTCTCCGACAATGAGCGCACTGCTTTTTTAATTGACTTGCTTCAATGAATCACCCGCCCACGAACCTGGGTACAGAAAAAGCCACACCCCCTCTCCTTTCCCAAATCCTGCACTTCATTCAGTGACAATGGTCGTGGTAGGCAAAAGGCCCCTAGAACACTATTTGATTGACTACTGCTACTAGTACCGGTTTTCTCCTAGATGAAAAGAATGGAAAAATAGAAGGCTTAGAAAATCCGAATGTGGGACATCTGGGTGGCTCAGCGGTTGAGAGTCTGCCTTTGGCTCAGGGCGTGATCCTGGGATCCGGGATCGAGTCCTGCATCAGGCTCCCTACATGGAGCCTGCTTCTCCCTCCCTCTGCCTGTGTCTCTGCCTCTCTCTCTGTATCTCTCATGGATAAATAAATAAATATTTAAAAAGAAAAAAAGAAAATCCGAATGTGAGGTCAGCAATAAAAAGGGGGGCACTGCGGATTCTTTTTTACTTCCTTTAAAATCAATTTAAACATTAACTTGATTCCAAGCTAATGTGGAACTGCAAGATAGTCACTTTTGCTCTGGTCTTGGTTAAGTGCCCAGCTACAATTTCAGGTCTTGAGTCAGAGACCGACTACTACCTATTTCCCCTAATTAACCTCTGTCTGTTTGGTGGTTTGTGTCTCCTTCTAAAAGTGATGTGGGCGGGGTGAGTGGGGAGATACCTTATAGTGAAAAGATAGATATAAAAAGGCCTCTGCTATAGTAGCTAAGTTATAGTTAGTAGTTAAGGTTAAAAAATATATATATATTTGGAAATGCAAAGACCTGACTCTCCCCAAAACCAAAAGAGCTGTTGTCCAAAGGTTAGCTCAAGGCCTGGCCAATCCTAGGAATGGACTAGACTGCAACAAGAAGGCTCAGCCCCACAGTTCAGGTCGCACAGCTGTCTGAACCCATTTCTCCATTCTAAAGTGGGAAAAAAATGGTAACCCCTGACCTTCCCACCATACACAAGTATTGTGAGGATGGAATGGAAGAATGTGTATAAACAAAAACTCCAGTGGAGATAAATCAAAACTACAGGAGCATGCGCGCGCGCACACACACACACACACACACACACACACACACACACTCCAGCCACAGAACAATCTGCTCCATAGCTGGGCAAGCCCAATTTTGATTCCTCATCTAGAAGGGGACTCACAACTGGGTCGTAGTGCTCACCTCTACACACTGTCTCCAAGACAGTTAATAAGAGAAAGATCCTTCCTCCATCCCCAGCCTGGACCCAGATTTCTTTAGTGACACTCAGACCCAACTCTGAGTCGGCCTGACCGGTCCTTGGACAGCCAGACCCTGTGTCCCCCCGGAAGGCCCACTACCGGCCTCCTGAGATGCCCTCCCCACCTTACCCAGAGTCTGCTTGGGACACAAAGAACAGTATGGTGGCAAAGCTACTAGGCGAACTTAGAGAACTCCTAGCTGCCCTCATGTTTATCAGAAAATGATGAGAGCCGCAGGGAGATGGTACATCCTTTCCGCCAATGCTCAGCGCCTGCTTCTGTTAATACTCCCGAGCAACTCTGGCCTATTGTCTGGAACATTTAGAGGCAGGGGAAAAGTCCATGGGTGTTTTTTGGTTATTTTATTCTTCTTTCATAAACTGTTTTACACTTCTGCACTGTACCCAGAAGTACATTTTACCTAATATTTTACTTAATACTTAGTTGTTTTAACCAGAAACTTCTGATACTAAGCAAGTGGGATTTCTTCCTTTGAGTGACAATTTTTGCCGGGCTCCCCTGTGGACCACAGTCACTTCTTTGGCAGCTCGGTCTGGAGCTGGAAATTAAGGGGGCTGCAGAAACATCTTGTGTTTACAGAACCAGGAAAATAAGAATAATAATGGGAGTTCAGATTCTCTCTTTGCATAGAGGAGGCTTTCGGGGAAATCCTTGCTCATCAGGGACCCTACCCTACACTAACCACGGTAATTTGTAATGATGCCAAATGTCATTCAAAGTCTGTGAAACAGTTTGAATAGTTGCACGTAAAAATTAAAAGTGGAAAACTATTTGTATTAGTCTTTTGACAACTCTTCTCTGTCAGCCACCTCAGATGAGAGCCCGAAAGGTTCTAAATGCTGATCCTAGGTTGTAGTCCAAGGTAGTACCTCAGAGGACAAAGGACAATTATTCCTAATACTGCCTAGTGCTGACAGGACCAGGGCCGGCAGCTGTCACTGACACCCGAGTGGCAGGACATCACTTCCCTCTCTCTCACTCTTCCCAGTTGAGGGGATAGACTTCGAGCCTGGTCTCCCAGGGCAAGGCAGCCTCATAGTTCCCACCAGTTTCCATCGTTCCTCTCCTTTCCACATCTGCCCATAAGCCCAGATCACTCGGATGTGACACCCAGGAATTTAGGGGAGAGAGGACACACCAGCCCAACCCGTCAGGAACATCACCCCTTTCCCTTGGGACTGCAGCCCTACATAATTCCAGAGCCACATTCAAATATACTGGGCCCCAAGGCTGTAAAATATAACTGTGCCCCATTCTCCTCCCCCGTGCTTTTCATTCTCCAGGCCTAGAAAAAGAGGGAAGGGAGGAGAATACTATTGTCACTTAGGAAAGCCACATGTCTCTGCTCCATTCGTTTTTTACTGGGCCTTGGAGTTATGCCATCAGGGAAGAAAGGTAAAGAACACTGACTGAGGCTTTAAAAATCAAATCTAATTCACTCCATCTGTAAATTGAGCAAGTTGACAGCAGCCCCAGGGCTCCTTACATCTAACATGTCATGGTTCCTGAAAAAGTAACAGTCATCGTTACTGCGGTTGTAGGTAAAGGGGGAGATCAGGTCACTCACATCTTCCCCCTTCCCTGTGAACACACAGACTCTGGCCTTGGGCTTGACGGTGTTTCAGCCCACCGTTATATGAACATCCCATCTAAAGGGAAGACACGGGGCGTTTTTAAGAGAGGGTTATAAAAAAAGTTAGCCAAGACTGCTATAAATGGTGGTGTGGAAGAGAGAAACCACCTAAATTAACAGCATATTTTTATTGGAATGAAAACTTATGGCTTTTGAATACCTGTCAGACCAATGGATCCGTATCAAAGCCATGCTGCCTAAGAGGCATTGCAGGGAACTTACCGGAGTGGCCAGCTTAGCATACTGTCTGTTAGGATGTCAATTAATTGTAGGAAAGGGGTTGCTTCTAAAACGTTGGGCAGGTTGCCTACGTCAATGATCTCTATCCTTTTCAATGACCTCCTTTATAAAGGCAAATTCCAGCTCAAACTTAAGTCCATCTCATTGCTCATCGTAAAAGGATGGATTCCAAATTAGCTCAGAGATGCTGCAAAGGAAGTTGCAGAGACTCTCTTGCACTCAAAAGTCCAGAAGAGCAGACAATCAGGACCCACTCAGAGGAAGACAAAGCTCCCGCCCATATGATCCGTAGCCTGGGGTCAAGGTTACGTTGTGTCTCAAAGGTCCAAGTTCACAGACACAGAACTGCTTGTGTAGCAGGCAGAGAAGATGTCAGCGATTCCAGAGTTTCCTCCTCTTGAGAGGGGTGGTTCCACAGGGATAGTCAGCATCTTGAATCCAGAACTGGAGCCAGGCTGGGAATGGAAAAAGTTGCAGACCCACGCACACCTGGATGGAAGCCACGTGGGGCCTCTGTGTGGGCGGGCACCTGAGAAGCTGTCATAACATCTGCCCCAGCAGCAGCGCATCCTGCTCACGTAGCGCCCGTCTGTGATCTAGACGTGGGGGAGGAAAAGAGATCATTGACACACTTTGGTTTTGCCTTGGTGCCTCTGTACGTGCAGCTCACGTACCTTCATGGGAAACAGCATGGGCCATCAGAGCACCTATTACTGATCCTGCTTGTTTTCTGCACCAGAAGGGCACCCCCCGCCCCTGCCCTGAGGTGTAGAGTTGCCCAGGCCTTTCACCTGCTGAGGGCTGGGCCCAGGACCACCTCTCCTCACCTCCCCCTTGACCCTCCTCAATCCCAGCTGTTCTTCAGGACTCTAACCCCATCCTTCCGCCGTTCCACTCATTTCTCAAAAATGTCAGTCTCACATACCACACGGCTGAGAAGGAGAGGAATGCGAGAATAATCACAACAGCCATGGATCCCAGCCCGACGCCCACCATCTGCTGCAGCAAGAATGACGAGTCTGCGGGACAAAACCACACACTGAGCCCACGGCACGCAATCACAGCACACGTGCACCTGTGCTCACTCCGTTTTAACCCAAGGCTTGGCCCCATTTCACAAACCATCCCAAGAATGCCCAGAGTGCCTCTGTGTCCTCCGAGTCAGCCCTGAGGGTGCAGGGCGTAAGGAAAGCACAGTCCCAGGTATTTCTGAAAAGGAAATGGAAAACCAGGCCACACTCAACTTACAAGGGATAAAATAGCTCATCTTGTTGTGCATATAAGTACAGCAGACTGTGCTGCTTGTACTGGTCCTCTCCCAGTTAACTGCTCCTCAAAGTGTTTATGGGAAGCTTTCTTTTGCATTGAGGAAGAACTCCTGACAACATTTGGATTTTTGCTCCGAAAATGATTAGGGAGCGCCAGTGGTCAAACACAGCAAACAGATCCTCTCTGACGGATAGGATATGTCATTTTCCCAACACACCAACAAGGAGAGGACCTCCCTGCTCCGCTTGGCAGGTTGCCATGAGGATGAAGTAAGAAAACTGATGGAGAAGCTCTCTAAAATACATGTGTTCTAATTTGGGGTGTATCATAGGCCAACCCCAGGGAGATCCTTTGTTATAAACCAAAAAACACCCACACTTGAGTTGCTATAAACCAAAAAACAGCCAAGTGACTGAATCAGAGCATCATGTTCTCTACCAAAGGTCTCGTTTTAATTTGCAATCAACTTATTTAGCACTTACAATATGCCAAACTCTGTTCTCATGACTTCTCCTAGCCACCTAGTGAGTACTATAAGAATAGAACCAGGTATTACAATCATAGTGCCCAGCGTAATAACAATACACTGAGTGCTGTTATTATTCCCATTTTACAGATGAGGGACCGAGGCATGGAGTGGTTCAGCAACTTATCCAAGGTCACAAGCTGAGAACCAAGAGAGTCAGGATCCAAACCCATGTTGTCTGGTTCCAGCATCTTTGGTTTTAACCACAACACCATGCTTTCCCAGGGCAGATCTGAGCCCAGCTCTGTCTCCAGCAGAGCAGGTCATCAGAAGTTAGGGGGCCAGGCCCTGCCCTTTCCTGCATAGGCCGATGATGATGGAGCTCGGACCATAGCTGTTCAAGCTCTTCTTTAAAAGAACAAAAGTCTGTGTGCAATAGTGCCATCAGACCCTGCAAAGATCGTGGGGGCTGATGCTGCACGTATAGAATTAAAAACAAAAACAAAACACAGCCAAGCCATGGAAGAATGGTAAGGAAGTGCAACGAAGTCCAAATTTTGCCAGATGATTTGCTGTGATTGTCACTGTCGGAATATCAAATCATTTCATTTTTCGGTGCCCTCCTTTTACTGATGCCCCAGGCACACGTTAGTCTGCCCTCTGGGCCATCCACTACTGCCTGGGAAGAGCTGAAACAGTAAACGAGCAAAGATCTGTTAGGTAAGGAGGAGGGGCTTGAGAGAAAAAGTAGTAGCCCCTGGGCTTGAGGGCCTTGAAACACAGTTGACTCTCATCCCTGGCTGCCGAGGCACATCTGAGAAGGGGGCTGGCAGGGGAGCCTGCTGCTACCTAAGTCTTCCATCACCCAATCTGCACTAACACAGTAGCCACTAGCCACAGTGTGGCTGTTAAATCTAAATCAGTTCCAGTTAGGGCGCCTGGGTGGCTCAGTGGTTGAGCGTCTGTCTTCAGCTCAGAGTGTGGTCCCGGGGTCCTAGGATCAAGTCCCACATGGGGCTCCCTGTGAGGAGCCTGCTTCTCCCTCTGCCTGTGTCTCTGTGTGTCTCTCATGAATAAATAAATAAAATCTTTTTTAAAAAAATTAAAAATAAATAAGTTCCAATTAAATTAAAAATTCAGTTTCTCAATCATACCAGTTCAAGTGCTCGATTTCAAATCCACATTTCAAATGCCCAGTAGCCACATGTGGCTTGTTGCTACCATTCTGGACAACACAGCTTTAAAATCTTTCCATCGTTGCATAAAGTTGTATTGATTGGCACTGCTCCATCTCCACGACGGGGGTAAGTGCAGTTTGGTTCTATTCTCTAACAGGGTAGCTGGCACCAGCAAAAGCAGCCATGGAATACAGTTCTTGCTAAAAACCTCTGCAAAACCCATTACCTCAGAAAGTGTTGTCAAGAGACTTTCTAGAAAAAACATGGCTTGTATTGTTTGGCTACCTTTAGTAACCAGAAGAAAGAAGCCACACTACAAGATGGAAGGAGGAGCTGTGGGTAAACTAGAAATTAGCAGAGAAAAAAAATTAGAGGAGTGACTTAAATTACTGGATATTAAAACAGTGCAGAATCAGCATAGGGATGAATACATGGGAACAAAATAGCATAGGAACAAACCCATGTATATCAAATAACTTCCAAGCTTAAATATCGAAGTCAGGTGGTCCAAGTCTGTATTTGAACACCCTGACTGTGGACTCTGGACAAGTGATTCAGCCATTCTGTGCCTCAGTTTCCTCATTGAGGACTGATTTAGCAACATGGGAATGATAATAATAGTCCCCACTTTATAGGGTTATTGTGAGAAATAAATGAGGTAAGTTGTGTCAGGACTGTGCCCAGGACACAGCAGGCAGCTGGCAAGTGCTGGCTATGTATGGTTCATTATTGTTGCTTTGCTACTGCTTCAAGTCATTAGGAGAAATGATATATTTTTCATAATTCATGTTGAGAAAACTGACCATTTAGAATAAAGTGATGTTGACCATTAGAGCTTAAACTGTATATGCCAAAATAAAATCCAGACAGATTAAATTGAAACCTAAAAGAATTAGATCAAAGGGTAAGTGAATACTTATCTAAAATATTTATCTCAAACAGGTAAGAACTGCCTTAAGCATATTTATTAATGCAGAAACCATGATGCTCACCGCTGGGATCTGCTGCTGCTTCTACCACAGAGCCACCTCTTAAAAGATCTTGCCTGGCCTTGACCTCAAGTTATCCTCAACTACGCTTTGCAAACTCTATCTTCCTCACCCAAAGTTCCATGTTCTTTGCTCCTCTCTGGTCTACTTAGGTTTGCTCTTCAAGATTTCTTAAAGATCAGCTGCTGCGGCTCACCATCTCATTTGCAAATTGTATGAAGCTGCTAGAATGTGCTGCATCTGGGTCAAAAGGCTTTAATTTATGTGAAGCAGTGAGCTCTTCTCCTGCTTTTAAATGTCCCCTCACAAACAGGACAGAGGCAAAGTAGGAGTTGATAGACTTGACTTTCTCTTGACCACCCACCAGCAGAACATCATTTACCCTAAGCAACAGGCCCACCCAGCTATTCCTTACTCTGGATGTAAATATTGGAAAATCATCTTTTTTTTTTTTTAATTATTCTGCAAAACATGACTTGGGTTTTGGCTCCAGGCATGGTTCTTGCTGGTACATGTCTCTTGGTCTACCTTGTGTATGTACTCTGTGAAAATCTGAGTCCATCCAACCCAGAGCACTCACAGTGTAGCCGCACAAGATTTCTGTAGGGACTTTCCCAATTAATTCCTCGCTGAGAAAATTTACAGCAGGCTAATTCGAATTACATTTTTTAGAGCTTTGCCGTCTTCTGGTTTCCCTCCCTTTCACGGTTTTATGCTATAAAATCATGCTTCCTTTTCCCCCGAATTACTTGTAGAATATTCTTTCGGAAACTGGAGTAAATCATGTGTTATAGCACAGATTTGCAGTGACTCATTCTTGGAGAGAGTAAAACCATTAGGTTAAAATACTGTCATTCTCTTCAGGGTGGCTCCCTGAGGAGGTAGAGTGCTCAGGAGGCGTGACAGGGCTTCTGTGGGCGTATCTTTTAACTCTTCCACTAATGCAAATATCACAGGTGCTGAAGAACAAGTTAGAAAGACTCTATGCCTACTCTCAAGCTCTGTAACAGCTTGAGGACTTCCTGTGGCTGTGGACATTTTTTCATGAATTTACACGAGCAAGGGCACTTCCTGAAAGCAACAAGTCCACTTTCCAAAAGGTACACAAAATTACCACTGTGACTTCTACTTAGTGTGTTAAACTTCTCTCTGCTATTTTAGGGTCTCCTTATTTGAATCCCATGCAGAGGACAAAGGAGATCAAAGTAGATTAATTTAGAGATAAGTATCACCTGATGAATCGGCAACACTTTTGAACTCATTTTCTATTGCAGCTTAACAAATCACCATAAACTTAGCAGCCAGCCCCCATTCATAGCTCGCGGTTCTGGGAACCAGAAGTTCAGGTGCATTGTGACTGGGTCCTCTGCTCAGTGTCTTCTAAGGCTGAAATCAATGTGTCAGGTGGGCTGTATTTCCCTCTGGAGCCTCTGGGGAAGAATCTGCTTCCAAGTTCATAGCACTTGTAGGACTAAGGTTCCCATATACTTACTGGCTGTCAGCCACTGGCCACCCACATTGCTGCCATGTGGTTCCTTCCATCTCCAAAGGCAGCAGGAGAAACCCTGATTGATGTCAGATCCATCTCTCCCTTTGAATCTCCAATCTCCCATTTCTGACTTCTAGATCCAGAGTTAAAGGGTTCATGTGAAGGTCAGGTGCATCTGGATAATCTCCCTATTTGGGACCTTAATTACATCTTCAAATCCTTTCTCAGCAACACTCAGAATAGCCTTTGATTGAGTAACTGAGAGATGGTGCGTGTACACCAGGAATCTGTGAGGCTGTATAATAACTCTGCCAACCGCAGTGAGGAAGGTGGAAGGTATGCCTGTGCGTGTTTGTGTGTATACATACATCTGCACCGCATATACAAACACATATGTACACACTAGGCTTATATATTGATGTAAATCTTCTCTGGCTTAAGTATTGTACCTACTGTGCTATGCTTTTCATCAGGCTCTACTGCTGGTTGACCGTAATCATCTAACACAATTCACTAAATTCTGATGAGGCACCAATGTGTACCAGGCACTGCTCCAGTTCTTCAAATGCTCTTCCCCAGGGGTATGAAATCTAGTAAGAAAAGACAAATGCACCAGTTGCTCTAAAGTGTGGCAGATATCTTTAAAAGGGAGGGGGGGAATCCCTGGGTGGCTCAGCAGTTTAGTGCCTGCCTTCAGCCCAGGGCGTGATCCTGGAGTCTCAGGATCTAGTCCCACATTGGGCTCCCTGCATGGAGCCTGCTTCTCCCTCTGCCTGTGTCTCTGCCTGTGTGTGTGTGTGTGTGTGTGTGTGTGTGTGTGTGTGTGTGTGTCTCATGAATAAATAAATGAAATCTTAAAAAAAAATAAAGTGTGGCAGAAAGCCTATGTGGAGGGAGCGGGGAGGGAGCAAGGGGGATGGGGAGAGAGGGAGATGGGGGGGAGAGAGGTAGGTCCTACCCCATTGAGGAAATAAAGCTTCAGGAAGGACATAGCATTTGATTGTAATCTTGACGAACAGATGGGATTGTAGTAAGCTAATAAACAGAGATTACAGGAAGGTTATAGGGCAATCCAGGTGGAAATAAGCAAGTAATCGTATGAGTAAAGACATTAAGGAAAGTAGGCAAGGGCCTAGCCAGAGAAGAGCTAGTACATCACTGCAAACGGAGAAGGAGAGAGGTCACTAGAAGGGTATGCCACTGTCAAACTGATGTCTTGGAAATCAGTCTAAAACATAATAGAGAACTCTGGAAGGGGAAATAGTCAAATCGGCACTGCAGTTTAGAAATATGAGTCAGGAGTGTAGGCTGGAGTGAAGAAGGAACCCCTGAACACCATGGTGGGCGAGGAAAAAAGAGGCTTTGCCAGTTGTCTCTGCTGCAGATATAAAGGCCTATGCTGGGGGAATAGGGGGTGTGGTGAACCCAGACATGAGATGGGCATACCCTACGTATAAAATGTGGGCTGAAAGGCAAAGGGGAGTGGTCACTAATGACTCAGGGGTTACTCCTATCACTCAAGAATGTTCTATGAATACCGTTTGTGAACATCTCACATATATCAGATGACTTGTTTTGTGACTCAAGAAATCAAAGAGTCAGTACTTTGTGGCTGGAAGGGATCTGAGAGATCTCGGTAAGAGGAAATTGAGAACCAGCCAAGTTAAATATAATTTCAAAGACACTCGGCTGATTAGTAGCAAGGCTCAAGCAAGGAAGCCCAGGCCTCTGCATTTCCCCCTCAAACCAACTGCTGGTTCCCTGGTAATCATCACAAAACTCTTTTAGGGGTGATCTGCATAAGGTAAATAGCATACTTTGTCACTGGGCAAAGGTCAGAATGGGGCTATTGATTGGCACAGATGAACTAGAACAAGTTCAGGACTAATCTGGATCCTAGCTCTCTCCAAATTACTTTCTGAGATGGCAGTCGTCCACATTTTTGCAAAAGGAGACTATCAGAGGTACTTTACACAGGTCAAGTTTATACACAGATTCAGAATTGCCTTCAGCATTTCAATATAACAGTGGGTTCTTCTATTATCACTAGAGCCTTCTAATAGTTTTATTTTCAAGGTTTGAACTCTTTCAACACTGATTCTTAAGTTGAGGGGGGTAAAAAAGGTACTACCAAACCACTTAGATATTTCCAAAGCGAAATCCTTCCTGTGAGCTTAATCACAGTAGAATGACTATAGTCAGCTCCTTGGCCATTTCTGCCACCCAGTTTGAGTGTCTGCTAACCATATCAAACAGCTGCTGAAGGCTGTGGATTCTGGGAGCTTCTGTGCTTGTCCAGGATGATTGCACATCTCCATTCTTTTGATAAAGCACCTATTTTCTTGTGTGAACTGCATTCGCACCCCCAGAGCCTCAGGGAATGGACTGGCTGAAAAACTTCCATTTGTTGGAGCATGTGGTTATTTCTTGTGGCCTTCACTGAAATTCTAGGACAGGAAGCTTAGCCTATCTACACGCATTAGTGTAACAGCACCCATCTCTGTGAAGGGAGACTCACTAATTATGCTAAGTAAAATAAGTCAGAGACAAATACTATATGATCCCATTTATATGTGGAATCTACAAAGGCTAAACTCATTGAAATAGAAGACTGGTAGTTGCCAGAGTCTGGGGTTGGGGGGTAGGGAGAAATGGGGAGGTGTTGGCCAAAGGGCACAAACTTCCAGCTATAAAATGAGTAAGTACCAGGCACCTAATGATGTACAACATGGTAACTATAATGAATACTGTATTATATGCTTGAAAGTTGCTAGGAGAGTAAATCTTAAATGTTCACACATACACGAATATATACACATGGTAATTATGTGGGCAATGGGGATCATTTTGCAATAGAGATCCAATCATCACATTGTACACCTTAAACTCAATGCTTCATAAATTATATCTCAAGAAAGTGGAGGGGTGTGGGGGAGACCCTTGCTGCCTGGCAAACACAATCCAAGATGGCAGATGGTCAGGTAATGTGCTTTGCCCAGGAGAAAGGCCATGTCCTCTTGCTCTCGTTGAAGTAGGTGTGAATAGAGATAAAAAAGATGGGAAATAACATTAGAAGATAAGCAGACAAATGAAGGAAGCCTAATTCTCCAGGTCCCTCCCAATCATTTCCTGTTAAGCACCTTCTACTGACAAGGTACCAGATCCCCCATTGTAAAGTGCCCCTAGCTGGAATCCTTCTGGAAGCAGGGTTATATGGGCACTTCCTTACCACCCCAGCCTATTGTTTCACGCTGCTCTGAGGTAAGGGGCAGGATGTAAGGGGTTAAACTGATACTCCAAGCTAAGAGCAAAATTCCTCAGGCTGTTGCTAGGACTCCTAGACCACAAAGAAAAGGTCCAGATTCAAAGGTCATAAACTTGACAAGGTTTCTGGTATTAGCTACAAACTAATGGAATTCCTGGGAATCAAATCCACTGGCTGGCTGCCTGTTGGTTTAAAGAGATGTACTGCCAGGGAAATCCCACGTCTGGCAAACACTGAGCTGCGATTGCTCAATCCCCGAGGCCAGTCTCCCACCTGGACAGCTGCCTGCGCGAGGAAGGCATGTGAAGCTATACAGCCCTCGGTAGAGCTCCTTCCTGCTGCATCTTATGTACAAACAGCTCTGGAGGAAACGGACGAGGGTACTTTCCCATCAGGCAGAACCAGGAAAAGACTGAGGCGGCCCAACTAAGTGACCATGTGAGTCCCTCTGCTGCCAGGCCAAGGGAAGCTTGCTTTTCCCATCCAGCAGGATGTGGTCATTGTCATGGGCCCCCTGTCCATGGCACAGCACTTTATCTTTTCTTCCTTTCTAAATGAAAGTGCTTACTGAGCTTACCCAGGCTCCCCTTTCATGTTAAATGCTGTGGTTTGAAGATGCTTACGTACATTCTGCATTCAGTCACAGACTGCTAAGGGACCATGAGAAGTCCACCTGGATTTGATCAAGAGGCATGGACCGTCCCCAGGGAGCCTGGTCTTGGAGCTGGATGCAATAACAGACCCACCCTCGAGCTGTCTTCCACTCGAGCTCCACTTTTGGTTGTATAGAGTATTATTCTTCCATAATGGAGGGTGTTTTTCTTAAAAGTACACATGGGGCGCCTGGGTGGTGTAGTTGGGCATCTGACTCTTGGTTTCGGCTGGGGTCGTGATCTTGGGGTCAGGGGATCGAGCCCCACGTCAGGCTCTCAGCTCAGTGTGGAGTCTGCTTAGGACTCTCTCTCCCTCTGCCCCCCCACTCTCTCTTGTTCTCTTCCCTCTCCCTAAAATAAATAAATAAAATCTTTTAAAAAAAAAGTGTACGTGTATGTGTGCGTACATGCAAAGCAGCTAAATGGCCAAAATGCTGCAGCTCTTTGTACTGATCTGCCAACATGTTTTTCTGTGCCTCTTTTCCTGATGGGGATCAGGTCTGCCTCTCAGTGCAATCCTGGTGTGGCTATCAATGACACTGATCTACCCCCAACCAACCATATGAGTAAGCCCCAAATCCCAGGGGCTTAGCGCATAGCGCATAGCGCATAGTTCCCTAGGAGGAGCACTAGTCATCCCATAGCCAGTCCCTTAATCTAGGAGAAAAGATCCTTTCCCGGAACTGAAAAACCTTCTGTTCCCACTGAAGTTGCTAAACTGCACAGCTGGTGCCCAGCCCTCTCCATCACATGGCTTATTATAGAAGAAAATGAAGCCAACTCAGAAACAGAGAGCAGAGACAAAGACAGACTGTCCCTCTCATGGAGTCAAGTCCCAAGTGTCAGTTCCTGGAATCCTCGTGATGCCCCTTTGGGTCGAGGTCCATAAGCTCCCCACCCCATCCTTTGCAGCTGTGGCTTTTTGCTTAAACTAGTATGAGATGGGTTTCTGTCCCCTGTGGCAATTTTAAAAGAAATCTCATCAATATAAACTTGATGCTGCAGACTGGAGAGGAGAAAGGAGGACCGGAGGCTTAGGCAGAAAATGGTTTTTACCTTTCACTTGAGCCCAAACTGCACAGGAGCATCTTCTCACCTATAAAGAGAAATGCAGCAACACATTTAATGAGGCAGCACATAACATCAATTTAAAGAATACATTTTGGCCCAAAAAGTTTAGTGGGTTATTTTTTCTTCTTAATCTGGATTAAAATATCCTCATCTAGCTTGAACATCTAATAATTTAGCCATATGATCACTAAGTATTTGAGGGACTGGCATGGAACCCTAGGGATCAGTTCTGTGGCTTCTCAATAGATCTCAAAAAGCATGCCCTATGGGTAAACAACAGAAATGGCAATGAGTTTCATTCTCCTTCCCAGCTCTGAGCAACTGGCACCAACTGCTGAAAAAGATTCTGAGGTCCCATCCATGTGACAGTGATAGGACAGTGACAGTGATACATGGGACAGGCAAGACTATGAGAACTCTTGGTAAGTAATAACACCTCACCGGTCTAGATGATACTTATCTGACCAAGACCCACAAACACACTGGAATGAGATACCTTCTCTTCTCTTCCAGTTATTACATGCATATTTGTCTGTTAGGAATACTGGGATTACTCAGCAAAATGTTCCCCAGAGGAAACTAAATAGCAGGGGTTAGAGAAAGATTCCTCCAACTTCAAAAGGAGATTCTCTTTCAAGTGACAAAATGGGTAGTCTGGTTTTATTGAAAAATTTAAATATATATATATATATATATATATATATATATATATATATATATATTTGCACTGAAAAATGCTGGTGAATGCTTGAAATGGCCCTAAGTTCTTGAATGTGACTAAACTTTGCATTGATGCTAAGTGTATCAAGGGCATCGAGTGGAAAATCATATTCAAGAATAACCAGTGAAAGGGACCTCAAGTAGTAAGGCAGGTACTAGGGAATTGAGTGTATTAAAGGAGAGAAATGGGCCAAGGGAAGAAGGGAGCTCATTAAAATAGAGTGTCATGGCCAGATTTACAATTTATAAACTTCATTCTGGCAGTTGTTTGGAGCAAAGAGACAGGAAGATGAATTAGAAAATTGATGTTCAGGGGCGCCTGGGAGGCTGAGTGGGTTAAGCATCTGCCTTTGGCTCAGGTCATGACCCCAGGGTCCTGGGATCGAGCTCCACATTGAGCTCCCTGCTCTGCGTGGAGTCGCCTTCTGCCCTTCCCCGCTGCTGTGCTCTCTCTCTCTCTCTCTCTCTCTCTCAAATAAATAAAATCTTTAAAAAAGGGAAAAAAAGACAATTGGTGTTTAGGCAAGAGATGCCAAAGGCTAAACATTGTTAAGGGAGCAGAGGAAAGGATGATTTTATACAGCTTTAATGTGAAAGAATTGACAGAATTTGATGATGTACTAGACAAAAAGATAAAGAGGGAGAAGACAAGAATTATTCCTTGATTTCTGTCTTAGCAAATGGGAGCATGGTGATGCTATTTACTGGAACGGATACACAGAAGGAAAAACAAACTGGAAGAACTGGAAAACAAACTTCCTGGTGTCAAATTTTACTGCACAGCTTCAGTAATCGAAACAATGTGGTGCTGGCATAGAGACAGATATATAGACCAATACAGTAGAATAGAGAGCCCAGAGATTAAACTCTTGCATATATGTCAAATAATTTTTGACAGGGGTCACCAAGAACATTCAATGGGTAAAGAAAATCTTTTCAATAAATGATGCCAGGAAAACTAGATATTCACATGCAAAAGAATGAAGTGGGACCCCGACCTAACACCACATACAAAAATTAACTCAGAATGGATCATCCAAATGTAGGACCCAGAAAAAAGAAAACATAGAGAGTAAGCTTCAGCAAATTGGATTTAGCAATGATTTCTTGGATATGACATCAAAGGCATAGACAGCAAAAGAAAAAATGGACAAACTGGACTTCCTCAAAATTAAGAACTTTTGAGGATGTGAAGAAAAAAGAACCCTCGTGCACTGTTAGTGGGATGCAAACTGGTGCAGCCACTGTGGAAAACAGTATGGAGGGTCCTCAAAAAATTAAAAATAGAACTAACCAGGATCCAATAATGCCACTACTGGGTGCTTACCCAAAGAAGAGATACATGCACCCCTATGTTTACTGCAGCATTATTTTCAATAGCCAAGATACGGAATCAAGGGTCCATGGAGAGATGAATGGATAGAGAAGATAGAGAAGATGTGATACACACACACAAAAATGGAATATCACTCAGCCATAAAAAAGAATGACATCGTGCCACTGCAACAACATGGATGGAACTAGAGGGTATAACACTAAGTGAAGTAAGTCAGCCAGAGAAAGACAAATACCATATGACTTCACTCATATGTGGAATTTAGAAACAAAACAAATTATAAATAGAGACAAACAAAAAACCAGATTCCTAAATATAGAGAACAAATTGGTGGTTGCCAGAGGGGAGCTGGGTGGGAGATGGGCGAAATAAATGAAGGCGATTAAAGGGACATGTATCACAATGAGCACTGAGTAATACATAGAATGTTAAATCACTCTATTGTACACATATAACATTGTATATTAATTATACTGGAGTTAAAAACAAAGAAAGATGGAATGTTAAAAAAAATTAACTTTTGTACATCAAAGGACACTTAATGACAGAGCAAAAAAGGCAACTCATGGAATGAAAATATTTGCACATTGCAAATCTCATAAAGCATTAATATCCAGAATATATACAGAACTCCTAATACCCAACAACAAAGAAATAATAACTCAATTCAAAACTGGGCAAAGGACTTGAATCACCATTTCCCCAAAGAGGACACACAAGTTGTCAAAAGCATATGAAAAGATGCTCAACATCGCTAATCATTAGAGAAATGGAAGCCAAAACCACAATGAGATTCCATCTCACATCCATTAGGGAGGGCCATTACCAACACAGAAAACAGCAGGTCTTGGGGAGGATGTGGAGAAAATGGAACCTTTGTGCACTGTCAGTGAGAATGTAATATGGTGCTGCCACTGTGGAAAATAGTGTTATAGTTCTTCAAAAAAATACAAAGAGAATTAACATATGATCCAACAATTCCAACTCTTGGTAAAATGCCCCCAAAGAACTGCGAGCAGGGACTCAAAGAAATATTTATACACCCATGTTCATAGCAGTCTTATTCAGAATAGCCCAAAGATGAAAGCAACCCAAGTGTCCATCCACAGATAAATGGCTAAACAAAATGTGGTGCTTACATACAATGGAATATGCCAAAAGGAAGAAATTCTGACACAATGCTACACCATGAGTGAACTTTAAGGATATGTGGCTAAGTGAAATAAGACAAATAATGTATGATTCTACTCAAATGAGGTACCAGGAGTGGTCAAATTCATAGAAACAGAAAGTAGCAGAGTAGTTGCCAGGGTTTGGGGAAGGCAGGAAGGAGAAAGTTTCTGTTTGATGGGGACAGTCTTTCAGTTTGGCAAGATGAAAAGAGCTCTGGAGACTGGATGCATAACAACTTAAGTGAACTTAATACTAATAAACTGTGCACTTAAAAATTATTTACGTGGTAAGTTTTGTTATATGTATTTTCCCACCATGAAAAAACAAATATTCAACATACACCACTACCAAATGTTCTGGAATTAAATGGTGGTAATGGTTTGTACCACCTTGTGAATACACTAAAGACCACTGAATTGTATGCTTTATTTTTTTTTTTCACCATCTTAACTATTTTTACTTTTAAGAATTTCTTATTTGAGTATAGTTGACACATAATGTTGTATTTGTTTCAGGTGTACAGCTTAGTAATTTGACAAGTTTATAAGATGCCATGTTCGCCACCAATGTAACTATCATCTGTGCCATTACATCACTGTTACTGGGGCACCTGAGTGGCTCAGTGGTTGAGCGTCTGTCTTTGGCTCCAGTTGTGATCCTGGGGTCCTGGGATCGAGTCCTGAATCCCACATGGGGCTCCTCAGGGAGCCTGCTTCTACCTCTGCCTATGTCTCTGCTTCTGTCTCTCATGAATAAATAAAATCTTTAAAAATATATATATCACTATTACCATATCACTATGTTCCTTATGCTATAAATGATATACTTTAAATGGATGATTAATATGGTATGTGAATTATCTCTCCGTAAAGCTGTTTAAAAAAGAAAAATAAATAGTTCACTACTCATCTGAATAGGACTGTAACACTAACAGATTTGGAACCCCTTAGGAGAAGTAATTGCAATTCAAAAATGCAAGTCCCAATATAAATGTTTTCAAAACCCCTTCGTCTCCTTAACCATCCCAAAGCCCAAGCACGTGTTCTGCTAAGCTATATGAAAAAAGAGATATCAATGACATTACAGAAAAGTTCCCTATACTATAAACTAGGATTCTTATCCTAACCTCTCACTCCACTACCTGCGTTATGGCTTGAATGTCTGGGTCACCTAAAGTTCACAGCTTGAAGCCCTAGCCCCACAGATGGTGGTACTTGAGATTAGGGCCTTTGGAAAGTAATTAGGTTTAGATGAGGTCATGAAGGTGGGGACTCCATGATGGGATTAGTGTTCCGGTAAAATGAAAAAGACGGCCCAGGGCTAGATTGCATGCTTTCTACCAGGCGAGGACACAGCAAGAAGGCAGCTGTCTGAAAGCCAAGAGGAGGGCTCTTACCAAGGAACCAGGTCAGCTGGGACCTTAATCTTGGACTTCCCAATTTCCAAAGCTGTGAGAAATGCATTTCTGTGATTGAGACCACCCAGCCTACGGCATTGTATCATGGCAGCCCATGTGTACTAATGTTCCTCTTAGGCCAAAGTCTCAATCTGGGACAGCAGCTCTGTGAGCAGGCTCTAAACTGCAGTCACATGGTACTGCTAGTGCTATGTCTGTGGCGAGAAATGCCAAGGCAGGCTCTCCAGGTAATCTTCTAGCAAGGAGGCCTGTCTACATCATAAACACCTTTTAAACAAGTTCAGGGAAATATAGTCTGGGCTTTAGCCTGCCAATTCTTAATTCCTACATTATTGTCACAAAATGCTACCGAATCTCTTTGCCACTTGTACATACTCTTAAAAGTAACCACTGCTGGGGCACCTGGGTGGCTCAGTCGGTTGAGCATCTGCCTTCATTCAGCTCAGGTCATGATCCCGGGTTCTGGAACTGAGCCCCACGTCAGGCTCCCTGCTCAGTGGGGAGCCTGCTTCTCCCTCTCCCTGCCCTGCTCATGTTTGTGCTCTCTTTCTGTCAAATAAATAAAATCTTAAGAGAAAAAAAGTAATCGCTGGTTTAATATCAAGCATGATAGAGGTACATTAGATTTGTGTCCTACTCAGAATTTAATAGAGTACATCTCAGTTTTAAATATGTGAGGCAGGCGCCTGGCTGGCTCAGTCAGTTAAGTATCTGACTCTTAATCTCAGCTCAGTCGGGTCTTGATCTTAGGGTTGTGAGGTCAAGCCCTGTGCTGGGCTCCTCACCCAGTGTGGAGCCCATGCTAAAAAAATAAACATAAATAAATAAATAAACAAGCAAGCAAATTTACACTAAAGATGGCTCAAATTCATCAGTCAAAAGATGTTTCTATTATTAGTAATATAATCTGGAGGCAGCCCGGGTGGCTCAGTGGTTTAGCACCGCCTTCAGCCCAGGGCCTGATCCTGGAGTCCCAGGATCGAGTCCCACGTCAGGCTCCCTGCATGGAGCCTGCTTCTCCCTCTGCTTGTGTCTCTGCCTCTCTCTCTTTCTCTTTCTCTCTCTCTCATGAATAAATAAATAAAATAAAATAAAAAGTTTTAAAAAAGTAATATAATCTGTTTCTAGTTTCCATTATCAATCCATATGAATTTATCTCATACTCTGAGTTCTCCTGGGGCAACCATCACAACGGTCCTTCCAGATCTTCCACCCATGACTCACTGATTCAGCTCTTGCCATTCTGCCTGTCCAGCTCACTATATCTATTTATTATGCAATGAATATATGTTCCTATGTCTCATGAAAGAACCACTGGGATAATGTAGGCTTTCTAAGGATCAGGAGAGGTGGGTGTGGCCGAGCAAGTCACAGAAGCAGAAAATAGGGCAGTGCTGACGTTCATCAGCCTCCCCTTCCTGCTTCTGAGAGAGTGAGGGGAGGCAGCATGCTGGCAGGAGTGACATCTAGACGTTCCTCTCCAACTCAGGCGTCAGCAGGGCAATAGGATGAGGGCGTTTGTGAAGCTTAAGAGGAAGAACCAACGCTAGGTCAGTCCAAGCACAGATCCAACCAAGTTCCGTGGGAAGTTCAGACCATCAACCTCCTTAAAGGTCTCACCTGCCCAACATTTAGAAAGGCAATGGTGTGTGACACATTTTAGTGGTTAGCCCATGCAGTGTCCGTCTCAAATACCAGGAAAACAAATGTTCAAACATTTACATTTCACACGAAGAAGGAAATAGAGAATTCACGACTTCTTAAAGAAGAATACCTTATTCCATTCACTTGTAATTCGTAATATAATGCAGTAATCTTTCCCTTTCTCAAAGGTGCGTTATAGTACTTCCCATAGTACAGCCTGTCTCCAATAGGTATCTCCATGGCATCATCTGGAACATCTTTGGCCAGTAGTTCTGCAGCCACATATCCCTCAGCATCAGAAGTGTTGCTAAAGAATGAGGTGGCCCCTTCAGAATCACAAAGAAATGTACTTTGGAGGGCCAAGGGAAGCACCAACACTTGATATGAACTAGAAAAAAAGAAAAGAAAATGTCTATCAGACCCTTGCTTGGGAGATTCGTTCATTCAATTATTCATATTTACTGAGCACCTGCTATAAGATAAACACTTTTCTGGACACTGGAGATATATAACACTGGACAAGAAAAAGTCCTGCCCCCCCCCCCAGGGGATTTACAGTCTGACAGCTCCAACAGCTTCTGGAACTCCAGTTTGGACCTACGGCGCTAATGCCCCATGACACGACGTGAGGGATCTCAACTTCCAGCTGCTGCGGATGCCAAGCAAATCCTCTTTAGCTGGGAGAAGTTGTTACACGTATGGCTGCCCTGGGTGTCCATGGCCTAAAGCCGAACTCATCACTGGTTTTCACGTGGGCGAATAAAGCCCAGCTGGGGAAAGGGTTTAGCAGTCACATGGAGGCTGCTGCTGAGAAGCATTAATGTCCTAAGTCTGAAAAAAAAAAAAAAAAAAAAAGGCTCCAATCACATGGTAACCTGAAACAGAACTCATGTGATCCCCCTCCAGTTCACACATCAAAGTTCATGTGAAATAAATGAGAAGCAAGGAGTGCCAAGTCACCATGCATTAATCCAGTCTGACGATATCCTAAAATAGCCAGGGGGGTAAAATGTCATGGGGATGAGGTGAAACTCTTGCCTAAATGTGGACGGAGAAGCACACCAGCCATCAAGTAGCCCTTTGTGCACGTGCTGGGTTATTGTTTATCCTGCCAAATACAAAGCCTGGCAGTGAAAGGAGCTGTAAGAGCAAAAAACAAAAAACAACAAACAAACAAACAAACAAACAAAAACAACAACCCCCCCCCCACCCCCACCCCCCCCGCAGAGGACCAACCATGCCTTCTTTTTCAACCCCTCCCTTCCATCCTTTCCCTCCTGCCTCTGGAACAGCACGTGTCTGAACATCTGCTTTCTCTATCAGGCTTGATAGCAGGGATTTAAGTGACTTACTCTTGTATCCTTGCAAATCCTTACCCAGTTCTCTGGCTGTGACGGCCTCCCCACTAATGTTTCTTGAGTTGACATTTCAGTGAAGAGGGAAAAACATGCATGCATCAGTATCAAATATGATTAGGGTAATTTCCAAACCAGGAGGCCACATAATCTATTTTACTAGTAAATATACACTTCCTGTTCCAGGTTCCGAATGCCCCATCTCCTGCTTCTTTTTTTTTTTTTTTTTTTAAGATTTTATTTATTTATCCACAAGAGGCAGAGAGAGAGAGAGAGAGAGAGGCAGAGGAAGAAGCAGGCTCCATACAGAAGTCTGATGTGGGACTTGATCCCAGGTCTCCAGGATCACACCCCAGGCCAAAGGCAGCACTAAACCGCTGAGCCACTCAGGGTGCCCCCACCTCCTGCTTCCTAAAAGTCCACGAGTCACTAGGTGCAGAAAAGGGAGCCCCCACCACAGTAGGTATCAGACTTGGAAAGTCTCCATCCCAAACATCCTGTGTGTCCCCAGGGCCCTGGTTTCCACAAAGTCTGGCTCACTTTTGAGCAAAGAGCTTTCTACAAAAGGTACAAGGTAAAGCCTGCAGGTGGTGAGCTGCCGCTGCTGCCACCAGGAGACATTTACTAAGCGTCCACTGCCTACAAGGGAACACCTGTGACAACACGCTTTCCTGGCGACTTGAGGACATCTCCGTGAATCATGGCTGCAGGGAAGAGAGTAAATGCTGTCCACAAGCTCCTCTTCAAAGCCATCTTGCCTTTCCACGTAGACGGTGGTGTTCCAGTGCAAGATCAAGGCCTAGCTTTGGTTCTGGACATTTAGGGGCACCATTCTTGGGGCATAAAGCAGTCTCCCCCAGTTAGCGTGATCATAATCACCTGAGTTGCTTGATAATTATACAGACTTCCAGCCCCCATCGCAGACCTACTGAACAAAATCTCCAGGAGCTGAATTGAAGAATTTGTACCACTGATGAGGCACTCTGGATGATTTCTAGAAGTTGGCAAGTGTGGGAGACACTAGCATTAAGACAGCCCAGGATCAGGTTGCATCATTCACCCGAGATCACCAGGCTAAGGATGAGAGCTTTGGTTCCAGGGCCCCATCCCACCATGGGCCCCAAGCCACTGCCCCACCCCCAACAATGCAGCAAACAAAGACTCAGGCCTGTCTTACACGGCAGCAAAGCTGCTCCCTCAGCTCAAACCAGGTAGTCAGGGAGAGGAAACTGCCCCGTGTGCCTGTTGGTAATTAACCCTGATGACGTTAGGGAAGCAGTTGTGGCTGTTTGGAACATGAGTGTTCTGGAAAGACTTCTCCCCCTCTTTCTCACCGCCCCCTCCCTCGAATGACTCACAGATCTCCACTTCCTGTTTTGGAGGCACCAGAGGGCACATTAGCCACAAGGATAGATTGCATTTGGCTTTTCTTTTTGCCTTACGTAATGATGTGGCCTAGATATCACATTTGCTCTTGCAAATTCTCTCGGGCGGTGATATCATACCTTCTGTTCTCCTCATAGCAACAGAATTACAGCACCTTCCAGTAACTGGTCAGGAATCCAGAAGCAGAACAATGTAGGCAATGTCCATGCCTGGAAAGACCTTTGAGAACTTACTGCATCTTAAAAACTAATGGAAAGACAGGAAAAGCCTAAGTTTCATTATTAAAGGGACACATAGGGATGCTTGGGTGGCTCGGGATGGTAAGTGTCTGACCCTGATCTTAGCTCAGGTCTTGATCTCACAGTCATAAGCTCAAGCCCCATGTTGGGCTCTATACAGGCATGGAGCCTACTTAAAAAATTTTTTTTAAAGGGGAGGGAGGGGGTAGGGACCCACAGATAATATAGCCAGACTTTCTTTTTATAATTTTATAATATCTCACATTTATTTTCACCCTGAATGTACTGAAGGGTCATTAGACTGACAGGTCAAGAATGACGTAAGGCAATGAAGGAAGGTCCAGGACAAGGAAGGGCAAGGTATTGTCGTGTCCTTGCTTTATTCCTGTGAGCAAGTTGCTATCTCTCCAGGGAAACCTTCCACGTTCCTTTCTAAAAAAGGGGGTAATTCTGCTTTCCTAATCCAAGCATGACCCATGTAAATAAAAATGCTTAAGGGAACACAGTTGTAGTTCTTCAACTCAGGGTGAATTAATTCCATCCTAACCTATCTGGAATCCCAGAAGCAGTCATTAACTACACAGTTTCTTGCCCATAGCTCAATATGTGATCAAATTAAGAGAATTATCCAAATGGCCCTTTTGGAAGCCACTACAGCCGCCCAAAGGACCATCCTTAAGAAAGAAAAAGATATTCTGCCTTTGGTAAATGAAATGATGTTTCCAATCCACCATCACTGAGAGATGTAATGAAGATGTTAGTGCAAAGGATGATACTTGACAAGTCACATGCAATCAACGCTTGTCTGGTGACCAAAGGAATAGATTTAATTATTGAGCTAAGCTGCCTAAATGCTTGTCTTTACACTCTTAGAAGTCTCTCTATCATTTGGAAGGATGCTGGTTGGAATTAAAGGCCCAGTCTGAGGGCAGCCCAGATGGCTCAGCAATTTAGCGCTGCCTTCAGCCCAGGGCGTGATCTTGGAGACCCGGTGATCGAGTCCCAGGTCGGGCTCCCTGCATGGAGCCTGCTTCTCCCTTTGCCTC